>NC_088602.1:1219139-2504139 GCF_036013475.1 Columba livia
TGGGACCCGCTCCTGCGTCACCGGTGCTATCGGTGACAACAACACCCGCCCCCCCCGCTCGGAGCCGGGAGGGGAGACCCGGGTGGGGGGCGCTGGTTGGGGGGGCCGAGCCCGGTGCTGGTGCCGGCCATGGCGCTGCCCTTTGCCGCGCCCCCCCCGCGGCCAAACGCGGCGTTACGCAGCTCCGGAGCTCCCGTGGCCCGGTGCCCGCGGCCCCCCCGGGACGGGACAGGACATGGGGGGGGGTCCCGCTGGGGGAAACACCCAAATGTCGGTGGGGTGGGGGGGCTGACCCACAGGACCCCCCCAGCGCGGGAAGGAGGAGGAGGAGGCGGGGACGGGGGGGGGGACACGGCGGCCCACCCCGAGCGGGAGCGCCCGGATGTTGGCAAACCCAACGGGGCCGCCCCGCGTCCCGGCGCCGGGGGGGCGGGAGGGGGGGTCGCGTCTTGGGGGGGGTCGGTGGACACCGGAGGGGCAGCGAGGGGCTGGGGGGGGGGGGGGCGAGGGGGCGGCGAGGTTGGCCACCCCCCTCTTTAAACAAACAAGGAAGAAGGGGGATCAAAGTCTTTGTTCGGGTCTTACCGGGGGCGCTCGGCGGCGCTCGGGGCGGGGGGGGCGGTTCAAGGGGCCATGAGCGGCGGGGGGGCCGCGCACAAAAGAAAAGTTGTTGTGGCTGCGGCGGGGCTGGCGGAGCGACGCTCGGTTCCCGTTCGTTCCCCGTTCCCCTTCCTGGCCCCGGGCCACCCCCACGTCACCGCGCCGGGGCCGCGCAAGTTAAAGGCGCAACGGCACCGAAAGGCGCCGCTGCCGGGGGGCGCACCGGGATGAGCCCCCCCCAAAACGCGGCCGTGGGGGCCATCGCCGCTGTCACCCCGCCGCTCCCTGCGACCCACCGGGTCCCGGCGGGGTGCGATCCACACCCCCCCCCCGGCTGCTACCCAAAAATTCCGCCCCCCACCCGCAAGCAGCCACAGATTCGTGGGGACCGGACCCGCCGCTGGGGCTGCGAGACCCCCGACTGCACCGGGACCTCCCCGCTGTCACCGGGGGGGTCGCTCGTCCCTCGGGGACCCTCCCGGGGCGCTGGGGTCGCCCCGAGCCCGGCCAGGGCGGGGGGGGCCGGGAAAGGGGGTTTTAAACCGGCCCCCGCGGCAGCAGGAGCGCCCGTGGAGCGGACGCGGCCCCCGGGCGCTGCAAAGCGCCGCAAAGCGAACGGGGGCGCCCGGGAGGCCCCGC
The DNA here is from genome assembly GCF_036013475.1 of Columba livia. Taxonomy (NCBI): domain Eukaryota; kingdom Metazoa; phylum Chordata; class Aves; order Columbiformes; family Columbidae; genus Columba; species Columba livia. Next base: position 1,220,379 of record NC_088602.1, read on the forward strand.
GCTGGTCACCCCCCCGCCCCGCTGCTGTGTCCGGTGCGGGGTCGGCTAGTGGGGGGGGACAGACCCCACCTCACCTCCGCCCCCCGGTGTCCCCGCCCCGTGGTCCCGACCGACCCCCGACCCCCTCGTACCGTGTCCGGGGCCGCCCCCCCCGGGCCGTTCCACCGCCCGGATTCAAACGGTTTGTCCCGCCCCCGCTGCTTCCCTATTGGTCGCCTGAGGGGTGGGGCGCGTCACGTGGCGAGGAGGACGAAGGGAAACTACCGATCCCGGCGGCCCCTTGTAGGCGCGCGGGTCTCGCGAGAGCCGGTGGGAGCGGGTTGCCATGGGAACGGGGGAGACGCGAGTGGGGAGGGGGCGGTGGCAGGTACCGGGACACGGGGGGACCTGGGGGAACACAGGGAGGGGACGGGAGGGGTCTTGGGGGACACAGGGACACGCGGGGGGGCCGGGAGGGGTCTTGGGGGACATAGGGACACGCGGGGAGGGGGCGGAAAGGGTCCTGGGGGACACAGGGACACGCGTTGGGAGAGAGACAAGGAGTCCTGAGGTGATACAGGGACACGGGGGGCGTGGGTGGCAAGGAGAGTGGGCCCTGGGAGACACCCGTGGGGCTGGGAAGGCTTCTGGGGAACGCAGGTGGGGGCCCAGGAGAGAGGGCGTCTGGTGGGGGGGACACACACGTGTGGGGCCAAAGAGAAGGGTGGGGGGTCCTGGACGACATGGGGACACGTATGGTGGTCCAGGGGAGGGGGCTCCTGGAGGTGTAATGGGACACGCGTGGGGCTGCGGCGAGGGGGTCGCTGTGGGGTGTATGGGGGGGGGGGGCGGCACAGGTCCCCACTCAGGGGGCGGAGACACACAAGGGACCCCGGGGGGATGGGAAGGACCCAAAAGCCCACAGTGGGGCGGGGGGGTGGGCACTGGGGTCCTGCTCTGCCCCACAGCACTGGGGGGGGCAGGGAGATGCTGGCCTGGGAGGAGCAGCCCGAGCTGGGCCCCCCCCTCGACTTCTCCTTCTGCAACATCAGCACCATCAAGGGTGGGTGCAGCCAGACCCCCCTTCACCCGTGGGACCCTACACCCCAAATGGGACCCCCCATGGGACACCCACCACCCCATGACCTCACTCCCCCCATGGGACCCCTCCTATAAGACCCCCCCACTCAGGACTCCCAGTCCCCTGTGGGAGACCACCCCCCCCCCCGCATAGGACCCTGCTTCTCCGCTGTGGGACCCCCCACCATGGGACACCCCCCGCACCCCCATGACCCCCCTCCACCTGCGAGACCCATCCATGGGACCCTTGTCCTCCCCAAAACCCCATTTCCCCCATGGAACCGCCCCCACAGGACCCCATTTCCCCTGTGGGATCCCCCCACCAGACCCCACCATGGGACCCTGCTCCCCCCCACGGGACACCCCCCTCCTATGACCCCAGTCCCTCTGAAGGCTCCCCCACCTGACCCTTCTGCCCCTGGGGAACCCCCCTCCCCGCTAGAGACCACCCCCATTTGAGCCCTTGCTCCCCGCCGTGAGACCCCCCCCACCATGGGACACCCCTCCCAACCCAGACCCCGCTCCCAAGTGCGACCCCTCCATGGCACCCCACTCCCACTAGTGACACCCCCCCACACACGACCCCATTCCTCCCATGGCACCCCCCCCCCCCAGAACCTGCACTCCCCAACTGGGACCCCATGGAACCAGCACCCCCTGTGAGACACCCCCCCCCCCCACCCATGGGACCCAAACTCTCCCCGTGGGACCCTCCCACAGGACACCCCCCACATGGGACTCTCCCCCACCACCCAGAATTCCTGCTCCCCAAGTGGGACCCTGCCATGGGACCCCTGCACATGATGGCACCCCCCCCCATCACCCCATGCACCAAGTGGGAACCCCCCCCATCATGGCCCTCCACTCCCACTGGTGACCACTCCCCCCCCCGCAAAACCCCATTCCTCCTATGGGCCCCCCCACAGGACCTGCACTCCCCAACTGGGGCACGCCCCCCCCACCCCAGAACCAGCACCCCCCACCCATGGGACCCCCTGTCTCCCCCCAGATCTCCTGCAGACCCAGCCCCGTTCTGGCCCCGTGCCCCCCCGGCTGCCCCCCCCGGCCTTGCGCCTCAACAACAACCAGCTGGGGGGGCTGGGGGAGCTGCCCCCCACCCTGCGGGGGCTGCGCCTGGACCCCGCGCTGCTGCGCTGGCTCGACCTCTCCTTCAACCGCCTCCAGCACATCCACCCGGTATGGGGCCCTGCCTCAGTTTCCCCACCCTGCCGGGGGGGTCCCAGGGTCCCCAGTTGATTTTGGGGGGGGTGCCGCAGGTGCTGAGCACCCTGGGGGCCCTGCAGAGCCTGCAGCTGCACGGGAATGACATCGGGGAGCTGGGCGAGGTGGACAAATTGGGGGTCCTGCCCCAGCTGCGCCGCCTCACCCTGCATGGGAACCCCATGGAGGAGCTCAGGGGTTACAGGTAACCCCCCCGCGCCCCCTCCGGGAGACTCGGGGGACCCCTGTACCTCACCGAACCTCATTCTCCCCGCCCCGCAAAGGAGCTACGTGTTGTCCCAGCTGTCACATCTCACCTCCCTGGACTTCAGCGCGGTGACAAAACAGGACCGCGAGGACGCGGCCATCGCCCAGCGTGGCAAGAAGAAAGGGGGGGGCCCAGGACGCAGAGCGGCCCCCCTGGCTCCCTAGTGAGGTAGGGACACAGTGACACCCCCAGGGTTGAGGGAGCCGGGGGACACAGGAGGGGACTGAAGTCCCCAGGGTGTCGCCAGCCCCCAGAGCTGCCCTGAGCCGCCTGTTTGGGGAGGGGTCGTGGAACCTGTGTCCCCCCCGTGTCACTCCTTGCACAGGGGGACACAGTGGAAAAGGCTGGAGGGGACAAGGCGCAACATGGAAACAGCAGCACCCAGAGCCCCCCCCGGAGCTGCGGGTCTTTGTCCTGAGAGCTGTCCCCAAACAAGGCGCATTCATCCCCAAAATCCCCGTCACCCCCACCAGGAGGGGACAGGGGGACGTGTCACCCCCCCCGTGCATCCAGGACAGAGGAGACGGGCGCCGGCTGAACGTGGATTTATCTACTGTGGCCAAAAATAATAATTAAAAGAAAAAACCAAACCCAGCCAAATAAAGGTTCAAACATGTAAAAATGGGGGGGGGGGACAGTGACAGAAGCCACCGGGTCCCCCCCGCAGTGTCACTGGCTGTGCCGGGGCCTCACCGTGCCGGCGTTCCCTTTGTGCCATCCTGGCGAGACGCAGCGTCATGTGTGTCCCCCCACCACGCACCCCCACCCCCCCGCCCACCCCCCAGGAGGGAGAGGAAGGTCCGGGGGGGGGGACACGCCGGTGACAAGCGTGGTGCCGATTAGTAGCAAACGGGGCATCTGTACAAGTTCCATCGCGGTGCCGTGAGGAGGCGAAATAAAGACCAAAAAGAGGGGAAACAAAACCCAAAACAACCAACCAGAACCCCCCCAAAATGGTGCAGCGGGGCGGGGGGGGCTCAGGGGATGCCAAACTGTACAACCAGTTCTTCTTTGGCGTCGACGCGGATCTGGGAGAGGGCGCTGAAGGCGTAGGCAGCGATCCGGGACACCTGCGGGCGCCAAAACCCACCCGGGGGGTCGGTACGTCCCGCGGGTGAACCCCCCGGGGGGGGCGCTGAACCCCGTGACTCCACGGGCAGCAGCAACTGGGCTGGGGGACCGGGGAGACCCCCCCAAACACAGCCGGGAGTGAATTCGGCCCTGGCAGGCAGGGAAGGGGCAGCGGCAGCTGCTGCCTGCGCGGGGGAGCGGATCTGCGGGGTGACGCTGCCTGCGCTGCCCCACAGCCCCCCCCACTGCCCCACAGCCCCCCCGCTGCCCCACAGCCCCCCCACAGCCCCCCCCTGCCCCACAGCCCCCTCCGCTGCCCCACAGCCCCCCCGCTGCCCCAGAGCCCCCCCCGCTACCCCACAGCCCCCCCACAGCCCCCCCGCTGCCCCACAGCCCCCCCACAGCCCCCCCCACTGCCCCACAGCCCCACAGCCCCCCCGCTGCCCCACAGCCCCCCCACAGCCCCCCCCACTGCCCCACAGCCCCCCCCACTGCCCCACAGCCCCCCCGCTGCCCCAGAGCCCCCCCGCTACCCCACAGCCCCCCCACAGCCCCCCCCTGCCCCACAGCCCCCCCCGCTGCCCCACAGCCCCCCCCCACTGCCCCACAGCCCCCCCGCTGCCCCAGAGCCCCCCCGCTGCCCCAGAGCCCCCCCCCACTGCCCCACAGCCCCCCCGCTGCCCCAGAGCCCCCCCGCTGCCCCACAGCCCCCCCCCACTGCCCCACAGCCCCCCCGCTGCCCCAGAGCCCCCCCGCTGCCCCACAGCCCCCCCCCACTGCCCCACAGCCCCCCCGCTGCCCCACAGCCCCCCCGCTGCCCCACAGCCCCCCCCCACTGCCCCACAGCCCCCCGCTGCCCCACAGCCCCTCCGCTGCCCCACAGCCCCCCCCTGCCCCAGAGCCCCCCCTGCTGCCCCACAGCCCCCCCGCCGCCCCACAGCCCCCCCCCGCCGCCCCACAGCCCCCCCCTGCCCCAGAGCCCCCCCGCTGCCCCACAGCCCCCCCCTGCCCCAGAGCCCCCCCCGCTGCCCCACAGCCCCTCCGCTGCCCGGGGATCCTGTGTGGGGCACGGAGCTGCTGCCTGTACTGCCTGTACTGCCTGCACTGCCTGTACTGCCTGTACTGCCTGTACTGCCTGTACTGCCTGCACTGCCTGTACTGCCTGTACTGCCTGCACCCAGTGCTTGCGCTGCCTGTACCTACCGCCCACTTGCTGCCTGCACTGCCTGTATCTACTGCCTGTGCCGCCTCCACTGCCTGTGCTGCCTGCATCCACTGCCTGTATCTACTGCCTGTGCTGCCTGCATGTGCTGCCTGCACTGCCTACACCTACCACCCATGTTGCCTGTGCCTGCTGCCTGTGCTGCCTGCACTGCCTGTGCCCACTGCCTGCACTTGCCGCCCATGCTGCCTGCACCCACCGCATTCATTCACCTGCTGCCTGGCACTGCCTACACTACCTGCATCTGCTGCCTGCGCTGCCTGCACCTGCTGCATTCACCTGCTGCCCGCACCTGCTGCATTCACCTGCTGCATTCACCCGCTGCCTGTGCTGCCTGCACCTGCTGCATTCACCTGCTGCCTGCACCTGCTGCATTCACCTGCTGCATTCACCCGCTGCCTGTGCTGCCTGCACCTGCTGCATTCACCTGCTGCCTGTGCTGCCCGCACCTGCTGCATTCACCTGCTGCATTCACCTGCTGCCTGCACCTGCTGCATTCACCTGCTGCCTGCGCTACCTGCACCTGCTGCATTCACCCGCTACCTGCACCTGCTGCATTCACCCGCTGCCTGTGCTGCCTGCACCTGCTGCATTCACCTGCTGCATTCACCCGCTACCTGCACCTGCTGCATTCACCCGCTACCTGCACCTGCTGCATTGACCCGCTGCCTGCGCTGCCTGCACCTGCTGCATTCACCTGCTGCATTCACCCGCTGCCTGCACCTGCTGCATTCACCTGCTGCATTCACCTGCTGCCTGCGCTGCCTGCACCTGCTGCATTCACCTGCTGCCTGCACCTGCTGCATTCACCCGCTGCATTCACCTGCTGCATTCACCTGCTGCATTCACCTGCTGCATTCACCTGCTGCATTCACCTGCTGCATTCACCTGCTGCATTCACCTGCTGCATTCACCTGCTGCCTGCACCCGCTGCCTGCGCTGCCTGCACCCCTGACTCAGCTTTGCCTTCAGGACTAACAAATCCCCACGGTGCCACCTGGAGCTCCGGATCTTTCCGCGTTGGCTACAACATCCCCCACCGGCACTGGGACCCCTCCCTGCCCGCAGCACCCTGGCACAACCGCGGTGTCCCCACAGCGTCCCCACCGCCCTGGCATGGTCACCGTGTGTCCATGGTGTCCTCACTCCCCCGGCAGGGTCACCATGTCCCCACAGCACCCCCGCTCCCCCAGCACGGCTGCGCTGAGCTAAGGACAGTGGGAGCAGCCGCCAGGGACTCTGGGGCACAGCCAGGCTGCCAAAACCAGCCCCCAGCCAGTGAGGATGTCACCGTTGCCCCCCGGGGAACACCGAGGGGACCCCAAGCTGTCCCCAGCCCCTCACCTGCTGCAGGTCTGCGAAGGGGACGGGGTCGCTGGCCAGGACTTGGTGCGGCTGGTTGGTGAGAGACGGCAGCAGCGGCAGCTTCTTCCAGTGCGGCAGCGAGCTGCTCAGCATGGCCAGGCGCGTGCTGCCGGGGGACAGCGGTGACAGGTCAGCGCTGGGACATGGGGACAAGCACCGGGGCGCGGGGATGGGCCCACCTGTACTGCCGCGCTCGGTCCATGTACTCGTGCTGCTCCATGCCCTGCGAGTCCGCGGCTGACACGTCGATGATGTTGCTGTGGGGACACAAAACAGCGGGTCCTGCTGGGGGTTTGTCACGTCCCCCCCACCCCTGAGGATAAGAAAGGCCTTGAGGTGCTGGAGCGAGTGGAGAGAAGGGAACGGAGCTGGTGAGGGGCTGGAGCACAAGTGTGATGGAGCGGCTGAGGGACCTGGGGGTTCAGCTGGAGAACAGGAGCTGAGGGGAGACCTTCTGATCTCTGAACTGCCTGAAAGGAGCTTGGAGCCAGGGGGGTCGGGCTCTGCTCCCCAGGAACAAGCGCCAGGAGCAGAGGAAACGGCCTCAAGTTGCGCCAGGGGAGGTTGAGGTTGGATGTGGGAACAATTTCTTCCCCAAAGGGCTGTGGGGCATTGAACAGGCTGCCCAGGGCAGTGCTGGAGTCACCAGCCCTGGAGGGCTGGACAGACGGACAGGAGGTTCTCAGGACATGGGGCAGCACCGGGGGTGGGTTTTGGTTGGACTGATGATCTTGAGGGGCTTTTCCAAACCCCTGCTGACCCCACAGATTCACTTGCTCACCCCACTCTGCTTCCCCAGCCCCTGCCCCCCAGCCTGGGGGCTCAAACCAGAGCTGGGGGAGCTGTGTATGGCTTACATGGCGGTTTTGGCGAGGATGGAGGAGAGCATGGCCTGCTCGTCGGTGCGTGCCGAGGGGAGGCTGTGGTAACTCTGCTCAGCGCCGTTCAGCACCTTGGGCGGGGTGGCCGCCGGCTCCAGCAGCCGCTTCGTCTCTTCTTCCTGGGGAGGGGACAAACAGCAAGAGAAGGCTCAGCCCCCGTGTCACTCCGGCTGTGCCGAGGTCGTGCCCAGGCTCCTTTTCCCCAATTCCTCTGTTCTTCCCAACCCCCTAGTGGAATATCCCCAACACACCAGCACCAACCGACCCAAACACGTGGGGCTAACGGGGACGCACCCATTGCACCCCAAACCCACCTGCCACGGCCTCACCCCCCAAACACCCAGCTGGGTGAACCCCCCCAGTCACTTCCCCCCATAGAGGAGGCTTCTCAGAGGGAGCAGAACTACAGGACACATCCCCCTCTGCCAGTTTTAGGGGTGCAGAGCCCCCAAATGTCACGCAGGTCCCCCGTGCTGCCCCACAGGGACGAGCTGTCAGGGACTGACTCCATGGGCGGGACACGGGGATTAAGTTTCCGCCAGACAGGTGACAGCTCTGGTTTTGCAGGAGCCGCTTGGCGGAGATGGCGACGCTGCTGCCCTGGGAAGGAGCCGCTGGCACCGATCCCACCATGGGGGCTGCGGGGTCGGGACGTGTCACCCAGGGGGAGAAATGGCAGGAAAAAGGGACATTGAAGAGGTGACGAGCAGGAACACTCTGGCAGTGGAAACAACGATGGCAGGGAGATGGGTCGCGGTGGGGACGGGGCCAGCGGGTTCCTCTGGGGACGGTGACAGCGGCTCCGGAGCCACCGGACCCGGAGGGGGTTCGCGCGGGAGTCCGCGGCTCCCCGCGCAGCAGCGGGGCCACGGCAAGGCCAGAGCCCCCAAACCCGGGTGGGCACCGGCAGGACCGGGAGGCGGCGGCTCCGCTGCTGCTGTCACGGGGCGGCCGAGACTCCTGGAGAGGAGCGGGGGAGGACCGGGGGGTGTCCCGGGAACGCCCACCCCGGGAGCACCGGGAGGGGAACGGGGACAGGGCGGGAGCGGCCGGGCCGCCCCCCGCGTCGTGTCTCCAGCACGGCGGGGCCGCGGCCTACGGGACGGGCCGGCGCGTAGCGGGAACGGGCCGCACCCCCCGCCCCCCCAGCCCACGGCCCCGGTCCCCGCCGGCCCCGGGCTCCCCGCGGCGGCCCCGGGCGCACCTGGTCGGAGGCCTCGGCCTCGCTGCTGTAGCAGCAGCCCATGGCGAGCGGCGGCCCCGGCGCTGTCCGGGAGGGGCCCGGCCGCCCCGCTCACGTGACGGGGGAGCGGGAGGGGGCGGAGCCACCGCCCCGCCGACCTTGTGATCCGCCGTCACGTGGCTCGGCGGAAAGAGCCAATGGGGAAGGAGAGGTGGGCGGTGCCGCAGCGTGGCGGGCGGCCAATCAGCGCGCGGGGGGGGGGGGGGGGGCGTGCGGGGGCGCGCGGGCTTTGTTGGGCGCGGGGTCGCGCGCGGGCCGTGTCACGCGGCTGTGGGCGACGCGCGCGCGTGACGGGGCGCCGGTCACGTGGGCGCCGGCACGCGCCGCCCCTCCCCGCGCGCGTGTGTGTGTGTGTGTGTGTGTGTGTGTGTGTGTGTGTGTGTGTGTGTGTGTGTGTGTGTGTGTGTGTGTGTCTGCGCGCGTGGCGCCGGGGCGGCGGCGCGCGGGGGGGCGCGTGCGCGCAGGTGTCGCTCCCGTGACCCCCCAGTGACCCCCCCCGGTGACCCCAGTTCCCCCAGTGCCCCCCAGTAACCCCCTGGTGCCCCCCAGGGCTCCCCAATGTCCCCCCCAGTGCCTCCAGTGAACCCCCAGTGCCCCCCAGTAACCCCCTGGTGCCCCCCAGTGCTCCCCAATGTCCCCCCCAGTGCCCCCCAGTGAACCCCCAGTGCCCCCCAGTAACCCCCTGGTGCCCCCTAGTGCTCCCCAATGTCCCCCCCGTGCTCCCATTGCTCCCAGTTCCCCCAGTAGCTCCCCCAGTGCCCCCCCGTGAGCCCCCAGTGCTCCTAGTACCCCCAGTGACCCCCAGTATTCCCCACTAACTCCTCAGTGCCTCCCAGTGACCCTCCCCAGTTCCCTCCAGCAACCCCCCAGTGCCTCCCAGTGCTCCCAGTGCCACCCAGTATCCCCAGTTCTCCCATTGCTCCCAGTGACCCCCCCAGCAACCCCTTGTGCCCCCCAGTGCTCCCAGTGCCCCCCAATGTCCCCCCCAGTGAACCCCGATGCTCCCAGTGGCCCTCAGTATCCCCAGTTCTCCCATTGCTCCCAGTAACCCCCAATAACCCCCAGTGAACCCCAGTGCTTCTAGTGCCCCCCAATGTCCCCCAATGCTTCCAGTGACCCCCAGTACCCCCAGTTCACCCACTGCTCCCAATAACTCCCCAGTCCCCCCCAGTGACCCCCAGTGCTCCCAGTGACCCCCAGTTCCCTCATTGCTCCCAGTTCCCCCAGTATCCCCCAGTGCCCACCAGTGAACCCCCAGTGCTCCTATTGCCCCTCTAGTGCCCTTGGTGACCCCCAGTGTTCCCCAGTAACTCCCCAGTGCCTCCTGGTGATCCCCCAGTGCCCCCCACTAACTCCCCAGTGCTTCCTGGTGACCCCCCAGCGCTACCCAGTAATTCCCCAGTACTCCCACTGCCCCCAGCCCCATATCAGACCCCAGTTCCAGTATGGGGACCCCAGCTCCAGTACCAGCTCCCAGCCCCAGTATAGGGACCCCAGTCCCAGTATGGGAACCCCAGTTCCAGTATCAGACACCAGTCCCAGTATGGGGATCCCAGCCCCAGTATCAGACCCCAGTCCCAGTATGGGAACCCCAGTTCCAGTATCAGACACCAGCCCCAGTATGGGGATCCCAGCCCCAGTATCAGACCCCAGTCCCAGTATGGGGACCCCAGTTCCAGTATGGGGACCCCAGTTCCAGTACCAGCCCCCAGTCCCAGCATAGGGACCCCAGCCCCAGTATGGGGACCCCAGTCCCAGTATGGAGATCCCAGCCCCAGTATCAGACCCCAGTCCCAGTATGGGGACCCCAGCCCCAGTATGGGGATCCCAGCCCCAGTATCAGACCCCGGTCCCAGTATGGGAACCTCAGTTCCAGTATGGGGACCCCAGTCCCAGTATCAGACCCCAGTTCCAGTATGGGGACCCCAGTTCCAGTATGTGGACCCCAGTTCCAGCATCGGGACCCCAGTCCCAGTATGGGGACCCCAGCCCCAGTATGGGGCATCAGATCCCAGCCCCAGTATGGGAACCCCAGTTCCAGTATCAGACCCCAGCCCCAGTATGGGGACCCCAGCCCCAGTATCAGCCCCCATTATCAGCCCCCAGTCCCTGTACAGGGACCAACTTCCCCGCCCCCGTCGGTAACTGGTCCCCAGTAACCGGAGCTGCTGCAGCCGCGGTGCCACCATCAATAATTGAGCGGCAGCGCCGGGGCTGCCGGCCCAGCGGCCTCTGCCTGACGCTGGGTCTGGGTCCTGAGTCCTGGGTCCTCAGTCCTGCTCCCTGGATCCTGCCTGCTCCTGCCTGAGTCCTGAGTCCTGGATCTTGAGTCCTGATCCTGCCTGAGTCCTGATCCCATGTACTGGGTGCTGATCCTGCCTATGTCCTGATCCTGCCTGTGTCCTGGATCCTGAGTCCTGGATTCTGAGTCCTGATCCTGCCTGGGTCCTGTGTCCTGCACCCTGCCTGCAGCCTGCCTGAGTCCTGATCCTGAGTCCTGATCCTGAGTCCTGATCCTGCCTGAGTCCTGGATCCTGAGTCCTGGATACTGCCAGAGTCCTGATTCTGAGTCCTGGATCCTGATCCTGCCTGCGTCCTGGATCCTGAGTCCTAAGTCCTGGATCCTGCCTGAGTCCTGATTCTGAGTCCTGGATCCTGATCCTGCCTGTGTCCTGGATCCTGAGTCCTGAATCCTGATCCTGCCTGAGTCCTGGATCCTGAATCTTGGATTCTGAGTCCCGATCCTGCCTGAGTCTTGGACCTTGAGTCCTAGATCTCGAGTCCTGATCCTGCCCGAGTCCTCATTCTGAGTCCTGGATCCTGATCCTGCTTGAGTCCTGGATCCTGAGTCCTGGATTCTGAGTCCTGATCCTGCCTGGGTCCTGTGTCCTGCACCCTCCCTGCAGCCTGCCTGAGTCCTGATCCTGCCTGAGTCCTGATCCAGAGTCCTGATCCAGAGTCCTGATCCTGAGTCCTGATCCTGCCTGAGTCCTGATTCTGAGTCCTGGATCCTGATCCTGCCTGAGTCCTGGATCTTGAGTCCTGATCCTGCCTGCGTCCTGGATCCTGATCCTGCCTGAGTCCTGGATCTTGAGTCCTGATCCTGCCTGAGTCCTGGATCTTGAGTTCTGGATCCTGATCCTGCCTCTGTCCTGGATCCTGAGTCTTGGATCCTGATCCTGCTTGAGTCCTGGATCCTGAATCCTGGATTCTGAGTCCTGATCCTGCCTGAGTCCTGGATCTCAAGTCCTGGATCTCAAGCCCTGATCCTGCCTGAGTCCTGGATCCTGATCCTGCCTGAGTCCTGGATCTTGAGTTCTGGATCCTGATCCTGCCTCTGTCCTGGATCCTGAGTCTTGGATCCTGATCCTGCTTGAGTCCTGGATCCTGATCCTGCCTATGTCCTGGATCCTGAGTCCTGGATCCTGAATCCTGGATTCTGAGTCCTGATCCTGCCTGAGTCCTGATTCTGAGTCCTGGATCCTGATCCTGCCTGTGTCCTGATTCTGAGTCCTGGATCCTGATCCTGCCTGTGTCCTGATTCTGAGTCCTGGATCCTGATCCTGCCTGTGTCCTGATTCTGAGTCCCGGGTCCTGATCCTGATCCCCCCCGCACTCTGCCCGCTCCCCACAGCAGCTCTCAGGTGGGTGCCACCGGCTCTGTCCCCTCGGTGTGGCTGGGGACCCCCAACAGTGCAGGGGGCGGGTGCAGGTTTTGGGGTGCAGGATATGGGATGCACACTTCGGGTGCATGTTTGTGGGTGCAGGTGTTGGGGTGCGGGTGCGTTGCACAGGTTTTGAGGTGCACATTTTGGGTTGCAGGCTTCAGGACACAGGTTTTGGGGTGCAGGGTGTGGGGTGCTGGTTTTGGGGTGCAGTGTGTGGGTGCAGATTATGGGGTGTAGATTTTGGGGCGCATGTTTTTGGGTACGGGTGTTGGGATGAGGGTGTGTGGCACAGGTTTTGGGGTGCAGGGTGCACATTTTGCAGCAAAAGCTTTGGGGTGCTGGTTTTGGGGCACAGGGTGTAAGGTGCAGGTTTTGGGGTGCAAGTTTCAGGGTGTTGGTTTTGGGGTGCAGGGTGTGGGTGCAGGTTTTGAGGTGCACATTTTGGGGCACAGGGTTTGGGGTGTGGGGTGCATGTTTTGGGGTGCAGGTTATAAGGCATAGGGGTGTGTCACAGGTTTTGGGGTGGAGGGTGTGGGTGCAGATTTTTGGGTGCATGTTTTTGGGTGCAGGTTTTGGGGTGAGGGTGTGCGGCACAGGTTTTGGGGTGCAGAACGTGGGGCTGCACATTTTAAGGGGCACATTTTGGGGTGCAGGTTGAGGGGTGCAGGGTGCACATTCTGGGGTGCAGGTTTTGCGGTGCATGTTTTGGGGTGCAGATCTTGGGGCACTGATTTTTGGGCACACATTTTGAGTGTAGGTTTTGGGGTGCAGGGTGTGGAGTGAGGGTTTTGGGGTGCAGGTTTCGGGGTGAAGGGTGTGGGTGCAGATTGTGAGCTACAGGATTTGGGGCACAGGTTTTGGGGTGCAGGGTATGGGGTGCATGCTTTGGGGTGCAGGTATTGAGGTGCACATTTTGGGGCACAGAGTGTGGGGTGAGGGTTTTGGGGTGCAGGTTTTGGGCACAGGTTTTGAGGTGCACATTTTGGGGCATAGATTTGGGTCCAGATTTGGGGGGTGCAGGTTTTGGGGTGCAGGTTTTGAGGTGCAGGTTGAGGGGTGCAGGGTGTGTGCTGTAGGTTTTGGGCACAGGTCTTGAGGTGCACATTTTAGGGCATAGATTTTGGGTCCAGATTTGGGGGTGCAGGTTTTGGGGCACACGTTTTGAGGTGCACATTTTGGAGCACAGATTTTGGGTGCAGATTTGGAGGTGCAGGTTTTGGGCTGCAGGTTGAGGGGTGCGGGGCGCACATCCTGGGGCGCAGGTTTTTGGGCGCAGCCTTTTGGGTGCATGTTTTTGGGCGCAGGTTCTGGGGTGCACGCTTTGGGGTGCTGAACGCGGGGTGCAGATTTTGGGGTGCAGCGCGTGGGTCGCGGATTTTTTGGGTGCATATTTTCTGCCGTAGGGTGTGTGGTGCAGAGTTTGCATCACGGGGCCAGCAAAACCAAGGGCTGCGCCGGACGGTTCCCCCTGCGCCACCCCCTTCCAGCTCGTGCCACACGTGTCCCCAACACACCAGCTCCCCAGGGGACCCCTCGGCCATGGTGTCCCCGGCCATCGCTCTGGCTTTCGTCCCGCTGCTCCTCACCCTCCTGCTGCGCTACCGGCACTACCTGGCGCTGCTGTACCGCGCGGTGCTGCGGCTCTGGCTGCGCGACCGCCTGAGCGGCGTCCCCCGTGAGCACCGCGCCTTCCAGTACCTGCTGGCGCACGCGGTGCCTGGCGACCCCCGGCACGTCCTCAGCACCTTCGACCGCTGGAGCTGCCGCCACGAGCACCTGAGCTGCGTGGGGCCCGTCAAAGGTGAGAGCGGTCTATGGCACGGCTGCGGCACCACCGGTGAGGCCGTGGCGCTGGCGGCGTGGTCGTGGCGTCATTGGCACGGCTATGGCACTGTTGGCACAGACATGGTGTCATTGGCATGGCCACAGCAGCGATGGTAAAGCTGTGGTGCAATTGATTTGGCTATGGCATTGTTGGTATGGCCATGGTATCATTGGCACAGCCCTGACACCATTGGTGTGGCCATGGTACTGTTGGTATGGCCATGGTGTGGTTGGCATGGTCACGGCGCCATTGGCACAGCCATGGCACTGTTGGTGTGGCCATGGCACTATTGGCAGGGCAGTGGCACGGTTGGCACGGCCATGGTATCATTGGCACGGCCACAACACCACCAGCACAGCCATGGCACCATTGGTATGGCCATGACACTGTTGGCATTGCTGTGGCACTGTTGAGATGGCCATGACGCCACTGGTGTGGCCATGGCACTGCCGGCATGGCTGTGGCATCATTGGCATGGCCACGACACCAATGGCACAACTGTGGCACCACCACCCCAGCCATGGCACTGCTGGTGCGGCCATGGTACCATTGGCACAGCAGTGACATTGCTGGCATGGCCACAGCACCACTGGCACAGCTGTGGCACTGTTGGTGTGGCCATGGCACTGCTCATATAACCACGGCATGGTTGGCATGGTCACGGTGCCATTGGCACAGCCATGGCACTGCTGGTGTGGCCACTGCACCAATGGCACAGCCATGGCACTGCTGGCATGGCTATAGCACTGTTAGTGTGGCCATGGCATTATTGACACAGCTGTGGCACCCCTGGCACAGCCATGGCATCATTGGCATGGCCATGGCACTGTTGGTATGGCCACAGTATAATTGGCACGGCAGTGTCACCATTAACATTGCTGGCACGGCTGTTCCGGTGTTGATACGGCCGTGACACCATCAGCACGGCCACGGTGTCATTGGCACCACTGCAGCTCTGTGGACCTGGCCATGACACCATTGCTGAGGCCCCAGCACTGCTGGTATGGCCACGGCATGGTCATGACACCATTAGTGCCAGCCATAGCATCATTGGCACAGCTGTGGCAGCACCAGCACGGCCACGGCACCATTGACACAGCCGTGACACCATCGGTGTGGCCACGGCACCGCTGGCACGACCACAGCACCGTTGGCACAGCCTCAGTGTCATCAGCACAGCTGTGGCACTGTTGGTGTGGCCATAACAGCGTTAGCACAGCCGCGGCACTACTGCTACGGTCACAGCACCAGGTCAGGACTTTGTGCCCCCAAGTGCCAGGGGGACAAGGCAGCTCTGGCGCAACCGTTCCCCTCCATCCTGCCCCTCTTGGCACCAGGGGACCCCCGGGGGAGGGGGGACATGGGGAGGGGGTGACACGGCCCCCGGTGTCCCCGCTGTGTCCCTGAGGACTCGGTGGCCCCGCAGGGCGGATCGTGGAGCGGCTGCTGGCGGAGCGGGCGCCGCGGCGGGTGCTGGAGCTGGGCACCCACCTTGGCTACGGCGCGGTGCTGCTGGCAGCAGGGCTGCCGCCGGGCGCCCGGCTCTACACCGTGGCGGTGGAACCGCGCCACGGCGCCGTGGCCGAGAAGGTGATCCGGCTGGCTGGCTTCGACGAGCGCACGGTGAGCACCGGGGCGGGGGGGGGGTACACCGGGGGGGACCCCGATATGGTGACACTGAGCAGGATCTGGTGCAGGTGGAGTTGATCGTGGGCCCCACGGACGCGGTGATCCCGTGGCTGCAGCAGCACCACGGCCTGGCCCAGGTGGATTTTGTCTTCATGGATCACCGCAAGTGCTGGTACCTGCGGGACCTGCGGCTGCTGGAGACTCACCGGCTGCTGGCGCCGGGGGCCACCGTCCTGGCCGACAACGTCCTGTTCCCCGGCGCGCCCCATTTCCTGCAGTACGCCAAAACCTGCGGCCGGTACCGCTGCCGCCTGCACCGCGCCAGCCTCGAGTACTTCCCTGCCATCCCCGACGGCATCGCCGAGCTGCGCTATGCCGGGGATGGCGACCCGGTGCCCGGCGGGGACACCGGGGTGCACCGGGGCCCCCGTTAAACAGGGTGTGTGGGGCCTTGTGCCCGTTTCTGAAAAACTGAGTTTATTAAGAAAATACACCACATGCTTCCCCAGCATTGCTCTGCACCCCCCCGCAGCTTCACCCTGCGCCCCCCCCGGCACCAAAACGCTCCCCGAGGGTTCCGCCACCGTTAGGGGGGCTCAGGCTCCCCCAAACCTCTGGCTCAGATCATCCACTGGTCCTGGTCCTGCTCTGCCCCCTCCATGTCCACCTGCGGCAGGGAAACGTTTGAGCCCCCCCAAAGCAGAGTGGGGATCTGGGGGGATGTGTCCCCCCCGCCCAAATTTACCTCGTTAATCTCCCCATCATCAGGCGACTCATTATAATCGTTCATCTCGTCCATGTCCTGCATGTCTTCGTCGTCCTCTGAGTCCTCCTCGCTGTCCTCGTCGTCCTCGTCATCCTCCTCCTCCTCCTCGTCATAATGCTGTGGGGACAACAGCTCCAGCGCCTCGCCTGGGGGGGGATGTGACCCCCACAGTGTCCCCGCGCTTCAGACAGGGCTGGGGGACACCCCTGTCCCCTCCCTGCGGCGCCGAACTCACCTCGGATGCCGGTTTCCCAATGGGCACCAGGTTGTTGTCCTTCTCAGCGATGCTCTGGAGCTGGGGGGGGAAAACGGAGGGTAAACAGGGAGAAAAAAGGGGGTCAAGGGGGGGTTGAGCATCCTGAGCCCCTCCAGTGCTTCTCGCTGGCAAACTGAGCCCAAACACAACGTTTTTGGGTTTTTACACCAAAAATATAACCCAAATTCTGTTCAGCCAGACAAGCACAAGCGCTGCCGGTAATTAAAGCTCAATTAAAACCCTCGCCCAAAACAAGGGGTCTCAGACCCACCCAAGCGCCAGGGGTTTAATTACTGATTGGAATGATTTAATTGCAATAATTTAATCACCTGGATACTTTAAAAACAAATCAAATAAATCATTGAAACGCATGGGATTTTGCCCCATATTCAGGGCTGTGGTGCCCACGCACAGAGCAGAAACCACCGCCTGCCTCCTTATGGAGCTTAATTAATTAACGAGGAGCTGCTCAAGGAGCCTGGAGCCAGCAGCAGGACAAGTGAAAAGGTGATATTAGTTCAGGGTAACGTCTTTCCCTCCTGAATGAGCATGAGAGAGGAGAAGCAAATAGAAATGATTGTCCAGCCTGGCCTGGGATGTCTCCAGGGATGGTTCATCTACCACCTCTCTGGGTACCTGGGCCAGGCTCTCACCACCCTCAGGGCAACAATTTCTTCCTCATGTCCAGCCTGAATCTCCCTCCTTTAGTTTAAAACCATCACCCCTTGTCCTGTCACAACAGGCCCTGCTCAAAAGTCTGTCCCCATCTTCCTCAGTGGTAGATGAACCATCCCTGGAGACATCCCAGGCCAGGCTGGACGGGGCTCTGAGCAACCTGAGCTGGTGAAGATGTCCCTGCTCATGGCAGGGGGGTGGAACAGATCATCTTAGGGTCCTTTTCAACACAAACTCTTCTGTGATTCTGTGATTAAAGGGTGGGAGGAGCGGAAAGACAGACTATTTTATCATCAAACCCGTGTGAGATGCTGTTCCCAGCAGACACAGCCAAGGGTCACCTTGCTGCACGAGTTATGTCACAGCCCCCGGGGTGTTCCATCTCGCTCTCCCACACTACATAGCCTGTTGATTAGAAGTTGAAAGAATTGCCTGGAAATCAGTGGATTTTAATCTTGGGTGACGCCTCAATTGCAGAATATCCTGAGCTGGTAGGACCCACAGATCACAGAGCCCAACGTCTGTCCCTGCGCAGGACACCCCACAGGTCACCCGTGTGTCTGAGGACGGTGTCCAGTCTCTTGTTGAACACTGTCAGGTTGGGCCGTGACACCTCCCTGGGAGCCTGTTCAGTGTCCAGCACCTCTGGGGAAGAACCTTTGCCTCATGTCCCACTGACCCTCCCCTGGTTGTCTCCAGCCTGGTAACCAAAGTGCTGGGAGATTCCTCAGGGGTGGGATCTGCTGAGCAGCTCCTGGGACAGTGTCTCTGGACCTGGGGAGACCACACCTGGAATCCTGTGTCCAGTTGTGGCCCCTCAGTTCCAGCAGGACAGGGAACTGCTGGAGAGAGTCCAGCGCAGCCACCAAGATGCTGGAGGGAGTGGAGCATCTCCCGTGTGAGGAAAGGCTGAGGGAGCTGGGGCTCTGGAGCTGGACAAGAGGACACTGAGGGGGGACTCATTAATGTTTACAGATATATAAAGGGTGAGTGTCAGGAGGATGGAGCCAGGCTCTTCTCGGTGACAGCCAATGGTAGGACAAGGGGCAATGGGTGCAAACTGGAACACAGGAGGTTCCACTTAAATCTGAGAAGCAACTTGTTCCTGGTGAGGGTGGCAGAGCCTGGCCCAGGCTGCCCAGGGGGTTGTGGAGTCTCCTTCTGTGCAGACATTCCAACCCGCCTGGACACCTTCCTGTGTAACCTCATCTGGGTGTTCCTGCTCCATGGGGGGATTGCACTGCATGAGCTTGCCAGGGCCCTTCAACCCCTGACACTCTGGGGTTCTGTGGTCTGGCTGAACCAGGGGGAATGTGCTCCAACATGGGCGGGTTGTAGATGGGAGTCTTGTACCCAGAGCTGGTTCAACAGCGGCTGAACATGAGCCAGCGTGTGCCCAGGTGGCCAAGAGGCCACAGCATCCTGGCTGGTACCAGCACTGGTGTGGCCAGTGGGACCAGGGCAGTGACCGTCCCTGTGCTGGGACCTGGGGGGACAAACCGCCAATCCTGGGGGCAGTTTTGGGACCCTCATGCCAAGAAAGGCCTTGAGGTGCTGGAGCGAGTGGAGAGAAGGGAACGGAGCTGGTGAGGGGCTGGAGCACAAGTGTGATGGAGCGGCTGAGGGACCTGGGGGTTCAGCTGGAGAACAGGAGCTGAGGGGAGACCTTCTGATCTCTGAACTGCCTGAAAGGAGCTTGGAGCCAGGGGGGTCGGGCTCTGCTCCCCAGGAACAAGCGCCAGGAGCAGAGGAAACGGCCTCAAGTTGCGCCAGGGGAGGTTGAGGTTGGATGTGGGAACAATTCGCTGCCCTCGGTTCCCCGTTCCCTCCCCGCTCACCCAGGCCTGGTGCTGCTGCTCCTGCTGCTGCAGTTCGGTCTCGTCCACGCACGGCCGGTCGAGGTTGAACCACAGGGACTCGGTGACGCGCGGCAGCAGCGACGGGAACAGCGTGGACATGGCGGGACACGGCGGGACCGGCCGGGACACACCGGGACACCGACGCGGCGGGACCGGCCGGGCCGCGCCGACCCGGAAGTGGGAGACGCCCCGCCCTGCGCTGAGTGGAGGCCACGCCCACAAGGACGAGGACGGGAAAGGGGGCGTGGCCCGGGAGGGGCGGGTCGGCGCTGCCTGATTGACAGCTGGAGGTGTCCGCCCCCCTCCGCTTGGTCCCGCCCCGGCATCTCTGACCCCCCCCGGGCACATCTGTGACTCGTGGGCATCTGTGACCCCTCCCACAGGCATCTGCGACCCTCATTGGGGGGTACCTTCCCCCCCCAGGGCATCTGTGACACCCCCAGGACATCTGTGATCCCCCCCAGGGCATCTGTAACCCGAGTTTGGGGGGTACGTGTCCCCCCAGGGCATCTGTGACTCCTCCGGGTACATCTGTGACTCGGGGTGGGGGGCTGTGACCCCCCAGGAGCATCTGCGACCCGTGGGGTATCGGTGATTCAAATAGGGGGGTATCTGTGACCCCCCAACACACAGAGAATCTGTGACCCCCCCCGGGACATATGTGACCCGCACTCGGGGGGTATCTGTCCCCCGCAGGGCAGCTGTGACCCCCAGGGGCATATCTGTCTCCCCGCATCATGTATCACCCCAGGGGTACCTGTCCCTCCCCACTGGGGGTATCTGTGACCACAATGGCGTATCAGTGACCCAAACTGGGGGGGTACTTGCCCCCCCTCAGGGCAGCTGTGACCCATGGGGCATCAATGACCCCGATGGGGGGGTATCTATGACCCCCCCCGCCCCCCCGAGCATCTGTGATGCCCCCGGGGACATCTGTGACCCCCTGGGGTATCTGTGACCTCAGTGGGGGGTCAACCTGCCCCCCCCCCCGGGCAGCTGTGACACCCCCGGGGGTTCTTGTGGGGGGGTCTGTGATTCCCATGGGGTATCTGCTCCCTCCCCCCCTCATCTGCCACCCCTGGGGTACCTGCCACCCCCCGGGGGTATCTGTGACCCATGGGGTATCTGTGACCCCAATGGGGGGGATCCTGTCCCCCTCAGGGACATCTCTTACCCACTGCAGTGTCCCCCCCACTGGTGTCAGGGCCCGGTGCCACCTCCCCGCCGTGTCCCCCCCCGCAGGAGGGACGGACAAAATCCACCCACGAGTGGATTTTGGCCGCCGCTCCCCCCAGCCCGGCGCTGGGGGAGGGATCCTGGCTCCATGCGGTGCCGGGGGGGGGACAATCCCGGGCCTTGTCCCCTCCTCGGCGGCCAGTGACGTGCCCTGCTCAGTGGCCAAGGGCTGGGCCGCCCGTGACCTTCGCCACGAGCCGCGCTCCCCCTCCAGCACCCGGGACCCCCCAGGTAGGAGCCAGACCCCCCCAGGGCCGGTGGTGACAATGTGACACCGCCATACGCCGCCACGTGCGCCACAGGGACTTTGTCCCCACTGTGTTCCTCGGGGTGCCGCCGCGGTGACCCCCCCACGCCGCTGCGGTTCGGCAGGGCCATGGCGGCCGCGCGGGTGCTGCTGGCGCTGCTGGCCTGGCCGGTCACCGGCGCTGTCACCGGCGCGGTGACAGGGGACTCGCTGCTCAACGTCTGCATGGACGCCAAGCACCACAAGACAGAGCCAGGGCCCGAGGGACAGCTCTACGGGCAGGTATTGTCATTGTCACCCCCCCGCACACACCAGTGTCACCCGTTGGGGGGTCACTGAGGGGTCACCTGCCTGTCACCTGCTGCCACCTCCCTGTGGTGTCACCCAGGGGTCCCTCTGCCCTGTCACATGCTGCCACCTCCCTGTGGTGTCCCCAAGGGGTCCCTCTGCCCTGTCACCTGCTGCCACCTCTCTGTGGTGTCACCCGGGGGTCCCTCTGCTCTGTCACATGCTGCCACCTCTCTGTGGTGTCACCCGGGGGTCCCTCTGCCCTGTCACCTGCTGCCACCTCTCTGTGGTGTCACCCGGGGGTCCCTCTGCCCTGTCACTTGCTGCCACCTCCCTGTGGTGTCACCCGGGGGTCCCTCTGCCCTGTCACCTGCTGCCACCTCCCTGTGGTGTCACCCAGGGGTCCCTCTGCCCTGTCACTTGCTGCCACCTCCCTGTGGTGTCACCCGGGGGTCCCTCTGCCCTGTCACTTGCTGCCACCTCCCTGTGGTGTCACCCGGGGGTCCCTCTGCTCTGTCACATGCTGACTCCCTGTGGTGTCACCCGGGGGTCCCTCTGCTCTGTCACATGCTGCCCCCTCTCTGTGGTGTCACCAGGGGGTCCCTCTGCCCTGTCACCTGCTGCCACCTCCCTGTGGTGTCACCCGGGGGTCCCTCTGCTCTGTCACATGCTGCCACCTCTCTGTGGTGTCACCCGGGGGTCCCTCTGCCCTGTCACCTGCTGCCACCTCCCTGTGGTGTCACCCAGGGGTCCCTCTGCCCTGTCACATGCTGCCACCTCCCTGTGGTGTCCCCAAGGGGTCCCTCTGCCCTGTCACCTGCTGCCACCTCCCTGTGGTGTCACCCGGGGGTCCCTCTGCCCTGTCACCTGCTGCCACCTCCCTGTGGTGTCACCCGGGGGTCCCTCTGCCCTGTCACCTGCTGCCACCTCCCTGTGGTGTCACCCGGGGGTCCCTCTGCCCTGTCACCTGCTGCCGCCTCCCTGTGGTGTCACCCGGGGGTCCCTCTGCCCTGTCACCTGCTGCCACCTCCCTGTGGTGTCACCCGGGGGTCCCTCTGCCCTGTCACCTGCTGCCACCTCCCTGTGGTGTCACCCGGGGGTCCCTCTGCTCTGTCACATGCTGCCACCTCTCTGTGGTGTCACCCGGGGGTTCCTCTGCCCTGTCACCTGCTGCCACCTCCCTGTGGTGTCACCCGGGGGTCCCTCTGCCCTGTCACCTGCTGCCACCTCCCTGTGGTGTCACCCAGGGGTCCCTCTGCCCTGTCACATGCTGCCACCTCCCTGTGGTGTCCCCAAGGGGTCCCTCTGCCCTGTCACCTGCTGCCACCTCCCTGTGGTGTCACCCGGGGGTCCCTCTGCCCTGTCACCTGCTGCCACCTCCCTGTGGTGTCACCCGGGGGTCCCTCTGCCCTGTCACCTGCTGCCGCCTCCCTGTGGTGTCACCCGGGGGTCCCTCTGCCCTGTCACCTGCTGCCGCCTCCCTGTGGTGTCACCCGGGGGTCCCTCTGCCCTGTCACCTGCTGCCACCTCCCTGTGGTGTCACCCGGGGGTCCCTCTGCCCTGTCACCTGCTGCCACCTCCCTGTGGTGTCACCCGGGGGTTCCTCTGCCCTGTCACCTGCTGCCACCTCCCTGTGGTGTCACCCAGGGGTCCCTCTGCCCTGTCACCTGCTGCCACCTCCCTGTGGTGTCACCCGGGGGTCCCTCTGCCCTGTCACCTGCTGCCACCTCCCTGTGGTGTTACCAGGGGGTCCCTCTGCCTTGTCACCTGCTGCCACCTTCCCATGGGGCCACTGGGGGGTCCCTGTGCTCCATCACCCACCCTGTGGTCACTAAGGGGTCCCTCTGCTCTGTCACCCAGTGCCACCTCCCTGTGGGGTTACCTGGGGTTCCCACCCCCTGTCACCTCGTGCCACCTCCCCATGGGGTCACCGAGGGCGTCCCTCTGCCCTGTCACGTGCTGCCACCTCCCTCTGGGCTGTCACCGGAGGGTTCATCTGCCCTGTCACCCGGTGCCACCTCCGTGTGTGCTCACCGGTGGGTCCATCTGCCCCATCACCCACCGTATGGTCACCAGTGGGGTCTCTCTGCCCCATTACCTGGTGCTACCTCCCCACAGTGTCACCTGGGGGGTCCCTCTCCCCCACTGCTGCCACTTCCCTGTGGGATCACTGGAGGGGTCCCTCTGTCCCATCGCACACCATGGGGTCAGCAGGGGGTCCCTCTGCCCTGTCACCCAATGCCACCTCCCTGTGGGGTTACTGGAGGGGTCGACTGCCCTGTCACCTGCTGCCACCTCCCTGTAGGGTCCCTCTGCCCTGTCATTGTCCCTCTGCCATGTCACATGCTGCCACCTTCCTGTGGTGTCACCTGGGGGGTCCCTCTGCCCTGTCACCTGGTGCCACCTACCCATGGGATCCATCTGCCCCGTCACCTGCTGCCGCCTCCCCGTGGGGTCACCAGGGTGTCCCTCTGCCCTGTCACCTGCTGCCACCTCCTCATGGGGTCCCTCTGCCCCGTCAGGGTCCCTCTGCCCTGTCACCTGCTGTGGTGTCACCGAGGGGGTCCCTCTGCCCCGTCACCTGCTGCCACCTCCCCATGGTGTCAGCTGGCGGGTCCCTCTCCCCTGTCACCCACTGCCACCTCCCTGTGGTGTCACCGAGGGGTCCCTCTGCCCCGTCACCTGCTGCCACCTCCCCATGGTGTCAGCTGGCAGGTCCCTCTCCCCTGTCACCCACTGCCACCTCCCTGTGGTGTCACTGGAGGGGTCCCTTTGTCCCACCCTCTGGTGCCAACTTCCTGTGGGGACCCTCTGCTCCATGAGCCACTGTGGGGTCACCAGAGGGGTCCCTCTGCCTTGTCACCTGCTGCCACCTCCCTGTGGGTTCCATCTGCCTCATTACCTGATGCCACCTCTCCATGGGGTCACTGGAGGGGTCTGTCTGCCCCATCACCCACCGTGGGGCCAGCGGGGGGTCCGTGTGCCCTGTCACCTGCTGTCACCTCCTGTCCCCGCAGTGTTCCCCGTGGCGGGACAACGCGTGCTGCACGGCCAACACCAGCCTGGAGGCCCATCGGGACCAGTCCTACCTGTACAACTTCAACTGGGACCATTGCGGGGCCATGTCCCCAAAGTGCAAGCGTCACTTCATCCAGGACACGTGTCTATACGAGTGTGACCCCAACCTGGGGCCGTGGATTGACCAGGTGGGGCACCCCCGCTCACTGGGTGAACGGGGATGGACTGGGATGGGCTGGGGTTGATTGCGATGGAGTGGGATGAATTGTGATGAACTAGGCTGGACCGGGATGGACTGGGCTGAACTGGGATGGGCTGGGCTGAACTGGGATGGACCGGGATGAACTGGGATGGACTGGGATGAAATGGGCTGGACTGGGCTGAACTGGACTGCAATGGGATGAACTGGGATGGACTGGGATGGGAAGTACTGGGCTAGACTGGGGTGAACTGGGATGAACTGGGATGGACTGAGCTACACTGGGATGAACTAGGCTGGACTGGACTGGACTAGGATGGCCTGGGCTGGACTGGGATCAACTGGGCTGCACTGGGCTGCACCGGGATGAACTGGGCTGCACTGGGATGAGCTGGGATGGACTGGGATGGGAAGTACTGGCCTGGACTGGGCTGCGCTGGGATGAACTGGGCTGGACTGGACTGGGAAGAAGTGGGATGGACTGAGTTGCACTGGAATGAACTGGACTGGACCGGACTGGGCTGAACCAGAATGAACTGGGCTGCACTGGGATGAACTGGTCTGGACAAGGACGGACTGGTGTGCACTGGGGTGAACTGGGATGGACTGGGATGGTCTGGCCTGGATTAGGGTGAACTGGGCTGCACTGGGCTGCACTGGGATGGACTGGGCTGGCCTGGTGTGCACTGGTGTGCACTGGTGTGCACTGGTGTGCGCTGGGCCGTGTCCCCGGGCAGTCGGACACCAGCTGGCGCCGGGAGCGCATCCTGCACGTGCCGCTGTGCCGCGAGGACTGCGAGCAGTGGTGGGACGACTGCCAGGACAGCGCCACCTGCAAGGTCAACTGGCACAAGGGCTGGAACTGGACCTCAGGTCAGCGGGGGGCACGGGGTCACCCCCACCTCGGGGACACCCCCACTTCGGGGACACCCCACCTCGGGGACAGACCCCCGTGTGTCCCCAGTCACTCCCTGTCCCCCCCCACTGGCTGTCAGCGGGATGAGGGTCACCATGGGAAGTGCTGGGCTGGACTGGGCTGCACTGGGATGAACTGGGCTGCACTGGGCTGCACTGGGATGAACTGTGCTGCACTGGGATGAACTGGGCTGCACTGGGATGAACTGGGCTGGACTGGGCTGGACTGGGATGAACTGGGCTGCACTGGCATGAACTGGGCTGGACTGGGATGGACTAGGAAGTACTGGGATGGACCGGGCTGAACTG
Source organism: Columba livia (assembly GCF_036013475.1). NCBI lineage: Eukaryota > Metazoa > Chordata > Aves > Columbiformes > Columbidae > Columba > Columba livia. The sequence goes on from NC_088602.1 coordinate 1,245,599, forward strand.
GGCTGCACTGGGATGAACTGAGGTGAACTGGGCTGGACTAGGAAGTACTGGGATGGACTGGGCTGAACTGGGCTGGACAGTGTGTCCCCAGTTACCCCCCGTGTTGCTGCAGGGGAGGTGGCTGCGTGTCCCCCCAACTGGATGTGTTTGGTCTGGGGGGGCTGGGGGTCCCTATGGGGTAGGGGATAACAGGGGGGGCTCTGGCAGTTGGGTGGGGGCCCCCCAAGATTAAAAGGGACCAATCTGGACCCTGATAAGCCCCCCACACCAGGGAATGCCACCCCTATCCCACCCCTCCCCTCTTCTCCCACCCCCACTGGCTGTGAGTCTGAGGGGCGTGGGGTGACGGGGGGTGCTGCAGCTGGGTGGGGTCCTCCCAATGTCACCCCCCCCCCCAACAAAGTCAGCAGGAGCCACCAGGACCCAAATAACCCCCCTACACCCCAGGCAATGCCACTCTCCATACCAAAACCACGCACCCCTCCCTGCTGGCCGTGAGTGGGGCTTGGGGGGTCCCCATGGGGTGGGGGGTGGCAGGGGGTGGTAGCAGCGGGCTGGGGGCCCCCCCAATGTCAACGCAACAAGGTCAATCCTTCAGGGTTAAGAGGGACCCACTGGGACCCCAATACCCCCCCACCCACGCTGGTTAACTCCACCTCCTATCCCAAAAACACCCCCCCTCCCCCTCCTGTTTGTGAGTCTGGGGGGGTCAAGGGTCCCCATGGGGTGGGAGGTGACAGGGGGTGCTAGCAGTTGGGTGGGGCCCCCCCAGTGCCAATTATCCCCGGATAAAGTCAGCAGGACCCATCGGCACCCCAATAACCCCCCCAGCCCAAGCAATGCCACCTCCTATTCTAAAAATAGACCCCCCCCCCCATCCCCGCAGGCACCAACCAGTGTCCCCACGGCGCCATGTGCCAGAAGTTCAAGTTCGTGTTCCCCACCCCGGCCGACCTGTGCGAGGGGCTCTGGTCGCACTCCTACCGCTACACCCAGCACCGGCGCGGCTCCGGCCGCTGCATCCAGATGTGGTTCGACCCCGCGCTGGGGAACCCCAACGTCGCCGTCGCCCGTTACTACGCCCTCGGTGCCGCCCCCCCAGTGCTGCCCCCGCTCCTGCTGGCCCTGCTGCCCCCCGCCCTCCTGGGCCTGCTCTGAGCCCTGTCCCCAAGTGTCACCGGCCGCTGTCGCCCAACCTGCGTGTGGCTGGTCAATAAACGCTCCTGCTCAGCCGGGTGTTGGGGGGCTGCGGGGTTGGGGGGGATCTATGTTTTTCCATACGGACCCACCGGTGCATAGTATCATCCCCCCCTGGACCCACACACCCAACAAAGTGGGGGGCACGGGGGTCCCCGCTGCTGGGAGCCCCTCCCCATGGCTTTTGGGGAATCATGGCTTTGTGTGCCCCATGGGGAGTGCCCTGTCTTGGGGGGGATGTGGGGTGCACTGTCCCAGGGGGAGAACAACATGGGGTGCCCTGTGGCGTGGGGGGGGGTTGGGGTGCACTGTCCCCGGGGGAGAATAACATGGGGTGCCCTGCGGCATGGGGGGGATTTGGGGTTCACTGCCCCGAGGTGGGGGAATAACATGGGGTGTCCTGTGGCGTGGGGGGGAGTTTGGGGTGCACTGTCCCCGAGGGAGAATAACATGGGGTGTCCTGTGGCGTGGGGGGGATTTGGGGTGCAATGCCCCTAGGCAGGGGGAGGGATATGGGATGTACTGCCCCGGGGCGGGGATTCGGGGTGCCATGCCCCGGGGGTGATACAACATGGGGTGTCCTGTCCGGGGGTGGGGAGGGCAGATGTAGGGTGCACTGTCCCGGGGGGGGGAAAACATGGGGTGCCCTGTCCTATGGGGGGATATGGGGTGCACTGTCCCGGGGTGGGGTGCTCCCTGCCTCCCGGTGTCACCGGTCCCCTCGATGTGCCACGTCCCCTCGGTGCCACCGCCCGAGCCCCGAAATTGGTGCCAGCCGGTGTCCCCCGTCTCCTCGGTGTCACCCGTCCCCGCAATGTGCCACATCCCCCCAGTGCTGCCTGACCCCTGGTGTCCCCCGTCCTCCCGTGCCACCTGTCTCCCCGGTGACCCCATCGCCCTGGTGTCACCCGTCCCCCCAGTGCTGCCCGACCCCCCGGAGTCCCCTGGTGCTCCCCATCCCCTCCGCGCTCTCCACCTCCCGGTGCCACCGCCCGTCCCCACGGGGTCCCCGTCCTCCTGTGTCCCCCGTCCCCCCGGTTCGCCACATCCCCCAGTGCTGCCCGTCTCCCCGGTGCTGCTGCCCGTCCTCTGGTGTCGCCCGTCCCTCCGGTGTCCTCGTTCCCTCGTCCCCCCGGTGACCCCATCTCCCCGGTGTCTCCCGTCCCGCCGGTGGTGCCCTACCCACGGGTGTCCCCCGGTGCTCCCCATCCCCTCCGCGCTCTCCGCCTCCCGGTGTCACCGTCCTCCTCTCTGGTGTCCCATGTCCCTCTGGTGTCCTCGTCCTCCTGTGTCCCCCGTCTTGCCGGTGACCCCGTCTCCCCGGTGTCAACCGTCTTCCCGGTGCTCCCCATCCCCTTCGCGCTCTCCGTCTCTCGGTGCTACCGCCCGTCCCCCTGTGTCCCCCGTCTCCCCGGTGACCCCATCTCCCCGGTGTCCCCGGTCCCCCCAGTGCTGCCCGACTCCCCGGTGTCCCGCGACCTCCCGGTGTCCCCCGGTGCTCCCCACCTCCTCCGCGCCCTCCGCCTCCCGGTGCCACCGCCCGTCCCCACGGTGTCCCCCGTCCCCCCGTTTCGCCACATCCCCCAGCGCTGTCCGTCCCCCCGGTGCCTCTGCCCGCCCTCCCAATTCTCCCCGCCCCTCCCGGTTGCTCCCCGCCCCCCCCGGTGCCCCCGCCCCCCCGGTGCTGCCCCCGCCCGCCCAGCGCCGGAGCGCGGCCCCGCGGCGCGGCCCCGGCGGAGCATGGCGGGCACGGGGGCCGCGGGGGGCGCCGGGGGGGGAGCGGGGGGGCCGGTGCCGCTGTGGTACCACCGGGACCTGAGCCGGGCGGCGGCCGAGGAGCAGCTGGCCCGGGCGGGGCGGGACGGCAGCTTCCTGGTGCGGGACAGCGAGAGCGTGGCGGGGGCCTACGCGCTGTGTCTGCTGTGAGTGGGGGGACACGGGGGGGGACACGGGCTGGGGCTGCTGGGAGTGGGGGGGACACGAGTGGGACACGCGATGTGGCTGCTCCGAGTTTGGGGAACATGGGGGTCACGGGCTGGGGCTGCTGGGAGTTAGAGGGACACTGGGGGGACACTCGATGGGGCTGCTGGGAGTGGGGGGCACACGGGCTGGGGCTGCTGGGAGTGGAGGCGACACGGGAGGACACGAGGGGGGACACGCGATGTGGCTGCTGCGAGTGGGGGGAACACGGGGTCACGGGCTGTGTCTGCTGTGAGTGGGGGAACACGAGGGGGGACACGGGCTGGGGCTGCTGGGAGTTAGAGGGACACTGGGGGGACACTCGATGTGTCTGCTGGGACTGGGGGGGACATGGGGGGACACGCGATGTGGCTGCTGTGAGGGGGAGGGACACGGGGGGAACACGGGCTGGGGCTGCTGGGAGTGGGGGGACACGGGGGAACATGCGGTGTGTCTGTTGGGAGTACGGGGGACATAAGGGGGACATGGGCTGGGGCTGCTGGGAGTTGAGGGGGACACGGGGGGCACACGCGATGTGTCTGCTGGGAGTGGGGGGGACACGGGCTGTGTCTGCTGGGAGTGGGTGGGACGTGGGGAGGACAGGAGATGTGTCTGCTGTGAGTGGGGGGGACACGGGTTGGGGCTATTGGGAGTGTGGGGGACACGAGGGGACACTCAATGTGTCTGTTGGGAGTGGGGGGGACACGGGGAGAACACGAGATGTTTGTGCTGTGAGTGGGGGGAGACACGGGGGGGGACACGCAGTGTGGCTGCTCTGAGTGGGGTGAACACAGGGGGCACATGGGCTGGGGGTGCTGTGAGTGGGGGGGACACGGGGGGACATGCAGTGTGTCTGCTGTGAGTGGGGGGGACACGGGGGGGACATGGGCTGAGGCTGCTGGGAGTGGGGAGCATGGGGGGGGTGGTCACACCAGCACTGGAGAATATGTGGGGGTCACCAGGGGGGAGTCCATGGGGACACTGGAGGGAATCTGAGGTTGGGGGGGTTTGGGGAGATCTGGGGGGGTTCCGGGGGGTACCAGTGAGTCTGAGGGGGTAGCGGGGGGTCTGGGAAATCACCAATGAGGTACCAGGGGGTGCATCAGGGTGGGGGGCACTGGGAGAAACACCAGGGGGTTTCTAGGAGGGTCCAGGGGGGGCCACTGGAGGAGGATCTGGGGGAGCACTGGGGAACACAGGTGGGGTGTCCAGGGGAGCACCGGGGGGGGGGGGGCGCTGACACCCAGAGGGCAACAGGCACAGATGGGGACCCAACCTAAGGGGGACACACCAGATATGGGGGTCACTGGCACCATGTGGGGGGACCTGGCACTGGGAGGGGGCTGGGGCAGAGTTGGGAGTGGGCAGGTGGGGGTCTGGGGGGGGTCAGCACCCGCTCCAGGCTGGGGGGAACTGGGCACCATAAATAGGGGTGCACAGGGGGGCTGCGGCAAGAGGAGAACTGGGGGGACACTGGCAGGGGACAGGCACTGCGGCGAGCAGGGCTGGCTTTGGGGGGGCCGGGGCTCCCACTCTGTGGGGTCTGTGACGTTGGGGACTGTCCCTGAGCGTCCCCATGGTGCTGGGGGGCCCTGCCCTCATGTCTAGGGACGTCCCAGCCCCTGGGGTGTGGGACAGCGCAGTGCCCGTGGGTCATGCTGGGGGGGCTCGGTGGCTCCAGTGGGTGCGACAGCCCCCGGGGTCCCTGGGGTGCTGCCCCCCAACCCCGCCGCCATGCTGGCTCAGGGGCTGAGAGCACGATGGCACCGGGGTGGCAGCCTGGCCCTCACTGTGCAGCGGAGTCCCGGTCACCCCGCCGTGCCCTGGGCCTCGCCGTCACCTCACCGTCACCTCGGCGGGGTGCTGCCGGGCTGTGCCGCCGGCTGTGCTCGGGGCCGGCTGCCTGCGCCAGCACCGGGGCCTTGATGTGGTTGCGGGGTGAGGGCACCTCGAAATGAGGCTTTTCCGCTCCCCAAGAGCCCGTGGGCGCCGGCAGCCGCACGCCGGCCTGCCCTGGCCCGGGGCTGTGCCGTGTGCCGTGCCGGTGCAGGGCGTGCGGCCTCAGCGCTGGCGCCGGCCTCCTGCCTTGTGCAGGTTGGGTTGCATGGCGTGGCTGTGGTCACCGGCTCCTCGCCGCGACGCCAGGGTGGCGAACGGCACCGAGGTCACGGCGCGGGAGGAGCAGCGCCTTGCCCATGCCGGTACCGGCACCCGGCAGGGCTGGTGGGTGCCAGGGGGGGTCTTGGTGCAGATGCCGGAGTGAAAGGGGGGTCTGGGACCAGCGGCTCCCCACACCTGGCCTGGTGCTGGCCATGGGAACATGGCGTCCCCGCTGGGACACCGGGATCTGTCCATCTCGGTTGTGGCTTCTCCCCGGCTCCGGTCCCCTCTGCCACCTCCGGCTCCTCGTGGCCGCACCGACGGCCGGGCCCTCAGCGCGGCACAGAGCCCGGCACGGGGTGCCATGGCGGGCAGCTGAGGGCCGGGGGGTCCCTGCCCGGGCGGTGGGCAGGACGGTGCCGCCGAACCGCCGCCGTGCTGGCGTGGGGGCGAGCGGGGCTGCCGGATCCGCCGCCGTCGGGGCCTAAAAATAACTGCGGGGGCAGGAGGAGGAAAGGGAACCGCTGGGATCCCGGCAGCGCCGGCTTCCGTTAACCCTCCCGCCGACACGCCACGGCCCGGCACACCGGCCCTGGGCAGCGCTGGTGGCACCGGTGGGGCTGATCCCCATGCGGTGGGGGTGCGGGGGCCCCCGTTGTGCCACGGTGGAGCTGGGGGGGCCCCGGTGCTTGTTGGCCGCCGCGTTCCCACATAATGGCTCTTTGTGCTAGCAGCCCCGGCCCCTGGGGATCACCCGCCAAAACAGACGCCATGAGTGGCCACCGGGGGTCACCCGGTGGGAGGGAACCCTTGCAGCACCCCCCCAGCCCTGTACCAACCCCATGGGGCCCCCTGGTTACCCATAGAGACCCCCATGTGCCCCCCCCCTCGCAATGGGGTTCATCTTCTGGGTCCCCCCAGTTGGGGCTCCCGGTGTTGACCCTACCCTGGGGTTCCCCATGTGCCCCCCGCCACCCCCCTATAGGGGTTCCTGCTATGGAGACCCTGACTGTGCTTTGGGGCTCCCCATAGAGACCCCTTGTGACCCCCCTTTCCCAGCCGGGGGTCTCTATGTACCCCACCACCCTCTGACACCAGTTTGGGGTTTTCCATGTTGACCCTCCCATCCCCCCAGGATTCCTTTGAGTTGGAGACCCCCCAGACCCTTCAGCTGGGGTTTCCCATAGGGACCCCCATACCACCCCACCCTGGGGAGGGTTTTCCATGTAACCCCCCAGAGAGGGATCCCATTCAACCCCCCCCAAATTGGTGGGTTCCCTGTGGCCCCCTGTGACCCCTGTGGGGGGGTGCTGGGGTGTCATGGTGGGAGGGCGTCTCATGTCCATAGGCAGGGGGGCAGAAATGGGGGATCCCCTTTCTGGAGGTGGGGGGAGGATGCTCGTGCTGTGCCCCACCTTTCGCTGTGGGGTGATGAGGACGTGACACTGGGGGACCTGGCACCATGGGGAGTGGGTTGGCACCAGGGGACCCAGAAGTGTGGGGTGGCACTGGGGGACCTGGCATTGCAGGGAGTGGGGTGACACTGGGGGACCCAGAACTGTGGGTGACATTAGGGGGACCTGGCACTGTGAGGTGGCACTGGGGAATGTGCCACTATGGGAAGTGGGGTGGCACCAAGGGACCTGCCACTGTGGGGTGGCATCGAAGGGCTCAACACATGAGGTGACATCAGGGGATCTGGCACTGTGAGGTGGCACCAGGGGACTTGGCACAGCACCCTCTCTGGGGACATGGGCACGGTGGCAGGGGGACACTGCCTGGCCCTGCTCCCCCAGCCCCATGGTGAGGTGCCACCAGAGCAGGGGACACTGCAGCCGAGCTGCCAGGTGTCTCTGGCGCGGTGACAGCCCCTGTGTTCCCGGTGACCTCTGCGAGTGCCATGGCCGGGGGCCAGCCTGAGAGCCACTGTCCCCAGCACATGAGGGAGAGGGTCCCTGGCTCCCAGTGTCCCTCAGATGGGGAGGGGACATACGGGGGATCCCTGTCCTGCCCCCCGCACCCTCTGGCATCCGTACCCCATCTCTCAGCGCCGCTCGTCACCCCCTGCCCCGGGATCGTGTCCCTGGTTCCTGTCAGCTTCCAGTGACAAATCAATTGCTTCCTGGCCTCCCCGCTGCCAGCTCCTGCCTGCTCCTGCCTGCTCCTGCCTGCTCCTGCCTGCTCCTGCCTGCGCTGCGGGCAGGGGATGGCAGCGCCGGCACGGGGACGGGCAGCAGGGCCGGGATGTGGGACATGGCATGGAGCATGCTGGGGCTCAGCCTGGGGACAGGGGGGTGTCAGTCGGGGGGTCCCCTTTGGAGAAGGTCACTCTGGGACCCCCAGTGCCCACCCTGACCCCCAGGTCCCCTCCTGCCAGCGTTGTCCCTGTGGGAGCCGGGCTGAGACCTGGTGGCTCGTCACATGCCACAGCCCACGGTGACACCAAAGCAGCTTCTCCCTGCGGATGCCTGTTCCCAGCTAATGACATGGGGGCCACGTCCCTGGTGTCCCCGGGGGGCTGTGCAGGCAGGTGGGGGGGATGCTGTCCCCCCCTGACATCCCCCATGCCCGCAGGTTCCAGAAGCACGTCCACACCTACCGCATCCTGCCCGACGATGAGGACTTCCTGGCCGTGCAGGTGGGCACAGCCCCCCCACCCCACTGTCACCTGCTTGGCTCTTTGGGGACACCCCCAAGGCTGGGGGGGGCGGACAGGGGGATCCCAGTGCAGGATGTGGGGTGCCGGGACCCCGCAACCTACACCCTGCTCCTGCTGGGTGGATGCAGCGCCCCATGTCCAGCCCCTCGCCTCCCAACTGTGCTGGGGTTGTGGGGGGCTCCCTGTCCCCCCCACCTCACCCATGGGGCTGGTTCGGCCACGGCACCGTGCGGTGAGCGTGCCCGGCTCTTTGGCACGGCTGCTGTCCTGGCGCGGGGCCACCGGCGTGCCCGGCTGTTGGCGTAGCCGGCAGCTCCCCGCCAGGGCCCATCTTGGCCGCCGCCGCCGGGTATTTTTAGAGGAACAGAAGCCTCTTTGTGCTGGTCGTGCCGGGGAGGGGGGGCAGGAAAAAGCCGCCCCCGGGAGGGAGGAGGCTGAGGGATGGCGGCTGCTGCCCGCAGCTGCCTGCGCCCTGCCCGCAGCTGCCTGGCAGCCACAGCCCCGGGGGCTCAGCCTGGGGCTGGGGGGCAACCCCCCATCCTGCCTGGGCGTCCCTCAACCAGGGGGGTCCCTTCATGGGGGGGTCTGGGTGCAGGGGGTTCCCTGCGCTGGGGGAGAGCCCTGCATTGGGGACTCTCTGCACTGGGCGGGGGGGGGGGGGCGGTCCTAGCATTGGGGGAGTTGCTGCATTGAGGGGTTCCCTAAATTTGGGGATACCTACATGGAGGTTGTCGCTGCACCTGGGGGGGGGGGGCGGTCCCAGCATTGGGAGAGTCCCTGCATTGGGGGTGGTCCTTGCAGTGGGTGGGTCCCTGTACAGGGGATCATTACATTGCAGGGGTCCATGCATTGGGTGGATCCCTGCGTTTTGGGGGTCCCTGCGTTGGGAGGTCTCTGCATTGGGGGTTCCCTGCACTAGGGGTCCCTGCATTGGGGGGGGGGCTGTGCGTGGAGGGGATCCCTGCACTGGGGGCATCTCTGCATGGGGAGTTCCCTGCATTGGTAGGTCCCTGCACTGGGGGAGTCCCTGCATGGAGGGGGTCCCCGCATTGGGTGCATCCCTGTACAGGGGATCCCTACATTTGGGGGGTCCCTGCACTGGGGGAGTCCCTGCATGGAGGGGGTCCCTGCATTTGGTGGTCCCTGCATGGGGGGGGGGGGTCCTGTGTTTTGGGGGTCCCTGCATTGGGGAGTTCCTGCACTGGAGGGGTGCGGCTGACCCCACCAGCAGGTGCTGATGTCCCCATGTCCCCCCCAGACGTCACAGGGGGTGCAGGTTCGCCGCTTCAAGACGCTGAGCGAGCTGATCGCCCTGTACCTGCAGCCCAACCAGGGGCTGGTTTGCACCCTCCTCTTCCCCGTCGAGAGGGACAAGGACAAGGACCCCGCCGAGGACAGGGACTACTCAGGTACAGCGGGGTCACAGCTGGGACCCCCAAGCCCAGGTGGGGAAATGGGACTGACCCCCCGCATCGCCCCGTTGCAGATGGAGAGGACGAGAAGCCGCCGTTGCCGCCACGTTCCGGCTCCACCAGCATCTCCAGCAGCTCAGGGGGGCTCAGCCCCACGGGGCTGGGGCCAGAGGGGGGGGCAGAGAGGTGAGGCGCTGCCCCCCCGCATGTCCCCTGCCTGTCCCTGCCGGCTCCTCATCCCCTGGCTGTCGTGTCCCCCCCACAGCACCAACGGGCTGAGCAGCATCTCCCACGAGTATCTGAGGAGCAGCTACACGCTGGACCTGGAGGCGGTGAAGGGGGGGGCCAGCAGCCTCCCCCACCTCAACAAAACCCTCGTCGCCTCCTGCAAACGGCTGCACAGGTGGGTACCAGACACTGGGAGGGACAGACGGACTGACAGACGGGTGTTTCACCAGCCTAGCCCCCCCCCATTTCTCCTGCGTTCCCCCCACAGCGAGGTGGACAAGGTGCTGGGGGGGCTGGAGATCCTGGCCAAGGTGTTTGACCAGCAGAGCCCCCCCATGGTGTCCAAGATCCTGCAGCAGGTGAGGGGGACACAGGGACACGTGGTGGTGACATCCCCATTCCCACCGACCCACCATGGGGACACTGCGGGGGGGTCCTGCCCCTCCAGGGGGGTGGGGTTAATCTGAGGGTCCCAGGTTTTGGAGGGTCCTGCTCCTCTGTGAATCTGGGATGGTGCCAGGGGTCCCATCCTGCCCCATCCCAAAATGCTGGGGGGGATCGTGCCTGCCTGGGGGGTCCCATCATACCCCATCTCATGGTGCTGAGGGGTCCTGCCCTAATGGAGGGGTGAGAAAAATATGGGTGTCCCATTCTGCCCTGTCTGACTGTTTTGGGGGCGTCCTGCTGCTCCGGGGCTCTGGGATGGCTCCAGGGGTCCCATCCGAAAGTGGGTCTTGCCCCTCTGGTGGATCTGGGGTTCCCATCCTACCCCGTCTTGTGGTCCTGGGGTGGTCCTGCCCCTCTTGGGGGGTGGGATTAATATGGGGGTCCCATTCTGCCCTATCCCACAATTTTAGGGGTCCTGCCCCTCTGGTGGATCTCGAGGTCCCATCTTGCTCCACCTCATGATGCTGGGGGGGTCCTACCCCTTGGGGTTGCTGGGGAGGACCTGGGGGTCCCATTTTGCTCTGTCTCACAGTGCTGGGAGTTCCTGGCCCTCCAGGGGGGTGGGATTAATCTGGGGGTCCCATCCTGCCCCATCCAACACTTCTCAGGAGGGGGGTCCTGCCCCTCTGGGGGTCTCGGATGTGGGGGTCCCATCCTGCCCCATCTCACGGTGCTGGGGGGTTGGGGTGGCTGCGGGGGTCCCATGCAGTGCGGTGACATGTGGGGTGTCAGGCGGGGGGGCAGAGCGGGGAGCAGGAGCTGGAGCAGCTGGTGCTGAAGCTCTCGGTGCTGAAGGATTTCCTGGCCAGCATCGAGAAGAAGGTGGGGCTGGGGGCCGGTACGGGGGGGCATCCCGTCGTGGGGGGGGTCTGTGCTGGGGTACGGCTTGGGGGGGCAAAGGGACTGCCTGGGGGACACAGGGGGACTCCATGGGTAGGGGGGTTGATGGACCTGGGGGGCTGGTGGGACTGGGGGGATTGATAGCGCTGGGGGAGCTGATGGGACTGGGGGGTTGATGAGGCTGGGGGGCTGATGAGGTTGATGGGGTTGGGGAGCTGAGGGGGTTAGGGGGATTGATGGGGCTGGGGGGCTGATTGGGGGGCTGACGAAGCTGAGGGGGCTGATGGGACTGGAGGGGCTGGGGGGTTGATGAGGCTGGGGGGGCTGATGGGGCTGGGGGGCTGACTGGGGGAGCTAATGTGGCTGAGGGGTTGGTGGGCATGGGGGGTTGATTGGGGGGGCTGATGAAGCTGATGGGGCTGGGGGGTTGATGAGGCTGGGGGGGCTGATGGAGCTGGGGTGTTGATGAGGCTGATGGGGCTGGGGGGTTTATGAGGCTGGGGGGGTTGATGAGGCTGAGGGGCTGATGGGGCTGGGGGGTTGATGAGGCTGGGGGGCTGGTGGGCCTGGGGGCTGATTGGGGGAGCTAATGGGTCTGGGGGTTGATGGTCCCGGGGGTTTGATTGCGGGGGCCTGATGGGACTGGAGGGGCTGATGGGGCTGGGGGAGCTGGTGGGCCTGGGGGGTTGATTGGCGGGGGCTGATGAAGCTGATGGGGCTGGGGGGTTGATGGGCCTGGGGGGTTGATTTGGGGGCTGATGAAGCTGATGGGGCTGAGGGGCCTGATGGGACTGGAGGGGTTGATGAGGCTGGGGGGGCTGATGGGGCTGGGGGAGCTGGTGGGCCTGGGGGGTTGATTGGGGGCGCTGATGAAGCTGATGGGGCTGGGGGGTTGATGAAGCTGATGGGGCTGGGGGGTTGCTGGGCCTGGGGGGCTGATTTGGGTGACTGCGGTGACGCCGATGCCACCGGCCCCCCAGGCACTGAAGGCCCTGCAGGAGATGAGCTCGGCTGCCCCCCCCGCACCCCCCCAGCCCCTCTCCCGCAAGGCCAAGTGCATCCCAGTGCAGACCTTCGAGGTGAGTCCCGCTGTGCCCCCCACAGCAGAAAGGTCCCCCCGGGGGTGGGGGTCAGCGCCTCGTGCCACACCCAGGGCACAAACCTCTCGGGGTCCCTGGTGGTGGTGGGGATGGACTGGGTGTTGGTGGGGGCTGGATGCCAGGGGGTTGAGGTGTTGGGGGGTTGGATGCAGGGGGGTCAGGGTTCTGGGTGGGCTGGGTGTTGGGGGGATGGATGCCAGGGGGGGTGGTTGCCAGGGGGGCAGGTGATGGGGGCCCTGGGGGTTGGGGTGCCTGGGGGTCGGGGTGCTTGAGAGTCAGGGTTCTGGGGGGGCTGGGTGCAGGGTGGTGGGTGCATGGGGGTTGGAATGCCTGGAATTGGGGTGCTGGCGGGCAGGGTGCTAGGGGGGCTGGGTGCCAGGGGGTTGGGTGCCTGCAGTTTGGCGTACCTGGGGTTTGGGGTGCTGGGTGTTGAGGTGCTGGGGTGTGTGTGGGGGGTGTGCCTGGGGGTTGGGGTGCTGAGGGGTTGGGGTGCTGGGTGCAGGGGTAGTGGGCGCAGAGCTGATATGTGACGGGGTTCTGGGTGACAGGGGATCATAGTGTCAGGGTAACTGGAATCCTGGGTTTTGGGGACTCCGGTGTCAGGGGGCTGGGGACACTGTGTGTCAGGGGGTTGGGGTGCTGGGCGGGCTGGCTGCTGTGTTATGGGGTGTCCCCCCCACCCAAGCCCCCGCCGTCCCCCCAGGTGAAGCTGGACGTCACCCTGGGGGACCTGACCAAGCTGGGGAAGTCGCAGAAGCAGACGCTGAGCGTGGACGTGGAGGGGGGGCGGCTGGTGGTGCTGCGGCGGCAGCGGGACGCCCAGGAGGACTGGAACACCTTCACCCACGACAAGAGTGCGTGGGGGGCACTGGGGGGTCCCCACACCCTGGGGCTGGCGCCTGGGGACAACTCTGCACTGGGGGTGGGAGCAGCTGGGTGTCCCCATCCTGGGTGCATCCCCACCCTGCGTGGGGGGTCACGGTGCCCAACCAGACCCCGACATCCCCCAAATGCCACTTCTCCCCGTCCTCCCCCCATAGTCCGGCAGCTGATCAAGTCGCAGCGGGTGCAGAACAAACTGGGCATCGTTTTTGAGAAGGAAAAGGACAAAACGCAACGGAAAGATTTTGTTTTCGTCAGCGCGCGGGTGGGTCCTGCTCTGCTGGGGCGGGGGGGAGCAGGATTTGGCCCCTGGTCCCCTGTGGGGGTATGGGGACGGGTGCTGGGGGCGTCCCTGGGGTGGTCCCTGCACGAGGAGGGGTCTGGGCAGAGCGCAGGTGGGGACTGTGCCCTGTCACCGAGGCTTGGGGACAGCTGGGTCCCTGTTTTTCACCCCGGAGGGGGCAGCCTGTGGGTCCCAGGACAGCTTTTGGGTCCCATGGCAGCCCCAGCCTGGCCTGTCCCTGTGCCCGTGCTGGGGTGATGCTGAGTTGTGGGGGCCAGGGGAGAATTGTGGGGGACTGATGGGCCTGGGGGCACCATGGGGACCCCCTGCTGACTGTGTGTGTTGTCCCCCCCCAGAAGCGCGAGGCGTTCTGCCAGCTCCTGCAGCTGATGAAGAACAAACATTCCCAGCAGGACGAACCCGACATGATCAACATCTTCATCGGCACCTGGAATATGGGTCAGCGGGGCCGGGGGGTCCGTCTGGAGTGGGGGGATGAGCCCTTGGGCCCCCCCTTGACTGTGCCGCTCCCCCCGCTGCAGGCAGCGTGCCCCCCCCGAAAAACATCACGTCGTGGTTCACCTGCAAGGGGCTGGGGAAGACGCTGGACGAGGTGACGGTCGCCATCCCCCACGACATCTACGTCTTCGGCAGCCAGGAGAACTCGCTGGGGGACAGGGAGTGGGTCGATGTCCTCCGTGCCGCGCTCAGGGACGTCACCGAGGTCGAGTACCGCCCGGTAGGAACCTGGGAGCGGTCTTGGGGGGCTGTGGGATTCTGATACTGGTGGGGGACGGAGATGGGTGATGCTCAAGGTCTCTCCTGGGACGGCTGAGGCGATGCTGTGTGTTTTGGGGTGGGATCATCAAATCATTTTGGTTGGAAAAACTCGAGATCATTGAGTCGAAGCGTTCCCCCAGCCCTGGCATTAACCCATGTCCTGAGAACCTCCTGTCCGTCTGTCCAGCCCTCCAGGGATGGTGACTCCAGCACTGCCCTGGGCAGCCTGTTCCAATGCCCCACAGCCCTTTGGGCAAGAAATTGTTCCCACATCCAACCTCAACCTCCCCTGGCGCAACTTGAGGCCGTTTCCTCTGCTCCTGGCGCTTGTTCCTGGGGAGCAGAGCCCGACCCCCCTGGCTCCAAGCTCCTTTCAGGCAGTTCAGAGATCAGAAGGTCTCCCCTCAGCTCCTGTTCTCCAGCTGAACCCCCCAGGTCCCTCAGCCGCTCCATCACACTTGTGCTCCAGCCCCTCACCAGCTCCGTTCCCTTCTCTCCACTCGCTCCAGCACTTCAAGGCCTTTCTTAGAATCACCGAATCATTTGGGTTGGAAGGGACCCTCAAGATCCTCAGGTCCAACCATAAGATGCTGAGAGCTGTGCACAGTGCAGACCCGCCATAAAGAGATGCCGTGGATGGTTTGGAGCAGGGACTGGACCTGGGTATTTAGTTGGTGCACATTTAAAAAGCCTCTGGAGAACATCATTAAGGGGTCACACAAGATTAAAATCAACTTAGATTCAAGCAATTATTTTGAATTCCAATCAACAAGCGATGTAGTGTGGGAGAGCGAGATGGAACATCCCGGGGGCTGTGACATAACTCGTGCAGCAAGGTGACCCTTGGCTGTGTCTGCTGGGAACAGCATCTCACACGGGTTTGATGATAAAATAGTCTGTCTTTCCCCTCCTCCCACCCCTTAATCACAGAATCACAGAAGAGTTTGTGTTGAAAAGGACCCTAAGATGATCTGTTCCACCCCCCTGCCATGAGCAGGGACATCTTCAGCAGCTCAGGGTGCTCAGAGCCCCGTCCAGCCTGGCCTGGGATGTCTCCAGGGATGGTTCATCCACCACCTCTCTGGCCAACCTGGGCCAGGCTCTCACCACCCTCAGGGCAACAATTCCTTATATCCAGCCTCAATCTCCCTGCTTTAGTTTAACCCATCACCCCTTGTCCTATCACAACAGGCCCTGCTCAAAAGTCTGTCCCCATCTTTCTTATTGACCCCCAGGTGCAGGACCTTGCACTTGGCCTTGTTGAGCAGCTGTTATCCCCAAAACACGGTTCTTTACCCAGTGTGCATAAAAACGAGCCAAAGTTAGCACACAGAGATGAGATATTGTTTATTACAGAATCATGCAAGTCCGGATGCTGGAATAAAGCCAGCACCCCAGCAAGAGAAGTAACAGGCATTATATACAGAATCATACCCCTCCTCAGGGCAGTCCTAAAGAGCCAGTTGGTTACACATTCGCATATTGCATTTCATAATCATTTTAGCGTATAACAAGCAACATTCAGCTACAGAACACTTTATCTAACAGTCTGGAGATGTGTGTTGAAGCAAAACTCAGCTAATCGTGTTGGCTTCCGAATGTCTAAAGCTGCAAGGGCAGCAGTGCCTGTAGTTTGTGACCAGTTTGTGACTACAACTTGTGGAGTTTTGCAAGTCACTCTTTTCTTTGTTGTATGAGCAGACCGACCTAAAACTGAGAGGATTTACGTATCTTTAGGTTAGCGATTGCAGACAGGGTTCGTTCTTTTAAGTGATGACAACAGCTCTATGTAAGTGAAGATGTAAGTTTCCAGTAGAAGCCTAAGTTAGACACAGTGTTGCTTAAACTGGAGTGGCCCTGCACTGGGGTCCGAGAAGAAAGATGGGGACAGACTTTTGAGCAGGGCCTGTTGTGACAGGACAAGGGGTGATGGGTTAAACTAAAGCAGGGAGATTGAGGCTGGATATAAGGAATTGTTGCCCTGAGGGTGGTGAGAGCCTGGCCCAGGTTGGGCAGAGAGGTGGTGGATGAACCATCCCTGGAGACATCCCAGGCCAGGCTGGACGGGGCTCTGAGCAACCTGAGCTGGTGCAGATGTCCCTGCTCATGGCAGGGGTGGGATTAGATCATCTTTAAGGTCCCTTCCAACTCAAACCCTTCTGTGATTCCATGATTGTATGAAGGTGGTCAGGCATAGGAGCAGGAATGTGAAGATGGGGGAATTTTCACCCTTGAATGTATTTAAAACTCACCTGCACAAGTCCTCAAGCAACCTAAGTTGACCTCAAGGTATTTTCAGGAGGCAAAATTATGAACAGCCTGTGCTTGATTCACCAATTTTAGACCTGGAATACTATAATGGTCACTTATGAGCCATCCCTAATGTGACCAGACTTCAAAGGCTCTTCCCAGAGTAGAATAAATTCCCACTCACAGTGAGTGAGGCACAGTTACTCCAATGACGTTTATTTGGCTCTCCTCTGTCATGCTCATTTCAGAAGGGAAAAAAGTTACTGTGAGCAAATGTCACCTTTTTACTTGTCCTTTTTTGTGGCTTGAGGGGCCCAGAACTGCCCCAGGATTGGCGGTTTGTCCCCCCAGGTCCCAGCACAGGGACGGTCACTGCCCTGGGCCTGCTGGCCACACCAGTGCTGGTACCAGCCAGGATGCTGGTGGCCTCTTGGCCACCTGGGCACACGCTGGCTCATGTTCAGCCGCTGGCACCAACACCCCCAGGGCCTTTTCCAGCCGCTGTTCCCCAGCTGCAGCGTCCATGGGGTTGGTGTGACCCCAGCGCAGGACCAGCACTTGGCCTTGTTGCCCTCAGACCATTGGCCTCAGCCCATCGATCCAGCCGGGCAGATCCCCCTGTAGAACTGCCCGCCCTGCAGCACATCAACACTCCACCCAACTCGGTGTCATCTGCAAAGTACTGAGGGTGCACTCGATCCCCTCATCCAGATTGTGGATAAAGAGATTAAACTGGTCCCGGTACTGAGCCCTGGGGACACCACTCGACACCAGCTGGATGTGCCTCCATTCCCCACAACTCCCTGGGCCCAACCACCCCTCTGGTTCTTCACCCTGTCGCATGGGTGCTGATGGTGGTGGGGGAACAGCCCTTTGGGGTGAAGGAGGGGGCTTCCGAACCAGCCACCCCCATGGGATGGGGACGTGCTCCCGGTGTGTCCCAGCAGAGGTGGGGAGTCTGATGGGGGGTGTCACGGTGGCCCTGCAGGTGGCCATGCAGTCCCTGTGGAACATCAAGGTGGTGGTGCTGGTGAAGCCGGAGCACGAGAACCGCATCAGCCACGTGGGCACCTCCAGCGTCAAGACGGGGATCGCCAACACCCTGGGTAGGGGTCACCGGGCGTTGGGGGACGGACATGTGGCTCATGGGGGACAGGGACAGGTGAGGGGGGGTCCCAGTGTGTGTGTTGCACAAGGAGGGGTCTGGGTCTGCATTGCACGAGGAGGGGTCCGGGCACGTGCTGGCATCCCAGACACAGCACCGGTGGGGACTGTGCCCTGTCACCAGGGCTTGGGGACAGCTGGGTCCCATCCACCACCGCAGGGGGCAGCATGTGGGTGTCCCCGCAGGGAACAAGGGCGCCGTGGGCATCTCCTTCATGTTCAACGGCACCTCCTTCGGCTTTGTCAACTGCCACCTCACCTCCGGCAGCGAGAAGACAGCGCGGTGAGCACCATCATGCTAAGACGGGCCCGCTCCTGCCACCTCTGTCCCCATCCTCGTGACACCCATGTCCCCCTCCCTTCCCTGGGCAGGAGGAACCAGAACTACCTGGACATCCTGCGCCTGCTCTCGCTGGGGGACAAGCAGCTCAGCTCCTTTGACATCTCCCTCCGCTTCACCCACCTCTTCTGGTTCGGGGACCTCAATTACCGCCTGGACATGGACATCCAGGTGAGGGGGACGGGACTGGGGTGTGTGGGGAGGCTGTGGGTGTGTGTCCCCCGGCCCTGTGCCAGCCCCTCTGTCCCCCAGGAGATCCTCAACTACATCAGCCGCAAGGAGCTGGAGCCGCTGCTCAAGGTGGATCAGCTCAACCTGGAGAAGGAGAAGCACAAGGTCTTCCTGCGCTTTGGTGAGGCCTGGGGGTGCTCCGGAGGGGCCTGGGGGGGGCAGCCCCCACTGCTGGGACTGTCCTGACCCCCTCTTCACTGCTGTGGGTGCAGGCGAGGAGGAGATCACCTTCCCCCCCACCTACCGCTACGAGCGGGGCTCTCGGGACACATACGTCTGGCACAAGCAGAAGCCCACAGGGGTAAGTGTTGGTTGGTTTGTGGCTGGGGGGCAGATGTGACAACCCAACCTGACCCCCCTCTGCCACCTCACTCCCCCCATCCCTGCCAGGTCCGCACCAATGTGCCGTCCTGGTGTGACCGCATCCTCTGGAAGTCCTACCCTGAGACTCACGTCAACTGCAACGCCTACGGTGAGCTGCGTGTCCCCATCTCACCCCAGGACACCGTGTTCCCCTTGGGACACTGTGGCCCCCACCCCACCTGACCCCCCCCCCCCATCCCATCTGGCCGCAGGATGCACAGACGACATCGTCACCAGCGACCACTCGCCCGTCTTCGGCTCCTTCGAGGTGGGGGTGACGTCCCAGTTCGTCTCCAAAAAAGGTGCCTGTGCCCAAGGGGACACCCGGCCGCCCTCCCTGTGGGTTCCACCTCGAGGTGGGGGGTGCTGGGGGGCGTCCCTGAGCCTCCCCTCTCCCTGGAGGGCTCTCCAAGTCCTCCGAGCAGGCGTACATCGAGTTTGAGAGCATCGAGGCCATTGTGAAGACGTCCAGCCGCACCAAGTTCTTCATCGAGTTTTATTCCACGTGCCTGGAAGGTGAGGGCTGACACAGCGATGGGGGGGTCTGGGGGGGCTCGGTGAGGTCCCAAGGGTTGATGGGTGTCATGCCATGTCCCACAACCCCCCCAGAGTTCAAGAAGAGCTTTGAGAATGACAGCCAGAGCAGCGACAACATCAACTTCCTCAAGGTGCAATGGTCGTCCCGGCAGCTGCCCACGGTGAGGAGGGGCCGGGGGCAGGAAGGGCTGGTGCTGGGGGGGGGCTGCTGGCAGGGAGACCCCCCAGTGCCATCATCCTGTCCCCTCGCCCACAGCTGAAGCCCATCCTCTCCGAGATCGAGTACCTGCAGGACCAGCACCTCCTGCTCACTGTCAAATCCCTCGACGGCTACGAGTCTTACGGTGAGTGCCCGCGCGAGGGGGCTCGGGGGGGGTCCTGGGTGGGGGTCACTCGGGGATACAGACCCCCGACTCCCCCCCACCCCGGCTGCCGCCCCCAGGGGAGTGCGTCATCGCCCTGAAGTCCATGATCGGCAGCACGGCGCAGCAGTTCCTCACCTACCTGGCACACCGGGGCGAGGAGACGGGCAACATCCGCGGCTCCATGAGGGTCCGGGTGCCCGCCGAGCGCTTGGGCACCCGCGAGAGGCTCTATGGTGAGACCCCCCCCGCCACCCTGGGGGTCAGGACAGCGGGGATGGGACCCCCCCACACCACTGAGCCCCCGTCCCCTCACAGAGTGGATCAGCGTTGATAAGGACGAGACGGCAGCTGGCAAAGGGAAGGTGCCGCTGGGTGCCAGAGCCAACCAGGACAGTGCCAAGTACGGGGTACAGGGCTGGGGGGGATGTGGGGGTACGGGGGGTCCCGGGACAGGGGGGCTTGGAGGCCTTGGGCACCTCCCAGTGCTGCGGCAACACAGGCATCGCTCCAGGCATCTCTTCAGGATGGTGACGTGGTTGGGGACAGTCCCGGTGCTGGTTCTGCCACATGGGTTGGGGACAGGGGACCCAGTGCCTCCAAAAGTGGCATTGGCCCCATCCCCGGTGGGGGCCGAGCCCTGTCCAGGGAGGCTGAGCCCCATGGGACCCCCAACACTTCTTGTCACCCAGGTCAGTGGTGCGGAAGCCCCCCGGTGCCGAGCCGCCCCCCGCCACCCCGGCAAAGCTCCCAGAGGAGCCCGAGAAGGGCAGCACCGCGCCAGCCCCCCGGCCGCCCCCCGCCGCCCCCCACCGCAGCACCACCAGAGACGAGGCCACCTCGAGCCGGTGAGGGAGACATGGGGCGGAGCTGGGGGGGACACTCACCATCTCCCCGTCCCCCCACAGCTGGGGGTGCCACGCTCACCCCCTGTGCCCGCAGGTGCAGGGCAGAGGTGACGGCGGAACCGGTGGCAGCGGGGGGGCCGCTGAAAAACAGCTTCAACAACCCCGCCTACTACGTGCTGGAGGGGGTTCCACACCAGCTGCTGGCACCGGGGGACCCCGGCAAACCGCCCCCCGCCAAGGTCAAGGTGCAGGTGCCGGTGCCCGAGCGGCGCCGGCACCCCTCGGCTGGGCAGCGCCGCGGTGACGAGAGCTCCTCGGACGAGGACACCGGGACCCTCAACCTGCCCCCCCCCGATTTCCCCCCCCCGCCGCTGCCGCGGGAGCTGGAGCTGCCCCCCCCCAACCCCTTCTATGGCAGCGTCAAGGAGCTGCCGGCACCCTATGGGCGCGAGGAGCCCAAACCGCGGCTGAGCCCCGGGGCTGCCGCATGTGGCGAGTCCCCCCCTGCACCCAAACTGCACCCGCGGCCCCCCCTGGCTGCCGGCGCTGCATTTGGGCTGGAGGGGCCCGGTGGGACCCCCGCTGCCGGGGGGCTGCCTGCAGCTGGGGGGCTGCCCGTGGCGGGGGGGCTGCTGGACGACCGCTCCTGCTCGGTGCTGCAGATGGCCAAGACGCTGAGTGAGGTGGATTACGGCGGCGAGAAGGGGCGGGTGGCCCCCCCGCCTCAACCGCTGCTGGCCAAGGGGGGGCGGATGGAGCTGCCCCCCCGCTGCCTGCCCCCGGACTATGGCCACCCCCTCGCCTTCCCCCCCCACTCCATCCGGGAGAGCATCCAGGAGGACCTGGCTGAGGAGGTGGGTGCTTGGGGGGGTTCGGGCTGCCCGCACCCCCTGCCCCATCCTGCTGCTCCAGCAGGGGGGTGCCATGCGGGGGGTCCCCGGGTGGGATACAGGGCTGACAGTGCGGGCGGTACCATGCAGGCGCTGTGCCCGGCGACCCGTGGCGTGCGCACCGTACCCGGCGTGGGCGAGTGGCTGCGGGCGCTGGGGCTGGAGCGGTACGAGGAGGGGCTGGTGCACAACGGCTGGGATGACCTGGAGTTCCTCAGGTGAGCAGCACCCCCCCCAGGAACCCCCTCACTACCCCCTCCCCACCCCATGCCTGACCTGGTGGGTCCACATCCTCCCTGGAGGAGTCACAGTGATGCCTGTTTGAGGACTCTGTGCTATGGGGACACCCCTGCGCGTGCTGTTCCCCACAACACTGGGGGTCCCCACTGCCCCCCAGGGCCATGTAGCGCTTTAGTAGGGGTGAGGAGAAGGGAGGGTGGGCACCCAGCAACCCAAGCAGGGGCTCCTGCACCCATTGACCGGATGCAGCCCTGGGGTTCCCAGCTGGGGTCAGCGAGCCCCATGGCTGTGTCCCCCCCTCCCCAGTGACATCACGGAGGAGGACCTGGAGGAGGCCGGTGTGCGGGACCCCGGCCACAAGCGCGTCCTCTTGGAGAGTCTCCAGCTCCGCAAATAGCCGCGGCCGAGCATCCCGCATCCCGCGGCCGAGGGTCCCGCATCCCGCGGCTGAGCGTCCCGCATCCCGCCATCACCAGCAGCACCCATCACCAGCAGCTGGCGGGAGCACCGGGACGCGGGGTGCTGGGTAACGGCGGGTGGGGGGAGGACTGGGGGGGTACAGGGGGGTGGTGGGTCCTGGTCAGACAATTTCAGGGGGATGGTCCCAGCCAAAGGGGCCTCCCCTCATTTTAAGTTATTTTTTATTTATTGAGAGAAGGGATCGAGCATATGTCTTGGGGGGGGCGGGGGGGGGTCCTGCAGTCCGGGTGAGGGTTTTGGGGTGAGTCCCGGGAAAACCCAGCTCCTACTGTCACCCCTCGCAGCCAGGGAGGAAGAGGAGGAGGAGGAGGAAGCTCGGAGCAAAGTTGTGTTTCAACAAAGTGCCTCTGTGATGCCCGGCTGGTGCTGGGATGGGATGGGATGGGATGGGATGGGATGGGATGGGATGGGATGGGATGGGATGGGATGGGATGGGATGGGATGGGATGGGGGGGCTCTGGTAGCCCCCATGCACAACACTCGGCAGCGCTTTGGGTGCCCGTCCCCCACCCTGGGGATCCCGTCCCCACTTGGGTCATCCCACCACCGCAGAACCGGGTCAGTGCCTTCCCCCACCGCCCCCCCGCCACCATCAGTGCCTCTGGGGTGTCCCCCCACACTCCCAGTTTGCCCATTTTAGGTACTTGCTGGATCCGTCCCCTCCTGGGCTGTGTCACCCTTGGTGCACAGGGTCCCCCATGGGTGCTCAGCCCCCAGCCTCACCAAGTGCCCTTTCAGGGGGGTCCCCAGGGCAGAGGGCCCCAGCGTGGGGGTCCCCCAGCTGTGCCTTCCCCCCACTTCCCTGCTGGAGTGAACTGCCCCAGGCTCTCCGTATCCCCGTGGGTCACCCCCCAGGGGTGATGGGGGGTTGATGCTCAGTCCGGCTCCTTGGATCCCCAAGACCCCCAGTGCTCCCCAGTCCCCCTGTCTGGGCCCCATTGCTGCCGCTGCTCTGGCTGAGATGAAGGAAGGGCAGGACACCCCCCGGCAGCCCCCCCGCAATCTCCACCCCGTTTGCTAACGGGGCCTTTGGTGTGAACTTAATCCTACTAAAAATGCCGTCATGTGCTGCCCTGTATTTTGGTGTTTTTGTGTGAAATCATAAGCTATTTCATGTTTAATGGAATGGTCATTGCAAACATCTCATCATGGTAAAGAGACGGGGTGGGGCTGGTGGAATCGTGGGAAGGGGTGAGAGGAGAAACCAAAACAATGAACCGTGTCCCCGTGTGGTCCGGGACGCTCCAGGCTGCCAGTACTGGTCCAGCACAGTGGGGACCCGGTTGCCTGTCCCCTCCTCGAGGACAGGGCGGTGTGTTGGGCACTTGTGCTGCCCCCTTTGGAACACCAGTACCCGACCCACCCTCCGGACCCAATCTATCCCCGGAGCACGGACATCGCCCCTCCCAGAGACCTCCTGGGGACGTGACCCAGCACCCCAGTGATACCGCAGCACCCAGACTGACACCCCTCCATGTCCCGCCGTGTCTCGGTGCCCCGAGCCCAGGACTCCATTTGCAGAGGACCCGAGTGGCCAGGGGTGGCGGGCAGGGCCAGGGGCCGCAAGGACACAGCGGTGCTCCCGGTGCCCGCCCCCCCGAGCCGAGCGGGGCGGAGCGGCAGGACTACACCTCCCGTGCTGCACCGGCGGCGGGCGGCCCTCCCGGGCTGACGCTGCCGGCGGCTCCCGGCGCCGCCTTTGTCCGTGCGGGGCTGGCGGCGCGGCCCCGGCGCAGGTAGGGGCGGCGGGCGGCGGGCCCGCGGCACGGGGATGGGCGCTGCTGGCCCGCGGGGTCCCGGCGGAGGGGACTCGGCCCCGACGGCCTCTCCCGTGCTCTCCCCTCCGCCGGCCGCCCCCCAGCCCTGCCGGACCCCCCCGCACTCCCCTTAGGGCCCGGCTCCCCCCGGCGCTCCGGCCTTTCCCCGGCTCGCCCCGTGGCCCCCGTGCAACGCGGACACGCTGCTCCGTGTCCCAGCCGCCCGGGCCCCCCTGGATCCGGCCCTGGCGGCCCCGGCGCTGGGAAGGGCTGGGCTGGGGCCGGACCGGGTGCTCAGACCCCCGGGAGACCCCCGCACATCTTCTTGCTGCCCTTGTGGGGCACCGGAGCAAGATTTGGGTACTCGGCAGCTTCCAAAACCCCTTTTTCTCGTGGCTCTTTCTCGGCTTAGCCCCGAGCTGGCTGGGTCGGTGGGCGATGCTCTTTGGGTCAGTCCTTTTCCCATACCTGTGAAGGCTCGGGGTGCAGGGAAGGCAGCTGTGGGCAGGTGAGTGAACTTGTGCCCCTGATTTCTTCATGAAAATGCTGTGTTTGTAGGGACCATCTGTCCTGGCTGTGCTGGTGCGGCTGGTGACGGGACAGGCACCTCATGTGGAATCCGGAGCATCCCGCCTCCCTCTTCCCGGATCAATACCTGCACGGGCCTCCATCTCTGCGCCGAGAGCAGCGACGCGCCGGGCTCCAGGCTGCTGCGGCAAGGTGGGGGTCAGGCACGGCCCCGGCTCTGGGGACACCACGGGCTGGGATTGCCGTGGTTGGTTCCATGGTGCAGCAGCGGCAAAACACCTGTGGGACCAGCTGTGTTGGGAGTCTGGTTGGAACAGGAGGTGTGGGAGAGAAGTGTTTTGAGACCCGGTGCGGTGCAGGGTGCTCTCGTTCCTGCCCGCTGAGCCGCACCACGGGCAGGGGCAGGCAGGAGCGTGCCTGCTGCCAGGCCTCGGGCCAGCCCTTGTGTCACGGTGCTGTGCCCGGTCCTGGTGGGTGATCTGGCTAGTGGGATGGGTGTGGGACAGGGCACAGTTCCTACTGCTCTGGCGTGGGTCCCTAATTGGTACGGGCAGGGGAAACCTGCCTCGAAGCCTGCCAGCCCTGCCCCTCTGCTGGCACAGCTGGTGGGGTGTCCCCAACCCAGGAACCTGCTGAGAGAGCCCCCTGTGCTGCAGTAACCATGCTGTGCTGCCTGGCTGTGCCAACACTGCCCCTCTGCCCTCAGCCTTCCCTTGCACAGGGTGCTCCGAGCTCTCCCAGCGCTGCCCTCATGATGCCAGAGCCCCCAGTGCCAGCGGAGCCCTGCCCGGCAGGGGCTGGATTTCAGCAGAGGTGTTGAGCAACCTTGCGGTGGGGTGTGCTGAGCCGGGTGTGCTTCTTGCTGCAGATGTCGCTGACGTTTGAGGACGTGGCGCTCTACTTCTCCCCCAAGGAGTGGGCAAAGCTGTCGGGCTGTCAGCGGCAGCTCTACCGGGAGGTGATGCTGGAGAACTATGAGATGGTCGCCTCGCTGGGTGAGGACTCTCTGGAACCTCAGAACTAGGATCAAGAGGGAATTAACACTTGTAACTGAGCTGGAGCTCTTGAAAAGGAAAATCCAGCTCTGCCTGATTGCAGACATAGCTGTTGTAATTGTGGGTTTTAACCTGTTTGGCAGCCCCTAGTGTAGAGTGTTCCTGGGAGAGAAAATGGGATGGGATGGAATAGCCCATTTGAGATGGAAGTGGCTTACAGTGCTCATCTAGTCCAACTGCGTGACCACTTCAGGGCTGACCACAAGCTGCAGCATCTTGTTAAGGGCATTGTCCAAATGTCTCTCAAACAGGGACAGGCTTGGGGCATTGTCTACTTTTCCAGGCAGGCTGTTCCAGGGATTGACCACCCCCTCAGTACAGAAATGCTTCCTCACATCCAGTCCAAACCTCCCAGGTGCAGCTTTGAGCTGTTCCCAGGTGTCCTGTCTGCAGGAGAGTGGCCGAGGTGACGGGGGCGAGGCGAGAGGAGGCTGTAGGTGCAGGGATGTGGGGGCTGAAGCCGCAGCCTGGCAGGGACAGGAGAGAGGAGCGGGGTGGGGGGGATGCTGGGGCTGTGGGTGCGGGGGCCGGTGCTGCTGTCCCGGCAGTGCGGGAGAGGGGGCTTCTCTCTGTGCCCCGGACAGGCTGGGCCACCATCAAACCTGAGATCATCTGCAAGATGGAGCGAGAAGAGACACCGTGTGTGCCAGAGCCTCCCAGGAAGCGGCAGAGGCACCGGACTTCTCTGCCAGGTCAGTATTGGGGAGCATGGGGGGTTCACTTTCCCTTGCCCCAGATGCTCCGTGTACCAGGAAGTGGGGGTCTGGTGGGTTGCCTGAGGTGCTCCCCATGGGCCAGGACCCCACCTGCCCATGCTGTCCCTGGCAGTGACCCCAGCCTGTCTTCCCCAGGATCCGTTGGCCCCAGGACCCAGAGGGTGGCCAATGGTGTTCCCGAGGGTGGGAGCCAGTTCAAGTGTCCTCATCTTCACCGCCTCCCAGACTTTCAGCCACTGGAGAGGAGCGCCCCCACATGCCGCAATCACAACAAAAGCTTCGAGAGCCAGACAGTGCTGGATGTCCAGGTGCGGAGCCACATGCGTGAGCGTCCCTTCCACTGCACTGACTGTGGCAAGAGCTTCCCAGGGAAGGAGGACCTGCTCAAGCACCAGCGTGTGCACACTGGTGAGAAGCCCTTCATCTGCAGTCACTGCGGCCAGTGCTTCACGCAGGGAAGCCACCTGAAGAGGCACCAGCGCATCCACACCGGTGAGAAGCCCTTCACCTGCACCTACTGTGGCAAGAGTTTCTGCCAGAACAGCGTCCTGATGTTACACCAGCGCATCCACACTGGGGAGAAGCCCTTCACCTGCACCGACTGCGGCAAGAGCTTCACCCGTAAGAATTACCTGGTGAGCCACAGGCTTAAGCACACGGGGGAGAAGCCCTTCATCTGCAGCCACTGCGGCAAGAGCTTCAAGGAGAAGAAACTACTGGTGACCCATGAGCGCCTTCACACCGGGGAACGTCCCTTCATCTGCACCCAGTGTCCCAAAACCTTCAGGGACAAGAGGACCCTCACCATCCACGAGCGCATCCACACCGGGGAGAAGCCCTACAACTGCAGCGAGTGCGGGAAGACCTTCCGGCAGAAGCACCAGCAGAACAGCCACCTGCAGCGGGTGCACCGGCGTCGGATGGCTCTGCGGGCGGGCGACCGGTCCGAAAGGGAGGAGCCAAAATGAAGAACCACATCCCAGCGTGGTCCAGGACCCTCCAGGCTGGCTCTACCACTGTCCCTATGATACAGGGACCTAACTTACTAACTAACTAGCTAACTAACTAAGAAAGAGTTAACCACATAGCAATTACCTAGCTTAGAGCTTTGTATAACTTACTGTATGAGAAACAGGGGCTTGCTGACGACTTCACAGGCCTTGCAAAGATAAAAACCCAGCTGCGTCCTTGGGTGGATGAGTGTAGGAGTCGGTCCGAAGAACAGTATTTGCCTCAACATTGCCATCAGGGACTTGGAGAGATACCAAGAAACAAACACCCTGAGAGAAAGATCTGCGTGATATAGGGAGTCTCTGATACCTGGGACTACATGTAACAGTAGCTGCTGTCCAGAAGATGGATTTCACCTGCTGCCTCAGCCAAACTTGCCCAACCTCCTCCCTGTTACTAAGGCAAACAAAGAGGAGCCTGCGCAGGGGCTTGCAGAGGGTCTTGAGGTCACCAGCGGACAAGTAAGAGACCCCTGAACATGAGGCGGCGCAGGCGCAGACAGGTTCTGGCAAGTGAAGCGGGGACTATTTGGGTCTGCGCAGTTAACTCTGGATCATGAAACGAAGGTGGAGATTGGCCTCACTCAATCCATGGGAGAGAGGAGGGATGAGGTGCTGTTTCTTAGCATAAAAGAGGGTTCCTAACCGAACCTCGGAGAGATCTCCCCACGGATCATGATGGAGGACCGGGATGCTGTTTGGGACCTGGGACCATTGGGACACCTTTGGACCTGTGCTGGTAGCTATAATCCTCTTTCCTCCCCTTTTCTTTCCTTTTTCTTCATTGTCTCTATCACGTGCCGCTTTACGGGCAAAATAGTAAAGTTACACTGGTTGAATTATAACCCCTTGGCATTTCGGTTGCCTTAATTTTGCACTTCAAGATCAAGGTAAAAGAACCATCCTGAGCCCACCAAATGGATTGTGACAATGAGATAATGGGTGTCTTGAGAACAAAAGAAGATGATGATCCAGCTGTAACCAGCTCACCAGTTTGAGCCTCAGCCAGCTCAGCATACCAGGCCAGAGGTAAAGGTTTACAGCGAGGTAGACTGCAGCCTTCATCCAAAAGACCCCGGCCCACGACCACCAGGACGCACTGCACAGGCGCAACCAGGAGGAGCCGAAGGTGGAGACTATGGAAATGATTTCCCAGAACTCATTGTAATAAGAACCGCCTTCTTGGGGACACTTTATGAATATGTATAGGCATTCCTAGAATTTTAATGAATATGTAATACTTTTTAGCATTTAACCAAGTTCGTGGCTGCTGGGGATTTGCACACGTTTTTGGTGGAATTATCCCATGTGCCCAGCGCTGAATAAATGTACCTTCTTCATAACCTCATGGGTTGTGAAGTTCGTTCCACACGTCACCTAAAACAGGGTCCTTTACCTGGAGTGCATGCAAATGAGCAACATTGTGCACACAGAGGTGAGAGGAGTGGCTGATATGCCAGAAGGCTGTGCTGCCATCCAGCGAGACCTGGACAGGCTGGAGAGTTGGGCAGGGAAATATTTAATGAAATAGAACAAGGGCAAGTGTAGAGTCTTGTATCTGGGCAGGAACAACCCCAGGTTCCAGTGTAAGTTGGGGAATGAGCTGTTGGAGAGCAGTGTAGGGGAAAGGGACCTGGGGGTCCTGGGGACAGCAGGGTGACCATGAGCCAGCACTGGGCCCTTGTGGCCAGGAAGCCAATGGTACCTGGGGTGGGTTAGAAGGGGGTGGTCAGTAGGTCAGAGAGGTTCTCCTGCCCCTCTGCTCTGCCCTGGGGAGACCACACCTGGAATATTGTGTCCAGTTGTGGCCCCTCAGTTCCAGCAGGACAGGGAACTGCTGGAGAGAGTCCAGCGCAGCCACCAAGATGCTGGAGGGAGTGGAGCATCTCCCGTGTGAGGAAAGGCTGAGGGAGCTGGGGCTCTGGAGCTGGACAAGAGGAGACTGAGGGGGGACTCATTCCTGGGGATCAGTATGGAAAGGGGGAGTGTCAGGAGGATGGAGCCAGGCTCTTCTGGTGACAACCAGTGACAGGACAAGGGGCAATGGGTGCAAACTGGAACACAGGAGGTTGCACTTGAATTTAAGAAGCAACTTGTTCCTGGTGAGGGTGGCAGAGCCTGGCCCAGGCTGCCCAGGGGGTTGTGGAGTCTCCTTCTGTGCAGACATTCCAACCCGCCTGGACACCTTCCTGTGTAACCTCATCTGGGTGTTCCTGCTCCATGGGGGGATTGCACTGGGTGAGCTTTCCAGGGCCCTTCCAACCCCTCACATTCTGTGATTCTGTGATATTTATTTTATTACAGAGCTGTACTGGTACCAAAAAGTCAGCAGTAAAACTCTTTAATACCGTTTTGAGAGTTCTAAAAAGCAGGCATTCTCTATTGGGGTGTGTTGGGCACTTGGGTCCATCTAATCGAGCACGCCTATCACTTAAGCTTCCCAGTATTTATTACACACACTGATTACATATTAATTAGTTTCTACCACTTAGCTTATGCATTAAACATAGGATTTTTACATAGTTACACCTCTTATCAGAAGTCCTTTTTTGGTATTTGGGGGTCTTCGAATGGGGTCTCTGGTAGTCTTCTTTGTCTGATGCCGCTGAAGTTGTAGATGGCCAGTCCTTGACCCCATTCTTGAGCATGCATGTTGTTATCTTGTTGCACCCCAAAAGTCACGTAGTTCTGCTTTATCTTTTTAATGGGTGCTAAGAACATGTTTGCTTAGGTTGTACTATGTCTAGTTTCTGCAGGCGTATTGTTCCTTAAAGATTAACAGTTTCCTGCTTCAGTGTTTCTGCAAGTACAAGTCTTCATGCTAGATCAAATAGCATGCCAGCAACACAAAAGTCTCAGTCACTTATACAAAAATTTATTACTATACATACACCCTCAGTGCAGGCCAGTAGGGCTGATTGGTTACAATATTTGCATACAAGTTACCTAGTACTATTCTTACCGTGCATGTTCAGTGAGTAGGGGTCTTTCCCTGGAGTGCGGGAGAGGGGGCTTCTCTCTGTGCCCCGGACAGGCTGGGCCACCAACAAGCCAGAGATCATCTGCAAGATGGAGCGAAAAGAGACACCGTATGTGCCAGAGCCCCCCGGGGAGCGGCAGAGGCACCAGAGCCCTGTGCCAGGTGGGTACCAGGAGTCTTTGTGGGCTTTTTGGGAGTTCAGGGGGTACCGTCTCTTGCCTCAGGTGCTCTGTGTGCCAGGAAGGGTGGGGGGGGTTGGCAGGGTGCCTGTCTCACTCCCCATGGAGAGGGGTCCTATGATCCCATCCTGTCCCCAGCAGTGACTGTCACAGAATCACAGAATCAGCTGGGTTGGAAAAGACCTCAGAGATCATCAAGTCCAACCCTTGGTCCAACTCCAGTCCATTGACTAGATCATGGCACTAAGTGCCATGTCCAATCTCAGTTTAAAAACCTCCATGGCCAGTGAGTCCAGCACCTCCCTGGGCAGCCATTCCAATGCCTGACCACTTTCTCCGCAAATAATTGCTTTCTAATATCCAGCCTAAATTTAAGTTGAAGCCCATGGCCCCTTGTCCTATTGCTGACTGCCTGGGAGAAGAGCCCAATCCCCACCTGGCTAGAACTGCCCTTTAAGTAGTTCTAGAGAGTGCTGAGCTCAGCTCTAAGCCTCCTCTTCTCCAGACTAAACAAGCCCAGCTCCCTCAGCCTCTCCCCATAGGGCTTGTGTTCCAGTCCCTTCCCCAGTCTTGTTGCTCTTCTCTGGACCCGCTCCAGCACTTCAATCTCTTTCCTGAGCTGAGGGGCCCAGAACTGAACACAACACTCCAGGTGTGGCCTCCCCAATGCAGAGCACAGGGGAAGGATCACTGCCCTTGTCCTGCTGACCACGCTGGTTTGGATACAGGACAGGACACCATTGGCCTTCTTGGCCACCTGGGCACACTGTTGGCTCATGTTGAGCTTCCTGTCCATTAGTCCCCCAGGTCCCTTTCTGTCTGACTGCTCTCCAGCCACTCTGTGCCCAGCCTGGAGCGCTGCAGGGGGTGGTTGTGGCCAAAGGGCAGGACCCTGCACTTGGCCTTGCTGAACTTCATCCCATCAGAATCGGCCCATTTTTCCAGTCTATCCAGATCCCTCTGCAGAGCCCTCCTGCCTTCCAGCAGGTTGACACTCCCTCCCAACTTGGTGTCATCAGCAGATTTGCTGATGATGGTCTCAATCCCCTCATCTAAATCGTCAATAAAGATGTTAAACAGGACTGGACCCAACACTGACCCCTGGAGAACACCACTAGTGACCGGGCGCCAGCTGGATGCAGCCCCATTCACCAGCACTCTCTGGGCCCGGCCCTCCAGCCAGTTCTTAACCCAGCAGAGAGTGCACTTGTCCAAGCCGTGGGCTACCAGCTTTTGCAGGAGTATATTATGGGAGACAGTGTCAAAGGCCTTGCTGAAGTCCAGATAGACCACATCCACAGCTTTCCCCTCATCCACCAGGTGGATCACCTGATGATAAAAGGAGATCAGGTTGGTCAGACAGGACCTGCCCCTCCTAAACCCATGCTGGCTGGGTCTGATCCCTTGTCCATCCTGAAGGTGCTGTGTGATTCCATTCAGGATGATCTGCTCCATAACCCTGCCAGGCACCGAGGTCAGGCTGACAGGCCTGTAGTTGCCAGGGTCAGCTCTGCAGCCCTTTTTGTGGATTAGGTTTAACATCCGACAATTTCCAATCGTATGGGACCTCCCCAGTGAGCCAGGACTGCTGGAATATGATGGAGAACGGCTTGGCGAGCCCTTCCACTAGCTCCCTCATCACCCTAGGATGGATCCCTTCTGGTCCCATAGACTTGTGAGGATCCAGATGGCTCAGTAAGTCACCAACGATTTCCTCCTGGAACACAAGGGGGCTATTTGGCTTCCTATCTCTGTCAACCACCTCTAGAGGCCAGTTGTCCCAAGGGCCACCTGTCTTATGGGTAAAAACTGAGGCAAAGTAGGTATTAAGTACCTCAGCTTTCTCCTCATCTTTGTTAACTATATTTCCCTCAAAGCTCAGCAGAGAATGGAGGTTTTCCTTGCCCCTCCTTTTGTTATTAATGTATTTAAAGAAGGACTTTTTATTATCCCTAACAGAATTGGCCAAATTAACTTCAAATTGCACTTTTGTTTCCTTGATTTTTTTTCTGCACGATCTAGCTATTTTCATAAATTCCTCATAAGTAGCCAGCCCTTTTTTCCACAGTCGATAAATACTCTTTTTATTTCTGATTTCCTTCAGAATCTCCCTGTTTAGCCAAGCCGGTTGTCTTCCCTGCCGGCGAGCCTTTCGGCACACTGGCCTCTCCTCCCCAGCAACTGCCAGCCCCAGGTCACAGAGAGAGGCAGAGGATGTCCCTGAGGGTGGGAGCTGGGGGATCCAGTTGAGGCGCCCTCATCCACGCCCCCTCCCAGCCCCCCAGCAGCAGGAGAAGAGCCGCCCCACGTCCCCTGAGTGCAACAAGAGCTTTGGGAAGCAGGCGATGCTAAATGTCCACATGCGGAGCCATACAGGTGAGAAGCCCTACACCTGCAGCCACTGCGGCCAGTGCTTCAGGCACCATGGCTACCTGAAGAAGCACCAACGCATCCATACTGGTGAGAAGCCCTTTGCCTACATCCATTGTGGCAAGTGTTTGCGCCAGAAGAGCATCCTGATCATACACCAGCGCCTCCACACCGGGGAGAAGCCCTTCACCTGCACTGACCGCGGCAAGAGCTTCAGCCATAAGAATTACCTGGTGAGTCACAGGCGTGAGCACACCGGGGAGAAGCCCTTCATCTGCAGCCACTGCGGCAAGAGCTTCAGGGAGAAGAAGACTTTCATCATCCATAAGCGCCTCCACACCAGGGAGTGTCCTTTCGTCTGCACCCAGTGTCCCAAGACCTTCAGAGACAAGAGGATCCTCACCAACCACAAGCACATCCACACTGGGGAGAAGCCCTACAAGTGCAGCGAGTGCAGGCAGACCTTCCGGCAGAAGTACCACCTGGACATCCACCAGCAGTGGGTGCACCATGGTCCATGGGTGGTGCAGTTGGGTGGCCAGGGAGAGAGGGAAGGTCCATCCCCAGTGCAGACACAGGCAGAGGCCAAGCCCTTCCAGTGCGGTGTCTGCGAGAAGCGGTTTTGGAAGGAGAGGCTCATGCTGGCTCACCAGCGCACCCACGGCACCCCCAGCCTGCAGCCGCCTCCGCAGCCCGGCACCCCCTGAATCTGCTGCTGAGGGGCCAATGGGGCCTGGGGGCTGTTGTGGGGGGATGTGGGGGGATGTCCTGGTTTTGTTTGGATCAGAGTTAATATTCTTCCTACTAGCTGGTATAGTGCTGTGTTTTGGATTGAAGATGAGAAGAATGTTGCTAATACACAGATGTTTTAGCTGTTGCTGAGCAGTCAAGGACTTTTCAGGTTCTGGTGCCCTGCCAGCTGGGAGGGGGCACAGCCGGGACAGCTGAAACAAAGTGGCCAAAGGGCTGTTCCTTACCATATGGTATCATGTCCTGTATAGAAACTGGGGGAACTTGGCTGGGGGCACTGCAGCTCAGGGACAGACAGTGTCAGACATCGGTCAGTGAGTGGTGAGCAATTGTGCTGTGCATCACTTTTTTGTATATTCTTACATCATCACCATTGTAATTATTCCTTTGCTATTCTATCCTATTAAACTGCCTTAACCTCAACCCACGAGTTTTACACATGTCACCGGATGAGCCCAATTTAAGTTTAATGTTAATCATTTAGCCTAAAAATAAAAAGTTTTAAATAGAATGAAGCAATTAGATGTATAATGTTGTGTGAGTTTTAGTGTACTGTCTGCTTCGTGTTACCTTGTAGCTAAATTTGCGGACATCTTAAACTGTGTGTTGTAAAGATCTGCTCATATTCAACCAACTTGTGTCTACTTGAGCAAAACTAAGCAGCTACAAACTGTCAGCAGAACCTGCGTGTTTTATAAGGCCTGTTTTGTACCTCACAGAGCAAAACAGGATCCACTTTTTTCCTGAGAATTTTGTTTCCTGAAAGTTTGCTTTGCATGTGGTTACTGGTCTCCCCGAAAGTTTGTCTCTGGAGCTCTAAGTACAGGCTCTGGAATGTACGGTTGTCAGGGATAGAAGAATCCCAAACATTTGCATTGTGACGGATATAAACCTCGCCTGAAATTTTGTCTCTGGAGCTCCAAGACACAGCCCCTGGAGCAAACAGTTATCAGGGAAAGAAGACGCCTGAAAGTTTCCTTTGTGAATGGATGCAGGCACCTGGAGAGAAGGTAAGCAGCATTTGGCTTGGTATATCTCCCCTATGCAGTAAATAACAGAGTGAACCTGCCACCGAACTCTTTAAGAAACCTAAACATTGTTCTGCAGCAAGCAGAACCCTAAATTATTCCTTGTGACACTGGTAACAGCTTCGGGAGGAGGTGTCCATGCTGAGGAGTATCAGGGAAGAAGAGAAGGAGATTGACTGGTGGAATTGCACTCTACCACCCCTGAGACAGGTACGGAAGCCCACCATGGCACAAGAAACAAAGGACCCCCTACTCTCAGGCCACCAGGCAGAAGGAAGAGACCCAGGACATGGGGGAGAACAGAAGCGGGTTAATGCTCCAGGCAGCAGGCGAATACACCCTCAGCCTGCCCTGCCTTCTCAGGTGCCCGTACACAAGAGGTATGAGGCCCTGGAAATGGATGGGCAGACAATCGGTGATGCGGACAAGAGCCCTTCTGGAATGGAAGGGTTGTCTAGGCAACCTACCCCCTGCATCAAAACCACTCTTGTTAAGACCAAAAGCGGGTAGTTCCCCCCTTTCTGAGAGGTACAGAGGGTCCGATACGCCAACCAGACCCAACCCACAGCAAAGTCTGCTGCCTCCCTGGGGCCAGGGCAAGAGACGTTACTGGAGAACTCCTTAGGCTGGTAAGGTTCTCAGGCTGTTACCCATTTTTGGTTCTCCATGTCAGCAGCAAAGAGATAGCTCGGAGTCCTGGTCTACAGAACCATGACTGTGAGAATGATAAAATCCCAGCCAACCCCAAAATTGTGCAGGATTTACTGTTTCAACAAGATGGAACCTTAAGGGATTCATCTGAGGGTACTTAAAGAGACAACTGATGTCATAGAGAGACCTCTCTCCTTGATTTTTCAACACTCTTGGGAATGTGGAGAGTTCCCAGTTGTCTGGAAGCTGGTGAACATCCCAGTCTTCAAGAAGTGCAAGAGCGATGACCCCGGTAACTGCAGGCCTGCCAGTCTCACTTCTGTACCTGGCAAAATGATGGAGAAGATTATCCTGGGAGATACTGAACTCTGGTCAACAGCAAGTTGAACAAGAGCCAACAGTGTGTCCTGGCAGCCAAGAGGGTCAACCATCTGCTGGGTGCATCCAGCACAGCACAGCCAGCCAAGCAAGGAGGGGATTGTCTTGCTCTGCTCTGCACTGGTGCCACCACATCTGGAGCATTCTCTGTGTGCAGGGACACAGGATAAAAAGGAGATAAAGCTACCAGAGAGGGGGTAGAGGAGGCCATAAAGTTGGTGAAGGGTTTGGAGATGAAGCCGTATGAGGAGTAGCTGAAGTCCCTGGGTTTGTTCAGCTGGAGCAGAGCAGACTGAGGACAGAGCTCATGGGTCTGCAGGTTCCTCAGCAGGAGGGTCAGGGCTGAGCTCTTCTCTCTGCTGAACAGAGACAGAACCCCAGGGAATGTTAGGAAGATGTGGCAGGTCAGGTTGGACTTGAGGAAAAGGTTCAAGAAGAGTTTGGACAATGCCCTCAGAAACATGGTAGAAATTTTGGCGTTGTCCTACGTGGGGACCGGAGTTGGACTTGATGATCCTTCTGGGTCCCTTTCAGCTCTGCACATTCTATGATTTTGTTTCAGTTTCACTGGGTTTTCTGCCATATTTTTCTTGAAAATTTGCCAATTGCACCAGATCCCAGGGAGTGTTTTTCCAATGATACCATGCAGCACCATGCTGAGGTAGTCAAGACTGTCCTAATGATTTGTCTGACTTCATATTCAGAAAGGTCTGAGACAGACAAAGAGTGATAGTCCTGGGGTTCACTGTCATGAGGGTCACCCTGTATATTTCCATCCCATTATTCAGGGGACACAATTAGTTTCCACATCTGTAGAATATCAGGGGCAAAATGAGCCCGCGTAAATATAATTTCCATCTTTCCCTCCATTTCTGGGTTTTATCTTTTTCTTCATGTAACTATTTCTGCAGCTGCTCAGTTTCCAAGGACAGTAATCACGCAGGAGCTTTCTTACCTTCTATTTGCTCTTTCAGATCTTAGTTTTCTCTATTTAGGCTTTTCCTCTCCTGACATGTGGCTTCTAGGCAAGTGTCTAACATTTTGCAAATCATTCCTTTTCCCTTTCCATCTTTTATATGGCCCCTGGCCACTTTTAGCTGTTTTTCCACATCTTCCCTGTTGTGCCAGTTATCACGAGCTCATTCTTCTAAGGATTCGGAACTCGGACTCACCCCATGGCTCTGAATTCAGCGATATTACCTGCCATCCTGCCGACTACGCCAATTTGTCACACAACAGTGATTCAGGGTCCTGCTTGCTGCAGAGTGGCGTTCACATCACTTAAAGAAAATAAAGTAACACAGTTTGATGACAATGCTCACTCTAGTACTTCCTGCACGGGGGAAATATGCCAAGGAGAATCAGGTGAAAGTTGTTTTAGGGTGATTTACACAGGGACAGGAGATGTGAAAGGGTAGAGAGAAGCCCTCCTGTTGAATCAGGAGGTTCAGAATGGAACCCCTTGCTCTCTAAACTCCTTCTGAGAGAGGAATGCAGATGCAGCTGGATCTAAACGTAGTCCCAGACATGATCAACTGTGCATGTCTAAGAGACACATAGAGGGTAAAGGGAAAACACGTAAGGGATTATTTGAGTTAATGGCCAAAGGATTCTACGTGCTCACCTGATTCTTCATATAGCTTGTCTGGGATTTCCAAGTGCAGTGAATGAGGCATGGACTCTCAGTAAGGGTCACGGAGAGACATTTATTACAAACTCAGGCTTTCATTTATACTTTGTATGGTGCTTACTCAAGCACTTGCTGATTTGCTTAGTTAGCCATTACATAAGTGATATATTTTGTGTTTCCAAAGTTACTGCCATACATGCTTTTTAATCTATCACACACTATTCCCCTGTCCTTAATGTATGTGTTCCTTCCTTTTTTCTATCACGTAGCATACTGTCCCACTGCTTGTTCTCACACTCGACGACTCTTGTGGCTCCTCACAGGACTGATCTCAGCGTACTGCCACATCCATGTTTCATCCTGCATCTCAACCTGCTTACCTCCAAGTCACTCTAAAGTCTGGATCCCATGTCTCTTGAAGCAACCTCTCAGGCATCAAAGCTTGTCAAAATAAACAGTTGAATGGACTGGTCCAGCAGCAGGGTCAGTTCGAGCTGGGTGCCTTCACAGAGCCGCTGAGCCCAGCATCTAAGTCCCTGGGTAATTATACCCTCACAGTATATATCATTATACCTGCCCCTCATGTGATGATCCCATCCAATACTAATATTTGAGTCTGGGGTCTTCTTGATTCTCATTGGATCCTTACACTGTCTTCAGTCAGACCCTTATCTTCTTTTGCTTCAGATGTCATTGATGGTCCACAGCAACTTCGTGCCAGCCTTGAAGGTATTATTGGCCTCAGGTGGGTCCTGTTTTGCTCTACAATGTGCAAAACAGCCATATCATGCAGGTGGTGTTGATGGTTTGTAGCCGCTTTGTTTTGCTCAAGTAGACACAAGTGTGGTGCATATAAGCAGAACTTTACAACACACAGTTTAAGATGTCAGCACATTTAGCTACTAAGAAACGTGAAGCAGATAGTATACTAAAAATAAACAATCTTATAATTCTAAGTGACCCACGCTATTAAAAATGTACTTATTTAAGCTAAATGATTAACATAAAACTTAAATTTGGCTCATCCAGTGATGTGTGTTGAAATGTGATGTGGGTTGAAATGAAGACAGTTTAATAGGATAGAAGAGAAAAAGAATAATGACGACGATGATGATGTAAGAACATACAAAATAAGTGATGCACAACACAATTGCTCACCACTTGATGACTGATGCCCATCCCGTCCCTGAGCTGTGGTGCTCCTGGCCAAGTCCTCCCAGTTTCTATACTGAGCATGACCTCATATGGTAAGGAACAGCCCTTTGGCCACTTTGTTTCAGCTGTCCCGGCTGTGCCCCCTCCCAGCTGGCAGGGCACCAGAACCTGAATAGTCCTTGACTGCTCAGCAACAACTCCAAACATCCAGGTATTAGCAACATTATTCTCATCCTCAATACAAAACAGCACAATGCTAGCTAGTAGGAAGAATATTAACTCTATCCCAACCGAAACCAGGACATCCCCCAACAGCCACCATCAAAACAGCCCCCAGTGCCCCATGGGCACTTCAAGAGCAGATTCAGGGGGTGCCGGGCTGTGGAGGCGGCTGCAGGCTGGGGGTGCCGTGGGTGCGCTGGTGAGCCAGTGTGATCTTCTACTTCCAAACCTGCTTCTCACAGACACCGCACTGGAAGGGCTTGGCCTCTGCCTGCCCCCCGACCAGGGACAGACCCCCTTTTTCCCACTAGTTGGCCTCTGGCAGCACCCCTGGGCCATGGTGCACCTGCTGGTGGGTCTTCAGGTGGTGCTTCTGCCTGAAGGTTTTGACGCACACATCACACTTATAGGGCTTCTCCCCAGTGTGGATGCGTTCATGGATGGTGAGGTACCTCTTGTCATTGAAGGCCTTGGGGCAGTGGGTGCAGGTGAAGGGCATCTCCCTGGTGTGAATGCGCTCGTGGATGGTGAGGGTCACCCTGTGACTGAAGCTCTTGCCGCAGTCAGTGCAGGTGAAGGGCTTCTCCCTGGTGTGGACACGCTGGTGCTTCAGCAGGTTTGGCCTGCTGACAAAGCTCTTGCCACAGTCGGTGCAGGTGAAGGGCTTGTCCCCGGTGTGGACACGCTGGTGGATGATGAGCTCCTTCTTATCCCTGAAGCTCTTTCCACAGTCGCTGCAGGCAAACATCTTCTCCCCAGTGTGGATGAGCTGGTGCCTCAGCAGTTGCTGCCTCTGGGTAAAGCTCTTGCTGCAGTCGGTGCAGGTGAAGGGACGCTCCCCTGTGTGGATGCGCTGGTGGATGACAAGTTTCTTCTTCTCCCTGAAGCTCTTGCCACACTTGCTGCAGGTGAAGGGCTTCTCCCCGGTGTGGATGCGCTGGTGACTTTGCAAGTGCTGCCTCTGGACAAAGCTCTTGCCACAGTCAGTGCAGGTGAAGGGACGCTCCCCTGTGTGGATGCGCTGGTGGCTGATAAGGTTTGTCCTCTCCCTGAAGCTCTTGCCGCAGACGGTACAGCTGAAGGGCTTCTCCGCAGTGTGGATGCGCTGGTGGTTCACCAGAACATTGTTGAAGCCAAAGCTCTTGCCACAGTCAGTGCAGGTGAAGGGCTTCTCCCCAGTGTGGACACGCTGGTGCCTCAGCAGACTCCGCCTGCTGACAAAGCTCTTGCTGCAGTCGCTGCAGGCAAAGGGCTTCTCTCCGCTGTGCACATGATGGTGAGTCAGCAGGTTCTGCTTGTAGATGTAGCTCTTGTCACAGAGAGTGCAGTGGAAGGGATGCTCACGTATGTGGCTCCGCACATGGACATCCAGTGCTGTCTTGAAGCTATTGTTGCACTTGGGGCACGTGGCAGGGCTCTTCTCCAATGAATGGGCGTCTAGGAGTGGGGGGAGGCGTGGGTGCCCCAACTGATCCTCCTTCCTCCCGCCCAGCTGGTCACAGGACAAGCCCCCCTGCCACCTCCCACCTGGGTTGGGCATAGTTTGGAACAGGGCAGTGGGTGCCAGCAGCTCCTCTGGGAGCCCCTTGGTCTCCCTCTGTACCCCAGGGCCAACAGCTGCTGGGAAGGAAAGACAGGGGTCACTGCCAGGGACAGAGTGGGCATGTAGGACCTCTCAACACGGTGAGCAGCATGGGCACCCCACCAGCCACCCACCATTCCTGGTGCATGGACCACCTAGGAAAAGGGGAAGGTGCCACTTGAACCCCACACACCTCTGCCAGACCCTTGGTACTCACCTGGCACAGAGTGGTGCCTCTGCTGCCCCCCACGGGGGTCCGGCAAGCATAGAGTCTCTTCTTGCTCCATCCTGCAGATGATCTCTGGCTTAACATTGGCCCAGCCTGTCCGGGGCACAGAGAGAAGCCCCCTCTCCCGCACTGCCGGGACAGCAGCACCGGCCCCCGCACCCACAGCCCCAGCATCCCCCCCCATCCCGCTCCTCTCTCCTTCTCCAGCCAGGCTGCCTGGCAGGGTAAAACCTGCTAACCCAACCGCTATGTCAGTGCTCAGGCAGCAATGGCGACAGCTAGATTTTCCTTTTAAAGAGCTCCAGCTCAGTTAAAGGTCCAAATTCCAGCTTGACCCCAGCCCAACATCACCAGAGAGAGTCCTCACCCAGCGAGGCGACCATCTGGTAGTTCTCCAGCATCACCTCCCGGTAGAGTTGCCGCTGACAGCCCGACAGCTTTGCCCACTCCTCGGGGGAGAAGTAGAGCGCCACGTCCTCAAACGTCAGCGACATCTGCAGCAAGAAGCACACCCGGCTCAGCACACCCCACCGCACGGTTGCTAAACACCTCTGCCGAAATCCTGCCCCTGCCAAGCAGGGCCTCGCTGGCACTGGGGGCTCTGGCATCCCGAAGACAACCCCAGGAGATCTTGGAGCATCCTGTGCAAGGGAAGGGTGAGGGCAGAGGGGCGGTGGCACAGCCAAGCAGCAAAGCAGGGTCACTGTGGTACAGGGGGCTGCGTCAGCAGGTGCCTGGGTGACACTCCACTGCTGTGCCAGCAGAGGGGCAGGGCTGGCAGGCTTACAGGCAGGTTTCCCCTGCTCGTACCAATTAGGGACCCACTCCAGAGCAGTAGGAACTGTGCCCTGTCCCCCACCCATCCCACAAGCCAGATCACCCACCAGGACCGGGCACAGCACCGTGACACAAGGGCTGGCCCGAGGCCTGGCAGCAGGCACGCTCCTGCCTGCCCCTGCCCGTGGTGCGGCTCAGCGGGCAGGAACGGGAGCACCCTGCACCACACCGGGTCTCAAAACACTTCCCTCTCCCACCAACTGTACCAACCAGACTCCCAACACAGCGGGTCTCACGGGTGTTTTGCTGACACTGCTACACCATGGAACCAACCATGGCAATCCCAGCCCGTGGTGTCCTCAGAGCCGGGGCCGTGCCTGACCCCCACCTTGCCGCAGCAGCCTGGAGCCCGGCGCGTCGCTGCTCTCGGTGCGGAGATGGAGGCCTGTGCAGGTATTGATCCGGGAAGAGGGAGGCGGGATGCTCCGGATTCCACATGAGATGCCTGTCCCGTCACCAGCCGCACCAGCACAGCCAGGACAGGTGGTCCCTGCAAGCACAACATTTCTGTGAAGAAATCACGGGCACAACTTCACTCACCTGCCCACAGCTGCCTTCCCTGCACCTCGAGCCTTCACAGGTACTGGGAAAAGGACAGACCAAGGGACCCATCCAGCTTGGGGCAAAGGTGAGAAAGAGCCACGTGAAAAAGGGGGTTTTGGAAGCTCCCAAGCACCCAAATCCTCCTCCAGTGCTCCACAAGTGCCCTTCCCAGCGCCAGGGCCGCCAGGGCCGGATCGAGGGGGGCCCGGACGGCTGAGACACGGAGCAGCGTGTCCGCGTTGCACGGGGGCCACGGGGCGAGCCGGGGAAAGGCCGGAGCGCCGGGGGGAGCCGGGCCCTAAGGGGAGTGCGGGGGGGTCCGGCAGGGCTGGGGGGCGGCCGGCGGAGGGGAGAGCACGGGGAGGCCGTCGGGGCCGAGTCCCCTCCGGCGGGACCCCGCGGGCCAGCAGCGCCCATCCCCGTGCCGCGGGCCCGCCGCCCGCCGCCCCTACCTGCGCCGGGGCCGCGCCGCCAGCCCCGCACGGACAAAGGCGGCGGCGGGAACCGCCGGCAGCGTCAGCCCGGGAGGGCCGCCCGCCGCCGGTGCAGCACGGGAGGTGTAGTCCTGCCGCTCCGCCCCGCTCGGCTCGGGGGGGCGGGCACCGGGAGCACCGCTGTGTCCTTGCGGCCCCTGGCCCTGCCCGCCACCCCTGGCCACTCGGGTCCCCTGCAAATGGAGTCCTGGGCTCGGGGGCACCGAGACACGGCGGGACACGCCGGCTGGTGGGGACGGGCCGGGTGGCTGTTGGCAAACATTCCTTTGCCTTGTCTACTCGGACGGGTCCCATCTCCCCCTCGCAGGTCAGCAAAATTAGACCTGTGCAATGCAACAGCTATAGATCATTTAGGACAGAAACATGGGGATTTGTTGAAAGGCATCCCCCAGCTCTTGGAAGAGACACTAATTGGCACACCACAATTACAGGCACGATTGGTTTCTGAAATCCTGAGGCAGTAAACGGACCTTGCATATCAAGCTATGATAAAGGTGCCAGAAACCGACAAAGCAGCCAGATCATTTACAACTATTAATCAGGGTCCCAACGAGAATTACATGCAATTTATTGACCATCTTCAAGAAGCCATCAATAAGCAGGCTGAAAACTTAGAAGCTAAGGGCACACTGGCGTTGAAATTAGCAGTAGAGAATGCTAATGTTTGCTGTCAACGTGTTATCTGCGGGTGTTACAGTACATATTACGTGCTTCTGTGTATTGCCTCTCTGAAAATCAAGCTGCTTGTCAGGAATGTGAGTTAATTGTTTTACTGGTTGTTGTTAGAATTGTTTCTTTGTGGTGTAATTACTCCGCAAAACTTTCTCCCCAGTTTTCCCACTCGCGCTGCAAGCAGTCCTGTGCTTCCCCCCTCCCTCCCTCTTCTCATGGTTTTTACTTGTGAAATGGGGTCGGAAACGACTGTCTTCAGTCGTGTTCCTAAGAAAGCGGTATTGCTAGGTGTTTTAAAACATGGGAAAGCACTTGGAAATATGAGGAAGTAAGATCTTGTGAAATGTTATGATTGATGGTGGCTGCTGTGTCAGTAAGATGAATGGGAAAAGTGGTTGGAGGATAGAACCTTGAAGTATAACACTGTGTTTCAATTAATGTTGGTTTTAAGGCGAGAAGAGCAGGACAAAATAAATCTCTGCAGGA
Source organism: Columba livia (assembly GCF_036013475.1). Classification (NCBI taxonomy): domain Eukaryota; kingdom Metazoa; phylum Chordata; class Aves; order Columbiformes; family Columbidae; genus Columba; species Columba livia. The sequence goes on from NC_088602.1 coordinate 1,288,443, forward strand.
GATCATTAGATCATTACAGACAGTTTCACAGGTGGGACGGTTTGAACTTCAACAAGCTGAGAGAGAATTAAGTGATAACACACAGGTCACAGGAAACTTCCTGAAGTCTGCAAGATGCTTTCCTCATTAACCTGTTTTCTTTGTGGGTATCTGTCTAAGCATGTTGCAGTTCTGGTAAGTCTTTGTTGTGTGGTATGGTGATTTCACAGACTGCTAAATAATGAGATTCCATGGACTTAAAATGTGCATTTTGTGATGATACCGAAGATCATGAGTAATTTAGTTCTTAGACTGCGTGAATGTGATGATAAGATTTTGTGCGTAGCAGCTGTTATTTTTCTTTCTAGCTTTATTCCGGCATTCAGCCTTGTGCAGCTCTGTGATAGGCTGTGTCTCATCTCGGTGTACTAAACTTGGCTCTTTTGTGTGCACAGTAGGTAAAGAACCCTGTTTTTGGGATAGCAGTTGCAGCGCCCCAGATGAGACGCTAATCAAAGCCTTGCCCAGACCAGCTTGCTAGGGCAGCGGGGGCGGGTGCCGATGGGGCTCCAGCCGCACTGACCTGTTTTGTCAGAAGACCCAGCGGTGCCTCCACCTGCTGAGCAGTGAGCGGCCCAAATGTGCAATGCTAAAATCGAGATATCATCTTGAATTAGTGTAACTGTGATCCATCTGCATATTTGAACTTGGTGTTTGGTTTGCGTATCTGAGCTCAGTATTTTAGTTTGCATATATATGTATTTGGTACCAAAAGAATGTTGTTTGGGGTGATAATTACAAAATGGGAACCTGTTCCACTGCTAAAATACCACCTTGCTCCCCCTTAGGATGCATCCTTATACAACAAAGTTATTGCTCATATTGTTATCTAATAATTTTGAGACCAGAAAATAATTTAAGTTGTTGAACTTTGATTTGCATTTGATTTATGTGCTAGTTGGAGGTATGGGAAAGAAAACTAAATGCTACGATGGATGTGAACTTGGATGAGGTTGTATTTAAAAGTTGCTAGAATATGAACTGATTTGGATTTAGGAAAGTGTAATAATGGATTGACGTTTAATATGCTGGCTTTTGACATCTACAAATTTTAAAAGGTAAATGAAGCTAAGGAATGTAAGTATTGCTGAGCTACTTGGAATTGCATATAAAGTGTATTATGGTTGGAATGAAATGGGAAAACAAAAAAGCAAAATATCACAGGCCTGTGTCGAGCTGCAAGATAAACTCAGCTCATTGTAACTGAGGAGTTTGCCAGAGCCTCCTACTTCATACCAGCAATTACACCGTCTGCGTGGCCTTGGTACATCTGAACTGCAGCAAGAAGAGAAAGAAAAGCAAATGGAAAAACCTGGCTGCCCGCTTTTAAAGCGGTGAAAGGGGGGGGTTTCTCTCCCCCCACTGCAGCGATGCTGTAATACTAAATGGAGAAGCCTGGGGGTGAAATTTAAAGGCATCCCTAGCAGATCCGTAGTTCTAATGAAAATGGGAAATTAAAGTAAAAATTTATTAATAGACTTATTCTGTGGTAACTGGTTGTAAGAGACTTCTTAGTAAATTCACCGTGATAGTTTTTGAGGTCATGGGAGAGAATGAAAGAAATGCCATTGCTTGAGACCAATGGAATGCCAAATTTGGAACAAAGTTTTACCATATGACTTCTTGTATTTGCCAGAAAGCCCCATACCTCTCTTGGGTCAAGATTTGTTAAGTAAATTGTAAGCTCAAATAACGTTTTCTGAGAATTCTGTTTAGTTGCATGTCCCACAAGAAGCTGCTGGGATGGTTCAGATCTGCTTGCTGCAAGTGAGAAATCTCCAAGGAAATTTCAAATGCTGTATTTCCACTAGTGTTAACAGTCAGTGTTTTGATAAAGCGAACACTACACTGATAGAACTGAAACAGGACTTCGGTCCGGTAAGAGAAAACAATACCCAATAAATATGACAGCCAAAATGGAGTTAGAAATTGGATGAATAAATTTATGACAACCTTACAATCTAACTGTATTCAATTGGACTTGCAGATTTGTCTTTTTATAGCTACAACATAGAAACAACCTGTGGCTATTGTGGGACAGTATGATGAGAATGCTAACAGACTGATATACCGATTGTTACTCTGATCAAGAAAATGCAGGGAATGAATTTAAGTCTTAATAGGCCATGATCCTTTTGTCATATATGTACCATTTCTGAAACTGAATTCTGATCTTTTTTTTTAAATTTACAATCTATGTCCTTGTAAATTGCACTAGCTGGTTTTCTTAACAGCACAGCTTTTGGCATGCCTAAATGTAAATTGATGCAGAACCTGCAAGTCTTTGTCACCAGGTCACAGACCATACGTGTATCTGGTCTGATCCTACATACTTGCACAGTTTTGTTGGTGGTTCTGGGCAGTCTCATAAAGCTGTAGTGGTCTGGCGTGAAGATAACGATTGGCATCATTCTGTAAAAATTACTGAAGGTTCAACCCTATTAGCAGAACTTGGTGCAGCTTTACATTACTTAGAGCTGTTTAAGGAGGAACCTCTAAATTTGATTTGTGATTTTGAGTACGTAGTCAAGGTCCAATGCACGTATCTGATTCTGAACTTGTTTGTTTGTTTGTTTATTTTTTAAAAAGGGGGAGAAGTAGGGGAAACACCACAAAGCCAGTTGTCAAAAGCACTGTATGTGACGAAACACTTTGCAAGTATGACCCAAAACCATGCTAAATCAGAAAGAACCTACATTACTTATGGTCAAGTCACTAGTTAGTGGTCAATGGAAAAGGCCACATCAATGAATAACTTGTGGAAAAGGTTATGCTCGTGTCATTACAGGCCAAGGATCGAAGTGGATTCCCGCAAAACGGGTCAAGCCATGGCTGAATAAAGACAACAAAGATTCAACGGATGCAGATGGACAGGAGGGAGAGAAGTTGTGAGGACTGTTTCAGATGTAAACCGTGGATCCTAATTCAGTGTTACAGATGCTCACAGACCTGGTGGTCTAGAAGCCTGTTAGCAAGCAGGTGGTGTACCTTCTGTGGGGAATGGCAATTTGAGCAAACATCAGGAGAGCCAAAAGGGCGATATTACACTGAGATAGTCAATGCAAAAATGAGGTAAAATTATGGGACGTTCCTACCATAGTATGTACTGCACTCCTTCTCCCTTGTGTAGCAGCTGGTCAGGCTTTAGGAGACATATCAAAGTTAAGCTATTGGTCTTTTAAACAGGCTAATCTACTTCTGAGATGCTAACTCAGTTAATAGTAGCAGTTGATGCTATTAGGCATACTACTCTACAAAATCACGCAGTTATAGATCTCTTACTTTTAACACTAGGTCATGGCTGTGAAGAATTTGAGAGAATGTGTTGTATTCACTTCTCTGATCCTTGGGAATCTATTCATAGTATTTTAGACAAACTAAACCAGCACATTACTAAGATTGTCATAGTAGAATTAGGGTTTGACAAATGGTTTAAAAGCCTGGGAATAGGTGGGTAGTTGTTTGATCTTATTAGGTAAGGCTCAACTGCATTATATGTCATTGTAATTATGTTGTTAATGATGTGATTGTATGTTGCAGTGTATTTCAAAGATGATTCAGCGTGTTGTAAACAAGGCCTGTCTGGTTCAAGAACAAAAAGGGGGAGCTGTGGGAGATTTGAGGGATTTTCTTGAAGTTAACGCGTGGATGGGTTTCTATTAGATGGAGATTTGTTGTTAAACTAGTCAAGCCCAAAAGAATTTCAAGGCCACCTTGGAAAGCTGAAAACACAATGTGAATCAACAGACCTATTAGCAGTGAGACTCGGGCGCGTGGACAGCTCGGGAACACGGACAATATCCAATCAGCTAATGCACGCGTGGAGCGTGGACGTGTGATCAGGAAAGAACTGCTTATATAAGGAGGCTTGTTTCTGTAATAAATGGCTTCGCTTCAATTCATATTGGATTGTGTGGAGTCCATGATTTTTCACCCTCGCACAGATCAAACATATTCATTACATATCTGGAAAGTGCTTTACATATGTATTACATTTCTTGGAAACACTAACCATATGCAGATGTCTCTAGCACCTGCACAGAGCAGTGAGTTGGTGGTCTTTCGAGGGTTATGGGAGGAAGTAAGGAGTCTTCATCACATTGTCCTTTCAATGAACTCAAGTCCTGGGCATGCACAGTTCTTTCGTTACTCTACTTGGAACCTCGTGGTCATGCTGAACCAGTTCCTACACTAGTTGGTCTTTTTTCTTATCTACTCAGAGTAAGCGTGTTTCCCTTCAGCTCTTCACTGCTCGTCTTAACAATAAACACCATTCTTGTGACCTACCATCTGTGTAACCTTTCTTCTAACTTTTCTCTTAGGTACCAGCTCTCTCCTCTGGGCAGACCCTGGGGTGGTGGCCACTTGCTGACATGGGCCAGAGCCCCCAGGAAGCTCCCCCACGGTAAAGGCTGAGCTGCCCCGAGGCTGGACCCCAGGGTCTGGACCTCCAGGGATGGCCCATCAAGTGCAGGACCTCCCACCAACACTGTCTGTTGGAAAAGGCGAGTTTTGTCCAGTCTGTCACTTTCCTGTTGGATACCAAAAAGTCGGCAAAAAGACTACTGAGCATTGTTTTGAAAGTGCTAAAAAGCAGGCATTTTTATTGCAGTGTGCCGGATGCTCGGAGGATTGTTCTTCTAATCGAATGTGTACATGCCTGACACTTCTTGGTATTTATTGCACATACCAATTGCACATTCATTGGTTTCTACTGCTTAGTTCATACACTAAGCATGAACTATTTACATATTCCCTCCCTTAAATCCATCTTTGGTATTTGTGGGTCTTTACTGAAGGTTTCTAGTTGCCCCCAGTAGTCTTTGCAGCCTGGTGTCCCTTACCCTGTGCCATATTTTTTGACCTAATTTCTTCAGTGTAAGTGTATTGTCGTTTTGTACTACTATACAGCAAAGGTCACGGAGCTCTTTCTTCAATAAGTGAAACATTCGACTTTCCCAGCTTGCAAACCAAGGACATCCTGGTTTGCCTCATATCCAGTCTCTAGATAAGTCTCTATGAAGTTCCTGTTACATTATGCCTAGTCTTGTTACATTAGGCTTAGTGTGGTTACATTAGGCCTAAGGGTTTCTAAAAGAATTTTGTTCCGCTTATCACCTTCTCCTTTCCACCTTCCCTCAATGTCTTTGATTTCTCCCTCTCCAGCTGCTGTGCTTCCTCGGCCTGATGTCTGACTCTCTTTGGACTCCTGTTTTGCACAGGAGCTGCGGATTTTGCCATCAAACATTCCTTGGAAAAAGCAAAGGACAAGTCTGGCAGCCAACCCCCCTATTGCTGTATTCTGCACCCCTGAGCAGGAAGCACAGGCAAACCGCTCTGAATGTCATGGAGCAAGGCACGTTTTGGGACCATTTATTCCAAGGGCGCGCTCAAGAAGGTTGCCCTGGATTAGGTTGCCGAGTTGGATGTTTTTTATCTCCAAGGCACAGTGGGTGGCAGGTGCACTTGCCGCGGGAGCAGCCACCCCGGTTATGTGGGTGCCAAGGGCTCGGGCTCCAGCTCGGCCCTTCACACCCACCTCTGTGAGGCGGTGGCCGTCTCAGAGTGGGTGACATGTGGCCAAGGGCGACCCCGCCCGTATTCGTGTGCAGGCAGGACAGCAGTGCTGGTGTCACAGTGGCCACTGTGACCCGCGGGCCCAAGCCCATAAAAAGGAGCGCTGGGCTCAGGCCGCGTGTCAGTGCGAACTGGCGAGGTGAGGAGAGGGCAGGGCAGGGCCGGGGTGCCGAGGCAGGAGGGGGCCCCACACCTCGGGGCTCTGGGCTGTGCTGCAAGCCCACCCGTGCCTGGCTTCTCCCGCAGAGGTAGCAGAGGAGCATTTGGAGGAGACAGCTCAGCGCTGCTGGGACAGAGACTCTCCAAACACCCACTGTTGCCGTAGTGGCTTATCAGCAAGGAAGAAGAAACTTCCCTGACTCGATGGAGCGGGGTGAGAGCAAAGCATCCCTCCCGCAGCCCGGCACAGGGGCTGTCGGGGCAGCCGGTGCGGGGCCGAGAGCGGTGGCAGGGGGCAGGAACTCTGAGCCTCTCTGGGCCAGGGTGCCTCCTCTCCTCAGCAAGTGGGGCCCAGGTTGGGCTGGGACCTGCTGGGACCCCAGTGCCCACAATGACCCCTTGGTCCCCATGGCCTCCAGCCCTGCCCATCAGCCAGGCAGGGACAGAGCAGCCCCTTGGGGACAACCCCTCAGGGACGCAGAGGTGCCCATGCCTGTGGCATTTGCTCTCTCCCCTGCAGCCTGCCTGCTATGTCGCCGGGCAGACGCTGACCCGAACCTCTGTGGGCTCCTCCTGGAGGCACAAGGGCTCTGTGCCCATTTGTATTGCCTGGTGAGTTATTCTGGGGCTCCCTCCAGCTGCTCCCTCCGGGCAGTTCCAGACACACTCTCCTCATCAGCTCCTCGTCTTTGCTCTTCTGCAGTTGTTTGCCAACGAGCTTTTTCAGCGTCAGCCCAACGATAATGGACTCATGGGATTTCTCCCTGAGGACATTCGCCATATAGTGGAGCAGGCAGCACAGAAGGTGAGGACCTGACAGGAACAGGGAGATTTGTGCCAGGAGAGGTTTGCAGGAGCCTGCCCCAGACCCTCAGAAGTAAATCCCAGCCCTTCTGTCATGGAGGCACCCCAAAAAATAATTTAGATAGGTGATCAGCTCCAAACAGTCTATATTCCAACCAGAACTGTTTAGCAGAAACCAATGAGAAACAGGGCTTAGCCAAAACTATTCACCACTCTGACAGAGTTATGTGAATCTTTCCACTCATATGAGAGAACTGTCAAGGGAACCCAGAAGATCGCTTGCCAGTGAGGGGTCTCATTCCTAAAGGAATCTTCCTTACATGGTGTCCCAGTCTAAGGAGGAGAGTCTTCAACTGCAGAGCTGCTGCTCTGAGAACACCAACTTAAAGGGGGAAGCCAGGGGGTTCCCTAAGCTGAATCTGAGTTGTGGTCATTTATGGCAGGGATCCAGAAACTTCTCTCAACCAAAGCATTTTTCCTTGGTCAAGGGTGCTGTCTCTCGACCAAGGGGTGTGTGCATAACCATAGTCATCCATCGGTCTAGAAGTTCCTGGTGCTTTTCGGGTGTGGTGTGGGGACATCTGCCACACCTTCCCACCAGCTCTGGGACAACAGTCCCAGCAGCTTCGCAGAGACTCCAGCACAGGAGCCACGTCTGCCAGGCAGAGCTGCGGGGTGTGACAAGCAGCGGCCACGTCCTGGGCCCTGTCGGGAGCTGCGGGGCTGGCGGTGGCACCCTGAGGCTGCAGCTGACAGGGGCTGCTCTGCCCTTTCAGGACTGCTTCGTCTGCAGCGAGAGCGGGGCCACCATCACCTGCCAGGAGAGAGGCTGCAACCGCAGCTTCCATTTCCCCTGTGCCTTGGAGGGTGAATGCGTCACCCAGTTCTTTCCTCAGTACAGGTACCTCCTGTGCCCTCCTCACCAGCCTCGGGGAAGGACCCTGCACTTCTCACCTCGCCCTTCCCTTTCCTCCTGCCCCCAGGTCCTACTGCTGGGAGCACCGTCCCCAGCAGGAACTGCAGGCAGCTCCAGAGAACACCACCTGCCTCATCTGCCTGGAGCCTGTGGAGGACAGAACGTCCTACGGCACCATGGTGTGCCCGGAGTGCCAACACGCCTGGTTCCACAGGGGCTGCATCCAGGTGGGAGCCGTTCCCTCGGCCCCGGGGCACCGCAGGGCTCAGCAGCACCAGGGCCTCACTCACTCCCCTTGTGTTTCTCCTGCAGGGACAGGCTACGGGCGCTGGCATTTCTTGTTTCCAGTGCCCTCTCTGTCGAGATAAGGATCGTTTTGTCCCAGAAATGTTCAGCCTGGGGATCCGAGTCCCCCTCAGGTCGGTGTCCTTCTGCCTGGCTCACAGGACAGGAGGGTGCAAGCCGTGCCATGGAGGGACTGCCCCAGCAGTCCTGGCCCTCTGCTGTCCTGTGGGTCGGGGCTTCAGCCTCATGGAGGAACTGGCAACAGGACAGGGGGAAAAGAAGAGCAGGGACGTCCTGCACCTGCCTTACACAGGGCCAGCAGGGGCTCATCCATTTTACTTTCTCCATCAGAATGCCGTTGTGGGAGAACAACAATGCATATGCCGACCTCGGTGACAGGCACAGCCGCTGCGATGCCAGGGAGTGCCTTTGTCCCCAAGGCAGGGAGCACAGAGAGGAACGGGGGTAAGTTGCCCAAGCTGCACTCTGGGGCTCTGCGTGGGATCTCTGTCTCGCCAAGGGCTCAAAGCAGAAGGACTGCGAACAAGAGCTCTGTTGGACAAGCCTGTGCTGCGGTCACTTTGTCTACAGAGCCATGAACCCCTTTGCTTCCCCAGGCCCTGGCAACTGCTCCTGTGCCGCTCCTGCGCTGCCGAGGGCACCCACAGAGGCTGCTGTGGCTTGAGGACCAGCGGGGCCCTCTGGGAGTGTGACAGCTGTGCTGGCCTGGGCACTGGTGAGAGGCACACGGGTGCCCCGGGGCTGGGGTTGGGCAGAGCCTGGCAGTGGGGCACCGGCTGGGCTAGGCAGAGCCTCTCTGCTCCAGGAGAGCTGGGGCTCCGCTCCGGCCGATCCTGCCCAGGGCTGGGGGGCCGTGCCCTTGACCTTCCTTCTTCCCCTTTCAGCCTCCAGTGCCAGCTCAGAGCTCGCTGGCCCCAGCACTGCCAGCCAGGCAGCACCAGGGCCGTCTCTTGGATCTCCAGCACCAGAGACCGGCAGCCTCAGCACCACCAGCCAGGCAGGACCAGGGCCATCCCACAGCTCCCTGGCACTGGAGACCAGCAGCCCCAGCACAGGCAGCCAGGAAGCATCGGGACTCTCCTCTGGAGCCCCAGCACTGGAGACCAGCGGCCCCAGCCCGGACAGCCAGGCAGCAACGGAGCCAACTGATGGCTCCTTGGGATTAGACACCAGCAGCCCCAGCACAGCCATCCAGGTGGAACTGGGGCCATCCCACAGCTCCGTGGAACTGGAAAATGGCAGTCCCAGCACCACCAACCAGCTGCCATCAAGGTCTTCCCACGGTTCCCCAGAGCTTGAGAACGGAGGACGTTCCAGATCCATTGGGCCCGTGCGAACACAAGGCCGCTCCCGCTTGCAACGTCAGGCACAAAATCCATACAGCCGGCCCAGACGTCGCCGTGGGACCAGCCGTGGGCCATCCCCGCGTGCTGAGAGCAGCACCCCCAGCCACGAGGTGCAGGGGCCATCCGTCTCCCTGGTACCTGAGACCAGCAGCCCCGGCACCACCAGCCAAGAGGCAGCAGGGCCTTCCCCGAGGTCGGTGGAACTGGAAAATGGCAGTCCCAGCCCCACCAGCCAGCTGCCATCAGGATCTTGCCACAGTTCCCCAGAGCCTGAGAATGGAGAACGTTCCAGATCCAGTGGGCCCGTGCGAACAAGACACCGTTCCCGGTTGCAACATCGGGCCCAAAATCCATACAGCCGGGCCAGAAGACACCGTGAGAGGAGCGGCACACCAGCACCAAGTGCTGAGAGCAGCACCCACGGCCAGGTGGTTCTGGGGCCATCACACCTGTCCGCAATACCTGAGTCCAGCAGCCCCAGCCCTGCCAGCCTGGAGGCGCTGGGGCTGTCCCAGAGCTCCCTGGCAGAGGAAACCAGCAGCCCCAGCCCCACCAGCCAGCTGCCATTGGGGTCTGCCGGCACCTCCCCAGAGCTTGAGAGCAACGGACGCTCCAGCCCCCCGGGGCCTGTGCGAACACGAGGCCGCTCCCGCTTGCAGCGTCGGGCACAAAATCCTTACAGCCGGCCCAGATGTCACCGTGGGACCAGCCGTGGGCCATCCCCGAGTGCTCAGAACAGCACCCCCAGCCAGGAAGTGCAGAGGCCATCTGCCTCCCTGGTACCTGAGACCAGCAGCCCCAGCATTGAGAGCCAGGAGTCTTCGGGGTCTTCCAGTAGCTCCACAGAGCAGGAGAGTGGCCAACGCTCCCAGTCCCCTGGGCCTGTGCGAACACGAGGCCGCTCCCGCTTGCAGCGTCGGGCACAAAATCCTTACAGCCGGCCCCGACGACGCCGTGGGACCAGCCGTGCACGGTCCCGGAGTGCTGGCCATGATCCCTCTGCACAGACACCATAAAGTTGCCCTTAATTTCTGCACTGGAAGATTCCACACTTGTTTGTTGGCTTCCTCCTCTTCTTCTCCCTTTCTCGAGGGGCAGCATCAGGGGCCAGGCCCAGAGGTTTGTCCTCTCCCGGAGGGTTGGCAGCACCTTCCCCAGACCCCCTTCCTTGCAGGCTGCCCTTAGCCGGCCGCCCAGCGCCACGGCCGTGTGCTTCGGGCCTCGCTGGCCCTGCAGGCAGGTCAGTTTCCCAGGGGAAGTTCACAGCCACCCCCAGGCACCTGCTCCAGGAGGGCAGCCCGGCCACCTGCCACCCACTCCGCCTTGGAGACGGGAAAAATTCAACTCAGCAACGTAATCCAGGGCAACCTTCTTGAGCAGGCCCTTGGAATACATGGTCCCAAGATGTGCCTTCCTCCATGACATTCAGAGTTGTGTGCTTCTGCCTGTGTTTCCTGCTCAGGGGTGCAGAACACAGCAATGCGGGGGTTGGCTGCCAAACTTGTCCTTTGCTTTTTCCAAGGAATGTTAGATGGCAAAATCTGCAGCTCCTGTGCAAAACAGGAGTCCAAAGAGAGTCAGACATCAGGCCAAGGAAGCACAGAAGCCGGCAAGGCAGAAATAAAAGACACTGAGGGAAGGTGGAGATGAGAAGAGGAAAGAGGCAGACTGGACAAAACTTGTATTTTCCAACAGACAGTGCTGGTGGGAGCTCCCACACTTGATGGGCCATCCCTGGAGGTCCAGACCCTGGGGTCCAGCCTCAGGGCAGCTGTGGGGGACTACGGTGGGTCCTTGGATTCCCTGATGGAGGGTGTGGGAACAGAGATTAGCCTTGAAGATATTCATGCTTACCCATGAGAAAGGTGGGAGCAAAGGAGTATCCGGAGATGTTAAGGATGTACCCGTGAGAGAGAAGAGAGTAAAAGAGTAAGGTTGATGATAACAAAACTACCCAATTAAATGTGACTACTTTAACTTGTAACCAATAGTGAAGAGACACATGAATTGGTAAAACTGTATAAAAATGCACTTGTGGCAATAAATGGCATCTACTACTTTCATCCTGGAAGAACTTGGTCTATGTTGTTTGTCCATCTCAACCGCAACATATGGTGACCCTGATATGATCCTGTATGAAGAGGATCTCGCATGAAGAAGAGACAGCGGTGAAGCTGTGACAGCCGAAGACGAGCTGTGGAGACGGAGCCCGGTACAGCTGATAGAGCAGCAGGGGGGAGCTGCCGAAGATCCGGATCCTTGAAAAGACACCACGCCAAGAGTTGATGAGTTACCGGGAACAGGAGGGGTGAAACTTATCTGGAGAAGAGGATATTGTATTATCCACATGGAAATTGCTTCTGAAGAAGCAGGGTGTTAGCCTTCTGGAATTGACTTTACACAGGATGTTACTACGGAGCAAAGCACTACTGAAAGATTCTCTAGCACTGTTCAAGTCCGTGTCATCTGATGACTCGGATGAGGGTGAAGGTCCGCAGTATTTTCTTCAAGAGTTAAAAGGAAAAGGAGTATGTGTACGTGTTGTCCCGAGATCAGATAAAAATCATGAAAGACTCAAGCAAAATTAGACCTATACAAACCCAATCTTTGATTTCCCGGGTAGGGCAGCGTTGCCCGGCGGAGCTGGCGTTGCTCCAGCAGCTGCAGGGCAGCACCCGGATGTCCTGGGCTGGACTCCGCAGCAAACCAGAACTGGATTCAGAGATGCAGCGTCTGGAACCGGGCCTTGGATCACAGGTAGGACAGGCAGGGTCCTCTTCAGATTCCAGCCATGGTCAAAGAGAGCGAGACCCTCGTGATCTCCCAGTTCTATTGGATGTATGATGTGTATGCGAAGGAATACTCGGTCAGTTTTGGTCACCTATTCTGTCTGCCACTCTTTGCAAATACACTCCTCTCACTTACGGGACACGCAAAATTCACCAGTAACCTTGGCTGTGTCCGCAACTGCAGGAGACTGTACGAAGAGTAAGAGGTGAGACTGATGGGGGACACGAGTAACTGCCTTGGGGCATTGAAAGAAAAGACAGACAAGAATTATGCGGAGGGAGTGGGGGAGCAGTAGCGGGAAAGACGTTCCCTCAACTGGGCAAACATTTAATTTTTAAATAAATCAGCCAGATTGATGAACTTTAGAAATTAAGTCTTATTTTTAAAAACTACCTGTAAAAAGATAATATTACTTTTTAATCAGCAGCCAGGGTCCCACTCCTGAATTCTACATTGTCTTCCGTGGATACGGCCATCTCTGCCGTATGGGGAAGGAGGTTTGAAGGAAAGCTGAGCCTGTGTGAGAGGGCCTGAGTGTTATTTAACCTGGTCCTAAAGGGTATCTTGGTCTTTTACTTTGGTGGTGCACCATACCATCTTTGGTAGAACATTCTCAATCCCAAAATGTCCAATAAGAGAAAAAGCGATGCAGAAGGAAGGCAGTTTAATGTTAGATGCGAAAGCAAATGTGTGTTTGTGCTTCAAGGGGAATAAACAGTATGTCTTTTGTGTTATGAGACAGTGTTGGTGATAAAGGAGTGCAATGCACGTCAGCATTTTGAGACCTAACACGGAACTAAAGATGCTAAATTTAGCCTTCAACAGCAACAACAATTGGTGCAAGAATTGCAAGGCAGACTGCAATTGCGGCAGAATATGATGACCAGAGCTGTAGCCAAAAATGATATAGCAGTGATAGCTAGCTTGATTGTGGCCGAAGAAATCGCAGGAGCTTCAAAGTGCTTTCCAGAGGGTGCATTTTTGAAGCAGTGCCCGCTAAAGGTGTGTGAGCAGGAGTGCCCCCATCAAATACACACTTTTGCAAATGTCAAACAAACAAACAAACATCTGTATATTACATACATTCTTCTCATTCTAGTTCCAAAACACAGCACTAAACCAGCTACTCGAAAAATATTAACTCTGACCAAAAGAAAACCAAGACATCCCCCCATAGCCACCCCACTGGCCCCTCAGCAGCAGATTCAGGGGGTGCCGGGCTGCGGAGGCGGCTGCAGGCTGGGGGTGCCGTGGGTGCGCTGGTGAGCCAGCATGAGCCTCTCCTTGCAAAACCGCTTCTCGCAGACACCGCACTGGAAGGGCTTGGCCTCTGCCTGCCCCCCTGCTGGGGAAGGACCCTCCCTCTTCTGCTGGACACCCTCCAGCACAATATCTGGGTCCTTCAGCACACACTGGTGTCTCATCAGGTGCCACTTCTGCTTGAAGGTCTTGCCGCACTTGCAACACTTGTAGGGTTCCTCCCCGGTGTGGATGCGCTGGTGGATGGTGAGGTCTCCCTTCCTCCTGAAGCTCTTGCCGCAGTCAGTGCAGGTGAAGGGCTTCTCACCAGTGTGCATGCTCTGGTGCTCAAGCACGCTTCTCTTCCGGCTGAAGCTCTTACCGCACTCGATGCAGGTGAAGGCCTTCTCCCCGGTGTGGATGCTCTGGTGCCCAAGCAGGCTGCTCTTCTGGATGAAGCTCTTACCGCACTCAGTGCGGCTGAAGGGCTTCTCCCCAGTGTGGATACGCTGGTGGATGATGAGATACCTCTTGATGCTGAAGCTCTTGCCACAGTCGGTGCAGGTGAAGGGCTTCTCCCCACTGTGAACATGCTGGTGACTCAGCAGGTGCTGCCTCTGGACAAAGCTCCTGACTCCCTTGACCTCTCAGCACCGTGACACAAGGGCTGGCCCGAGGCCTGGCAGCAGGCACGCTCCTGCCTGCCCCTGCCCGTGGTGCGGCTCAGCGGGCAGGAACGGGAGCACCCTGCACCGCACCGGGTCTCAAAACACTTCTCTCCACACCTCCTGTACCAACCGGACTCCCAACACAGCGGGTCCCACGGGTGTTTTGCCGCTGCTGCACCATGGAACCAACCACAGCAATCCCAGGCCGTGGTGTCCCCAGAGCCGGGGCCGTGCCTGACCCCCACCTTGCCGCAGCAGCCTGGAGCCCGGTGCGTCGCTGCTCTCGGTGCGGAGATGGAGGCCCGTGCAGGTATTGATCCGGGAAGAGGGAGGCGGGATGCTCCGGATTCCACATGAGATGCCTGTCCCGTCACCAGCCGCACCAGCACAGCCAGGACAGATGGTCCCTGCAAGCACAACATTTCTGTGAATAAATCACGGGCACAAGTTCACTCACCTGCCCACAGCTGCCTTCCCTGCACCTCGAGCCTTCACAGGTACTGGGAAAAGGACCGACCAAGGGACCCATCCAGCTTGGGGCAAAGGTGAGAAAGAGCCACGGGAAAAAGGGGGTTTTGGAAGCTCCCAAGCACCCAAATCCTCGTCCAGTGCTCCACAAGTGCCCTTCCCAGCGCCGGGGCCGCCAGAGCCGGATCCACGGGGGCCCGGACGGCTGGGACACGGAGCAGCGTGTCCGCGTTGCACGGGGGCCACGGGGTGAGCCGGGGAAAGGCCGGAGCGCCGGGGGGAGCCGGGCCCTAAGGGGAGTGCGGGGGGGTCCGGCAGGGCTGGGGGGCGGCCGGCGGAGGGGAGAGCACGGGAGAGGCCGTCGGGGCCGAGTCCCCTCCGCCGGGACCCCGCGGGCCAGCAGCGCCCATCCCCGTGCCGCGGGCCCGCCGCCCCCGCCCCTACCTGCGCCGGGGCCGCGCCGCCAGCCCCGCACGGACAAAGGCGGCGCCGGGAGCCGCCGGCAGCGTCAGCCCGGGAGGGCCGCCCGCCGCCGGTGCAGCACGGGAGGTGTAGTCCTGCCGCTCCGCCCCGCTCGGCTCGGGGGGGCGGGCACCGGGAGCACCGCTGTGTCCTTGCGGCCCCTGGCCCTGCCCGCCACCCCTGGCCACTCGGGTCCCCTGCAAATGGAGTCCTGGGCTCGGGGCACCGAGACACGGTGGGACACGCCGGCTGGTGGGGACGGGCCGGGTGGCTGTTGGCAAACATTCCTTTGCCTTGTCTACTTGGACGGGTCCCATCTCCCCCTAGCAGGGCAGCAAAATTAGACCTATGCGATGCAACAGCTGTAGATCATTTAGGACAGAAACATGGGGATTTGTTGAAAGGCATCCCCCAGCTCTTGGAAGAGACACTAATTGGCACACCACAATTACAGGCACGATTGGTTTCTGAAATCCTGAGGAAGTAAACGGACCTTGCATATCAAGCTATGATAAAGGTGCCAGAAACTGACAAAGCAGCCAGATCATTTACAACTATTAATCAGGGTCCCAACGAGAATTACATGCAATTTATTGACCATCTTCAAGAAGCCATCAATAAGCAGGCTGAAAACTTAGAAGCTAAGGGCACACTGGCGTTGAAATTAGCAGTAGGGAATGCTAATGTTTGCTGTCAACGTGTTATCTGCGGGTGTTACAGGACATATTACGTGCTTCTGTGTATTGCCTCTCTGAAAATCAAGCTGCTTGTCAGGAATGTGAGTTAATTGTTTTACTGGTTGTTGTTAGAATTGTTTCTTTGTGGTGTAATTACTCCGCAAAACTTTCTCCCCAGTTTTCCCACTCGCGCTGCAAACAGTCCTGTGCTTCCCCCCTCCCTCCCTCTTCTCATGGTTTTTACTTGTGAAATGGGGTTGGAAACGACTGTCTTCAGTCCTGTTCCTAAGAAAGCGGTATTGCTAGGTGTTTTAAAACATGGGAAAGCACTTGGAAATATGAGGAAGTAAGATCTTGTGAAATGTTATGACTGATGGTAGCTGCTGTGTCAGTAAGATGAATGGGAAAAGTGGTTGGAGGATAGAACCTTGAAGTATAACACTGTGTTTCAATTAATGTTGGTTTTAAGGAGAGAAGAGCAGGACAAAATAAATCTCTGCAGGAGATCATTAGATCATTACAGACAGTTTCACAGGTGGGATGGTTTGAACTTCAACAAGCTGAGAGAGAATTAACTGGTAACACACAGGTCACAGGAAACTTCCTGAAGTCTGCAAGATGCTTTCCTCATTAACCTGTTTTCTTTGTGGGTATCTGTCTAAGCATGTTGCAGTTCTGGTAAGTCTTTGTTGTGTGGTATGGTGATTTCACAGACTGCTAAATAATGAGATTCCATGGACTTAAAATGTGCATTTTGTGATGATACCGAAGATCATGAGTAATTTAGTTCTTAGACTGCGTGAATGTGATGATAAGATTTTGTGCGTAGCAGCTGTTATTTTTCTTTCTAGCTTTATTCCGGCATTCAGCCTTGTGCAGCTCTGTGATAGGCTGTGTCTCATCTCGGTGTACTAAACTTGGCTCTTTTGTGTGCACAGTAGGTAAAGAACCCTGTTTTTGGGATAGCAGTTGCAGCGCCCCAGATGAGACGC
Organism: Columba livia; assembly: GCF_036013475.1. Taxonomy (NCBI): domain Eukaryota; kingdom Metazoa; phylum Chordata; class Aves; order Columbiformes; family Columbidae; genus Columba; species Columba livia. The sequence goes on from NC_088602.1 coordinate 1,304,886, forward strand.
TAATCAAAGCCTTGCCCAGACCAGCTTGCTAGGGCAGCGGGGGCGGGTGCCGATGGGGCTCCAGCCGCACTGACCTGTTTTGTCAGAAGACCCAGCGGTGCCTCCACCTGCTGAGCAGTGAGCGGCCCAAATGTGCAATGCTAAAATCGAGATATCATCTTGAATTAGTGTAACTGTGATCCATCTGCATATTTGAACTTGGTGTTTGGTTTGCGTATCTGAGCTCAGTATTTTAGTTTGCATATATATGTATTTGGTACCAAAAGAATGTTGTTTGGGGTGATAATTACAAAATGGGAACCTGTTCCACTGCTAAAATACCACCTTGCTCCCCCTTAGGATGCATCCTTATACAACAGAGTTATTGCTCATATTGTTATCTAATAATTTTGAGACCAGAAAATAATTTAAGTTGTTGAACTTTGATTTGCATTGAATTTATGTGCTAGTTGGAGGTATGGGAAAGAAAACTAAATGCTATGATGGATGTGAACTTGGATGAGGTTGTATTTAAAAGTTGCTAGAATATGAACTGATTTGGATTTAGGAAAGTGTAATAATGGATTGACGTTTAATATGCTGGCTTTTGACATCTACAAATTTTAAAAGGTAAATGAAGCTAAGGAATGTAAGTATTGCTGAGCTACTTGGAGTTGCATATAAAGTGTATTATGGTTGGAATGAAATGGAAAAACAAAAAAGCAAAATATCACAGGCTGTGTCGAGCTGCAAGATAAACTCAGCTCATTGTAACTGAGGAGTTTGCCAGAGCCTCCTACTTCATACCAGCAATTACACCGGCTGCGTGGCCTTGGTACATCTGAACTGCAGCAAGAAGAGAAAGAAAAGCAAATGGAAAAACCTGGCTGCCCGCTTTTAAAGCGGTGAAAGGGGGGGGTTTCTCTCCCCCCACTGCAGCGATGCTGTAATACTAAATGGAGAAGCCTGGGGGTGAAATTTAAAGGCATCCCTAGCAGATCCGTAGTTCTAATGAAAATGGGAAATTAAAGTAAAAATTTATTAATAGACTTATTCTGTGGTAACTGGTTGTAAGAGACTTCTTAGTAAATTCACCGTGATAGTTTTTGAGGTCATGGGAGAGAATGAAAGAAATGCCATTGCTTGAGACCAATGGAATGCCAAATTTGGAACAAAGTTTTACCATATGACTTCTTGTATTTGCCAGAAAGCCCGATACCTCTCTTGGGTCAAGATTTGTTAAGTAAATTGTAAGCTCAAATACCGTTTTCTGAGAATTCTGTTTAGTTGCATGTCCCACAAGAAGCTGCTGGGATGGTTCAGATCTGCTTGCTGCAAGTGAGAAACTTCCAAGGAAAAGTCGAATGCTGTATTTCCACTAGTATTAACAGTCAGTGTTTTGATAAAGCGAACACTACACTGATAGAACTGAAACAGGACTTCGGTCCGGTAAGAGAAAACAATACCCAATAAATATGACAGCCAAAATGGAGTTAGAAACTTGGATGAATAAATTTATGACAACCTTACAATCTAACTGTATTCAATTGGACTTGCAGATTTGTCTTTTTATAGCTACAACATAGAAACAACCTGTGGCTATTGTGGGACAGTATGATGAGAATGCTAACAGACTGAAATACCGAGTGTTACTGTGATCAAGAAAATGCAGGGAATGAATTTAAGTCTTAATAGGCCATGATCCTTTTGTCATATATGTACCATTTGTGAAACTGAATTCTGATTTTTTTTTTAAATTTACAATCTATGTCCTTGTAAATTGCACTAGCTGGTTTTCTTAACAGCACAGCTTTTGGCATGCCTAAATGTAAATTGATGCAGAACCTGCAAGTCTTTGTCACCAGGTCACAGACCATACGTGTATCTGGTCTGATCCTACATACTTGCACAGTTTTGTTGGTGGTTCTGGGCAGTCTCATAAAGCTGTAGTGGTCTGGCGTGAAGATAACGATTGGCATCATTCTGTAAAAATTACTGAAGGTTCAACCCAATTAGCAGAACTTGGTGCAGCTTTACATTACTTAGAGCTGTTTAAGGAGGAACCTCTAAATTTGATTTGTGATTTTGAGTACGTAGTCAAGGTCCAACGCACGTATCTGATTCCGAACTTGTTTGTTTGTTTGTTTTTGTTTATGTTTTTTTTTTTTTTTAAAAAAAGGGGGAGAAGTAGGGGAAACACCACAAAACCAATTGTCAAAAGCACTGTATGTGATGAAACACTTTGCAAGTATGACCCAAAACCATGCTAAATCAGAAAGAACCTACATTACTTATGGTCAAATCACTAGTTAGTGGTCAATGGAAAAGGCCACATCAATGAATAACTTGTGGAAAAGGTTATGCTCGTGTCATTACAGGCCAAGGATCGAAGTGGATTCCTGTGAAACGGGTCAAGCCATGGCTGAATAAAGACAACAAAGATTCAACGGATGCAGATGGACAGGAGGGAGAGAAGTTGTGAGGACTGTTTCAGCTGTAAACCGTGGATCCTAATTCAGTGTTATAGATGCTCACAGACCTGGTGGTCTAGAAGCCTGTTAGCAAGCAGGTGGTGTACCTTCTGTGGAGAATGGCAATTTGAGCAAACATCAGGAGAGCCAAAAGGGTGATATTACACTGAGATAGTCAATGCAAAAATGAGGTAAAATTATGGGACGTTCCTACCATAGTATGTACTGCACTCCTTCTCCCTTGTGTAGCAGCTGGTCAGGCTTTAGGAGACACATCAAAGTTAAGCTATTGGTCTTTTAAACAGGCTAATCTAACTTCTGAGATGCTAACTCAGTTAATAGTAGCAGGTGATGCTATTAGGCATACTACTCTACAAAATCACGCAGTTATAGATCTCTTACTTTTAACACTAGGTCATGGCTGTGAAGAATTTGAGAGAATGTGTTGTATTCACTTGTCTGATCCTTCGGAATCTATTCATAGTATTTTAGACAAACTAAACCAGCACATTACTAAGATTGTCATAGTAGAATTAGGGTTTGACAAATGGTTTAAAAGCCTGGGAATAGGTGGGTAGTTGTTTGATCTTATTAGGTAAGGCTCAACTGCATTATATGTAATTGTAATTATGTTGTTAATGATGTGATTGTATGTTGCAGTGTATTTCAAAGATGATTCAGCGTGTTGTAAACAAGGCCTGGCTGGTTCAAGAACAAAAAGGGGGAGCTGTGGGAGATTTGAGGGATTTTCTTGAAGTTAACGCGTGGATGGGTTTCTATTAGATGGAGATTTGTTGTTAAACTAGTCAAGCCCAAAAGAATTTCAAGGCCACCTTGGAAAGCTGAAAATACGATGTGAATCAACAGACCTATTAGCAGTGAGACTCGGGCGCGTGGACAGCTCGGGAACACGGACAATAACCAATCAGCTAATGCACGAGTGGAGCGTGGACGTGTGATCAGGAAAGAACTGCTTATATAAGGAGGCTTGTTTCTGTAATAAATGGCTTCGCTTCAATTCATATTGGATTGTGTGGAGTCCATGATTTTTCACCCTCGCACAGATCAAACATATTCATTACATATCTGGGAAGTGCTTTACATATGTATTACATTTCTTGGAAACACTAACCATATGCAGATGTCTCTAGCACCTGCACAGAGCAGTGAGTTGGTGGTCTTTCGAGGGTTATGGGAGGAAGTAAGGAGTCTTCATCACATTGTCCTTTCAATGAACTCAAGTCCTGGGCATGCACAGTTCTTTTGTTACTCTACTTGGAACCTCGTGGTCATGCTGAACCAGTTCCTACACTAGTTGGTCTTTTTTCTTATCTACTCAGAGTAAGTGTGTTTCCCTTCAGCTCTTCACTGCTTGTCTTAACAATAAACACCATTCTTGTGACCTACCAGCTGTGTAACCTTTTTTCTACCTTTTCTCTTAGGTACCAGCTCTCTCCTCTGGGCAGACCCTGGGGTGGTGGCCACTTGCTGACATGGGCCAGAGCCCCCAGGAAGCTCCGCCACGGTAAAGGCTGAGCTGCCCCGAGGCTGGACCCCAGGGTCTGGACCTCCAGGGATGGCCCATCAAGTGCAGGACCTCCCACCAGCACTGTCTGTTGGAAAAGGCGAGTTTTGTCCAGTCTGTCACTTTCCTGTTGGATACCAAAAAGTCGGCAAAAAGACTACCGAGCATTGTTTTGAAAGTGCTAAAAAGCAGGCATTTTTATTGCAGTGTGCCGGATGCTCGGAGGATTGTTCTTCTAATCGAATGTGTACATGCCTGACACTTCTTGGTATTTATTGCACATACCAATTGCACATTCATTGGTTTCTACTGCTTAGTTCATACACTAAGCATGAACTATTTACATATTCCCTCCCTTAAATCCATCTTTCGTATTTGTGGGTCTTTACTGAAGGTTTCTAGTTGCCCCCAGTAGTCTTTGCAGCCTGGTGTCCCTTACCCTGTGCCGTATTTTTTGACCTAATTTCTTCAGTGTAAGTGTATTGTCGTTTTGTACTACTATACAGCAAAGGTCACGGAGCTCTTTCTTCAATAAGTGAAACATTCGACTTTCCCAGCTTGCAAACCAAGGACATCCTGGTTTGCCTCATTTCCAGTCTCTAGATAGCTATTGTTCCTCTATGAAGTTCCTGTTACATTATGCCTAGTCTTGTTACATTAGGCTTAGTGTGGTTACATTAGGCCTAAGGGTTTCTAAAAGAATTTTGTTCCGCTTATCACCTTCTCCTTTCCACCTTCCCTCAATGTCTTTGATTTCTCCCTCTCCAGCTGCTGTGCTTCCTCGGCCTGATGTCTGACTCTCTTTGGACTCCTGTTTTGCACAGGAGCTGCGGATTTTGCCGTCAAACATTCCTTGGAAAAAGCAAAGGACAAGTCTGGCAGCCAACCCCCCTATTGCTGTATTCTGCACCCCTGAGCAGGAAACACAGGCAAACCGCTCTGAATGTCATGGAGCAAGGCACGTTTTGGGACCATTTATTCCAAGGGCGCGCTCAAGAAGGTTGCCCTGGATTAGGTTGCCGAGTTGGATGTTTTTTATCTCCAAGGCACAGTGGGTGGCAGGTGCACTTGCCGCGGGAGCAGCCACCCCGGTTATGTGGGTGCCAAGGGCTCGGGCTCCAGCTCGGCCCTTCACACCCACCTCTGTGAGGCGGTGGCCGTCTCAGAGTGGGTGACATGTGGCCAAGGGCGACCCCGCCCGTATTCGTGTGCAGGCAGGACAGCAGTGCTGGTGTCACAGTGGCCACTGTGACCCGCGGGCCCAAGCCCATAAAAAGGAGCGCTGGGCTCAGGCCGCGTGTCAGTGCGAACTGGCGAGGTGAGGAGAGGGCAGGGCAGGGCCGGGGTGCCGAGGCAGGAGGGGGCCCCACACCTCGGGGCTCTGGGCTGTGCTGCAAGCCCACCCGTGCCTGGCTTCTCCCGCAGAGGTAGCAGAGGAGCATTTGGAGGAGACAGCTCAGCGCTGCTGGGACAGAGACTCTCCAAACACCCACTGTTGCCGTAGTGGCTTATCAGCAAGGAAGAAGAAACTTCCCTGACTCGATGGAGCGGGGTGAGAGCAAAGCATCCCTCCCGCAGCCCGGCACAGGGGCTGTCGGGGCAGCCGGTGCGGGGCCGAGAGCGGTGGCAGGGGGCAGGAACTCTGAGCCTCTCTGGGCCAGGGTGCCTCCTCTCCTCAGCAAGTGGGGCCCAGGTTGGGCTGGGACCTGCTGGGACCCCAGTGCCCACAATGACCCCTCGGTCCCCATGGCCTCCAGCCCTGCCCATCAGCCAGGCAGGGACAGAGCAGCCCCTTGGGGACAACCCCTCAGGGACGCAGAGGTGCCCATGCCTGTGGCATTTGCTCTCTCCCCTGCAGCCTGCCTGCTATGTCGCCGGGCAGACGCTGACCCGAACCTCTGTGGGCTCCTCCTGGAGGCACAAGGGCTCTGTGCCCATTTGTATTGCCTGGTGAGTTATTCTGGGGCTCCCTCCAGCTGCTCCCTCCGGGCAGTTCCAGACACACTCTCCTCATCAGCTCCTCGTCTTTGCTCTTCTGCAGTTGTTTGCCAACGAGCTTTTTCAGCGTCAGCCCAACAATAATGGACTCATGGGATTTCTCCCTGAGGACATTCGCCATATAGTGGAGCAGGCAGCACAGAAGGTGAGGACCTGACAGGAACAGGGAGATTTGTGCCAGGAGAGGTTTGCAGGAGCCTGCCCCAGACCCTCAGAAGTAAATCCCAGCCCTTCTGTCATGGAGGCACCCCAAAAAATAATTTAGATAGGTGATCAGCTCCAAACAGTCTATATTCCAACCAGAACTGTTTAGCAGAAACCAATGAGAAACAGGGCTTAGCCAAAACTATTCACCAGTCTGACAGAGTTATGTGAATCTTTCCACTCATATGAGAGAACTGTCAAGGGAACCCAGAAGATCGCTTGCCAGTGAGGGGTCTCATTCCTAAAGGAATCTTCCTTACATGGTGTCCCAGTCTAAGGAGGAGAGTCTTCAACTGCAGAGCTGCTGCTCTGAGAACACCAACTTAAAGGGGGAAGCCAGGGGGTTCCCTAAGCTGAATCTGAGTTGTGGTCATTTATGGCAGGGATCCAGAAACTTCTCTCAACCAAAGCATTTTTCCTTGGTCAAGGGTGCTGTCTCTCGACCAAGGGGTGTGTGCATAACCATAGTCATCCATCGGTCTAGAAGTTCCTGGTGCTTTTCGGGTGTGGTGTGGGGACATCTGCCACACCTTCCCACCAGCTCTGGGACAACAGTCCCAGCAGCTTCGCAGAGACTCCAGCACAGGAGCCACGTCTGCCAGGCAGAGCTGCGGGGTGTGACAAGCAGCGGCCACGTCCTGGGCCCTGTCGGGAGCTGCGGGGCTGGCGGTGGCACCCTGAGGCTGCAGCTGACAGGGGCTGCTCTGCCCTTTCAGGACTGCTTCGTCTGCAGCGAGAGCGGGGCCACCATCACCTGCCAGGAGAGAGGCTGCAACCGCAGCTTCCATTTCCCCTGTGCCTTGGAGGGTGAATGCGTCACCCAGTTCTTTCCTCAGTACAGGTACCTCCTGTGCCCTCCTCACCAGCCTCGGGGAAGGACCCTGCACTTCTCACCTCGCCCTTCCCTTTCCTCCTGCCCCCAGGTCCTACTGCTGGGAGCACCGTCCCCAGCAGGAACTGCAGGCAGCTCCAGAGAACACCACCTGCCTCATCTGCCTGGAGCCTGTGGAGGACACAACGTCCTACGGCACCATGGTGTGCCCGGAGTGCCAACACGCCTGGTTCCACAGGGGCTGCATCCAGGTGGGAGCCGTTCCCTCGGCCCCGGGGCACCGCAGGGCTCAGCAGCACCAGGGCCTCACTCACTCCCCTTGTGTTTCTCCTGCAGGGACAGGCTACGGGCGCTGGCATTTCTTGTTTCCAGTGCCCTCTCTGTCGAGATAAGGATCGTTTTGTCCCAGAAATGTTCAGCCTGGGGATCCGAGTCCCCCTCAGGTCGGTGTCCTTCTGCCTGGCTCACAGGACAGGAGGGTGCAAGCCGTGCCATGGAGGGACTGCCCCAGCAGTCCTGGCCCTCTGCTGTCCTGTGGGTCGGGGCTTCAGCCTCATGGAGGAACTGGCAACAGGACAGGGGGAAAAGAAGAGCAGGGACGTCCTGCACCTGCCTTACACAGGGCCAGCAGGGGCTCATCCATTTTACTTTCTCCATCAGAATGCCATTGTGGGAGAACAACAATGCATATGCCGACCTCGGTGACAGGCACAGCCGCTGCGATGCCAGGGAGTGCCTTTGTCCCCAAGGCAGGGAGCACAGAGAGGAACGGGGGTAAGTTGCCCAAGCTGCACCCTGGGGCTCTGCGTGGGATCTCTGTCTCGCCAAGGGCTCAAAGCAGAAGGACTGCGAACAAGAGCTCTGTTGGACAAGCCTGTGCTGCGGTCACTTTGTCTACAGAGCCATGAACCCCTTTGCTTCCCCAGGCCCTGGCAACTGCTCCTGTGCCGCTCCTGCGCTGCCGAGGGCACCCACAGAGGCTGCTGTGGCTTGAGGACCAGCGGGGCCCTCTGGGAGTGTGACAGCTGTGCTGGCCTGGGCACTGGTGAGAGGCACACGGGTGCCCCGGGGCTGGGGTTGTGCAGAGCCTGGCAGTGGGGCACCGGCTGGGCTAGGCAGAGCCTCTCTGCTCCAGGAGAGCTGGGGCTCCGCTCCGGCCGATCCTGCCCCAGGGCTGGGGGGCCGTGCCCTTGACCTTCCTTCTTCCCCTTTCAGCCTCCAGTGCCAGCTCAGAGCTCGCTGGCCCCAGCACTGCCAGCCAGGCAGCACCAGGGCCGTCTCTTGGATCTCCAGCACCAGAGACCGGCAGCCTCAGCACCACCAGCCAGGCAGGACCAGGCCCATCCCACAGCTCCCTGGCACTGGAGACCAGCAGCCCCAGCACAGGCAGCCAGGAAGCATCGGGACTCTCCTCTGGAGCCCCAGCACTGGAGACCAGCGGCCCCAGCCCGGACAGCCAGGCAGCATCGGAGCCAACTGATGGCTCCTTGGGACTAGACACCGGCAGCCCCAGCACAGCCATCCAGGTGGAACTGGGGCCATCCCACAGCTCCGTGGAACTGGAAAATGGCAGTCCCAGCACCGCCAACCAGCTGCCATCAAGGTCTTCCCACGGTTCCCCAGAGCTTGAGAACGGAGGACGTTCCAGATCCATTGGGCCCGTGCGAACACAAGGCCGCTCCCGCTTGCAACGTCAGGCACAAAATCCATACAGCCGGCCCAGACGTCGCCGTGGGACCAGCCGTGGGCCATCCCCGCGTGCTGAGAGCAGCACCCCCAGCCACGAGGTGCAGGGGCCATCCGTCTCCTTGGTACCTGAGACCAGCAGCCCCGGCACCACCAGCCAAGAGGCAGCAGGGCCTTCCCCGAGGTCGGTGGAACTGGAAAATGGCAGCCCCAGCCCCACCAGCCAGCTGCCGTTGGGGTCTGCCGGCACCTGCCCAGAGCTTGGGAGCAACGGACGCTCCAGCTCCCCGGGGCCTGTGCGAACACGAGGCCGCTCCCGCTTGCAGCGTCGGGCACAAAATCCTTACAGCCGGCCCAGATGTCACCGTGGGACCAGCCGTGGGCCATCCCCAAGTGCTCAGAACAGCACCCCCAGCCAGGAAGTGCAGAGGCCATCTGCCCCCCTGGTACCTGAGACCAGCAGCCCCAGCACTGACAGCCAGGAGTCTTCCGGGTCTTCCAGTAGCTCCACAGAGCAGGAGAGTGGCCAACGCTCCCAGTCCCCTGGGCCTGTGCGAACACGAGGCCGCTCCCGCTTGCAGCGTCGGGCACAAAATCCGTACAGCCGGCCCAGAAGACACCGTGGGACCAGCCGTGGGCCATCCCCGAGTGCTCAGAGCAGCACCCCCAGCCAGGAAGTGCAGAGGCCATCTGCCTCCCTGGTACCTGAGACCAGCAGCCCCAGCACTGCTAGCCAGGAGGCATTGGGGCCATCCCAGAGCTCCGTGGAAGTGGAAACCAGCAGCCCCAGCACTGACAGCCAGGAGGCTTCGGGGTCTTCCAGTAGCTCCACAGAGCAGGAGAGTGGCCAACGCTCCCAGTCCCCTGGGCCTGTGCGAACACGAGGCCGCTCCCGCTTGCAGCGTCGGGCACAAAATCCTTACAGCCGGCCCCGACGACGCCGTGGGACCAGCCGTGCACGGTCCCGGAGTGCTGGCCATGATCCCTCTGCACAGACACCATAAAGTTGCCCTTAATTTCTGCACTGGAAGATTCCACACTTGTTTGTTGGCTTCCTCCTCTTCTTCTCCCTTTCTCGAGGGGCAGCATCAGGGGCCAGGCCCAGAGGTTTGTCCTCTCCCGGAGGGTTGGCAGCACCTTCCCCAGACCCCCTTCCTTGCAGGCTGCCCTTAGCCGGCCGCCCAGCGTCACGGCCGTGTGCTTCGGGCCTCGCTGGCCCTGCAGGCAGGTCAGTTTCCCAGGGGAAGTTCACAGCCACCCCCAGGCACCTGCTCCAGGAGGGCAGCCCGGCCACCTGCCACCCACTCCGCCTTGGAGACGGGAAAAATTCAACTCAGCAACGTAATCCAGGGCAACCTTCTTGAGCAGGCCTTGGAATACATGGTCCCAAGATGTGCCTTCCTCCATGACATTCAGAGTTGTGTGCTTCTGCCTGTGTTTCCTGCTCAGGGGTGCAGAACATAGCAATGCGGGGGTTGGCTGCCAAACTTGTCCTTTGCTTTTTCCAAGGAATGTTAGATGGCAAAATCTGCAGCTCCTGTGCAAAACAGGAGTCCAAAGAGAGTCAGACATCAGGCCAACGAAGCACAGAAGCCGGCAAGGCAGAAATAAAAGACACTGAGGGAAGGTGGAGATGAGAAGAGGAAAGAGGCAGACTGGACAAAACTTGTATTTTCCAACAGACAGTGCTGGTGGGAGCTCCCGCACTTGATGGGCCATCCCTGGAGGTCCAGACCCTGGGGTCCAGCCTCAGGGCAGCTGTGGGGGACTACGGTGGGTCCTTGGATTCCCTGATGGAGGGTGTGGGAACAGAGATTAGCCTTGAAGATATTCATGCCTACCCATGAGAAAGGTGGGAGCAAAGGAGTATCCGGAGATGTTAAGGATGTACCCGTGAGAGAGAAGAGAGTAAAAGAGTAAGGTTGATGATAACAAAACTACCCAATGAAATGTGACCACTTTAACTTGTAACCAATAGTGAAGAGACACATGAACTGGTAAAACTGTATAAAAATGCACTTGTGGCAATAAATGGCATCTACTACTTTCATCCTGGAAGAACTTGGTCTATGTTGTTTGTCCATCTCAACCGCAACATATGGTGACCCTGATATGATCCTGTATGAAGAGGATCTCGCATGAAGAAGAGACAGCGGTGAAGCTGTGACAGCCGAAGATGGGCTGTGGAAACAGAGCCCGGTACAGCTGATAGAGCAGCAGGGGGGAGCTGCCGAAGATCCGGATCCTTGAAAAGACACCACGCCAAGAGTTGATGAGTTACCGGGAACAGGAGGGGTGGAACTTATCTGAAGAAGAGGATATTGTATTATCCACATGGAAATTGCTTCTGAAGAAGCAGGGTGTTAGCCTTCTGGAATTGACTTTACACAGGATGTTACTACGGAGCAAAGCACTACTGAAAGATTCTCTAGCACTGTTCAAGTCCGCGTCATCTGATGACTCGGATGAGGGTGAAGGTCCGCAGCGTTTTCTTGAAGAGTTAAAAGGAGTATGTGTACGTGTTGTCCCGAGATCAGATAAAAATCATGAAAGACTCAAGCAAAATTAGACCTATACAAACCCAATCTTTGATTTCCCGGGTAGGGCAGCGTTGCCCGGCGGAGCTGGCGTTGCTCCAGCAGCTGCAGGGCAGCACCCGGATGTCCTGGGCTGGACTCCGCAGCAAACCAGAACTGGATTCAGAGATGCAGCGTCTGGAACCGGGCCTTGGATCACAGGTAGGACAGGCAGGGTCCTCTTCAGATTCCAGCCATGGTCAAAGAGAGCGAGACCCTCGTGATCTCCCAGTTCTATTGGATGTATGATGTGTATGGGAAGGAATACTTAGTTGGTCAGTTTTGGTCACCTATTCTGTCTGCCACTCTTTGCAAATACACCCCTGTCACTTACGGGACACGCAAAATTCACCAGTAACCTTGGCTGTATCCGCAACTGTGGACCAGGCAGTATATGCCCAGAAAATGATATCCCAAAATAGCCCCAAAATACCTTATAAAAGACTATATGACCATGTAGTACCGTGTGAATGATCCAGAGACACCCATCACTGACAGGCATTACATGTGTACAACTCAGGGACATAAGGGGCGGTTAATTTGTGATTGACAAACAAACTGCCTTCCCAAGACACACTGCCCCACCTACTAGAGAGAAAATGCCACTGGTTCGATCCATGGTGGTGTCTCTTGCAAATCTATCCCCACTGCTCGCTAGCTTTCCTCATTTTCCATCTCCTTCTCCATGTCCTATCACCATTTTGTTACAGACATCCATTTAGAGAAGTATTTAATAAAGATCCTTAATTAAGTGTTATTTGACCGCACTTGCATCTAATTTATGAACCTCTCCAGCTCGGAGCTTCCCAGACCAGAAAGTAACAGGATTATATGACTTTATGGCCAAATATTATCTCTGCACATCCAATTCTTTATATCAGTTGTGTGCTGGTTTGACTGAAAGTGAGTTAATGTGCTTCATGCAGCTAGAAATCATTTTTTCGTAGCTAGTACAGTCATTGTTTGAATTTAGTTGAAAACAAGAAGATAGCATCCCAGCACATAGTTAATGTTCTTAATTGCTGTTTTCCGCGAGCCAAAGTCTCCGAGCTCTCTGCCCACAGGTGTGAGGCAGCTGGGACAGAGGGCATGGATGGGACAGATCTTGACTGACATCAGGCTGATCAATAAGAATATTCCATGCCATTAGCATCATGCTTCAGATTTAAGGAGAGTCAGGATCTGATGGTTGGCAGCAGAATCAGGATGGAGTTGGGACAGACTCAGGATAGACAGTGATGGTGATCCATTCTGGTTCTGCTCCGTTTCGGGGAGTTCTGTTCAGGAGTGTCATCAGTTGAGCCTTTTGCCATCCTGCCGTGTTGCAGTGGCCTCTGAGCCTCTTTGACTTTTGTGAATGTTGGTGGTTTGAGCTGGTTTCTTTTGCTAAAGTAGACACAATTTTGGTGAATGTGGCCAGAACTTTATAACACACCACTTAAGATTTCAGGAAATTTAGCTACTAACTAACACAAAGATGACAGTATACAAAAAAAATCACACAGGCTTATAATTCTAAGTGATACATTCTATGTGAAACGTATTTATTTAAGCCAAATACCAAAAAAACTTAAATTGGGCTTGTCCAGTGATCTGTGTAAAACTTGTGGGTTGAGATAAAGACAGTTGAATAGAAGAGAAAGGGAATAATGACAATGATAATGATGTAAGAATATACAAAACAAGCAATGCATGGGAAGCTACCAGGAAGAAAATTTACTCTGTCCCAAAGAAAACATGGACATTCCCCCACAGCCACCCACACAGCAGCCCCTGGTGACCAACAGCCCCCTTGGTGGCAGATTCGGGGGTGCCGGACTGCGCAGGCGGCTGCAAGCTGGGGGTGCCGTGGGTGCGCTGGTGAGCCAGCAAGAGCCTCTCCTTCCAAAACCGCTTCTCGCAGACACCGCACTGGAAGGGCTTGGCCTCTGCCTGCCCACCTGATGCAGACAGATCTCCCCTCTTCTGCTGGCTACCCACTGGCACAAGACCCAGGCCATGGTGCACCTGCTGGTGTCTCTTCAGGAGCTTCTTCTCCCTGAAGCTCTTGCTGCAGTTGGTACAGGTGAAGGGCTTCTCCCCAGTGTGGATGCGCTGGTGAATCATGAGTCTTGCCTTCTCCCTAAAGCTCTTGCCACAGTCATTGCAGGTGAAGGGCTTCTCCCCAGTGTGGATGCGCTGGTGGGTGATGAGGCTCTTCTTCTCCCTGAAGCTCCTGCCACAGTCAGTGCAGGTGAAGGGCTTCTCCCCTGTGTGGATGCGCTGGTGGGTGATGAGAGTCGCCTTCTGCCTGAAGCTCTTGCCGCAGTTGGTGCAGGCAAAGGGCTTCTCCCCAGTGTGGATGCGCTGGTGGATGATGAGGCTCTTCTTATCCTTGAAGCTCTTGCTGCAGTTGGTGCAAGCAAAGGGTTTCTCCCCAGTGTGGATGCAGTGGTGCCCTAGACTGTTGGGCCTTTTGACAAAGCTCTTGCCGCAGTAGGAGCAGGTAAAGAGCTTCTGCTCGGTATGCATTCGCTCATGGATGATGAGTTTAGTCTTCTCCCTGAAGCTCTTGCTGCAGTTTGTGCAGGCAAAGGGCTTCTCCCCAGTGTGGGTGTGCTGGTGGATGATGAGGCTGTTCTTCTCCTTGAACCTCCTCCCACAGTCAGAGCAGGCAATGGGCTTCTCCCCGGTGTGGATGCGCTGGTGCCTCAGTAGGCTGTACCTGCGGCCAAAACTCTTGCCACAGTCAGGGCAGGTGAAGGGCTTCTCCCCAGTGTGCATGCTCTTGTGGCTGATAAGCTTGGACTTCTCCCTGAAGCTCCTGCCACAGTCGGTGCAGGTAAAGGGCTTCTCCCCGGTGTGGATGCGCTGGTGACTCAGCAGTTGCTGCCTCTGGACAAAGCTCTTGCCACAGTCGGTGCAGGTAAAGGGCTTCTCCCCGGTGTGGATGCGCTGGTGGATGATGAGGTTCGACTTCTTTGTGAAACTCTTGCTGCAGTCTCCACAGGCAAAGGGCTTCTCGCTGCTGTGCACACGGTGATTCAGTGGGTTCTGTTTGTATATGTCCCCACCTGACTGGCCACAGGCCAAGCCCATCTGATGTCTTGTGCCAGGGCTTGGCATCCCAGGGAGCAGGGAGGTGGGTCCTGGCAGCCCCTCAGGGACATGCTTGGTCTCCTTCTGTGTCCCAGGGCTGACGGCTGCTGGGGAGGAGATGCAGGGGTCACTGCCAAGGACAGAATGAGCAGGAGGGACTCCATTCCATGAGGAACAGCATGGGTACCCCTGTCAGCCTTGCACCCTCTCAGGGACATGGATCACCTGAGGCAAGGGGACAGTGCACCTTGAACTCCCAAACACCCCTGCCAGAAGCCTGGTACCCACCTGGCACAGGGCTCTGGTGCCTCTGCCACTCCCCAGGGAGTTCTGGCACACACGGTGTCTCTTCTCGCTCCATCTTGCAGATGATCTCTGGTTTGACGGTGGCCCAGCCTGTCCAGGGCACAGAGAGAAGCCCCCTCTCCCGCACTGCCGGGACAGCAGCACCGGCCCCCATACCCACAGCCCCAGCATCCCCCCCACCCCGCTCCTCTCTCCTGTCCCTGCCAGGCTGCGGCTTCAGCCCCCACATCCCTGTACCTACAGCCTCCTCTCGCCTCGCCCCCGTCACCTCGGCCACTCTCCTGCAGACAGGACACCTGGGAACAGCTCAAAGCTGCGCCTGCGAGGTTTAGATTGGATGTGAGGAAGCACTTCTGTAACAAGAGGGTGGTCAAACCCCAGAAGAGGCTTCACCCCATCCCATCCCATTCTCTCTCCCGTGACCACAGGAGGCTGCCTGGCAGGGTATAAACTTGCAGTCACAACTGCTCAGGCAGCAATAGAGACAGCTGGATTTTCCCATTCAAGGTCTCCAGCTCAGTTAAAGAGATGAATTCTGGCTTGACCCCAGCCCAACATCACCAGAGAGAGTCCTCACCCAGCGAGGTGACCATCTGGTAGTTCTCCAGCATCACCTCCCGGTAGAGCTGCCGCTGACAGCCCGACAGCTTTGCCCACTCCTCGGGGGAGAAGTAGAGCGCCACGTCCTCAAACATCACCGACATCTGCAGCAAGAAGCACACTCGGCTCAGCACACCCCACCACATGGTTGCTAAACACCTCTGCTGAAATCCTGCTGCTGCCAAGCAGGGTCCCGCTGGTACCAGGGGCTCTGGTATCCCAAGGGCAGTGCTGAGAGAGCTCAGAGCATCCTGTGCAAGGGAAGGGCAAGGACAGAGGGGCAGTCTTGGCACTGCTGAGTGGCACAAAAGGGCCACTAGGGCATGGGGGACTCACTGAGAAGGGCCCTGGGTTGCAAGACACCCCATCAGCTGTGCTGAGTAGAGGGGCAGGGCTGGCAGGCTTAGATGCAGGTGTCCCCTGCTCGTGCCAGATTAGGGACCCACACCAGAGCACTGGGGACTGTGCCCTGTCCCACACCCACGCCACAAGCCAGATCACCCACCAGGACCGGGCACAGCACCGTGACACAAGGGCTGGCCCGAGGCCTGGCAGCAGGCACGCTCCTGCCTGCCCCTGCCCGTGGTGCGGCTCAGCGGGCAGGAACGGGAGCACCCTGCACCGCACCGGGTCTCAAAACACTTCTCTCCTGCATTGCCCCACTGCAACTGGACCTGCAACTTGGCCAGTCCCTTCACAATCCCAGCCCGTAGTGTCCCCAGAGCCGGGGCCGTGCCTGACCCCCACCTTGCCGCAGCAGCCTGGAGCCCGGCGCGTCGCTGCTCTCGGCGCGGAGATGGAGGCCTGTGCAGGTATTGATCCGGGAAGAGGGAGGCAGGATGCTCCGGATTCCACTCGAGGTGCCTGTCCCGTCACCAGCCGCACCAGCACAGCCAGGACAGATGGTCCCTGCAAGCACAACATTTTCATGAAGATATCGGGGACACAAGTTCACCCACCTGCTCACAGCTGCCTTCCCTGCACCCCGAGCCTCCACAGGTACTGGGAAAAGGAGCCACCAAAGAGCGTCACCCACCGACCCGGCCGCCTCGGGGTAAAGGCGAGAAAGAGCTGTGAAAAGAGGAGTTTTGGAAGCTCCCGAGTACCCAAACCTTCCCTACGTGCGCCGGGGCCGCGCCGCCAGCCCCGCACGGACAAAGGCGGCGGCGGGAACCGCCGGCAGCGTCAGCCCGGGAGGGCCGCCCGCCGCCGGTGCAGCACGGGAGGTGTAGTCCTGCCGCTCCGCCCCGCTCGGCTCGGGGGGGCGGGCACCGGGAGCACCGCTGCGTCCTTGCGGCCCCTGGCCCCCTGGAACAAAGAAATAATCTATTGAGCAAAGGCAATTTTCCTGTTAAGCAGGCATTATTTATTAGCAGCAGCTGGCTTCCACCTGGGATTCTCCATCATAAGGGCTTCCAAAGGCTGCATTCTCTTGCATTGCTTATATTCACACAACTATTGCATATTCATTGCAATATTGGATATGTTAAACGTACAATACTTCTATGCTGAAAAGTAATTGCATAAACCTAAGGCTGCTATGAAGGTAGGTATTTCACGGTCTTTCCTGCCATGTGGTTCCATAACTGTTATGTAGTCACCTGACAGGCGGGCGTTCAAGGGTCTTTGCATGTGTTCCCTGATCAGCCTTTCCACATCGACAGCTCTTGGCGCTGGCACAGTTAGTACACGTTTACATAAGTAAAAATACACGTTTACGTAAGTAAAAATACACGTTTACGTAAGTAGCTTACTTACAATACATTTATTAATTTCTCTGTAAATATAAGCTAAGCACCCTGCTGCTAGACACTGTTTTAGTTAAACTTCTGTCTCCATCTTGTCATGCAAGAGCATCTGAAAATTAAAAAATATCCCCTCATTTTTGCAAGGAGTCAATAAACATTTATCTTAAATATCTCCTCATTTTGCAAGTGGTTAAGAAGCGTTTATCATGTCAATTAGTCAATGATGGGCACATCCTTTGTAACTTAATCACAATATACATTAATTCAACAGCTTCTCTTCACTCCTGTCTCTCTGCCCCCCGCCTCACCGGTGCTGCAGCCACTATAAATTCCCATACAGGTGACAACATTTTCTCCAGTACTTCCTGCATGGGGAAAATATGCCAAGGAGAATCAGGTGAGAGTTGTTTTAGAGTGATTTAGAGGCGGACATGAGATGTGAAAGGGTAGAGGGAGGCCCTTCCATTGAGTCACCAGGTTCAGAATGGAACCCCTTGCTCGCTAAACTCCTCAGAGGAGTCCAGGTGCAGCTGGATGCAAACTTAGACCCAGACTTGATCCACAGTTCACCTCCAACAGACACTGAGGTTAAAGGGGAAACAGGGAAGGGATTACATGAGTTTATGGCCATAGGATTCTGTGGTTGATAGGCTGTAGCCTCTTCATATTGGCTTTGAAGACGTTATTTGGCTCAAGTGGGTTCTGTTTTGCTCTGTAAGGTACCGTTGCAGTTTAACCCGAGCTGGCAATTCAAAACCACGATAGCTGTTCATTCATTCCCCTCTCCTACCTCCAAATAGGGGAGAGAATTGAAAGTGAAAGGAGAAACTCACAGACTGAGATAAACACAGTTTAATAACAAAATATTGATGTACTACTGCTACCAATACTATACAGTACTTACTTCAAGCAATTGCTAGGGGAAATTCCATGGGACAGGGTACTTGAAGGTGAAAGGGCCAGGATAGTTGGTTAGCATTCAAGGACTGCTTCTTCCAAGATTGAGATCAGAGCATCCCAACAGGTAGGAAGTCAAGGAAGGGAGTCAGGAGACCTGCTTGGTTAAACATGGAACTGCTGGGAAAACTCAAGTGGAACAGTCTACAGATCATGGAAGGAGGGGCTGGTCACTTGGGAAGAATATAAGGCTGTTGTCAGAGGGTGTAGGGAGGCAACTAGGAAAGCTAAGGCCTCCTTTGAATTAAACCTTGCAAAAGGGGTCAAGGACAACAAGAAGAGTTTCTTCAAATATACTACAGATAAAACTAACACTGGGTACAGATGAGACAATACGGGAAGTACTGCCCCCTCTGTGGTGGCTGTGGTATTGTGTATCATCATAAAACATTTGCCTTCTGTAAGCATCGCAGGGGAGTAATTTAGGGTTCTGCTTGCTGCAGAACAGTGTATAGATTTCTTAAAGAGAAGTGTGACATAAAAGAGTTCGGTGGCAGGTTCACTCTATTATTTACTGCATGGGGGAAATACGCCAAGCTGAATGCTGCTGAACTTATTTCCAGGTGCCTGTATCCATTCACAAAGCAAACTATCAGGCATCTTCCCTCCCTGATAACCGTTCACTCCAGGGGCTGTGCCTTGGAGCTGCGGAGACAAACTTTCAGGAGAGGCCTTATCTGTCGTCGTGCGAACTGTCAGGATTCCTCTTTCCCTGACCACCATTTGCTCCAGAGTCTGTATTTTAGAGCTCCAGCAGCAAACTTTCAGGCAAGGCCTTATAACCATATGCAGAGCAGACTTTCAGGAAACAAAATTATCAGAAAATAAAAAAATTAATGGAGTAGAACAGCAGAATCATAGAGTCATAGAATGCTAGGGATTGGAAGGGACCTTGAAAGATCATCTAGTCCAATCCCCGCGCCGGAGCAGGAACACCCAGATGAGGTTACCCAGGAAGGTGTCCAGGCGGGTTGGAATGTCTGCACAGAAGGAGACTCCACAACCCCCCTGGGCAGCCTGTTTCAGTGCTCTGTTACCCTCACTGAGAAGAAGTTTCTTCTCAAGTTTAAGTGGAACCTCTTATATTCTAGCTTAAACACATTACCTCTTGTCCTACCACTGTTTGTCACCGAGAAGAGCCTGGCTCCATCCTCCTGATACCCACCCTTTGTATATTTATAAACATTAATAAGGTCACCCCTCAGTCTCTTCTTCTCCAAACTTAAGAGACCATGCTCCCTCAGTCTTTCCTCATACAGGAGATGCTCCACTCCCTTCAGCATCTTTGTTGCCCTACGCTGGAGTCTCTGCAGCAGTTCCCTGTCCTGCTGGAACTGAGGGGCCACAACTGGACACAATATTCCAGGTGTGGTCTCCCCAGGGCAGAGTAGAGGGGCAGGAGAACCTCTCTGACCTACTGACCACCCCCTTCTAACCCACCCCAGGTACCATTGGCCTTCCTGGCCACAAGGGCCCAGTGCTGGCTCATGGTCACCCTGCTGTCCACCAGGACCCCCAGGTCCCTCTCCCCTACACTGCTTTCTAATGGATCATTCCCCAACTTATACTGGAACCTGGGGACTTATCCTGGAACCTGGGGGGCTGGCTCAAGCTGAGTACCTGTGCAGAGGTCCCACCAAGCGTAGAAAACTACAAACTTTTATATCTTTACAGACCATTCACACTGTGATTCAGTCCAATAACAAAATTTCACCACCAGGTCCTTTTGCTCCCCATTGGACCCTTATTCCCTGACTCCACGTGGGCCTTTGTTTTGTTCAGTTGTAGACATTGGTTTTGGTCCATATCCTTGCAAGTGCCGTTTTGTCTGGACAAATCCTTTCTTCTCAGTGAAGTGCAAAATAAGCCCCACTTTGCAGATGTCTCTAATGTCTCCGTGTTAGCCTTGGACCATTCCCAATCAGTTCCATCCTTCCCAGCAAAATGAAAGCTAGACTTTGTCTTGCAAGCATTTAGTGTAGTTTGCAGTTGCTTTTGGTGAATATGAGCCGGACTTTACAGCTCAAAATTTTAGTAAATCTAGTCTACCAAGTAACATGAATCAAAGAGTATATTAAAAATCATACAACCTTACACCTCTAAATAATCCATTACATTTGGTGTGCATCTACTAAAGCTAAAGGATTAATATTGAACTTGAATTGGACTCATCCACTGATCTCTGAGTAGTAAACCCATTGCCATACAGCTCACTCATTTAGCAGGGAGAGCTCAAAGTAGGCTGGCTCATCCAGGCTGTCATATTTATAGAATGAAATTAATGAACGAAATCAGTAGTGATTTGGGACAGATAAGATGACCAATGGAATGCAGAAGAAGCTCATGTTTAGATTTATTACTATGGTAACCAAGGTTAACTGATAATGGGACATTCTTGCAAGGAGGAGCGGACAGAACAGGTGACTAAAACTGACCAACTGAGTATTCCGTCCCAACCATGTCATACATCCTAGAATAGGGGGAGATCATGAGGGTCTCGCTCTCTTCAACCATGGCTGACATCTGAAGAGGACCCTGCCAGTGGTGCCAGCAAATTCAAGGCCTGAGGCCCTGCATCCCTGAATCCAGTTCCGGTTTGCTGTGAGGTCCTGCCCAGTACTTCCAGGTGCCTGCCCTGCAGCTGCTGGAGTGACACCAACTCCATCCACCCATGCGGGAGCAGGGAATGCTGCTACCTGGGATGCTCAAGATTAGTATTGTATATTTTGTATATTTTCTCTATTAATTAGTAACATTAGTAAAGCCTTTAAAACCTTTCTAACTTGAAGTCTCCCATTTTCCTTCTTATCACTTTTTCCTACCTAAGGAGTTGGTGGAAGGGGGATTAACAGAGAACATCTGCCACAGTTCATTGTCGCCTTGCAATTAAACCTTGACAACCTTTCAAGACACAGTTTAAGATTTCAGCAAATTTAGTTACTAAGTAATGCAAAGCAGACCATATACTAAAAATAATGAAATCTTATAATTCTTAGTAATACATTCTATTTAAAATGTGTTTATTTAAGCTTAACACCTGATACAAATCTTCAACTGGGCTGATCCAGTGATCTGCGTAAAACTCATCGGTTGAGATAAAGTCAGTTTAATAGGATAGAAGAGGAAAAAAAATAATCACAATGATGATGTAAGCATACACAAAACAAGTGATGCACAACACGGTTGCTCACCATCTGCTGACGGTGTCACGGTCCATTTGGGGATGGACTCTTGATGGTTCGTTTACCTTGATCTTGAAGCAACAAATTAAGGCAACCAAAATGCCAAGGGGTTATAATTCAATCAGTGTAACTTTATTATCTTGCCCGTAAAGTGGCACTCACACAATAGAGAAAGTGAAGAAAAAGGAAAGAAAAAGGGGGAAAGAGGATTATAGCTACCAGCATGGGTCCAAAGGCGTCCCTGTGGTCTCAGGTCCCAAACAGTGTCCTGCTGGTCCTCCATTGTGATCTGTGATCCTTTGGTGGGGAGATCTCAACAAAGTTTAGTTAGGAACCTTCTTTTATGCTTCTTCATCCCTCCTCTCTCCTATGGATTGAGGCCAATCTCCACCTTTGTTTCACAATCCAGGTTTAACTGTCCTAAAATAGTCCTAAATAGTCCCCGCTTTGCTTGCCAGAATCCGTCTGCCCCTGCGCCGCCTTGCGTTCAGGGGTCTCTTACTTGTCCACTGGGCGACCTCAAGACCCTCTGCGAGCCTCTGTGCATGCTCCTCCTTGTTGGCCTTAGTAACAGGGAGGAGGTAGGGCAAGTTTGGCTGAGGCAACAGGTGAAATCCGTCTTCTGGACAGCAGCTATTGTTACCTGTAGCCCCAGGTCGGAGAGACCTGTACAACACAATTCTTTTCCTCAGGCCTCTCTCCAAGTCCTTGTACAATTGTTTCTATCGGGTCCACCCCTACATCCCTCAGAAGTACGCACTTAAAGCAGATGGCACTCTCACTTCCAGATAATCCTGCCGGTGACGCCAGAAATGTTGGGGCCTGATCCAGGAAGCCCCAAGCCAGAGAAATTCATTTATATTACCCAGAGTGAGATTAAGACACAGACATGGTCAGATGTTGCTTAACTAGGGAACTTTATTAAGCGCTTATGAAGAAGATAGTGATAATACAGGGAGAAAAAGACAGGAAAGGAAGAAACTTAGCAGGCAGTTGGAACAGGTTTGCAAGAGAAAGTTTGCCACCATGGATCCATGATCCATTTGGCTTCAGTAGGCGGGTCCGTGCGTCTCAGGAAGGCAGCTCGTTCATCACTCACAAGGTGACTGCCCCTTGTGTCCCTGAGAGGTACACGCGTGAGGATGGTCAGTGGCGAGGGTCTCTGCATTGCACGCATATACTGTGTGGTCATATGGTCTTTTATAAGGCATTTGGGTATATTCTGGGATGTAGTTTCCCCTGGCAATGGCATGTACTGCCCGGTCAGCACCTTTAGACATGCTCTGAGTCCCGGCACACCCGTCCCATATAGTACTGCGTGTGCCTCGGCAGGTGAAGGTGATCGCTGGTAGCCAGGCAAGTCCTCTATTGACTGGTGCTGGGCAGGTTTCTTGGGGATCGTAGCTAGGCAGGTCTTCTAGGAGTGACATCACTGTTCACTTAAATGATGGTCCCTTAAAACTAGTCACCATCCAGCCCGCCACTTAAAAACACACCAGGTCTCCAGCACCCTCCTGTCTCATCGTTGCTTAACAGCACGTCAGCCTCTATTCCATCAAGAGGTCACGCCGCCCGATTCTTGGGATCCACAGCCACAATCAGCTTCTGGCTTTGGGCAACACAAGGAGCTTCCCCAGTTGTGCTAAAATAATCTCTTGCTCTAAAAATTGTACCCGCTCTCTCCCTCGCCATAACTCCGATTTCACACAATCTATTTCTGGCTGTCACGCCTCTCCAACTGTTTACAGTATTTGCACCAGCCTTGTGCTTGATTTAAGCTGGGGAACAGGATGACACAGACAATAGCACAAAGAACAGCACATGTGGCTACAGCCGTTCAGGGACTGAACCACCGCTCTTCTGTGCCCCAATCATGCACAGAATGGGGTGGAAGGATTACAGCTGGAATAATTTCTCCATTTTTGGTATCCCACCAAATACAACAATTTAAAAATGTCACAGAGGCACCCCAAAATGACTTCAAACAAATAAGAAGCTCAACTCAACTTTATTTTGCAACAGGAACCAAATGACAGAAACTAAGGCAAATGAGGGGAAGAAGTAATGCAAGATCAATCAGCACTCTGGGAACATTTAACAAACTGCAGGTTTGTGTACCACTTGAAAATATTGTTACCACACAACCACACAAGAATAATGATCCCCAGCCTGCATGCCCTCATTCAAAGAGAGGCCTCTTTCCCTCAAGGCACCCAGGAGAAATGATCACTTGCCAGGGCGGGATACAAGGTCTCACTCCAGGATATATCCAGGAGAAATAATTGCTCACCAAGGGGAAGCTGAGGGCTCTCAGTCCTGGGAAGCCTCCTTAGATGGGTTCCACTTCCAGCCAGTATAACCCCTTCTTGACATTGGGTCTCCCCAGTCTCACATCACTGCTGCTGAGCAGTTAGAATTAGAACTTTCCCTTCAGGGGTCTCGCACTATCCCAAAAACTCCCACGAACCCCAGCAGCAACACAAACTTCTGCCACTGTTCACAGCGGTGCCGGTCACCTCCGAGCCCATCCTGCCGACACCCTCCCTGCCGCTATTGCTGGACATGGCTGATCCCCCCGAGCCGGCTCTTCTCCAGGTGAACAGCCCAGCTCTCCCAGCTGAGGATCCCCTCCCTTGGCCTGCTGGCCACGCTCCTCCTGATGCAGCCCAGGACACCTTTGCTCATGGCCAACGTGGTGCCCACCAGGACCTTCTCTGCTGAGCTGCTTTCCAGCCGGGTGGCCCCGACCTGTGCTGGTGCCTGGGCTGGTTCCTCCCCGGGACAGAACTCTGCACTTGTTGGACTTCAGGAGGTTCCTGTCAGCCCACGTCTCCAGCCCACTGTTGCAGAATAACTTTAATCAAACTTAACATTTTAATTGTATTAGATTATTTTAATAATATTCTTTTGTTTTAATCACCTATTTTAGCATGAGTAGCCAAACTTAGCATGAGCAGCCAGGCTCACTGGAATTCTTGACCTGGTTGCTTGATGATGGGGGCCTTTAAGAGCAGTGCCAGAGATAAAGGGGAAGCACTGTCAGCAGAGACTGCAAACCATCTAGATAAGAAAAGTAAAACAAGCTGCATGGAGGACAGAGAGAGACCAATAAGAAAATAAAATAAGTCCTGGCTTGCCTGGAGAACGAGGACAACCTCCAGGATGAGCTGCCATGTGGCTGTAGCCATGACAGTAGGGCAGCTCCACATCCGTGGGGCTCTGTGTCCTGTCCCCTCCATTACTGGTGACTTGCTCTTGCTCTGTCCCTGCCAGCAGGTCCAGGGGAGGTCCTGCCCATGGGCACGTCCTCACTGCCCAGCCGGCTGCCCAACAGCCTTGGGAAACCAGGGAGGCCCCAGTTGTTTGAGTGCCACCAGCTGCGCCCTCTCACAGAGGCAGGGCTCGGGGATGGAGCAGAGGGAGCTCAGGAAAGAGGATCTGCCCAGGGAGCCCATGGAGGCCAGCGGGGCCATGGGGACAGGCGTCCCCTGCATGACACCTCCAGTCTCTACGCAGGAGAAGGAAAACACGCTGCTGCACCCCGGCCCCTCCGGCAGGACCCACGGGCAGCACCCCCTCCTCGACCGGCGGGCAGGGCTGCCTGGCACCGACAGGGGCAGGGCAGGGGCTGGGGGGCTGCGACAGGCCCTGGGGGTCTCTCCCAGCACTCACTGTGACAAGCAGTACCAGAAATGTTTGTTCATTAAAGCTCCTGGAGATGTTTGTTTGAGTTCTGAGAAGTGTTTGTATGCTTACTTGCTTTGTCCTGCTTGATGTATTTACCTAACAAGGAGATGTTTGTTTGAGTTCTTACTTGCTTTGTTCTGCTTGATGTATTTACCTCATAAGTAACCAAAGTAAGGCGATCAAAACTGGCTACGCAGCAGTCAACCTCACATGATGCAAGGCACACCGTGAGAGCCTTCAACATGAGTGAAAAGTTACACCTGGAAGCTGTGGACCAGAGATGGACTATAAGAACCAGAGAACTGAATCAGCTGTGTGTGCGTGCCGCAAGGGAGACTGAGGTCTCTAGTCCGCACCCAGCGCTGTCTTTGCTTATTGCTTGATTAAAAATAAAACTTTTGTTACTTACAAGACTAAGTCAAAATTTATTACACTCACCACTTCTCCAGGGTCAAAGTGGGTTTCTCCACTCCTCCCGCTGCCTGGGGAATGTACCAAGGGAGCAGATGGAGTGACGGCCAGCAGCCCCCAGCACAGCCCCGGCTGGTCAGGGCCATCTTGATATAGCGGTGTGTGCTCGTTCTGGACACACATGAGCAGAACTCTGCCTTGTTCTCCACCCTCCTGCAGAACAAACAGGAACAGACATGATGTCTTAACAGCCAAAGGCACCCATGAGCGAGCTCTGTGGGGAGGAACTGCAGCGGCAGCACACGCTAGAAATCACCAAAGGAAATGATGATGGCTTGTCATAGAGAACTCTCTGCTGAGGGGGCACAGAGGCACCTGTTTGTCGGTCCAACAGGGAATTGTGTGATGTTTCCTGCCTTCCAGGTGATGAGGTCTGGGATGCCACAACTTGTTAGGAACTTGGGCCATTATCCACTATTGCTCTTTCAAGTGGGTTAAAGTGTCACAGCAAGGTGGAACCTGGGCAGAACCAAGCAAGGCTACAAAACACTAGGAGTGCAGTTCAAAGGGATGGGTGCTCCAGTTATCTTTTCCTCTGTTATTCCCCATCAGAGGAAAGGGTGCAGGTGGGAGCAGACACATTATGTGAGTCAACACTTGGCTACTTGGCTGGTGCTGCCACTGGGGTTGTGGCTTTCATGATGATGGGACATGTAACAAGCAGTTCCGAGAAATGTTTGTTGGTTAAAGCTCCTGAAGATGTTTGTTTGAGGTCTGAGAAGCGTTTGTATGCTTACTTGCTTTGTTCTGCTTGAGGTATTTACCTAATAAGTAACCAAAGTAAGGCGATCGAAACTGGCTACACAGCAGTCAACACCCACCATGATACGAGCCTTCAATATGAGTGAAAAGTTACACCCGGAAGCTGTGGACCAGAGATGGACTATAAAAAACCCAGTAAACGGCATTAGCGGTGTGTGCGTGCCGCAAGGGAGACTGAGGTCTCTAGGCTGCACCCAGCGCTGTCTTTGCTTATTGCTTGATTAAAAATAAAACTTTTGTTACTTACAAGACTAAGTCAACATTTATTACAGGACACACAGTGATGACTCTGACCCGTGAGCGGGAGATGGGACCCGTCCGAGTAGAAAGGGCAAAGGAATGTTTCCCAATAGCAACCCCCGTATGTCCTGCCGTGTCTCGGTGCCCCCCCGAGCCCAGGACTCCATTTCCCGGCATAACTTGCGCCACCCACCTCCCCCGCCCGGCTTTCTCCCGGGTCACCCGCCCGGTGACCGTCCCTCGTTCCGGCTGCCGTCCGCCCCCGAGCATCCCCGGCCTGGTGGGACCCGGCAGCGGCGTCGCGCCCGCCGCAGCTTCGGGCAGCGGCGGCTGCAGCACCGACGGGGCTGGGGACGAGGCACCCGTGTGGCCAGGGAGTGGCGGGCAGGGCCAGGGGCCGCAAGGACACAGCGGTGCTCCCGGTGCCCGCCCCCCCGAGCCGAGCGGGGCGGAGCGGCAGGACTACACCTCCCGTGCTGCACCGGCGGCGGGCGGCCCTCCCGGGCTGACGCTGCCGGCGGCTCCCGGCGCCGCCTTTGTCCGTGCGGGGCTGGCGGCGCGGCCCCGGCGCAGGTAGGGGCGGCGGGCGGCGGGCCCGCGGCACGGGGATGGGCGCTGCTGGCCCGCGGGGTCCCGGCGGAGGGGACTCGGCCCCGACGGCCTCTTCCGTGCTCTCCCCTCCGCCGGCCGCCCCCCAGCCCCGCCGGACCCCCCCGCACTCCCCTTGGGGCCCGGCTCCCCCCGGCGCTCCGGCCTTTCCCCGGCTCGCCCCGTGGCCCCCGTGCAACGCGGACACGCTGCTCCGTGTCCCAGCCGCCCGGGCCCCCCTGGATCCGGTCCTGGCGGCACCGGCTACCCCTCTTGTGGTGTAGCCGTCCTGGTTTTGTTAAAAACAAGACCAGTTCTCTTTTACCGATTTTTTCCTTTCAGCTATATTCCTCTAGGTGGCTCTACTTTTCTGGGGTTTTGCCTGCATGTTTTTCCTCGGATGCTGCACTCGGTGCTGATAAGAGACCAACAGAGCGCTGAGGAAGCTCTTGTTTGCAGTTGTTGCTATGACAGCCAAGAAAAACTGATAAGTTTTCACACGTTCCGTTGTGAGAGGGGTGTGTTCAGAGAGGGGTGGATGGAACAGGTGACTTAAATTGTCCAATTGACTATTCCATCCCATAATCGTCATACCCCCTATATAAGAGGGTGATGACGAGGGTCTATCGTCTCTTTGATCATGGTCGGCACCTAAAGAGGACCTTGTCTGTCTGTCTGAGGTTCTACAGGGCTCAGGCCCTGCATCCCTGCAACCAGTTTCTGGTTTGCCTGAGACTTTTGGGCACTGGAGCTGCAGCTGCTGGAGCCGTCAGCTCCGCACACCCAGCTCTGCCGCTGTTGGAGTGATGCCAGCTCCACATTGAGCATTCAAGATTGGTTTTGTATACTTTGTATATATTTTTTCTATTTGTTAGTAGCATCAGTAAAAGCCTTTAAAACTTTCCAACTTGACGTCTCTTTTCCTTCCCTCTTCTCTTCCCTATCATCTTTCTGATCTAGAGGAGAGGGGTGACGGGAGGTAGGGAAGTAACAGGGAGCGTCTGCCAAGGTTTTTTGCCGCCTTGCCTTAAATGGTGACAGTAGGGGAGCAAGATTTGGGTACTTGGGAGGTTCCAAAACTCTTCATGGCTCTTTCTCAGCTTTGCCTTGAGCTTGACCGGTCAGTGCATGATGCTCTTTGGGTCGGTCCTTTTCCCAGTAGCTGTGGAGGCTCGGGGTGCAGGGAAGGCAGCTGTGGGCAGGTGAGTGAACTTGTGCCCATGATTTCTTCATGAAAATGTTGTGCTTCCAGGGACCATCTGTCCTGGCTGTGCTGGTGCGGCTGGTGACGGGACAGGCACCTCGTGTGGAATCCGGAGCATCCCGCCTCCCTCTTCCCGGATCAATACCTGCACGGGACTCCATCTCCGCGCCAAGAGCAGCGACGCGCCGGGCTCCAGGCTGCTGCGGCAAGGTGGGGGTCAGGCACGGCCCCGGCTCTGGGGACACCACGGACTGGGATTGCCGTGGTTGGTTCCGTGGTGCAGCAGCAGCAAAACACCTGTGGGACCAGCCAGGCTGACAGTCCAGTTGGTGTGGAGCAGTGTGGGAGAGCCATGCTTTGAGACCTGGTGCGGTGCAGGGTGCTCCCATTCCTGCCAGCTGAACTGCACCGTGAGCAGGGGCAGGCCTTGTGTCACGGTGCTGTGCCCAGGCCCAGAGAGTGATGTGGCTTGTGGTGTGATGAGGAGACAGGGCACAGTCTCGGCTATGCTGGCATAGGTCCCTAATCTGGCATAGCGAGAGGAAACCTGCCTGTGGGCCTCTAAGCTTTGTCCCTCACCCAGCACAGCTGTTGGGGTGACCCTCCATAGAGGGTGGGGGAGGGGGACTTGCAGCAAGTCTGAGCAAGTCACAAGTGCTGCGATGACCCTGCTGTGCCATCCATCTGTGCCACCACCTCCCCTCTGCCCTCGCCCTTCCTGTGCGTGGGATGCTCCAAGATCTCCTGGCACTGCCAGGGCCCCCGCTGCCAGTGGCAGGATTTTGGCAGAAGTGGTTTAGCAAATGTGTGGTATGATGTGCTGAGCCGGGTGTGCTTCTTGCTGCAGATGTCGGTGACGTTTGAGGACGTGGCGCTCTACTTCTCCCCTGAGGAGTGGGCAAAGCTGTCGGGCTGGCAGCGGGAGCTCTACCGGGAGGTGATGCTGGAGAACTACCAGATGGTCGCCTCACTGGGTGAGGACTCTCTCTGGTGGTGTTGGGCTGGGGTTGAGCTGAAATTCACCTCTTTAGCTGACCTGGAGCCCTTGAGCGGGAAAATCCAGCTCTCACCATTGCTGCCCGAGTGGTTGTGATTGCAGGTTTTACCCTGCCAGGCAGCCTTCTGTGGAGAGCAGTTATGGAGAAGAGAATGCAATGGGTTCAGATGTGGTGGGATAAGATGGGATGAAGGCTGTTCTGGGGTTTGACACACCTGTTTGTACACATATTTTGCCTCATTTCCAGTCTAAACCTCCCTGGGGTAGCTTTGAGCCATTCCCAGGCATCCTCTTTACAGGGGAGTGCCTGAAGTGACAAGGGCAAGATGAGGCTGTAGGTGCAGGGACAGTGAGGACGAAGCAGCAGCCTGGCAGGGACAGGAGAGAGGAGCGGGGTGGGGGCGATGCTGGGGCTGTGGGTGTGGGGGCCAGTGCTGCTGTCCCGCCAGTGCAGGAGAGGGGGCTTCTCTCTGTGCCCCGGACAGGCTGGGCCACCGTCAAACCTGAGATCATCTGCAAGATGGAGCGAGAAGAGACACCGTGTGTGTTGGACCCCCCTGGGGAGCAGCAGATGCACCAGAGCCCTGTGCCAGGTGGGTACCAGGGTTTTCGTGGGGGGGCTGGGGTGTTCGCGGTGCACTGTCCCCTAGTCCCATGTGATCAATGTGCCTGAGAGGGTGTAAGGCTGGCAGGGTGCCCATGCTGTTCCCCATGGGGAGGGGTCTCCTGTGCCAATCCTGTCGCCAGCAGTGACCCCTGTCTCTCCTCCCCAGCAGCCGTCAGCCCTGGGATGCAGAGGGAGACCGAGCGTGTTCCTGAGGGGCTGCCAGAACCCACCGCCCTGCTCCCGGGGATGCCAAACCCTGACGTGAGGTGTCAGGGGGGCTCAGCCTGCAGACAGCCAGGCGGGAGCCAGGGGGTCTGGTTGTGGCTCCCTCATCAGTCCTCCCTCCCAGAACCCCAGCCATTGGAGAAGAGCCGTCTGACATGCCCCGAGTGCAACAAGAGCTTCAAAAACCAGATGTCGCTGGATGTCCATGTGCGGAGCCACATGCGTGAGCGTCCCTTCCACTGCACTGTCTGTGGCAAGAGCTTCATCTACAAGCAGCACCTGCTGAATCACCAGCGTGTGCACAATGGTGAGAAGCCCTTTGGCTATGGTGTCTGCGGCAAGAGCTTCAAAGAGAAGTCGACCCTCATCAACCTCCAGCCCATCCACACCAGGGAGAAGACATTCCGCTGCATTGACTGTGGCATCAGCTTCAGGGATAAGGCGAACCTCATGGTCCACCAGCGTATCCACACAGGTGAGAGGCCCTTCGCCTGCACCGATTGTGGCAAGAGGTTCATCCGGAGGGACCACCTCCTGCGTCACCAGCACATCCACACTGGGGAGAAGCCCTTCACCTGCACCGACTGCAGCAAGAGCTTCAGGTCAAAGTCAAATCTCATCATCCACCAGCGCATCCACACAGGGGAGACGCCCTTCACCTGCACTGACTGTGGCAAGAGCTTCAGAGCAAAGGAGACCCTCATCATCCACCAACACATCCACAGTGGAGAGAAGCCCTTTGCATGCACCAACTGTGACAAGCGGTTTGTCCGGAGGCACCACCTGTTGAATCACCAGCTCAGCCACACAGGGGAGAAGCCCTTCACCTGCACGAACTGTGGCAAGAACTTCAGGGGGAAGAAGAGCCTCATCAACCACCAGCGCATCCACACAGGGGAGACGCCCTTCACCTGCACCAACTGTGGCAAGAGCTTCACGGCAAAGGAGACCCTCATCATCCACCAACACATCCACAGTGGAGAGAAGCCCTTTGCATGCCCCAGCTGTGACAAGCGGTTTGTCCAGAAGCACCACCTGTTGAATCACCAGCTCAGCCACACAGGGGAGAAGCCCTTCACCTGCACGAACTGTGGCAAGAACTTCAGGGGGAAGAAGAGCCTCATCATCCACCAGCGCATCCACACAGGGGAGACGCCCTTCACTTGCACCTATTGTGGCAAGAACTTCAGGGCAAAGGAGACCCTCATCATCCACCAGCGCATCCACAGTGGAGAGAAGCCCTTTGCATGCACCAGCTGTGACAAGCGGTTTATCCAGAGGCACCACCTGTTGAATCACCAGCTCAGCCACACAGGGGAGAAGCCCTTCACCTGCACGAACTGTGGCAAGAACTTCAGGGGGAAGAAGAGCCTCATCATCCACCAGCGCATCCACACAGGGGAGAGGCCCTTCACTTGCACCTATTGTGGCAAGAACTTCAGGGCAAAGGAGACCCTCATCATCCACCAGCGCATCCACACTGGGGAGAGGCCTTTCACCTGCACCAACTGTGGCAAGAGCTTCAGGGCAAAGTCAAACCTCAACAATCACCAGCGCATCCACACTGCAGGGAAGCCCTTCACCTGCACCAGATGTGGCAAGAGCTTCAGGGCAGAGGAGACCCTCATCACCCACCAGCTCATCCACACTGGGGAGAAGCCTTTTGCGTGCACCGACTGTGGCAATCGATTTATCCAAAGGACAAGCCTGCTGAAGCACCAGCGCATCCACACTGGGGAGAAGCCGTTCACCTGCACCGACTGTGGCAAGAGCTTCAGTGAGAAGAAGAGCTTCATCATCCATCAGCGCATCCACACTGGGGAGAAGCCCTTTGCCTGCACTGACTGTGGCAAGAGCTTCAGTGAGAAGAAGAGACTCATCACCCACCAGCGCATCCACACTGGGGAGAAGCCCTTCACCTGCAGTGACTGTGGCAAGAGCTTCAGGGAGAAGAAGAGCTTCATCATCCACCAGCTCATCCACACTGGGGAGAAGCCCTTTGCCTGCACTGACTGTGGCAAGAGCTTCAGGGAGAAGAAGAGCCTCATCATCCACCAGCGCATCCATACTGGGGAGAAGCCCTTCACCTGCAGTGACTGTGGCAAGAGCTTCAGGGAGAAGAAGAGCTTCATCATCCACCAGCTCATCCACACTGGGGAGAAGCCCTTTGCCTGCACTGACTGTGGCAAGAGCTTCAGGGAGAAGAAGAGCCTCAACATCCACCAGCGCATCCATACTGGGGAGAAGCCCTTCACCTGCAGTGACTGTGGCAAGAGCTTCAGGGAGAAGAAGAGCCTCATCATCCACCAGCGCACTCACTCTGGGGAGAAGCCCTTTGCCTGCAGTGACTGTGGCAAGAGCTTCAGGGAGAAGAAGAACCTTGTAGTCCACCAGCGCATCCACACTGGGGAGAAGCCCTTTGCTTGTACTCTCTGCGGCAAGAGATTTGTCCAAAGGGTAAGCCTGAGGATTCACCAGCGTATCCACACTGGAGAGAAGCCCTTTGCCTGCACGGACTGCGGCAAGAGCTTCACGATGAAGACGACCCTCAGAATCCATGAGTGCATCCACACTGGGGAGAAGCCCTTTGCCTGCACCGACTGTGGCAGGAGCTTCAGGGAGAAGAAGAGCTTCATCATCCACCAGCGCATCCACACTGGGGAGAAGCCCTTCACCTGCACTGACTGTGGCAGGAGCTTCAGGGAGAAGAAGAGCCTCCTCATCCACCAGCGCACTCACACCAGGGAGAAGCCCTTCACCTGCACCGAGTGCGGTAAGAGCTTCAGGCAGAAGCAGTACCTGAAGAGACACCAGTGTGTGCTGAAGGACCCAGATATTGTGCTGGAGGGTGTCCAGCAGAAGAGGGAGGGTCCTTCCCCAGCAGGGGGGCAGGCAGAGGCCAAGCCCTTCCAGTGCGGTGTCTGCGAGAAGCAGTTTTGGAAGGAGAGGCTCATGCTGGCTCACCAGCGCACCCACGGCACCCCCAGCCTGCAGCCGCCTCCGCAGCCCGGCACCCCCTGAATCTGCTGCTGAGGGGCCCGTGGGGTGCTGGGGGCTGGTGTGGGGTGGCTGTGGGGGCATGTCCTGTTTTTTGCAGGGATAGTGTTAATTTTTTTCCAAGTATCTGATGTAGTGCTGTTTTTTGGATTGAGATTGAGAAGAATGTTGCAAATACCTGGATGTTTTAGTGGTAGTTGAGCCGTCAAGGATTTTTCATCTTCTGGTGCCCTGACAGCTGGGAGGGGGCACAGCCGGGACAGCTGAAACAAAGTGGCCAAAGGTGCTGTTCCTTACCATATGACGTCACGCTCAGTATAGAAGCAGGGGGAACGGAAGTGGGGAGATGACAGCTCATGGATGGGCTGGATATCGGTCAGTGGGTGGTGAGCAACTGCATTGTGCGTCACTTGTTTTGTGTATTTTCACATCATCATTGTCATCATTCCTTTCCTCTTCTATCCTATGAAACTGTCTTCATCTCAGCGCATGAGTTTTACACAGATCACTGGATCAGCCCAATTTAAGTTTTGTATCAGTCATTTAGCTTAAAGAAATACATTTTAAATAGAATGTATCACTTAGAATAGTAAGATTTTGTGATCTCCGGTATACTTTCTGCTTTGCATTACTTAGTAGCAAAATTTGCTGGAACCTTAAACTGTGCCTTGTAAAGTTGTCATGGTTTAGTTGCAGGTTATATGGAAGTGTGCTTTTTATGAGCATAAGGGGTAATAGCGCAGGCCAGTGAGAATGATATCCCAGGTTGGGACACTGCCCCCGCATATATGATGTGTGAGTGTTAGGCCTGGACCTATGGAATAATATTTTTGGAAAAAAAACCCACATCCTGTCTAACCTCTTGGTCCAGCCCCATATCTGTAAACCTATAAATGGAGAACTGTTAATAAAACTCAGTTCAGCCTGGCTCAGCTCTGCTCTCGCTGCTGAAAAGAACTGTGTCTGTGCACCTGTTTCTGTCTGTGCGAATCGTTCTCATCGCCGCAAACGGTGCCCCGTGTGCATGTCTGATCCCTGTGGGCTCCTCATTGAGCAGTGTGTGTGGTGGCAACCACACAATCCGGCTGGTGAGTAAATCTTCGTGGCCACGCAATCCCTGGGTGTAACAGGGGCAGCAGCCCGCGTCGAATGAGTGAGTGGCAGGATTGTGTTAGTAATGGGACAAGCTGCTTCCTCTGTACGTAAGCTCTCTCTGCGAGTTTTACAGCACGTTACGTGCTTCCGAGTGTTGCCGTTATGAAAATCCAGCAGCTTGTCAGGAATGTGAGTTAATTGTTTTATTGGTTGTTGTTACTGTGAGAAGTGCAGTTGTGATTTATGCTGAGATGTTTAATGTTTACAGAGATAACCAAATGAGGCACGGGCTCTGAACCTGGAAAAAGGAAAAGGCGGTTAAGTTCTATGTAAAAAGTCGTGGAACTTGTTTCTGAAGTTATATTGATAGAGGGAACTAACATTTTCAGGGTTAACCAACCACATAATGAGTGCCTACTAACAAACTAACACTTAAAGCCACATGATGAATGCCTAGTTTAGAGCCCTATGTAACCAAGTATGTTAAGAAAAAACGGAACCTCATCGAATGCCAAAATCAGAACTTTTACAGCACCAGCTGTAACCTTGAGGAGACAAGATAACCAAGATTCACAGAAAAAGGGGGCGCCAGTCTGGTTTCAATCGACTTGGCAGCTTGGGTTCCAGTCAATTCAACATAATGAGCCAAAGGTACAAAGTTCACTGTGACGAAGCTGAAAGAGCCTTCATCCAAAGACCCTCAAAGACCCCTCCTCAAAACCACCAAGTGACACTGTGCAGGTGCAACAGGGGAGGGTCAGGGAGGAGACTATGGAAATGGGTATCTGAGACTCATTTTAATAAGAAGCGGGGAAAGGTTATGAATATGTAGAGGCGTTCCTGGGGTTATTATGAATATGTAACACCTTAATGTATTTAAGCACACTTCTTATTGTTAGAAGGTGTGCGTGTTGGGCGGAGCGAATCCCCCGCACACCCAGCACTGTATTGCTTATGCTTTAATGAACACATGTTTAAGGAATACTGTTAAGGAATTGGATTAAATGCTGTTTATTCGTGGAAGAAGCGTGAATTATTTATTTCATTACAGTTGTTTCTTGGTGGTATTGTTTGTGTAAGTGTGCTGTTAGCTTTCTCCCCCCGTCTCCTGCTCTCACTGTGAGCTGTTCCGTGCTTCCTCCTCCCCCGGTCTTCTCGTGGTTTTTACTTATGAGATGGGGTCGGGAACATCTGTTTTCAGTCATGTTCCTAAGGAATCAGTATTAGGATGTGTTTTAAAATACAGGAAAGCACTTGGAATATGAGGAAAGAGGATCTTGTGAAATATTGTGATCAGTGGTGGCCTCTGTGTAAGTTGGATGATTGGCAAAAGTGGCCGGAGAACAGAACCTTGAAGTATAACACTTTGTTGCAAATAATGTTGTTTTTAAAGTGAGAAGAGCAGGACAAAAATAAATCTCTGCAAGAGATCATTAGATCATTACAGGCAGTTTCACAGGTGGGACAGTTTGAACTTCAACAAGCTGAGAGAGAATTAACTGATAACACACAGGTCACAGAAAACTTTCAGGACAGTCTGCGAGATGCTTTTCGTTATTAACGTATTTTCTCTGTAGGTATCTGTTTAAACATATTACAGTTTCATTAAGTCTTTGCCTATTATATGGCACAGAAAGTTCACAGACTGCTAAATCACAAGAATCCATGGACCGAAAAAGTACGTTTTGTGATGATACAGTGAATTTGCCCGTCAGCTAAAGCCTTCATATTAACTGCATTTTCCTGGAGCACTAGACACATGTTTTGGTAAACCTAGCAAATGGAATGCAAACTTATTGATAAGCACGGATGGACATCTCGCGAGAGGGGCGACGAGAAACAAGAGAGCAAGAAACTGACCATCTGTGTATAACATTCCATTCACGTGAATACTTCATATAAAAGTGGGAGATCACGAGGATCTCATCCCTTTTATTGTGCTTTTTCCCTTTTCCCTTCTGCTTATGGCCGACATTAGGAGAGGACCTTGCTAGTCGTCCCTGCGAACTGAGGCCTAGTGAGAGACTGAATCCAGCTCCAATTGGCTGCAGAGTCTAATCCAGGACTTCGGGTGCCGGCTCTGCAGTTGCTGAGACTTTCAAGATTGGTTTTGTATATTTTGTATTATTTTCTCTATTTTTATTAGTAGCATTAGTAAAACATCTTTAATTTTTTCCAGCTCTCTTCACTCTGTGCTTCTTTTCCTTCCAATTGCCTCTCCTTAGTGAAAAGGGGGGAGAGGGAGGGGGAAGTGTGGGAGGGGGAGAGGGGGTTAACAATACATCTGCCAGGGTTTTATTGTCACCCCGCAATCTTAACCCTCGACAATAAGGTACCTAAACATCATTCTGTTACTGTCACTCCTACTGAACATGTATGAAAAGGGTCTGTTGGCATTGACAAAGAAACACAGAGAGTAGTTGTATGAGTTAAGTTAGCTAAGGTTAGCCATATGTTTTCTTGCTTAATCAGCCTTCTGTTTAACGGCCGCCTGGAAACTCCAAGGAGGAGCAACATAAGGTCACACACATCTTGAAACAATCCATTTCACTTGAGAACCTGCCGAGACACAAGCATAGTCCCTTCCCCAGGTTATCAGATCAACAGGTCCTGACCCTTCCTAGACCAGAATCACAGAGTGTCAGCGGTTGAAGGGACCTGGAAAGCTCATCCAGTGCAATCCCCCCATGGAGCAGGAACACCCAGATGAGGTTACACAGGAACCAGGCGGGTTGGAATGTCTGCACAGAAGGAGACTCCACAACCCCCCTGGGCAGCCTGGGCCAGGCTCTGCCACCCTCACCGGGAACAAGTTGCTTCTCAAATTTAAGTGGAACCTCCTGTGTTCCAGTTTGAACCCATTGCCCCTTGTCCTGTCACTGGTTGTCACGGAGAAGAGCCTGGCTCCATCCTCCTGACACTCACCCTTTCCATATTGATCCCCAGGAATGAGTCCCCCCTCAGTCTCCTCTTGTCCAGCTCCAGAGCCCCAGCTCCCTCAGCCTTTCCTCACACGGGAGATGCTCCACTCCCTCCAGCATCTTGGTGGCTGCGCTGGACTCTCTCCAGCAGTTCCCTGTCCTGCTGGAACTGAGGGGCCACAACTGGACACAAGATTCCAGGTGTGGTCTCCCCAGGGCAGAGCAGAGGGGCAGGAGAACCTCTCTGACCTACTGACCACCCCCTTCTAACCCACCCCAGGTACCATTGGCTTCCTGGCCACAAGGGCCCAGTGCTGGCTCATGGTCACCCTGCTGTCCCCAGGACCCCCAGGTCCCTTTCCCCTACACTGCTCTCTAATAGGTCATTCCCCAACTTACACTGGAACCTGGGGTTGTTCCTGCCCAGATTCAAGACTCTACACTTGTCCTTGTTCTATTTCATTACATTTCTCCCCGCTCAACTCTCCAGCCTGTCCAGGTCTCTGGATGGCAGCACAGCCTCTGGCGTGTCAGAATATATTGAATAACACCGGCCCCAGCACTGCCCCTGAGGCACTGCACTAGATCCAGGCCTCAGCTGGACTCTGCCCCATTGACCACGACTCTCTGGCTTCTTCCCTTCAGCCAGTTCGCAGGCCACCTCACCGAGGATCTTTTACCAGCACTAGAGGCCGCTGCTGTCCTGCTATATTGGCAGCGTGTTGTCCCTCATAACTGCTTCACCCAGAATCATTACAGTTCAAAAAATTCACAATATAAAAAGCTTTCCATAGACGCTCCTGGGGTGAGAGCCCAGGCTGCCCCCTCTTTCGTTTACTTCACATAGTTTTAACGTCTCTGTGAGCTCATTCTACTACAGCTTGTTCTGTGGGCGAGTGAGGTGTTCCCGTAATGTGGGAAATGTCCCATTCATTTAAAAAGGAGTAAACTTGGCTGGAGCAATAGGCTGGACCATTATCTGTTTGTATACATCGTGGAACTCCTAAAACAGCAAAACATGTTAACGGGTGTTTACAGATGTCATGTGCTCTTTAACCAGTGCGTGCAGGAGCAACAAGAAATCTGGAATGAGTGTCTACACATGACCCCTTGATTAGAGGATTACCCAACTCATTAAGAACCTGTGCTGTACAGATCCAAGACTGACTGAGAGCCACTGCAGCTGGGGGCGGGCAGGCAGACCAGGTCTCGCTTGGGGAGAGATTGCACGAGAGTTTTATAATTACTGTTTGTACATGGGGTTTGTTGGGAATGGGGTGAAGGCTCAAGCAGTGGTCCGCAGAGCAGAGACAGAGGAGAAAGTTCCTCGCCCCCAAGATAGAGCATTGAGAAATGGATTGTGGAAGGGAGGTCTGGATAAAGGTGTTCTCCATGGAAGAGAGATCTGGATAAAGGTGTTCTCCAGGAATGAATGGATGCCAACCCCTCCCCAGTTGACAGCTCCTTGTGAAGATTTGGAAACCAGTAGATAAAAGTCAGCCAGGAAAGGCAAACACCCCTATGGCCCCTGTACCTCAGAGATGGGCTGTTTCCACAGACTCTAGAGAGGAATTTACCAGCCCTCCAAAGCTGGGAAAGTTCTTATGCTGTTCCAAATAATCGAGCTGTGGAACAGCTGGTGGGTATATCAGATGGCTCATTGAAAACTAGCAGGGGGATCTGCTGATAACTTTTCCTCTTGACCCTTTCAAAACTGCAGTTGCTTTCCTAGTAGACATAGGAGCCCAAATATCTGCTATAAATTGTAACACCACAGACCAGAGTGGGGTTGTCCCCCCCAAAAAAAACGGATGTGGGTTACTGATATGGCTAAAGGGTTATTCCTTACCATATGACATCATGCCCAGTATAGAAACTGGAGGGAGAGATCTGGGGGGCCAGGGCTCAGGGACAGGATGGGCATCGGTCAGCAGGTGGTGAGTGATTGTGTTGTGCACTACTTGTTTTGTATACACTTACATCATCATCGTCATTATTCCTTTCTCTTCTATCCTATTAAACCATCTTTATCTCAACACGTCAGTTTTACACAGATATTGGATCAGCCCAATTTAAGTTTTGTATCAGTCATTTAGCTTAAATAAATACATTTTAAATAGAATGAGTCACTTAGAACTGTAAGGTTTTGTGGTTTTAATATACTGTCTGCTTTGCATCACTTAGTAGCTACTGGAACAAAACAAAGCAGCTACAAACCATCAACATGCACAAAAGGCAAAAAGGCCCAGAGGCCACTGCAACACAGCAGGATGGCAAAAGGTTCAACTGATGATGGTTCCAAACAGAACTCCCCGAAACGGAGCAGAACCAGAATGGGTCTACATCCCTGTCTGTCCCAACTCTGCCCCAACTCCATCCTGACTCTGCCGCCAGCCATCAGATCCCGATTCTCCTTTAATATGAACTATGACAATAACGGCATGATCAGTCCGGGTGTCAGTCAAGGTCTGTCCCATCTATGTCCCCCTTCCCAGCTGCCTCACACCTGCGGGCAGAGAGCTCAGAGTCCTTGGCTCTCAGACAACAGCAATTAAGAACATTAACTCTGTCCTGGGGTGCTATCTTCTCGTTCTCAAACTTAATGCAAATAATGACCATACTAGCTACCAAAAAGAAAGGTTTCTAACTGCATGAGGAAAATTAATTCACTTCAAATCATGCCAGCACGTCAAGTGATATAAAGAACTTGGTGTGCAGATATAATCTTTGGCCATAAACTCATGTAATCCTGTTACGGTCCAGTTGGGGAAGTCCTGAGCTGGAGAAAGTCATTAATTTTACCTAGAGTGAGGTTAAGACACAAATAAGGTCAAATGCCACTTAATTAAGGAACTTTATTAAACACTTCTGTAAATGGAGGTCCATATGTTATGGTATGAAAAGAGCAATAGGACAGGGAGAAGGAGATGGGAAAGGAGGAAACCTAGCGAGCAGTGGGGATAGATTTGCAAGAGACACTCACCACCATGGATCGATCCAATGGCATTTTCTCTCTACTAGGTGGGGCAGTGCGTCTCAGGAAGGCAGCTCGTCCCTCACTCACAAAATGACCACCCCTTACATCCCTGAGAGGTACACACGTAATACCTGTCAGTGGTGGGGGTCTCCAGATCACACATGCTTGTTACTGCATGGTCATACAGTCTTTTGTAAGGCATTTTGGTGATATTTTGTTGTTAAGGTTTAAAGTAAGGCAAAAATAAACTGTGGCAGATGCTCCGTTACCCCCTTACGCTCCCCCCGCCTTTCCTTAGATTGGAAAGATGATAAGGAAGATAAGAAGGAAGAGACACTTAGACTTCAAGTTGGAAAGGTTTTAAAGGCTTTACCAATGCTACTAATAAATAGAGAATATATATGCGAAATACACAAAACCAATCTTGAATGTCCGATATGCAGTTAGCATCAGCGCAGTGGCGGCGGAGCTAGGAGCTGGCGCGGCTCCAGCAGCTGCAG
This sequence comes from Columba livia, assembly GCF_036013475.1. Lineage (NCBI taxonomy): Eukaryota > Metazoa > Chordata > Aves > Columbiformes > Columbidae > Columba > Columba livia. Next base: position 1,345,299 of record NC_088602.1, read on the forward strand.
GGCTGGCACCCAGGAGTCACGGGCAGGATTTCACAGCAAACCGAAAACTGGATTTCAGGATGCAGGGACTGAGGCGTACAGATTGCAGGCATGCAGAGAGGGTCCTCTTTATATGCCGGCCATGGTTGAAGAGAGGTGAGATCCTCATGATCCCATCTTATATAGAGGGTATGACGATTATGGGATAGAGTGCTCAGTTGGTCATTTTTAGTCACCTGTTCTGTCCACCCCTCCTTCCAAATATGTCCCATTATCAGTTAACCTTGGTTATCATAGTAATAAATCTAAACATGAGCTTCTTCAGCGTTCCGCAGACCCTGTTATCAGCACCAAGTACAGTGTCCCACAAAAATATGGAGGCACTTTGAAGGCACTTAACTGAGAAGAAAATTCACTGAAAGAGAAACAGGTCTTGTTTTTAACAAAACCAGGAGATTGGGATGTTGTTTCCCAGGCAATGGCATGTACCGCCCGTTCTGCATTTCTGCGCATGTTCTCAGTCCCGGCACGTCAGTCCCGTGTAGTACCGCGTGTGCCTTGGCAGGGGAAGGTGATCGCTTGTAGCCAGGCAAGTCCCCTATTGCCTGGAGCTGGGCAGGTTTCCTGTGGCTTGTGGCCAGGCAGTCTCCAGAAAATTATGTGGCTGGTCAGGGCAGAGACAGTCGAGCAAACATGCGTTGAGACATTTAAACTAAAATATGGTCCCTGACACCACCACCTGTCACACCAGCCCATAGCTCAAAGCTTGTTGCTTCTTTGTCCACGGTGGCAGGGAAGTAGCAAAAATAGCTAAGTATGGGAAAGAGCATAATTTCTTACAGTCTGTATAACTGTGGAATTCAAGCTTAGCCTGATATAACATCTCCATGCAGCAAAGGGCCTATAAATTGCATATTTCAAACAGTGGATTAAACAGGCAAGGAGTAACAATACAATACCACATAAAAGATAAATAAGATTGTGTTTAAGCCATGGAGCACCTGGGGACTGAGAGACGGGATCGACTTCCCAACTCTTCCAGGTTTGTACAGGAACATGGGCTAGCTTTTGTATTCCCATGGTGATTTGCTTAACAACTTGACCATTGTTATAAATTTTTAAGCAACAATTAGAATAATTTACTTTACCACAGATCACCCGTATTGGGCTAACAGGTAATCGAGTATCATGCCATGTTAATACATCGCTGATCGCATCTGCATGGCTTGTTCTGCTAACAGATCAAGACCTCATCCTCTTGCTTGACATCCACCACCACAATCTCAGGGCCCTGGTACACCTGCTGGTGTCTCTTCAGGTCCTTCTTATCCGCAAAGCTCTTCCCACATCCAGTACAGGTGAAGGGTTTCACCCCGGTGTGGATTTGCTGGTGCCTCAGCAGGTGCTGCCTCCGGACAAAGCTCTTGCCACACTCAATGCAGACAAAGGGCTTCTCCCCAGTGTGGATGCGCTGGTGACTCAGCAGGTGTTGCCTCTGGACAAAGCTCTGGCCACACTCGGTGCAGGTGAAGGGCTTCTCCCCAGTGTGGATGCGCTGGTGGATGACGAGGGTCAACTTGTTTCTGAAGCTCTTGCCACACTCAGTGCAGGCAAAGGGCTTCTCCCCAGTGTGGATGCGCTGGTGTGTGAGGAGGCTCGACCTCTGGGAAAAGCTCTTGCCACAGTCGGTGCAGGAGAAGGGCTTCTCCCCAGTGTGGATGCGCTGGTGGATGATGAGGGCCTTCTTCTCCCTGAAGCTCTTGCCACAGTCAGTGCAGGAGAAGGGCTTCTCTCCGGTGTGGATGCGCTGGTGGATGATGAGGCTCTTCTTCTCCCTGAAGCTTTGGCCACAGTCGGTGCAGGCAAAGGGCTTCTCTCCGGTGTGGATGCGCTGGTGGAGGATGAGGGTCAACTTGTCTGCAAAGCTCTTGCCACAGTCAGTGCAGGTGAAGGGCTTCTCCCCGGTGTGAATGCGCTGATGCCTCATCAGGTGCTGCCTCCGGACAAAGCTCTTGCCGCAGTCGCTGCAGGAGAAGGGCTTCTCCCCATTGTGGGTGCACCGATGACTCAGCAGTTTCTGCTTGTAGATGAAGCTCTTGCCACAGTCAGTGCAGTGGAAGGGACGCTCACGCATGTGGCTCCACACATGGACATCCAGCGCTGTCTGGTTCTCGAAGCTCTTGTCACACTCAGGCCACCTGGGAGGGCTCCTCTGTAACAGCTGGGGTACTCGGAGTGGGGGAAAGTAGAGGTTCCCCAACCAGGCCCCCTGGCTCCCGCCCGGCTGGCTGCAGGTCGAGCTCCCCTGATGCATCCCACCCAAGTTTGGCATCCTTGGCAGCAGGGCGTTCTCAGTCCCGGCACGATGGTCCTGGGTAGTACTGTGTGTGCCCCGGCAGGTGAAGGTGATCGCTTGTAGCCAGGCAAGTCCCCTATTGCCTAGGGGATTGTAGAAAGGCAGGTCTTCCAGGAGTGACCTCACTGTTCAGAGACAGGAGCAAACAGACATTGAGACCTTTATCTTAAAATGCAGTCCCAGACAACTACTCACCATTCAGTCTGCCACTTAAAAACACACCAGGTCTCCAGATCCCTACTGGCAGCATCTCTGGGACTCCCTCAGTCTCCCTCTGGGTCCTGGGGCTGATGGCTGCTGGGGAGAAGAAACCAGGGTCACTGCCAGGGACAGGATGGGCAGGTGGGACCTCTCCCCATGGGGAGTGTCATGGGCACCCCGCCAACCTCACACTTTTTCAAGCACATAGATCACCTGGACTAAGGAGACGGTGCTCGGTGAACTCCCTGACCCCCCACAAGACTCCCCATGCCCACCTGACACATGGGTCTGGTTACTCTGATGCTCTCCAGGGGGGTCCAACACACACGGCGTCTCTTCTCGCTCTATCTTGCAGATGATCTCTGGCTTTTCGGTGGCCCAGCCTGTCCGGGGCACAGAGAGAAGCCCCCTCTCCCGCACTGCCGGGACAGCAGCACCGGCCCCTGCACCCACAGCCCCAGCATCCCCCCCACCCCGCTCCTCTCTCCTGTCCCTGCCAGGCTGCGGCTTCAGCCCCCACATCCCTGCACCTACAGCCTCCTCTCGCCTCGCCCCCGTCACCTCGGCCACTCTCCTGCAGACAGGACACCTGGGAACAGCTCAAAGCTGCGCCTGGGAGGTTTAGACTGGATGTGAGGAAGCATTTCTGTACCAAGAGGTGGGTCAAACCCCGAAACAGGCTTCATCCCATCTTATCCCATACTAACCCATCCCATTCTCTTTCCCAGGACTGCTCTCCACAGGAGGCTGCCTGACAGGTTCAAACCTGCAATCACAACCGCTCAGACAGCAATGGAGAGAGCTGGATTTTCCTGTTTAGGGGCTCCAGCTCAGCTAAAGAGGTGAATTCCGGCTCCACCCCAGCCCAACATCACCAGAGAGAGTCCTCACCCAGCGAGGCGACCATCTGGTAGTTCTCCAGCATCACCTCCCGGTAGAGCTGCCGCTGACAGCCCGACAGCTTTGCCCACTCCTCGGGGGAGAAGTAGAGCGCCACGTCCTCAAACTTCACTGACATCTGCAGCAAAAAGCAACACTCATCTCAGCACATCGTACCACACGTTTGCTAAACACCTCTGCCAATAAACTACCACTGGTACCAGGGGCCCTGGCAGTGCTGGGAAATCTCAGAGCATCCCATGCACAGGAGGGGCGAGGGCAGAGGGGAGGTGGTGGCACACCAGGATCACCACAGCACCTGGACTTGCTCAGACTTGCTACAAGTCATCCATGCCACCCTCTATGGTGGGAGAGCCCACTCTCAGCTGTGCTGGGAGAGGGGCAAAGATTAGAGGTATAGAGGCAGGTTTTCTCTGCTCGTGCTAGATGAGGGACCAATGCCAGAGCAGCTGGGACTGTGCCCTGTCTCCCCATCACACCACAAGCCACATCACTCTCTGGGCCTGGGCACAGCACCATGACACAAGGCCTGTCCCTGCTCGTGGTGCGGCTCAGCAGGCAGGAATGGGAAACACCCTGTACTGCACCGAGTCTCAAAGCATGGCTCTCCCACAACGCTCCACACAGACCGGACTGTCAGCCTGGCTGGTCCCACGGGTGTTTTGCTGCTGCTGCACCACGGAACGAACCATGGCAATCCCAGCCCATGGTGTCCCCAGAGCCGGGGCCGTGCCTGACCCCCACCTTGCCGCAGCAGCCTGGAGCCCGGCGCGTCGCTGCTCTCGGCGCGGAGATGGAGGCCCGTGCAGGTATTGATCCGGGAAGAGGGAGGCGGGATGCTCCGGATTCCACTCGAGGTGCCTGTCCCGTCACCAGCCGCACCAGCACAGCCAGGACAGATGGTCCCTGCAAGCACAACATTTTCATGAAGAAATCAGGGGCACAAGTTTACTAACCTGCCCACAGCTGCCTTCCCTGCACCCCGAGCCTCCACAGCTACTGGGAAAAGGACCGACCCAAAGAGCGTCACCCACCAAGTTGGCCGGCTCGCGGTAATGGTGAGAAAGAGCCACAAAAAGAGTTTTGGAAGCTCCCGAGTACCCAAATCTTGCTCCGGTGCCCCACAAGGGCAGCAGGAAGATGTCCGGGGGTGTCCCGGGGGTCTGAGCACCCGGCCCGGCCCCAGCCCAGCCCTTCCCAGCGCCGGGGCCGCCAGGGCCGGATCCAGGGGGGCCCGGGCGGCTGGGACACGGAGCAGCGTGTCCGCGTTGCACGGGGGCCACGGGGCGAGCCGGGGAAAGGCCGGAGCGCCGGGGAGAGCCGGGCCCTAAGGGGAGTGCGGGGGGGTCCGGCAGGGCTGGGGGGCGGCCGGCGGAGGGGAGAGCACGGGAGAGGCCGTCGGGGCCGAGTCCCCTCCGCCGGGACCCCGCGGGCCAGCAGCGCCCATCCCCGTGCCGCGGGCCCGCCGCCCGCCGCCCCTACCTGCGCCGGGGCCGCGCCGCCAGCCCCGCACGGACAAAGGCGGCGCCGGGAGCCGCCGGCAGCGTCAGCCCGGGAGGGCCGCCCGCCGCCGGTGCAGCACGGGAGGTGTAGTCCTGCCGCTCCGCCCCTTGGGTTCTGTCATCGGTCGCTAAAGAGAAGAGCTTGCAGCTGCCCTTCCTCCTCCTCCTCTTGCGAGGAAAATATAGACCACGATAAGGTCTCCTCTCAGTCTTCTCCAAGCTGAACAAACCAAGCGACTTTAGCCACTCCTCATACAGTTTCCCCTCCAAACCGTTCAGCAAATTTGTAGCCTCTTCCGGACACTCTCTAGCAACTTAGTATCTTTTTTATCCCGTGTCCGCAGCCCTGCGCACAGTGAACGCTCCAGGTGAGACCACAACAGTGCTGAGCAGAGCAGGACAATCACCTCCCCCTAGCAGCTGGCGATGCTGTGCTGGATGCACCAGGACTCGGGTCCCTCTTGGCTGCCATGGATGTTGTTGGCCCATGTTCAACTTGCCGTGGACCAGAATCCCCAGATCCCTCTCTGCGGAGCTGCTTTCCAGCATCTCATTCCCCAGTCTGTCTGTACAGCCAGGGTTGTTGTGTCCCAGCTGCAAAGTCCAGCACTTGCTCTTGTTGAACTTCATGCGGTTGGTGATTGCCGAGTTCTCCAATTTGTCCAGATCCACCTGCAGGGCCTCTCTGCCCTGGAGACTGTCAACAGCTCCCCCCAATTTAGTACTAGCCATCACACCACCTGCATGGCCTTGCCTGTATCTCAACTACAGCGAGAAGGAAATAACTGACTGCGTGCTGCTAAAGCAGCAAAACGGGGCAGAGATTTGGTTGTTTTTATTGGAAGCGTCCTTCTCGGGAACCAGTTCTTCACAGGATTAGGCAAGAAATGCATGTTATAGTGTAAAAAGAAAGAAAAGAAAAGAAAAGAAAAGAAAAGAAAAGAAAAGAAAAGAAAAGAAAAGAAAAAAAAGAAAAGAAAAGAAAAGAAAAGAAAAGAAAAGAAAAGAAAAGAAAAGAAAAGAAAAGAAAAGAAAAGAAAAGAAAAGAAAAGAAAAGAAAAGAAAAGAAAAGAAAAGAAAAGAAAAGAGGAGGGAATGGCCTAGAGGAACTTTTGGATTTGTGTTATGGATATGTGTCGTATGGGTGTATTGCTGAGCAAACCCCTAGAAATACAGCTAATCAAAACCTAGAGTGAGGGATAATGCAAGAGTTTGCTCACCTTTAGAATACCAAGAGGTAAATACAGTAAGGCAAAGTCATTTTGGAAATACTGGGCAAATGGTGGAGGAACCACCTGTTGACCTCTCAACATCCTAAATGGCAGGACTATGATGTTCTGTTGGTCTTCCTACCACGTGTCCGTTTCCACTTGTTGACACTGCACCATGGTAGGAAACGCCATCAAAGCCAAAACCCCAGGTATGACCCGATTGGGCAGTATCTGGGGTCAAAACACCTGACTGCTATACCTTTAGCATGAAAATGTCCCTGTTTCTTGAATGTTGCTTTGTCCCATATGTTACACTTAAAAGACATCAATTCATTTTAGAAAATCTGACATGGCATTCATTTGCACGTTCTTAACAACTGGTGGAGAACTGTTTTTAGAGAATTAAATTTCCAACTACAACAAACATCCAAAATGACTTTACAAAACTGTTTAGCCTTGAATATGTTTCTGTCAAAAGCACATGGTGTATGTGGAATGTTAAATCTTATAGAGGGAGAATGTTGTATGGTGATACACAATACCACAAGCACCATAGAGAGGTGGTACCTCCCGTGTTGTCTCGTCTCTGCCCAGTGTTAGTTTTATCTGTAATATGTTTGAAGAATCTTACTCTGTTGTCCTTGACCCCTCTCGCAAGGTTTAATTCTAACGAGGCCTTGGCTTTCCTAGTTGCCTCCCTACATCCTCTGACAACAGCCTTATATTCTTCCTGAAATAAATAACTTATGCTATTTCTATGGACAAACAACGTTTAATCAAATTCCTAACTTGTATTCCCTAAACACGTGTTCATTAGAGCATAAGCAAAACAGCGCTGGGTGTGTGGGGGATTCGCTCCGCCCAACACACACACCTTTTGACAATAAGAAGTGTGCTTAAATACAGAAGGTGTTACATATTCATAATAACCCCAGGAATGCCTCTACATATTCATAACCTTTCCCGCTTCTTATTAAAATGAGTCTCAGATACCCATTTCCATAGTCTCCTCCCTGACCCTCCCCTGCTGCGCCTGCGCAGTGTCACTTGGTGATTTTTAGGAGGGGTCTTTGGGGGTCTTTGGATGAAAGCTCCTTCAGCTTAATCACAGTGAACTTTGTACCTTTGGCTCATTATGATGAACTGGCTGGAACCCAAGCTGCCAAGTCGACCAAAACCAGACTGGCGCCCCCTTTTGCTGTGAATCTTGGTTATCTTGTCTCCTCAAGGTTACAGCTGGTGCTGTAAAGCTTCTGATCTTGGCATTCAATGGGGTTCTGTTTTTTTCTTAACACGATTGATTACATAGGGCTCTAAACTAGATATTCATCATGTGGCTTTAAGAGTTAGTTTGTTAGTAGGCACTCATTATGTGGTTGGTTAACCCTAAAAATATTAGTTCCCTCTATCAATATAACTTCAGAAACAAGTTTCATAACTTTTTACGTAGAACTTAACCACCTTTTCCTTTTTCCAGGTTCAGAGCCCGTGCCTCATTTGGTTATCTCTGTAAACATTAAACATCTCCTCAGCACGAATCACAACTGCATTTCTCACATTTCCAAGTGACCAGCCCCTCCTTCCATGATCTGTAGACTCTTCCACTTGAGTTTTCCCAGCAGTTCCACGTTTAACCAAGCAGGTCTCCTGCCTCCCTTCCTTGACTTCCTACCTGTTGGGATGCTCTGATCTCGAGCTTGGAAGAAGCAGTCCCTGAATGCTAACCAACTATCTTGGGTCCCTTGAACTTCAAGTACCCTGTCCCATGGGATTTCCCCCAGCAATTGCTTGAAAAGGCCAAAGTTGGGTCTACTCAAGACCAGGGTTGTGACTCTACTCGGTATTGCGCTCCTGTGCCCCCCCCGCCCCGAGCCCAAGACTCCATTTCCCGGCATGCCTTGAGCCACCCACGTCCCCCTCCTGGCGCTCTCCCGGGTCCCCCCGCCCGGTGAGCGCAGGGTCCCCTCGTTCCGGCTGCCGACCGCCCCAAACCCCACCGGGACGGCCGGGACCCGGCACCGGCGTCGCGCCCCCCGCAGCTTCGGGCAGCGGCGGCTGCAGCACCAGCTCGGGGAGGCACCCGTGTGGCCAGGGGTGGCGGGCAGGGCCAGGGGCCGCAAGGACACAGCGGTGCTCCCGGTGCCCGCCCCCCCGAGCCGAGCGGGGCGGAGCGGCAGGACTACACCTCCCGTGCTGCACCGGCGGCGGGCGGCCCTCCCGGGCTGACGCTGCCGGCGGCTCCCGGCGCCGCCTTTGTCCGTGCGGGGCTGGCGGCGCGGCCCCGGCGCACGTAGGGAAGGTTTGGGTACTCGGGAGCTTCCAAAACTCCTCTTTTCGGGGCTCTTTTTTGCCTTTACTTCGAGGCGGCCGGGTCGGTGGAAAAAGCTCTATGGTCGGTCCTTTTCCCCGTAGCTGTGGAGGCTCGGGATGCAGGGAAGGCAGCTGTGGGCAGGTGAGTGATTTCCTTGGATGGTATCCCAGTCTAAGGAGGACAGTCTTCTGTGCAAGCAGAATGGACTCCAACAGCTCTATGACAGTTACAGACTAAAGTTGTTTAATGCGAAATTTGATCAGGTTATATAATCTTAAACTGCTGATTTTGTAGTTACATTATATTAGTTATATTATTTATAGTTAGATTACGCACCGCTTGCATTTCTCTAGCTAATATATGATTGGTTGCTATCTTAGACACTCATCACCTCCTATGTCTTGCCACAAACTACTTTAATTCCTCATTTTCCTCTTGCTTCATCAACTTTCTTCCCCATTCTGTGTGGTCAAGGACCTTTCAATGGCCCTTCACTTGTGGTCTAGATCACCTCAATCCAGTCTTGCTCACTGCACAGATGTCTGTTTGTTTCCAGAAATGATCCCACAGTTCCCCCTTTTGTTTTTTGAACCATCCAGGTACCTGCAAGTGTCTTCTCAACAGAATGTCTGATTAGATTCATTATACAAGGTGCAATCATTAAGATCACAATTATTACAATCAAAATAGTTAATCCGTGCAAAAGGAAATCTTTAGTGATTCCTAACCCTTTAAGCCATTCATCTAACCCACTATTTAATATGGTGAATTTCTTAGTCATTTCTTGTAAATCTCGTATTTGCTTATGTATAGATACAGAGCTACTTTATAAATTCATACAACACATTCCTTCGAATTCTTCACATCCATGTCCTTGCGGAAGCAGTAAAAAAATCTACAGTGGCTCTATTTCGCAAAGTTGCTTGCCTAATGCTATCTGTATCAACTAACATCTCTGATAGGATTGTAGAAGTAAGATTTGTTTGCTTAGCTACCCAGCACCTGAGTTTCTTAATGTCACCTAATGCTTTACCTGCCGCTACATTTGGTGCAAAAAGCGAAGTTAGTACAACTAATTAATTATCCCAAAATTTAATCTCATCTTTGCAGTTTTCACTGAAATATGATAAGTTTCTTAGTTTTGTTAAGCAAAGTATTATTTAGAAGATCTCAATATTGCAGAGCAAACAGAGATTTTGCCTAAATAACAAGGTCCTCCCCAGGCATTAGAAGGTATTGCTGGCCAAGCTTGGTCACCACAAATAAGAAAGTTCCTGGAGGTAACTTTTTTGCTTTGGTACTTGCATTGATATTTTAATTTATATAACTGTTACACTGAGTTACAGAACTTCTGTACCAGGGTGATATTGGTTCTACACATTTTTTTCCCATTGTAATTTCTGTTAACCATAGGTGTGCTATTGTTGGGTCTCCATACCTTATTGATATTGTAAGCGAGTTCTGTCATCTGACCCCCAAACGCAATACAGCTCTGGTTGGATGACACTGATCCTAATAAATCTAGTTCTTGTGGTTCCAAACAAGTGGTATTAAGAGCATTGATTATCATCCCAGCCCTAGAGGCTCGGGCTTGCTGTCGCAAGTCAGTTACATAAAAATTATATGTGCGAAAATACTCATTGAATTCTCGTGCACTTTTGGAATTATCATTCTCAGTGCGAAAGTATCAATTGAACTCTTGTTTAACTGCAGAGTCCCTCATCATTATCCAGGTTTTGTTTTTTACATAACCTTTGAATTCTTGCAAATCATATATCGGTATCCCTATTCGACGTGTTCTAAAGGGATCTTTAGGTGTTGCCATAGATAAACACAAAGATTCTTGTCTTGTCATGTTTGCAAGAGTTACCCAAATGTTCTGTTGCAGGTTAACAGTCCAAGGTCCTGCTTGCACCAGACACACATTCCACACCAGCCACACTATGAGGATTTTAGTCAAGGCTTTACCCATTTCACTGGAATCCATTGCATTCCTGTTCCTGAAATGATACAAGCATACCCTCGTCCCCAAGTTATAAGCTGAAAAGGTCCTTCCCATTGACCGGTATCAATATTCTTGACTTGAACTAATATTTCCTTATTTAAGTCAATTAAATCATTCTCTAGTCCCTGCACGTTTAACAATTGGAGGCACTCTTTCCCCATTGGGTAAACGCAAAAAATTTAATATGCACACTGCATTTTGTAATTTCTCATGCGGTGTAGCCTTGGGCTCTCCCCCTTTTTGCTTTTGTAATTGATGTTTCAGGGTTTGATTCATGCGCTCTATGATAGCTTGTCAGGTGGGTGGATGAGGGATACCTGTGATGTGTGAAGCTCCCCACATTTGCAAAAACTCATGCGTGGATTTAGCTATATATCCAACCCCGTTATCTGTTTGAATTGTTTAAGGAATACCTAGTACTGGAAATGCTGATCACAAATGCTTTTGAACATGTTTACTTGTCTCACCTGATTGGGCTGTGGCCCAAGTGGCTGCTGAGAAGCAATCTACTGATACATGAACATATTTTAACTTCCCGAATTCTGGGATATGTGTCACATCCATTTGCCATAACTGCAATGAGTATAGTCCTCTAGGGTTTACTGCATCAGGAGAAATTGTGCTAAGACCTTGACAATCTGGGCAAGTTTGAACTATAGATTTTGCACCTGCTAAATTTAGGTGAAATTGCCGCATTAATACTTTGGCAGATTAATGGAAGAATTCATGAGATCTCAATTTTTCAGGAATGGGTCCTACCCAAGCTGGGGTTACAAGATGATCTGCTTCAGCATTACCTGCTGCTAATTCTCCAGGTAGCCCAGTATGACTGTGTATGTGTGCAATATAACACAGGTGCTGCCTTTCTTGTAACAAATACCACAATGTCCAAAACTGCAAATACAGATCTTCCTGCTTGCAGTGTTTTAGGATAGCTCTTTCCATTCTCTGGACTACTCCTACAACATATAATGAATCAGAGATTATGTTTAGTGGTTTGTCTTTCCAAAGCTTAAAGGCTTCTGTAATAGCTTGTAGCCCAACTCACTGTGCTGACCCATTAGCTTGTACTATATGTGAACACCACTGAGTTCACCACCTTCTCACCAGACTACTGCAGCTTTTCCAGATTTACTTCCTCCTTTAGTGAACACTGTGAGTCCTTTTACTGGTTTTTGACTGTACAAAGGAAGTCTTTCTACTCCTCACAGAATCCCAGAATCCCAGAATGTCAGCGGATGAAGGGCCCTGGAAAGCTCATCCAGTGCAATCCCCCCATGGAGCAGGAACACCCAGATGAGGTTACACAGGAAGGTGTCCAGGCGGGTTGGAATGTCTGCACAGAAGGAGACTCCACAACCCCCCTGGGCAGCCTGGGCCAGGCTCTGCCACCCTCACCAGGAACAAGTTTCTTCTCAAATTTAAGTGGAACCTTTTGTGTTCCAGTTTGAACACATTACCCCTTGTCCTATCACAGTTGTCACCGAGAAGAGCCTGGCTCCATCCTCCTGACACTCACCCTTTCCATATTGATCCCCAGGAATGAGTCACCCCTCAGTCTCCTCTTGTCCAGCTCCAGAGCCCCAGCTCCCTCAGCCTTTCCTCACACGGGAGATGCTCCACTCCCTTCAGCATCTTGGTGGCTGCGCTGGACTCTCTCCAGCAGTTCCCTGTCCTGCTGGAACTGAGGGGCCACAACTGGACACAAGATTCCAGGTGTGGTCTCCCCAGGGCAGAGCAGAGGGGCAGGAGAACCTCTCTGACCTACTGACCACCCCCTTCTAACCCACCCCAGGTACCATTGGCTTCCTGGCCACAAGGGCCCAGTGCTGGCTCATGGTCACCCTGCTGTCCCCAGGACCCCCAGGTCCCTTTCCCCTACACTGCTCTCTAATAGGTCATTCCCCAACTTACACTGGAACCTGGGGTTGTTCCTGCCCAGATTCAAGACTCTACACTTGCCCTTGTTATATTTCATTACATTTCTCCCCACCCAGCTCTCCAGCCTGTCCAGGTCTCTGATGGCAGCACAGCTTCCAGTGTCAGCCACTCCTCCCAGCTTCCTCCTACACTGGTTAAAAACGTAAACATCTTATGTGAAGGTTAATGTATTTTTATAATACCTCTGTACCTTTCTAGGGCTACCTGTAACGGTGTCGAGTGCTGTAAAGCTCGTTCAATATAATTCTGTTGTAAAGGCAGTAGTATCGTAGCTGGTTCTAACCCTGCAATGCCGATTATTCTTTCTCTACCTTTCATTATTAGTGTGGCAAAGCTCTCAGTTCTGGTACTAATTGTCTTTTTTGTCTGAAAAGGTAAAAAGACCCATTCTAAAATTTTTAAGGGCTCTGTCTCATTTAACCGTTGCATTATAATAGCACATGGATACGGATGATGATTAATAATTGCTAAAATTATGTCTTCGTCTACAGTTCTCCTGTCTCCATAGGCTTGTGAAACTTTTGATGATATGTGGTCTAGTGCATGCTGTGCTTCTGCTGTAAGATGTCTAGTAGAATTTAGATCTCCATCATCTCTTAGCAGTTCAACTAAGGGACTCAGGTCTTCGTTAGTGATACCACAAATATTGCATACCCAATTCAGGTCTCCTACTAATTTTTGCACATTATTCAATGTAGCAATTTCTGTTCTTATCTGTAGCTTTTGTGGAGTGATTGTAGTTTTTGTCATTTCCCATCCCAGGTATTTCCAGGTACTTCTGTTTGGATTTTTTCTGGGGCAGTTTGTAAACCACTGTTCTGGAAAATTGTAGTGAGCTCTTGAATCATTGATTCCTTATTGAGTTGTTGTCTGGCAATCATAGATGACATATTGAGGCCATCTTTTTCTCACAGGTTTCAGTGCCCAATCTACATAGATTTCACACATTGTGGGTGAATTTTTCATCCCTTGTGGTAAAACTACCCAACAATACCTCTGCATTGGACTAGCTTTGTTAGTGCTGGGAACAGAAAACGCAAATTGTGGTGCATCTTGACTGTCAAGTGGTATTGTAAAAAAAACAATCCTTAAGGTCTATAATCAATAATTCCCAATTGCAAGGGATCATGGCAGGAGATGGCAGTCCTGGCTGCAGGGCTCCCGTGTCCTCCATTACCTCATTGATTTTTCTTAGGTCATGTAATAGTCGCTATTTACCACTTTTCTTTGGTATAACAAACACTGGAGCGTTCCAAGGACTGGTACTGAGGACAATATGCCCCTTTTCTAATTGTTCTGCAACCAGTTCTTGCAATTTAGCAACCTTTTCTGTGATCAGCGGCCATTAATCAACCCATACTGGAGTGTCTGTTTTCCGCTTCAATTTGAGTATTGGTCGCTCTTCAATAGCCACTGTGAAAAATCCTGAAAACCTTGAGGGCTGGTTTCAACAACACAATTAATTTGACTGAGCACATCTCTACCAAGTAAGCTAATAGGTATGGGTGACATGTATGGTCTCACATGACAAAAACCCCCGTCCTCATCTGTACAAGTAACAGTCACCACACTTTGTTGAGTGTTGGCAACACCTCCCACCCCCATTAACCCATGAGATGGAGATACGACAGGCCAGGATGGTGGCCAATTTTGCTGGCTGATAATGGTTACATCTGCACCGGTATCTATTAAAATCTCAAGTGTGCAATCCTTAGGATGGTGGCAGTGAGGATGTGCGAAAGTCACTGTGATCGTTGGCTTCCATCTTGTAATGTCTAACGTTAGAAACACTTCAGGTTGTCCAGTAGAACTGAAGCTGCCGTCCCCTTTCTCTTGATTTAAGGCGTGTGAAACTTGTGCTTTGAATGGTACCAGTTGAGCTATTTGGAATATTGACTGGAGGAGACGGAGTCCACACCATGATTTCTATCTGTCCTGTGAAGCCTACATCAATAACTCCCAGTAAAACAAACAGTCCTTTTTCCGTTGTTGAAGATCATCCTAGCAGAAGTGAACCTAGTCCATTTCCCAGAGGTCCATGTACATTTGTTGGTATGCATCAAACTTGAGTATCCTAAAGAGTAATGCCTACTGCTGTTTCCAGGTTGTCACAGTCCGTTCGGCAATGGACTTGTGATGGTTCTTTTACCTTGATCTCAGAGCACAAAATTAAGGCAACCTAAATGCCAAGGGGTTATGATTCAATCAAGCAGTGTTACTTTATTAATTTGCCTGTAAAGCCGCACGTGATACAGAGACAGAGAGAGTAAGAAAAAGAAAGAGGAAAGAAATGGGGAAAAGTAAAGGTAAAGATGAGAAATGAGGTTGCGTTTATTACCAGTCCAGTTCCAGAAGCGTCCCTCTGGTCTCTGGTCCCGTGGAGTCCTGCTGGTCCTCCGTCGTGGTTCAGGATCCTCTGGTGGGAAGATCTTCAACAGTGTCCATTCTGGAGTCACCTTTTATGCTTCTTCACCCCCCCTTGCTCCCATTGTTTTAGGCCAATTTCGCAACCCAGGCTTATATTGCGCAGGCTTAAAGATCCACGCGTTCTTTTGCCAACGCTTACATGTCCAGCATTCACGGGTCTTTCTCTGGTCCATTGGGTGACCTCAGGACCCTTGGTGAGTTTCTGGCCATGCTCCTTTTTGTTGGCCATTGTTTGGGGGAGCAGGTGAGGGACATGTGTGACTGAGGCTGCAGGTGAGAACACATCTTCTGGATGGCAGCTATTGTCCCCGGGTCGAAGAGGCCCTCATAACAACAGCTTTCAGGAGGCTGGGGCTCGTTTGGCTGAAGCAGCAAAGTCCACACAGCAGCCATTGTTAGCAGCAGTCCCCCCGAATCAGAGAAACAGTTCAACACAATGCTTCTCCTCGGGCCTCTCTCCAAGTCATTGTCCATCCATTCTTTCGGTCAGGGCTTCAGTTCTCTAAGTCCTTGATAGCGATGTTCAGGCAAATGCTGCTCCATCTTCGGACCGACTCTCACACAGGTCCACTCCGGCACTCCCTGAGGTTTGGGTGCGGGGGCTCGCCAAGCTGCCCGATTCTGTTGTTCCGGATTGCTCGCTCTCACTCGTGTGAACACGCGAGGCGGTGGCGCGCTCTGCTGGCCGTTTCCCAAATAGGCTCCGTTATGATGATGCCTCTCTGGGTGTCTTCTCACGCTGCAGCGTTTTCAGTTGCTTCGCTCCCCCTGCTTCGGTCCTGCCGACAGCAATGCTCCAGCCGGGCTCCTCTCCCCTCTGCGCTCCCTCTTCTTGGCGTGTCATGTCGGTGCTGCTCTCTTTTCAAAGAATCACGTCACAGTATCACAGTATCACAGTATATTTGGGATTGGAAGGGACCTCCAAAGATCATCTAGTCCAATCCCCCTGCTGGAGCAGGAACGCCTAAGTGAGGTCGCACAGGAACATGTCCAGGCGGGTTTTGAATGTCTCCAGAGAAGGAGACTCCACAACCTCCCTGGGCAGCCTGTTCCAGTGCTCTGTCACCCTCACTGAGAAGAAGTATTTTCCTCAAATTTAAGTGGAACCTCTTGTGTTCCAGTTTGATCCCATTACCCCTTGTTCTATCATTGTTTGCCACCAAGAAGAGCCTGGCTCCATCCTCATGGCATTCACCCTTTATATATTTATAAGCATTAATAAGGTCACCCCTCAGTCTTCTCTTCTCCAAACTAAAGAGCCCCAGCTCCCTCAGCCTTTCTTCATAAGGGAGGTGCTCCACTCCCTTAATCATCTTTGTTGCCCTACGCTGGACCCTCTCCAGCAGTTCCCTGTCCTGCTGGAACTGAGGGGTCACCATTTGAGGGAGAAGAACGAACTCCAGCAACCCTATGAGAGTTACAAACTGAAGCCATTTAAGGAGAAGTGGGTGGGCAGGGAAGTGCATCTGCCACACGTCCACATGACCGCAGTCATAATTCAAGGGGTCTCTTTGCAGTGGTGGTGCAGTTAAAAGGTAGTGCAGTTTCAGTGACTCTTACCATTCACTGTGAATCATGGCTTCTGTCACGGTTCATTCGATGATGGACTCGTGATGATTCTTTTACCTTGATCTCAGAGCGCAAAATTAAGGAGACCAAAATGCCAAGGGGTTATAATTCAATCAAGCAGTGTTACTTTATTAATTTGCCTGTAAAGCCGCACGTGATACAGAGAGAGAGAGAGTAAGAAAAAGAAAATGGAAAAGAAATGGGGAAAAGTAAAGGTAAAGATGAGAAATGAGGTTGCGTTTATCACCAGTCCAGTTCCAGAAGCATCCCTTTGGTCTCCGGTCCCGTGGAGTCCTGCTGGTCCTCTGTCATGGTTCGGGATTCTCTGGTGGGAAGATCTTCAACAGTGTCCATTCTGGAGTCACCTTTTATGCTTCTTCACCCCCCCTTGCTCCCATTGTTTTAGGCCAGTCTCTGCCTAGACTTCGCAACCCAGGCTTGTACTGCGCGGGCTCGAAAGATTCACGCTTTCTTTTGCCAACGCTTATGTGTCCAGCATTCACGGGTCTTTCTCTGGTCCATTGGATGACCTCAGGACCCTTGGTGAGTTTCTGGCCATGCTCCTTTTCATTGGCCATTGTTTGGGGGAGCAGGTGAGGGACACGTGTAACTGAGGCTGCAGGTGAGAACACATCTTCTGGATGGCAGCTATTGTCCCCAGGTCGAAGAGACCCTCGTGACAGTCACTTTCAGGGGGTTGGGGCTGGTTTGGCTGAAGCAGCAGACAAAGTCCACACAGCAGCCATTGTTAGTAGCAGCCCCCCCAAATCGGTGAAACAGTGCAATACAATGCTTCTCCTCAGGCCTCTCTCCAAGTCATTGTCCATCCATTCTTTCGGTCAGGGCTTCAGTTCTCTAAGTTCTTGATGGCGATGTTCAGGCAAATACTGCTCCATCTTCGGACCGACACTCACAGCTTCTCATTTATCTTCCACTGACTACAAACACTATCAGTAATGAATAATACAATATCAGTCATTAATCAATGATGGAATCATAACAACAATCAGCAACAGCAACAGGAAGCACTCCCCTGAGGTTGTAGAAGGCTGGTTGGCCATCCTGACAAAGAAAAACCAAACACATGCAAACTTTTCCCAACCACTTAGTCCCCAGTATGGCAACAATTGCCTCTGAGTCCTTTGATGTCCTTCATCTTGTTGGTTTGGTCCTACAGTGGCATCAATACATTTGAGCTGTGGACACAGTACTTCTCTATCAACATGTCCAAGATTTCCATGACGTTTTAAAACTCCTTTAATGCCCTTCACAAGGACACAAAAGGGTTAAGGTTCTGTTTCTTGTCATGGGGCATGGGGGAGTTTTGCCCCTTTGTGTTCTCAGTTTTACCTTCCAGCACATCCACCAGGTTCTACATATGCTCAGTGGGTCATCCATGCAGAAGTGCTTGGGGTACCTCGAAGGCTAAGGGCTCATGCCACAGGTGGCCCCACTCCAGGCCACCATTCCGGTCCCACCTGACATGGAAAGGTTCAGGTTACTGGGTGGGGAGGACCATCCGGGGTGAGGCTTGCAGCTGCCTGGGTGGACCCTCCTGCTTCCTTCTGTGGTACCACCTGGGTCCACCCACCCGATTCCATGCCCATTGGTGAAGCAGCCAAAGGTGGCTGGGATTTACCGGTGCTGTCATGGGGATTCCCTGCTGCCCTTTCTCATTCATCGCCTGTATGCCAGCAGCCTTTCGTATGCCCTCAGCCAACTCCAACAACCCTCTTATCTAACGGTGATGAGCTTCACATGTTCCTTGGGATCCACATTGCCAACCCAATAACCCACCCAAGATGTCATGGATCAGTCACCATCCAGTCTGTCACTTAAAAACACACCGGGTGTCCAGTACCCTCCTGTCTCATTGTCGCTTAACAGCACGTCAGACTCTGTTCCAACAAGAGATACCACATACCATTTCTCGAAATCCAAATCCATGGTCCACTTCTAACTTTGGGCAACATGAAGGAGCTTCCCCACTTGTGCTAACACAATCTCTT
Organism: Columba livia; assembly: GCF_036013475.1. Lineage (NCBI taxonomy): Eukaryota > Metazoa > Chordata > Aves > Columbiformes > Columbidae > Columba > Columba livia. Next base: position 1,363,710 of record NC_088602.1, read on the forward strand.
GCTCTAAAAATCCATCCAGTCTCTCCCTAACCATAACTTCACCTTCACACAATCTATTTCAAGTTGTTTCTCAAAGTCACACCTCTCCAACTGTCTATAGTATTTGCACTGGTCCTGTGCTTGCCTTAAGCAGGTGCACAGGACAGGACAGACAATAGCACAAAGAACAGCACATGTGGCTACAGCCACTCGGGGACTGAACCACCTCTATTCTGTGCCCCAATCGTGCACAGAATGGGGTAGAAGGATTACAGCTGTACCTCTGGAATAATTTCTCCATTTTTGGCATCCCATCAAAAACACCAATTTAAACATGCCACAGAGGCAGCCCAAAATGACTTCAAACAAATATGAACCTTAGCTCTATTTGGCAACAGGAACCAAATGACAGAAACTAAGGCAAGCGAGGGGAGGAAGTAACATAAGATCAATCAGCACTCTGAGAACATTTAACAAGCTGCAGGTTCACGTACCACTTGAGGATATTATTACCACGCAACTACATGAGAATAATGATCCCCAGCCTGCATGCCCTCACTCCAAGAGAGGCCTCTCTCCCTCAAGGCACCCAGGAGAAATAATCACTTGCCAGGGGGGTACAAGGTCTCACTCCAGGATATATCCAGGAGAAATAATTGCTCACCAAGGGGAAGGTGAGGGCTCTCAGTCCTGGGAAATCTCCTTAAATGGGTTCCACTACCAGCCAGTTTAACCCCTTCTTGATATTGGGCCTCCCCAGGCTCACATCACTGCTGCTGAACAGTTAGAACTTCCCCTTCAGGGGTCTCACACTATCCCAAAAACTCCCACGAACCCCAGCAGCAACACAAACTTCTGCCACTGTTCACGGTGGTGCCGTTCACCTCCGAGCCCATCCTGCCGACACCCTCCCTGCCGCTATTGCTGGACATGGCTGATCCCCCCGAGCCGGCTCTTCTCCAGGTGAACAGCCCAGCTCTCCCAGCTGAGGATCCCCTCCCTTGGCCTGCTGGCCACGCTCCTCCTGATGCAGCCCAGGACACCTTTGCTCATGGCCAACGTGGTGCCCACCAGGACCTTCTCTGCTGAGCTGCTTTCCAGCCGGGTGGCCCCAACCTGTGCTGGTGCCTGGGCTGGTTCCTCCCCGGGACAGGACTCTGCACTTGTTGGACTTCAGGAGGTTCCTGGCAGCCCACATCTCCAGCCCACCTTGTCCCATCGTGGTCCCAGCCCTTCAGGCTGTCCATACTGGTCCCATCAGGGTGGGTACTTTGTCGTCTCTCCTGTCACCAAGGACACGGCTGTTCATGGGGCACTTCTGCTACCCTGTTTGAAAGACCAGTACCCAATCCATCCCGTAGAGCCCATTTGTTCCCAGAGCACAGACACCTCCCCATATCTGAGACATACTGAGGACCCGAAAGAGCACTCCAGTGACAACTCAGCACCCCAACTACCCCCCGGCGTGTCCCGCCGTGTCTCGGTGCCCCCGAGCCCAGGACTCCATTTGCAGGGGACCCGAGTGGCCAGGGGTGGCGGGCAGGGCCAGGGGCCGCAAGGACACAGCGGTGCTCCCGGTGCCCGCCCCCCCGAGCCGAGCGGGGCGGAGCGGCAGGACTACACCTCCCGTGCTGCACCGGCGGCGGGCGGCCCTCCCGGGCTGACGCTGCCGGCGGCTCCCGGCGCCGCCTTTGTCCGTGCGGGGCTGGCGGCGCGGCCCCGGCGCAGGTAGGGGCGGCGGGCGGCGGGCCCGCGGCACGGGGATGGGCGCTGCTGGCCCGCGGGGTCCCGGCGGAGGGGACTCGGCCCCGACGGCCTCTCCCGTGCTCTCCCCTCCGCCGGCCGCCCCCCAGCCCTGCCGGACCCCCCCGCACTCCCCTTAGGGCCCGGCTCCCCCCGGCGCTCCGGCCTTTCCCCGGCTCGCCCCGTGGCCCCCGTGCAACGCGGACACGCTGCTCCGTGTCCCAGCCGCCCGGGCCCCCCTGGATCCGGCCCTGGCGGCCCCGGCGCTGGGAAGGGCTGGGCTGGGGCCGGACCGGGTGCTCAGACCCCCGGGACACCCCGCACATCTTCGTGCTGCCCTTTTGGTGCACCGGAGCAAGATTTGGGTACTCGGGAGCTTCCAAAACCCCTTTTTTTTTGTGGCTCTTTCTCGGCTTTGCCCCGAGCTGGCTGGGTCAGTGGATGACGCTCTTTGGTCCTTTTCCCGGTAGCTGTGAAGGCTCGGGATGCAGGGAAGGCAGCTGTGGGCAGGTGAGTGAACTTGTGCCCCTGATTTCTTCATGAAAATGTTGTGCTTGCAGGGACCATCTGTCCTGGCTGTGCTGGTGTGGCTGGTGACGGGACAGGCACCTCATGTGGAATCCGGAGCATCCCGCCTCCCTCTTCCCGGATCAATACCTGCACGGGCCTCCATCTCCGCGCCGAGAGCAGCGACGCGCCGGGCTCCAGGCTGCTGCGGCAAGGTGGGGGTCAGGCACGGCCCCGGCTCTGGGGACACCACGGGCTGGAATTGCCGTGGGTGGTGCTGCCGAGCTGTACCACGGGGTGTGCGTGCCTCGGGCCATGCCTCATATCATGGTTCTGTGCCTGGTCCTGGTAGTTGATCTGGCTTGGGGCATGGGTGAGGGACAGGATGCAGTCCCGGCTTCTCTGGCATGGGTCCCTAATTTGGCACGAGCAGGGGAAACCTGCCTCTAAGCCTGGCAGCTGGTGGGGTGTTCCTAGAGACCTGCTGAGTGAACCCCCTGTACCCTGATGACCCTGCTGTGCCACCCGGCTGTGCCAAGACTGCCCCTCTTCCCTCACCCTTCCCTTACATGGAATGCTCTGAGCTCTCCCAGTGCTACCCTTGGGATGCCAGAGTCCCCAGTGCCAGCAAGGCCCTGCTTGGCAGCACCAGTATTTCAGCAGAGGTGTTTAGCAACCATGCGGTGGGGTGTGCTGAGCCGGGTGTGCTTCTTGCTGCAGATGTCGGTGACGTTTGAGGACGTGGCGCTCTACTTCTCCCCCGAGGAGTGGGCAAAGCTGTCAGGCTGTCAGCGGCAGCTCTACCGGGAGGTGATGCTGGAGAACTACCAGATGGTCGCCTCGCTGGGTGAGGACTCTCTCTGGTGATGTTGGGCTGGGGTCAAGCCAGAATTCATCTCTTTAACTGAGCTGGAGACTTTGAACAGGAAAATCCAGCTGTCGCTGTTGATGCCCGAGCGGTTGTGACTGCTGGTTTTACCACCCCAATGCTCTCCTGTGGAGAACGGTCCTGGGAGAGAGAATGCTATGAGAAGGGATGGGATGGAATAACCTTTTTTAATGAGAAGGCACCAACTGGGGCCATCTAGTTCAACTGTGTGACCACTTTAGGGCTGATCACAAACTGCAGCGTGTTGTTAGAGACCTTCTGCAAACATCTCTCAAACAGGGACAGGCTTGGGGCATTGACCGCCTCTCCTGACAACTTGTTCCAGGGATTGACCACCCCCTCAGTACAAAAATGCTTCCTCACATCCAGTCTAAACCTCCCAGGCGCAGCTTTGAGCTGTTCCCAGGTGTCCTGTCTGCAGGAGAGTGGCCGAGGTGACGGGGGCGAGGCGAGAGGAGGCTGTAGGTGCAGGGATGTGGGGGCTGAAGCCGCAGCCTGGCAGGGACAGGAGAGAGGAGCGGGGTGGGGGGGATGCTGGGGTTGTGGGTGCGGGGGCCGGTGCTGCTGTCCCGGCAGTGCGGGAGAGGGGGCTTCTCTCTGTGCCCCGGACAGGCTGGGCCACCATCAAACCTGAGATCATCTGCAAGATGGAGCGAGAAGAGACACCATGTGTGCCAGACGACCCTGGGGAGCAGCAGAGGTACCAGAGCCCTGTGCCAGGTGAGTGCCCAGGTTCTGCTAGGGGAAGTTGGGGGGCTCAACAGGCGCCATCCCCTTAGTCCAAGTGATCCATGTGCCTGCAAGGATGTGAGGCTGGCAGGGTGTCAATGCTGCTCTCCATGGGGACGGGTCCCATGTGCCCATCCTGTCCCTGGCAGTGACCCTGGTCTCTCCTTCCCAGCAGCCCTCAGCCCCAGCATGCAGATGTAGGCTGAGTGGGTCCCCAAGATGCTGTCGGGAGGGTGCTGGAGACCTGGTGTGTTTTTAAGTGGCAGAGTGGATGGTGAATAATTTTCAGGGACCATATTTTAAAATAGAAGTCTCAAATTCCGTTTGCTCCTGTCTCTGAGCAGTGACGTCACCCCTGGTAAACCTGCCTAGCTACGATCCCCAGGAAACCTGCCCAGCTCCAGGCAATAAGGGACTTGCCTGGCTACAAGCAGTCGTCTTCACCTGCCAAGGCACACATAGGACCACATGGGACCAACGTGCTGGGACTGGGAATGCCCCACTTCCAGGGATGGCAAACTCAGGCAGGAAGTTTCTGGGGGGCTCGTCCTGCAGCCAGCCGGGCGGGAGCCAGGGAGCCCAGTTGGGGCACCCGCACCTCCCTGCCCTCCCAGAACCCCAGCCGTTACAGAAGAGCCCTCCCAGGTGCCCTGAGTATGACAAGAGATTCAAGAACCAGACAGCACTGGATGCCCACGTGCAGAGCCACATACGTGAGCGTCCCTTCCACTGCACTGACTGTGGCAAGAGCTACATCTACAAGCAGAATCTGATGAGTCACCAGCGCATCCATACCGGGGAGAAGCCCTTCACCTGCACTGATTGTGGCCAGAGCTTCAGGAACAAGAACAACCTCATCACTCACCAGCGCATCCACACTGGGGAGAAGCCTTTTGCCTGCTCCAACTGCAGCAAGAGCTTCAGGCAGAAGAAGAGCCTGATCATCCATCAACACATCCACACTGGGGAGAAGCCCTTTACCTGCTCCGACTGTAGAAAGAGCTTTGTCAACAGGCAAAATCTGCTGAGTCACCAGCGCATCCACACTGGGGAGAAGCCCTTCACCTGCACCGCATGTGGCAAGAGCTTCAGTCTGAAGAAGTACCTGAGTAGACACCAGCAGGTGCACCAGGGCCTGGGGGTTGTGTCAGAGGTTGTGCAACAGGAGGGGGGCGGTCCGTCTCTAATGAAGAAGAACCTCGTCATCCATGAGAGCATCCACACCAGAGAGAAAGCCTTCAGTTGTGTTGACTGTAGCAAGACCTTCAGGAAGAAGTGGACCCTCATCATCCACCAGCGCATCCACACTAGGGAGAAGCCCTTCACCTGCACCAGATGTGGCAAGAGCTTCAGTGAGAAGGCGAAATTAATCTACCACCAGCGCATCCACACTGGAGAGAAGCCCTTTACCTGCTCCGACTGTGGCAAGAGCTTTGTTATAAGGTCGAACCTGCTAAGGCACCAGCGCATCCACACCGGGGAGAAGCCCTTTGCCTGCACCAACTGTGGCCAGAGCTTCAGAGAGAAGAGGAGCCTTATTGTTCACCAGCGTATCCACAGTGGGGAGAAGCCCTTCACCTGCACCGACTGTGGCCAGAGCTTCAGGGACAACTGGAACCTCATCACTCACCAGCGCATCCACACTGGGGAGAAGCCTTTTGCCTGCTCCAACTGCAGCAAGAGCTTCAGGCAGAAGAAGAGCCTGATCATCCATCAACACATCCACACTGGGAAGAAGCCCTTTACCTGCTCCGACTGCAGAAAGAGCTTTGTCGACAGGCAAAATCTGCTGAGTCACCAGCGCATCCACACTGGGGAGAAGCCCTTCACCTGCACCGACTGTGGCAAGAGCTTTGTCAAGAGGCAGCACCTGCTGTGTCACCAGCTCATCCACACTGGGGAGAAGCCCTTCACCTGCACTGAGTGTGGCAAGAGCTTCAGGCAGAAGAAGAACCTGAAGAGACACCAGCAGGTGCACCAGAGCCTGGGGGTTGAGCCGGCATATGTCCAGTGGGAGGCGGGGTATCTGTCCGCAGTGAGGAGGCAGGCAGAGGCCGAGTCCTTCCAGTACGGTGTCTGCGAGAAGCGGTTTTGGAAGGAGAGGCTCATGCTGGCTCACCAGCGCACCCACGGCACCCCCAGCCTGCAGCCGCCTCCGCAGCCCAGCACCCCCTGAATCTGCTGCTGAGGGGCCCGTGGGGTGCTGGGGGCTGCTGTGGGGTGGCTGTGGGGGTAGGTCCTGGTTTTGCTTGGGATAGAGTAAATTTTGTTCCAAGTAGCTGGTATAGTCCTGTGTGCTGGATTGAGAAGAATGTTGCTAATACGGGGATGTTTTTGTTCTTGCTGAGCAGGACGGAGCATCGGTCGGGGAGTGATGAGTGATTGTGTTGCGCATCACTTATTTTGTATATTCTGACATAATTATCATCATTGCCATTACTCTTTTCCCCTTCTACTAAACTGTCTTCATCTCAACCCACGAGTTTTACACAGATCACTGGATCAGCCTAATTTAAGTTTTTAATCTAGATATTTAGCTTAAATAACTACATTTTAAATAGAATATATCACTTAGAATTATAAGATTTTGTGATTTTTAGTATACAGTCAGCTTTGCATTACTCAGTGGCAAAATATGCTGAAATCTTAAGCTGCGTTGTAAAGTTCTCCTCACATTCACCAAACTTGTGTCTACTTGAGCAGAAGAAAACAGTTACAATCCATGGACTTGCAAAAAAGCAGAAAGGCCCAGAGGCCACTGGAACACGGCAGGATGGCAAAAGGCTGAACTGATGACACTCCCAAACAGAACTCCCCGAAACGGAGCAGAACCAGAATGGATCTTCATCCCCGTCTGGCCCGATTCTGTCCCAAATACATCGTGACTGCGCTGCCAGCCGTCAGATCCTGACTCTCCTTTAATTTGAAGCATGATGTTCATGGCATGGAATATTCTCATTGCTCAGTCTGCATGTCAGTCAAGATCTGTCTTATCTATGCCCCCTTCCCAGCTGCCTCACACCTGTGGGAACAGAGCTCAGAGTCCTTGACTATCAGACAACAGCAATTAAGAACATTAACTCTGTCCTCCAGTTCTATCTTCTTCTTCTTCAAACTAAATTCAATCAATAAGCCTGCTGGCTATGTAAAAGAAAGGTTTCTAACAGCATGAAGAACATTAACTCACTTTCAGTCAAGCCAGCACACCAAGTCGTATAAAGAATTGGGTGTGCAGATATAATGTTTGGCCATAAACTCATGTAATCCTGTTACAGTCTGTTTGGGGAAGTTGGAGAAATTAATTAATTTAACCAGAGTGAGATTAAGAGACAAACGGGGGCAAATGCAACTTAATTAACTTTATTAAGTACTTCTGTAAATGGATGTTCATATGGTATGTTATGGTAAGAAAATAACGATAGGACAGGGAGAAGGAGACAGGAAAGGAGGAAACCTTGCAAGCAGTGGGGATAGATTTGCAAGAGACACTCACCACCATGGGTGGATCCAGCGGTGTTTTCTCTCTAGTAGGTGGGGTGGTGCGTCTCAGGAAGGCAGCTCGTTCATCACTCACAAAACAACCGCCCCTTACATCCCAGAGAGGTACACACGTAATACCTGTCAGTGGTGGGGGTCTCCAGTTCGCAAGCACTACTGTGTGGTTCTACAGTCTTCTGTAAGGCATTTTGGGGCTATTTTGGGAGGTTGTTTCCTGGACATATACTGCCTTGTACGCACTTCTGTGCATGTTCTCAGTCCCAGCACACCAGTCCCGTGTAGTCCTGTGTGTGCCTCGGCACGGGAAGGTGATCGCTTGTAGCCAGGCAAGTCCCCTATTGCCTGGAGTTGGGCAGGTTCCCTGTGGCTTGTATCCAGGCAGGTCTCTGGAAAACGACGTAGTCGGTCATGGCAGAGACAGGATCAAACAAACTTTGAGACATTTAGCTTAAAATATGGTCCCTGACAATGGTCAGGATCAAGGGGCAGGCTGGCAGGGGTGACACTGTTGTGGGCGTCTGTTACAGGCCACCAGATCAGGCTGAGGAAGTTGATGAGGCCTTCTCTGGGCAGTTGAGAGTGGCCTCACGGTCACAGGCCCTGGTTGTTGTGGGGGATTTTAACTTCCCTGATGTTTGCTGGAAGGACCATTCAGCCAGCCAGCCACAGTCCAGGAGGTTCCTCCAGTGCATCGGTGAGAACTTCCTCATGCAGATGGTGGAGGAGCCGACTAGGAGAGGTGCACTGCTGGATCTCATCCTCACTAACAAGGAGGGTCTGGTCGAAGCAGTAAAGGTTGAGGGCTGCCTGGATTGCAGTGACCACGAGATGGTGGAGTTCAGCATCTTGTGTGGCAGGAACAGAATAGCAAGTAGAATTGCAACCCTGGACTTTAGCAGGGCTGACTTTGGCCTTTTCAAGCAATTGCTGGGGGAAATCCCATGGGCAAGACTGCTTGAAGGAAAAGGGGCCCAAGATAGCTGGATTGCATTCAGAGATTGCTTCTTCCACGCTCAGGATCAGAGCATCCCCACACGTAGGAAGTCAAGGAAGGGAGCCAGGAGGCCTGCGTGGTTGAATAGGGATCTGTTGGTTATGCTCAAGCAGAAGAGGAGAGTTTACAGGTCATGGAAGCAGGGGCTGGCCACTTGGGAAGAATATAAGGCTGCTGTTAGAGGATGTAGGAAGGCAGCTAGGATAGCCAAGGCCTCCTTAGAATTACAGCTGTCGAGAGGGGTCAAGGACAGCAAAAAGAACTGTTTCAAATACATAGCAGATAAAACTAATACCAGAGGCAATGTAGGCCCACTGATGAATGGGGTGGGTGCCCTGGTGGCAGAAGATACAGAGAAGGCAGAATTACTGAATGCCTTCTTTGTCTCTGTCTACTCTGCCAGAGGCTGTCCTGGGGAGCCCTGTACCCCTGAGACCCCGGATGAAGCCAGGTCAATGGAGGAGTTTGCTTTAATCAATGAGGACTGGGTTAGGGAGCAATTAAATAGTCTGGACATCCATAAATCCATGGGTCCAGATGGGATGCATCCGCGGGTGCTGAGGAAGCTGGCTGAGGTCATTGCTGGACCGCTCTCCATCATCTTTGCCAAGTCTTGGGAAACGTGGGAGGTGCCCAAGGACTGGAGGAAAGCAAATGTCACTCCAGTCTTCAAAAAGGGCAAGAAGGAGGAACCGGGTAATTATAGACCGGTCAGCCTCACCTCTGCCCCTGGGAAAGTAATGGAACAGCTTATCCTTGGTGCCATCTCAAGGCATATCAAGGATAAGAGGGTTATTAGGGGCAGTCAGCACGGCTTTACCAAGGGTAAGTCATGCTTGACCAACCTCATAGCCTTTTATGAGAATGTAACAAGGTGGATGGATGATGGCAGAGCGGTGGATGTGGTCTACCTTGACTTCAGTAAAGCCTTTGACACAGTCTCCCACAGCATCCTCACAGCTAAGTTGAGGAGGTGTGGTGTAGACAATAGAGTAGTGAGGTGGGTTGCAAACTGGCTTAAGGAGAGAAGCCAGAGAGTGGTAGTCAATGGTGCGGAGTCTAGTTGGAGGCCAGTATCCAGTGCAGTGCCTCAGGGGTCAGTACTGGGGCCAATATTATTCAGTATATTCATTAATGATTTAGACGAGGGAACAGAGTGTACTATCAGCAAGTTTGCTGATGACACCAAGCTGTGAGGACTGGCTGACACACCAGAAGGCTGTGCTGCCATCCAGCGGGACCTGGACAGGCTGGAGAGTTGGGCGGGGAATAACCTAATGAAATTTAACAAGGGAAAGTGTAGAGTCCTGCATCTGGGCAGGAACAACCCCAGGTTCCAGTATAGGTTGGGAAATTACATATTAGAGAGCAGTGTAGGGGAAAGGGACCTGGGGGTCCTGGAGGACAACAGGATGACCATGAGCCAGCACTGGGCCCTTGTGGCCAGGAAGCCAATGGCATCCTGGGGTGTATTAGAAGGGGGGTGGCTAGTAGATCGAGAGAGGTCCTCCTTCCCCTCTACTCCGCCCTGGTGAGACCACATCTGGAATATTGTGTCCAGTTCTGGGCCCCTCAGTTCAAGAAGGACAGGGAACTGCTGGAGAGGGTCCAGCGTAGGGCAACAAAGATGATTAAGGGAGTGGAGCACCTCCCTTATGAAGAAAGGCTGAGGGAGCTGGGTCTCTTTAGTTTGGAGAAGAGGAGACTAAGGGGGAACCTCATTAATGTTTATAAATATATAAAGGGTGAGTGCAATGAGAATGGAGCCAGGCTCTTCTTGGTGGCAAACAATGATAGGACAAGGGGTAATGGGATCAAGCAGGAACACAAGAGGTTCCACTCAAATTTGAGAAGAAACTTCTTCTCAGTAAGGGTGACAGACCACTGGAACAGGCTGCCCAGGGAGGTTGTGGAGTCTCCTTCCCTGGAGACATTCAAAACCCACCTGGACATGTTCCTGTGCGACCTCACCTGGGCGTTCCTGCTCCAGCAGGGGGATTGGACTAGATGACCTTTTGAGGTCCCTTCCAATCCCAAACATACTGTGATACTGTGACAAATCCCTTACTGTTTTCCATTGACCCTCAAAGTCTGTTGGACATGCAGCATTGACTAATGCTGAGAATATGTCTGGATCCATCAGCACCTGGATTTGTCTCTCAGAAGGAGTTTAAAGAGCAAGGGGTTCCATTCTGAACCTGGTGACTTAATGGGAGGGCCTCCCTCTACCCTTTCACATCTTCTGTCCCTGTAAAAATCACTCTAAACCAACTCAGACCTGACTCTCCTTGGCATATTTTCTGTGGGAATGGAAGGACAAACCATTGAACTCTGTTAAGTCACACTTTTCTTTAATTATGATTTTTCTTGTAGTCCTCCAAATCATCTGAAGAATTATATAGAATGAAAAGAAGAATTAATCCAGGGTCCTTGCTGTGTTCAAAAACAGAAAAGGGGGAGATGTGGGAATAGTAGGACATGTGGTTCCAGCCACCTGGATGATAAAGGAAGATCAATACTAACATGACCATTCAGATGAATAATACTAGCATGGTTAAATCACTGCAATTACTCAAAACATAAAGGGCCTTGGACAGGTTATAAAGAAGTATGTTTTTTATGAGTGTAAGGAGTGATAGCCTAGGCCAGTGAGAATGATATCCTGGGTTGGAACATCGCCCCCATATGTATGACGTGTGAGTGTTGGGCCTGGGCCTGTGTTTTTGGAATAACATTTTGGGAAAAAAAATAATGTTTAGCCTCTTGGTTCAGACTTGTATCTGTGAAGCTATAAATTGAGGAAGGCTAATTAAACAAATCTCAGCTCCACTATGTTCAGCTCAGCCTGGCTCTGCTCTCCCTGCTTACATGAACCTTGTGCATGCGTCTCTGCATCTCCGTATGTGTCTCTGCATGCGTCGTTCTCAATTGTGGCAATTTCCCCCGGGCAGGAAGTACTAGTGTGAACCTTGCCATCGAACTCTGTTAAGTCACACTTTGCTTTAAGTGATCTAAACACCACTCTGTCACAAGCAGGACCCAATGCTGACAATATTCAAGAAGCGTTTGGACGGTGCTCTCAGACACAAGGTGTGAATTTTGCGGTTGTCCTGTTCAGGGACAGAAGTTGTACTTGATGGTCCTTGTGAGTCCCTTCCAACCCAGAACATTCTGTGGGTCTATGACAACGGAGCCAATACCCTGGAATTAGAGGGCAGGGAAGCGGAGCAGCTGGGATCCCTGTCTAGGGACGGGGCATTGACAAGGTGACTGAGAAAAAGACACAAACACTCAGGCTCTGGAGGTGACTTCTGTCAGGTGTGTGGGACATGTACCCCTTCAAGGGAGATGTGACCTGTCACCCAGGCAAGTGGACCACCATGGAGAAATATCCAGCAGTATCCATCTACCCACAGATCCAGATGAGATCCAATGCACACAACCCCTGTGGCAAAAGTTTCTACGGAGTGCGCCATTGTCGTATGTCAGCCCATTGGCTGTAATGTCCTGGACTGAAGGTGAGGGACAAACTGTGGATGGATTGCCTGGCCAACTCCGGTGAGACAAAGGCAGGCTGCCTAACATCCTACAGGCCTGTGTCTCCACTGTGGAGAAACTGCCAGACAGGTCAGTTGAGAAACTGTCCCGAGATTCCAGCAATTCATAGATAAGTTCCCCTCCCCACTTGTACAGACCAGTATCTCAGCTACTAGGGATGAGCATTTGTCATGGAGGTGCCCACAAAATCAATTTAGGCAGGTGATAAGTTCCTGACAGGCTTTATTCTAACTAGAACTGCTTAGCTGAGCACTAAATAGAAATCACAGAATGTCAGGAATTGGAAGGGACCTCAAAAGATCGTCCAGTCCAATCCCCTTGCCGGAGCAGGAACACTCTTCCTCATGTCTGAATCTGAATCTCCCTTCTTAAACACCATCCGCCCTTGTTCTGTCACAACAGGCCCTGCTCAAAAGTCTGTCCCCATCTTTCTTATCGGCCCCTTTTGAGTCTGGAAAGGCTGCACTAAAGTTTCCCCGGAGCTTCTCTTCTCCAGCTGAACACCCCAACTCTCTCAGCCTGTCCTCCCAGCAGAGCTGTTCCAGCCTCAGATCATTCCTGTGGCTCCTCTGGCCCCTCTCCAGCAGGTCCATGTGTGTCCTGTGCTGAGGACCCAGAGCTGGACCAGCACTGCAGGGGGGTCTCACCAGAGCGGAGCAGAGGGGCAGAATCCCCTCCCTGCACCTGCTGGTCACGCTGCTGGGGATGCAGCCCAGGACACGGGTGGATTTCTGGGCTGCAAGCGCACGTTGTCGGCTCATGGCCAATCTTTCACCCCCAGCACCCCCAAGTCCTTCTCCTCAGGGCTGCTCTCCATCCCTTCATCCCCCAGCCTGGATTGATAGTGGAGGTTGCACCAACCCAGGTGCAGGACCTTGCACTTGGCCTTGTTGAACCTCATGAGGTTTGCATGGACCCACTTCTCGAGCTTGTCCAGGTCCCTCTGGATGGATCCCGTCCCTCAGGGGATCTCAGCTTTGTCACCTGCACCACTCAGCTTGGTGTCATCCGCAAACTTGCTGAGGGTGTGTGTGGGATTACGGTGGGTCCTTGGATTCCCTGACGGAGAGCATGGGAACAGAAATTAGCCTTGAAGTTATTAAGGCCCACCCATGAGAAAGATGGGAGTAAAGGAGTATCCGGAGAAGGTAAGGATGTACCCGTGAGAGAGAAGGGAGTAAAAGAGTAACGCTGATGATAGCAAAAACAGCCAATGAGATGTTACTGCTGTAACTTGTAACCAATAGTGAAGAGACACATGAATTGGTAAAACTGTATAAAAATGCACTTGTGGCAATAAATGGCATCTAAAACTTTAATCCTGGAAGAACTTGGTCTATGTTGTTTGTCCGTCTCAACCACGACAAGGATGCACTTGATCCCATTGTTTATGCCATTGATGAAGATGTTAAATAGTACTGGTCCCATTATGAACCACTGAGGGACACCACTTGTCAACGGTGTCCGTCCATACATTGTGCCATTGACCGCTGCTCTCTGGGTGAGACCATCCAGCCAGTTCCTCATCCACCAAGCAGTCCATCCATCAAATCCATACCTCTCCAATTTAGAGAGAAGGATGTTGTTGGGGACCATGTCAAAGGCCTTACAGAACTCCAGATAGATGACATCCATAGCCCTTCCTTTGTCCATTGATGTGGTTATTCCATCATAGCAGGCCACTGTGTTGCTCAGGCAGGACTTGCCCTTGGTGAAGCCATGCTGTCTGTTTCAAATCGCCTCCCTTTCCTCCATGTGTCTCAGCATAGCTTCTAGGAGGATCTGTCCCACGACCTTCCCAAGCACAGAGGTGGGGCTGACACCCCTTTGCAACTGCCCCATATGCTCTGTGTATCCTTGGCATAGACTAGCTCGGCAGAGGGTATTCTAAGGACAGAAAAGGGCACCGGTGGTATTTTGGCATAGCAGCTGTGGAGACAGAGGACATTAAACAGCTGTCCACTTTGCCTGGTCTCTCATAGAACCCTTCTGTGGTAGGATCACTGAGGGCCAAAGACCAACATGTGCAGATTGCTACCACAACAGTGCAGTGGTGGCAATATCGCATCAATCGAGACTCTGTCATTCCCATCCATAAGTTGAGTTGTCAATGGTAGAGCCAAGGAGTGATCAGTAAGGCTCACTCACCTTAACAGTCCCATATGGCCAGTGCAGAACTCCAGTGGCGAGTGGAGACTAGCAGTAGAGTATCATAGCCTGAATGAAGTCATGTTGCCACTAATTGCTGCCGTGCCGGACATGTTGGAGCTGCAATATGAACTGGAGTCAAAGGCAACCAGGTGGCATGCCACAGTTGACATTGCCAATGCATTTTTCTCAATTCCTTTGGCAGTGGAGTGCAGGCCACAGCTTGCTTTCACCTGGAGGTGCATCCAGCACACTTGGAATTGCTTGCCCCAGGGGTGGAAACACATCCCTACCATCTGCCATGGATGGAACAAGGTAAAGCTCCGTAAAACTTCCAATACATGGATGATGTCATCATATGGGACAACACAGTGAAAGAACTTTTTGAGAACTCAAAATTCTTTTTGAGAACTCAAATTCTTATCTTCAAGGCCAACACAAAGACACTATGGACTATCAATATAATCCTTTGGCCATAAACTCATATAATCCCTTCCCTGTTTTCCCTATAACCTCTTTGTCTGTTGGAGATGAACTGTTGATGATATCTGGGTCTAAGTTTGGAACCAGAAGCACCTGGACTCCTCTGAGAAGGAGTTTAGAGAGCAAGGGGTTCCATTCTGAATCTGGTGACCCAATGGGAGGGCCTCCCTCTACCCTTTTACATCTTCTGTCCCTGTATAAATCACTCTAAACCAACTCTCACCTGATTCTCCTTGGCATATTTCCCCCATGCAGGAAGTACTAGAGTGAACCTTGCCATCGAACTCTGTTAAGTGATTGTGCTGGTCTAACTGAAAATGGGTTAATTTTCTTCACGTGGTTAGAAACCTTTTTTTTTCATAGCTAGCACAGTCATTATTTGGACTTAGTTTGAGAAAAACAGATAACACCCCAGCACAGAGTTAATGGTCTATTTGGTTAATTGCTATGGTCTGAGAGCCAAGGACATTCTGAGCGCTCAGCCCACAGGTGTGAGGCACTGAGGATGGGGAACATGGATGGGGCAGAGCCTGACTGACATCCAGACTGATCAATAGGAGTATTCCATCCCATTAGCCTCATGCTTCGTATTTAAGGAGCGTTGGGACATTCCAGATTTCTCTCTTTTCTCTTGGGTGTTTCTCACCCTTGTTTTTTCACTCTTTTTGTCAGAGCTGGGTGCGACAACCTTGAGGCGCTCCCCCCATCCTTAGCAGAACAAAGGGCTATGTTGTGCCTTAAACACCTGGGTTTTATTATGTCGGGAGGAAAAGATAGATGACACCTCGTCCTAACTTTCCCAAGGTTTTATGGCCATGGAGGCAGACACCTTGTAAGATAGAGACAAATAACAGTGTTGCTGTGAAAGGTCTCATGGCCTAATTGGGATGATAGAGATGAACCATCGGTTGGACAACCAGCTACCAGAAGAAACCACAAACCAACAGCTGCCACTGATGGACAAAACAACTCACTTCTGGTCAGTACTGTGAACTTCCCCCTAGTTTGAAGACCCCAGATTCCTTTCCAGAAGACTCTTCCTAACTAGCAAACAGATGGAGGAGACGAAACACCGTCTCCTATCTCACATGTAAATGAACTGGGTTATAAAATGACCTCACGCATAATATGAGTTGGCGGCGTGTAAGTCTTCAACACTTCCCCTGCCTCCAGAGGTCATCACAGGACCAATGTAACTGTGGAGTGGTGGTATCTTTCTCTCTCTCTCTCTCTGTCAAGGTTCAAGGCAAGGCAACAATAAACCATGGCAGACGCTCTCTGTTACACCCTTTACCCTCCCTCCACCCTCTCCTTTAGATCAGAAAGATGCTAAGATAAGGTGGAAGGAAGAGAGACTTCAAGCTGGAAGGTTTTAAATGGTTTTACTAATGCTACTAATACGTAGAGAATATATTCAAAATACACAAAACCATTCTCGAATGCTCAATATGAAGTTGGCGTCACTCCAGCAGCGGATGTGTGGAATTCTTGGCTCCCGTAGCAATAAATCTAAACATGAGGCATCTTCAGCATTCCATTGTCTTGACCTTGGCGATACCAGCACCAAGCACAGTGTCTGAGAAAAACCAGCAGGCACTTAGAAGGCACTTAGCTGAAAGGAAAAATCATTAAAAGAGAACTGGTCTTGTTTTTAACAAAACCAGGACACTCTTTCTCTCTCTGATATCTTAGTTTTCCTTCTCTCTCGTTCTTTTTCTTAAACATATAAAAGCACTATCTTTGTAACTTCTGCTGCTAATGTCTTGTTAAGTTTTGCATTATAGTTACCATTGTTGTCAATCCACCATTTTTAGAAGGGTTTTTGCTGTCAATGTATTTGCAGGTTTTGTGATATTATAACATACTTTTGCCAAGTCACTAGTTGTTGTAATTTGTATTCCACCACGTGTTTTTTAGTAAATTCATAATTGAATTGGACCCCTGGAGTGACTGTCTGTCATTCACTTTATTGCCGCACAGAATCACCCAGAGTTAATTCACACCTGATCTCACCTGGTGAGTCAGGGTGCGTATCGTGTGCGGAGTTAACTCTTCCCTCATCCCGTCTGTTGGACGGGACAGTGGGGAAGTTTGGTGCAGGACATTTAGTCCGGCCTTTTGCTGTTTTGCAGAAGCCTCTGAGCCTTTTTGCCTTTTTCCTCTCCTTTCTCTCTCTGGGATCGGCTTTGGGACCAGGTTCTGTTTCCTGGGACTGGCTGCTCAGCGTGTTCATGAGGAATTGCATTGAGTGTATTTTATTTCTAATTTATGTATAAATTTACTAGTAGTGTGTTAGTATTTTGTTGTTGTATAAAACTGTGCTTATCTCAATCCAAGTTTCTCCCTTCCCTTTCTATGTTCTCCCCTATTAGAGGGGAAGGGGAGGGAGTTAGTGAGCGGTTATGCGGTTGTATTGCCAGCTCGGGTTAAACCACGACAGTGATCTCAACAGCGCTCTGCGAAAGCAGGGCCCTAAGTCACTTCTCGTGACACATCCCCTGCGGATCCCGACCCAGCAGAGCAGTGACACCTCAGCACCCCGCCTGCCCCCCGCCAGCTCTGCCCCCTGTAATAGACTTAACGATATATTTGTTAATCAAACCGGTCTAAATGGATATGTTATCAGTGGCTGTGAAACCTGAGCATATAACATGATATTAGTACGTGCTGCTACTAAACAATGCAACCTGTGTGTAGTCTTTGTAAAAAACTTGTTCCACAGGTATGTGTAAAAGCCTAATTTAGTGTACCCTGCAGAACATTCAGTAAGAGACTGACAGAGATAAGGGCCCAGTTGCATCCTTGTGTGAACGAGATAACGGGGTCTTCAGCACAAAGCGGGAGGAAAACCAGCTCAAGCCTTTGGAGCCTTGGCCAAACCCAGCGTGCCAGGCCAAAGATAAGAAGTGCACGACAAGATGGACTGCAGCCTTCATCCCAAAGACCCCCGCCCGTGACCACCCGGAGACACTGCGCAGGAGCAACACGAAAGAGCCAAAGGTGAAGACTATAAATATGATTCCTTGGAACTTATTTGAATAAGAACAGCCTTTTCGAGGAAAAAGTTATGAATATGTATAGGCGTTCCTGGAATAACCATGAATACGTAATCCTTTACCACATTTAACCAAGCTTGCTGCTACTGGAAAGCGCGCCGTGGTGGAGCGCAGACTCCCAGGCCGCCCCGCGCTGTTTTACCTGCTTGCCGTAATAAATTCTAAGCAATTTATTCCGACGAGTGCGTGCTATTTATCGTGATCGTCTATAACACCCCCCGCGTGTCCCGCCGTGTCTCGGTGCCCCGAGCCCAGTACTCCATTTGCAGAGGACCCGAGTGGCCAGGGGTGGCGGGCAGGGCCAGGGGCCGCAAGGACACAGCGGTGCTCCCGGTGCCCGCCCCCCCGAGCCGAGCGGGGCGGAGCGGCAGGACTACACCTCCCGTGCTGCACCGGCGGCGGGCGGCCCTCCCGGGCTGACGCTGCCGGCGGTTCCCGCCGCCGCCTTTGTCCGTGCGGGGCTGGCGGCGCGGCCCCGGCGCAGGTAGGGGCGGCGGGCGGCGGGCCCGCGGCACGGGGATGGGCGCTGCTGGCCCGCGGGGTCCAGGCGGAGGGGACTCGGCCCCGACGGCCTCTCCCGTGCTCTCCCCTCCGCCGGCCGCCCCCCAGCCCTGCCGGACCCCCCCGCACTCCCCTTAGGGCCCGGCTCCCCCCGGCGCTCCGGCCTTTCCCCGGCTCGCCCAGTGGCCCCCGTGCAACGCGGACACGCTGCTCCGTGTCCCAGCCGCCCGGGCCCCCTGGATCCGGCCCTGGCGGCCCCGGCGCTGGGAAGGGCTGGGCTGGGGCCGGGCTGGGTGCTCAGACCCCCGGGACACCCCGCACATCTTCGTGCTGCCCCTGTGGGGCACCGGAGCAAGATTTGGGTACTCGGGAGCTTCCAAAACCTCCTTTTTCTTGTGGCTCTTTCTCGGCTTTGCCGCGAGCTGGCTGGGTTGTTGTGGAGGCTCGGGGTGCAGGGAAGGCAGCTGTGGGCAGGTTAGTGAATTTGTGCCCCTGATTTTTCATGAAAATGTTGTGCTTGCAGGGACCATCTGTCCTGGCTGTGCTGGTGCGGCTGGTGATGGGACAGGCACCTCGAGTGGAATCCGGAGCATCCCGCCTCCCTCTTCCCGGATCAATACCTGCACGGGCCTCCATCTCCGCGCCGAGAGCAGCGACGCGCCGGGCTCCAGGCTGCTGCGGCAAGGTGGGGGTCAGAAACGGCCCCGGCTCTGGGGACACCACGGGCTGGAATTTCTATGATTGGTGCGGTGATGCAGCATTATCAGCAAAACACCTGTGGGACCTGCTGGTCTGTGGATCTGGTTGGTGTGGGGCATTGCGGGAGAGAAGTGGTTTGAGACCCGGTGCGGTGCAGGGTGCTCCCGTCCCTGCCCGCTGAGCCGCACCACGGGCAGGGGCAGGCAGGAGCGTGCCTGCTGCCAGGCCTCGGGCCAGCCCTTGTGTCACGGTGCTGTGCCCGGTCCTGGTGGGTGATCTGGCTTGTGGCGTGGGTGTGGGACAGGGCACAGTTCCTACTGCTCTGGCGTGGGTCCCTAATCTGGCATGAGTAGGGGAAACCTGCCTCTAAGCCTGCCAGCCCTGCCCCTCTGCTGGCACAGCTGGTGGGGAGTTCCCCCTGCCAGGGACCTCCTGAGAGAGCTGCCCATGCCCCAGTGGCTCTGCTGTGCCACCTGGCTGTGCCAACACTGCCCCTCTTCCCTCACCCTTCCCTTGCACAGGATGCTCTGAACTCTCCCAGTGCTGCCCTCAGGATGCCAGAGCCCCCAGTGCCAGCAAGGCCCTGCTCAGTAGCGGCAGGATTTCAGAAGAGGTGTTTAGCAACCATGCAGTGGGGTGTGCTGAGCCGGGTGTGCTTCTTGCTGCAGATGTCGCTGACGTTTGAGGATGTGGCGCTCTCCTTCTCCCCTGAGGAGTGGGCAAAGCTGTCGGGCTGTCAGCGGCAACTCTACCAGGAGGTGATGCTGGAGAACTACCAGATGGTTGCCTCGCTGGGTGAGGACTCTCTCTGGTGATATTGGGCTGGGATCATCCTGGAATTCACCTCTTTAACTGAGCTGGATCCCTTGAACGGGCTGCCCAAGCGCTGACGTAACACTTGCAATTGCAGCCTCCTGTGGAGAGTGTTCCTGGGAGAGAGAATGGGATGGGATGGGATGGGATGGGATGGGATGGGATGGGATGGGATGGGATGGGAACAGGCTATTTCAGTTGGAATGGACCTTCAATATCCATCTAGTCCGACTACCTGACCACTTCAGAGCTGAGCACAAATTGCAGCGTGTTGTTACGGGTGTTGTCCAAGTGTCTCTCAAACAGGGACAGGCTTGGGGCATTGTCTACTTTTCCAGGCAGGCTGTTCCAGGGTTTGACCACCCCCTCAGTACAGAAATGCTTCCTCACATCCAGTCCAAACCTCCCAGGCGCAGCTCTGAGCTGTTCCCAGGTGTCCTGTCTGCAGGAGAGTGGCCGAGGTGACGGGGGCGAGGCGAGAGGAGGCTGTAGGTACAGGGATGTGGGGGCTGAAGTCGCAGCCTGGCAGGGACAGGAGAGAGGAGCGGGGTGGGGGGGATGCTGGGGCTGTGGGTGCGGGGGCCGGTGCTGCTGTCCCAGCAGTGCGGGAGAGGGGGCTTCTCTCTGTGCCCCGGACAGGCTGGGCCACCGTCAAACCAGAGATCATATGCAAGATGGAGCGAGAAGAGACACCGTGCGTGCCAGATGGCCCTGGGGAGCAGCAGAGGCACCAGAGCCCTGTGCCAGGTGGGTATTTTGGCGGTCATGGGGCTGGTGGGGGGTTCAGGTTGCACTGTCCTCTTACTTCAGGTTCCCCGTGCACCAGGAAGAGTGTGGGGCAGGCAGGGTACCCGTGCTGCTCCCCATGGGGAGGGGTCCCACCTGACCATCCTGTCACTGACCGTGGTGTATCCTCCCCAGCAGCCGTCAGTCCTGGGATGCAGAGGGAGACCGAGCGGGTTCCTGAGGGGTTGCCAGAACCCACCGCCCTGCTCCCGGGGATGCCAAACCCTGACGTGAGGTGTCAGGGGGGCTCAGCCTGCGGACAGCCAGGCGGGAGCCAGGGGGTCCGGTTGGGGCTCCCCCATCCCTCCTCCCTCCCAGAACCCCAGCCATTGGAGAAGAGCCGTCTGACAAGCCCCGAGTGCAACAAGAGCTTCCAGAGCCAGTCTGCACTGGATGTCCACGTGCAGAGCCACACGCGTGAGCGTCCCTTCCACTGCACTGTCTGTGGCAAGAGCTTCATCTACAAGCAGAACCTGGTGAAGCACCAGCACGTGCACAACGATGAGAAGCCCTTTGCCTGTGGTGACTGCGGCAAGAGCTTCAAAGAGAAGTCGACCCTCATCACCCACCAGCGCATCCACACCGGGGAGAAGCCCTTCACCTGCACCAACTGTGCCAAGAGCTTTAGGGAGAAGTGGACCCTCATCATCCACCAGCGCATCCACACCGGGGAGAAGCCCTTCACCTGCACTGACTGTGGCAAGAGCTTTAGGGAGAAGTGGACCCTCACCAGCCACCAGCTCATCCACACCGGGGAGAAGCCCTTCACCTGCAAGGACTGTGGTCAGAGCTTCAGGCAGAAGAAGGGCCTCATCATCCACCAGCGCATCCACACTGGCGAGAAGCCCTTTGCCTGTACTGACTGTGGCAAGAGTTTTGTCTGCAGGGACAAGATGCTGCTTCACCAGCGCATCCACACTGGAGAAAAGCCCTACACCTGCACTGACTGTGGCAAGAGCTTCAGGCAGAAGGTGAACCTCATCACCCACCAGCGCATCCACACCAACGAGAAGCCCTTCACCTGCAAGGACTGTGGCAAAAGCTTCAGGCAGAAGGTGAACCTCATCACTCACCAGCGCATCCACACTGGGGAGAAGCCCTTCACCTGCATGGAATGTTGCAAAAACTTTAGGTATAAGAAGCACCTGAAGAGACACCTGTGGGTTCACCAGGGCCCAGGGGTTGTCCCAGAGGCTGTCCAGCAGGAGATGGGGGGTCCATCCCCAGCAGGGGGGCAGGCAGAGGCCAAGCCCTTCCAGTGCGGTGTCTGCGAGAAGTGGTTTTGGAAGGAGAAGCTCATGCTGGCTCACCAGCGCACCCACGGCACCCCCAGCCTGCAGCCGCCTCCGCAGCCCGGCACCCCCTGAATCTGCTGCTGAGGGGCCAATGGGGCCTGGGGGCTGCTGTGGGGGTAGCTGTGGGGGTAGGTCCTGGTTTTGTTTGGGATAGAGTAAATTTTGTTCCAAGTAGCTGGTGTGGTGCTGCATTCTGGATTGAGAATGAGAAGAATGTTGCTAATTGTTGGGGAATGGCTATGGGAAAAGGGGCATGGTTCCAGTGATCCTCTGTATCAGGAAAGTTTGTTCTAGTTAGCATGAGTAGGCCCCAGTAGGCCTCAGTGAGCAAGAGTCAGAGGCGGCTGGTGACCGGAGGAAACCTCGGTCACTTACGGGCAAAGATGAGTCTCAGTAAACAACTTTCAGGAACCAGCTCCGGGAAAAGAAGGAACTTGCATACCAGAGAAAGCACAAGGAGGGTTGGGCTAATTATGTATTCTCTCCAATCATTGAATGACTAGTAGGCATAATTATCTAAAGGGCTATATGAGTGTGTGCAACTTATCAATAAATCGAAGTATGCTTTATCACTCATATTGAGTCAGCTGCATTTCTTCCTCCGCCTTCTCAGGTCAGGACTTATGGTGGGGTTTCTCCCCGCAGCTAATACCTGGATGTTTGGAGTTGCTGCTGAGCAGTCAAGGACTATTCAGGTTCTGGTGCCCTGCCAGCTGGGAGGGGGCACAGCCGGGACAGCTGAAACAAAGTGGCCAAAGGGCTGTTCCTTACCATATGGTATCATGCTCAGTATAGAAACTGGGGGGCAGTTGGCTGGGGCCCTGTGGCTTGGGGATGGGCTGGGCATCAGTCAGCAGATGGTGAGTGATTATATTGTGCATAACTTGTTTTGTATATTCTTACATCATTATCATCATTGTCATTATTCCCTTCCTCTTCTATCCTGTTAAATAGTCTTTATCTCAACCCATGAGTTTTACACAGATCACTGGATTAGCTCAATGTAAGATTTTTATCAGTCATTTAGCTTAAATAATTGCATTTTAAATAGAATGAGTCACTTAGAACTATAAGATTTTGTGATTTTCAGTATACTGTCCACTTTGGATTACTTAATAGATAAGTTTGCTGAAATCTTAAACTGTGTCTTGTAAAGTTCTGTTCATATTCACCGGACTTCTGTCTGTTGGAGCAAAAGAAAGCAGTTACAAACCATCAACAGGCAAAAAAGGCTGAAAGGCCCAGAGGCCCCTGCAACACGGCAGGATGGCAAAAGGCTGAACTGATGACACTCCCAAACAGAACTCCCCAGAAACAGGGCAGAACCAGAATGGATCTCCATCCCTGTCTGGCCCGATTCTGCCCCAAATACATCGTGACTGCGCTGCCAGCTGTGAGATTGCAACTTTCCTTAAATCTGAAGCATGGTGCTCATGGCATGGAATATTCTTACTGGTCAGTCTGGGTGTCAGTCAAGGTCTGTCCCATCTCTGCCCCCTTTCCCAGCTGCCTCACACCTGTGGGCACAGAGCTCAGAGTCCTTGGCTCTCAGACAACAGCAATTAAGAACATTAACTCAGTCCACAGTTGCTATCTTCTCATTCTCAAGCCAAATGCAAGTAATGACCGTGCTAGCTACCATGTTCAGCCCTGTGAGAAGATCACTGGGCTGCCTGCGCTTGCCTAGATTTCAAGGATTCGAGCAGGCACAGCCTCGTGCTCTTTCTCACAGCAAAGCAGGAATCTCAGGCACTCTGATATGGTGCCTTAGGGTGTCTCACAGGCCTATGTTATCTGACAGAGAGGTTCTACTTGTCAAGCATACAAGGTCAGTAAAACAATTAATGTGATGTATGTGCTTTTTCTACACCATAGCTGCAGCCGCTTGAGGTATTTACAATTAACCAACCTCCTTGCCGATATGCTATTCCCGCATACAGTGTCCACATATAATCTTTGGCCATAAACTCATGTGTTCCTGTTACGGTCTGGTCAGGGAAGTCCTGAGCTGGAGAAATTTATTAATTATACCCAGAGTGAGATTAAGACACAAATGAGGTCAAATGCCACTTAATTAAGGAACTTTATAAAATACTTCTGTAAATTGATGTCTGTATATTACGGTAAGAAAATAGCGACAGGACAGGGAGAAGGAGGTGGGAAAGGAGGAAACCTAGTGTGAAAAATGCAGTTGTGATTCATGCTAAGATGTTTAAAGTTTACAGGTATAACCAAATGAGGCACGGACTCTGAACTTGGAAAAGGGAAAGGTGGTTAAGTTCTATGTAAAAAGTTATGAAACTTGTTTAGGAAGTTATATTGATAGAGGGAACTAACATTTTAAGGGTTAAGCAACTAGATAATAAGGGCCTACTAACAAGCTAACATTTTAAACCACATAATTAATATCTAGTTTAGAGCTGTATGTAACTAATTGTGCTAAAAAAAGCAGGACTTCATTAAATGCTGAGATAAGAGGTTTTACAGCACCAGCTGCAACCTTGAGGAGACAAGATAGCCAAGATTTACAGCAAAAAGGGGCGCCAGTCTGGTTCCAGTCGGTTTGGTAACTTGGGTTCCAGGCAGTTCCTCCTAATGAGCCAAAGGTAAAAAGTCCACTGTGACGAAGCTGAAGGAGCCTTCATCCAAAGACCCCTAAAGACCCTTCCTCAAATTCACCAAGTGACACTGCACAGGTGCAACAGGGGAGGGTCAAGGAGGGGAATATGTAAATGGTTGTCTGAGACTCATTTGAATAAAAAGCAGGAAAGTTCATGAATATGTAGAGGCGTTTCTGGGGTCATTATGAATATGTAATACCATACTGTATTTAAGCACACTTCTTATTGTTAAAAATGTGCGTGTTGGGCGGAGTGAATCCCCCATGCACCCTGCGCTGTTTTGCTTATGCTCTAATGAACACGTGTTTAAGGAATACAAGGAATTGGATTAAATGTTGTTTATCCATAGAAAAAGCGTAAGTTAGTTATTTCACTAGCAAGCAGTGGGGATAGATTTGCAAGAGACACTCACCACCATGGATGGATCCAGCGGGGTTTTCTCTCTAGTAGGTGGGATGGTGCGTCTCAGGAAGGCAGCTCGTCCGTCACTCACAAAATAACCGCCCCTTACATCCCTGAGGGGTGCACATGTAATACCTGTCAGTGGTGGGGGTCTCGAGTTCACAAGCACTACTGTGTGGTCATACAGTCTTTTATAAGGCATTTTGGGGCTATTTTGGGATGTTGTTTCCTGGGCATATACTGCCTGGTCCACACATCTGTGCATATTCTCAGTCCCGGCACACTGGTCCTGTGCAGTACAGCGTGTGCCTCGGTAGGTGAAGGTGATCGCTTGTAGCCAGGTAAGTCCCCTGTTGCCTGGAGCTGGGCAGGTTCTCTGTGACTTTAGCCATGCAGGTCTCCAGAATATGATGTATCTGTTCATGGCAGAGACATTCAGGAGCAAACAGACTTTGAGACATTTAATTTAAAAAGTAGTCCCTGATACCACCCCGTGGCTCAAAGTTTTTGCTTCTTTGTCCATTGTGGCAGGAAAGTAGCGAAAACAGGTAAGTATGGAACAGAGCTTAATTTTATATAGTCTGCGTGACTCTGGATTCAGGCTCAGCCTAATATAGCATCACTCTGCGGTGAGGCATCTATAAATTGCATGTTTCAGTGAATTAAATATGGAAGGAGTAACAACAATATACCACCACAGAACTTATAAAACAGAATGCATTTAATCCACAGGGCACCTGGAAGCCCAGGAGGGTTTGACTTCCCAGCTCTTCCAAGGTTGGATGGGAACACGGTCTAGCTTTCGTATTGCCATGGTGATTTGCTTAACAACTTGGCCATAGCCATCAATCTTTAAACAACAATTAGAATAATTTAGTTTACCACAGACCCACTTTTCTTTGGCTAACAAGTAATCAAGAACCATGCAGTGCTGGAAAATTGCTGTTTGCCTCTTGTG
Source organism: Columba livia (assembly GCF_036013475.1). Classification (NCBI taxonomy): domain Eukaryota; kingdom Metazoa; phylum Chordata; class Aves; order Columbiformes; family Columbidae; genus Columba; species Columba livia. Next base: position 1,389,369 of record NC_088602.1, read on the forward strand.
GCTTGATGTGCGAACAGATCAAGACCATGGGCGGTCTCTTTGCTAAGAATTTCTAGGGCCTCTTGTTAGCAGGTGACATGGTTTAAGTTATTGATAGGTTCTTGAGCACCACTGATCCATTCATTCAGGCTCCAAGTGGCTGGCCCATAATGCTGTATACTTTGTTCTGGTGGCCATTGCTATTTTACCAGCTTTTGAGTCCCTCCACCAGTAAGGGAAGTATCAATCGATTGTTTTTCTCTTACTAAATGAGCATACACTCTAATGCCTAACGTATTTCCTAGAATTTGGGGTAAGAGAAAAAAAAGGGGCCTAATATATCCTACATAACATATTCCAGTCCAATAGGGGAGAAATTTTCTGTAGGTATATTGCCCACAAGTCAAATAATGGCCTTGCAGGGTGCAGGCACCATTTGAAAAGGGACTCCGTTTATCTCCTTTGGGGCTGTCATGATAGGTGGTTGACCGAGTTCCAAATGCTCCTCCCATTAGCCTTGTTTTTGTTGCTGCACGATTTTTTACCCCGTAGTTACAATTCCAGGCGTCAACTTGGTTACTCCACGTGCAGCTGCATCCACACCATCCCCAGTCATCATTAGTTGTGACATTTGTGAAAGGCAAAACATGGGTGAAGCATTTTTCTTTCCACTTCTATCATACCGGTAACCGATATGGCAAGATGGGAGTCTCCTGAGGTATTAAGGGCAAAGAGAATGGTCGCCCAAAGCAACTTCTGCGATCCTGCACTATACATCTGTGACAACCTTGAAGCACGCCCCCCATCCGAAGCAGAACAAAGGGCTATGTTATGCCTCAAACACCTGGTTTTTGTCACTTTGGGAGGAAAAGCTAGATGGCTGTGGAGGCAGACACCTCATCTGATCTTTCCCAATGTTTTGTGATTGATACTTTGGATGGAAAAGATAGATGGCCCTGGTGGCAGATACCTTGTAATATATAGGCAATTAACAGTGTTGCTGTGAAGGCCTCATGGCCTAATTGGGACGATAGAGAGGAACCATTGGTCGGACAACCAGCTGCAAGAAGAAACCACGAACCAACGGCTGCCCCTGATGGGCAAAACAACTCACTTCTGGTCAGTACTGTGAACTTTCTCCTAGTGTGAAGACCCCAGACCTATTTCCAGAAGAGCCTTCCTAATTAGCATGAAGAGCAAACGGAGGGAGGAACCGCCCTCTCCTATCTCACATGTAAATGAACTAGGTTAAAAGATGACCTCATGTGTGACATGGGGTGGAGGCACGTACCCAAATCTTTAATGCTTCCCCCCCACCTCCAGAGGATGTTGTGGGATCCATCGGCTTGTAGAGTGGTGATATCTTACTGTCTCTCTCTCTCCTCTCTCTCTTTGATATCTTAGTTTTCCTTCTCTCTCTCTCTTTTCCTTTTTGTTGAGCATATAAAAGCACTATCATTGTAAGTTCTGCTGCTAACGTCTTGTTAAGCTTTGCATTTTAGTTACTAATTGTTGCCAATCCACCATTAGAAGAGCTTTTGCTGTCAATGTATTTACAAGTTTTGTGATATTATAACATACTTTTGCCAAGTCACCAGTTGTTGTAATTTGTATTCCACCACGTGTTTTTTAGTAAGTTCGTAACTGAATTGGACCTGCAAATAGAAACCATCACCATATAAAACAGATGGATGGTTTTTAAATATCCCTGTCCATCTTGTAGACCTTTTGTTATCAGGAGGTTGTGCCGGCCTCACCAGAGAGGGTTGAATATTATGCAAGGGTGTAGCTTTTCTCCCCTTATTTTCTTCCACCATCCTAAGGTTCACCTTGTCTTCTGTTTTGGTTTGTTTTGTTTTTTTCCCACCGTGTCAGTATTTTGGCCCAGCCTCTCACCAAATCTAAACGTTCTGCAGTAAGCAGAACCCTAAATTACTCCCCCGTGACATCGCCTGAATCTCTACAACCTATTGGCATACAACCAGAAAGCGCTATCTGATACCTGAAGTGGCACATCAGGAGGTGACAGACGGGTCACCCACTCCCAACCTGGAAGTTTTGGTGAAATAAGGGGAATAAGGGGAGAAAATCTACACCTTTGCATAATCTTCAGCCCTCTCTGGTGAGGCCGGCACAACCTCCTGATAACAAAAGGTCTACAAGATGGACAGGGTTATTTAAAACCCATCTGTCTGTTTTATATGGTGATGGTTTCTATTTGCAGGCCCCGATTGTTATATTGTCACCATGTTTTCTGAAACTTCATGCTTAGCTGTACATAGCCTTTTTTTTGGTTAATATTTTTAGGATGTTGTCCCATCCCAACAGATGGGATGAGGGATGAGTTAACTCCAAATGCGACACACGCCCTGCCTCACCATGTGAAATCAGGTGTGAGTTAACTCTGGGTATTTCTGCATGGTAATACGAAGTGAATGACAGACAATCACTCCAGGGGTCCAATCCAGTTATGAATTTACTAAAAAACACGTGGTGGAATACAAATTACAACAACTAGTGACTTGGCAAAAGTATGTTATAATATCACAAAACTTGTAAATACATTGACAGCAAAAGCTCTTCTAAAAATGGTGGATTGGCAACAATTAGTAACTAAAATGCGAAGCTTAACAAGACGTTAGCAGCAGAACATACAATAATAGTGCTTTTATATGCTCAACAAAAAGGAAAAGAGAGAGAGAGAAGGAAAACTAAGATATCAAAGAGAGAGAGAGACAGTAAGATACCACCACTCCACAAGCCGATGGATCCCACAGCATCCTCTGGAGGTGGGGGAGATGCATTAAAGATTTGGGTACATGCCTCCACCTCATGTCACACATGAGGTCATCTTTTAACCTAGTTTATTTACATGTGAGATAGGAGAGGGCGGTTCCTCCCTCCGTTTGCTCTTCATGCTAATTAGGAAGGCTCTTCTGGAAATGGGTCTGGGGTCTTCACACTAGGAGAAAGTTCACAGTACTGACCAGAAGTGAGTTGTTTTGCCCATCAGGGGCAGCCGTTGGTTCGTGTTTTCTTCTTGTAGCTGTTCGCCTGACCAATGGTTCCTCTCTATCATCCCAATTAGGCCATGAGGCCTTCACAGCAACACTGTTAATTGCCTATATATATTACAAGGTATCTGCCACCAGGGCCATCTATCTTTTCCATCCAAAGTATCAATCACAAAACATTGGGAAAGATCAGATGAGGTGTCTGCCTCCACAGCCATCTAGCTTTTCCTCCCAAAGTGACAAAAACCAGGTGTTTGAGGCATAACATAGCCCTTTGTTCTGCTTCGGATGGGGGGCGTGCTTCAAGGTTGTCACAGATGTATAGTGCAGGATCGCAGATGTTGCTTTGGGCGACCATTCTCTTTCCCCTTAATACCTCAGGAGACTCCCAGCTCACCATCTTGCGGAGAGTGAACTTGGTTAAAGCTCGCAAAAGGGGGTTGTGACAAAGTCCTTTGAGCACTCGTGACCGAATCGGAGACAGACAGAGACGCGGACTCAATATGAGGTGCAGTCAAAGTCAATTTAATAAACTACTAGCACGGTTTTTATATTCTCTACAGCAGGCTCAGGCGTAGCAACAGACATATGGTTGGTTAATACAAAGCAATCACGCATCCCACCCCCCAAGGTGATAAGGCATTCGCAGTTGTCCATGCATTGTCCAGCGCGCTGGCGACATTCACTATATTATCATCTCAGCAGAGATAACATTTAACCAGCTCAGGTCACTTCTTTGTTCCTCACTATCTATGACCTTTGATCTGCTGCTGAGTCTGGGTCATGTCAAGCACAGGATTGTTCATAGATAACTTCTGATACAGATGGTGAGCTCCTTCTTTCAAAAACTCTTCTACACCATCTCAGTTACTGGTATGATACAAGTGGAAACAAAAAACGCTTCACCATGTTTTGCCTTTCACAAATGTCATAACTAATGATGATTGGGGATGGCATGGATGCAGCTGCACGAGGAGTAACCAAGTTGGGGCCTTGAATTGTACCTATGGGGTAAAAAATCGTGCAGCAACAAAAACAAGGCTAATGGCAGGAGCATTTGGAACTGGGTCAACCACCTATCATGACAGCCCCAAAGGAGGTAAATGGAGTCCCTTTTCAAATGGTGCCTGCGCCCTGCAAGGCCATTATTGGATTTGTGGATTTTCCAACATTGCATGGTTCTTGATTACTTGTTAGCCAAAGAAAAGTGGGTCTGTGGTAAACTAAATTATTCTAATTGTTGTTTAAAGACTGACAATGGCCAAGTTGTTAAGCAAATCACCATGGCAATACGAAAGCTAGACCGTGTTGCTGTCCAACCCCGGAAGAGTTGGGAAGCTGAACCCTCCTCTGGGCTTCCAGGTGCCCTGTGGATTAAATGCATTCTGGTTTATATGCTATGTGGTGTTATATTATTGTTACTCCTTCCCCATTTAAATCACTGAAATATCCAATTATAGATGCTTCACTGCAGGGGGATGTTAAACCAGGCTAAGCCTGAATCCACAGTCATAAAGACTGTATAAAATTAAGCTCTTTTCCATACTTACCTGTTTTTGCTACTTTCCTGCCACCATGGACAAGGAAGCAGCAAATTTTGAGCCATGGGGTGGTGTCTCAAAGTCTGTTTGCTCCTGAATATTTCTGCCATGAAGAGCCACATCATTTTCCAGACACTGGCTTGGCCACAAGTCACAGAGAACCTGCCCAGCTCCGGGCAATAGGGGACTTGCCTGGCTACAAGCGATCACCTTCCCTGCGGAGGCACACGCTGTACTACACGGGACCAGCGTGTCGGGACTGAGAACACGTGCAGATGTGCGGACCAGACAGCATGTGCCATTGCCCGGGAAACGACATCCCAGAATAGCTCAAAAATGCCTTAAAGAATCTGTAAGACCAGACAGAGACCCCCACCACTGACAGGTATTACATGTGTACCACTCAGGGATGTAAGGGGTACTCATTTTTGAGTGATGAACAAGCTGCCTTCCTAGACACACCATCCCACCTACTAGAGAGAAAACCCCGCTGGATCCATCCACGGTGGTGAGTGTCTCTTGCAAATCTATCCCCACTGCTCGCTAGGTTTCCTCCTCTCCCACCTCCTTCTCCCTGTCGTATCCATATGTCCTTATGCTTGAGGTGCTGGTTTGACTGAAAGTTAGTTAATTTTCTTCATGCAGTTAGAAACTTCTTTTTTGTAGCTAGCGGGGTTATTATTTGTGAGCTGTGAGGCAGCTGGGAAGGGGGTCATAGATAAGACAGACCTTGACTGACATGCAGACTGATCCATAAGAGTATTCCATGCCATTTATGCCATGCTTCATATTTAAAGAGAGTCAGGATCTGACGGCTGGTGGCCAAGTCAGGATGGAGTTGGGGCAGACAGGGATGGACAGGGACTGAATCCCATTCTGGTTCTGCTCTGTTTCGGGGAGTTCTGTTTGGGAGCGTCATCAGTTCAGCCTTTTGCCATCCTGCCGTGTTGCAGTGGCCTCTGGGCCTTTCTGCATTTTGTGCCTGTTGATGGTTCGCAGCTGCTTTGTTTTGCTCAAGTAGGCACAAGTTCAGTGAATGTGAGTGGAACTTTACAACACACAGTTTTAGATTTCAGCAAATTTACCTACTAAATAATGCAAAGCTGACAGTATACTAAAAAAAACCCCATAGAATTATAAGCTTGTAAGTGATTAATTCTATCTGAACTGTATTTCTTTAAGCTAAATGACTGACACAAAATGTAAACGGCACTCATCCAGTGATCTGTGTAAAACTCATGGGTTGAAATGAAGAATGTTCAGTATAAGAGGAAGGGAATAATGACAATGATGATAATGATGTAAGAATATACAAAACAAGTTATGCACAATATAATCACTCACCATCTGCTGACTGATGCCCAGCCCATCCCCAAGCCACAGTGCCCTGGCCAACTGCCCCCCAGTTTCTATACTGAGCATGATACCATATGGTAAGGAACAGCCCTTTGGCCACTTTGTTTCAGCTGTCCCGGCTGTGCCCCCTCCCAGCTGGCAGGGCACCAGAACCTGAAAAATCCTTGACTGCTCAGCAACAACTCAAAACATCCAGGTATTAGCAACATTCTTCTCATTCTCAATCCAGAATGCAGCACCATACCAGCTACTTGGAACAAAACTTACTCTATCCCAAACAAAACCAGGATCTACCCCCACAGCATCCCCCAGCACCCCACTGGCCCCCCAGCAGCAGATTCAGGGGGTGCCGGGCTGCGGAGGCGGCTGCAGGCTGGGGGTGCCGTGGGTGCGCTGGTGAGCCAGCATGAGCCTCTCCTTCCAAAACCGCTTCTCGCAGACACCGCACTGGAAGGGCTTGGCCTCTGCCTGTCCCCCCACTGCAGACAGACACCCCGTCTCCCACTGGACATATGCCGGCCCAAGCCCCAGGCTCTGGTGCACCTGCTGGTGTCTCTTCAGGTGCTTCTTCTCCCTGAAGCTCTTGCCATATTGGTTGCAAGCGAAGGCATCTCCCTGGTGTGGATGCGCTGGTGGATGATGAGGTTCTTCTTCTGCCTGAAGCTCTTGCTGCAGCTGGTGCAGGTGAAGGGCTTCTCCCCAGTGTGGATGCGCTGGTGACTCAGCAGGTGCTGACTCTGGACAAAGCTCTTGCCACAGTCGGTGCAGGTGAAGGGCTTCTCACCGGTGTGGATACGCTGGTGGATGCAGAGGCTCTTCTTCTGCCTGAAGCTCTTACCGCACTCGCTGCAGGTGAAGGGCTTCTCCCCAGTGTGGATGCGCTGGTGACTCAGCAAGCTGTCCCTGCAGACAAAGCACTTGCTACAGTCAGTGCAGGCAAAGGGCTTCTCCCCAGTGTGGATGCGCTGGTGGATGCAGAGGCTCTTCTTCTGCCTGAAGCTCTTGCCGCAGTCCGTACAGACAAAGGGCTTCTCCCCAGTGTGGATCTGCTGGTGGATGAAGAGACCCTTCTTCTCCTTGAAGCTCTTGCCACAGTCAGTGCAAGTGAAGGGCCTCTCCCCAGTGTGGATACGCTGGTGGATGACAAGGGTTGACTTCTTCCTGAAGCATTTGCTGCATTCAACGCAAGCAAAGGGTTTCTCCCCAGTGTGGATGCGCTGGTGACTCAGCAGGGTCTGCCTTTCAATAAATCTCTTGCCACAGTTGGTGCAGGTGAAGGGCTTCTCCCCGGTGTGGATGCGCTGGTGGATAATGAGCTTCCTCTTCTCCCTGAAGCTCTTGCCGCAGTCAGCGCAGGCAAAGGGCTTCTCCCCAGTGTGGATGCGCTGGTGACTGATGAGGGTCGACTTCCTCCTGAAGCTCTTCCTGCAGTTGGTGCACGCAAAAGGCTTCTCCCCGGTGTGGATGAGTTGGTGACTCAGCAGGTGTGATCTTTGGACAAAGCTCTTGCCACAGTCAGTGCATATGAAGGGCTTCTCCCCTGTGTGGATGCGCTGGTGGATGATAAGTCTCTTCTTCTGCCTGAAGCTTTTGCCACAGTTGGAGCAGGTGAAGGGCTTCTCCCCAGTGTGGATGCGCTGGTGGATGATGAGGCTCTTCTTCTCCCTGAAGCTCTTGTCACAGTCATTGCAGTGGAAGGGATGCTCACGCATGTGGCTTGATATGTGGACATCCAGTGCCACCTGGCTCTTAAATCTCTTGTTGCACTCGGAGCACCTGGGAGGGCTCTTCCGTAGTGGTTTCCGTTCTGGAAGGGTGGGGAGGTGGAGGTTCCCTAACTGGGCCCCCCGGCTCCCACCGGGCTGGCTGAACGCCAAGCCCCTCTTACACATCCCGCCCGAGTTTGGCATCCCTGGGAGCTGGCTGTTCTCAGTCCCGGCACGCTGGTCCCATGTAGTCCTGTGTGTGCCCCGGCACGTGAAGGTGATCACTTGTAGCCAGGTAAGTCCCCTGTTGCCTGGAGCTGGGCAGGTTTCCTGGGGATCGTAGCTAGGCAATTCTTCCAGGAGGGACGTCACTGCCCAGAGACAGGAGCAAAGAGAATTTCAGACTTTTATCATAACATATGGTCCCTGAAAACTGTTCACCATCCAGTCTGCCACTTTAAAAAACACCAGGTCTCCAGCACCCTCCTGTCAGCCTCTCAGGAATCCCCTCAGTCTCCCAGTGCGTCCCACAACTGACGGCTGCTGGGGAGGAGAGAACAGGGTCACTGCCAGGGACAGGATGGGCACGTAGGACCTCTCCCCATGGGGAGCGGCTTGGACAACCTGCCAGCCTCACATCCTTTCAGGCACATGGATCACCTAGACCAAGGGGAAGGTGCCAGTTGAGCCCCCCAAGCCCCTACCATACCCCTGGTACCCACCTGGCACAGGGCTCTGGTGCCTCTGCTGCTTCCCAGGGACGTCTGGCACACACGGTGTCTCTTCTCGCTCCATCTTGCAGATGATCTCTGGTTTGACGTTGGCCCAGCCTGTCCGGGGCACAGAGAGAAGCCCCCTCTCCCGCACTGCCGGGACAGCAGCACCGGCCGCCGCACCCACAGCCCCAGCATCCCCCCCACCCCGCTCCTCTCTCCTGTCCCTGCCAGGCTGCGACTTCAGCCCCCACATCCCTGCACCTACAGCCTCCTCTCGCCTCGCCCCCGTCACCTCGGCCACTCTCCTGCAGACAGGACACCTGGGAACAGCTCAAAGCTGCGCCTGGGAGGTTTAGACTGGATGTGAGGAAGCATTTCTGTACTGAGGGGGTGGTCAATCCCTGGAACAGGCTGCCTGGAAAAGTAGACAATGCCCCAAGCCTGTCCCTGTTGGAGAGGAATTTGGTCAACACCCTTCAGAACATGCCGCAGCTTGTGGTCACACAGATACACTAGATGTCCCTCAGGTCCCTTAACACTGAAAAAGGCCATTCCATCCCACTCTCTTTCCCAGGACTGCTCTCCACAGAAGGCTGCCTGACAGGTTCAAACCTGCAATCACAACCGCTCAGGCAGCAACGGAGAGAGCTGGATTTTCCTGTTTAGGGGCTCCAGCTCAGCTAAAGAGGTGAATTCCAGCTCCACCCCAGCCCAACATCACCAGAGAGTCCTCACCCAGTGAGGCGACCATCTGGTAGTTCTCCAGCATCACCTCCTGGTAGAGCTGCCGCTGACAGCCCGACAGCTTTGCCCACTCCTCGGGGGAGAAGTAGAGCGCCACGTCCTCAAACGTCACCGACATCTGCAGCAAGAAGCACACCCGGCTCAGCACATCGTACCACACGTTTGCTAAACACCTCTGCTGAAATCCTGCTACTGCTGAGCAGGTTCCTGCTGGCATCAGGGACTCTGGCATCCTGAGGGCAGCACTGGGAGAGCATCCTGTGCAAGGGAAGGATGAGGGCAGAGGGGCAGTTCTGGCACAGTTGGGTCACACAGCAGGGGGGGCTCGCTCAGAGCACCAGCCAGGAGAAGGGCAGGGCTGGCAGGCTTAGAGGCAGGTTTCCCCTGCTCACACCAGATTAAGGACCACGCCAGACCAGTGGGAACTGAGCCCTGTCCCACACCCACGCCACAAGCCAGATCACCCACCAGGACCGGGCACAGCACCGTGACACAAGGGCTGGCCTGAGGCCTGGCAGCAGGCACGCTCCTGCCTGCCCCTGCCCGTGGTGCGGCTCAGCGGGCAGGAACGGGAGCACCCTGCACCGCACCGGGTCTCAAAACACTTCTCTCCCACACCAACCGGACTCCCAACCCAGAAGGTCCCACGGGTGTTTTGCTGCTGCTGCACCACGGCATCTACCACGGCAATCCCAGCCCGTGGTGTCCCCAGAGCCAGGGCCGTGCCTGACCCCCACCTTGCCGCAGCAGCCTGGAGCCCGGCGCGTCGCTGCTCTCAGCGCGGAGATGGAGTCCCGTGCAGGTATTGATCCGGGAAGAGGGAGGCAGGATGCTCTGGATTCCACGTGAGGTGCCTGTCCCATCACCAGCCACACCAGCACAGCCAGGACAGATGTTGCTCACAGGAACAATATTTTCATGGAGAAATCAGGGACACAAGTTCACTCACCTGCCCACAACTGCCTTCCCTGCACCTCAAGCCTCCACAGCTACTGGGAAAAGGACCGACTCAAAGACTGTCACTCAACAACCCGGCCAGCCTGGGGCAAAGCCAAGAAAGAGACACGAGAAAAAAGAGGCTTTGGAAGGTCCCGAGTACCCAAATCTTCCTCCGGTGCCCCAGAAGGGCAGCACGAAGATGTGCGGGGGTGTCCCGGGGGTCTGAGCACCCGGCCCGGCCCCAGCCCAGCCCTTCCCAGCGCCGGGACCGCCAGGGCCGGATCCAGGGGGGCCCGGGCGGCTGGACACGGAGCAGCGTGTCCGCGTTGCACGGGGTCCACGGGGCGAGCCGGGGAAAGGCCGGAGCGCCGGGGGGAGCCGGGCCCTAAGGGGAGTGCGGGGGGGGTCCGGCAGGGCTGGGGGGCGGCCGGCGGAGGGGAGAGCACGGGAGGGGCCGTCGGGGCCGCCGAGTCCCCTCCGCCGGGACCCCGCGGGCCAGCAGCGCCCATCCCCGTGCCGCGGGCCCGCCGCCCGCCGCCCCTACCTGCGCCGGGGCCGCGCCGCCAGCCCCGCACGGACAAAGGCGGCGCCGGGAGCCGCCGGCAGCGTCAGCCCGGGAGGGCCGCCCGCCGCCGGTGCAGCACGGGAGGTGTAGTCCTGCCGCTCCGCCCCGCTCGGCTCGGGGGGGCGGGCACCGGGAGCACCGCTGTGTCCTTGCGGCCCCTGGCCCTGCCCGCCACCCCTGGCCACTCGGGTCCCCTGCAAATGGAGTCCTGGGCTCGGGGGCACCGGGACACGCGGGGGCCGGAGCACCTGGGGGGTGGGAGGGGCTGTCAGTGTGCTCAGGTGTCTCTAATAGGGGAGAAAATCAAAAGGGAAGGAGAAACTTGGGTTGAGATAAGCACAGTTTAATAAAATAACTAAACCTTAATACACAAAACAAGCGAAAAAACAAGAGTGAGAAATGCCTGAGAGGAAAGAGAGAAATGTGGAAGGTCCCAACTCTCCTTAAATATGAAGCATGAGGCTAATGGGATGGAATACTCCTATTGATCAGTCTGGATGTCAGTCAGGCTCTGCCCCGTCCATGCCCCCCTTCCTCGGTGCCTCACACCTGTGGGCTGAGCGCTCACAATGCTCTCGGCTATAAAAACTGAGCCATTAAAAACATTAACTATGTGCTGGGGTGTTATCCTGTTAATGACCCTGTCAATTGACTGTGGCTCCCACCCCTCCTGCCCCACCAGCAGGTGGAGGTGGAGTCACCCTGCCCTGGGGTAGGGGAGGATGTGACTATCAGCACCTTGGTACCACCCTGGATGTGTACATGGGGACAGGCACAGTGGGGCATAAAAGGTGCTAAAAGAGCCATGAACTGCCCCATTGCAGGCTCCAGATCTCAGAGGGATGTGCAACTGCCACACTGTACTTAAAAGAGGCTGATAAGAAAGATGGGGACAGACTTTTGAGCAGGGCCTGTTGTGATAGAACAAGGGATGATGGTTTTAAACTAAAGGAGGGAGATTCAGGTTCAAGCATGAGGAATAATTTTTTACAATGAGGGTAGTAAAGTACTGAAACAGTTTGTGCGGAGAGGTGGTGGATGAGCCATCCCTGGAGACATCCCAGGCCAGGCTGGTTGCTCTGAGCAACCTTATCTGGGTGAAGACGTCCCTGCTCATGGCAGGGGTTGGACTTGATGACCTTATTTGATTGTATGACTATGAATGAGGTGTTTTTGCCAGTCCTTTCCAGTTAGGCTCATTTCAGCCTCTACTATAGTCAGCTCCTGGGATCTCCCAGTCCGTCCAGAAATGCAGATGGATTTTGTTCCTTTGCAGTTTGATGGGGTTATTGTGCACTGAGCACCAGTGTCTACCAAAGCTCTGTACTCCTGGGAGTCTGTCATACCAGGCCATGGAATCTGCCCAGCCTCTAGCAGGCATCCATGAGTGGATTTGTGGTATGCATCTTCTGTGGGAAGAAATTAGAAGTTCCTTCAAACAGATCAGAATCTTTTCTCCCGTTTCTGGAAACTGAAGCAGCCATTTTCCTAGGAGTTCTTGTCTTAACTCACGTACCCATTCCTGAACAGTTGAGGCAAGAAGCCAACTTGGCTGAGCAGGGATATTCTTCTTGAACTACGGTGTAAAAAGAAAGCATATGTTTAGTGGAAGCAAGATTGGGTGTTGTGGGAGGATTGCAGAGATGCTGGTCACCACTGCAGGTAGGAAATTAATGTGGTCAAAACCCAGCTAGAGTTGAAGGTGGCTGGTACTGTGAGGGACAGTAAAAAGTGCTTTTGAAAATGTGTTAATGTTAAAAGGCAAGCGAGAAATAACTTTGGCTCATAACTTGATGAGCATGGTCACCTCATTAACAGCAACATAGACAAAGCTGAGATGATTCATGCTTTCCTTGCCTTGGTCTTCAACACTGAAGATGGGTTCTGGGACTCCCATAGCCCTGGGCTAGAGAACAATAATCCAAATCAGTTCGGAACATGTGCAGGATTTACTGCTCCGGCTAGATCTCTACAAGTCGATGGAGCCTGATGGGATTCATCTAAGGGTACTTAAAGAGCCGGCTGATGTCATAGCGAGACCTGTCTGTGATTTTCCCACACTCCTGGGAATCTGAAGAGGTCCCACTTTGTTGGAATGATAAAGGACTCAGCATTCCGATTCAATGTGAATCACGCAAAGCCATTTATTACAGAAACAATCCTCCTTATATATGCAACTATATTCTAATCACGCGTCCACGCTCCAAGCATGGATTCGCTAAATGAGTATCATGGGCTGTCTGTCCACGCGCTGGAGTCTCACTGATGATAGGTCCGATGATTCACGCCATGTTGAGGCCCTGTACACCCCTCTTTCTCACAGCAGATTCTGATCTCAGCTTCTCGAAGCGGCCTTGATATTCCTTTGAGCCTGACTAATTCAGCAACAAATCTTCATCTATGAAAACCCCTCCACACCAGTTGACTGGAAGTCAGACAGTTGAATCATGGATGTGGTCATGGGGTGGATGTGTGGCAAGTGCACTTCCTTACCCACACCACCCCTCTGAAAGCACCGAAGACAGTGACTTTGACCACTTTGATCATGCATTCTAGAGTATGGGGATTGCTTGAGTGTGGTGGATGCACTCAACCTCGCCCCAGCCAAACCAGCATTACTTTGGTCCAGGATCCAGAGGAGGGAAGGGCCTGAGCCACAGCCAGGCCAAGAACTCCTTCCAGGAGACCCACAAGGAAGCAGAATGGCACAGTGAACACCAGTGGCTTGTGTGCACAGGGAGTCTTGCGCAGACTTTTCCTACTGTGTGCAATTTGAGTACGGGTCAACCACTTCATTCTACAAATACAACAGCCTGAATGAGCCACTTTGAGCTCTCCCTGCTAAATAAGTGAGCTGTGTGGCAATGGGTTTACTACTCAGAGGTCAGTGGATGAGCCCAATTCAAGTTCAATATTAATTCTTTAGCTTAAGTAGATGCACGCCAAATGTAATGGATTATTTAGAAAGATAAGGTTGTGTGAATTTTAATATACTGATTCATATTACTTGGTAGACTAGATTTACTAAAATTTTAAGCTGTAAAGTCCGGCTTGTATTCACCAAAAGCAACTGCAGACTACACTAAACGTTTGCAAGATTAAGTCTGGCTTGTATTTTGCTGGGAAGGATGGAACTGACTGGGAAAGCAATGGTCCAAGGCTAACGTGGAGTCAGAGAAAAGAGGTTCAATGGGGAGCAAAAGGACCTGGTGGTGAAATTTCGTTATTGGACTGAATCATGGTGTGAATGGTCTGTAAAGATATAAAAGTTTGTAGTTTTCTGTGCTTGGCGGGCCTCTGCGCAGGTACCCAGCTTGAGCCAGCCCTTCTGCTATTCTACTGCATTAAATTTTTTATTTTGTGAGAATTTTGTTTCCTGAAAGTCTGTTTTGCATGCGGTTAACGGCCTCACCTGAAAGTTTGCCTTTGGAGCTCTAAATAGAGGCTCCGGATTGAACAGTTATGAGGGAGAGAAGAATCCTGACAGTTTGCACCGTGATGGATACAGTCCTTGTCTGAGAGTTTGCCTTCAGAGCTCCAAGGCACAGCCCATGGAGTGAATGGTTATCAGGGAGGGAAAACGCCTGAAAGTTTGCTTCATGAACGGATACACACCCCTGGAGAGAAGTTCAGCAGCATTCAGCTTGGCATATTTCCCCCATGCAGTAAATAATAGAGTGAACCTGCCACTGAACTCTTATAAGTTGCACTTCTCTTTAAGAAATCTATACATTGTTCTGCAGCAAGCAGACCCTAAAATTACTCCCCCGTGATGCTTACGGAGGGAGAATGTTGTATGATGATATACAATACCACAACCACCACAGAGAGGGCGGTACCTCGAGTGTTGTCTCGTCTCTGCCCAGTGTTAATTCTATCCACAATGTATTTGAAGAAGCTCTTTCTGTTGTCCTTGACCCCTCTCGCAAGGTTTAATTCTAAGGAGGCCTTGGCTTTTCTAGTTGCCTCCCTACACCCTCTGACAACAGCCTTATATTCTCCCCAAGTGGCCAGACCCTCCTTCCATGATCTGTAGACTCTTCCACTTGAGTTTGCCCAGCAGTTCCCTCTTTAACCAAGCAGGTCTCCCGGTTCCCTTCCTTCACTTCCTACCTGTTGGGATGCTCTGATCTCGAGCTTGGAAGAAGCAGACCTTGAATGCTAACCAACCTCCTCAACAGTCACTTAGACTCTGGAAATAAAGCAAGAGGTGGCGAACCCATGGCAGCATCAGTTGGTCCTGTAAAGAGAGTCACTAAAAAGACTGCTCTCATGATGGATGATGACCAGGGAGCATCATCAACACAAGGGGAAGGGCAAGAGATAACCAGTCGATCCTTTCCTCAAAGTGAGCCAACAGATATGTGAAAAGATTTTGGCCATCATGAAGGTGAGAACGTTGTATCCTAGCTGCTGCGATGCTGGAATAATGGAGTCAGTGGTCTGGAACTAGACAGTAAGGAGTCCAGGCAGCTGGGATCTCTGTTGAGGGATGCAACTGTTGACAGGGCAATTGCAAGAGAGAAAGAATCCACCAGCCTCTGGAGTCAAATCCTGACAGCCATGAAGACAAGGCTTCCCATGTTATTTGTCATCCAGGGAAATGGAATACTATGCAGAGAGGTATCCTGCTCCTGAGAGAATTAGCTGTGCAGGATATAATTTATTTTGAGGCAAACAGTCAAGAGAAGACAGGTCCAGGTAGAATAATTTGTACCTGACTCATCAGACATCATCAGATCCCAATGGATGTGACCAACAAAATAGTGTGGAAACGACAGGTTGTGTGGTTTTAGATAAAGGGCCTTGGAAGGAAGGAGGGAAGGAAGGAAGGAAGGAAGGAGGGAGGGAAGGAAGGAAGGGAGAAAGAGAGAGAAAAAATAATGAAGGAAAGAAAGAAGGAAAGAAGGAAGGAAAGAAGGAAGGAAGGAAAGAAGGAAAGAAAGAAAAAGAAAAAGAAAGAAAGAAAAAGAAAGAAAGAAAGAAAGAAAGAAAGAAAGAAAGAAAGAAAGAAAGAAAGAAAGAAAGAAAGAAAGAAAGAAAGAAAGAAAGAAAGAAAGAAAGAAAGAAAAGAAAGAAAGAAAGAAAGAAAGAAAGAAAGAAAGAAAGAAAGAAAGAAAGAAAGAAAGAAAGAAAGAAAGAAAGAAAGAAAGAAAGAAAGAAAGAAAGAAAGAAAGAAAGAAAGAAAGAAAGAAAGGAAGAAAGAAAGAAAGAAAGAAAGAAAGAAAGAAAGAAAGAAAGAAAGAAAGAAAGAAAGAAAGAAAGAAAGAAAGAAAGAAAGAAAGGAAGGAAAGAAAGAAAGAAAGAAAGAAAGAAAGAAAGAAAGAAAGAAAGAAAGAAAGAAAGAAAGAAAGAAAGAAAGAAAGAAAGAAAGGAAGGAAAGAAAGGAAGAAAGAAAGAAAGAAAGAAAGAAAGAAAGAAAGAAAGAAAGAAAGAAAGAAAGAAAGAAAGAAAGAAAGAGAAAGAAAGAAAGAAAGAAAGAAAGAAAGAAAGAAAGAAAGAAAGAAAGAAAGAAAGAAAAGAAAGAAAGAAAGAAAGAAAGAAAGAAAGAAAGAAAGAAAGAAAGAAAGAAAGAAAGAAAGAAAGAAAGAAAGAAAGAAAGAAAGAAAGAAAGAAAGAAAGAAAGAAAGAAAGAAAGAAAGAAAGAAAGAAAGAAAGAAAGAAAGAAAGAAAGAAAGAAAGAAAGAAAGAAAGAAAGAAAGAAAGAAAGAAAGAAAGAAAGAAAGAAAGAAAGAAAGAAAGAAAGAAAAGAAAGAAAGAAAGAAAGAAAGAAAGAAAAGAAAGAAAGAAAGAAAAGAAAGAAAGAGAAAGAAAGAAAGAAAGAAAGAAAGAAAGAGAGAGAAGGAAAGAAGGAAAGAAAGGGAGAAAGTAAGAAGCAGAAGGAAATGCTGTTGCTGACTCTTACACTGTAGCTACAGTCCGCTTCCAATCTGCCAGGGCTTCACAGGCTTTTTTCTATCTAAATGCTGCTGCTTTAAAAAAGATGTTTGATCTCACATTTGAACAAGCGAAAGCCATAGTTCACTCTTGCCTGGAATGTCAAGGCCTTATTACAAATTCACTCTCTCTTGGAGTTAACCCTTGCGGGCTCACAGCTAATGCCATTTCACAGACTGATGTTACACATTTCATCTTTTGGCTGTTTGAAATACGTACATGTTCCTATAGATACTTTTTTGGGGTATGCTTTGTGCATCTGTTTATACTAGTGACAAAAGCGAGGATGTTCAGCATCACTGGACCTGCAGCTTTGCTCTGCTGGGCGTTACACAACAGATTAAAACTGACAACAGTCCTGGATACACTGCTAGATCCACACAATATTTTTTATAGCAACAGGGTGTATTTCACATTCTCACACTGGACAGGCCATTGTTGAAGGGGCACATTCCACACTGAAACAAATGTAATTGCAACAAAAAAGGGGGAATATGATGCCTCAGGAACAATTAGACAATGCAATGTATACTTTCAACTTTTTGAATCGTGCTATGTGTCCCTCCTCTCTCACAGCAGCGGAAAAACACTTCTGTGCTCCAGATTCACTGTCTCAGAGACCAAAGGTTTTATACCAGAATCCCCTGTGCAACAGTCAAGGGCCTGTAGAGTTAATAACCTGGGGAAGGGGATATTGCTTGTGTTCTTCTTCCAATAGGAGCAAAGTGGCTTCCTGCAAAATACATTAAACCTTTCTGTGAGTTGGACAAACACAACACAGGACCAGAGATATGCCAGAGATGCAGCAACTGTCCCTGCAGCAGAGGACAAGCAGCAGAGGACAATGAAGAAACAGAAGAGACCAAAGGAAGCCGACAGTGATGTTACTTGGGGGCAGCTGAAGAAGTTACAACAAAACGCAAGTACTACGATGGCAGCCTGAGGCACCCCCTCACTCCAATTAACACCCTCTTAGCCTATTTGTTATCATCTCCTGCAACAGTGCAGTAAGGTTTTGTTTCGTGATGATCAGTTTTGGCGTGATTCCAACTGTAGAGGGAGAGCATGTATATAGGGCTAACATTGTGGATCCACCTCTTGTCACACCTATAACGTGGTGGGATCCTGACGTTCCTCTCTCCAACAAGGACACGCACTGGGTAGGTGCTGCATGGATACCACCAGCAGGTCAGTTGCTGGAGAACAAGGATCGGATTACATTTAATCAAACACAACAGTATTTTGTTGAGACCCATCCTGCATGTGTTTCTAACAAGCCAGTTAACAATTGTTTAATGATGTCAGAGAAGCTTCACTTGTTTTATCAAGAACGAGATGATAGAGGGGTAGTTCAAGGCAATTTAACTTTTATTTCCATTCTGGTTCTTGAACACCGAGATCTAAGTCACAATTCTACTCTGAAACCTCCTGCTGACATTCCAACATGCAAGGTATCTAAAATAACCATGGGAGATGTTTCGAATTTTTACTGGCCCCCCTGTAAATTAGAGGCACTAGCATATCAGAATGGTACAGATTTACATTATCGGAACTGGGGACTAACTGGTGAAAAGGCTTTCAATGCATTTGTTTTCCTTATCAGAATGGCTAACCAGCCTCCTCCAGTATTTGATAATAACTGTAATGGTTGTAATTTGTACTATTCTATTCTATTGTTTATTAGTAGGTTGATTTGTAATCATAATGCATAACAGGAAAACGACGCATGAGGTATGATGATCCACAGTGGGCATTAGTATTCACCAACAGAATGCCCCCTTTTGACTTTGGAGACAAGAGGTGACTGCACGACCACTCCGAAGGAGCCTGTCGGATGACTGTGGTCACAGGCTGGATTGTGTGGCAGTTGCACATTCCCCTGAGATCTGGAGCCTTCAGTGGGACAGTTGACAGCTCTTTAGCACCCCACTGTGCCTGTCCCCACACACACACCCAGGGTGGTGCCAAGGTGCTGACAGTCACATCCTGCCCTGCTCCAGGGCAGGGTGACTTCACCTCCACCAGCTGGTGGGGCAGGAGGGGTGAGACCCTCAGTCAATTGACAGGGTCCTCAACAAAGAAGGTGCCCAGAGTAGCTGCAAAGCTTCTGGTCCATGTTGTAATGCCCACAGCCACATCTAACCAGACTATAAAACTTGAGTGGTCTTCTCGGAGCAGCGGGTCAGTGAACTGGAGCCCTTTCCTTAGACTGGAACACCATCTAAGGAGATTTCCTGGGATTGAGAGCACCTCACCCCTTTGTTTGGGTGAGTGGTTAATAACTGGATATTTCCTTGAACGAGCCCTCGCCTAACCCAGGCAAGTGATTGTTTCTTGTGAGGACCCTCTGGTTTTGTTTCTTATGTGTGACTACATGCATGTTGTGGATCCTTATTATTCTTAGGTTGTTGTACCACAATAATTTCCTCAACTAATATCTGAACCTGCACTTAATGTTGTTGTAGCGCTAAATAATTGTATAAACCCTGTTTTTAGTTCGTTTATTTTTTACACTTTTCCAGCTAGAATTAAGTCTCTTTTGGAACTTGTTTTCCACCTAAAACTGACTTTGGGTGCCTCCGTGATACAGATAAAGAAGGAGTCAAACTTCTTTCTGTAAAGATGGTTTCTGCTGAGACTGGAGAGCTGTCATTTAAGGGGAAAAATAAAACTCAGCAACTCTTCATTCCTCTGCAATAAATATATGTGAAGCAGCCCTGTTGTGGATAGTAGATGGACAGAACACTTTGGCTACCAGAATAAAACTGCATTGTGATTGGGAATATACTCAAAAGAATTTATGTGTAACATGGTTGAAATGGAATTATAGAGTTTATTAGTGGACTCAAGTGAAAAAACATTTCCAGACAGCATTTCTCAGCTAATGTACAAGACCTGGTTCAGGATTTACCCAGTGCCCTGCAAAAATAACTGCATGATTTGCAAGAATTAACGCTGCAAGATGTAATAGATGACATTTTCTAATAGCTTAAAGTGGTTAGACCCAAAAAGACAGTTTTCAGGCCTCAATCTGCATACGTGGGGTTTTGTGGGAACTGGATGTGCTTGTGTAATGTTTTTTCTTGTAGTCCTCTGAAGCATCTGAAGAATGACACTGAATGTAAAGAAGAATAAAGCCAGGGTCCTCGCTGCTCTCATTGTGAACCCAATGTTCAAAAACAAAAAAGGGGGAGATGTGGGAATGACAATATGTGCTGTTCCACCGAAAGGGCCTTGGACAGGTTATACAGAAGTATGTTTTTTCTGAGTGTAAGGAGTGATAGCCCAGGGCAGTGAGAATGATAGCTCGGGTCAGAAAACTGCCCCCATATGTATGATGTGTGAACGCTGGGCTTTGGCGTGTCGATGTGTGGGTTGAACACCACCCACAAGATATACATGGGAACGTGACTGAAAACAGACACAACATGAGTGTGGTGTGTTTGGAATAACAATTTTGGAAAAAACATCCTGTCTAACCTCTTGGTCCAGGCCCTCTCCTCTTGGCTTCCAGTTGCCCTGTGGATTAAATGCATTCTGTTTTATATGTTATGTCATGTTATATTGTTGTTACTCCTTCCCTATTTAATTCACTGAGATATGCAATTTATAGATGCTTCACCGCAGGGTGATGTTATATTAGGCTGAGACTGAATCCACAGTCACGCAGACTGTATAAAATTAAGCTCTGTTCCGTACTTACCTGTTTTCACTACTTTCCTGCCACCATGGACAAAGAAGCAAAAAACTTTGAGCCACGGGGTGGTATCAGGAACTACTTTTTAAATTAAATGTCTCAAAGTCTGTTTGCTCCTGAATGTCTCTGCCATGAGCAGATACATCATTTTCTGGAGACCTGCATGGCTAAAGTCACAGGGAACCTGCCCAGCTCCAGGCAACAGGGGACTTGCCTGGCTACAAGCGATCACCTTCCCCTGCCAAGGCTCATGGGACCAGCGTGCCAGGACTGAGAGCATGCACAGAAGTGTGGACTGGGCCCGGAAACGACATCCCAGAATAGCCCCAAAATGCATTATAAACGACTGTATGATGACGCAGTAGTGCTTGTGAACTGGAGACCCCCGCCACTGACAGGTATTATGTGTGTACCTCTCTGGGATGTAAGGGGTGGTTATTTTGTGAGCGATGGACAAGCTGCCTTCCTGAGATGCACCACCCCGCCTACTAGAGAGAAAAACCCGCTGGATCCATCCATGGTGGTGAGTGTCTCTTGTAAATCAATCCCCAAAGGTTTCCTTCTTTCCTGTCTGCTTCTCCCTGTCCTATCTTTATTTTTTCCATAACAGACGGGCATCCATTTACAGAAGTCTTTAATAAAGTTCCATAATTAAATGGCATTTGACCTCATTTGCATCTTAAACTCACTCTGGGTACAGTTAACGAATTTCTCCGGCTCACAGCTTCCCAGACCAGACTGCAACAGCATTATATGAGTTTATGGCCAAAAATGTGCACATACTATGATCCCATTCTTTATATCGTTCAATGTGCTGGATTGACTGAGAGTGAGTTAATTTTCTTCATGCAGTTAGAAACCTTTATTTTTCGTAACTAGCAGGGTTATTGTTTGAATTTAGTTTGAGAAGAAGAAGATAGCACCCCGGGACAGCTAATGTTCTTGATTGCTGTTGTCTGAGAGCCGAGGTCTCTGAGCTCTGTGCCCACAGGTGTGAGGCAGCTGGGAAGGGGGCATAGATGGGACAGACTCTGACTGATATCCAGACTGACCAATAAGAATATTCCATGTCATTAGCGTCATGCTTCAAATTTAAGGAGAGTCAGGATCTGATGATTGGTGGCAGAGTCAGGATGGAGTTGGGGCAGAATCGGGACAGATAGGGATGGAGACCCATTCTGGTTCTGCTCCGTTTCGGGGAGTTCTGCTTAGGAGTGTCATCAGTTGAGTCTTTTGCCATCCTGCCATGTTGCAGTGGCCTCTCAGCCTTTTGTGGGGGACTATGGTAGGTCCATGGATTCCCTGACGAGGGGTATGGGAACAGAGATTGATCTTGGAGATATTAAGTTGTATCCATGAGAAAGAAGGGAGTAAAAGAGTAACACTGATGACAGCAAATTTAGCCAATGATATATTACTACTGCAGCCTGTAACCAATAGAAAAAAGACACGTTTTGATAAAGACTATATAAAAAATTGTTTGTGGCAATAGATGGAGACTGCTGTTTGTACGTAAGAAGAACTTTGTCTGTTTCGTTTGTCCGTCTCAACCACAACAGCCTTTCAGCCTTTTGTGAACGTTGATGGTTTGTAGCTGCTTTGTTTTGCTCAAGTAGAGACAAGGTTGGTGAATGTGAGCAGAACTTTACAAGACACAGTTTAAGATTTGAGATGCCATCTGAATATTGTGTCCAGCTGTGGCCCCTCAGTTCCAGCAGGACAGGGAACTGCTGGAGAGAGTCCAGCGCAGCCACCAAGATGCTGAAGGGAGTGGAGCATCTCCCGTGTGAGGAAAGGCTGAGGGAGCTGGGGCTCTGGAGCTGGACAAGAGGACACTGAGGGGTGACTCATTCATGGGGATCAAGATGGAAAGGGGGAGTGTCAGGAGGATGGAGCCAGGCTCTTCTCGGTGATAACCAGTGATAGGACAAGGGGTAATGGGTTCAAACCGGAACTCAGGAGGTTCTACTTAAAGACGAGAAGCAACTTGTTCCTGGTGAGGGTGGCAGAGCCTGGCTCAGGCTGCCCAGGGAGGTTGTGGAGTCTCCTTCTCTGCAGACATTCCAACCCGCCTGGACACCTTCCTGTGTAACCTCATCTGGGTGTTCCTGCTCCATGGGGGGATTGCGGGGGGACATACGAGCAGAAGGCTCAGACCAGGCTGCTGATGGCATCTGTGCAGAAATTGGCTTCAAATATAAGCTAAGCACTCTGCTTCTAAACAATATATTATTTAATCTTCTGTCTCTGGTTTATCATGCAGGAGGATCTACAATTTGAAAAATGTCCCCTCGTTTGGCAGGTTGTTAGAAAGTATTTATCACATCTACTGATTAATGACAGATAAGTCCTTTGTAACTTAATCACAGTGTACATGCTACTCTTCACAACTACCTCTGGTAAGAAGGCTTTGTTTTCTGAAATTTGGGACTAGTCATTAAGAGAAGCTGCCGAATTAATGTATACTGTGATTATCATTAACCAATTGACATGAGACAAATACTTTCTGACCACCTGCAAAATGAGGGGATATTTTTCAAGTTTTAGATCCTTCTGCATGACAAGAGGGAGCCAGAAGATTAAGTGATACCTGTGCATCTCTGTCTGCCTCTCTATGAATCGCTCCTCATCACCACAGAGAGCCCAGGGAGCCCACGGAGGCCACGGGGACAGGCGCTCCCTGTGCGACACCTCCAGTCTTGCCCTGTGCAGGAGGAGAAGGAAGAGACCCCGCTGCACCCCGGCCCCTCCGGCGGGACCCACAGGCAGCACCCCCTCCTCGGCCAGCCGGCAGGGCTGCCCAGCGCGGACAGGGACAGGGCAGGGGCTGAGGGGCTGGCGCAGGCCCTGGGGGTCTCTCCCAGCACTCACCATGTCTCCAGGGTCAAAGTGGGTTTCTCCACTCCTCCCACTGCCTGGGGAAGCTACCGAGGGAGCAGATGGAGTGAGGGCCAGCAGCCCCCGGCACAGCCCCGGCTGGTCAGGGCCATCTTGAGATAGCGGTGTGTGCTCGTCCTGGACACACATGAGCAGAACTCTGCCTTGTTCTCCACCCTCCTGCAGAACAAACAGGAACAGACATGATGTCTTAACAGCCAAAGGCACCCATGAGCGAGCTCTGTGGGGAGGAACTGCAGTGTCAACACACGCTAGAAATCACCAAAGGAAATGATGATGGCTTGTCATAGAGAACTCTCTGCTGAGGGGGCACAGAGGCACCTGTTTGTCAGCCCAACAGGGAATTGTGTGATGTTTCCTGCCTTCCAGGTGATGAGGTCTGGGATGCCACAACTTGTTAGGAACTTGGGCCATTATCCACTATTGCTCTTTCAAGTGGGTTGAAGTGTCGGGGCAAGGTGGAACCTGGGCAGAACCAAGCAAGGCTGTGAAACTGTAGGGATGCAGTTCAAAGGGATGAGTGCTCAAGTTATCTTCTCCTGTGTAATTCCCAGTCAGAGGAGAGGGTGCAGTCAGGAGCAGACACGTTATGTGAGTCAACACTTGGCTGCTCGGCTGGTGCTGCCTCCAGGGTTGTGTCTTTCACAATGATGGGACACACAGTGATGACTCTGACCTGCGAGGGGGTGATGGGACATGATCGACTGGAAAAGGCAAAGGAATGTTTCCCAACAGCAACCCTGCCTGACCCCCCGCATGTCCCACCATGTCTCAGTGCCCCCGAGCCCAGGACTCCATTTCCTGGCATGCCTTGTGCCCCCCTGTTCTGGTGGGACCAGGCTACCGCTCTACCCCTGGACTTCGCAGTCCACAGCATCCATCCTGGAGACTGGGTTCTTGTTAAAGAGTGGAAAGAAGCACCACTGGTGGCAAAGCGGTGAAGAAAAGCAGGTGATGAAATTGGTGGAAAGCGGTATAAACCTCCAAAATGCTTATCTTTGATAGCTCCAAACCTCACCTGATGAAAAGGAAGTATGCCATTGTCTGTGGCTACAAATTGAACAAATCCAGTCGCTCTCTACAGACAAATAATAATGGGGAGGTGGTAAAACAAATTACAAGAGAAATGAGGAAACTTGCCAGTGTACCAGACTGAACCTAAAAAAGGTGGGATCGGGACATGTTTTCAAGGAGGACCATGGATATTATTTTCTGTGCTGTAATGACCTTAATGTTCTTACCTTATACTGTGCTTTATCAAACTTATGCAGCATGGAGTTAAGAGAATGCAAGTTATTGCTATATCAGAAAACACACAAAAAGGACACAATGATGCCTCTGAATAAATTACTGACAGTGAAGTTTTTAAAGACAATAATTAGAAAAATAGAAAGTGGCAATTGTAAGGAATAACTATCACATGTCTTCACAAAAGTGCAATCATGATTCACACTGTCAACTGGGTGGTTGCTAATTGGTTTAATTATGAAGAGTGTAAACTTGTTAAAGATCTGGCTTTCTGGCTGTTGGTTGAAACTACTGCAGTCCCTACCCTGATCCCTTGTCACCAGAACTCATCTCAACAATACCCCCTTCCCCTGGGTGACAAGGAAGGTATCAAACCAGGTGTGCAAGAGATGCAAGAACAAGGAGTGGTCATAAATACCCATTCTCCTTTATACTCTCCAGTGTGGCCAGTTAGAAAACCCAACAGGACACGGTGACTTACAATAGATTTTCAGCAGCTGAACGCTAACACGGATCCTTTAACCGCCACAGTCCCCAACCTGGCTGAATTAATAATCATAATACAGGAAAAGGCTCATCCAATCACGGCAACAATAGATGTTAAAGACATGTTTTTAATGACATCATTGTGATCGGAGGACAGAGATTGTTTTGCTTTTACATGGGAAGGACAACAATTCACTTTCACCTGGCTTCCCCAGGGGTACAAACGTTCTCCCACATTGCCTTATTATGCTTATTATTATGCTAGAAAAAATACCCAAACCCGAAGGCATAGCTGTTTATCAGTACATTGATGATATTATCATGGGAGGGAATGAAACAGCAAAAGTGGGGGCAACCCAGCAAAATATCATTTCACATTTGAAGAATCTGAGCTTGCAAATTCCCCATGAAAAGATCCAAAAGAAAAGGGGCCCAATGTTAATGGACAGCTTCTCAGGAAGAAGCTCCGCGATTACCAATTTTGGAAGCAACAGCTCATCAAGCCTGTGGCAGGATGCAAACCCGCCTTTCTCCCCCTCTCTCCTTCAATATGGAAGGAGTAGGCACATCTCCCTCTCTCTCTGCTGTTTGAGGCCAACAGCTTCTTTTGTTTGGCCCCAGAACCCCTGGCCAGGGCCATTAGGAGAAGGGAGTGTTGAGGCGCTAGGGAGCCGCTGGGCACCCGCGACCAGTGTGGGGGATGTTTGGAGGCTTCAGGGGCACCCACAGCCAGTGTGGGGGTGCAGAGAAGCTTCTAGAATGCCTACAGTCAGATCTGATCAGCCTATAAAAACGGGACTCTCGTCGAGACTCTGCCCATTGTCGCGGGTCTCTCGGATCACGAGCGAGATGCTGTCACTGAGAGCCCCGCTCCACGGGACGGAGACTCCACTTGCCTCACCGCCACGGGTGTGAGTAAAACTTCTCCTCGCAGGATTGCGAGTGTATTTATACTTTCTGTGCACATTTGCACGTGTACTTTCTGTGCTCAATACGAGCACGTGTATAAATTAATCCTCGCATAATAGCAGGTTTATTTTCGTCCTGTGCTTCCACATAAGCAAGTGCAATATTCCGTGCACATTTGCACGTATATTTCTCCTTGCAGGCTTGTGAGTGTACTATAAATTTACCCTCGCAAAATCACGAGTGCACACTTTCCATACTCACTACGAGTATGTGTATCCCTTTAAAATAATCCCACACCATGTTCAGGCAAGTGTGGACTCTTCCCGGACTCAGGGGCGGCTCCGACATTGTTTTGGGGAAGCCACGTGCATGCACACTGTGGACCTCCTGTTGTTTTAGTTGCTGCCCCTTAATAATTTCCTCAACTGATAACCAAACCTGTATTCAAGTCACTTTGGAGTGCTAAAACCCTGTTTCTCACCAGTTTAATATAAGTTGTTTTGGACCCTGTTGTCCTTTAAACTAACCTCGGGGTGCCTCTGTGACAAAGTCCTTGGCCCAATTCACCCCACAGACCCTTTTCAGGTTGAATGGGGGTTCATGTGCTCGATGGCCAAGATGAACCTGCCCCAGTAATGCAGGTTGCCCCTCCTTTTTCCCACGATCAGTTAGTGCTTGTTTTACTGACTCTTCTGCTAAAAGAGAAGGAAAGGTGTGGAAATACAGGGCAGCAGCACTCCATTCCTCCTCCAACGAACACATTATAACACAGGGAGAGGGCAGTGCACAAGTATGTGAATTAATTGCAGTATGGAGTGTCTTCCAACACGAAGCACAAACCGCTTCTCCTGTCCACGTTTATCATTCCATCATTTTAATTATTTTTGCCTCAAGGAGGTGAGCCTTGTTTGTTTTCTTTCTGCAGAAGAACCCTGAGGGACACAGAGAATAACACGAATCATTCATGAAACATATCTGAATGGCTAAATTTTCAAAATGACCAATAGTATAATCAAGCCGCTAATACTTTTCTGCATCTTTTCACTTACCTGTAACCAAAAGTATGCTAAATGGCCTTGATCCGAAACTACTGTCAGATACACTCGTTTTCCAGGACACTGTCCCAAAGACCGCTCTCCAAATTTAGCTGCTGTAGTAATACATGATGATGATGTGTATCACTTAATCGAATGGGAGTGGCATAGTAAGGATTGGGTTAGAGCCCTGACTCGTACAATTGGAGAAAAAATTAAAGCATGATGCAGAAAGGTGGAAGGACTTACCATGAAAAAGTCTCTTACAGCCTTTGCATTAACTATAAACAATGCCTCAATATACATAATTTAGGGTTGAACCACAATGGAGCTATAGTCTATCCTTTCGAGCATAGAGTATGGGCCCGAAAAGGGGATAAAGACTGTCCATTTAGAATCTTGTATTGTGCAAGAACAGCAAGGTTTTGCCTGTGAAAGTAATACAATCTCTGCTCAAGATGTTTGTCTGGACACTGAGCAGAATGTTCGTCATTTTGAGGTTTGTCCTGACAATCAATAAACATTATTAGTGTATATTGGCAAAAGTTGTGTCAGTGAGGACTGCTTGTAACTCAGTATTAGTAGATATAGTGACAGTAAATATTAGAAATTATTCAAATTCTTGTATTTGTAATTTTGTCAAAATTACTGGATGTGATTTTTCTTATTTTGCTCCAGTCATACCTCATCAACTTTTACAATTCAATTAAACACTGATTCACTAATTGCTGCCTACACCTATCAGGATGAATCTCACTTTGGTAAAGCAATTGTTGCAACATCAAGACTTGATCAAGATATTGGAAGAGGTTCAAGTAAATGGACAGAAAACCTTGATAAGTGTTCACCACCATGTTGAAGAAATTCACTGTGTGTTGAGAAGAGTAGAAAAGGATGCAAAACATAAATGGTGGGTCACACTTTTCAGGTGGTCACCTACGGCTACAGGCATCCTGAACAAGTTGTGTCACCCTATTGTTGTTCTCTTGACATTAGTTTTGATAAATTTTGTTTTGTACGCGGTATTGTATGTTTTGAATTGGAGAATGGTAAAGCGTTTGACACATTTGATATCTGCACTTAACGCACACAATTTGTTTAGTGTTCCCTCCAATGTAGACACCCTTGAAACCATCAAGACAAAGCGGATCGCGTAGATATAAACCATTTTTCTTTTCCTTTTCTTCCTCTTATACTTTCTGTCTCTCTTTGAGGATTGTGTTACTGCTATGAGATCCCGATAACAATGTTAAGCCACAGAGTGCTGTAAGAGTCGGTCCAAAGAACAGTATTTGCCTCAACATCACCATCAGGGACTTGGAGAGATACCAAGAAACAAACGCCATGAGAGAAAGAGCTGGGTGGTCTCCAATACCTGGGGCTACAGGTAACAATAGCTGCTGTCCAGAAGATGGATTTCACCCCCTTGCCCCACCTCCTCCCTGTTACTAAGGCCAACAAAGAGGAGCCTGCGCAGGGGCTTGCAGAGGGTCTTGAGGTTGCCCAGTGGACAAGTAAGAGACCCCTGAACACGAGGCGGTGCAGGCGCGGAGAAGTTCTGGCAAGCAAAGCGGGGACTATTTGGGCCTGTGTAGTTAAGTCTGGATAGTGAAATGAAGGTGGAGATTGGCCTCAGTCCATGGGAGAGAGGAGGGGTGAGGCACTGTTGCTTAGCATAAAAGAGGGTTCCCAACCAAACCTCGTTGAGATCTCCCCACCAAAGGATCATGACGGGGAGGACCAGGAGGATGCTGTTTGGGACCTGGGACCACAGGGACACCTTTGGACCTGTGCTGGTAGCTATAATCCTCTTTCCTCCCTTTTTCTTTCTTTTTCTCCACTTTCTCTATCGTGTGCTGCTTTATGGGCAAAATAATGAAGTTACACTGTTTGAATTATAACCCCTTGGCATTTTGGTCGCCTTAATTTTGCGTTTTGAGATCAAGGTAAATGAACCATCATGAGTCCACTGAGTGGACACTGATAGGGGGTCTGCACCCCCCTGTGGAGAAAGAACCCATAGGGACACCTGTGGACTCTCCCTTTGGTCTTTTACTCTTCTGTCTCCTCTTTGAACATTTCCCTCTTAGCTTAGCTTGTATTTGAAGCCAGTTTCCGCACAGGTGCCATCAGCAACCCGGTCTGCGTCCCCTGCCCATATGTCCCGTGTGTCTTGGTGTCCCCCGAGCCCAGGACTCCATTTCCAGGGGACCAATGCGGCCAGGGGTGGCAGGCAGGGCCAGGAGTGAAATAAACAGCTCAAGCTACTCAAATAATGGATAGCAGCACTTAATACCATTTGTTATAATGTGTCCGATAAAGCATGAGCTAAACAGCGCCGGGTGCGCGGGGAGTCTGTGCTCCACCAACACGCACACCAAGATCTCCAAACTGGCTCCTTTTATTGTCCTTGAATTCCGAATTTTGGGCAGTTTCAGCCTATTTTCGTTTCTTCTCTATTTCATGTTCTTTCCTTTGCGGTTTTCAGGAGTGCTACTTGCAGCTGGTCATTCTCCAGGAAGTTGCTCTTTTTTCTCCGTGTCTTCTTCTTTCCTTGTTACTTCTAGTTTCACAATTAGTCTTACAGTTGGTTTAAAGCAAGCCAGGTTTTCAATTAGCCACACAGTTTGCTCAAAGCTTAGCCATTATTTCCTTTGTCTTAGCTCCATGCCTTATTTGGTTAAGAGCGGGTCTTACGAGCAATCGCAATGTCTTTTGTAACTTTCGTAATGTCCTTTTACTTTCCATACAAGTAGAACAGCTGCGCGCTTTTAGCACGAATCGTAATTACATTTTTCACAGCGGCCGCAAGGACACAGCGGTGCTCCCGGTGCCCGCCCCCCCGAGCCGAGCGGGGCGGAGCGGCAGGACTACACCTCCCGTGCTGCACCGGCGGCGGGCGGCCCTCCCGGGCTGACGCTGCCGGCGGCTCCCGGCGCCGCCTTTGTCCGTGCCGGCGCTCTCCGGCCGCGGGCATCCCCCGCTGGGCGGCCCCGGGAGGGAACCCCGGCCCCGACGGCCTCTCCCGTGCTCTCCCCTCCGCCGGCCGCCCCCCAGCCCTGCCGGACCCCCCCGCACTCCCCTTTGGTCCCGGCTCCCCCCGGCGCTCCGGCCTTTCCCCGGCTCGCCCCGTGGCCCCCGTGCAACGCGGACACGCTGCTCCGTGTCCCAGCCGCCCGGGCCCCCCTGGATCCGGCCCTGGCGGCCCCGGCGCTGGGAAGGGCTGGGCTGGGGCCGGGCCGGGTGCTCAGACCCCCGAGACACCCCGCACATCTTCCTGCTGCCCTTGTGGGGCACCGGAGCAAGATTTGGGTACACGGGAGCTTCCAAAACCCCTTTTTCTCGTGTCTCTTTCTCGGCTTTGCCCCGAGCTGGCCGGGTTGTTGGGTGACACTCTTTGGGTTGGTCCTTTCCCCATAGCTGTGAAGGCTCGGGGTGCAGGGAAGGCAGCTGTGGGCAGGTGAGTGAACTTGTGCCCCTGATTTCTTCATGAAAATATTGTTCTTGTGAGCAACATCTGTCCTGGCTGTGCTGGTGCAGCTGGTGACGGGACAGGCACCTCGTGTGGAATCCGGAGCATCCTGCCTCCCTCTTCCCGGATCAATACCTGCACGGGACTCCATCTCCGCGCCGAGAGCAGCGACGCGCCGGGCTCCAGGCTGCTGCGGCAAGGTGGGGGTCAGGCACGGCCCCGGCTCTGGGGACACCACGGCCTGGGATTGCCGTGGTAGATGCCGTGGTGCAGCAGCAGCAAAACAACCGTGGGACCTTCTGGGTTGGGAGTCCGGTTGGTGTGGGAGAGAAGTGTTTTGAGACCCGGTGCGGTGCAGGGTGCTCCCGTTCCTGCCCGCTGAGCCGCACCACGGGCAGGGGCAGGCAGGAGCGTGCCTGCTGCCAGGCCTCGGGCCAGCCCTTGTGTCACGGTGCTGTTTCCGGTCCTGGTGGGTGATCTGGCTAGTGGGACACGTAGGTGACAGGGCACAGTCCACACTGCTCTGGCATGTGTCCCTAATCTGGCATGAGCAGCGGAAACCTGCCTCTAAGCCTGCCAGCCCTGCCCTTCTCCTGGCACAGCTGGTGGGGTGTCCCCAACCCAGGGACCTGCTGAGCAAGTCCCCTATGTTGCAGTGACCCTGTTGTGCCACTTGACTGTGCCAGCCAACACTCCTGCTCTGTCCTTGCCCTTCCCTTGCACAGGATGCTACGAGCAACAGCTGCTGATGCACTAGCGTATCCACACTGGTGAGAAGCCCTTCTCATGCACTGGCTGAAGCAAGACCTTCAGTGACAAGGAGACCCTCATCAACCACGGGCATATCCACACTGGGGAGATACCCTGCTTACATGGCAAGTGTAGCAAGACCTGCAGCTATGAGCAGCACCTGCAGAGCCAGCAGTGCGTGCACCGGAGTCCACTGATGGTGCTGGTGGGTGGATGGCAGGAGAGAGGGGTCCTTCCCCAGCAGGGGGGCAGGCAGAGGCCAGGCCCTTCCAGTGCGGTGTCTGCGAGAAGCAGTTTTGGAAGGAGAGGCTCATGCTGGCTCACCAGCGCACCCACAGCACCCCCAGCCTGCAGCCGCCTCCGCAGCCCGGCACCCCCTGAATCTGCTGCTGAGGGGCCCGTGGGGCGCTGGGAGCTTCTGTGGGGGTAGCTGTGGGGGCATGTCTTGGTTTTATTTGGGACAGAGTTAATTTTCTTCCTAGTACCTGGTATAGTGCTGTGTTTTGGATTGAGGATGAAAATAATGTTGCTAATACCTGGATGTTTTGTTTGTTGCTGAGCAGTCAAGGACTCTTCAGCTCTGGTGCCCTGCCAGCTGGGAGGGGACACAGTCGGGACAGCAGAAACAAAGTGGCCAAAGGGCTGTTCCATACGATGTCACACTCAGTATAGAAACTGAGGGGAGTTTGCGGGGGTCACCACAGCTTGGGAACAGTCTGGACATCGGTCAGCGGGTGGTGAGCAGTTGTGTTGTGTTTTGCTTGTTTTGTGTATTCTTACATCATTGTCATGGTCATCATTCCTTTCCTCTTCTATCCTGTTATTGGTCTTTATCTCAACCTACAAGTTTTACACGTATCATTGGAGGAACCCAATTTAAATTTTATGTTAATCATTTAGCTTAAATAAGTACATTTTTAATAGCATGAGTCACTTAGAATGAATTTGTATTT
This sequence comes from Columba livia, assembly GCF_036013475.1. Lineage (NCBI taxonomy): Eukaryota > Metazoa > Chordata > Aves > Columbiformes > Columbidae > Columba > Columba livia. The sequence goes on from NC_088602.1 coordinate 1,421,313, forward strand.
CTGTTTCTTTAAGTGATCTGAACACCGCTCTGCGGCAAGCGGGACCCTAAATCACTGCTCTGTGACAAATTGGCGTAGCTGGCAGGATGGCGGGTGACATCGCTGATTGCGATGGGGTGAATCCGAGACCCACATTCTCAGAAAAATGGGCTCGTGATAATTAGCTTGATTGGAAAGCTGGGACCTCTCCAGCATATTTGTGGTGAGACTGCCTAAGTCACAGTGACCAAATAATGCTGAATGGAAATGAAACAATTGGCTTTTGGAGTCCAGGGGCTTGATTAAATCTAGCAGCTGACCCAGCCAATGAATACCGTTCTATCACCAGCTAAGTAGCTTCTTGGGCTGGCAGAGATGTTTTGGTATGAGGTGAACCCCCCATGATACCCATAAGATCTCTTGATGAGCTCCCTACAGCTGTGACAAAAGCTGCCTGCACACAAGCCATGCATCAAAGAGTAGCCACCAGTGTCCTGATACCTACCGTAATTGATTATGAAATGCAGAACCCCATCTAGTTGCAAAACAGGATGAAATGAGAACAGACCACAATGAGTGATGAGGCTGCAGTGTCCCTGCACCCCAGTCCCTGCCGGGGCCGACTCAGTGCACAACGCTGTCGATCATGCCCGTGAAATGTGGTGGGATGATTCGGTAGCCAGAAAATTGGACCCAAGACCCACTCATTGAGTAAGACAAACAAAACAAACACCCCCAGGGGTGATGGGCATGTATGCACCTTGTTATATCTTAAACAGTTGTTTTTGCAGCTTCTGGCAGGGGGGAAGAGAGTAGTGCTGTGGAGGCAGGACGGTATCTCCCTCACTCTTTGCAAAGCAAAGGCACCAGCCTTTGAGATAAAGGCATTACCTGTGCTTGCACAAAAGCAGGGTCGTACAGTGGTCATGAGTCACCAGGGGGAATCACGACTCACCCCTAGAGGACCAACCAGCTCACTTCTGGGACCACTGACTCATTTCTGACACAATGTCCTTAATCAGCATGAGGAGCCAGCAGAGGGAGGAGGTGAGCCACCCGCTCCTATCTTGCATGCAAATGAACTGAAGTATTTAAAACTTCCCACTTGGGACACTCTTGCATTGTGTTGCGCCTCCACCCTACGGAACTACAGAGAGCGGTGAGAGATTGACCTTTGGAGTGGTGAAATCTTACTCATCTTCTGATACCTATCTCTCTTTTTCTCTCTCTGTTTCTAACTTTATTCTGGGCACATAAGGGTAATGTCATTGAGAATTTTGTTGCTGAATCTTGTTAAGTCTTGTAGTATAGTTACAAGCTTTTGCCAAGCCACTATTTGCTGTAATTCCTCTGAGTTCTAAGTACATTAGTGATTTGATTGAACCTTTTGAGTAACTGTCGTTCGTCTCAAATACTGCACAGAGTATTTAAGAGTTAATCTTGCCCTCCCTGCACTGAGTGTGAGGGAACACTTAAGTTGGTGTCAGAAATGGGATACTCTGTGAGAAACAGTAAAGGGGTTTCCTACAAGGGGATATTAGCCAGAGTGCTGAAGAAAAGAGAACTGGTTTGCGGCCAAAACCATAATCTCCAGCAGGAGGTCAAGGCTACCCGGATTAATGTCTTCAAGGCCAGCATGAAGTCACAGAATATTAGGGATTGAAAGGGACCTCTGCAGCTAAACAAGATAAGGGTCTGTCTGAAGATAGTAAAAGGACAGATGAGAAGCAAGAAGACCCCAGACTCAAATATTACTATTGGATTGAATCATCACGTGAGAGGCAGGTAAATAGTGTGTGAGGGTTTAATTACCCAGGGACTTGTATGCTGGGCTTGGCAGCTCTGCGAAGGCACCCAGCTCGAGCTGACCCTCCTGCTGTTCCACACCATTAAATTGTTTATTTCTATGAGCTTTGGTGCCTGAGAGGTTGCTCCATGAGACCTGGGATCCAGACTTTGGAGTGACTGGGCTCCAGGCCCTGGAGGGGCGGTAAGCAGGGTGAGATGCTGAATGATGACACTTTGAAACGTGAGGCAAGTGATATAGAGAATCAGGTGAGCGCATACAATCCTTTGGCTGTAAATTCATAGAATCTCTTACCTGTTTTCCCTTCTGCATCTTTTAGACATGAACCGTTGATCAAATATGAGTCTAAGTTTGGATCCAGCCTCACCTGGACTTCTCTCTGAGAAGGAGTTTAGAAAGCAAGGGCTTTCATTCTGAACCTGGTGACCCAACAGGAGGGCCTCCCTCTATACTTTCACATCAGTCCATGTATAAATCGTATTTCCCCCGTGTAGGAAGCACTAGGGTGAACCTTGCCGTCGAACTCCATTAAGTCACACTTAGCTTTAGGTGATTTGAACACTGCTCTGTGAAAGCAGGACCCTAAATCACAGCTTTGTGACAAATTGGTGTAGTCGGCAGGGTGGCAGGTGATATCCCTGATTACAGAGGTATGGGGTGACTCCGAGTCCCAAATTCTCAGAAGACCGAGCTCATGATACTGATAACTGGCACAACTGGGAAGCTGTGGAAGAAGAGCTAAAAGTTGCCAGGGGCTGTACAAAGGATGGAAAGGGGAAAGGAATTATTTGCAGGATGTTAAGCACCTGCCCACAAGCACTTGTGAGGAGAGGAAGATCCTAAATAGAGAAAACCGAGATGTGAGAGAGCAAACAGGAGGTAGAAAAGCTGCTGAGTGATTATTGTCCTTGGAAACTGAGCAGCTGCAGAAACAGTTACAGGAAGAAAAGGAGAAGAAACAGAAAATAGATTAAAAGGCTGAAATCATACTTATAAGGGTTCCTCGTCACCCTGACATCCTACAGATTTGGAAGCTGTGTCCCCTGAAGAATGGATAGAAATATATTGGGTGACCCTGATGACAGTGAACTGGAGGAGGATGGTTCTTTGTCTTTCTCAGACCCCCCGCATATGAATCCAGACCTATCATTAGGACAGCCTCAAGGACCTCGAGCTGCAGCTCCGTGGTATCATTCCCTGTAATCTAGTGCAATTGGCACATTTACAATTAAAAAAATGTCAGAAAAGCAGGTGAAGCTGAAACAGAACATTTGTATTGAGTCTGCCTAAGGGGTGGTGACCAAATACCGCTGAATGGAAATGAAGCAAACGGCTTTTGGGGTTCAGTAGCTTATTGGGCTGGCAGAGCAGATGTTATGGCATGAGGTGAACCCTCCATGACCCCCATAAGATCTCTTGATGAACTCCCTACAGCTGTAACAGAAGCTGCCTGCACACAAGCCATGCACCAAAGAGGAGCCATCGACACCCGCCACAATTGGCTGTGCAATTAGAATACAACTAATAAGAGGAGCCCTGGAAATACTTACACCCCACCTAGTTGCAAAAGGAGAGGGAATTACAAGAGGCACAGAGCATCATAATGGATTATGACCCAATGCTCCCCACAACCCAGTCCCTACGTGGGCAGACTTAACACACGACGCTGTATATCATGCCTGTGAAATGGGGTGGGAAGATTCGGTAACTGGAAAATCGGACCCCAAACCCACTCGTTGAGTAAGGCAAAAAAAGGAAACACCCCCACAGGGGATAGAAACAAAACCAAGGGAAAATGCACCCAAAGACCCTCAAGTAGAATACTGGGAGTGGAGAAATGAACTGTGGAAAAGGGCATCAGCCATTCCCAGAGCCCCAGTTCAGAAGGAGCCTATTAGCTTTATTGTGAGTCTCATTGGAGCACTTCTGAAATGAGATACCGATGAAAGGGAGGAGCGTATTTCAACCCCTCCATTGCCTGCTCAAGGAAGGAGCATTGAACCTTTTCCTTAGGGAGGAATTGTAGGGAACGAACCCAAAAAGTTAATATAGACCAGAAGGTAACTGGTCCGGTCTGCCCGGAAAGGGGAGGTTTATCAGTGAATAAATGAGGACGGCTCCTTCGAGGTGGGGGTGATGTCCCAGTTCATTGCCAGAGCCAACCAGGACTATGCCAAGGACAGGGCTCAGTGAGGCTGGGAAGCACCGGAGCCTTCCGGCAGGTGATGTGGGATGGGACAGGATGGGGTGGGAGGTCCCCAGTCTGCACCCCCTCACCTCCAGGGGGATCCCCATGGTGAGGGGTCTCCAGGGTGGGGGTCTCCCAGCCGTGCATTCCCCCAGCTTCCCCACTGGATTGAACCCCCCAGGCTCTCACCACCCCTGTGGACCATGCCCAGTGGTGATGGGGGGTGATGCCCACCCCCAGCCCGACTCCTCGGACTCACAGTGCTCCCCAGTTCCTCTGTCTGGGCCCCATTGCTGCCGCTCCAGCTGAGATGAAGGAAGAGCAGGACAAACCCCAGGCAGCCCCCCACAATCTCTACTCCATTAGATAATGGAGATTTTGGTGTGAACTTAATCCTACTAAAATATTCTGTGATGTTCTGCCCTGTGATTTGGTGTTTTTTGTGAAATCATGAGCTATTTGTTTAATGGTCATAGTAAACATCTCATCATGCGAAGGGGAGAGGGAGTGTTCCTGGTAGGGTCATGGGAATGGATGGGAAGGAGAAACCAAAAGGAGGAACAGGGTCCCAGCGTGGTCCAGGACCCTTCAGGCTGTCCGTACTGGTCCCAGTAGAATGGGTAACCCGTCCCCTGTCCCCTCTCCGAGGACAGGACCATTCATGGGTCACTTGTGCTGTCCCATTTAGAAGGCACATCCCCAACCCAACCCGCCAGTCCCCATCTGTTCCCAGAGCACAGAGACCCCCCCCATCCCTGAGACCTCCTGCGGACCCAGTCCGACACCCCAGTGACATGTCAGCACCCCAACTACCACCCCCCACCCATCCTGGGAGGGACCCAGTGCCCTCCAGTGCCCCCTTACCCCAGACCTCCCCCACCACATGGAATCTCAAGGTGCCCTTCACCACCATGGCCACCAGCTACCCCTGGGGACCTTCTCCATCACCACCACCCCACAGATCCCCAATGGGGCTGGACGGTGTGTGGGGCACCCCTCTCCTTGTGCCCACCTCAGGGGGCTGCCCATGTGGTCCCACCCCAAATCTCTGCAGCTGCTCAGGGGTTTTGCTGGGGGGGGAGGGACCTATAACATCGCTGGGCTTGAGGTTGGGGGTCTACAGCATCCTTGGCATCGCCTGGGGGTCCCCAGCTGGCACAGGGGGGTCTCAGGAGGCTCAGGGGAGTGAGGGGGGTGGTGGTGTAGACCCCCACCATCTGCAGCCTGGCGGGGGGCGGGGCTGCAGTGATGGTAGGGGGCTGGCAGTGTCTTCAATAAATTAAGTTTTATTTGGATTAGTGTCATTTGCAAACGGGGTCAATAAATTACAGAATGGTTTAAAAAAAAAAAGAAAGAACAAAATAATGGTGAAACCCAAACCCACCTCAGTCAAGACGGGGCAAGGGGGGGGCCCTCAGCAGGGAGGGGATGGGAATGGGGACGGGGGGGCCGACCGATGCACAGACACATGGACAGGGATGCCGGCACGACCTTGCGGACGCTCGCTGCGCTGTGGAGCCCTGGCACGTGCAGCGCTGGTGTTGTGGGTGCAAGGTGGCCGAGCTGCACCCCAGGACCCTCCATAAGGTCACCACAGAGCGCCGATGTGCTGGGTGGTCCCGGCTGCTGCGGCACCAGCCCCGGTGGGAGCACCCGTCCCGCTCCCGGCACAGCGGTGACGGCCAGAGAGGGATCGCAGCTCCTCAGAGTGGTTCCATTTGCTCCAGGGGGGGTCCACCCCACGCTGCAGTCATCCTCCCTGAGCTGCGGCATCACTGGGGCAGCTCAGCCCCGGCACAGCAGGATGGTGACAGTTCCCAGCGCCACGTCCTTGTTGGCAGCATCCGCGGCATTGCCGGCGATCACAAAGCCCCGGTTCTGTCTTTGTCCCCCCGAATCCCATTGCTGGGCGTGAGGATCTCCTCCCCTCTAGTCCTGCAAGGCTGCGGTTTTGCTGGGGGTGGGAGGGGGTGGGAAATCCATGTCCACAGGCAGGATTTGGGGGGCATCACCTCCTCCCTGTGCCGAGGAACCCGTTGTTGCCAAATTCCCCAGCACTGCTCACCCCACAGCCCCCAGAAACCCCAACCCTAAAGTGCTTCCTGCGCCCAGCCCAGCAGCGTGGCCCATGGTGGGGGCCTCCTAGGGGAGGCTGTTGTGATGCTGGAGCCCCATGGCTGCCCTCACCCCTGGGGTACACTGGGAACCCCCCTAAAAGCATGCTGGAGCGATGGCTATGCCCAGGGCATGCCGGCCGGGCTGGGGGCTACTGCCCCCCCGCTTTGCACCCCCGTGATCTTGCACCACTCTGGGTTTGTCCCATCACCATGGGGTATGGGAGAAGATGGGGGTCCTGTGGCCCCCCCCAGGGGAGCAGCCTTGGATGCAGGTGGCCCGGCAGCAGTGGCAGCCTCACTGGTCCATCTCCCCGCCAGCAGCTGTTTGCCGGAGCATCATCGCTGGGTCTGCGGTGGGAGCGTTGGCACGGCGGCCGGCGGGGCGTGGGACAGCGGTGGGGAGGCCGGGGGGGGTTTGGGGCAGCCGGGTCTGTCGACTGACACATCAGAAGAGGTTTGTCTTGAGGGCGTTGGGCTTCCGATGGAAGGAGGAGAGGACGCCGGAGAAAGGTCCCGGCACGGCTTCGGCGGGCTGCCAGGCCTTCAGCAGGTCGGCGGCGTTGGTGGCACCGCTGCTGGTGCTGACGCCGGGCCAGATGGGTGCCTTGAGGGGCTGGGGAGGGTGGCCGGGTCCCATGGGTGGCCCCGCACCGGGGCTGGGGCTCAGGCTGCTGCCGGGGCTGCCGAGGCTGCCGGCGGCGGGCAGGGATGCCGTGCTGTCCGGCGTCGGGCTGCAGTTGGACTCCTTGGACTCGTCGTCTTCCGAGGAAGAGCGCGGCTCCGGCTTCTTGCTGGTGGTGCTGGCGGTACCGCCGGCACCCTTGGCATTGGCCGCTCGCTCCTGCTTGCGGAATTTGGCTCGGCGGTTCTGGAACCAAACCTGGAGGGGATGGGAGGGGACGGGAGGACCCCGCGCCGCTGTCCCCAGGGATTTGGGGAACCCGTGGGGTGCAGACAGCTCTAGTTTCCCCATGCTGGAGTGCTTGCCACGGGGTGCCCCTTGCAGCACCCCCACTCCCATGGGTGAAGTGTTTTCCGCTGCACCAGCGGAGGGGGTCAATGTATCTAAAACCAGCTACAGGCTTTGTGGTGTTGATACCAGTGACCCCAAAGGTGGGACATCACTCCCCAGCAAGAACATGGTAGCACATGGTCCTATGAGCTGCCAGCAGGAGGGGGACACTGCTCTGCACCAGACAGGGAGCCAGCTCAGTCCCCCCAGCTGCCACCAACACCGTCCCTGCTCAGGGGACCCCCAGGATGCTCCATGGGTGCCACCGTTGCTGGTGTTTTTTCCTTAGAACCAGCCTGGTCCATCCCATCCCATCCCATCCCATCCCATCCCATCCCATCCCACAGCAGCGCTGTGTCCCTACAGCCACCTGGGAATGTCACCGGCCTCCCCTGGAAATGACCAGACCTGGAAATGCCTCCCAGTCTCCCATCCTTGAGAACCAAGAGCCCGCAGCCCCGTGGATCCCCCATTCTTGGGGACCAAGACCTGCAGCCTCATCAGTCCCCCATCCTTGGGGGTCAGGACCCCACAGATCCCCCATCCTTGGGGACCAAGACCCGCAGCCCCATTGGTCCCCCATCCTTGGGAACCAGGACCCTTTAGCCCTGTGGGGCTGCAGCATTCATCCTGCCTGTGGGATGCTGAAGGCCAAGAGCAGGTTATGCTGTTGCTGCTGCCCTGGTTGGACACAGCCACCAGCTCTGCCATATGCCCCGTCTGTTTCATGGCAGCAAATGACGCTATGGGGTGGGGGACAGGGGTCCCATGGGACACCGGTGCTGGCTCTGCCGTGCCAGCATCTCCCTCTGCTGCCCCGATTGCGGTGCTGATGGAGAAGGATCTCACTGCTGGGAATCCCCAGCCGGGGGGCGTCAGGGCTGGGGGGCAGCGGGACCCACTGAGGGCACCCAGGGTGACCCCTCCTAAACTGTCCCATGTCACCAACCTGTGGGTCACCATGGCTTGGAGTTCAGTGGGCAAACCCACCCCCCTGACAGCAAACCTGGAGTGCTCCCCCATGCTTCCTCGTGCCATGCGTGCTGTGCTGGTCCCACCAGCCCCTCTCATCCCTGCACAGCCCAGCACGGCCCCGTCCCCCCCAGCACGGCCCCGTCCCCCCAGTACATTCTCTTCACCCTTGGGAATGGGGAACCTTTTTTCCCCCAACGTGCCGACAAAGTGAGCTGCCCCAAACCACCGGCTTTACACCCAAAACCAGAGGGGAGCTGCGGTTGAGAAGGATGGAAACCCCCCACCCCATGGCTGGGCTGGGAGCCAACAGATGGGTTCCCCCCCCCTGTGGGATGTCACCCTCCTCATTGACAACCCCCCAACCTCAGTGTCCCCCTCTCCACAGGGGTCCCACTACCCCTGGGGACCCTCCAAGGGACATTGTCCCACTTGGAGCCAGTCCCTGCAGCAACACTGGACAACCTGTGGGGTCTGCACTGACAGCGCAGGGTCTACACTGATAACGGGGGGTCTGCACTGATGAAAGGGGGGTCTGCACCGCCAACGGGTTCTTACACTAACAAAAGGGGCCGGTCTCCATCTCCACAACCTCTCACCAAATCCACCCAACTTCAATGCATTTGTACTGTGACAAATCATTGCTGACGGGGACCAGCGCAGTGGTGATGCAGCATGAACCTCGGGTTCCTGCCCCCCATTGCTACCGGGAGCTGGGTTGGGCCCTGGGGGGATCCTCCCAGCCCCCCGACAGAGCAGAATGTCCCCACAGCCTGTTTGCATCCCATCCCCTCAGCGCTGCAGTAACGGGGCTGGGTCCTGTCCCCATCCCAGCTGATCACCAGGGACCTGCCTGGGAAACACTACATTCCCAGCACCGGGAAAACACACGGATGTATTAAATTCACGGGGGGGGGGCGGGGGGGTGGGGTGGTTCCCAAGCTGGAACCTGGCAATGGTCCCCATGGCCTCCCCAACACGAGCAAAGCAGCAGGTTCCCAAGGTTGGGACGCAGCCACCTGCACCCCAACTTCCAGTCTGATGGGACAGACCCACCCCACCTCCATCCTCAGAGCCCCGACTGTGCCCCCCCTGCAGCTCACCTGCACCCGGGCTTCGGTGAGGTCGATCTTGAGCGCCAGCTCCTCGCGGGTGTAGATGTCGGGGTAGTGGGTCTCGGCGAAGACCCTCTCCAGCTCCTTCAGCTGGGAGCTGGTGAACGTCGTCCGGATCCGCCGCTGCTTCCGCTTCTCGTTGATCCCCGACGGGTCCGAGAAGAATTTGTAGGGAACTGGGGAGGGAGAGGAAAGGGTGAGCAGAGCTGGCACAGCGGGCAGGGCCACAGCGGATGGGGAGGGCAGGGATGTACCGGGCAGGAACGTACTAGGCAGGGATGCACCAGGCAGGGATGCAACGGGCAGGGATGTACTGGGCAGGGATGTATTGGGCAGGATGCACCAGGCAGGGATGTACCGGGCAGGGTTGCACCGGGCAGGGATGCACCAGGCAGGGATGTACTGGGCAGGATGCACCGGGCAGGATGAACCGGTCAGGGATGTACTGGGCAGGGATGCACTGGGCAGAATGCACCAGGCAGGATGAACCGGGCAGGGTGAACTGGGCAGGGATGTACTGGTCAGGGATGTACTGGGCAGGGATGTACCGGGCAGGGATGCACCGGGCAGGGATGTACTGGGCAGGGATGTATTGGGCAGGATGCACGAGGCAGGATGAACTGGGCGGGGTGAACCAGGCAGGGATGTATGGGGCACAGGTGTACTGGACAGGGATGCACCGGGCAGTGATATACTGGGCAGGATGCACCGGGCAGGGATGTACTGGGCAGGGATGGACTGGGCAGGATGCACCAGGCAGGATTGAACCGGGCAGGGATGTACAGGGCAGGGATGAACCGGGCAGGATGAACCTGGCAGGGAAGAACCGAGCAGGGACACACCAGACACAATGCACTGGGCAGGGTGAATCAGGCAGGATGTACCAGGCAGGGATGGACCGAGCGGGGATGTACTGGACACGGATGCACCAGGCAGGGATGAACTGCACAGAATGCACTAGACAGGATGAACCGGGCAGGAATGAACCAGTCAGGGACCCACCAGGCAGAATGCATCAGGCAGGATGAACTGGACAGTATGTACTAGGCAGGGATGGACTAAACAGGGATGTACGGGGCAGGGGTGTACCAGGCAGGGATGTGCGGGGCAGGGATGAACCGGACAGGGATGCGCGGGGCAGGGATGAACCAGGCAGGATGAACCAGGCAGGAATGAAACAGGCAGAAAGCATCATGCAGGATGAATCAGGCAGGGTTGAACCAGGTGGGGACGCACCAGGCAGAATACACTGGGCAGACTGAATCAGGCAGGATGCACCAGGCAGGGATGGACTGATCAGGGATGGACCGGCCACGGGTGTACTGGACAGGGATGAACTCAACAGGGATGAACTCAACAGGGATGTACTGGGCAGGGATGAGCCGGGCAAGATGAATCGGGCAGGGATGAATCAGGCAGGGATGAACCGGGCAGGGGTGAACCGGGCAGGAATGAACTGGGCAGGGATGTACCGGACAGAGATGAACCGGGCAGGGGTGTACTGGGCAGGGGTGTATCAGGCAGGGATGTACTGGGCAGGGATGAGCCGGGCAAAATGAATTGGGCAGGGATGAACCGGGCAGAAGACACCGGGCAGGGATGATCTAGGCAGACTGAATTGTGCAAGATGGATCGGGCAGGATGAAGCCGGCAGGATGATGTAGGAGGCAGGATGTACCGGGCAGGGATGCAGCAGGCAGAACGCACCGGGCAGCATGAACCGGTCAGAACAAACCGGGAGGGGATGCACCAGGCACCGCAGGGGGAAACGGGCAGAGTTAACCGGTCGGGGATGCACCAGGCAGGACAGACCGGGCACGGATGCAGCGGGCAGGGCTGGACCAGGCAGGAATGCAGCAGAGCGGCCGCCAGCTCGGGCGTTGCTTCCCCGCGTCCCCGGTCCCGTTTATTCGTTGCCGCCGCTGCTCCCTCGGCGGGACGCGGGGCCCCGGCGGCGGGAGCGGGGCCGGTGGGGCGGGGGAGCGCGGTGCGGAGCCGTGGCCAGTGCTGGGGCTGAGGCCGGGGCGGGGGGAGCGACCGGTACCGTCCGGTGGCTCTTTCGTTGTCGGCGCATCTGCGGGCAGCGCGTCCGCGGCGGCAACGAAAGCGGAGCGGGGAGGGGGGACCCGGCGACGGCGACCCCCGTCCAGCCCCGCTCCGGAGCCGCCGCAGCCCCGCGGACCTCGGGGGCTCCGCGACTGCGTACGGGGAGCCCGCCCGGTACCGGGAATGGGAGCGGGGGGTTCGAGCTCCCGAGCGGCTCTGCCGGAGCTGCGGGCAGCGGCGGCACCGAGCGCAGGGGGTACCGGGAATAGGTGGTACCAGGAACCGAAGGCAGCGAGCGCCGGTGGTACCGAGTGTTGATGGTACCGGGAATCGATGGCATCGAGCACGGACCGTATAGGGAACAGACGGCAGTCGTCACCGCCGGCACCGGGCACCGCCGGCAGCTGGTACCGACGGTACCGACCGCTGACAGCAGCGGTTACCGATGGCATCGAGCCCTGAACGTACCGAGCACCGGCGGCAACGAACACCGACGGTACCGGGCACCGACGGCACTGGCGGCAACGGTCAGCGACAACAACGAGTGCCGGCTGTGTCGGGCACCGACGGCAACGGGAACCGACGGTACCGGACACTGGCAGCGTGCGCCGACGGTACCGAGCACCGGCAGCACCGGCGGTACCAGGAACCGGTGGCAGCGAGCTCTGACGGTGCCGAACACCGACAGCATCGAGTCCCGGGAACCGACGGGCACCGACGGTCAGGGGATGCTCGGGGAGGGAGCGGCGTCCCGGGGGTCCCAGGGGTCCCGGGGGTCCCGTGTCCGTTACCTGCCGAGTAGGGCGAGGGCTGGTGGTCGCGCAGGGCGCCCAGGGCGCAGTTGGCGGAGGCGAGGGGGGGGCAGGCGGGTCCGGGACCGAACCCCCCCCGCATGGGGCTGTACTGGAAGGAGCCGGCCTGGCTGCAGGGACTGAACTCGTAGGCGGACGCTTCCATGGCGGCCACGCAGGAATCGTAGGAGTTGAGGTAGGAGTAGTCCATGGCGAACATGGAGCAGGGCCCGGCTTGGCGCCCACCCGTTACCGCCACCGCCTGCCCGCCGGCCCCCGGCCCGCCCCCGCCATCCGCCGCCCCAGCCCGCCCCGGGCCGCCGCACCCCGTAAATATACCGGCGGGGGGAGCGGCGGACAAAAGGCTGCGCTCGCCGGGGGCTTTTGCATGACAATATCTCCCGGGGACGGCGGGCGCAGCAGGAGCGGGCGGAGCCGCCAGCCCCCCCCTCCCGCTCCCCACACCCCCCGCCGCCCCCCGCCCTTAACCCTTCGTGGGCGCCCGTCGAGCTCCGCGCCCCCTGCGTCCCTCCCCCGCTCCGGCCCCCGCAGCCGCGCACGTCGGGGCGGGCGGTCCCGCTCTCCCCCGCGGTGTCCCGGTCCTTCCCGGGCACCAGCGGCACCGGTCCCGTCCCCAGCCCCGTTCCCGTCTCCGTGTCCCTCCGCAGGGTCCCTGTCCCCAGCTCTATCCCTCTACCTGCTTCCAGCCCCATCCCATCTCCATCCCCATCCCACCGACCCATCCCCACCCGACCCCTAGGCACCTGCACCCCACAGCAGCACAAGGGGGGACCCCAGGGCACCCCACGCTCAGCCCGGCCCCTCCAGCCACCCACCCATGGGGTGAACCCCGCCTCACCATGCGCGGGGGTCCCATGGGGACAGGGAGTGGGGCTGGGGGCTCCATCGTGCCCCATGGCTCTGACAATGCCCCTGCTGTCCCAGGGGGTCATGGGATGATCCCGGGGGAGGGGGAACAGCCTGGGCACCCCAATCCCTGCAGATCCCCAAGGGTCTCTCCATCTCGCACCCAGGAGACCCCCAGCCTCGGGGGGAGACGCCTCCTTGGGGGGTCCAGCAACAGATTTGCCGCCCAAGGGTACGAGATGCTCCACCAGCACCGGGGATCATGTGTGGGGGACACGGGCAGCAGATTGTCCCTGTTCCTGAGCGGTCACCCCTCTGCTGGCTCCTCCATCCATCCACCCTGACCCCAGCGGTCACCCCCATGTCCCCTAGGCCCCCCTCACAGGTGACATCCCTGGAAAATTCCACGTGCTGTGGGACGGGCCAAACGTCCCCTGAGACCAGTGTCTGGGGTAGGGGGGACACTGGGGTCCCCTTCACCCGGGGGGTCTCTGGGGATGAGCATCCCAGGATTAGGGGAGCAGCAGGGGAACCACCCATGGGTGCATGGGGGGTGCAGGGGGCTCAGCCCCTCTCCTCTCCCCCCCACCTCCCCCCAATTCCCCCAGTTTTCAGCCTGGCTGCATTTCAAAGCACTTCACCCCCCCCACCCCGCTGAGGCCAAGGCAGAAGCTTTGCCCCTTTTTTCAGATGTAAGGGGGGCGGTGGGATTTGGGACATTTTCAAGACAAACACTTTCACTAAAGAGGATTTAAAAGTCTAATTACGGCCGGCTAAGGGCTTTGTGGCTCAGGCCCAGGAGGAGGGGGCTCGCTGCCCCCCCAGTGGGCACCAGCCACGGGGGGGAGGCCGGACCCTCGCCCAGGCCATGTGGAACCAGCTCTGCCCGTGGGGCGCAGGGATGGGGGCTGTCCCGGGGGTGTCCAGGACCTGTTCTGCCCCACAGGTCTCACAGCCCATGTCCTGCCCCACGTCCTTCCCCATGTCCCACCGCATGTCCTGCCCTCTGTCCTTCTCCTTGCCCTGCCCCATGTCCTTCCCCTTGTCTTGCCCTGTTCCCTGTCTCATCTCCTGCCCCATGTCCTGCCCCAAATGCTGCTCCGCATCTCGCCCCATCTCCTGCTGAACGCCCCATCCCACCTCCCGCCCCGCATCTTGCTCCACGATCTGCCCCATGTCTTGTCCTGCATCCTGCCCCATCATCTCCTGCCCCACATTATCCTTCCCCGTGCCCTGTTCCACGTTCTGCCCCATGTCCTGTCCTGCATCCTGCCCCATCTTCTGCCCCATCATCTCCTGCCCCATGTTATCCTTCCCCATGCCCTGCCCTGCATCTTGCCCCATGTCTTGTCCTGCATCCTGCCCCATCATCTCCTGCCCCACATTATCCTTCCCCATGCCCTGTTCCACGTTCTGCCCCATGTCCTGTCCTGCATCCTGCCCCATCTTCTGCCCCATCATCTCCTGCCCCATGTTATCCTTCCCCATGCCCTGTCCTGCATCCTGCCCCATGTCTTATCCTGCATCCTGCCCCATCTTCTGCCCCATCTTCTGCCCCATCATCTCCTGCCCCATGTTATCCTTCCCCATGCCCTGCCCTGCATCTTGCCCCATGTCTTATCCTGCATCCTGCCCCATCTTCTGCCCCATCTTCTGCCCCATCATCTCCTGCCCCACGTTATCCTTCCCCATGCCCTGCCCCGCATCTTGCCCCATGTCCTGTCCTGCATCCTCCCCTCTGTCCTCTCCCATGTCCTGCCCCAACTCTTGCCCCACATCCCCCAGGACAGACTCAGTGTCCCTGCTCCCAGCTGGGGTCCCCTCACCAGCTGGTGCCACCCAAATGGGCCCAATCCGGGTCCACTCCCTGGCGTGGGACCCCTGGGACACCCGTGGGCGCGGGGGCCGGTGGGTGCTCCCCACCCCAGCTGCGCCGGCCGAGCGGGCAGGTTGCTAACCAAGTTAATTAGATCACGGGGCTGGAGGCTGGCGGCTGAGCGAGAGCCCCGACTGTCAGGCTGCTGGAGTTGTGAAAAAGTTAATTCGATTAAGTTTTCCCTCTAAACTAATTAGGCAGCAATCTGCCACGCAAGGAGCTGCTGCTATTGCTACCCAGAGCCAGGGGCAGAACGGGGTGGGGGGGAGGAGGATGGGGGGGAGGAGAGGAGGGGGACAAGGGGGCTGGGATGGGATTGGGGCTGAGCCGGGATGTCCCGTTGGGGATGGGGGGCGGTGCGGGGGAGACCCCGGTGCCCCTGGAGCTCCCATGGGAGCTGGGGTGCAGCTGTGGGTGATTTTGGGGGGTGAAGGAAGGTGGGTGCTGGCAGCTGTGGCATGCAGTGGTCCCCACTGGGGCAGGGACATGGGCTGACCCCCCCAGCCATGAATCAGATGACAGTGGCAGTGGGGAGGGCCGGGCATGGCGGAGGAGATGGGGACAGGGACCCCCTCCCTGCAACCTTGAGGAGACGGGGACAGGGACCCTCATCCCTCCATCCTTGAGGAACTGGGGACAGGGACCCCCATCCCTCCATTCTCAAGGAGCTGAGGACATGGACACCCCCCCATCCCTCCATCCTCAAGAAACTGGGGACAGGCACCTCCCACCCCTCTGTTCTTAAAGAGCAGGGGACAGGGACCTGTGTCCCTCCATCCTCGAAGAACTGGGGACAGGGACCCTCCACCCCTCCACACTCAAGAAACTGGGGACAGGGATCTCCTGTCCCTTCATCCCTGAGGAACCGGGGACAGGGATTCCCCATCCCTCCATCCTTGAGGAACTGGGGACAGGGACCCATGTCCCTTCATCCTCAAAGAACTGGGGACAGGGATCTCCTGTCCCTTCATCCTTGAGGAGCCAGGGACAGGGACCCCCATCCTTGAGGAACTGAGGACAGGGACCCATGTCCCTCCATCCTCGAAGAACCGGGGACAAGGACCTTCTGTCCCTCCATCCTTAGAGAACTGGGGACAAGGACCTTCTGTCCCTCCATCCTCAGAGAACTGGGGACAGGGACTTTCTGTCCCTCCCTCCTTAAAGAACTGGAAACAAGGACCCCCTGTCCCTCCATCCTTAAAGAACTGGGGACAGGGACCCCAATCTCTCCATCCTTAAAGAAATGATGACAGGGACCCCCATCCCTCCATCCTTAAAGAACTGGGGACAAGGAGCCACATCCCTCCATCCTTAAAGACCTGGGGACAGGGACCCCCTCCCTCCATCCTTAAAGAACTGGGGACAGGGACCCCCATCCCTCCATCCTTAAAGAACTGGGGACAAGGAGCCACATCCCTCCATCCTTAAAGAACTGGGGACAGGGACCCCAATCCCTCCATCCTTAAAGAACTGGGGACAAGGAGCCACATCCCTCCATCCTTAAAGAACTGGGGACAGGGACCCCCATCCCTCCATCCTTAAAGAACTGATGACAGGGACCCCAATCCCTCTATCCTTAAAGAACTGGGGACAAGGAGCCACATCCCTTCATCCTTAAAGAACTGGGGACAGGGACCCCAATCCCTCCATCCTTAAAGAACTGGGGACAAGGAGCCACATCCCTCCCTCCTTAAAGAACTGGAAACAAGGCCCCCCTGTCCCTCCATCCTTAAAGAACTGGGGACAGGGACCCCCATCCCTCCATCCTTAAAGAACTGATGACAGGGACCCCAATCCCTCCATCCTTAAAGAACTGGGGACAGGGACCCCCATCCCTCCATCCTCAAAGAACTGGGGACAGGGACCCCCATCCCTCCATCCTTAAAGAACTGGGGACAGGGACCCCAGTCCCTCCATCCTTAAAGAACTGGGGACAGGGACCCCCATCCCTCCATCCTGCAGGGCTCTGGGTGCCACCAGTGACCCAAGGGCCACATCCGTGTGCCCGGGGGGAGTCGGGGTCTCTCTGCCGCCAGAGGGGCTGGCAGGACCCCGCTCTGACGGGACCCCCTTTGTGCACAACCTGGGTCCCCCACACAGCTCAAGTCCCAGCCTTGTCGGGGTCGCTGACCACGCTCAGCGTCCGGGCTGTGTCACTCCATGGGGACCCCCAGTTTTTGCAGCGCTGGGTCCCACACCAGCACGACCCACCGGTGCCAGAGGCCTCCAGCCGCTGCCGCCGCTTTGTTCCCGGTGACAAAGCCCCGAGCCGGGGCTGCACCGAGGCCCCTGCGCTCGCTGGAGCTCGCCTGCCCCTAATCGAATTAGGAGCCCGGCACGGGGCTGAGGGCTGGCCGTAATTGAATTTCCCCCGTCACAGCCTGATGTTTCTCCCCTCCGGATCCTGCCTCCCGTTTATTGTTCCCGGCCTGGCCGCGGTGGCACATTTATTTGATCTGTCAGAGGGAGCCCTTTCACCGCTGCTGTTTGCTCAGAGACGGCGGCGCCGCGCCTCCAGCACCATTAAAAACAAATAAAATGATCGAGGAGGGACCCGTGTGCCACCCCGGCTGGTGGGACCCGTGCGGCTGCGTTCCTGGGGGGCCGGCACGGTACGGCATCAAATCAGAGAATCACAGATGGTTTGGGGTGAAGGGACCTTAAAGCTCCCCCAGTGCCCCCCCTGCCATGAGCAGGGACATCTTCACCAGCTCAGGTTGCTCAGAGCCCCGTCCAGCCTGGCCTGGGATGTCTCCAGGGATGGTTCATCTACCACCTCTCTGGCCAACCTGGGCCAGGCTCTCACCACCCTCAGGGCCAACAATTTCTTCCTCCTGTTTGGCCTGAATCTCCCTCCTTTAGTTTAAACCGTCACCCCTTGTCCTATCACAACAGGCCCTGCTCAAAAGTCTGTCCCCATCTTCCTCATCGGCCCCTTTAAGCACGGAAAGGCCGCTCTAAGGTGTCACACCAGGGCACAGCGTGTCACGTCACCCCTGGCCACAAGTCCCCAGGCTCCCTGTGTCCCACCAGCAGCTCCGGGAGCCCCGAGCCCAGCGGTGTTGGTTTGGGGGGGCTGGTGTTGCGGTGCCCCCCGGGGCAGCCTCAGCGTCCTGCAGCACTGCCCTGCACACCCGTGCACACACCCATGTACGTACCTGTGCACACACCCGTGCTCCTGTATACACACGTGCACAGCTGTGCACACACCCCTGCACCTCTGTGCACACACCCTTGCACATCTGTCCAGAGCCACACGCATACCCGTGCAGATGTGCACAGCCACACATGCCTGTACGCGTCCATGCACAACCATGCACACCCATGCACACATCCCCATGCACAACCATGCACACCCATATACACCTGTGCACGCCCTCGTGCACTCCCATGCACGCAGCCATACACACACATGAACAGCCTCATGCGTGTACTTGTGCGCACATGTGCATGCTCTTACACACTCGTGCACACACTCATGCACTCTCATTGAAGCCCGTGCACATATCAGTGCGCAACCATGCACACTTGTGTACAGACTCATGCACTCCTGCGCACACACCAGTGCACAACCATGCACACCTGTGCACACACTCGTGCATGCCCATACACACTCATGTGCTCCCATACACACCTGTGCACACATCAATGCACAGCCATACACACTTATGCACACCTGTGTACACACTCGCGTACTCTCATCCACACCCATGTACACCCTCACACACGCCCACACACAAATGCACAACTATGCAGCCTTCTGTGCACACCCATGTACACACCCAAGCACACACTTGTGCACTCCCATGCACACACACTCTCATGCACATCCACACATGCTTGTGCACACACTCGTGCACTCCTGTGCACACCCCCATACACATCTGTGCACACACTTGTGCACCCTCATACACACCTGTGCACACACTCGTGCACTCCTGTGCACACCCCCACACACTCAGCCCTGTCCCCCCGTCACCCCAACTGCAGCACCCGCCACTTCCAGCCCCGTTTCTCCCCGAACCCCCCGGTTTTGGGACCCCCGGGGACCTCAGCGCTGCCCATCCTGAGCCCTGTGTCCCTGCAGAACACACGTTCTCCAGCATCTCACAGCTGTGGGAGGTGACAGCAGATTTGGGGACAACACTTGCCACCCTATGAGCCACCCCAGTGGTTTTGGGGAGCCCCTCCCCAAACCCTGGCTCCCCCCGCACCCCTGGGCAAGGACACGGAGGTGCTGGCGATGCCACAGAGCCACCGACCTCCCGATGGAGTCACCATCGCCATGGTGGCGACTCAACCTCCTCCTGGTCCTCCCGGGGGAGCAAACCCCAATTTGGAGGGTCCCAGAAAACCCAGCGATGCTCCAAAACCTTTTTGGGGACACAAACCCGCTCCGGGTGTCCTGCTGTCCTGTCACCGCACACCGCAAGCGGCTCGGAAAGGCCAAATCTGCTGCCGGGCACCCCTGTCCCCATCCAGCGACCCCCTGCTCCCCACGTCCCCTCCGGCTCTGTCACCAGCATCGAAAATAGGGGTTCAGGGGACACCCCCAAACCACCTGCACGAGCTTTTTCTCCATCATGTTCACATCCTTGGCCAAACGCAGCTCTGGGGGCACTCGATGTCCCCATCCCTAACAAAGCCCCAGAACAGGTAAAGGGACAGAAAGGGGGTTCAGGGCAGGCCCCCCTAACTCTTGCGTCCCACGGAACGTGAGTTTCAGCCCCTGTGGGGATGCTCGGGGACTTTGCCATGTCACACGGGAAAGCACCTCCGATCCGTCCCCATCCTCGAGGGACCGTGACTTACAGTTTATTAATTTGAGAGGGTTATTTGGTTTGATTTCCTCCTGTATTTAATTTCCTGCTCTTCGCAATCCGCCCCCGTGACACGTCACTGACCGGAGGAGCCAGAGCTGTGCCAGGAAAGTGTCGCCGTCTTGGTGTGCAGACCGAGCGCCCTGAACACACCATGGGACACGCTGTCCCCAGGGAAATGTCACCAGCCAGGAGGGGACACACGTGCCCAGGACCCCACGCCCCCGGCAGAGCTGGATGTTTGGGGAAAGTTGGGAGAAAACAGGATTTTCCCCCAAAACCCCTCATCTGCCCTTCAGCATGGGAGCCCTCAAGACGCACCCCAAAACCTGCAGAGGGGACACCCTCACCCCTGGGTGCCCCCGTCCCTGTCCCAGCACTCGCAGGTCCCCAGAGGTTCCATCTCTTTGGGTCGGGGACTTTTCCTCCAGCTCTGACACTGGGAACAACTTGGGCAGGTGGGTTAAACCCCAAAAATTCCATATTTCCTGGGAATGGGACAGAAGAAAAGCAGCAGGAGGAGGATCCAGAGAGGGATGTCACCCGGCTGGGATGGGGGGACATTCCGGTGCTGGTCACGGCTCCTGGTGACAAGCAGGAGCCCCCAAGATGTGTTCTGTCCACTCATACTCCCCACACCAGACACAGAAGGTTGTCTGCACCACGTTTATTGCAATAAATTAAAAGAAGTGGGCAAAACACGGAGTGTCTGGTGGCTTTTAGAATGAAGCTGTCGCACCCTCGGTCCCTGTCCCCTCCAGTCACAGTCCCACCTGGCAACCCTGGTCACCTCTTTGGGGAATGACAAATCCTCCCCGGTCGGTTTGAAATCTGCTTTTCCCCCGCGTTAAGAAAGCTCCGTCACCTTTTCTTGTGATGAGTGAAACCCCAGAACCTCCACCAAACGTGTCCCCAAACACCAGCGCTGCACCTTGTGACCCACAGCTCCGAATGCAGCGTGGGGACCTGGGGCAGCCCCTGCCTGACCGTGTCCCTGTCCCTGTCCCTGTCCCTGTCCCTGTCCCACTACCTCTCTGACGGGGCCACACTGCAAAACCGAGGTCTTGGTGTCTTTATTGTCAGGGCAGAGCGTGCTTGTCGCTGTCTATAAGAAATAAGCGATATTTTCCGGGTTCAGAGGCGCCTGGATGTCCAGTTTTCGGGATTTGCTGTCTTTTTCCACGATTTCCAGCCGCAGGGTCGGGATTTTGGTCTTCTCCGCCCCGGGGGAAGAGCTGTCTTTGGTTTTCAGCAGCTGCTTGTCCGAATCCTCCACCGCGATCCTCAAGGTGCAGCCCCTGGGCAGCAGGTCCTGCTCGTAGGCGGCTGCCAGCTGGTTCACGACACGTCGCTCTACCTGAAGAATCAGAGAAGCACAGGATGGTTTGGGGTGAAGGGACCTTAAAGCTTCCCCAGTGCCCCCCCTGCCATGAGCAGGGACATCGTCACCAGCTCAGGTTGCTCAGAGCCCCGTCCAGCCTGGCCTGGGATGTCTCCAGGGATGGTTCATCTACCACCTCTCTGGACAACCTGGGACAGGCTCTCACCACCCTCAGGGCAACAACTTCTTCCTCATGTCTGGTCTGATGAAAAACAACAGTTTCCACCAGAAAATCTCTGCCAGCAGCCTCCTTCCCACCCTCGGGCAGCGCAGGATCCCAGAACATCCTGCTCATCCTATTTATTCTCTGTTTCTTTCCTCCCACAGACCATGAACATCTCCCTCTGGAGCCATGGGGACCCTCGTCTGGGGGACAGACCCAAACATAAACCCCCTCCCAGTGCTCCCCATGTGCAGCAGGGCTGGGGGAGATACCAGGGGCTTCACCCGTGCTCCATCCTTGGCTTTAGAGCCACAGAATCAGTTTGGTTGGAAAAGCACCTCAAGCTCACCGAGTCCAACCATTCCCCACCCCTGACACTGCCCCATGTCCTGAGAACCTCATGTCCGTCTGTCCAGCCCTCCAGGGCTGGTGACTCCAGCACTGCCCTGGGCAGCCTGTTCCAATGCCCCACAGCCCTTTGGGCAAGAAATTGTTCCCACATCCAACCTCAACCTCCCCTGGCGCAACTTGAGGCCGTTTCCTCTGCTCCTGGCGCTTGTTCCTGGGGAGCAGAGCCCGACCCCCCTGGCTCCAAGCTCCTTTCAGGCAGTTCAGAGATCAGAAGGTCTCCCCTCAGCTCCTGTTCTCCAGCTGAGCCCCCCAGGTCCCTCAGCCGCTCCATCACACTTGTGCTCCAGCCCCTCACCAGCTCCGTTCCCTTCTCTCCACTCGCTCCAGCACCTCAAGGCCTTTCCTGGCATGAGGGGCCCAAACCTGCCCCCAGCATTGGCGGTTTGGCCTCCCCAGGTCCCAGCACAGGGACGGTCACTGCCCTGGTCCCGCTGGCCACACCAGTGCTGGTACCAGCCAGGATGCTGGTGGCCCTTTGTCCAGACCCCTCTGTAGATCATTCCCACTCTCCAGCAGATCAACACTCCACCCAACTTGGTGTCATCTGCAAACAAACATCTTCACCTCGTGTTTGATGGAGCGGGCACCGTAGTGCAGGTTGTAGCCGTCGGCCAGCACGTCCATGACCTCCCTGTCCCAGAGCAGGGTGATGTTGTGTCTCGCCTTGGCCTGAGGGGTGAGGAAGAGGATGAGGAAGAGTTACCGGTGCCTTTGGGCAGCCCTGGTGGCCCATTTCTTCGGTGGTGGGGACACCACTAGGTGTGGGTGTCCCTGGAATGAGGACAAAAGGCCACCAAGAGTTCCATCAAGCGAGTGGTCCCCTAATTCCTCTTTAGCCCCCACAACGAGCTCGGATGTGCAAAGATTAATTAATTAATGTGTCTGAACATGGCCTGAAGCTCATCCCTGCCCCAACAACTGTCCCAAGAAGCCCCTATCCCCTCAGACAGGGTCCCCTCACTTTGAGGAGTGGGTAAGACTATGGTGAAGATGCAGCGGGATGAAGGCTCCTCCTGCTCATGTATCACTTGTGAAGTCACCTCGAAAGCCCATGAGTAGTTTTTTACCTTCTTGGCCCAAAAATTCAGCTCCTTGTTGACAAGTTGAATGAGCTCCGAGTGGCAAAAAGGGAGAAAATAGACAATTTCGTTGATCCGCCCCAGGAACTCGTCTCGTCTGAAGTGAGCCTGCGGGGACAAAGGGGATGGGGTTGGTGACCCCATGCGGACAGCAGTGACGGTCCCCAGGGGTCACCCCCAGCTCCTGTAGCATCCACAGAGCGAGGAACCGGCCCATCGCACCCCACAGAGCTGAAAATCCACATCTCAGGTCACCACCTCTCATCATTAATTAACTAATTGCCCCCCTCTCAGCAGGGGTAATTAATTCTTCTGGAGGTGACAAGAGGAACTAGAAATGACCCGCTCAAATCCTTGGGCTGTGCAGGAGGGTGAGCAGAGCCCTGAGGGGATTCAGAAATGTCTTAAAGAAACTTCACGTCACCAGGATGTCACCGTCGTCTTTTCCGGCCCCTCTGCAGCTCATGGTGACCCCAGGAGAGCAGAGAACCCCCAAAACCCACAGCAACACTTCCCACCCCACATTCCCCTTGTCTCGCATTGTTGCTCTAAATACAAGAGCACAGGGGTGAAGAAGAAACTGTGATTTATTTATTTTGGCTGCGCTCTGACCTTACGCAAAGGTGCCTTCCAACCCATCCTATGATTCTTAGAGGGTGACAATTAAAAATGGATGTCACGTCCCTTATCTCACAGCTGGGGGAGGAACAGGGAGGATATTGCATCAAATGACCAAGTGGCCAAAGCTCAGGACACCTGAGATGGTGAAAAATCATCTGTACCTTCAAGATGGGGCGGATGACCTTCTCCTTGAACTGCTTGGAGATGGTGATCTTCTCGGTCGCCTGGACATCCTCTGAAAGAGAGGAGAGGGGTGTTGGTGGGGACAGGGGGACATGGTCCAGAGGGAACCTCAGGTGCCACCTTCGACCTTCACATGTGTCTCCGCTCTCTGTCCTGCACCCCAAGAGCTGCTCCTGGGGATTTTGGAGAGGAGGAGCCCTCACTTGGCTACCGCAAACCTCAGATCTGGGAGCTGGTGCCAATTACATGACGAACATCATCACCCAGGGCTGCTCTGTGGAGGGTCTCACCACTCTGCCCAGCAAGGAACCGCCTGCACTGAGGAGGCCAAACCACCATCCTGGGGGCAGTTTTGGGCCCCCCACACCAGGAAAGGGCTTGAGGTGCTGGAGCAAGTGGAAAGAAGGAGCTGGTGAGGGGCTGGAGCACAAGTGTGATGGAGCGGCTGAGGGACCTGGGGGGTTCAGCTGGAGAACAGGAGCTGAGGGGAGACCTTCTGATCTCTGAACTGCCTGAAAGGAGCTTGGAGCCAGGGGGGTCGGGCTCTGCTCCCCAGGAACAAGCGCCAGGAGCAGAGGAAACGGCCTCAAGTTGCGCCAGGGGAGGTTGAGGTTGGATCTGGGAACAATTTCTTCCCCAAAGGGCTGTGGGGCATTGGAACAGGCTGCCCAGGGCAGTGCTGGAGTCACCATCTCTGGAGGGTTGGACAGACGGATAGGAGGTTCTCAGGACATGGGGCAGGGACAGGGGTTGGGGAATGGACTTGATGATTTTGAGGGGCTTTTCCAACCCAAATGCTCTACGATTCGTGACCGCTGGTCCCTTCAGCAAGCAGCAAACCCCATTTCAGTCTGTTTGCAGCAAAGCTCCATCCAGAATCTACTTCCCCGTGCTGACTGCAGATGGAGCCAGGCTCTGGGCGGCTCCCAGCTCCCTGCTCTGAACCACAACGGCTCAAAACGCAGGATTTACGCCTCTGCCGCCCAAACCCCCTTTGTCTTTACCGCCTCATTTCTTCCTATATCTTCAGGCATTTAACTCCAGGGGCTATTTAACGGCAGGATGCTCACAAGGAGATCCCTCACATCTTGGATGGGACCGAGATACGCAACAAAATCCTCTGGAATCGCCTTTTCTCTGTCCCCCCACAGCAAAGACGAGCACGTTTGTGGTCGCTGGGTGGGGAGATGCACAGAGCAGTCTGTGGGTCTGAAGGGAGCTGGGCATCTTTGGTTATAAGGATTTGGGTTAACATCACTTTTCTGTTAAAAGGGGGGTTTTTTGGGTACATAACGGGAATTTGCTGTGGCGTTCGGGAGGAGCAGAGCTGGAAAAGACAGAAGGGATGGAGCTGCCTCCAGAATTCGCGTTCACTGCTTCCGCGGACAGACGGACAGACGCTGCGGCAGCAGCTCCTTCGCTCTTATCTTCCCATTTATCTGCCCAGCCGGGCGCTGGCGCTGAACCGGCCGCTGCTGCAGGAGGATTTCCGAGCCAAAGAGCTCGTGGAAATGGCGAGGAGCTCCACAAAACTCAATTGAGGGCAAGGCTTCGGAGCCGAAATGCATTTTGCAGCTCCGCCGGCTCGCTGCAGCTGTCTGCCGTACGGCCGGAGAAATTAAAATTCAATGCTTTCCTCATTTAGCAGAAAAGCGTTTGGCATTTGAAAATGTTATTCTCCAAAGTTCAGCGGCGGGCGTGTTTTGTCCTTTCCCTGGCGTGATTGAAGTCTAAAGATTCTGAATTACGTCACTTTGGGCATCAGCGTCTTCGAATAAAAAGAAGAGACATGAAAAAGAAGCTGGGAAATAGATTGGAGGCCAAAATCCAGCGTTTTCTCGTGCTCCCATGGAGGTGATGCTGTGGCTGTTTACTGGGCACAGCCGTCTTAGTCTGTCCATATGTCTGTCTGTCCTTGGCAAAGCAGAGATTGCCCAGTCACTGGTGCCACCGGATTTGTCACCAACCGGCCAGTGAAGGTGGTCGGGGGGGTCACAAGTAAATTGGGATTCTCTGCTGCCTTCAGCAGTTGTTTAGGTCAAATCTTAGCAGCTGCCCAATTTTGCTTTTATTACCCTAATTCAACTTCATGGAAAGTTTTCTACAGGGTGTTTGGGTTCAGGGCCCCCATTCTGAGGTGGAGTAAAACTGATTAAGCTCAATTCTATTTTTGGAAGGACTGTGAGGAAACAAATCTCTTCCTCTTTAATGTGAGCACCCGTACCAGCCCCAGGCTTTTCTAGGAAGGGTCCTGGGAGGATGAAAAGGGTGAGGACACAACGGGAAGAGAGTGCAGGATCAGGAAGGCTGGGAGGTGGGATATAAACCCTTTGCCAAAGATGTGATTTCCCTTTGAAGGGATCTCGAATCATAGATTCATTTTGGTTGGAGAAGCTGCTCCAGATCATTGAGTCCAACCATAACCCACCCCTGGCACTGCCCCATGTCCTGAGAACCTCATGTCCGTCTGTCCAACCCTCCAGGGATGGTGACTCCACGACTTCCATAAGGAGGATTTCAGAACAGGGGAAGCCCAAAGCAGAGGGAGACGGGTGGAGATTGGGGGTGTGGGACTTCTCAGCAATG
The DNA here is from genome assembly GCF_036013475.1 of Columba livia. Classification (NCBI taxonomy): domain Eukaryota; kingdom Metazoa; phylum Chordata; class Aves; order Columbiformes; family Columbidae; genus Columba; species Columba livia. The sequence goes on from NC_088602.1 coordinate 1,447,327, forward strand.
GATCGTCCTGGGAGGCAACAGCTCGGCTTCCCGAGACAGGCGGAGAAGATCACAGAATCACAGCATCACAGAGTGGTTGGGGTTGAAGGGACCCCTGGAGATCACCCAGTCCAACACACCTGCTAACGCAGGGTCACCAGAGCAGATCACACAGGATCCCAGGGGGTTTGAATGTCTCAGAGCAGGAGACTCCACACCCGCTCTGGGCAGCCTGGGCCAGGCTCTGGCACCTCCCAGCACACAAGTTGCTGCTCATGTTCAGATGGAGCCTCCCGTGTTTCAGTCTGTGCCCGTTGCCCCTCACCCTGGCGTTGGGCACCACTGAACAGAGTCTGGTCCATCCTCTGACACCCACCCTGACATATTGATCCATTGATCACATCCTTCTCAGCTTCTCTTCTCCAGCTCAACAGCCCCAGCTCTCTCAGTGTCTCCTCATCACAAAGATGCTCCAGACCCCTCAGCATCTTCGTGTCCCTCCCTGGACTCTCTCCAGCAATTCCTTGTCTGTCTTAAACTGGGGAGCCCAGAACTGGACCCAGTTCTGCAGATGTGGCCTCACCAGGACAGAGCAGAGCGGGAGGATAAAAGATCAGGCAGGTGCTCGCCCTTCTGGCACAGGAGCATCTCTCAAGCTTGTCCCAGGGCTGTGGGGCCTGCAGGACATGTTGGTGGAGACTGGCTGCAGGGACGAGGAGCAGGGATACAGCCCAGGGGTCTGGGAGCTCCTCCTGGCAGAGGGATGGATGAGCTGGAGTGGTGAGAGCCTGGCACAGGCTGGCCAGAGAGGTGGTAGATGAACCATCCCTGGAGACATCCCAGGCCAGGCTGGACGGGGCTCTGAGCAACCTGAGCTGCTGAAGATGTCCCTGTCATGGCAGGGGGGGCACTGGATAAGCTTGGAAGGTCCCTTCAACCCAAACCATCCTGTGATTCTACGAGTCTAAAGAAAGTGAGGAAGGAGGCGGATTTTTTTGGGATTTGGGGCAGCACGTGGAAAGACCGGTACCTAAGTTCTCTGCGATCCTTTTCTTGCTGATCTGCATGGCCTCCTGCCGCAGCTGCAGCGCATGCTGGGCGATCTCATCGCTCGCCACGTTGGAGGTCATGATGAAGATGGCATCCTTGCAGTCGATGGTTTTCCCCTTGCCGTCCGTCAGTCTGCCCTGCAACAACACCCAGCGACACCAGAGGCGTGAGCAGGCGGCAGGGACGTCGCCAAAACACGAGGCAAAAAGGAGATGGGCCCCTGGGCAGCTTGTTGCAATGCCCCACAGCCCTTTGGGGAAGAAATTGTTCCCCACATCCAACCTCAACCTCCCCTGGCGCAACTTGAGGCCGTTTCCTCTGCTTCTGGCGCTTGTTCCTGGGGAGCAGAGCCCGACCCCCCCTGGCTCCAAGCTCCTTTCAGGCAGTTCAGAGATCAGAAGGTCTCCCCTCAGCTCCTGTTCTCCAGCTGAACCCCCCAGGTCCCTCAGCTGCTCCATCACACTTGTGCTCCAGCCCCTCACCAGCTCCGTTCCCTTCTCTCCACTCACTCCAGCACCTCAAGGCCTTTCTTGGCGTGAGGGGCCCAAAACTGCCTCCAGGATTTGAGGATGCTCAAAGCCAGGCTCTAAGGGAGCGGGATCAAGCAGCAGAGCAGCAGTGACAGCAAAAGGCAACAGAGAACATCCTTCCTGTCCATAGGATGGCCTGATAAACCTGGTTGCTGCAGCTTCTGCAGCCCTCCTCCTGCCAAACCAGAGCAGGAACCCTGCAAAAGTACCTGTTCTCTTGATTAATAAAATAAATAGAGAAAAATAAGGCAAAAAACAAGCAGCTCCCCAGGCCGTTTCTTTCCTCGATATGTCTCCAGCAGCAGATATCCAGCACAATGAGACAAATCCTTGTTGGGTGCTTGAGATTAACATTTGGGTTATTGCCCTGTCAAGTGCGTGGTACAGGAATTGATTTCACATTTAGCTGCTGCTGCCATGATCTATGCAAGAAAAAATGGTGTTATTAATCCTTAAAATAAAAAGCAAAGAAACAAAACCTCGCAGCATGTTGCTCTGGACTTTGGTTGCCTCTGAGGCCAGAGCAGGACTGTAAAAATAAACGGATGAGCTCCCATGTGAGGGGGTGAGGAGATGCAGAGCCTGGAGACACAAGGTCATCCCTGGGTCCCACCAGATTGAGCAAGAGTGGCAGCTGCACAGGACAGGTCATGTGCCCAGTGTCCCCAGAGACCATGGGAGAGCTAAGGGCTACAAAATCGAGAACTTTGTGCTGCTTCCCTCAGACAGTGAGTATAGAATCATAGAATCACAGATGGTTTGGGTTGAAGGGACCTTCCCAGCTCTCCAGTGCCCCCCCTGCCATGAGCAGGGACACCTTCAGCAGCTCAGGTTGCTCAGAGCCCCGTCCAGCCTGGCCTGGGATGTCTCCAGGGATGGTTCATCCACCACCTCTCTGGCCAACCTGGGCCAGGCTCTCACCACCCTCAGGGACAACAATTCCTTATATCCAGCCTCAACCTCCTCTCCTTTAGTTTCAAACCATCACCCCTTGTCCTGTCACAACAGGCCCTGCTCAAAAGTCTGTCCCCATCTTTCTTATGGGCCCCTTTTAAGTCCGTAAAGGCCGCACTGAGGTCTCCCTGGAGCTTCTGTTCTCCAGTGAACACCCCAACTCTCTCACCTGTTCCCAGCAGAGCTGTTCCAGCCTCGGGTCATTCCTGGGGCTCCTCTGGCCCCTCTCAGCAGGTCCATGTGTGTCCTGTGCTGAGGACCCAGAGCTGGACCAGCACTGCAGGGGGGTCTCACCAGAGCGGAGCAGAGGGGCAGAATCCCCTCCCTGCACCTGCTGCTCACGCTGCTGGGGATGCAGCCCAGGACACGGGTGGTTTCTGGGCTACAAGCGCACGTTGCCGGCTCATGGCCAATCTTTCATCCACCAGTATCAGACCTCCTTCCCACTGCCAGCAGGATCGGGTGGTGTCGGGTGTGAAGATGCCTGGGAGGAGTATCGGGCACAATTCTGCCTTCAGCATTGGCAAAACTCCTTGGGTAGGTATCTTGGAGGAGTCTGGAGCTGCTATTTGGGACTGCAGAGGAGGCCAACACACTCCTGGAGATGTTTGGGAGTTTTCCCAGACACCTACAGGGCATGGAGAAGGGAACGGAGCTGGTGAGGGGCTGGAGCACAAGTGTGATGGAGCGGCTGAGGGACCTGGGGGGTTCAGCTGGAGAACAGGAGCTGAGGGGAGACCTTCTGATCTCTGAACTGCCTGAAAGGAGCTTGGAGCCAGGGGGGTCGGGCTCTGCTCCCCAGGAACAAGCGCCAGGAGCAGAGGAAACGGCCTCAAGTTGCGCCAGGGGAGGTTGAGGTTGGATCTGGGGAACAATTTATTCCTGGGAAGCAGCCCCAGACTCTTCTTAGGGAGTTACCTGAAGAGTTTTGTCCTCGGCGGGGACAAAAGGGATATTTAAGTTCCCTTCCAACCCAAACCATCCTACAATTCTGTGATTTCAAGATTGTATGATTCATGATTTTATGATTCCATAGTTCCATGATTCTATGATTCCACGATTCTATGATTCTACGATACCATGATTCTATTATTCTATGATTTCAGGATTCTACAATCCCATGATTCCACAATTCCATGATTTTACAATTCCATGATTCTGTGATTCTACGATGCTATTTTCGTGGGAGGAAAGGTGTGAGACAAATCATGCGACACCTGAAGAATGAAAAATTAACGAAGCTGAACTGAAAAACTAGTAATTAATGAGAAGATGTCCTTTGGTTGGAAAGGACTGTTGATCTGGAGCATTCCAGCTCCACTCCAGCACATCTCCCGCAGCCGTGGTCCCTCACACCGTTCACTGTCGCCTCCCGAATGGCTCCTGTGCAAACCCTGACCCCGAAAACACGGATTTACCTCATCGAAGAGCTGCAGCATGATGGTGAGGACGTCGGGGTGGGCTTTGTCAACCTCGTCGAAGAGCACCACGGCGTTGGGGCACTGCCGCAGCTTGGTGGTGAGCTGCCCGCCCTCCTCGTGGCCCACGTAGCCCGGCGGGGAGCCGATGAACTTGGCGACCTAGAAGGATGTAACAAGACACACAACAAGTTGATCTGGAGACGCCAGGAATGGGTCGCTCAACAGGCAGCCACCACTCTTTGCTCCAACAAATCAAGTTCGATGTTTTTCGTGATATCTGTTGCACTCCAGGTATCCCAAAATCAGCTTATTTGCAACCATTGGGCAAAATGCAGATCGGTGGTTGCTGAGCAATTATCTCGCCCGGAGCTTTAAGCAGCAGAATCTGCAGGAGCTGCCACGGGCAGGAGAACAGGCACCACCTCTGCTTGTCTAACCAGTGTCCCAGTGACCCATCAGGCACCACCTCTGCTTGTCTAACTGGTGTCCCAGTGACCCATCAGGCACCACCTCTGCTTGTCTAACTGGTGTCCCAGTGACCCATTCCAGCTGCCCAAGACCCATTTTCATCTCCTTTAGCTTTTTTAAGAGCAAGAATTCGAGTTGCAGGTGGCTCTGGTGGGGAATCAAAGAGGCCACAAGGAAAATACTCTTCCTGTGTTAATCACCAGCTTCACTACTTGACATCAAGATTTTTTAAATGAGGTTTCAAAATTTGTAAGTTATTTAGAAGAATATTTTTGACAACTGAAATATTTTGGTAAAAACGCCAAATAATTTTTGACGTACAGCTCGGAGCATTTTCATAGAATCAGAGAATCATTTCAGTTGGAAAAGACCCTCAAGATCATCGAGTTCAACCTCTAACCCAATGCTGTCACTAAACTATGTCCCTAAGAATCTCATCTCCGCGTCTCCTCAAGCAATTGGGGTCTGTGGGTGCATCTTTAGGTGTGGAAAGTTGAAAAGGATAAAAGTTTGTTAATCCGGCGTGGTTCTCCAGGATGCTGGACATGCAGAGGTTGTACGGGAAGCAGAAGGAGTTTGTGGAGCAAAATCCCAAATCCTCAGAAAACAAAGACATTTCATCTCCTAAATCCCAGAGGAGGAAGCAGCACAGCTGAAGGGTGAGCCTGTCGTGGTCTCGGTGCTGCTGAATGGCAAAAGCCACGTGTGCTGTGGCACGTCTATGCTGGTGAGTCATTTTTGGTGAGCCTGGTTCTGTGGGGATAGGAGCCACAGGAGCTTCTCCACGGCCAGTGCCACCCAGTACCAAACTGGTACAGGTCACACATGGACCTGCTGGAGAGGGGCCAGAGGAGCCCCAGGAATGATGCGAGGCTGGAACAGCTCTGCTGGGAACAGGCTGAGAGAGTTGGGGTGTTCAGCTGGAGAACAGAAGCTCCAGGGAGACCTTAGTGCGGCCTTTCCGGACTGAAAAGGGACTAACAAGAATAATGGGGATGGACTTTTGAGCAGGGCCTGTTGGGATAGGACAAGGGGTGGTGGTTTTAAACTAAAGGAGAGAGATTCAGGCTGGAAATGAGGAAGGAATTGTTGGCCTGAGGGTGGTGAGAGCCTGGCCCAGGTTGGCCAGAGAGGTGGTGGATGAACCATCCCTGGAGACATCCCAGGCCAGGCTGGACGGGGCTCTGAGCACCCTGAGCTGGTGAAGATGTCCCTGCTCGTGGCAGGGGTGGCACTGGGAGTGCTGGGAAGGTCCATTCAACACAAACCATCCTGTGATTCATACCAGAATCATATTCTATGATCCATTTGAGGAAAGGCTGAGAGAACTGGGCTTGTTCAGCCTTAGAAGAGAAGGCTCAGGGGAGACATCATCACCATGATCACTATTTCAAGGGTGGCTACAAAGGCAATGGACACTCCCTTTGTACAAGGAGTCCCATGGAAAAGACAACGGGCAATGAGTACAAGTTACTCCTGGGGAGATTCTGATTTGACACAAGAGGGAAACGTTTCCCAATGAGAACAATCAGCCATTGGAACCATCTCCACAGGGAAGTGGTGGGTTCCCCAGCACTGGAGATGTTTAAGATTCAGGTGGACAAGGGGCTGGGCCAGCTCATCCAGACCGGGCTTGTGCCAAGAAACGTTGGACTAAGGATCCTTGTGGTTCCTTCAACCTGGTGTTTGATGTCCTGTGATTGTCCCACTCATGTGGCTCCTTTTTGCTGAGCAATACGAGGCATCTGCCCAGGTAGAGCTGCGATCCCCTCATCTCCAGCTCCCACGGCAAGGGGGGTCCCACTGCTTCAATTAGCCAACAGCTGCTAATTAGCTAATTCCTTACATTTGTTTCGCAATGCCCAGGGCTACGTGAGGCTCCTTCCAAGACCGCTGTCTCCTGGGCTGACCTGATCCTTGTTTGCTTGAAAAATTTATATCGCTCTGGCTGCAATTCTCTGCTTTATTCCTTCCCGTTGCTCTGCCTCTTGTCTTCGTCAGGGCGCAGTATTTTATATCTCAGCGCTACTGCTATTTTATATCTCACGCTGCTACTCCTGACTCCTCTTCCTTTGTACTGAATCATCAATACAGCTTTATTTTTGTCTGTTTTTTGGTTCTACAGTATAGGACCCCATCGTAACCCATTTATCAGGCCAGCTGTGAGTGCGCCTTTATTTTCTCTTCCCACATCCACATCTGGATAAAATAACACATTTTCTGGACCTTTTCTGGCCGTTTGAGGGTCCTGCGGTTCCTGATGATGGTGCTGAGGGTCCCAGGTTGAAACTCAGATCAGCCCCTGTCACAGCCCAGCACACCGAGCACGACGGTCCCGTCCCAAGTCTTCCTCCTGTCTCCATAACACAACGCAGCAGCTCTGATGTTTATGGGGATGATCCTCAGATTCCTCATGAGATGCTCCTCACCCCGTGTTTTCGGGACTTGGGTGCACCTCACCAACAGTATCGATAAAAAACACACGGCCTCTACACAGCCATCAAAAGAAAAATGTTATGAACAGATCTCTCCTGTTTCAGCCAGGATCTTGTTGCTTTTTGGGGAGAAAAAGGATCTTCAAAGGGATTTAGGGCCCCCCCAGCTCTGGGGGTGACGTGTCCCACCAGAATTAGGCAGGAGGTGTGATGGGATGGGTGGACTCTGCACCATGGTCCTGTTTTCGGCTGGATTCTCCCCTTTTTTCCCCATGGGAGACATGCGGGGACGGTGTCCCACACTGGAGTCGGCAATGTGTAAGGGTAAGGAGGGGAATGGGGCTTTGGGCTGAGCTCAGCCTGCCTAGGCCCGGGTCTACAGACAGCCCCAGAACCCGTGGGTGATCTACAGCACGTGGCTCTGCCCAGGCTGCAGATTTCATGGACAATATCATCTCTTCTCAGCTGCTCTTCCCCCAAGGGTTGACACCACGTGCAGAAGCTACAGCATCAGACACAAATCATTAAACATTTTCTTGCTCCTTGGTCTCTGCTCCTGATTTCCCTGAGTTAAAGTTGCTTTTTGGCTGGTATTTCCCACATTGCAATTCAATGTACAACCCACAGCAACTGCTGCTGCTCTGCCGTGCATCCCCTTCGACTTTCCAAACCGTTTCTGGAGGATGTGGAAGGAATTTGGGAAGGTCCTGGATGCTCCTGCCAGGGTGAGACCGAAGTTTGTCACACTTGGTGGCAATGGGGAGATGCTCAGCACCACCAGGACAGGGACTGAACACAGGGGAACGAGGGCATTGACAGGATTTGTTTAAATTAACAATTAAACTTGACTCTACACCCACTGGATGCAGAGATGGCCCATTTACCAACCTCGTGCCTCTCCTGGAACTCCGACATGTCCAATCTGATGAAGCCCTGCAAGAGAAAGACAAAACATGGTATTTTGATGAATGTGCTCCAAAATTCATCACGTTTAGAAGATCCAGCACAAAATGCTGAGGGTTATTCTGAGGAAGACGATGGTGGTTTCTCAAAGGGGGACAGGACCATTTCCCGCAGCTGGCTCAGAGCCCACGGCTGAGATTTGCTCCAGATGTTCTGCTCGTCGCTAGAGCCGGAGCGACACAGGTGGGACTGAAACAGCAGCTCGCCATTTGCTAAATAAAATGGATATTATTGTGGCTCAGCTTTTCAGAAATAAATCACAGGAAGAACACAATGCCTGTCTGTAAAAATAAAATCAAAATTATAAAGCTGAAGTAAATGGGTTAATGGGTGATCAACTTAAATAGATAATATTGTCAGAGAATTTACAGTTACTGCCCCAGCTCCCTGATTTGAATTTGAAGAGCTGATGAATCACTGTAGACAATGAAATTCCTGGGCTTGCAGCTCTAGTTCAGTTCCTAGAGGTTTGAGGAGGGGAGAAAGAGAAGAGGAAGAGGAAGAGGAAGAGGAAGAGGAAGAGGAAGAGGAAGAGGAAGAGGAAGAGGAAGAGGAAGAGGAAGAGGAAGAGGAAGAGGAAGAGGAAGAGGAAGAGGAAGAGGAAGAGGAAGAGGAGAAGGATCATTTTGGTTGGAAAAGCCCGTCAAGATCATTAAGTCCAACCATAACCCAGCCCTGGCACTGCCCCATGTCCTGAGAACCTCATGTCCGTCTGTCCAACCCTCCAGGGGTGGTGACTCCAGCACTGCCCTGGGCAGCCTGTTCCAATGCCCCACAGCCCTTTGGGGAAGAAATTGTTCCCACATCCAACCTCAACCTCTCCTGGCGCAACTTGAGGCCGTTTCCTCTGCTCCTGGCACTTGTTCCTGAGGAGAAGAGATCAGCACCCTCCATGCCACGATCTCCTTCACCCAGATCAGGTTGCTCAGAGCTCCGTCCAGCCTGACCTGTAATATTCAGCTTCAGAGCTAATGGATGGGACGTTTGGCAGCGCACATGGAGCTTGGAGCTGTCCAGGTCGCAGGTGATTCCTCGCGGCACCAAACCCAGATGGTGTTGCCATGAACACCCAAGGGACGGAGGAAAGCAGGAGGATCTGCTGGGTTTGCCGCTCTCCCCTGAAATGCTGGTATTTGAGGGTGGTGGTAAGAGCTCAGTCCAGATTTTGATTCAAAACAGATACATTGAGGAAACATGAGGGACCTGGGGGGTTCAGCTGGAGAACAGGAGCTGAGGGGAGACCTTCTGATCTCTGAACTGCCTGAAAGGAGCTTGGAGCCAGGGGGGTCGGGCTCTGCTCCCCAGGAACAAGCGCCAGGAGCAGAGGAAACGGCCTCAAGTTGCGCCAGGGGAGGTTGAGGTTGGATGTGGGAACAATTTCTTCCCCAAAGGGCTGTGGGGCATTGGAACAGGCTGCCCAGGGCAGTGCTGGAGTCACCAGCCCTGGAGGGCTGGACAGACGGACATGAGGTTCTCAGGACATGGGGCAGGGACAGGACTAGGGAACGGTTGGACTCGATGATCTTGAGGGGCTTTTCCAACCAAAATGTTTCTATGATTTTGTGATATTATCTCGCAAAATATTAAAATACGAACAAACTGCCCAAAGCAGAGCAAGCTCTACAAAAGCGCGGCCCAATCCTGGCGAGGTGCACACCAAGGAACGTCATCTGCAGGACCTGCTCAGCTTCGGTCCGATCCTGCTCCCAACCTCCCTGCTCTGTCCACACCACGGGCTGGGTAAGGACATCAGCACCTTCCAACCTCTCTAGCAGCACAAACATGAGAATATACGGGGTTCTCTATTCTTAATGCATTAGTTCTTATGAACTTCTGCAGCCCCAAAACCGCCGGCTGGTTGGTGACTCCGTCACGCTGCTCGTTACGGCACCGCCGGCTGAGCCAATTCATTACCAATAAAACTCTGATTTGCGCTCGCTACCGAATTAACGCAACATTTGGTGTTTAAGTGTTATTTCTGTTTGATGCTTGGCCGGGCGTTGAGCAGTTCCAGCTGCGGGAGTCGGGGATGAAGGTGCTTGGATGGGGAGTCGGGATTTATTGCTTGGGGAAGGCAATTATTGAAGGATGAGGAAAAGAAACCAGAAGAGCCGTTTTTATAGTGTCATTGGCTTTTGATCTTCTTCCTAAATGTGTCATTTTACCTCATGGCCATTCTCTGCTGGAGGATGTTGGGGAGAGGAATTAATCTTGCGTTTCTTCCTATTCCCCAGCTCTAGCCTTGTGTGAATCGGTGAGCCTGGCTTAAATATTCGCTGGTTTAAAACCTCAGACTGAACTATCCCCCTGCTAAGCCACCAGGGCCTGGAAATAACTCCAACCCAGCACCGCTACAAATTGTGAAGTGGAAAACAAACTTCAGCGGCACAAAAAGCTGCTGCTGTTTGGATGCCAAATATTTCAGCGCTAAGAGCTGGAGGACAAAATCAATGCTCCATCGTCTGCACCGGTACAACGCGACAAGTGGTGCAGCCAGGGACACCTAAAGGGGATTTGCAGTATTTGATCCTTCTAATAATTTATAGCGTTATTTATTAGCAACAGAGGCAAAAAATATATGTTCACAACACAGGACGTCAAAATGGCAGCAAACTCAAATGGGGGACACAGGAGATTGTCAAACACACTTAGATTTTTACAATTTAAATATAGGGATAATGTATGGCTTCATTTTACCTCCTGTTTCTCTTCCACGGCGCTGCTGAGTAGCCGGGCTGACTGCTAAGCTGGACTCCCAGCCTAGCAAAGCCAGACAACAAACCTCACCAAGCAACCAAACCCACCCCCTTACCAAAACCCACCCGGACGGCGAGAAGCGAAGGGACGCGGCGTTACCTTCTTGACATCCTTATGGATGTACTTGGCTGTCTGCTTGGCCAGCTCCGTTTTACCTGCGCCAAATAAGAAGAGACATGTTAAACCAGGTTTATCCCCGTCTGTCTGTCCGTCAGCTGCTTCATTTTTAACAGTCGATTCTTACACGATGGGCAGAGACATCTTTATCTTTTTTCCGCAATAAGGTGTGGTTAGGTCAGATTTTTGCCATGTTTACCATCAATATTCTCAGCGTTGCGTGCGATGTCTTTTAGTCTCTCGATAACGAACATCACAGAAATTAGATAATCTTCCTTTCTTTGAGTTATATAAGGTGATTGGCATAAAATTGTAGGGTTAGGAACAATAAGTAAAGGAGAAAATGCACATGGATAGGGAAGAGCACCCACACCAGCTCACAGAAGGTCAGATCCTGTTCTCCAAACACACCCGTTTAGGGAGAAATTCATTAAACCAGCAAGATCCACCCTGTGTTGGCAACATCCCCAGCAAACCCGTTTCCCTCTGTACGTAGATATCCAAACAAATATTCAACATTTAAAAAAATGTGCCTTAAAACCCAAACTAGCTAACACAAATACACATCTGGCGCAGCCCCCCCGCCACAGCTGTATTTTGCTGACGATGGATCGCTCGCATCCGCAGGATGGTTTAATTTGATCATCACAGAAAGGGCTGGAAAATGGGAATTCGCCTGCTCCAGCAGCTGAAATCTCTGCCAAAATGCAGCATTTCAGTGCAGTTCCAGCTTTGTCAACTTTGGCCGTTGCTGTATCGTAGGTCCTAATGTGTAGGTGTATATTTATATATGTGTATTTACATATTGTGTGCATATATCTCTGCGAATGGATCTTTAAATGCTTCACTGCGGTGAGAATCTGCTGAAATGTGAAGGCACATCAGATATTTTATTTGCACATATTTGAGCTTTCGGATTGCCGTGATATCAAGACCTGTATAAAACATTCATTTGATAATATAAAACTCTCTGATGCTTTGTTTTCTTCTTTTCTTTTTTTTTTTAATATTCATTTTTACTGCTGTAAAAGAATAATAATAATAATAATAATAATAATAATAATAATAATAATAATAAATAACAACCCAGGGAAATAGATGGGAATTGGAGACGTGAAGATTGGCATTTCTGAGCCTTCCAACCTGCTCTAAGCAGCGTGATGAGGTCTCAAAAACATTTCTGATTGTTTTTGCACAGCTTTATAGTGACTCATTTTGAGTTAACACCTGGATCTGCTCAGGCAGAAGTCACCGCGTGTCCCGTGGTGTTAACCCCTCCGGCCCCAGGGGGCAGCGGATGCAGGAGAATCACAGAATCCCAGAGTGTCAGCGGTTGAAGGGCCCTGGAAAGCTCACCCAGTGCAATCCCCCCATGGAGCAGGAACACCCAGATGAGGTTACACAGGAAGGTGTCCAGGTGGGTTGGAATGTCTGCACAGAAGGAGACTCCACAACCCCCCTGGGCAGCCTGGGCCAGGCTCTGCCACCCTCACCAGGAACAAGTTGCTTCTCATATTTAAGTGGAACCTCCTGTGTTCCAGTTTGTACCCATTGCCCCTTGTCCTACCATTGGTTGTCACCGAGAAGAGCCTGGCTCCATCCTCCTGACACTCACCCTTTAGATATCTGTAAACATGAATGAGTCCCCCCTCAGTGTCCTCTTGTCCAGCTCCAGAGCCCCAGCTCCCTCAGCCTTTCCTCACACGGGAGATGCTCCACTCCCTTCAGCATCTTGGTGGCTGCGCTGGACTCTCTCCAGCAGTTCCCTGTCCTGCTGGAACTGAGGGGCCACAACTGGACACAATATTCCAGGTGTGGTCTCCCCAGGGCAGAGCAGAGGGGCAGGAGAACCTCTCTGACCTACTGACCACCCCCTTCTCATCCACCCCAGGTACCATTGGCCTTCCTGGCTACAAGCACCCAGGTTGTTACAAATGTCACCGTTTGGTTACTTTAAATATGGGGTTTGTGTGTGTTTTGTTTTTAATTTCCCTGGGTAAAAGTCATTTGTCCATCCCATGGACAAATCAGCTGTCGTGTTGCGTTTTATTGCGCTCCAGGACAAATATTGCCATCAATAACACCCCATCGTTACAAAGCAATGCAGAGGAGCGAGACGAGCAGAAATTTGGTTTGCAAGCAGCAAATTTGAGTATTTCCCCAGCCAAGGAAGAGGCATTCCCACCGGAAAGCTGTGAAAAATCACATTTCCCTTGTGAAAATTGCCCTTTCTTGAGCCTTAGAGGGTCCCCTGGGGTAATTCAGTGTCTGTGTGCGAACGGGGTCTGGTGGTGGTTGCCCCGCGGGATGATGAACTGGGTGACCAGTTGGAGGGATAACGGCGTTTTTAACTGGTATTTATGTGGAAAAGCCACGTGGTGAAGCCATCGCAGCCCCCTCAGGGCTCTCAGTCCCTCTCACGTTACCTATTCCGGATGATCCCAAGAAGAGAAAAACCAGTGGGTGCTCCTCGTCGTACCAGCCATTTTCCTTCCTCCGAATCGCTGCGTTTCCAGACGAGCAAAACAAAGCGGGGGGGGAAAGAAGAAGAAAAAAAAGGCGTATAAATCAATGCCAGCAAAGCAAGTGTAATTATCACTAAGTACACACTCTGTTTTACTGCTCTCTGCCCACTCCAAGTCCTCGCTGCCATTAGTGCTCTCTAATTCGATTAGGCAGCCAAGGCCCCAGAGACACCTAATCAGGTTAGCATGGATTTGGAAAGCTGCCCAGAGCAGATTTCGGATAAAGTTTTTTTCCAGGATGTGCACTCGGCGTTGCCATGGAGACGGTGGGGAGGGGGGGACGGACGGACGGACGGAGGGACGGACGGATGGAGCAAGGATGGGGCTGGTGAGGGGAGGATGAAGAGCGTCATGTCGCCAGCTCGCAAATGCAACTTTTCTGCAAATAAAGAGCAGGTTTAAAGGGGTTTCTGCATTATTTCCCGGGGATGAGGGAGGTGGTTGAAGGTCTGAATTGGCACAAGGCAAGAAGGGCTGGGAAAGGAGAGCTGGTATCTCCGCGCCTCTCTGGATCCAAGGGCATCCTGGTTAGACACCAATGGAAAATTCTGCAAAACATAAAGACGGTTTGGAAACAGAAATACCTGATTACCCCCTAAATTCCTAGTCCTACCGGCACAGCCTTTTCCCAGGACAGAGCTGGGATGCCCCTGACCCCCCCAGCCATCCACAGCCACCCCAGGTGAGATTCAAGCCCATCTGAAGAGCCTCCAAACCAGTAATGTCGCTGTACTGGGCTTAGCTGGGAGATAAGAAATGGCTTTGGAGGACAAGAGAAGCAAATGTAGCGACTGGCAGGGTGGATCGGGGCTGCGGAGCACAAAAGTGGCGGCCGTGGTTCAGCACAAGGGTTTGTAACTGCTCCTTTTGGTTAAGGAAATAATTCATAGAATCACAGAATCATTTTGGTTGGAAAAGCCCATCAAGCTCATCGAGCTCATTCTTCCCAAATCTGCAGGGGTTTCAGATCTCACGCGGATCTTCCAAGAGAGGAACCAGCCTCTTATTTCAGGATGTTTATAAGGATGTGTGTCAATGAGACACGGGGACATTCTTTATTGAAGAACCTAATGAAATGGCCTCTGCTCCCCAGGAACAAGCGCCAGGAGCAGAGGAAACGGCCTCAAGTTGCACCAGGGGAGGTTGAGGTTGGATGTGGGAACAATTTCTTCCCCAAAGGGCTGTGGGGCATTGGAACAGGCTGCCCAGGGCAGTGCTGGAGTCACCAGCCCTGGAGGGCTGGACAGACGGACAGGAGGTTCTCAGGACATGGGGCAGGACAGGGGTGGGTTATGGTTGGACTCAATGATCTTGAGGGGCTTTTCCAAACAAAATGTTTCTGTGATTCTATGAAATGCAACCAAAGCCAGTGCTCCCCTGTCCCTTTGGAGGAACCACCCCCCGCACCAGCACAGGTTGGGGTTGAGCTGCTGGGAAGCAGCTTTTGGAGAAGGACCTGGGAGTTGTGGTGGCAACAGGGTGACCATGAGCCACCAATGTGCCCTGTGGCCAATGGTTTCTGGGGTGTGTAAGGAAGAGTGTGGGCAGCAGGTCAGGGAGGTTGTTCCTCCCCCTCTGCTGCCCTGGTGAGGCCACATCTGCAGAAATGGGTCCAGTTTAAGGACAAGGGATCACTGGAGAGAGTCCAGGGAGGGACACGAAGATGCTGAGGGGTCTGGAGCATCTTTGTGATGAGGAGACACTGAGAGAGCTGGGGCTGTTGAGCTGGAGAAGAGAAGCTGAGGGGGATGTGATCAATGGATCAATATCTCAGAGTGGGTGTCAAGAGGATCAGAGAATCACAGGATGGCTTGGGTTGAAGGACCTTCCCAGCTCCCCCAGTGCCACCCCTGCCATGAGCAGGGACATCTTCACCAGCTCAGGTTGCTCAGAGATCTGCAATACGCTGAATTTCCAGCTCCTGCTTCACCGGGAGAGGGACAGACTCACTGCTCCATCTCCCTGATTTATCTGCATTATTTAACCACGGCCTCTATTACAGCTCTTAAAAAGAGTTATTCTTGCCGTACGGATCGGTGCGCGTTGTAAAGCGGTTTTGTGATATTTTATAAGAAGCGACATAAACGCGAACTGTGCGGCGTTATAAATGAGGGGGAGGCTCCGAGGAACAAGGAGCTTTTCCATCAGCGCACGGCAGCTGCCAGATGTCAGCCAGACCGAGGATGCGACACGTTCTGTTTGATAAAAGCAGGACATGAAAGGGGCAAGGCGCCCAAGAATTATAATCTGTGTTATTTTTCAGGTAGCAGAGGAAAACGGTGGCGTTGGAGATTTGAGCATCACTCAGATCTGCAGCTCGACCGTGCCGTAAAATAAAGGTCTTGAAACGCCACTGCACGGCAAAGCTCAGAGCAAAACCAGGAATAAAACCACACTTCTCTTTGTGATTGTCGTCCCCAAAATGCGGCCTGAATTGCTGTCCTTGTCCCCAGCCCCGGGGTCACCGCTGCTCATGTGTCCTCAGAAGTGGCACCGGGGGAAGCGTCGGGTTTGGGTTTTCATTTGAAATTGGGGGATTATGAAGTTGATCTCAAAAAGAAGGTCAGTCCTCAAAACCCTCTGCTTGATGGGGTATGGGACATACAAAGGCGCCTATGAAAGGCATCCTGGACACGTGTGGCACATGGAGAGCTCTTCCTGCAGGAACAGGGAGAGTAAAATACGGGAAATATTCAGCAAATATTTCCATTTTGCAGGTAGGAAGAAGCTGAATGTCGTTGGCCACAGATATATGGTGAAAAGTCACCCCTGCCAGCAGGAGGATGTCAAACAGCAGCAGCTCAAGCACAATATTCCTGTGGCCGATGGTGCGGCCGCCCCGAGGAATCTCACGTGGATTTGCCAGGATGCTTTTGGAGCTGCTGCTGTTTCCGGGCAGACCGGGACACGCTGAGCTCCTCCGAGCCCACGTCTGGATTTGGGGTGAGGTGGAAGGCGAGAGGTCTGCTCAGGATTAGGAAAAGGAGCGCAAAGCCTCGAGCGAGCCTGAAAACCGCATGAAAAAGAAATCAATGTGCTGAGGTTAACGCCGAGAGGTTTGAGGATCGACTTGGTTTCTAAATGCACGAGGCTTGCTTGTCTAACAGAGAAAATTAACAGGCTGCAGGGGCTGCGGGTGGATGAATCCAGACTGGAAATAAGGCAGAATGGTTCTTAATTGTGAGGGTGATTAATTATTGGAGTGAGTTGCAAAGAGGAGCGCGACTGAACCCCTAATTCCTGCGGAGTCCATGATGGGGGGTTCCTCTGGAAAAGGGGTGGGAGCTCCGGCTGAGGGTACAATCATGGAATTGTTTTGGTTGGAAAAGAACCTCAAGGTCATTAAATTCAACCGTTCCCCACCCCTGGCACTGCCCCATGTCCTGAGAACCTCATGTCCGTCTGTCCAGCCCTCCAGGGATGGTGACTCCAGCACTGCCCTGGGCAGCCTGTTCCAATGCCCCACAGCCCTTTCTGGGAAGATTTCATCACTGTGCTACACAGGGCTCAGTGCAAACAGCCAAAAGAGCCCAATTTAAACTTAATGTCCAGGGCGCATCTACCCAGTGAGAGATTGGGGAATTAATGGGAACTGCAGCCCCAGCACTGTGAGAGATGCTGGTTTGTGTCTGGACACAATTAAGATGCGTCAGCCAGTGCATTGGCCATGCTAGTAAGTCCTGACTCCTCTCAAGGCTTAATAAGCTCAGGCTTAGAGCCAGGCTGCAAGACTAGGTCCAGTTCTGGACTCCCCAGTTTAGGAAGGACAAGGAATTGCTGGAGAGAGTCCAGTGGAGGGACACAAAGATGCTGAGGGGTCTGGAGCATCTTTGTGATGGGAGACACTGAGAGAGCTGGGGCTGTTGAGCTGGAGAAGAGAAGCTGAGAGGGATGTGATCAATGGATCAATATCTCAGGGTGGGTGTCAAGAGGACCATAGAATCACAGGGTTGAAGGACCTTCCCAGCTCCCCCAGTGCCCCCCCTGCCATGAGCAGGGACATCTTCACCAGCTCAGGTTGCTCAGAGCCCCGTCCAGCCTGGCCTGGGATGTCTCCAGGGATGGTTCATCTACCACCTCTCTGGGCAACCTGGGCCAGGCTCTCACCACCCTCAGGGCAACAATTTCTTCCTCATGTCCAGCCTGAATCTCCCTCCTTTAGTTTAAAACCATCACCCCTTTTCCTATCACAACAGGCCCTGCTCAAAAGTCTGTCCCAATCTTTCTTACAGGCCTCTTTTCAGTCTGTAAAGGCCGCTCTAAGGTCTCCCTGGAGCTTCTCTTCTCCAGCTGAACACCCCAACTCTCTCAGCCTGTCCTCCCAGGAGATCCACATCCCACCGCGTGTCCTTCCCAGGGCTGCACGTGCTCCTTCCCTGCCCTTTATCACAGCAGATATGAGGTCAAATACCCAGGATGGATATATATTTAGATATATATATATATTTAATTTATGGGGAATAACGTGACCGCTGACAATATCTGCAGCTCTCTCGGCTAAGATAATAAAGGTAATAAACTTCGGCTCCAGGGCACGGAGTGACCACTGGCAGGGGTCAGCACGTTCAGTGTCTGAAGGCTGTGAGGTCAAGCACGGTCTTTTTTCACTCTCCTTCGCAGCAGGATACCAGATTTTATGGGGAAATGCTTGTCTCACCTACAGTAACCCCAAGGATATAAACCACTCCATAAAAAACCACCATCGAGTTAGTGCTTGTGATTCTGAGCGAGATCCCGGCTGGAAGGTGATGCCAGGGAGGGTCAGTGGGACATGAGGCAAAGGTTCTTCCCCAGAGGTGCTGGACACTGAACAGGCTCCCAGGGAGGTGTCACGGCCCAACCTGACAGTGTTCAACAAGAGACTGGACACCATCCTCAGACACACGGGTGACCTGTGGGGTTGTCACTGCAGGGACAGCAGTTGGAACCAATGATCCTGTGGGTCCTTCCAGCTCAGGGCATCCTGTGGTTCTATAATGATTCTACGACCATCATTAGCGGGTTGGTTAGATCAACCTGCAGCCTTAAAATGATGAGATATTGGAATCACAGAATCATTTTGGTTGGAGAAGGCCTTCCAGACGATGGAGTCCAACCATAACCCACCCCTGTCCCTGCCCCATGTCCTGAGAACCTCATGTCCGTCTGTCCAACCCTCCAGGGCTGGTGACTCCAGCACTGCCCTGGGCAGCCTGTTCCAATGCCCCACAGCCCTTTGGGGAAGAAATTGTTCCCACATCCAACCTCAACCTCCCCTGGCGCAACTTGAAGCCCTTTTCTCTCGTTCTGTGAGATATTTGAGGACCTCAGTGCTCCTGAGGCCTGGAAAAGCTGAGAAATCCTGGTTTTCACCCAAGAGGGGCCACCGCATCCCTGGGTCTGGCTGGCAGATCTCCCAGTTTGCCCACAACCCGTTCCAGCTTCAGCAAGAGGGACAACGATGCCGTCCTAGGACACAGCGGGACATCAGCTCTGGTTTAAGGGTGGAAAGCTCAGGTAGGAAAACACGCAGGAACGCTCCTCTCCTTTGGTTTGCACCCACAAAGCAGCTGCCGGCCACGTCGGCTTCCCTGTGCTCACCCTAATCATAGAATCACGGAACCCCAGGTTGGAAGGGACCTCAAGGATCATCTGGTCCAGCGTCTCTTGATAAACTCTGTTCTTCTTTTCCGCACAATAAATTTTTATAAATAATCCATGCTATCTGTTATTCAGGGCAATAGAAACAAAGACTGACTCCAAAGGTGAGATTAATTTGTTCAAAGACAGATTTCTATCACAAATTCATATTGAAGCTTGGGGTCCTAACACTAACCCTAAAGCTAAGCCCAACCCTAGACATATTCTGAGTCTCAGCCCAGCAGCCCTAGTCCTGACCCAGATAAAACAGTTATCAGAGACAATATTTTATGCAACCTATACGCTCTTTTGGCAGACTTATTTCGACTCTACTCCAAATAGTAAGCTTGGCTTTAACTCTTATTCTGTACTCCTACTGTAAGCCTAATCCTAACTTAAATCTTTATATGGGCTGTAAATGAAAAATACAGTCTCAGTCCTATCCCCACTGATAAATTTATCATGGGATGATTTGATTTTGTAGCCTATCCCGTCCTTTGGCAGCCCCTTCGCAGCCCACGACTCGAACCTTAAAGCTAGGGATCGTTTTCTTGGGCTAAATCTCAGCAAAGCGCAAGTTTTCAGGATCCAAAGATAAATCACTGAGTTTCTGTCGTGTATGTACATGTATTAAAACATGTATATGCAGATACGGCAGCAGGGGAGGTTGGAACCGGATGATCTTTAAGGTTCCTTCCAACCCAAACCATACTATGAGTCTATGACCGCTCTTCCTTGATGGCCAAGCAAGGAATCCGTGCTGTGCCGCTTGGAAAGCTGTCCCCGTCCTCCTGGAATGGCACAAATAGATAAAAAGAAGAGGTAGGTCGCGCCGCTTCACTGAAATCTCATTAAGACGTTCAGACCCAATGTCCAAGCGAAGAGGCTGATGATGACGCCTGGGCCTTCTTCTTCGGAGCCATTTCCAGCGTCGCCGCAGCGCTCTCACTTTATTTTGTACATCTGTAACAGCGTACGGGTAGCGCGGTGTCTCCGAGAGGCCCTTCAGCTCGCTATTGAACTGATAAATTCACTGTATTACTTTACACAAATCAATACTCCAGCAGTTATCAGGGGTTGATGTGACCGAAATTGGTTTCAGCCAATTTGTGAGCGTAATAAATGTCCATTTATCAAATCAATTCATTCGAGCGGCGCTTCTCAGACCGCCCGGGCTCGGGGTACCGCAGGGTGATGTCTCCAGGTCCGGACACGCCGTGGGATCGTTCTCGTCCATCCCCGCTCTGCCGTGTCCTCCAGGAAGGTGCCAGCGGGCTCAGGATCATTCTGGGATGGGGAAGATGATGAACGTCCAACTAGACCCAAACTCTTCCCTTGCAAAGCCTGACTTGACTTGTAGAAAACAAGTGCGACACGCACTGAAATATAGAACTTGTAAAGGATCCGATCTTGCCCAAAATAAACCCAGTTTCCTGCGGAGCAGGGTAGGATGATATTCCTGCTCACCCATTTTCCTTCAGCCAACTGATTTCAACATCGTAACTGCTCAGCGTGTTGGAAATCGGTCACTCTCTAATTACAATGTAGATTTTCTGCGCTACCTTTATCCAAAATCTCTGCACTAGCAATAAACAAAACTTTCCCTTCCTCCCTCCTTATTCAGCTTCAGGAAGAGTCGGAACAAATTTCTTCAACCCAAAAAGGGTTTAGAAAATCAGCATTGGAAGGTGATGGGTTTTGAACCCTTCGCCTCTTAAGCGACCACAATGGTGAATGCTATGTCTCTATATACAAGAGATACTATTTCTCTGGCCTAATATTTAGGATATGAGGTGACAAACCAAAAATATATTGTTTGGAAAAACGCCTTCCTTTGGTTTATAACTTCAACCTTTGTGTCAATCCTGCTGCTTCGCCCTGTGCCTCTGCACCTCCGAGCAAAATGGTAAATGAGACCTAACGAGATTCCGAGCGCACTAATTTCTGAGAGTGCACTAGAAACGCAATCGAGCCTTCGAGTCGTTCATTTGCATGAACCGGTTGCGGCGTCCCGGCTGCCGTTAGCTCCTGGCATGGCAGGAATGACCTGTCTGTGTCTTTATGATGTGTTACGAGCCGGAGTATTTAATGTGGATTTTGTTATAATAAAATAAACGTCTACAGAGGGAGAGCGTCGTCCGGCTCTCCCGCTGGGAGGAATCCCGTGCCCTGTTACGATCGATTCATCGCCGTCCCACAGCGTCTGTGTAGCAGAAAATTGAGCAGCAGGGCTCGCAGATATCCCGTGGAGACGGCCGGGGAGGTTTTGTCCCTCTGCGGTAGAGATGTCACGGTGTTGGTGCTGTGACACCAGCCAGTCCACTGCAAACGTACCCACCACCCCGGACCTGCGCGGCAAATCCCCAAGAGCACGTTCCCTTTGTATTCCGGGCTCGAGCCCCTCTGGAGAGTGTTTGGATCATGCACCGAGTGACGGATTAAATCAGATTATTCAATTAAGGCGGCGGTTATAAATTAAACATAGCGGCTAAGCTGGGTAAAGCTGGAGACGTGGTGTGCGGCGAGGCTCCCGGCCAGCAAAGCGCCAAACAGGAGGCACGTGGAGTCCACAAAGTAGCTGCAAAACCAGCCGGGAATCAAGTAAATAACAAAACCAGAGAGGAAGCGCTTGAGAGAAGAAGAAATAAAAGTCATGTCTCTAAATTCACCCTTCTTGAAAGAAAATAACAAAAACAGGACAGAGGGAAGAGGGGGAGGAGGGGACGGAGACGCTCCCGCTACCTTTTGGTCTGATATCCTGAGGCTGCGGGGGTATCAAGCGCATTCCCTCTAATTCAATAAGAGAAGCCTCCATAAAGGCAGTGACTTTAATGTGCAGAACCACCACCTGTGTCAGGAACAGGCACTGCCCATTAATCACAGCTTCCCAATTAGCGGGGCCGGCTGCCCCCAGGCACAGCCGCTCAACAAACACAGAGGGGCTGGTGTGTTTGCAGGGTCGGGGGGAGCTGGAGCTTCCACATCGCACAGGACTCGCCTTTGTTAACTAAACCATGATGGGTTTTGTATTTATGACCGCGCGTCGCTCGCTGTTTTGCCTTGGTTTGCTCTTACCGCCCCGTCCCATTTTCAGGCACTAAACTGGGATGCAGGGGTGGTTCGAGGAGTTATTAACAGGACAGGATGAGAGGAAACGGCCTCAAGTTGCGCCAGGGGAGGTTGAGGTTGGATGTGGGAACAATTTCTTCCCCAAAGGGCTGTGGGGCATTGGAACAGGCTGCCCAGGGCAGTGCTGGAGTCACCAGCCCTGGAGGGCTGGACAGACACTTTTCCAACCCAAATGATTTGATGATTCAATAATCCAACAGCTTTCAGGCTTTGGATGGACAAATCCAACCCAGCCCAGCTTGCCGGAGCCTTGATTTCCTTACAGACGTTTGGCACCCCGTGTGAAATAAACCGCTCCTGAGATTTGCGAGGCTGCCCCAACTGAACCACCTCGCACAACCCACCGGGACCCCTCGTTTCTTTCCTTCTCCCCGCGGATGCGTCGGTCGGGGCCGTGCGCTCCATCACGTGTGAGGATGGAGCTTGGCCGGTGTCTCTGGTGAGGGACAAATCACAGAATGGTTTGAGTTGAAGGGACCTACAAGGCTCATCCAGCCCAAGCATCTTCACCCGGATCAGCGAAACGCAGATATTGCTCTTTAGGAGGGACAGGGTGATATGGGGAAGCTGAGCCGGGCTTTGGGCAGGACCAGCCTGACCCCCAGGCTCAGGCTTTACAAAGCTGCCAGAACCAGGGTGGTATAGCAACAAAAATAGGTTTTCAGCGTGAGATAATAGCATTTCCAGGCAGAAATCATCCCCCCCTGCTCCACAGATGCCCAACACCCTTTGGATTCAAAGTGCCTAATTGATTAACATAACGAAGTTACGCTCGCAGCGACTGTCCGTGCCCATCTGAAATGTGCAGTTGCTGTTTGGGCTCCGTGTGCCTAAAAGCTGATCTGTTCTTCTCCCCGCAACTGCATCCTGCGGGCTGACAAAACCCACTCAAACCTCGCTGTGCGGTTCCTCGTTGTACGGTTCCATCCCAGCCACAAGAGGCCAGGCTCCTCATTTATTCCCTGTGCTTATTTAATTAATTTGCTTTTTTTTAAGCAGTGAAAAACTTATAATTTGATGTGCAGGAAAAAAACACCCTCCAGAGAAAGGCCTCAGAACCCTTGTTTGAAAACGGGGTTTCGGTAGATCCAGAAAAGGAAATATGAACTAACAAAATACTCTAGACTTGCAGTTTTTGCAATGGATGCGCAGACATAACCAAATGTATCAAATTCTACCACAGACAAATAAGGTGGATTTCCAGAGAGAAAATAACAGAAGCAACGTGCTCGGAAGTGTGGGTTCTTGAGGAGGTGAGTGGTTGGACTCGATCTTGAGGGTCTTTTCCAACCAAAATGATTCTGTGGTTCTATAAATTGCAGCTGCCCCAGCAGCAAACGCTTCGTTTGACACAGGAACCAGAGGGCAGTGGGCTGAACTATGGCGAGGCAGATTTGAAATGAAGAAAAGGGTCTATTTCTTCACTAACTACGCAGCTCCTGGCAAAGGGTGGTGCAGAGTCTGGAGGTTTACGGGGGATCCAAGGGAAACGTGGACAAATTCATGGAAGAATGGAATAGTTTGTGTTGAAGGGACTTTAAAGGTCCCCCAGTGCCCCCCCTGCCATGAGCAGGGACATCTTCACCAGCTCAGGTTGCTCAGAGCCCCGTCCAGCCTGGCCTGGGATGTCTCCAGGGATGGTTCATCCACCACCTCTCTGGGATACAGAACAGATCCCTAAATTGGCACATGCGTGAGGGGCTTCCGTGCAGAAAGCCGCGCAAAAACGGCTCGTGAATTATTACTGAGCGATATTCTTCAGACAAATGAGTTTGTAATAAGGAAGCGGAAGACACAGGAGGGCAGAGCTGGTCCTACCTGCTCCCACGGTGGCGATGGCGCTCTCCTGGCCGATGATGTGCTCCTTGAGCCGCTGTTCCAGGGGAAATCTCCGGCGTTCCTCCACCTCCCTCCTGCGCTGCTCCTCCTGGAACTGTGCGACGAGAGAAAACATTGGGAACAGAGGTTCTGAAAAACAAAGCTTCGCTTATTTGATCTGTATTTGTCTCCCCACCCTCCGCACATCTCAAAGACTCCAACAAGATGCTGCAGAGATGGACGAGCACGGGGGAGGTCGAGTACCGTCGCTGTGCAGACAAACCAGCACCAGGTGCGATGGCGCTGGAAAAAAGCTCTTTATTCCTTTAAATATTGCATCGCACGTAGTAAATTTAGAAGGTCTGCATGAGTTAGTTGCAAATGTGCTTCGCATTTAGGGGAAGGTGGAATCTGAACTACTTAGGTTTTCAACAGCTTTATTGCACTAGAATGAAAAGCTGTAAGGGTCTTAAAACATCAAACTGATGTCAGTAAGATGTCCAACACGGCACCAACCACAGAAAGAACTTCTTTCTAAAATACTTTACCAAAAATCCATCTCACAGGGCCGTGATTTCCTAGTCGCAAAGATACACTACGATCATCTACTTTATTCAGGACATTTGCTCCTTTCAAGCTCTGGCCCCTGAGGAATCAGGGCCTTGGAGAGCCAGGGACTGACGCACCGTTTCCACTCAGATTATTCAGTGTCAGGGTTGGGTTAACAGTTGGACTTGATGATCTTGAAGGTCTTTTCCAACCAAAATGATTCTGTGATTCTACGATTTGTGGGAGCTGAGGGCTGAGATAGGGCAGAGAGGGGTTCACAGAGACAGCTGACACGAGCGCATCTCTGAGATGCTCGAGGATGGGATACAGGCAGAACCTCAAAGTGGGAGCGGGTCTCACAGCGCAGTGACCTTCTGGGGGAAAGAGGATAAATCCAGCCCCTGCGCATCTTCAGAAAATGCTGAAAAACATTCTGCTGAGCACCTTTTCCCAGCGCTCAGCACAGGACACACATGGAGCTGCTGGAGAGGGGCCAGAGGAGCCACAGGAATGACCCAAGGCTGGAACAGCTCTGCTGGGAACAGGTGAGAGAGTTGGGGTGTTCAGCTGGAGAAGAGAAGCTCCAGGGAGACCTTAGTGCGGCCTTTTTGGTCTGAAAAAGGGCCCATAAGAAAGATGGGGACAGACTTTTGAGCAGGGCCTGTTGTGATAGGACAAGGGGTGATGGTTTCAAACTGAAGGAGGGAGATTGAGGCTGGACATGAGGAAGAAATTGTTGCCCTGAGGGTGGTGAGAGCCTGGCCCAGGTTGTCCAGAGAGGTGGATGAAGATGTCCCTGCTCATGGCAGGGGGGGAACTGGGGGACCTTTGAACGCCCCTTCACCCCAAACCATTCTATGATCTCAAGCAGAGTTTGGCCATCTCACCAGTGAAACCACCGCTCTGGAAACAACCATCCCACAAAGCCAGACTTAGCTAAGGATGGACCATAAGGAGCCCACAGGGTGTGCAGAGTAATTTAACACCCATAATTGGTCCTCATCATTCAATCCACCTTCCCGACGGGGAAACACCTCTGACAACACCAGAAAGGAGCCGCAGAAGCTGCAGCAGGATCCTGGATGAACGCCCAGCCCGGTCGCCTGTGTTTCCTGAACTGGTACTGACTGTGACAGTATATTAATAGTGAACAATCCCATTTTGGCTGGTGCTGTGAGTCTCGTGTGTAACAGCGAGATGCCGTCAGCCCCCACATGGAGCAATAACCTCCCCCGGGATACCTGCGAACGGCACTGCAGGACGGACACCGGCATGTCCATGATGATATCTCTGGGGTCCGTGTACGCTCAGGCGCTGTTCTCACCATATATCTGCATCTTTCTTTATATCTCGGCAAATCTTTTCTTCCCCTCTCATCTTTCGCCTTTGTTAAGGTGCAAGGAAAGTGATCGGTGCTGTCAGGACACTGAGAAATTCGTGTGGGTTTATGGAGAGGACGTGCATGAGGAGCAAGAGGAGCCTCTCCATCCCTCCTTGGAAAACCAACATTGTAAAATGTCCCTGTGGAGGAGAAATTCCCTTTCATGGGGAAAATCTGCAGCAGTTAAGGTGCTTTTTCCAAGCTGTCTCTATAGAGCGTTCAGCTCAGGGTGTGTTCTGGACAGACCCGTCCTCCCTTGTGCCATGTCCTGCGGTGCCACCGGCCCTGAGCGACCCACACCAAGCAGCACACACCGGAATGAGGAAAATCCACCCAGAAAAGCAGGTTTTAGATGAGTCTGGGATATGACCTCCAAAAAAATGTATTTCAAGGGAGGCTACAAATATGGACACTCCCTTTGTACAAGGAGTCCTGTGGAAAAGCTGAGGGGCAACAGGCACAAGTTACTCCTGGGGAGATTCTGATTGAACACAAGAGGGAAAGGTTTCCTGATGAGAACAATCAGCCATTGGAACCATCTCCACTGGGAAGTGGTGGTTTTTCCAACACTGGAGATGTTTAAGATTCAGGTGGAGAAGGGGCTGGGCCAGCTCATCCAGACCGGGCTTGTGCCAAGAAACGTTGGACTAAGGATCCTTGTGGTCCATTCAACCTGGTGTTCGATGATTTCGTGAGTCTGTGATTATAGAATCATAGGTCTAGAGAATCATTTTGGTTGGAAAAGCCCCTCAAGATCATTGAGTCCAACCACAACCCACCCCCGGCACTGCCCCATGTCCTGAGAACCTCATGTCCGTCTGTCCAGCCCTCCAGGGATGGTGACTCCAGCACTGCCCTGGGCAGCCTGTTCCAATGCCCCACAGCCCTTTGGGGAAGAAATTGTTCCCACATCCAACCTCAACCTCCCCTGGTGCAACTTGAGGCCGTTTCCTCTGCTCCTGGCGCTTGTTCCTGGGGAGCAGAGCCCGACCCCCCTGGCTCCAAGCTCCTTTCAGGCAGTTCAGAGATCAGAAGGTCTCCCCTCAGCTCCTGTTCTCCAGGTGATCTGGTGAGCGGTTCTTCCATGGGCAAACACCGTCTTAAGGTGATTCTTGTGGGTTTACAGCAAGCACGAAATCAGCTTCCACTGCAAGGCTGCTCTGCCCCAACTCTACATACAGGGCTGTGTGTGAATTAACAAACAGATGCTTTGTGAACAACCAAAACAGGAATTTTTCTCATAAACTATGCTTAATCCAACAACCTGAGAATGTTCAGTTGGATCATAGAATCACAGAAGAGTTTGGGTTGAAGGGACCTTCCCAGCTCCCCCAGTGCCACCCCTGCCATGAGCAGGGACATCTTCAGCAGCTCAGGTTGCTCAGAGCCCCGTCCAGCCTGGCCTGGGATGTCTCCAGGGATGGTTCATCCACCACCTCTCTGGCCAACCTGGGCCAGGCCTCACCACCCTCAGGACCAACAATTCGTTGTGTCTAGAATGTTTGTATTCTTGAGAAGGTCCATCGAAAGTGATTCAATATGTTGATGGGGACATGAGCTCCGGTCCAGGACGTTCTCATTCCGCTGCTCCCCAGAGAACTGGGGAAAGGGCAATCGCGTGCTCGCCCTGGCTGAAACGCTCCTTAAAAATCCTTTGGCAGCCACTCATGGAGACAGGAGAGACCAGTGGATGGATCCAACTGGGCCCAGTACTCCGGGGGAAACAGGATTTGAACAGCAAAGAAAGACCTGGAAGAGCTGAGCTCAGTCCTGGGGCAAACAGAAAACACCAGCTTCAAGGGTTTCTCCCTTCCTTTCAGCCCTAGATACACGACAGCTTATTTAAATCTCACCAGAGTGCTCAGCAACGTGAACCAGCCCCGAAGTCCTAAACACCAGTGCGGTCTAACGCAGGGAAAGCACACATGGAATTCTGGGGTTTTTTCAAAAGAATAAAGGAAATCAAAATAAATTAAAAATACATATGAAAACTCCTTGTTATTCTGTCACAAGGATATGTAAATAAAATCTATGGGATGTGCCCATCCAGTAATAGTTCTGCCAATTCATTCTCCGGCAGTGATTAAAATGAGCAATAAATTGTCAAAGAGTCTCGGTGGAACGCGGATCTGGGGTGGATGTTACCCCGGGAGCGCCGCACGCCCCCCGGCTGAATATTCATCACGGGCTGCCTCCACGGCCTGATGTTTTATATACAAGTACAATCATTTTCATCAGGAACATCTCCTCAGATATATTTCCTTTCTCTCCTCCGTCTATTAGTTAAGCAGAAAAACCGACACAGCTTTTTCCAACGGTTCGGGGCAGGTTTCCTCGCCAAGGATGGACTCCAGAGACCATTTACCCGGAGGAAAATTTTCCCTTCACCTCCTTCTTGTAAAGATTTTAAGTGTTTTATTCTCAACTTTTCTTCTTTAAATCTTGCTTTGGGAGCTGTTGGGTGGAATGTTGATGTGCTGGAGGGTGGGAAGGTTCTACAGAGGGATCTGGATTGATGGGCTGAGGCCAATTGTTTGAGGTTCACCAAGGCCAAGTGTCGGGTCCTGCGCTTGGGTCACAACAACCCCATGGACGCTGCAGCTGGGGAACAGCGGCTGGAAAAGGAGCTGGGGGTGTTGGTGCCAGCAGCTGAACTTGAGCCAGCGTGTGCCCAGGTGGCCAAGAGGCCACCAGCATCCTGGCTGGTACCAGCACTGGTGTGGCCAGCAGGCCCAGGGCAGTGACCGTCCCTGTGCTGGGACCCGGGGAGGCCAAACCGCCAATGCTGGGGGCAGTTTTGGGACCCTCATGCCAAGAAAGGCCTTGAGGTGCTGGAGCGAGTGGAGAGAAGGGAACGGAGCTGGTGAGGGGCTGGAGCACAAGTGTGATGGAGCGGCTGAGGGACCTGGGGGGTTCAGCTGGAGAACAGGAGCTGAGGGGAGACCTTCTGATCTCTGAACTGCCTGAAAGGAGCTTGGAGCCAGGGGGGTCGGGCTCTGCTCCCCAGGAACAAGCGCCAGGAGCAGAGGAATCGGCCTCAAGTTGCGCCAGGGGAGGTTGAGGTTGGATGTGGGAACAATTTCTTCCCCAAAGGGCTGTGGGGCATTGGAACAGGCTGCCCAGGACAGCACTTTCGATTGACTGGTGGGTTTAATTCACGGTAATATCTACTAAATGTAGTAGCTGCCACAGTTTTAATGTGAGGAATTTCTTTTCCATAGGTTTTCTCTCATCATTGCTGTGATGAGCCCTCAATAATTAGTCACTCCTACTTGAATAAGGCTTCACAGTCAGAAATATTAAGTCCTTAACATCAGGCTGCAGGTCCCTCCCTAATAACCTCCATCTCTGTAACCAACTCCTGGTGTTTTTCTTGGAGCTTCTATGGCAAACGTGGGTCTTTTCCTTCTTTAAAACACCTTAAAACATTGATTCATGAGCGTGACACGGTGCAGCGCAGCCCACGCTAGGGGACAGGGAGGCTGAAGGGACGAGATCCCACAAGCAGGCGGCAGGAATCGGCGCATTTTGCCTTCAACTGGTGTTGGTGAACACACGGATTCCAGGCACACAGCTTGATTTTTAATACCTGGTTCTTCTTCAGAAAATACAGCAAAAACTACACCTGATTTTAGTGTATTTTTGTAAGGGGTTACAGAACAATGTTACAGGTTGTGAGAGTCGGTCTGAAGATGGAGCAGGATGTGCCTGACCATCGCCATCAAGAACTTAGAGAACTGAAGCCCTGACCGAAAGAACAGATGGACAATGACTTGGAGAGGGGCCCAAGGAGAAGCATTGTGTTGTATTCTTTCTCCAATATGGGGGGGCTGCTGCTAACAATGGCTGCTGTGTGGACTTTGTCTGCTTCTCCAGCCAAACCAGCCCCCACCTCCTGAAAGTGATTGTCACGAGGGTCTCTTCAACCCGGGGACAATAGTTGCCATCCAGAAGATGTGTTCTCACCTGCAGCCTCAGTTACATGTGTCCCTCACCTGCTCCCCCAAACAATGGCCAACGAAAAGGAGCATGGCCAGAAGCTCGCCAAGGGTCCTGAGGTCACCCAATGGACCAGAGAAAGACCCGTGAATGCTGGACATGTAAGCGTTGGCAAAAGAAAGTGTGAATCTCTCAAGCCTGTGCAATACGAGCCTGGGTTGCGAAATTGGCCTAAAACAATGGGAGCAAGGGGGGGTGAAGAAGCATAAAAGGTGACTCCAGAATGGACACCGCTGAAGATCTTCCTGCCAGAGGATCCCAAACCACGACAGAGGACCAGCAGGACTCCATGGGACCGGAGACCAGGCCTTTGGAACTGGACTGGTGATAAACGCAACCTCATGTCTCATCTTTACCTTTACTTTTCCCCATTTCTTTTCCCTTTTCTTTTCTCTCTCTCTCTCTATCACGTGCCACTTTACAGGCAGATTAATAAAGTAACACTGCTTGATTGAATCATAACCCCTTGGCTTTTTGGTCGCCTTAATTTAGCGCTCTGAGATCAAGGTAAAAGAACCATCACAAATCCAATTGACCATGACACAGGTTCTGTGTAAATCACTGAGAGGAAGGAATGTGAATGTGGAAGAGGACGGCACGCAGCTAAAAAGACTTCAGAAGTGGTTTTTTCCCCTTATACATCCCATCATTAATTGATTTTTAAAAGCACGGAGTTGTGGGTGGGCTAAGGCATCCTGCATCGCGCACACCGGCTTTGCTTTAAAACTGATCTTGTAGAGGGGAAAAAACCCCACAAAACCACCAGAATCACGTGCTCACCTTCGCCTCCGACGCTCTCAGAAGTTTCATGACCTCCCCGTCGCGGGCGTAATCCAGGGGTGTGTGTCCCATTTCGTTCTTCTGCAGGGGGTTGGCACCTGATGGAGGAAAAATGAATAAGATCAGGGGGGCAAGGGTGCAGTTTTGGGGCAGAAAAAGCAGGAAACACATCTTGTGCCTGTTGTGCGAGCGCATGTCCCCTCCTGACCTTTGCTCCGAGGGGTGTCGGGGTGACAAAGGGACAATGTCCAACCAGCGGTTCCACGCGGGGGTGGCCAGGGAGGAAGAAAAGGAATTGTCACTGCTGACAAACGGCTTGGCAGGGAAAAGCTGCTGCGGGGGGATGAGACACGGTCACAAAGAGAAAACAGAGTTTCACAAAAGCAACTGCTCCACGTCCTCACGTGGGATTGTTATGGGTTCAATTGGACACGCTGTCCGGCCTGTCCGTCCATCCGCGTTGGAGATGGAGAGGGTTGTAGCCTCCTAAACAGCTGCCACACTAAGGCACGGGAGGGAAATCACATCCTTCTTTAGAATTTAATTAAAAAATAAAAAGCTGAACGACACCAAAGACTGAACTGGAGGGAGGTGGGGACCCCCAGAAACAAACTCACACGGAGATCGGGACAGGGGGGCACTGGGGAACAGCCAGGGAAGCAGACAGGGTCTCAGCATGAATCTCTGGCTCTCGGCATCTCAGGAGATTGATCTCCAAGCAGAGAGACTCAGCACTAATGCTGGTGTGCTCGGTGACTTTATGACAGCTTGCTGTCACCCACCAGACACCCAGAGCTATGAGGAGGAACCTGCAAACCGGCCTTAAACCCTTGGTGCATGAATCACAAAATCATACAATCATTTTGGTTGGAAGACCCTCAAGACCACCGAATCCAAGCGTTCCCCACCCTGTCCCTGCCCCATGTCCTGAGAACCTCATGTCCATCTGTCCAACCCTCCAGGGATGGTGACTCCAGCACTGCCCTGGGCAGCCTGTTCCAATGCCCCACAGCCCTTTGGGGAAGAAATTGTTCCCACATCCAACCTCAACCTCCCCTGGCGCAACTTGAGGCCGTTTCACAGAATCCCAGAATGTCAGGGGTTGAAGGGCCCTGGAAAGCTCATCCAGTGCAATCCCCCCATGGAGCAGGAACACCCAGATGAGGTTACACAGGAAGGTGTCCAGGCGGGTTGGAATGTCTGCACAGAAGGAGACTCCACAACCCCCTGGGCAGCCTGGGCCAGGCTCTGCCACCCTCACCAGGAACAAGTTGCTTCTCAAATTTAAGTGGAACCTTTTGTGCTCCAGTTTGTACCCATTACCCCTTGTCCTACCATTGGTTGTCACCGAGAAGAGCCTGGCTCCATCCTCCTCACACTCACCCTTTATATATCTGTAACCATGAATGAGTCCCCCCTCAGTGTCCTCTTGTCCAGCTCCAGAGCCCCAGCTCCCTCAGCCTTTCCTCACACGGGAGATGCTCCACTCCATCATTTTTGTGACTCCTCTCATCCTGGTGCTTGTTCCTTGGGAGAAGAGACTGACCACCGCTCGCTCCAATCTCCCAGGTTCAGACTAGATATAAGGAGAATTTGTTGGCCCTGAGGGTGGTGAGAGCCTGGCCCAGGTTGTCCAGAGAGGTGGTGGATGAAGCATCCCTGGAGACATCCCAGGCCAGGCTGGACGGGGCTCTGAGCAACCTGAGCTGGTGAAGATGTCCCTGCTCATGGCAGGGGGGGCACTGGGGGAGCTTTAAGGTCCCTTCACCCCAAACCATCCTGTGCTTCCATGACCTTCCAGCCCACAGGAAAGACGGCAGCACAGGGGGTACCTGGGCACCCACAAACGAGGCTGCGGCTTCGGCTCCTCCAGCGCGGAGCAGCAGGAGAGCTGAATAAAAACGAGCAGCAATCATAATATATGAAAAAAACAGATAAAAATGTGCGAGGGCTCCGTGCGAGCGGAGCCGGCGAGATGAGCCATTTCTAAGCATTGGCATCGGGGATCTATATTTGCTTACAGAATGAAAAATGTGCTCCATAAACATCCGACACAGAGTAATTTCTATTGCGAGCCTTGTCATTGCAAATAAAGAATATGATCGAGACAGGTGAGATTATATAGTGCCGAGACCGGCCACTCAATATCTTTTAAAGAGACAGTGCTCCCCCCCCCAAAAAAAATAACCCAAGGGGGGGACAAGTTTTCTGCCTCCTCCAAATGATGAGATCCTCGAGGCACGGCCTGCTCTCATTTCAGATGAAGGCTGAGGGTTGGTTTGTTTGGTTTCTTTCCCCAGGATCTATCAATAATGGCTCTCCAATATTGGCCTAATCCCCCTGTTAATGGCTTTGACGACTTGACTAATTGCTGCAATAATTGATAGAACCCGACTCCCTCCGACTGGTCGATTCCAACCTCGGCAATAAAATATTACGCCGCAATAAATAACGGTGTCACTTTACTCGTTAAGAGAAGGTGAAAGCGGCGAGAGGTTCGTTCCGCGCCCCGGCCTGACCCCCCCTTCCCCATCCCCTGCCCTCTCCCACCCCGGCAGCTGGTTCTGCCGAGGGGACACCAACCTTGGGAGACTTAATAGAAGGCCATTTGTCACCTCCCACTCGCTGTCTGTAGCCGGAGATGGACACCTGGGCGACACCTCGGGCTGTGCGAGTCCGTCGCCTCCTCCCCTGCTCATATTAGGAGGCCCCGGCTTATGATATTTGATAAATAGCGGGTTGGTTCAGTCCCAGCATCCGCGCGGCGTCGTGGCGCCGGAGCAGCTGCAGAAGGTCACTCATTGGGGAAATATGTTTCTGTCAGCGGTATCGAAAAAAGTTTAGGAGAGTGACAGGCCTCAATTTTTCAAATTTTATTAACTCCATCCTCTTAACAATTTGTCTTGAGATTCCTTCAGATTCGGGATAAGCTGTCAATAGAGCCGCGCGACGCGGCGGGTGCTGGTACCCGGGTCCTCCGCAGCTGGCGGGGGGAGATGGGATGGAGGAGGAGGGGAGATGGCACATGGGGCGAGATGCAGGAGGAGGATGATGGCAGGAGGGAGAGGAGGATGCCAGGGGCTCACAGAGGATTTGGGGGTTGGCAGGGGATGCTGGGGATCCCAGGATCTCCATCCTCCACCACGGCCTGTGCTGAAGTGCAGCGGAGCTGGGATCTGGCTCATGTAATGAAATATGGAGAGGGGCCAGAGGAGCCCCAGAAATGATGCGAGGCTGGAACAGCTCTGCTGGGGGACAGGCTGAGAGAGTTGGGGTGTTCAGCTGGAGAAGAGAAGCTCTGGGGACACCTTAGTGCGGCCTTTCCGGACTTAAAAGGGGCCGATGAGAAAGATGGGGACAGACTTTTGAGCAGGGCCTGTTGTGATAGGACAAGGGGTGATGGTTTTAAACTGAAGGAGGGAGATTCAGGCTGGACATGAGGAAGAAATTGCTGCCCTGAGGGTGGTGAGAGCCTGGCCCAGGTTGGCCAGAGAGGTGGTGGATGAACCATCCCTGGAGACATCCCAGGCCAGGCTGGACGGGGCTCTGAGCAGCCTGAGCTGGTGAAGATGTCCCTGCTCATGGCAGGGGGGGCACTGGGGGAGTTTTGAGCATCCCTTCCAACCCAAACCATCCTGTGATTCTGTTCCTGTTGAAACAAGAACAAGCCTCACAGACAGACAGACAGAACGGGGCTCACTGTGACCCGGATGGACACCCAGAGAGCTCCAGTTCTCGGAAGTCTGGCCACAGAAAGGTTTGGGAAAGCCCTGAGCACCGAGACACGGTAAGGAGAAAAGTGTGAGGACCTCATTTCATAGAGCGAACACATGCTGCAGAAACTTCTGCATGGACTGCTGCTCTTGGGCATCCTCAAACGTAACTTCCAGCTGAGCCTTTCTCCACTTGAGCAAATCTCCAGTGCAGATGACAGCAGAGCTTCAGTCCCAGAAATGCATTCATCCCAATATAAAGCCATCTCCAGTCTCGCAGCAGCAGAGCTGATAATGTCACACATCAGGTTGTCAGCCTGGGACTGACCGTGCCAACGTCCCGCTGCAGCAGTTTCATCATGAGGTCACTTCAGCGAGGGTTCCTCGAGAATTCATTCCTCATAGAATCACAGAATCATTTGGGTTGGAAAAGCCCCTCAAGACCATTGAGTGCAACCAACCCACCCCCTGCACTGCCCCATGTCCTGAGAACCTTCTGAATCCCAGGAAGAGCCTGGAAATCCCCAAATCTACGGTGGATTTGCTGGGGATGGGCACAGAGAGCACCTGTCGTCGCGAACCACACAGACAAGCACAAATTGCTCTAAAATGCAATTTTCCATAGCAATCCCACCTCTCCGTGGCCTGTTCAAACACCAGGATGGGATTCACCAGGAGGACACAGCCCGTACCACCTGCTGGGGATGACACGGCGTCATCAGCCATCAGCTTTGACAAGGAATGACATTATTATTGCTCCACATGGCTAGTTAAAGTAATATAAAAAGACTTCTGTCCTCCAGAGTCTTTGGTGATTGAATTAGCATGATCACCCCTTTTTCCAGGAACGTAAACCTGCTTTTAAATCGATAAAACACGTATTTCACAAGCAGCTTTTAGCATACAACGTTAATAGGCAAGTGGGCACCCCCGCAGGTGATCCCACCGCCCTTCTGCTGCCTGATGCTTCAATAAATATTAATATCAAAGCCACACGGCAGGACTTGCTGGGCAACGACCTTCAGCCCTGGCTGGGGACCTGTCCCTGCTGCTGCAGCCAACGGAGCTTCCGAAGGGCCCAAATTTCAACATGGACACACGATGCACCGGGAATATCTTCAAATCTCATCAAGGGAAGAGCCAGAGCAAAATTCTCAAAGACAAAACTGCAGGCGCGCTTGAGGACAACACTCAGGATGGTTTAGCATCCTGCCCCTCTGCTCTTATTTGGTGGCTTTTGCGAATTACCCTAATTATGCTGGATGTAATATAGGAGATTAAACCAGCTCGGTGTAATGACACAAGCTGAGGGTCATTCTGCCTTTGGTCCCTCCAGTGAAACATTCGTCTCCATGGGAGTAAATGCTTGAGGGCAACGTGTGGTTCGAAGATCACAGAACAGTGTGTGTGACCTCCCAGCTCCCCAGTGCCCCCCCCTGCCATGAGCAGGGACATCTTCACCAGCTCAGGTTGCTCAGAGCCCCGTCCAGCCTGGCCTGGGATGTTTCCAGGGATGGTTCATCTACCACCTCTCTGGCCAACCTGGGCCAGGCTCTCACCACCCTCAGGGCAACAATTTCCTCCTCACATCCAGTCTGAATCTCCCTCCTTTAGTTTAAAACCATCACCCCTTGTCCTGTCACAACAGGCCCTGCTCAAAAGTCTGTCCCCATCTTTCTCATTGCCCCCTTTTAAGTCCGGAAAGGCCGCACTAAGGTCTCCCCAGAGCTTCTCTTCTCCAGCTGAACACCCCAGCTCTCTCACCTGTCCCCCAGCAGAGCTGTTCCAGACTCACATCATTCCTGGGGCTCCTCTGGCCCCTCTCCAGCAGCTCCATGTGTGGCACTGGGTGAGCTTTAAGGTCCTTTCAACCCAAAAAATGTCCTGTGATTCTACAAAAGAACTTTCCTCAGCCCATGAACTCCATCAGAAGAAGCAGAGGTGCAGATGAAGACAGTTCTGGAATGCCATTCCTCCCATTTCTTCCCCAAAAGAAGACTCTCCAGCATGAGTTTTCCAGCATTACTTCTTGTCCTGCTTCTCCTTCCCAAAATCCCTCTCACCTTCTGCCTGCATCCCTGTTAATCCAGCCCTAAACCAGCTCATTTTGGTGTTTCCCCTGCTCAGAAGCTCCACTCTCCAAGGGTCAACACCGCCCTGTGCTGCTCTCCCAACCTGCACAACTTTGCACTTGGTGCCATTAAAACCACATCTTTTTCCAACCGACCACGCGAGCAACTCGCCCATCTCTTGAGGGTTTGTTCTCAATACATTTACTTAGTCGTTACTAGGGCTGTGAACAGTTTGTAATGAATTTTAACACACACACACACGACCAGAGAGATGGCGCCTCTGATTTTCTATGCTGAAAGTTGAGAAACTGTGTTTGAACAGCCAGTACCGCGGAACCGAGACCTCGAAGTAACGGCGAATATTGCAAATAGTGAATAATATCATAGCGACGTCATTACAACATGATACTCGTTCCTTTTAAGGGTGTCTCTGTGTCAGCCTGAGGCTGCGATTAGAGCGGCTCGTTTTGCAGCCGCTGTGTCATCAGGAGCTTTTAACGCGTTGTTTACAACCATGAAACGAGCTGGTAATTATTGCATATGCCCATTTTTGCCTTCTATTTACAGCAGACAGAGCGCAGTCATGATCTTAGCATTGGTTTTGGGCTCAGTTTTGCCTTTTTTTGGCCCTCAAGACCATTTGTACGAATGACGGTGCAGCCGAAGCAGAACTGAGAGGCCTGTGAAGAGAAACGCCGTAAATCGCGCGACCTGGCGGCTTCTTACCCAACCGAAGCGCTGAAAATATGGTTGTTTTGCAGCGCTCTGAGCTTCATTCTTCATTATACCAACCGCTGTGCAGTTACAAGGTGGTCTCCATCTCCAAGATGTGTCTGAATCGTGCAATGGGTGAGTTGGAAGCTCCTGTTTCTGGAGTAGAGTCTAGAGAGAGATCTTCTCAACCAGAAACATCCAGAGCTGCAGAGACGAAGGTCGGACGCTGCCAAGGGCAGGTAAGAAAGGGCAAAGAGAGGCAAAAAGAGGCTCCCAAACCTCGCTGAGAACAAATCAGTGCGTGATTCTGACAGGTGGCAGTGGCCAAGTCCAGAATTAGGATGTGCAAACTAGAAGGGAGGCGTCAGAGACTGATAATCATAGACACACAGAATCAGAGAATCATTTTGGTTGGAAGAGACTCTCAAGATCATCGAGTCCAACTGTTCCCCCACCCCTGTCCCTGCCCCATGTCCTGAGAACCTCCTGTCCGTCTGTCCAACCCTCCAGGGCTGGTGACTCCAGCACTGCCCTGGGCAGCCTGTTCCAATGCCCCACAGCCCTTTGGGGAAGAAATTGTTCCCCACATCCAACCTCAACCTCCCTGGTGCAACTTGAGGCCGTTTCCTCTTGTCTTGGCCCTTGTCCCTTGGGACATGAGTGCTAACAACTTATAATCCCCCAAATCAGCTCCTGTGGTTGGATAAACCAATTTTAGATCATCGCTCTTTACACAGAGACCACACTTTACAAACCCAAATAATCCTGCATCCTACTGCAAAGCAGAGCAAGTCACATTTATTTCCCACCTAATGCAAGGAAAAGGATTGTGAGAGACGCAGAAAATCAGCACCGCACGTACTGTTCCGACGCAGACGTGATGATGAGGATGAAGAAGAGGAGCCAACATTAGCTAAATCTGAGCTCAAACTGAGCTCAGCTTGAAGAGGTGGTTCAAATCAAACCACTTTTTAAAAGCATCTTTGATGGAGCTTGTGGGTCCCTTCCAACTCAGGACGTCCTGTGATTCTATGATCTCCAGAGATGCAGCGGAAGGACCAGGGCTCGGAAAGGGTTGGGCAATTTCAACACCATTTTTGGGCTCAGAAACACCTTTTTTCTTTGCTGTGCCTTTTTAAAACAGCTTGACCTACCTGCTCCTTTCAATCTTGCTTTACAGTAACGTGAGCGCAGCTTGTTTTACGCCCGCTTGACACCTGGGTGGGAAAACAATCCTCCTTATGCTCATTTGTAAGGTAACAGCATGGGAAGGGAAACGAAAGAATCCTCATCTACACACGTGCAGAGCTATTAAATTCATGACAAACATTCCGTCGCTGCGGAGTTTTGTACCCAGAAACACTTCAAAAGGGATCTATTTGCTCCCCTGCCTGTGGGGAAAACTATTCTTAAGCACTTTGACACGGACATAAATGCGCTTGCACTTATAGGCTTATTGCCCTCGCCACGCGGGGATGTCAGACGCTGCGGTATGATGGGTTTTAAATCCCGGTCTCCCAGGGTTTTAATTACTGGTCTGGCGCGGCTGGGAGTGGAACTTGCTGCCGTCGGACCGAGGGGGTCGATACGCCGGCCCAGAACATATTGAGCCCCGG
The DNA here is from genome assembly GCF_036013475.1 of Columba livia. Classification (NCBI taxonomy): domain Eukaryota; kingdom Metazoa; phylum Chordata; class Aves; order Columbiformes; family Columbidae; genus Columba; species Columba livia. The sequence continues at coordinate 1,485,916 of NC_088602.1, forward strand.
CGCTCGCAGACTCTATTGCGCTATTTAATCATCTTTTGCAAAATTTACAGTGCAGCAGAAGGGATCGATACTGAATTTATCACGGTGCTTTGTAAATATGAGCATGGAGAGGTAGAGAAGGTTGCGGGCTGGTCTGGGATGGATGTGTCGGAGCAAAACTCCTGGATGAGTGATCCCCCCAAAAACACCGACCCCGATGCCCTTGGGGTGCAGACGGGCTCGGTGTCCCCCAAGATGCTGGAGGAGCTCAGGGGGGCCCAGCGTGTTCCCCCCGAAATAATGACTTGGTCAAAAAGGCAGCAGGGATGGTCCCCAGGCATCAGCATCAACCGCATTGTCACGGTTTAACCTCAGCCAGCGATCGCAACAACGATAGACGCTGGATCACCGCCTCCCACCCCAAAATAGGGAGGGAATGAAAGTGAAGGGAGGAATTTGTGGATTGAGATAAGCACAGTTCAATAAAATAACAAAATAATGTAAATATACTACTATATACGAAATGGAAATAGAATATCAAATAAAAGATACTCCATGCAATTCTTCATGAGCTCTGTCCGCACCGAGGAGCCGATCCCAGAAGCAGCACCTGGTCCCAAACCGCTGATCATGGGGAAAAGAAAGAAAGAGGCAGAAAAGCCCAGAGGCCTCAGCAAAATGGCAGCATGGAAAAGGCCAAATTAGAGACAGTTCTGAACAGAACTGCCCCAAAACGGAACAGAACTGGAACAGCTCTCCATCTCCCCAGCTGGAAAATCCAACTCTCATTAAATATAATAATGCACACAGTATTCTGATTGATCAGTCTGATGTCAGGTAAGGTTTGCCCCCTTCACGTTCCCCTTCCTGACTGCCCCACACCTGTGGGGAGAGCGCTCGGAACATCCTTATCTCCCAAAAAACAACAAGAATAACAGTAAGTTCTTAACATTCTCTTTGTTCCAACTCAACGACACTGGAAAGTTCACAGTATCACAGTATCACAGCATCACAGTATGTTTGGGATTGGAAGGGACCTCAGAAGATCATCCAGTGCAATCCCCCCATGGAGCAGGAACGCCCAGGTGAGGTCACACAGGAACCCAGGTGGGTTTTGAATGTCTTCAGGGAAGGAGACTCCACAACCCCCCCGGGCAGCCTGGGCCAGTGCTCTGTCACCCTTACTGAGAAGTTTCTTCTCAAATTTAAGTGGAACCTCTTGTGCTCCAGCTTGATCCCGTTACCCCTTGTCCTATCATTGTTTGCCACTGAGAAGAGCCTGGCTCCATCCTCCTGACACTCACCTTTTATATACTTATAGACATCAATAAGGTCCCCCCTTAGCCTCCTCTTCTCCAAACTAAATAGCCACAGCTCCCTCAGCCTTTCTTCATAAGGGAGATGCTCCACTCCCTTCAGCATCTTGGTGGCTGCGCTGGACTCTCTCCAGCAGTTCCCTGTCCTGCTGGAACTGAGGGGCCACAACTGGACACAATATTCCAGATGTGGTCTCCCCAGGGCAGAGCAGAGGGGCAGGAGAACCTCTCTGACCTACTGACCACCCCCTTCTAACCCACCCCAGGTCCCATTGGCTTCCTGGCCACAAGGGCCCAGTGCTGGCTCATGGTCACCCTGCTGTCCCCAGCACCCCCAGGTCCCTTTCCCCTACACTGCTCTCTAATAGGTCATTCCCCAACTTACACTGGAACCTGGGGTTGTTCCTGCCCAGATTCAAGACTCTACACTTGCCCTTGTTAAATTTCATCAGGTTATTCCCCACCCAACTCTCCAGCCTGTCCAGGTCTCTGATGGCAGCACAGCTTCCAGTGTCACCACTCCTCCCAGCTTGGTGTCACCAGCAAACTTGCTGTCACTCTATTCCCTCGTCTAAATCGTTAATGAATATATTGAATAATATTGGCCCCAGTACTGACCCCTGAGGCACTCCACTAGATACTGGCCTCCAACTAGACTCCGCACCATTGACTACCACTCTCTGGCTTCTCTCCTTATTCCACCTCACTACTCTATTGTCCAGACCACACCTCCTCAATTTAGCAACTAGGATGCTATGGGAGACTGTGTCAAACGCTTTGCTGAAGTCAAGGTAGACCACATCCACACTTGGTGGAAAACATTAACCCTGCCCCTGGGTGTTATCTGCTTCTGATCCTCAAACTAAATCCAAACAACAACTGTGCTAGCTGAAAAATAACCCCAAAATTTCTAACTGCATGAAGAAAATTACCTCAATTTCAGTCAAATCAGCACACATGAACCTTCCTGCAGGACCCCGGGCAGCAAAGCAGAATTATTATTTTACACTGGCCTGGTTTTGCTCAGGAGGACTGACCTGCAGACCTGTTCTTCCCATGACAAATGGTTCCTAAATCTAGTGAATGTCAGGGAGAAAAATCACTGAAGACAGAGCAGCCGGTGGTTTTCATTTCCCCAAACTGAGGTGCAACACCACCAGCTTTGAAAACACACACACATTCTGCTATAGAATCACAGGACATTGTGGGTTGAAGGGACCTTAAAGCTCCCCCAGTGCCCCCCCTGCCATGAGCAGGGACATCTTCAGCAGCTCAGGTTGCTCAGAGCCCCGTCCAGCCTGGCCTGGGATGTCTCCAGGGATGGTTCATCCACCACCTCTCTGGACAACCTGGGACAGGCTCTCACCACCCTCAGAGCAACAATTTCTTCCTCATGTCTGCCCTGAATCTCCCTCCTTTAGTTTCAAACCATCACCCCTTGTCCTGTCACAACAGGCCCTGCTCAAAAGTCTGTCCCCATCTTTCTTCTCGGCCCCTTTTAAGTCTGGAAAGGCCGCACTAAGGTCTCCCAGGAGCTTCTCTTCTCCAGCTGAACACCCCAACTCTCTCAGCCTGTCCCCCAGCAGAGCTTGTTCCAGCCTCGCATCATTCCTGTGGCTCCTCTGGCCCCTCTCCAGCAGGTCCATATCTTTCCCTGGAGATAAGTTTAAAAACAGAATGGTGTCCAACAGAAGAATATTCTGGCTCTTACCAAGAACTTATTTCCTCCAGCTTTTCAACCTGCTCAATCTCCAGGGCTCGATGAAGGACACAGCAAAGCACAAACATTCTGCAGGCTTAAACTCACTGTACAGTTGCACCAGAACCTTGGTTGGCCATTTTTGGGGACTCATCATTAGAAAACACACTGCTCAGAGACCGCCAGCCCAGCAGACCCTTGGCAGCTTGATTTCCTCACTTGCTCATGTTGTTTCTCCAGTTTTGCTCTTGCTGGTGACTCCGGTGAGGGAAGCGCAATGACACCGTCACCTTCTGAGGTGTGACCAGGCCCCAGGTGTCTCCTCATTGCCACGCGCTGGCTGCTGGGGACCTGGGAGGCCACAGATATTCAGAGATGTCCCTCATCCTCTGTAAGAACGGAGCCCTTTCCATCTGGGATGCCACCAAAGATATATCATGCAGAATTCAAACACAAAGAACCAGCTATGATAACCCAATTTTTCTTGAGAATACCACAAGCAGTGATGTCAAAAGACCTTCCCTTGTCATGCCGGCTCTGTAATTCAGCCTATTCACAACAACTGCAACTATATCGTATCAAACAGGTGAGTGTGGAGGATGACCAACAAATGTACTGCTAAATCTACTGGCACTGCCAATCCTGGGCGCAGTTCTGGGCCCCTCACACCAAGAAAAGCTTTGAGGTGCTGGAGCGAGTGGAGAGAAGGGAACGGAGCTGGTGAGGGGCTGGAGCACAAGTGTGATGGAGCGGCTGAGGGACCTGGGGGGTTCAGCTGGAGAACAGGAGCTGAGGGGAGACCTTCTGATCTCTGAACTGCCTGAAAGGAGCTTGGAGCCAGGGGGGTCGGGCTCTGCTCCCCAGGAACAAGCGCCAGGAGCAGAGGAAACGGCCTCAAGTTGCGCCAGGGGAGGTTGAGGTTGGATGTGGGAACAATTTCTTGCCCAAAGGGCTGTGGGGCATTGGAACAGGCTGCCCAGGGCAGTGCTGGAGTCACCAGCCCTGGAGGGCTGGACAGACGGACATGAGGTTCTCAGGACATGGGGCAGAGCCAGGGCTGGGGAACAGTTTGACTTGATGATCTTGAGGTTCTCTCCCAACCCAAATGATTCTATGGTTCTGTAATTCCATGATTTACATGCTGATATAACAAAAGCTGTCCTTAAAATGAAGAGACTCCATCGTCAACGAGCTGCAGACCCCACCGTCCTTCCTCCAGGCCGTGCACAAAGCCCTCGGCATCGATCGCGCCGGCGGCAGCACCCGGTGCACGGTGGGCGTCAGCTCCTTCCCACAAACACCCGCATTGACGGTGTCAGCTCAGGTCAGGAGACTGTGAAATGTCACCGACAACTGTCCGGCAAGGACAAGAGAGCAGAGACTCGGTCTCGCGGTCTGCTGGGCACACACATGCTGACCACGGGGCGATAAAGGTCCCGGAGGGGTCAAGCGAGTCACTGAATGGGTCACAAAAGGCCAGGGACGGGGGGTGAGGGGCAAGCGGCCGGGGCTGCCCTTCAAAAACAAACCAGGCTGTGCAACAGGGAGGTTGTTTTAGCAGAGAGGGGCCGTGGTGGTTAATGGCTTTGGCCCCGAGGGCAGGGCAGCGAGAGAAGGAAGTGTTTTGGGAGAGTAAATGGAGAGTTAGTAAAAAGGCAGGTGTAGGGAAGGGCAAAGGGAGGGAGCGAGGGGAGCCTGTTCCACGTCAGCAAACAGGAGACGAGGGGGGAAATTGTCTTCACAAAGGGCCCCCGAGGGCAGGAACACTTTGAAAGGTGTTCGATCTCCACTTCTGAGACCTTCGGCCACGTATTCATTGCAGATTATACCAACGAGGATGCGGGAAGCGACGCTTTGTTATTGCAGGGAACCGGGAGGAGGGAACGGCCCCGGTCGATGGGATGAAAAACCCCTATCAGGCACCGATCGTGAAATCGAGTCCTGGTGTGGAAAACGTGTGGGAAGGGAAGGGAAGGGAAGGGAAGGGAAGGGAAGGGAAGGGAAGGGAAGGGAAGGGAAGGGAAGGGAAGGGAAGGGAAGGGAGGAAGGGAAGGGAAGGGAAGGGAAGGGAAGGGAAGGGAAGGGAAGGGAAGGAAGGGAAGGGAAGGGAAGGGAAGGGAAGGGAAGGGAAGGGAAGGGAAGGGAAGGGAAGGGAAGGGAAGGGAAGGGAAGGCTCTGCTGGGACAGCACCAGGTCCCTGAGTTCACCTGACAAAGCGGGGAGATGTATTTAGCGAGGAAATCACCATAAATTTTCATCGTAACTGTGACCACAGAGGGTAAGTGGATGTTGCAGATGGGCTGGCGAATATGGATTAACCTGAAGAACATTGTAACTCAGCCTTAGAATCCTACAATGACTTTCACACCATGCACCGAGCGGAGATTCACGTTGGGGACGGCTGTTCGATGATTTTCCCTCAGAAACACACTCTTGAATCTGCATCCAGAAGGATTTCCATGGGGCTGGGTTAAGGACAGAACGGTGATGAGCGACGGTCGCATTCTAGCGCGGATGAATTTTGGTGCACAACCCCTTCAATCGCACTCAAACACAGTCCTACAGATTGTATATGCTTTTTTGTTTCAGAGAGTTCTTCCGAGGTAACGAACAAAGAACTCTCCATGGGCATCAAGTAGAAGTGGTCACTCACAATGACCGCGTCGGCTCCGGCACAGATAAAGAAACAGCTCTTGAACAAAAAGATCAGTTTTCTCTATTAAAAGAGGCCTGTGTTGTAGTAGCACTCAGAGAGCTTAGCAGGGGACAGATTTGGAAATGAGCAATTCAGTATAGTCCAAATATCAGAGCCAACTTCACTTATTTGCACCCATATTTCACCTGTATGTATGATAACCAAGCAGCTGCCTCAGTGCTTTCAAACAGCTGGTAACACACACATCCTGCACGGGCACTTCCAAAGGCAGAAAGAAGCAGCAGGTATCTTTGGGAAAAATGTTATTCCAGCTTATCCCCAGAGGGTATGGGGAAGAAAAGAAGACTTTTGCTCCTGAGGGTGGTGAGAGCCTGGCCCAGGTTGGCCAGAGAGGTGGTAGATGAACCATCCCTGGAGACATCCCAGGCCAGGCTGGACGGGGCTCTGAGCACCCTGAGCTGGTGAAGATGTCCCTGCTCATGGCAGGGGGGGCACTGGGGGACCTTTGAGGTCCCTTCACCCCAAACTATTCTCTGATTCTAAGGTTTGTTGAGGACAGACTCCCAGCCTCTTGCTGGCAGCTCTGCCATCGCTGTCCCAATGCCCATGACACACCTGCTGTGCCCACGGCTACTCCACCTTTGTATTTTTGGTGGTTTTAGGGATAAAACACTGCTGTGGAGGTTCACACCACCCCACAGGTGAAACACCCCCCAGGGGCCACAGTCTCACCCAGCTCTGATCTGCTCGCAGCCCTGCGGTGATGGGGACGTTTCCACACCAGCGCTTCGACCGCGCGGCCTGGAACACCTGAGCCCGTCACACTTGCCATCCCGCTCTGTGTGTCCATAACCCATCGCTCATGAGGGGAAATTATCGAATCACGGAATAATTTTGGTTGGAAAAGCCTCTCAAGATCATCGAGTCCAACCATAACCCAGCCCTGTCCCTGCCCCATGTCCTGAGAACCTCATGTCCGTCTGTCCAGCCCTCCAGGGCTGGTGACTCCAGCACTGCCCTGGGCAGCCTGTTCCAATGCCCCACAGCCCTTTGGGGAAGAAACTGTTCCCCATATCCAACCTCAACCTCCCCTGGGCAAGCTGAGGCCGTTTCCTCATTGCCACAGGTTTTCTCTCACTGTCTCCTTTTTTTAGGGTTAATTTATGGCCAAGACACAGGGTTCTGGTACCTGACAGGCTCCACGAGACAAACCCTGACCCAGAGTTAACTGTGGAATTCCACAGTATTGAATCTCAACCTTTCACTCTTATTTTTCTATTTGGGAAAGACAACGAGCGTACGCTATAGATGAGTATCAAGGTTCAATGTTCCTACAATTATTTTTCTTTATCCCTTCTGGGGATGCTTGGCCTTTACAGATGCTACTCTCCATTATCCTTTTAGTTGTTTTCTTCAGGAATGAGCCTTCTATGAGCCTGACATAGAACGATCTGCCCGCTTGCTTCCCTGCAGTGACCTCCTGAGACGCCAACACCACGAAGATGATGACATTCCTAACATTTTTACGAACAATCAGCACCTGGGCCGCAGGGACAGGCTGCAGCGTTCAGCTGCGACACGCAGGAGGGTTTTGGTGAGCACACACTTGAAAGCATGCAAAGAATTGGTGCTTTTTGCTCATTCAAAGCTGCCCCAGGTGACCCTGCGGGGAGGAGTTGGAAGTGTTGGCGCAGGAGGAGCACGAGGGACAAAAGGCACAAATCCGGAGGGAAGCAGAACGCCACCGGCCAGCTCTGCGGGGTGATTTAGCAGCACCATCACATTCGGCAGACCGTGGTTCTGGGCTGGACCATAATACAGACGCAAATGTCATCCTGGTGAAGATCAGCAGGAGGGTAAATATAAAACCTGTTGTCATGGTAGCACATCTCAGCTAAAGGCGTCTTCTCTTCCTCCCCTCGTGCTGTTGAGTGTTTTGCCCTTGAAGACAATCCAGCGCTGCAACCAGTTGCCCAGAGAGGTTGAGCAGTGGCCACCCTTGGATGGTTTCAGGTCCTGGATGGCTAAAGCCCGAGTTAACCTGCTCTGGCCTCACAGCTGGTCTTGCTTGGAATAGGAGGTTGGTCTAGAGACCTCCTGACATCTCTTCCAACCCAAAGTATGGATGTAAATCCTACACATTTTTTACACAGAATTTTTTTATGCTGAGGGCGGTGAGAGCCTGGCCTGGGTACCCAGAGAGGTGGTGGATGAACCATCCCTGGAGACATCCCAGGCCAGGCTGGACGGGGCTCTGAGCAACCTGAGCTGCTGAAGATGTCCCTGCTCATGGCAGGGGGGGCACTGGGGGAGCTTTAAGGTCCCTTCAACCCAAACCCTTCTGTAATTCTATGAATTATCATCTCTTCAGTATCACAGAATCATTTAGGTTGGAAAAACTCCTTAAGATCAAGTGCAACCTCAAGTATCCCTATGGATGTGTAATCTAGAGCGGTGAGTAAGATGGTAACGTAGGATCCATGAGAAGACAGGCTCAGCCATCTTCTCCCCAAGTAGCAAGTGATAAGAGGAAACGGCCTCGAATTGCACCAGGGGAGGTTGAGGTTGTATCTGGGAACAATTTCTTCCCCAAAGGGCTGTGGGGCATTGGAACAGGCTGCCCAGGGCAGTGCTCGAGTCACCAGCCCTGGAGGGTTGGACAGACGGACAGGAGGTTCTCAGGACATGGGGCAGTGCTGGGGGTGGGGGAACGGTTGGACTTGATGATCTTGAGGGGCTTTCCCAACCAATATGATTCTGTGATGTGACCGGGAGGACTGGCAGCTGCACAAGCTGATTTCTAGAAATTCCCAAGAACTGCACTGCCAACGTACCAACGGTGGTTGATTCTCACCCCTTGCACGTGGGTACCATTACTCCGTTACTTTGCCTACAGACAGATCCATTCCCAGCAGAGCGGGGTCTCCTCGATTCCACCCCACGCAGGTACAAATGGGATATGACAGAGGAGCAGAGCGCAAATTCTGAGAGGGACTCGTTCAAAATACTGAACAGAGAAACCAGGGGATGCGTCTCCACTGAAGAGCAGGAAGAAAGGGAAGATTCAATGATTAAGATGAGAACAGCCGCCAGAAGTATATGAGAAAAACCACTGGAGATTAATAGGAACACAGACACTAAAAAATAGACTAAAGCAAACAGTAAATCACATCAAATCCTGACAATGACAGCATCTGGTCCTTGTTTGAGCTTGACAGGTTAGGACTACTCAGAAAAAGCGCTCCTGGCCCAAGAGGCGGTTGGAGCTACGGAACCCACCTCCATCCAGCAGCAGTTTGACTGTCACGTAGTCGTCAGCCAGGACCGCGTAGTGCAGAGCCGTGCAGCCCTTGAAGTTGGCTCGGATGTTCAAGCGGTTGTTGAAGTCGTCCTCCCGGGTTACGAGCACTGCGGGGGGAGAACAACGAAAGCTCAGCATGCTAAGAACTGCTCGTCTGGACGTGCGCCGGCAGCACAGACCACCACCACGGGTCTGGAAGTTGTCAAGGGCCTGGCGGCCACTTCCAGAAGAGCATCAGGACCTCGGTGGGGGGTTCTGGTGGCTCTTGTCCCTACTCCACCAAGCAGCAGTGGAGATGAAGATGCCCAAGGAACAAGCGCCAGGAGCAGAGGAAACGGCCTCAAGTTGCGCCAGGGGAGGTTGAGGTTGGATCTGGGGAACAATTTCTTGCCCAAAGGTCTGTGGGGCATTGGAACAGGCTGCCCAGGGCAGTGCTGGAGTCACCAGCCCTGGAGGGCTGGACAGACGGACATGAGGTTCTCAGGACATGGGGCAGGGACAGGGCTGGGGGAACAGTTGGACTCAATGCTCTTGAGGGGCTTTTCCAACCAAAGTGATTCTGTGTGTCAAGGATGCTTCTGCTCCCAGGCTCAGGAACACTGGTGGGACATGACCCCAGAAAAATGTCTCTGTTCCAGGAGCCTCTTCCCCACCTGATGTGTTCCGGGTGTCCCCATCACCCTGCCCACAGTTCAGCGTTCCTGGGACCTCCTGCATTTCTGTGCTTTGGCATTAACCCTTTTCCTACGTGCTGTAAGGAGAAAACTGGAGGTTGTGCAGAACCTCTCCTCGCCCTGCACCAACAAGGCCGAGTGCCAGGTGCTGCACTTTGGCCACAACAACCCCCTGCAGCGCTCCAGGCTGGGCACAGAGTGGCTGGAGAGCAGTCAGACAGAAAGGGACCTGGGGGACTAATGGACAGGAAGCTCAACATGAGCCAACAGTGTGCCCAGGTGGCCAAGAAGGCCAATGGTGTCCTGTCCTGTATCCAAACCAGCGTGGTCAGCAGGACAAGGGCAGTGATCCTTCCCCTGTGCTCTGCATTGGGGAGGCCACACCTGGAGTGTTGTGTTCAGTTCTGGGCCCCTCAGCTCAGGAAAGAGATTGAAGTGCTGGAGCGGGTCCAGAGAAGAGCAACAAGACTGGGGAAGGGACTTGAACATGGGGCAGGGACAGGGCTGGGTGAACAGTTGGATTCGATGATCTTGAGGGGCTTTTCCAACCAAAATGATTCTGTGTTTCTAACACGGTTCCACAAACCCCCGTGTCACCCTTCGCAGGGTGGGTGGATAAAGCCCAGGAGACGACTCTGCGCCCTGGTCCAACCACAGCCTCCTCGCACCATTAAAAGGAAGACAGGCCCCAGCACAAACAGGGAACACAGAGATTTCTGCCTTTCTGGTGTTTTTCACTCTCTTTTACTGTCACAGAATCACAGAAAATAAAAATCACACCAACAACGAATGGCTTGAGTTGCATTTCAAACCCGACTGTGTGTCTCTGGTTCTGCAAGCGGAGCTGTGCCACCCATTCCAGCTGTTAAGCCCGCAGGAATTCCGCTTTTAAACAAAGATTAAAAGATATATTGTATAAATTGCAAAAACATTGTTTGTAATTAACACGGGCCCAAAGGGATACCAGTGTGGGACAATATTTTAAAGATCGAGTGCAAATTAATTCATTGTAGTAAAACAGCTCACTTCACTTTTTAAACTTATCACATTACATGGAAAATTAAACAGATCGTACGACCTTGTATATATGTTTATTTTTCACATTATGCACCTTCTGCATTTAGTAATGTGAGTAGAATGTTGCTTAATTGTTCTGTTAAAATCCAAGTGCTTTCTCTGACAAATTTACTGTGCACGGGATGAAAAATGTGGATAGTGAAGGGAATCGATTTGGCTTTTTTTTGTTTCTCTAGTGATCGATGTGATCAGAAGATTCCTTCACTCACTTTTCTCTTTCATTACTTAGGAGATGATTGAAGTCACGATGAACCCAAAGGGAGCTGAAGTGGCTCCTATTGCCCACGTGCTCATCCCACCAGGAGCCGCCTCATCCACCACACACAGGAATGGCAAGAAGTCGCCATTTAAGAGCAGGAATTCTTCTTGAAATACTACATAGAGTCACAGATGGTTTGGGGTGAAGGGACCTTAAAGATCACTTAGGTCCCACCCCTGCCATGAGCAGGGACATCTTCACCAGCTCAGGGTGCTCAGAGCCCCGTCCAGCCTGGCCTGGGATGTCTCCAGGGATGGTTCATCTACCACCTCTCTGGCCAACCTGGGCCAGGCTCTCACCACCCTCAGGGCAACAATTCCTTCCTCATGTCCAGCCTCAGTCTCCCTCCTTTAGTTTAAAACCATCACCCCTTGTCCTGTCACAACAGGCCCTGCTCAAAAGTCTGTCCTCATCTGTCTTCTCGGCCCCTTTAAGTCCGGAAAGGCCGCAATAAGGTTTGTCCGTATCTACCAGCTTGTTTCATGGTGAAAATGGCTGTTCTTTGGGACTTTAGAGTTTGTATCCCATGTTTGCTCAGCCACCAGCACAGTCTGCTCCGGGAGGTGTATTCCTTGATGTGACCAGGGTGGGAATGATTCATTAGAAAGTTAATGGCCATGAAGCTGGTGAAGCGTTTGGAGGGGAAGATGTGTGAGGAGCGGCTGAAGTCACTGAGTTTGTTCAGCTTGGAGAAGATGAGACTGAGAGGAGACCTCATCATGGTTACAGCTTCCTCATAAGGGAAGGAGGAAAGGAAGGTGTCAAACTCTTCTCTTTAGTGACCGATGACAGAGCCCAGGGAACGGCAGAAGATGCGTCAGGGAGGGTCAGTGGGACATGAGGCAAAGGTTCTTCCCCCAGAGGTGCTGGACACTGAACAGGCTCCCAGGGAGGTGTCACGGCCCAACCTGACAGTGTTCAACAAGAGACTGGACACCGTCCTCAGACACACGGGGTGACCTGTGGGGTTGTCACTGCAGGGACAGCAGTTGGACTCGATCATCCTGTGGGTCCTTCCAGCTCAGGATTCGCAAAGTTCAGAAGAGAAAAAAACCCCGCAGCGAACAGCCGATGCCATCCTCACCCAGCTAATGAACCGCAGAACCTGCAGGAAGATCAATTAATGCCCTGGCTCCTCTCCTTTCCTGGGTCTTTTCTCCAAGCATCCAGGGTGAGTATGTATATTTATTTATTTGTCGTCATTTCCTACCCAGGGAGGAGCAGGATAATGAACTGCGTGCGTCAGGGAAGATGAATCTGAGATACTAGGGAGCAGTGCAGTAAAGAGATTAAAGTGTTATTATTGTTGGGTTTTTTCCCCCATGGTCCGTTGTGACAGCTCGGCCGTCATCTGTAAAAAATGTCTCAGAGAGAGATAATCATCGGAAACTCAATAAAGCGTCAGGGGAAGCCTCGTCTACCATCAATCACCGGGTGCCTGGAAATTTTCAGCCCTCTGTCTCCCTTCCTGCCATCCATATAAATGTCTGTAATATATTTTGTGCGCTGTTTGTGGAGCGTACCCTCTCGATTTGGATGTTTTTATGAAAAAATATTTATACACGAAATATGTAAATGGGTGGGGGGAAAAAAAAGTCAAAACCAAAGGCAGTTTTCGCCCTCTCTCTCTCTCTTTTTAAAAATGCAACTGAATTTATTCTTTTTAATAAAACATGTCAACCAAAGAATTAATGCAACTTCTTACTGAGTGGCCTTATCTTTTCTTCACCCCAAAAATATATAACATTACAGAGGGATGAATGCAGACAAAAACAATTAACTTCATTGGTTGATATACTTTGTCTTAAATAAAGTCTCTGTACATGCATTATGTATTGGCATTCCATTGTTCATTTTGTTAATGTTGTTTCATGCATTTTGCATCCGCCGCTCCAGCCAGCTGATGTATTCGAGTTCTCAGTCCTGCCGAGGAGCAGGTCCGTGGTGCGGGTGGGTTACGGTGAGGGATGAGAGCGCGGAGCTTTGAAGAATAAAATAACGCCCTGTCAAAAGCGTCCCCGCGCTGATTCATCTTCTTCACTCAACCTGGGTTTGATGAAAGGTTCAAATATTGCACCTGCGTTAGATTTTCTACAGCTTTCGGCTCTTAGCGGTGAGGGAAAAAGCACAGGAAGACCCATGGATAATGTCACCGTGGGGTTGTTGGCTCTGCAGATCAGAATCAAAGAATGGACTGGGTTGGAAAAGACCTCAGAGATCATCCAGTCCAACCCTTGGTCCAACTCCAGTCCATTGACTAGATCGTGGCACTAAGTGCCATGTCCAATCTCAGCTTAAAAACCTCCAGGGCCGGTGAGTCCAGCACCTCCCTGGGCAGCCATTCCAATGCCTGACCACTCTCTCTGCAAAGAATTGCTTTCTCATCTCCAGCCTCAATTTCCCCTGGCAGAGTTGAAGCCCATGGCCCCTTGTCCTATTGCTGATGCCTGGGAGAAGAGCCCAATCCCCACCTGGCTAGAACTGCCCTTCAGGTAGTTCTAGAGAGTGCTGAGCTCACCTCTAAGCCTCCTCTTCTCCAGACTAAACAAGCCCAGCTCCCTCAGCCTCTCCCCATAGGGCTTGTGTTCCAGTCCCTTCCCCAGTCTTGTTGCTCTTCTCTGGACCCGCTCCAGCACTTCAATCTCTTTCCTGAGCTGAGGGGCCCAGAACTGAACACAACACTCCAGGTGTGGCCTCCCCAATGCAGAGCACAGGGGAAGGATCACTGCCCTTGTCCTGCTGACCACGCTGGTTTGGATACAGGACAGGACACCATTGGCCTTCTTGGCCACCTGGGCACACTGTTGGCTCATGTTGAGCTTCCTGTCCATTAGTCCCCCAGGTCCCTTTCTGTCTGACTGCTCTCCAGCCACTCTGTGCCCAGCCTGGAGCGCTGCAGGGGGTTGTTGTGGCCAAAGTGCAGCACCCGGCACTTGGCCTTGTTGGTGCAGGGCGAGGAGAGGTTCTGCACAACCTCCAGTTTTCTCCTTACAGCACGTAGGAAAAGGGTTAATGCCAAAGCACAGAAATGCAGGAGGTCCCAGGAACGCTGAATTGTGGGCAGGGTGATGGGGACACCCGGAACACATCAGATGGGCAAGAGGCTCCTGGAACAGAGACATTTTTCTGGGATCATGTCCCACCAGTGTTCCTGAGCCTGGGAGCAGAAGCATCCTTGACACACAGAATCACTTTGGTTGGAAAAGCCCCTCAAGAGCATTGAGTCCAACTGTTCCCCCAGCCCTGTCCCTGCCCCACGTACTGAGAACCTCATGTCCGTCTGTCCAACCCTCCAGGGCTGGTGACTCCAGCACTGCCCTGGGCAGCCTGTTCCAATGCCCCACAGCCCTTTGGGGAAGAAATTGTTCCCCAGATCCAAAACATGCAACTGGCCTCTTCGGGCACCGCGAATCCAGATAATCCCCCCTGAGATTCCATCGCTAATCACAAAAGGAAGAAAATTTAACTATCGTTTATCATCACCAAAAGTGGAAACAGGCTGGGGAATTTAAAATGCTCTGAAAAAACAGCAGGGCTCTGAGCAACCTGAGCTGGTGAAGATGTCCCTGCTCACGGCAGGGGCTGGACTAGATAACCTTTGAAGGTCCCTTTCAACCCAAACTGATCAGTCTATGATTCGATCTACTTGTAAGATCTAGACTAGGACAACTGGTGGAACACACTGCCGTGAACCTTCCTCCTCGCCCAGCAAGTGCCTGCATATGGGTCAACGGGATGATGCTCCTATCGATGACTTTGTGTTATTTTTTGGTTATATAAAATGACGTTCTCTCTAGAATGTTGAAGGATTGCTTGCCATAAACATCTACATAATGTTTTCCCATCTTCAGACACACACTCACCCACGTACCATCAGCTCCTGTGCATTTAAATGGAAGCTGAAACTAAGTCTAAAAAAAAATGAGGTCAAATTTCCATTTCAAAGTCAGGAAAGAAAATGTTGGGACCTGAAAAGCAAACGCTGGTGGGTGCACATAAACCATCCTACCTTCCAAAGAATGGAGGCCCTTCTCCTTGGCGGTCTCGTACACGCTGCTGAATTCGTCTCCAAGGTTTGGATCTGCGTTCGCTGCAAGCAGGATCTTCACCACACTGTTAGAAATCAGGAGGAAAGTAAGGCAGAGGTAACTAATGAGTAATTAAAAGCCTTTGGAGATTGAGAAGGGAGACGGAGCTCAGCGAGGCCTCCTCAAACATTCCCAGCTAGAGAAAGAAAGTCAGATCCACAACAATAATTGAGTATTTCAACAGAAACAATCGGACCGACATATTCTGAAACCAATTGGATGTGGGAGGCGCTTGGGACAGGGGTGACACTGCAGGGACAGATCCTGGCAGATCTGGGCTCCAGGGCCACCCTGACACAGCGAACAGGATAATCCACAGAATAGAATCACAGAATCATTTGGGTTGGAAAAGACCCTCAAGATCATCGAGTCAAATCGTTCCCAGCCCTGGCACTGCCCCATGTCCTGAGAACCTCATGTCCGTCTGTCCAACCCTCCAGGGATGGTGACTCCAGCACTGCCCTGGGCAGCCTGTTCCAATGCCCCACAGCCCTTTCAAAGGGTCCTGGCTTGCAGAAGTTACGCCAAGGAAACAGACTCATGCTAAGTGGATTCCATGTACGCAGTTTCTAACCGGGTTCTACAAGCAGGACACCAAATAACCCACAGAATCACAGTGTGGTTTGGGTTGAAGGGACCTCTGGAGATCATCCAGTCCAACCCACCTGCTCACGCGGGGTCACAGAGCAGATCACACAGGATCCCAGGGGGTTTGAATGTCTCAGAGAAGGAGACTCCACACCCGCTCTGGGCAGCCTGGACCAGGCTCTGGCACCTCCCAGCACACAAGGTTCTGCTCATGTTCACATGGAGCCTCCTGTGTTTCAGTCTGTGCCCGTTGCCCCTCACCCTGGCGTTGGGCACCACTGAACAGAGTCTGGTCCATCCTCTGACACCCACCCTGACATATTGATCCATTGATCACATCCCTCTCAGCTTCTCTTCTCCAGCTCAACAGCCCCAGCTCTCTCAGTGTCTCCTCATCACAAAGATGCTCCAGATGCCCCATCAAGCTCAGGCCGGGTGTTCCCTGACACCAGCAACACGAGCAGAACATCCCACACGACAACTCTCCCATGTGCTGGGATGAGGTTTTTGGTCTCCAGACATGCAAAGTTCCCAACACGCTGCAGCAGGACAGACCGACACGTGGTTTTGTGTGGAAATCCTCCATCTCCACCTCCAACACCCAAACGCTCATCAGGCCAAATTAGATTTCAAAGCTCCAAAAGCAGCTTGAAGCTGCTTGATTCTTAATTTTTTTGCTTTTTTCCAGGGTTGAAGCTTTCCATGAGCACCAGACAGTAACTCGTTCGTTAGCATTCATCAGCGCTGACACGGCTCACGGGCTGACAGCGACGTGCGCCGCAGCCTGACGGACACGTATCTGCAGGCTGTGTCTTGTCAAGTCGCATTTAGAATGTCACTGAAGCTCCTCTCCCATTTACTCCATAAACGCATTAGCGGAATAAAAGGTGGTTATTTTATGCTTTGACCAGAGGCCAACTCCTTACCGGCACGGGGACGCTCCTCACCACGCACAAAGTGACTTGGAGCGAGCAAAGCATGGGCTGGGAGCCAGGAGACTCTCTTGCCATCTCCTGCGTGATCCAAGAGCTCATTTATAGCTATATTTTAAAATTTTAAAATATTTAGGTTGAGATGGATCTTATTTGTCAAACAGCAACGACCACCTACGATCTTTCTTCCGCGTAGTCAGGAGCATGTTACACTGAATCATGGAATCACAGAGCCGTTTTGGTTGGAAAAGCCCCTCAAGATCATGCAGTCCCACCGTTCCCCAGCCCTGGCACTGCCCCATGTCCTGAGAACCTCCTGTCCGTCTGTCCAACCCTCCAGGGCTGGTGACTCCAGCACTGCCCTGGGCAGCCTGTTCCAATGCCCCACAGCCCTTTGGGGAAGAAATTGTTCCCACATCCAACCTCAACCTCCCCTGGCGCAACTTGAGGCCGTTTCCTCTGCTCCTGGCGCTTGTTCCTTGGGCATCTTCATCTCCACTGCTGCTCGGTGGAGTAGGGACAAGAGCCACCAGAACCCCCCACCGAGGTCCTGATGCTCTTCTGGAAGTGGCCGCCAGGCCCTTGACAACTTCCAGACCCATGGTGGTGGTCTGTGGAAGAGACTCTCAAGATCATGGAGTCCAACTGTCCCCCACCCTTGGCACTGCCCCATGTCCTGAGAACCTCATGTCCGTCTGTCCAACCCTCCAGGGCTGGTGACTCCAGCACTGCCCTGGGCAGCCTGTTCCAATGCCCCACAGCCCTTTGGGGAAGAAATTGTTCCCACATCCAACCTCAACCTCCCCTGGCGCAACTTGAGGCCGTTTCTGATCTTCTCAAATGGTTTGAGTTGCACACTCACGGTCAAGTCAGATATCGGATGGGTTAGGCCTGGTACTAAGGAGAGGGGATCATCTCACCTACTGTCCAACATCAACAATGAGGAACGGGAAGCCCTAAGAAGCTTCTCATCATAGATGAGCTCACTCTATCAAACTTCTCCAACCAGCCTGAATTTTCAGAAACCTTCAGCATTTCTCTGTGGGTAACATCTTTTCACTAAAAGTTTATCTGAGGATCACAAATGCTGGATGCAAGGTGGCCTAAGAGTGGAAGATGGAGATGATGCCAGAACCGCTGTGCTCCATTAATGACCCTCCACACCGTTTCCCCCCAGCGGTAAGAAACATTTCCATAGCTCATCACATAGCTGGGGGGCTCCAGTTTAATCCGCTCAGATATCATCTCTTACTGGGAAATGTGGTGCTCCCGAAGCCCGGTCCCGTTTGGGGCTGCGATCCAGCTCTGTAGGAAGCACTCACTGGTTTGAGAACAAGGCGCTGCACGTTCAGCCTCCCTCCCCCAGCATCTTTCAATCTCACCTCCCGCTTTTGGGATGTGTTGTCCCCTCTGGGCACTTCTGCACTGGCCAGACATTCCGGAATCACAACTATCGATCGTACGCAGCCAATTTGCAGGTAATGGGACACTGAAGCAAATGAGCCTTTAGGAGAGCGAACAGCACCATCAAAACACAGAGTAACTGTTCGTCAGCACTGAGCATGTGAATGTCATTGGAATGACTTGGAAAATCAGATGACAGTTGCAAAGCATGGTCCAGTAATCATAGAATCATAAAATCACAGAATA
Source organism: Columba livia (assembly GCF_036013475.1). Classification (NCBI taxonomy): domain Eukaryota; kingdom Metazoa; phylum Chordata; class Aves; order Columbiformes; family Columbidae; genus Columba; species Columba livia. Next base: position 1,504,135 of record NC_088602.1, read on the forward strand.
GTTTGGGTTGAAGGGACCTTAAAGCTCCCCCAGTGCCCCCCCTGCCATGAGCAGGGACATCTTCAGCAGCTCAGGTTGCTCAGAGCCCCGTCCAGCCTGGCCTGGGATGTCTCCAGGGATGGTTCATCCACCACCTCTCTGGCCAACCTGGGCCAGGCTCTCACCACCCTCAGGGACAACAATTTCTCCCTCATGTCCAGCCTGAATCTCCCTCCTTTAGTTTAACCCATCACCCCTTGTCCTATCACAAAAGGTCCTGCTCAAAAGTCTGTCCCCATCTTTCTTCTCAGCCCCTTTAAAGGCAACACTAAGGTCTCCCTGGAGCTTCTGTTCTCCAGCTGAACACCCCAACTCTCTCACCTGTCCCCCAGCAGAGCTGTTCCAGCCTCGGGTCATTCCTGGGGCTCCTCCGGCCCCTCTCCAGCAGCTCAATGTGTGTCCTGTGCCGAGGACCCCAGAACCAAGAGGGACACGATGGAAAGCTTGAGCAGGTCCAGTAGGCAGGTTTTACCCCATAACTCACCTGTGCTCAACAGCCTCAACAAGCTGAGTTTTAATTTGCTGCTCAAGTTTTCATTAGATTAGAGGCAGAGCCTATTCATCAGCGTGAATACAAATCTAAACTGACCCCGGTGATGACTCAGAGGGCAACGCTTAACTGAAGTTCGCCGGGCAGTTCGATCAATTGGAAAAAGCGCTTTCTGCTTTTAATGGCTGGACCAACATATCATTAAAGAAATAAATACCTACATACTACCCAGGGGGTGGGGAGATCAACGACGAGGTGGCTGGACGCGACTGGGGCTGTGTCAGGAGAGGTGCCGGACCACACATCGGCAGCTGGGGTAGGTGAACCAACAAGTCTGGTGATCCCCACGACTGGGAGTTATCAGCAAAATGCAAACACCTCCAATTGATTTTATACACGGCTGCCTCGAGCTCAGGGAGAAGCCACAGGTCCTGCCCGGATGCAAAGGAGATCTCAGGGACATGGGTTAATGTCATATTTAGTTTATGGTTGGACTTGATGATCTTGAGGGTCTTGTCCAACCAAAACGATTCTCTGAGATCTCCTGTGTGGTTATATCTTAACTCTCTGTACAGCTCCACAGGTGCAGGAGGGCTGGGGAGAGCTGCTGTGGGCACTCCAGCCCTTGTTCTCTCTTTGTCTCAGACGATACGCCTCCCCAGGAGTATGATTATAACGGTCCTGTAATCAGGTGCTTCAGCCTCCAATTCCTCTCAGCTCTTCCCCACGTCACCTCCTCTTCTTCATTTTATATTTGCGGCTCTGACATCTTGACCTACATCTCTGTAGGTCAGAGAGGTTCTCCTTCCCCCTCCATCTTCAGGTCTGGATCTCTTTGCCTTTCACAGAATCCCAGAATCCCAGAATGTTGGGGGTTGAAGGGCCCTGGAAAGCTCATCCAGTGCAATCCCCCCATGGAGCAGGAACACCCAGATGAGGTTACACAGGAAGGTGTCCAGGCGGGTTGGAATGTCTGCACAGAAGGAGACTCCACAACCCCCTGGGCAGCCTGGGCCAGGCTCTGCCACCCTCACCGGGAAGAAGCTCCTTCTCAAATATAAGTGGAACCTCTTGTGTTCCAGTTTGCACCCATTGCCCCTTGTCCTGTCCCTGGTTGTCACCGAGAAGAGCCTGGCTCCATCCTCCTGACACTCCCCCTTTCCATATTGAACCCCATGAACGAGTCCCCCCTCAGTGTCCTCTTGTCCAGCTCCAGAGCCCCAGCTCCCTCAGCCTTTCCTCACACGGGAGATGCTCCACTCCCTCCAGCATCTTGGTGGCTGCGCTGGACTCTCTCCAGCAGTTCCCTGTCCTGCTGGAACTGAGGGGCCACAACTGGACACAATATTCCAGCTGTGGTCTCCCCAGGGCAGAGCAGAGGGGCAGGAGAACCTCTCTGACCTACTGACCACCCCCTTCTAACCCACCCCAGGTACCATTGGCTTCCTGGCCACAAGGGCCCAGTGCTGGCTCATGGTCACCCTGCTGTCCCCAGGACCCCCAGGTCCCTTTCCCCTACACTGCTCTCCAACAGCTCATTCCCCAACTTACACTGGAACCTGGGGCTGTTCCTGCCCAGATGTAAGTCTGTAAGACTCTGCAAACCTTCCTCCCATGGTCAAAAAACCTCACACTGTTTCACTAAAAACTCACCCCGAGGAACAAATATACTGATTTATTCCTAAAGTTATTTCCAACCGGCAATATCAAGGCCTAAGGGCCGGTGCGTGTTGTGAACAGACCTGGACACACTTCTCTGCGCTGACCCGAGAAACCAGCCAGGGAACCGCCATCCCAATTAGATCCTAAAATAATCCATGTTCCCCTCCAGATGAGCTTTTTGCCCTATAACAGAGAAGAGCCTGGCTCCATCCTCCTGACACTCACCCTTTAGATATCTGTAACCATGAATGAGTCCCCCCTCAGTGTCCTCTTGTCCAGCTCCAGAGCCCCAGCTCCCTCAGCCTTTCCTCACACGGGAGATGCTCCACTCCCTTCAGCATCTTGGTGGCTGCGCTGGACTCTCTCCAGCAGTTCCCTGTCCTGCTGGAACTGAGGGGCCACAACTGGACACAATATTCCAGGTGTGGTCTCACCTCTGCTTCCCAAAACCTTCCTCCTGGGAATGACCAATGACAAGCGACTCCTCCCTGTGCTTTAGCTCCACGTTCCCTTCTCTCTCTCTCTGTAGATGGAAGAGCTGTGGGTCAGAGGGTTGTGTGTGGAGCCAGAACCAGCAGAGCTTGGCACAGCACAGTCCAATCGAGAAGCATCTCGCTCTCCTCCTTGGTGCAGATTGCTGGGACTTGTGCCTTTTCCACGCCAATCCCGATTTTGTGCATCGAAGCTGCTGTGCAGATGGTTTATACTGGTGATAACGCCACGCACAGTCATAGTCCGGTGGGTGCATTCTGAGACTTACAGTAAAGGGCAACCTGGTTTCTGTCTATAGGCAATGACGTGATTAACTGGTGCCATCTAGTAACCTATATTAGGTACATACATCTGTTCCGTGGGACTTTTCTCACAGAATCACAGAGTGGTTGGGGTTGAAGGGACCTCTGGAGATCATCCAGTCCAACCCACCTGCTCACGCAGGGTCACAGAGCAGATCACACAGGATCCCAGGGGGTTTGAATGTCTCAGAGAAGGAGACTCCACACCCGCTCTGGGCAGCCTGGACCAGGCTCTGGCACCTCCCAGCACACAAGGTTCTGCTCATGTTCAGATGGAGCCTCCTGTGTTTCAGTCTGTGCCCGTTGCCCCTCACCCTGGCGTTGGGCACCACTGAACAGAGTCTGGTCCATCCTCTGACACCCACCCTGAGATATTGATCCATTGATCACATCCCTCTCAGCTTCTCTTCTCCAGCTCAACAGCCCCAGCTCTCTTAGTGTCTCCTCATCACAAAGATGCTCCAGACCCCTCAGCATCTTTGTGTCCCTCCCTGGACTCTCTCCAGTGATCCCTTGTCCTTCTTGAACTGGGGAGCCCAGCACTGGACCCAGTTCTGCAGATGGGGCCTCACCAGGGCAGCAGAGGGGGAGGATTAATCTCCCTCGACCTTCTGGTCACTCTTCCTCACGCACCCCAGGTACCGTTAGCCTCTTGGCTTCTTTCACTCCTTTCACTTCAAGAAGTTCATTCAGAGTTCTCTGCAGATACCTGGATCTGTTTGGAAGCACATGTGGCCCGTATTGCTTCTTGTCAAAGACCTGAGGAGTCGAACAGCTGTGCTGACAGCGCATTTTGAGGGCTCAATCTGATAAACTGAGGCCTCTTCAACACTCCTTCGCTCACAGCTGGGACGCGGGGAGGTTGAGGTTGGATGTGGGGAACAATTTCTTCCCCAAAGGGCTGTGGGGCATTGGAACAGGCTGCCCAGGGCAGTGCTGGAGTCACCAGCCCTGGAGGGTTGGACAGACGGACATGAGGTTCTCAGGACATGGGGCAGTGCCGGGGGTGGGGAACGGGTGGACTCGATCTTAAAGGGTCTCTTCCAACCTAAACAATTCCACGGTTCTGTGATTCTAACCTCTCAGATCATCGCTGAGCACAGCGGCTGCTCCTCCCTCCCCCTGAGCCATATGCAGAACTTGCAAACCCTAAAATCCTGCCCTGACCCCCTCCCAGCGGCTGCATCACAGCAGAACACGGTGCTGGTGCTTTATACCTGCCCAAACTCAGCCCAGGGCGCTCAGAGGTTCCCCGCTGCTCCGTGCCTCAGTTTCCCCTCCCGTACAATCATGTCTCCACCCCATAAGGGGCCGAGAGGATGACTCGGTATTTCCCCACCACTTTATTTCTGCTGAAACGATGGAAAACAGAGGAGCCGTAGGCAGAAAAGGTCACTGCGCTATAAGCGCAGAGACGCTGAGCCTGCTCAGGTCCCAGCCGCTTTGGGTTTTAATTTATGATGCCTTTGTACTGATTTTAACAAAGGCACATAACCCACAAAGCTCTCAGTGAGCATTTAATTAACGCTTAATTACTATAAATATGGTAAATGTGCAAAGGCAGCAGGTGCAGCCAGAGGAAAGAAGCCCCTAGCAGCGTTTTTTCGCACAGACCATAAATCCTCCCTTTTAAACCGATGTCTTTCCAGGAGAACGAAGAAACCGCTTTAAAATAAGCCTTGAAATCCAGAAGAGCAACAGGTTTGCACAAGGAGTAGAAAGAAAAGGGAATTGGAGTCACTCCAAGTGAAAAACATGAAGTGGAAGGTGCGTTATAGCGTAAAACCTTCATCTGCATCCACAACCCGCTTACAACCTGGATTATCACAGCAACTGGGACCTGGATTCCCTCTCACATTAAAAAAAGAACTATAAGAAAATCCACCGATGCTTCAGGGAGGGTCTGAAAGAAGGTAATAAGTTCATTAAAAGGAACGCGGTATTTTTATATCATCTAAATTACCTTAATTAAGTGATTTAAAAACACAAACACCCACATTAGAGACCGGGCGGAAGGGTTTGCTCACTTCCCTTTACTTTTATAACCATCAGGACATTTGCAAGAGGAAGAGAATGTTTTGTTGTAAAAGGTAAAGACAGACCCCAAATTTCATCCCCTAGCTGGCGGCAACTGCCAAGCGGCATTAATGCGGCGCCTCTGGAATGTAATTAAACATATGGACTGGAGGTGTCTAATTGGCAGAGCGAGGGCTGTGAAAATTGGGAAACATGACAAAGCTAAAGGACAGGGCACAGAAATCTGTGACAGCACGGCAGAGACCGAAATTATAGTTGTTCTCTAAAAAATTACTTTGGGCAGCCTGTTCCAATGCCCAACGGCCCTTTGGGGAAGAAATTGTTCCCACATCCAACCTCAACCTCCCCTGGCGCAACTTGAGGCCGTTTCCTCTGCTCCTGGCGCTTGTTCCTGGGGAGCAGAGCCCGACCCCCCTGGCTCCAAGCTCCTTTCAGGCAGTTCAGAGATCAGAAGGTCTCCCCTCAGCTCCTGTTCTCCAGCTGAACCCCCCAGGTCCCTCAGCCGCTCCATCACACTTGTGCTCCAGCCCCTCACCAGCTCCGTTCCCTTCTCTCCACTCGCTCCAGCACCTCAAGGCCTTTTTTAGAATCACAGAATCATTTTAGTTGGAAAAGACCCTCAAGATCATTGATTCCAACTGTCCCCCACCCCTGTCCCTGCCCCATGTCCTGAGAACCTCCTGTCCGTCTGTCCAACCCTCCAGGGCTGGTGACTCCAGCACTGCCCTGGGCAGCCTGTTCCAATGCCCCACAGCCCTTTGGGGAACAAATTGTTCCCCACATCCAACCTCAACCTCCCCTGGTGCAACTTGAGGCCGTTTCCTCTCGTCCTATCATTTGTTCCTTGGGACATGAGCCCTAACAACTTATAATCCCCCAAATCAGTTCCTGTGGTTGGATAAACCAATTTCAGATCATCACTCTTTACACAGAGGCCACACTCTACCAACCAAATTAACCCTGCATCCTACTGCAAAGCAGAGTAAGTCACATTTATTTTCTACATAAGGTAAAGAAAAGGATTGCGAGAGACGCAGAAAACCAGCAGGCGCTCTTTGTTTGGAAGGGAAAAGCTAAGAAATGTTTGAAATCTTAAATTCCGCAGGCCGTCGGCTCCCCGGGCTCTGCCTTCTCCCCATCGCAGCCGACCACACGCACGACACCCGCTTCTGCGGCTTAAAAAAGGGCACGTTGTGGAATATCTCTGTGAGCAAACAGTTTGGAGGGATTTCAAACACTCGGTGCCATCGAGTTCCAGCTCAATACGTTCCCCCGCCAGCAGGGGGGACGTGACAAAGGTAGGAAATGTAGAAGAAGGTCCAAAAAACGCACCTGGCGCAACCCTGGGCTATCGACAGACTTGAGACACCAGCGGTAAGTCTGGCTTGAACTCACCTTCGCCTCCATGAAATATCTAATTACTCCTCCACTAGATTGTTGGAGACAAGTCCTACCAAGCGTTGCATACTCAAGGGCTTCTTAATTTTCAATTAAAAGTCAGCATTCATCCAAAATGTGGGAAAAATAAACAGCGTTTGCCCAACACAGCCAAAAGCCTTTGTGTTTTGGCAGGTACCCGAATAAGACACGCGGTCGTTATCGCTCTGCTGGTCCCTAACAAGGGTGTTGAACGCCTGTTAGCGTCTAGATGTTTTAATTAGCATTTCTACCTGATTTTAGGCCTGATTTTAGGTAATTATTGCAGCACGACCGACTTTTCTTCCCCATCTCCTCCTGGCTTTTTGCGAGTCGCCCGTTCTGCTCCGCCAGCCACTCGGAATGGTCACCAGTCGTCACACTCCATCGGTGACCATTGTCCTCGGGGAAAGGTGGGAGGTTCCGCGGCCCGTCCCTCGGCCGAGGGACAAACAAACGGGGGCCCGTTGCTGCTGGGGACATCAAAGTTCAACAAACAGACCCGAACCCCCCGCTTTAAGGAGCTCCCCGAGGAGGTCGGGACTTTCAGCTTGTCACCGGCGCACATCAAAGTTGGCACCACACACGAACTCGGCACACGGAGCCGAAGCGTCGTCGCCCGAGAGCGGATATTCGGCCTTTGTGCGCCGCTTTAATCCTGTGTTTTCCCAAGTCATTAGGCTTTTTTGCTTATGAACTTGTGACTAAGTAAAGCGTCCCCGAGAGGTTGTAACATCAAAGCTCATTCTCCCGCCTGTCCCGCGTTTCCCAAAATTGGATTTCTTTTCCTCTTTTCTCCTCAACTCAAAAACTAATTGAATTTAGTTGTAGACTGAATATATTTAAGAGTGTCTTTAAAAGGTTACAAGAAGCCACAGCGATCATCATGGGAACTAAAGCGGGAGGGCACAGCATTCAGCCTTTTTGCTTCAGAAAGGCCAAGCATGAAAGAGCCAGCGATGGCCCCACAGGCTCGGAGGGACGCGGCAGCGATTTCGGATGGCGGGGGTGACAAAGTGCCGACCCGCAGTGACACCTCAAGGTTAGGGGACACAGCAGAGGCCACAATCTGCTGTGGAACGGCACTGTCACCTCGCTGGGTTGGCAGAACCTACCTCCATCTGTCACGGGGAAACGGGTTGAGCTCCACGACGCATCCCAAACCAGTCCCGAAATATATGGAAATTCTCCGCGTGACTTTAGGAGAATGTGGGGTGGTTGTGACGTGACTTATTGATGGGGAACGCTGCGGCAAACGTACCTGGAGTTTCTGCTGATCGCCGCCACCATGAGAGGCGTCCAGCCGAGCTTGTGCCGGGCGTTGACGTCTGCGCCTTCCTCCAACAGCCTGGGGGGACGAGAGACACGGTCAGGGAGGAAACACGGAGAAAACATCATAAAGACACAGAATTATAGAATCTGGAATCATAGTATCCCGAGCGGGCTGGCGATACGGATGGAAATCAGTAATTTCATTTCACAGGCTGCCCAGAAGATCCAACACAAAAAGCTGAATCAACCCAGTTTCTCATTGGCTCCCAAACCGGGATGAACTGGTGGGTGATAACAAGCAAATGCTGCGATGCCAACCGCCTTGTTTGCTTTATTTTTTATTTCTTGTATTCAGTCTAACACCTGAAGAACCAACCAGCAGCACGACAGAGAGCAAAGCTGATGAACCTACGATCTGGCGACAGGTTTGGATCAGGGTTTCCGAACAAGCTCAAAGCCCCTGGCAACATGAGGTATTTTGCAGCTTTCTTGCACAACATGAGAACAAACAAGACAAAGCCCAAAAATATAAGGCAACAAACTACCATTGGTGCTTTTTCTGCAAAATATTCTCGGTCTTTGCACTTTTCTTTAATCCCTCCCTGGTACTTTTTAACAACTTGGCTCCTCCATGGCTTCTCCTGGCTTCAAACTCTAAAGCACCACAAGGTTTCTCCACCCTTCCCGCGTCCTCGGATCCTGCAGAACCACTATGACTCTTAGGTTACAAACAGCATTGACGACCAGTGAATTTCCATACAAATTTACCTGATTCTTCTGTCTTTCACGGTCAACCAAGGGATCCAAATAACCTCCTCTTGCCAAAGCCCAAAACCTCTCTGGCCAACCTGGGCCAGGCTCTCACCACCCTCAGGGCAACAATTCCTCATGTCCAGCCTGAATCTCTCTCCTTTAGTTTAAAACCATCACCCCTTGTCTTATCGCAACAGGCCCTGCTCAAAAGTCTGTCCCCATCTTTCTTCTCGCCCCCTTTTAAGCACTGAAAGGAGAGATAAGGTGTCTGAATTTGGCCCTTTTCAAATGAATTCCCCTCAGCCTGCTGTGCTGGTGACTCTCAGATGATTAATAAAGAATGCTGGGATGGAATGAGTGAAAAGGAGCTAAATGCACCACATTCCTCTTCCTGCAGATGGAACACACACAGAGGAACATCCACAGCTCTACACAAGGTCTCACAGACTCACAGGATCCCAGGATGTCAGGGGTTGGAAGGGCCCTGGAAAGCTCATCCAGTGCAATCCCCCCATGGAGCAGGAACACCCAGATGAGGTTACACAGGAAGGTGTCCAGGCGGGTTGGAATGTCTGCACAGAAGGAGACTCCACAACCCCCCTGGGCAGCCTGGGCCAGGCTCTGCCACCCTCACCGGGAACAAGTTGCTTCTCATATTCAAGTGGAACCTCCTGTGTTCCAGTTTGAACCCATTACCCCTTGTCCTGTCATTGGTCATCACCGAGAAGAGCCTGGCTCCATCCTCCTGACACTCCCCCTTTCCATATTGATCCCCATGAATGAGTCCCCCCTCAGTGTCCTCTTGTCCAGCTCCAGAGCCCCAGCTCCCTCAGCCTTTCCTCACACGGGAGATGCTCCACTCCCTTCAGCATCTTGGTGGCTGCGCTGGACTCTCTCCAGCAGTTCCCTGTCCTGCTGGAACTGAGGGGCCACCACTGGACACAATATTCCAGGTGTGGTCTCCCCAGGGCAGAGCAGAGGGGCAGGAGAACCTCTCTGACCTACTGACCACCCCCTTCTAACCCACCCCAGGTACCATTGGCTTCCTGGCCACAAGGGCCCAGTGCTGGCTCATGCTCACCCTGCTGTCCCCAGGACCCCCAGGTCCCTTTCCCCTACACTGCTCTCCAACAGCTCATTCCCCAACTTACACTGGAACCTGGGGTTGTTCCTGCCCAGATGTAAGCCTGTAAGACTCTGCAAACCTTCCTCCCATGATCAAAAACCCTCCCACTGTTTCACTAAAAACTCACCCCGAGGAACAAATATACCGATTTAATCCTAAAGTTGTTTCCAACTGGCAATATCAAGGCCTAAGGGCCGGTGCGTGTTGTGAACAGAGCTGGACACACTTCTCCGCGCTGACCCGAGAAACCAGCCAGGGAACCGCCATCCCGATTAGATCCTAAAATAATCCATGTTCCCCTCCAGATGAGCTTTTTGCCCTATAACAGGCAGGCGACTTCCAGAAGAGCGTCAGACACGAGTAGATGTGTGATATGGAATCATAGAATCATTTTGGTTGGAAGAGACCCTCGAGACCATCAACCAAACTCCAACACTACCCCATGTCCCATGTGTGGGTAACAGGTCATTTAATCATCTTTTTTTGACCGGAGTATTGGATGATGCTCTGAACTGCTCATCAGGCACTTGGACTGAGATCCAATAGCTAAAAAACATAGAATAGTAACTTGTAGACTTTATTCGTGGCTCTCAACTGTGGTTCAGGAGGCCATGACCTCTGTCAATGATCAACAGCACCTATAGATTTATGTTCTCTTTACCAGGGTTACAATGAAAACTTTAATGGTAACAATAAACAATAGGTCCCTGCTCCAAAAAAAGTTTGATACTTGATACTACAAAGTAGCAGAACAACAGATATTTGTGCAGAATCTGTACCAGAGCCCTGCTGGGCACATTTCCACATGACTAATGGGGGCAGGTTGTGGCCCCTGAGTCACCAAATGCTCCTGAGATGTCCAGATCGGGGGCTCCAATGGATTCATCCTTACGCCTTCTCCTTCCACCACCTCAGCCCTGCAAGCCAACGGTTGAATGTGTGCCCAGGTGGCCAAGAGGCCACCAGCATCCTGGCTGGTACCAGCACTGGTGTGGCCAGTGGGCAGTTTTGGGCCCCTCAGCTCAGGGCTCAAAATGGCGGCACCCAAATCACCTCAGGGCTCAAAATGGCGGCCCTGGGGGAACCAAAATCACCTCAAACACAAAATGGTGGCACCAGGGGCATCAGAGTCACCTCAAAACACAAAACGGCGGCCAGAGGGGTAGTGGGATCACCTCACAAGAAAGGCCTTGAGGTGCTGGAGCGAGTGGAGAGAAGGGAACGGAGCTGGTGAGGGGCTGGAGCACAAGTGTGATGGAGCGGCTGAGGGACCTGGGGGGTTCAGCTGGAGAACAGGAGCTGAGGGGAGACCTTCTGATCTCTGAACTGCCTGAAAGGAGCTTGGAGCCAGGGGGGTCGGGCTCTGCTCCCCAGGAACAAGCGCCAGGAGCAGAGGAAACGGCCTCAAGTTGCGCCAGGGGAGGTTGAGGTTGGATGTGGGAACAATTTCTTCCCCAAAGGGCTGTGGGGCATTGGAACAGGCTGCCCAGGGCAGTGCTGGAGTCACCATCCCTGGAGGGCTGGACAGACGGACATGAGGTTCTCAAGACATGGGGCAGTGCCGGGGGTGGGGAACGGTTGGACCCGATGATATTAAAGATCTTTTCCAGCCCAAATGATCCTGTGGTTCTGTGATAAGCATGAGCCGCCAGACAGCTGCTCAAAGCCCAAACACCCCCTGAACTGTCCAGTCCTCGTGTGACAGCCGGGGACAGCCGGACACACGGACAGCAGATCGCTATCTCCCGGATCGCAGCTGTGCGCGCAGGGGCTGTTTGCACTCACAACACACAGGTAATTCGGTCGGACCTGATCCGCGGCCGCTCGCAGCGATTCTCTGGCTCGGAGGAGAAATCCACACCACGGCTCCATCTGTGAGGAACCTGCTCCTTCCCATCAAAAACCACCCGCCTGCTGCCCCCCAGGGACCAGCCCCAGCTCCCCCAAAACCACGGGGACCCGCTAAGACCCCCCACATCTTACTGTGTGTCCCACCACCCACCCCTCTGAGAAATCCTTTCAGAGCTGTTGTGACACCCGGTCACCTTCACTCCTCTCTTAGAGCACACAAGTTATTTCTTAATATTGTTTTTATCTCCTTGGCCATTTGAAAGTAGTTTAAACGCAGGAACTTGCACCTACAGCGTGTCAATTTTACACATAAATCCACCCAAATCCAGCAAACAAAAGGAAAATGGGACTGCGATGAAGAGGAAGACAGGAAACCTCCCAAAGTATGAAGGCAACCACATCCTCCCACTTGTTAACACCTTTAACGGGGGTTAATTAATGCCATTCACTAAGTATTAGCCCCATTTGCACTTGATTAAGATGTTTAACATTAAAGGTGCAAACGCCTTTCACCACCCCCTGGGTCGCTCTGTTGCGAAAATTTGGCTTTATTTCCACATATTGTGAATTTTAAGGTTGTTTTTCTCAGGAATGGGAACTGTGGCTGAACACTCGAGCATCAGCAAGTTTGCTGGTGACACCAAGCTGGTGTGGTGACACTGGAAGCTGTGCTGTCATCAGAGACCTGGACAGGCTGGAGAGCTGGGGGGGAGAAATGTAATGAACTAGAACAAGGGCAAGTGTAGAGTCTTGAATCTGGGCAGGAACAACCCCAGGTTCCAGTGTAAGTTGGGGAATGACCTATTAGAGAGCAGTGTAGGGGAAAGGGACCTGGGGGTCCTGGGGACAGCAGGGTGACCATGAGCCAGCACTGGGCCCTTGTGGCCAGGAAGCCAATGGTACCTGGGGTGGGTTAGAAGGGGGTGGTCAGTAGGTCAGAGAGGTTCTCCTGCCCCTCTGCTCTGCCCTGGGGAGACCACACCTGGAATATTGTGTCCAGTGGTGGCCCCTCAGTTCCAGCAGGACAGGGAACTGCTGGAGAGAGTCCAGCGCAGCCACCAAGATGCTGAAGGGAGTGGAGCATCTCCCGTGTGAGGAAAGGCTGAGGGAGCTGGGGCTCTGGAGCTGGACAAGAGGACACTGAGGGGGGACTCATTCATGGGGATCAATATGGAAAGGGGGAGTGTCAGGAGGATGGAGCCAGGCTCTTCTTGGTGACAACCGATGATAGGATAAGGGGTAATGGGTTCAAACTGGAACACAAAAGGTTCCACTTAGATTTGAGAAGCAACTTGTTCCTGGTGAGGGTGGCAGAGCCTGGCCCAGGCTGCCCAGGGGGTTGTGGAGTCTCCTTCTGTGCAGACATTCCAACCCGCCTGGACACCTTCCTGTGTAACCTCATCTGGGTGTTCCTGCTCCATGGGGGGATTGCACTGGATGAGCTTTCCAGGGCCCTTCAACCCCTGACACTCTGGGGTTCTGTGTGATTCTGTGATCTCATGAGCCAGAGGAAAGGAGTGGAACCTTCCCTTAAAGCACTCCACAACCACTAAAAAGTACTTTTTAGCTCGCTGCAAGGCTTTTTGTTCTCTCTGCAGAGAAAGGGCATATTGAACAATGAATTATCTCCATTCTGAGATAAAAAACTAATGAAATAAGATGCCAGCCTGGCAGCCCAACCTGTTAAAACGTAGCGCATCCAGCAGGAAGGACGCCGGAGCCTCTGCCGCGGGATTCGATTACGGGCTCGGAATCAAGAAATTAGAATCAATCAAGTAGTTTTCCATTCAGAAATCTAGATAATCACCAGCATCTGGAATGCCGCACGACAGAGCCCAGCGAGAGAATTACCAGCATCACATCACCCACCGTAATCCACATTGACATTTCATTTAGAAACCGGATTTTTTTGTTGTTTAAAACCATCGTAAGACGCTCGGCGACTTAACAGATTTTTCTAGACAACTGAACTTTATGTTCGGGGTCTTCAAGCCTATCATTAATATTTCCCCCCGCCTGATTTAATGCTATGACAATCGATAAAGCGACGACCACTGCTCAGAGCCGAGACGGCCAAACGTATTTACCAGGAGGAGCATTTTGTTTTTAATTAAATAAAAGCCGCTGATCAATGTTTCGGATGTTTGTCCACAGTTTAACCAAAGACGGGCCAGGTCACTCATATCTCCCGAGCAGTTTTATATACCTCAATTAGCACAGGTTTTGGTGTTTCTCACAAGAATTGGGGCTGGGCCACCAACACCTGATTGCTAGAAAACCCCTGAAAAACGCTTTTTCTGTTTGCTGGTGTGTTTGTATTTTAAGATTTTTGGAAATAAACCTCTATTTTTTTAGGGTTTTAGGGCTGAAAGCTCATCCGCTCCTCCAGAACGATCCTCCCAGCAGGTTACAGAGCCCACAAGTCCCAAGCGGCGGCTCCCCGTCCCCATTTTGACAGGGGCAGAAATGGGGACATTTCGCAGAACACCCCCGGCTGCTCCGGTATCTGCACCCACCGCTTTGTGCCTACGTCCTATTTTACCTCGAGACAGCAGCTCCCAAATCTGCAGCGCTTTGATCCACCCAAAAAGAGATGAAAACCTCCCGAGTCGGCCGCGGCGACGAGCCCTTTTCCCCCCCGGGACAGATGTGCCTCCTATTCACCCCGCCGGCGGGGTTCTGGGTGACTGAGCCGGTGACACGGGGCTGGCAGCCGGGCCCAGAGGGCATGTTTGAGTTTGTGCTCAGCGCCCGACGCTCCTCCCGACAGGTGGAGGAAGAGGAAGCTGGAAACTTGAACTTTTACAACAACAATAGCTTCTGTTTCGCTCACGGACGCTTCGATGTGTCCCCCCCTCCCGGCCCCGCCGGAGCCTGTCCTCAATATGTCACTGTTTAACGGCAGGGGTGACACCCGCAGATGCGCTCACCCTCTCGGGATGTGCTTTGCTGGGGAGGGAGGGATGAAAAACATCCAAACCAAATAATATCTCCGAGTAATGAAAGCGCAATCCCTGCTAGAGGCCGGGGAAAGGATCTGACTGCTCGGAACACGGCGAGATGTGGAAAAGGCTTTGATCTTGCTGCCATCTTCGCAGAGATCGCTCAGGTCTCCTTTTTAACTCCTCATGATCATCTCAGGGCTTCACAAAAACACATGAACCTGCATGATGTTGGGCAGAGGCTCGGGGTGGGACAGACTTTAGAGCAGGTCCTGTTGCCATAGGACAAGGGGTGACAATTTGAAACTAAAGGAGGGAGATTGAGGCTGGATATAAAGAATTGTTGCCCTGAGGGTGGTGAGAGCCTGGCCCAGGTTGCCCAGAGAGGTGGTAGATGAACCATCCCTGGAGACATCCCAGGCCAGGCTGGACGGGGCTCTGAGCAACCTGAGCTGCTGAAGATGTCCCTGCTCATGGCAGGGGGGGCACTGGGGGAGCTTTAAGGTCCCTTCACCCCAAACTATTCTCTGATTCTAAGGTTTGTTGAGGACAAACTCCCAGCCTCTTGCTGGCAGCTCTGCCATCGCTGTCCCAATGCCCATGACACACCTGCTGTGCCCACGGCTACTCCACCTCTGTATTTTTGGTGGTTTTAGAGATAAAACACTGCTGTGGAGGTTCACACCACCCCACAGGTGAAACACCCGCCAGGGGCCACAGTCTCACCCAGCTCTGATCTGCTCGCAGCCCTGCGGTGATGGGGACGTTTCCACACCAGCGCTTCGACCGCGCGGCCTGGAACACCTGAGCCCGTCACACTTGCCATCCCGCTCTGTGTGTCCATAACCCATCGCTCATGAGGGCGAATTATCGAATCACGGAATAATTTTGGTTGGAAAAGCCTCTCAAGATCATCGAGTCCAACCGTAACCCACTCATGGCACTGCCCCATGTCCTGAGAACCTCATGTCTGTCTGTCCAGCCCTCCAGGGCTGGTGACTCCAGCACTGCCCTGGGCAGCCTGTTCCAATGCCCCACAGCCCTTTGGGGAAGAAATTGTTCCCACATCCAACCTCAACCTCCCCTGGGCAACTTGAGGCCGTTTCCTCATTGCCACAGGTTTTCTCTCACTGTCTCCTTTTTTTAGGGTCAATTTATGGCCAAGACACAGGGGAAGAAATTGTTGCCCTGAGGGTGGTGAGAGCCTGGCCCAGGTGGGCCAGAGAGGTGGTAGATGAACCATCCCTGGAGACATCCCAGGCCAGGCTGGACGGGGCTCTGGATGAGCTGGGAAGGTCCCTTCACCCCAAACCATGCCATGATTTTATGATTCTTAAGTCCTTAAAGAACAACAAGAAGAGAAGAGACCAACACAGCAGCACAACGATGAGTCAGAGACAACAAGACGAGCGATTCCCGGTTGCTTGACCAAAAAGGAGAAATCACTGTTCAGGGTGACTTGGCTATTTCTGCACCTAAAAATCAGCCTGGAGACAGCAGAACTGACACGGAGCATCCTGCTCCACCAGCACGTCTGGCTGGATCCCTGCGAGACGAGGAGAGCGCCTGGTGCGCTCCAAACCTCATTAACACACAGTTTTGGGCGGCTGCCCGATGGTACAAACGAGCCGGCTGACACACGCGCCGTGTTTCCATGAGTCACAGCCGTCCGGCGCTTCGGAAAACACTGCTCCATCATATTTATGTGGTGAGGAAACTCTGCTGTAAGCCGGCGCTTTGGTGGGTGGTTTATTAAGAAACAAAGCTGGAACACAGAGAATCAATATTAATACAGAACACAAACACAAGGGGGATCGAGGCGGTAAATCTTCACGGCTTTGCATCCTGCTCTCCCTCCGAACGTGTGGAACAACGGAGGCTGAGGGGAAATTAAACTATCCACATTAATTAGGTGTTATCTTCTGTACTGGCTAACACCGGGAAGATATGAGCTGCTTGGGCAGATGCTCCCAAAGGGAATGTCCAAGGAAAATAACACGTTCCTGGGTCTCGATGAAGATTTCAGCCCCGTTTCTTGCATTAAGGAAGCTGGTAAAGATGAGAAAACCTGTCTGGGAGCTGAGAGGAGACAGAGGGAAGAGCAGAGGCTGGGAGGCTGGATCCAGCCTCTGGACATGCGATCCTTCCCGTAATAACACCAATGTCTGCGTTAGCAAGAGCTCTGTCGGGATGTCTGAAGATCTGTTCAACGCCATGGACGCTGCAGCTGGGGAACAGCGGCTGGAAAAGGCCCTGGGGGTGTTGGTGCCAGCGGCTGAACATGAGCCAGCGTGTGCCCAGGTGGCCAAGAGGCCACCAGCATCCTGGCTGGTACCAGCTCTGGGGTGGCCAGCAGGCCCAGGGCAGTGACCGTCCCTGTGCTGGGACCTGGGGGGACAAACCGCCAATCCTGGGGGCAGTTTTGGGACCCTCATCTCAGGGCTAAAAAAGGCGGCCCCAGGGGCACCAGAATCACTTCAGAGCTCAAAATGGCGGCACCAGGGGAACCAAAATCACATCAGAACACAAAATGGCGGCACCAGGGGCACCAGAATCACCTCAGGGCTCAAAATGGCCACCAGAGGGTTGGCGGGATCACCTCACAAGAAAGGGCTTGAGGTGCTGGAGCGAGTGGAGAGAAGGGAACGGAGCTGGTGAGGGGCTGGAGCACAAGTGTGATGGAGCGGCTGAGGGACCTGGGGGGTTCAGCTGGAGAACAGGAGCTGAGGGGAGACCTTCTGATCTCTGAACTGCCTGAAAGGAGCTCGGAGCCAGGGGGGTCGGGCTCTGCTCCCCAGGAACAAGCGCCAGGAGCAGAGGAAACGGCCTCAAGTTGCCCAGGGGAGGTTGAGGTTGGATGTGGGAACAATTTCTTCCCCAAAGGGCTGTGGGGCATTGGAACAGGCTGCCCAGGGCAGTGCTGGAGTCACCAGCCCTGGAGGGCTGGACAGACGGACAGGAGGTTCTCAGGACATGGGGCAGTGCCGGGGTGGGGAACGGTTGGACTCCATGATCTTAAGGTCTTTCCAACCCAAATGATTCCGTGATTCTAGGACCCCATCACACTTTTCAGGAGCACAACCTCAAACCAGGCAGCAGATTCTGGACACACACACACCCCAGGGCTCCTACACCTCCCGTTTGGTGACTACAACTCATTTTAGGAACCAAACACCAGTTATCTTTGCTGGCACTCAAATCCTCTGTGGGGTTCTCCACATTCCTGGGTCCCATCAGGGTGATGGATTCACGCTCTTCCAAGGATAAACTCCTTTATTCCAAAGGATAAAAGGGACCCAGTTATCCTAAAACCCCTTCAGTTCTCAGCCCACAGCCCAGCCACTGCTCCAACCCGCCTCGGTTCCTCTCCCTGCCCCGTTTTCCCTCTGCCCTTCAGCACAACTCTGACTTAACTCTCCTCACACATCAATTTTCTGCATTCAGACCCAAAGGTCGCATTTCCTAATCACCGTTCGACCACATTTTAATGTGTAAAGCACAAGCCGTGACCTGAGCAAGACGTTGAGAAAGTCCAGTTCCCCTGTTTGTGCGGCAAGAGAAAACAACCCCCCCGAAGCAGATGAAGAGAGCGCGGAGCAGAGGACGCGGCCCAGGGAATTACAAACATCTGGCTGCTTTTTGTAACAGTCTTTTGATCCGAAAGGATGGAATAATGAGCAATATCGGCGACTGGAGGAGCAGCACCACGTCTCTGCTCAGCGTTTCCTGAGCCTCGCGAGATGGGTTTGTTGAACGGCAGAGGACACGCGTCTGGAGTCGCTGTGCGAGCTCAGCCCTGCAAACCACCGGCTTCTCGCTGCCTTTAAGTTATTATAACATGATGTTAGGCCACGGGAGAGGGTTTTAATGAGCCTAAAGTGATATTAGAAAACTCCGTCTCGCTCCTGGGCTGCGGAAGTTGGTTGTAAAGCAAAAAGGAGTCGGTAGTTGTCACAGCAACACGTGGGAGCTGCAAATATGGGGGTTTTAGCGGGGAAAGCAGCTCCTGGGGAGCGGGAGTGGAAGGGGAGAGGCCAGAAAAGAAAGGAGAGGCTGCGGATGTGCGGCAAAGCCCCCAGCCCTTCCCGAATCCGGCGGAGCATCCTTCCCTCTGCTGCTCACAAATCACCCAGACGGCCCTTAAGCAGCAGCTTCCTGCAATTACGAGCAGCAGAGCACATGTGCCAATTAGCTGCACACCAATATCCCCTTCGGTCCTTGATCTAGGCCAGATCTCAGCCCCCGGGGGTGCAGCAGAACGCGGCTGCTTCCTCCGAGCATCCCCTCTCCTCCCCTGGCTGGGAAACACAGGCTGCCAGGCCCTGCAAAACCTGAATTCTATGCTGGGTGGGGAATGGGAGAGCTCGTCCGCATGGGGTTACTGGGAGAGAGCGGGCAGGACGGGCGGGATCTGCTGGACAAGCTTTTCAGACTCTTCTGGGTGTTTTCAGGAGGGTTACTGGACTCTCCTCTGTTTTCAGGAGGGTTCCCCGCTCCTTCTCGGTGTTTTCAGGAGGGTTCTCAGACTCTTCTCGGTGTTTTCAGGAGGGTTCTCAGACTCTTCTCGGTGTTTTCAGGAGGGTTATTGGACTCTCCTCTGTTTTCAGGAGGGTTCCCCGCTCCTTCTCGGTGTTTTCAGGAGGGTTCCCCGCTCCTTCTCGGTGTTTTCAGGAGGGTTCTCAGACCCTTCTCGGTGTTTTCAGGAGGGTTCTCAGACTCTTCTTGGTGTTTTCAGGAGGGTTCTCAACCGCTTCTCGGTGTCTTCATGGTTCTCAGCTGCTTCCTGGTGTTTTCAGGAGGGTTCTCAAGCGCTTCTCAGTGTTTTCAGGAGGGTTCCCAGCTCCTTCTCGGTGTTTTCAGGAGGGTTATTGGACTCTCCTCTGTTTTCAGGAGGGTTCCCCGCTCCTTCTCGGTGTTTTCAGGAGGGTTCTCAGACCCTTCTCGGTGTTTTCAGGAGGGTTCTCAGACTCTTCTCGGTGTTTTCAGGAGGGTTCTCAACCGCTTCTCGGTGTCTTCATGGTTCTCAGCTGCTTCCTGGTGTTTTCAGGAGGGTTCTCAAGCGCTTCTCAGTGTTTTCAGGAGGGTTCCCAGCTCCTTCTCGGTGTTTTCAGGAGGGTTATTGGACTCTCCTCTGTTTTCAGGAGGGTTCCCCGCTCCTTCTCGGTGTTTTCAGGAGGGTTCTCAGACCCTTCTCGGTGTTTTCAGGAGGGTTCTCAGACTCTTCTCGGTGTTTTCAGGAGGGTTCTCAGACTCTTCTTGGTGTTTTCAGGAGGGTTCTCAACCGCTTCTCGGTGTTTTCGTGGTTCTCAGCTGCTTCCTGGTATTTTCAGGAGGGTTCTCAAGCACTTCTCAGTGTTTTCAGGAGGGTTCTCAGATGCTTCTGTGTTTTCAGGAGGGTTCTCAAACTCTTCTTGGTGTTTTCAGGAGGGTTCTCAGTCACTTCTTGGTGTTTTCAAGAGGGTTCTCAACTGCTTCTCGGTGTTTTCAGAGTTCTTAGCTGCTTCTTTGTGTTTTCAGAAGGGTTATTAGATCTTCTTGGTGTTTTCAGGAGGGTTCTCAAGCACTTCTCAGTGTTTTCAGGAGGGTTCTCAGATGCTTCTCAGTGTTTTCGGGAGGGTTATTAGATTCTTGGTGTTTTCAGGAGGGTTCTCAAACTCTTCTCGGTGTTTTCAGATGCTTCTTGATGTTTTCAGGAGGGTTCTCAACCACTTCATGGTGTTTTCAGGAGGGTTCTCAGACTCTTCTCAGTGTTTTCAGACGCTTCTTGGTGTTTTCAGGAGGGTTCTCAACCGCTTCATGGTGTTTTCAGGAGGGTTCTCAGACTCTTCTCAGTGTTTTCAGGAGGGTTCTCAGCCACTTCTCGGTGTTTTTAGGAGGGTTCTCAGCTGCTTCTCAGTGTTTTCAGGAGGGTTCTCAGCTGCTTCTCAGTGTTTTCAGGAGGGTTCTCAGCTGCTTCTCAGTGTTTTCAGGAGGGTTCTCAGCTGCTTCTCAGTGTTTTCTGGAGGGTTCTCAGCTGCTTCTCAGTGTTTTCTGGAGGGTTCTCAGCTGCTTCTCAGTGTTTTCAGGAGGGTTATTGGACTCTTCTTGGTGTTTTCAGGAAGGTTCTCAGGAGGTTTGTTTCCCCCAGACAGCTCCAGACTGAGTCCCCAGCACTTGTCACGGCTGAGCTCAAATCTGTCCTGCCTGCAGGTGGATTTTGTTAATCAGAGAATCACAGACTCACAGATGGTTTGGATTGAAGGACCTTCCCAGCGCCCCCAGTGCCCCCCCTGCCATGAGCAGGGACATCTTCAGCAGCTCAGGTTGCTCAGAGCCCCGTCCAGCCTGGCCTGGGATGTCTCCAGGGACAAATAACATTTGTATCTGAAGTAGTAGAACCTGTGCGCCAATAAATGGAGGTAAAAAGCTTTGCAAATATAACCTTCACAAAATGAATCGCGATCCTGGTGCAATCCAAGCACTGCAATCAAAAAGAGGAGGATGCGTTGGAGAGGAGAAAGAGGAGGAATCAACATATGTCAATTTGTTTGACTTCCTAGGAGACAAGTTGCATTTGTATTTAAACAGACATGAGCAGAAAGCAAAAAGCGCAAGCGATATCTTTAAAAAGTTACCCTGATTTGAAAAAAGAGCGATGAAGAGAGGAAATATTTTCACCATAGCACTGACATCAAACCATTCGCCACATACTTGAATTTACCCCATGAGGCACCTGCTGTGCCCGTGGGACACGGTGACACCGTTCCTCAAGGACCCTCCTCGGCCTGAGACATTTTAACAACTGCTTGAGGTTCTTCTTCTTGAGGCTTAGACACGGAGTACGACGCATATTCAAAATTTGCACCTCTGCCTTCAGCACGAACGATCTTGGCTCGCATGGGGGTCGCAGAGGCACCCCAGAAATCAGTTTAGGCAGGCGATGAGCCCCAAAGAGATTCTATTCCAGCCAGAAGTGTTAATGTTTGACTAACGCAGCACTGCTGCTCATGAACCACCCTGGGAACCACTCGAATGAATCCAGGTCCTTCCCCAGAGCGACAGCTGCACAAGAATAGGGTGGGCAGAGGGTAAACGTGTCTCTTGGGTGAGAAACACGCTGGTTTGCTCACAGTGCGCGAGTTTAATGCGGCCAGACGGGTCCTGAATGATGCCAACAACCCCAGGAGACGCAGACAACCGCGACAAGCGCGTTGTCCCTGGGTCAGCTCTGGAGATGCTCCACAGCTTCGGGCAGCCCCGAGCTCTCTCCTGTGCTCCTGGTGGGACAAGAGCCCCTTTTTGTCCAGGGACAGGTCCCCACAAATGAGGTTCCGCAGCTTCACGAGGGGAAAATCCACGATCCACCTTCCAGTTCACCGGTGAGCGCTCAATGTCCCTGTGACCCGCTCCGGAGGCGAGAGGGCGAGGGGAGCATCCCACGGGATGCGTGAACGAGCTCTGAGTCACGGCGGGTAAGGAGGACAAGCCCACCCTTCCCCAAGCTGATCCCTCACCCCTCTCCCCATCCTGCTCACCTGCTCACTTCCAAAACGTTGTTGACCTTCGCAGCTTCCAGCAGAGCATCTTCTGAAAACAGAGAGAGAAGGAAAAGTGAGTTAGCGGCGAAACGCACAGGCGGACATCGTAACCCAGAGGTGGCAGAGGCGCCTGCAGCAGGGCCCGTGCTCACAGCTCTTGTCATGGAACCACAGGATCATGTGGGTTGGAAAAGACCTTTAAGGTCATCGAATCCAACCGTTCTCCCACCCCTGACACTGCCCCATGTCCTGAGAACCTCCTGTCCGTCTGTCCAGCCCTCCAGGGCTGGTGACTCCAGCACTGCCCTGGGCAGCCTGTTCCAATGCCCCACAGCCCTTTGGGGAAGAAATTGTTCCCCACATCCAACCTCAACCTCCCCTGGCGCAACTTGAGGCCGTTTCCTCTGCTCCTGGCGCTTGTTCCTGGGGAGCAGAGCCCGACCCCCCTGGCTCCAAGCTCCTTTCAGGCAGTTCAGAGATCAGAAGGTCTCCCCTCAGCTCCTGTTCTCCAGCTGAACCCCCCAGGTCCCTCAGCCGCTCCATCACACTTGTGCTCCAGCCCCTCACCAGCTCTGTTCCCTTCTCTCCACTCGCTCCAGCACCTCAAGGCCTTTCTTGGCATGAGGGGCCCAAAACTGAGCCCAGGATTGCGATGGACCCAGCAAAGGCTGGAGCGAAGGGAAAAGGTCCTGCTGGGGCACCCAGTGCTGGGGATGAGCCAAGGAACCAACTGGAGAAACAATGACTTCTCCTGTGTTTGTAAAGCAAACTCCACATCCAGCGAGCTCTGCGGTGCTGGAGGTTTTACAGAGCAGCTGGTTCTGTCATCCTGGGCTGTCACAGCCTCAGCCAGAGGTTTCCAGACATAAGGGCAGTGAGTCCCTGACACAGGCTCAGATGACACCTCCTGGCTGGACAGGGAAAGGACAGAGCCCGGCCCTGACTGAGATGCACGGATCACAGAATCACTTTGGTTGGAAAAGCACCTCAAGATCATCAGTCCAACCATTCCCCACCCCTGGCACTGCCCCATGTCCTGAGAACCTCATGTCCATCTGTCCAACCCTCCAGGGCTGGTGACTCCAGCACTGCCCTGGGCAGCCTGTTCCAATGCCCCACAGCCCTTTGGGGAAGAAATTGTTCCCACATCCAACCTCAACCTCCCCTGGGCAACTTGAGGCCGTTTCCTCTGCTCCTGGCGCTTGTTCCTGGGGAGCAGAGCCCGACCCCCCTGGCTCCAAGCTCCTTTCAGGCAGTTCAGAGATCAGAAGGTCTCCCCTGCAGCTGTACTGGGACATCTGGGGACAATTCTCCCCAATTCTCAGCAGCCTTCAGGTCTTTCCTGCTCTCGCCCCAACATTTTCTGCCTCTTCTCTCCAAGTCATTTGTGCCCATTGCTCACCCTTCTGCCTTACGTCTTTAACCTCTCAACCCACAGATCAGCTCTGTCCCCTGCACCCTGTCCCATCCTCCTGGGTGAGTGTCCTTGCTTGGGGACACGGACACACAGCCACAACCGGACACAGACCACGGCCACAGCTCACCCCAGCAGCCAACGTTCTGCAGATGTTCGAGCTGCACCGCAAACCTCAACGTTTCCTCCGTTGCCCTGGAAGCAGCAGCACTGAGAGCTGCAGGGAGTTATTTTGGCTGACGGATGTCACCACTGCGGCCAAACCAAGAGCTTTCCAGCAGAAATTGCTTGTGCAAAAGCAGATTTACCCAAGCACTGCGCTGTCTCAAGGACAAGTCACATTTCCAGCTTTGAAGAAACACACATACGTTCTGCCATAGAATCAAAGGACAATTTGGGTTGCAGGGATGTTAAAGCTCCCCCAGTGCCCCCCCTGCCATGAGCAGGGACATCTTCACCAGCTCAGGGTGCTCAGAGCCCCGTCCAGCCTGGCCTGGGATGTCTCCAGGGATGGTTCATCTACCACCTCTCTGGCCAACCTGGGCCAGGCTCTCACCACCCTCAGGGGAAACAATTCCTCATACCCAGCCTGAATCTCCCTCCTTTAGTTTAAAACCATCACCCCTTGTCCTATCACAACAGGCCCTGCTCAAAAGTCTGTCCCCATCTTTCTTCTCAGGCTCTTTTAAGTCTGGAAAGGCCACACTAAGGTCTCCCCGGAGCTTCTCTTCTCCAGCTGAACACCCCAGCTCTCTCAGCCTGTCCCCCAGCAGAGCTGTTCCAGACTCACATCATTCCTGTGGCTCCTCTGGCCCCTCTCCAGCAGCTCCATGTGTGTCCTGTGCTGAGGACCCAGAGCTGGACACAGCACCTGGTCAAGCACAACATGGGGTTTCTCCAAACCCATTCACAAAGCAGGAGCAAGGGGCAGGTCACCCTCCGTGGGGACCCCCGAGCTCCCCAGGCCTGACCTCCTGCAGCCCAGAGAGGTGGTGGATGAACCATCCCTGGAGACATCCCAGGCCAGGCTGGACGGGGCTCTGAGCAACCTGAGCTGCTGAAGATGTCCCTGCTCATGGCAGGGGGGGCACTGGGGAGCTGGGAAGGTCCCTTCAACACAAACCATCTGTGATTCTCTGATCCCCACGCTCTCTGGAAAATCCCCCTGCCTGCTTCCCGCACCCTCCCTGCCCCCAGGATTTGGGGCACTCGTGGCTCTGCCCCTCCACCCTCCGCCACCACCACGTGGCTGCTCAAGTCTAAACCGCAACCGCTTCACAAACCGGCTCCTGCACCAAAGCCAGGCCTGAGTCTCGCAGACCTTTTCTAAGCACTAATTACACAAGATTCCTCATAACGTCAGTGAAGTCTCCTGGGTAACCAACCCGGCAGCACGTTACTCACGGGGAAACCGACCTCTGACATGCGACCTGCTGTGGCTCAAAGCTACACATACACGTGGACCGAAAAGCGCACAACAGGTCACAGGGACTGTCCCCTGCGCTTCAGCTCACCCGCGCCAGCCTTTCTAGACCCCAACAGAGGTTTGTGGCCACCCAGCTGCTCCCTTCCCACCGTGGGGTGGACACAAACCACCCCATAGAAACCTTGGGCTTACAAGGGTGGGAACTCATAGAATCACAGAATCATCTTGGTTGGAAAAGCCCATCAAGATCATCGAGTCCGACCGTTCCCCACCCCTGTCCCTGCCCCATGTCCTGAGAACCTCCTGTCCGTCTGTCCAACCCTCCAGGGCTGGTGACTCCAGCACTGCCCTGGGCAGCCTGTTCCAATGCCCCACAGCCCTTTGGGGAAGAAACTGTGCCCAAGATCCAATCTGAACTCAAGTCCTACTCCGAAACCTTTGTACTCGCTCAAAATCTCCTCTGCTCAAAGCAGAAAGCTGGGGAGAAAATTCACCCCAAGAGCTCAAAGCCTCCCCCAGGCAGCTCTGCCCACTGGGATCTGCCCCAGGACCCATCACAAAACACAAAATCACAGGATGCCCTGAGCTGGAAGGACCCACAGGATCATTGGTTCCAGCTGCTGTCCCTGCAGTGACAACCCCACAGGTCACCCGTGTGTCTGAGGACGGTGTCCAGTCTCTTGTTGAACACTGTCAGGTTGGGCCGTGACACCTCCCTGGGAGCCTGTTCAGTGTCCAGCACCTCTGGGGAAGAACCTTTGCCTCATGTCCCACTGACCCCCTGGCACATCTTCTGCTGTTCCCTGGGCTCTGTCACCGGTCCCACCGCAGAGACCCACGAGGGTGCAGCTGAGAATGGCACTGGGTGGTTTATCTCAGTGGTGAAGGCGAAGCTCGTCATCTTCCCTCAACCTAATCACTAGTGGACCCACCACAAACCAACCCCCCCAGGGCTTGGGATCAACCCCAACCCCGCCAGCCGGGCTCCATCCCCCCAGAGGGACCCCAAGCCCGCTCCCCACTGATCACCGTCCCCAGCGATAGTCACCCTTGGAGCGCTGGTCCCGCAGGTAGCAGTAGGCCAGGGCAGCCAGCCCGGCGGGCATCGCTGCGACCAGGGGGCCGCTCCAGCGCCCGCCGGGCTCTCCTCCGCGGTGGCAGAACCGCTGCCGTGGTCCCGGTTCTCCGGGGGCCGCTGCCGCGCCGGGTGGTCCCGAGATGGGACAGAGAAGCCGGGGGGGTCGCAACAAGGCCAGGCCGGGGATCTGTGGGTTCGAGTCCCGCTTGCGGCACCTCCCCGCGGCTATGGGGGTGCACCCCAGGGCTGGCCCTGTTATAGTGGGGGGGGCCCCCGGGCCTGCCACCGTTAATAGAGGTGTCCCCCCCGGGCCCGGCCCCGTTGCCAGGGGTGCCCCCCCCAGTCCCCGCCGCCCCCCCGGGGCCGGGTCCCCCCCCGGCAGCTCCGCGCTCATTGGCTGCGGCGCGGGCTCGCAGCGCCCCCTAGCGGCCAAACCTAGCAACCGCCGCCTGGCGCTCCCGGCCCCCTCCGCTAGCGCCGGAGCCTCGTAGTGTCCCCGGGACGGCGACAGCCACGGCTGCGCCCGGAGGAGCCGCGCCAGCCCCGGCGGAGGCGGGCGGGCCGCCAGGGAAGCCAACATCACCCCTGCGCTCCCCGCGGTGCCGCTCGGACCTTCCCCCCCCACCGCCTCACGGCCGCTGAGGCCGGGGAACCAAGATGGCGGCCGCCGGCAACCCGGCGCGGGCAGAGCGGCGGCGCGGGGGTGCGCGCAAAGGCTGCTGGGAGCTGTAGTCCTCCCGGGGCGCTTCGCCGCGCTGCTGCTTCCGTCGTGGACTACAACTCCCAGGAGGCGCCGAGGAACGGCGGCGCCGCGCGGGGCATGGCGGGGCGGCGTGGGGTTGGCGGCGGGTAAGAGGCGGGGCCGCGGGTTCGAGACCCGCATGGGCCTGGCCGCGCGTGCGCACGTGGGCGTGCAAAGACACTCGTGAAAACACACTCGTGCACACACGCACTCGTGCACCCTCCGAAGTGTGTGCGCACAGAGTGCAGACATGAGTGCGCACACACAGGTGTGTGTTTCCCAGCCAGGGGCGGATTTGCACACTAGCCAGGGGAATTGGCACAGCAATAAAGGGGGATTTGCACACCAGCCAGGGGGATTTGCACACTAGCCAGGGGGGATGTGCACAGCAATAAAGGGGGATTTGCACTCCAGCCAGGGGGATTTGCACAGTAACCAGGCCCCATAACACAACAACAAGGGGGATTTGCACAGCAATAAAGGGGGATTTGCACACCAGCAAGGGGGATTTGCACACCTGCAAGGAGGATTTGCACACCAAGAAGGTCGATTTGCAAAGTAACCAGGGGGCTTTGCACACCAACAAGTGGGTTTTGCACAGCAACAAAGGGGATTTGCACACCAGCTGGGGAGATTTGCACACCAACAAGCATGATTTGCACACCAATAAAGGGGATTTGCACAACAACAAGGGGGATTTGCACACCAAGAAGGTGGATATGCACAGTAATCAGGGGGATTTGCACACCAACAAGGGGGATTTGCACAACAGCCAGGTGAATTTGCACAACAAGAAGGGGCATTTGCACACCAACAAGGGGGATATGCACAGTAATCAGGGGGATTTGCACACCAACAAGGGGGATTTGCACAACAGCCAGGTGAATTTGCACAACAAGAAGGGGGATTTGCACACCAACAAGGGGGATTTGTACAGTACCCAGCAGGATTTGCACACCAACAAGGGGGATTTGTACAGTAACAAGGGGCATTTGCACACCAAGAAGGTGGATATGCACAGTAATCGGGGGGATTTGCACACCAACAAGGGGGATTTGTACAGTACCCAGCAGGATTTGCACACCAACAAGGGGGATTTGCACACTAACAAGGCGGATTTGCACAGTATCCGGGCAGATTTGCATGCCCAGGTGCGTTTTGTGCTGCCGATATGGGATTTGGGACAGACCCACATCAAATCTCCATGTTCAGACCCTTCCATCCCCTAAAAAAGCATCAAAATACCCCAAAAAGCTGTCCCCAAAAAGCCCCTCAGCTGTCCAGGCCCCTCCCCACCGCCACACGAGCAGTAAAAGCTTCTTGCTAGATGATAAAAATACATATAACCGGATGCTCGAGCAAAAACAACCTATCGTAGAATAGCGTATTTGAGGGCCAAAACGAAAGGCAAACCGCATGGGGAGGAGGACTCGCCGCAAAAGCAAAGAAATGCTCCTTTAAATGATGGCGCAGTGGCCAAAAATGCTTTTCCTCGCTCAATTTGGCACCCCCGGGAGCGCTGCTGTTCCCATCTCTTCCAGCTCCATCAATATTTCAGAGCCGGAGGAATGTTCCCCCCCGTCTCTCACGTGGATTTCGAGCCGCGGGAGGATAACAGGCGCTTCTGCTTGGCTATTTGGTGAAGGAAATGATATTAAGTGATGCTGCGTGCAGGGGGAAGCTGCCCAGAGCCCTTTTTCACCCCGATTTCTTAATTATTGCAGCGGTTTGCATGGTTTGATGTTCTGCGCCGTCGCTTGGGCGCTTTAATTGGCCCCAACAGCACCCGGGGTGTTGAAACTGGGTCATTAATGAGGCGCGTTTTAGCAAGAAAAAGGAATAAATGCGAGGGGTTGGTAACAAAAATAAGACCAGGTTTATTGAGAAATAAATTGGGAGGGCAGGGGGTGATAGAGGAGAGAAGGTTTTGGGGTGAATGGGGAGATTACAGCCTTTGTGGGGGGGTGGTCCCCTGGTTCCCCTCCCAGTTACCGCTGGTCGGTACTGGGGGCGGCCAGAAATGGGGGGTTCTGCCCCCAGTTTGGGCTGGTTGGGGTTAGGATGTGGGAGCTGCTGGTGGTACAAGCAGCCCAGTTCTCCCAGTTCCCCCAGACCAGTTCTCCCAGTCCCCTCAGCCCCGTTCTCCCAGTTTCCCCAGCCCAGTTCTCCCAGTTTCCCCACCCCATCAGCCCAGTTCCCCCAGTTCTCCAGCTCTTCCATCAGCCCAGTTCCCCCCAGTCCATCAGCCCAGTTCCCCCAGTTCCCCACCTCCATCCACCCAGTTCTCCCAGTCCCCTCAGCCCAGTTCTCCCAGTTCACTCAGCCCAGTTCTCCCAGTTCCCCCACCCCATCAGCCCAGTTCCCTCAGTTCTCCAGCTCTTCCATCAGCCCAGTTCCCCCAGTTCCCCACCTCCATCCACCCAGTTCCCCTAGTTTCCTCAGCTCCCCCAGCCCAGTTCCCCCAGTTCCCCAGCTCCATCAGCCCAGTTCCTGTTCCCCCATTCCAGTGCTCCCACTTCTCCCAGTTCCACCAGCTCCCCCACTCCAGCTCCCCCATCCCAGTCCCCCAGTTGCCCCATTCCAGTTCTCCCGGCTCATCTCCCCAGTTCCCCCAGTCCCCCAGACCAGCTCCCCAGTTCCCCCTTCTCACCCATCCCACCTCTCCCAGTTCCCCCAGTTCCTGAGCCCAGTTCCCCAACCCCTCCGGCCCAGCTTGTCCGGCTCCCCCAGCTTCCCAGCCCAGCTCCCCTGGCTCTCCCACCTTCCACAGCCCAGTTCCTCCAGCTCATCTCCCCAGTTCCCACATCTCCCCCAGTTCCCCAATCCCAGTTCCCCAATCCCAGTTCCCCCAGCCCAGCTCCCCAGTTTCCCAGCCCAGTTCCCACAGCTTTCCCCAGTTCCCCCAGCTCAGTTCTCCCAGGTCCCCAGCTCATCTCCCCAGTTCCCCCAGTTCCCCCAGTTCATCTCCCCAGTTCCCCATCCCAGTTCCCCCATCCCAGTTCCCAGAGCTCCCCCAGCTCCCCAGCCCAGCTCTCCCAGCTCCCCAGCTCATCTCCCCAATTCCCCCAGTTCCCCCAGTTCATCTCCCCAGTTCCCCATCCCAGTTCCCAGAGCTCCCCCAGCTCCCCAGCCCAGTTCTCCCAGCTCCCCAGCCCCTCTCCCCAATTCCCCCAGTTCCCCAGCCCAGTTCCCCATCCCAGTTCCCCCATCCCAGTTCCCACATCTCCCCCAGCTCCCCAGCTCATCTCCCCAATTCCCCAGTTCCCCAGCCCAGCTCCCCAGTTCCCCCACCCCAGTTCCCCCAGTTCCCGAGCTCATCTCCCCAGTTCCCCCATCCCAGTTCCCACAGCTTCCCCAGTTCCCCAGCCCAGTTCTCCCAGCTCCCCAGCTCATCTCCCCAGTTCCCCCAGTTCCCCAGCCCAGTTCCCCCAGCTCCTCTAGTTCCCCAGCCCAGTTCCCCCAGCTCATCTCTACAGTTCCCCCACCCCAGTTCCCCCAGCTCATCTCCCCAGTTCTCCAGCCCAGCTCCCCAGTTCCCCCACCCCAGTCCTCCCAGCTCACCTCCCCAGTTCCTCCAGTGCCCCCAGTTCCCCATAGGGTTTCTGTGCCTGCAGATCCACCTGCCCCATTTTGGGTGCTGCCCCTCTGCTGGCCCTGCCTGGGGCCCTGGGTGTCTGCCTGGGGGGGGAAAGGCCGGGGGTGCCGGGACCTGCTGTGCTCACCTGGGGACAGCGTGGGGGAAAAGCAGGTTTTGAGGGTGGAGCAGATGTGGGGGTGTTGGGAAGGGCTGGGGGGACAGGGGACAGGGTCACCCTGCACCATAGGATCACAATTATTTGGTTTGGAAAAGACCTTTAAGGTCATCAAGTCCAACCGTTCGCCACCCTTGGCACTGCCCCATGTCCTGAGAACCTCATGTCCGTCTGTCCAGCCCTCCAGGGCTGGTGACTCCAGCACTGCCCTGGGCAGCCTGTTCCAATGCCCCACAGCCCTTTGGGGAAGAAATTGTTCCCAGATCCAACCTCAACCTCCCCTGGCGCAACTTGAGGCCGTTTCCTCTGCTCCTGGCGCTTGTTCCTGGGGAGCAGAGCCCGACCCCCCTGGCTCCAAGCTCCTTTCAGGCAGTTCAGAGATCAGAAGGTCTCCCCTCAGCTCCTGTTCTCCCAGGGGGTGTCGGGAAGGGCTGGGGGGGGACACGAGGGGACAGGCCCCTCTGCACCAGCCACAGCGAAGTCCAGTGGCTGGAAACCCCATGGCCGGGCACCCACCTTGTCCCCAGCCCTGCTGTCACCCACTGAGGTCCCCATGGCGAGGTTTCCACAGGACGATCCAAGTCCTGCTTGGTTCGTTTTTCCATGTCAGGGTTGGGGAGCCCAAAGGTCCCCATGGACAGGGCACGGTGACACCCCCGCACCCCCTGTCACCACATCCTGGGAAGGGGCTCTGTGTCCCCAGTCACACTAGGGGTACGATGCTCATGACTGTACAGGGGACGTGCTCACTGGGCACTGATCACCTGTGTCCCAAATCACAGCAGGGGAACGATGCTCGTGGCTGCACGAGGGGACATGGTCACTGAGCACCAGCCCACTGTGTCCCTGGTCACAGCAAAGGGAGGATGCTGGTGGTTGCACGAGGGGTTGTGCTCACCAGGGAGCTGCTCAGCAGGGACCTGCCATGTCCCTGGTCACACCAGGGATACGATGCTGGTGACTGTACAGGGGATGTGCTCACCGGGCACCGATTGTCTGTGTCCCTGGTCACACCAAGGGGACGATGCTGGTGACTGCACAAGGAGATGGTGGCAGCGCAGCCACCGAGCACAGGGTCAGGGCGAGGGTCCCTCTCCTACACTGTTGGCACCCCAGCCCCTCTGTCCTGCTTGCAAAGGAAACTCTTTGAAAATGGGGAGAATGGGGCCCTAGGGTGACGCTGGGGTGCGGGACAGGATGGGGTGAGTGTGTCTGGGGGGGTGTGCACCCATGGGCGTGCAGGCAGTGACATGTGCGCACCTGTGTGTGCACCCCTGTGTGTGCACCCATGTCTGTGTGCAGGCAAGGGACACACGTGTGCATCCATGTGCACGTGTACAGGAGGGGACATGCGCGTGCAAGTGGGGACGCCCTGGTGCCCCCCCGGGCTTTCCCCCCACCCCGTGCTCCTGGGGCCGCCCCCAGACTGTCCCACCTCCCCAGGGGGTCCCCTCGCCCCCCCGCTGCTCCCGGGGCCGCCCCCAGACTCTCTGCCCCTCTGGTCTCCCGGTGCCATCCCCCGAGCTGCCGGTCCGGGACTCCCCACCCGGTCCCGCCCCCTCCTCCCGATGCCCCCCAGTCTCTCCCCTCCCGGCGCTCCCGTGGCCCCCCCGGGTCTCTTCCCTCCCCGGTTCTCTCTGCAACCCCCAGTGCTCCCCCCCCACCGCTCCCCCAGTGCTGCCCCGGAGCTCCCTGCACCCCCCCCGGCTCCCTCCTGGTCCCCCGGTGCCCCCCCCGGTGTCCCCCCCCCTAATGCTCCCGGTGCTCCCCCGGTCTCTTGCGGTGCTCCCTGCACCCTCCACCATCTCCCCCCCGCTCTGTCCCCCTCCGGTCTCCCCCCAACCAGTGTCCCGGGTCCCCCCGGTGCTCCCCGTGCCGCCCAGGTCTCTCCCTCCACCAGCCCCCCGGTCCCTCTCCCGGTGCTCCCGGTCTCTCCCCCGCTGGTGCTCCCTGCACCCCGACCCCCGGTACCCCGCTGCCGCCCCCGAGATGACACTCTCTGCTCCCGGTCCCCTCCGGTCTCTCCCCGCCACGGTGCTCCCGGCGCCCCCCCGGCCCCTTCCCTCCCCGGTTCTCTCTGCAACCCCCAGTGCTCCCCGCACCGATCCCCCGGTGCTACCCCGGATCTGCCGCTCCCCCCCGGTTCTCCCTGCACCCCGACCCCCGGTACCCCGGTGCCCACCTCGAAACGACTCTCTCCTCTCCCGACCCCCCCGGTCTCACCGCCCGGTCCCCCCCCCGGTGCTCCCGGTGTCCCCCCGGTCTCTCCCCACCGATCCCCGCGTCCCCGTCCGGTGCTGCCGGTGTTCCCCCGGTCTCCCCGCACCGATCCCCGGGTCCCCGCCCGGTGCTGCCGGTGTCCCCCCGGTCTCCCCGCACCGATCCCTGGGTCCCCGCCCGGTGCTCCCGGTGTCTCCCCGGTCTCCCCCCACCGATCCCCGGGTCCCCGCCCGCTGGTCCCGGTGTCCCCCCGGTCTCTCCCCCCGGTTCTCCCTGCATCCCGACCCCCGGTCCCCCGGTGCCGCCCCTGGGATGACTCTCTCCCTTCCCCGGTCCCCCCCGCCCGGGCCCCGCGGCCGCCCCGCCCCGGGCCCCGCCCCGGCCCATCGCGCACCGCGCACCGGCGATGCCGCCGCCGCCGTAACGCGGCACTGGCCGTGAAGGGGGGGGGGGAGGAAGAAGGAAAACAGAAAAGGGGGTGTCCCGGGGCTATGTCGGGGCGCGACAGCGTCCAGATCCCCGACGACCGGGACTTCGGGGCGTTCCGGGCGGAGTGCGAGTCGGAGCGCGGCTGGAGCTTGACCTACAGCAAGGGGGGGGTCGCGGTCTGGGTGCAGCTGCTGGAGCCCGAGCGCTCCCTCCATAAGATCAAGGTGAGACCCCCAAGCGGGGGGACCCAGCGCCTGGGGAAGGGCAGGGAGCCGGGGGGTGGTGGGGAATAGGGGGCAACGGGGATGCTGGGGGGCAGCGAGGGGTCCTGGGGGAGCTGGAGGGAAGTGGGGACACTGGGGTGATGCGGCACCCTGGGGTGAGCGGGGACCCCGGGGTTAGTGGGGACTTGGGGGGTGATGCGGCACCCTGGGGCGAGTGGGGACCCCATGGTGAGTGGGGATTTGGGGGTGAGCAGGGACCACACAGCAAGTGGGGACTTGGAGGGGTGAACCAGCACACGGGGCTGAGCAGAGACCCCGGGGTTAGTGGGGACTTGAGGGGTGATACAGCACCCTGGGGTGAGTGGGGACCCCGCACTGAGTGGGGACCCCAGGGGTGAAGCAGCACCCTGGGGTGAGCGGGCACCCCAGGGTGAGCGGCGACTTGGGGGGTGAACCAGCACCCTTGGGTGATGCAGCACCCAGAGGGGAAGAGGGATGGGGTGAACCGGCACCCTGGGGTGAGTGGGGACCCCAGGGGTTAGTGGGGACTTGGGGGTGATGCAGCCCACTGGGGGGCTCGCAGTTGATGTCCCCCACCCCACAGCCACTTTGGGGACAGTGATGGTTGCCGAGGAGCCCCCGAGGCCACTGAATCCCATGTCCCAGGGCAGGGGGGCTGGGACATGCTCCCCCCCACACTGGGGGGACACCCAGACTCCATGTCTGGTCCCCATGTCCCTGTGCAGAGTGGCGATTTGGGGCGTGAGTGGGGACCCCACAACAAGTGGGGACTTAGGGGGTGAACCAGCACCCTGGAGTGAGTGGGGACCCCGGGGTAAGTGGGGACTTGGGGGGTGAACCAGCACCCCAGGGTAAGCAGGGACAGTGGGTGCAAGCAGGAATACTGTGACAAGTGGGGACCCTGGCTTGATGTGACACCCTGGGGGGTGAGCAGGGACCCCAGGGGTTTTTGGGGACCCTGGGGCCAAAAGAGACCGGGGATGAGCCAGCACCCTGGGGTGGCTGGGGCCCACAGGGGTTAGTGGGTACCCTGTGGCAAGTGGGGACCCTGGGGTGACACAGCACCCTGTAAAAAGGGATCCCAAGATACGTGGGGACCCAGGGGTGAGCTGGCACCCCAGGACAAGTGGGGACTCTGGGAGTGAGTGGGGACCCCAGGAGTGAGCAGGGACAAGTAGGGACCCCTGGGGACAAGGGGGGTGACTGGGGACTCACCTGGGGGCAA
Source organism: Columba livia (assembly GCF_036013475.1). Taxonomy (NCBI): domain Eukaryota; kingdom Metazoa; phylum Chordata; class Aves; order Columbiformes; family Columbidae; genus Columba; species Columba livia. The sequence goes on from NC_088602.1 coordinate 1,538,565, forward strand.
ACAGGAACCCCCGGGAGTGTGTGACCATGAGGCCTCCGTGCTACTTGTCCCCTCCAGTCCCAGGAATGTCCCCAGCACTCGCTACACTGAGATGTGGCTAGGGGGTCTGGGGAACACCGGGGTGTCCCCTTCTGGGCTGTCCCCTCACTGGAGGGGACACTGGAGCTCCCACAGCTCTGCGGGTCCCCAGTGTCCCCCCGCGGGTCTCCTGTCGCCGGTGCCGCTCTGCCGGGCTGGCACGGGCTCATCCTGGCACGTCCCTCCGGCACCGCGGGGACACGGGCAGTGTCAGTGGGAAAACTTGAGGACAGGAGCAGCGTCAGGCTGGGGACGCTGGTGGCCACGGGCCACCGGGACACGCTGGAGCCTCCGCAGGGCTGGCGGTGTCCCCGTCCCGCCGGCACCCCCGCAAAGGGGGCCAGGGGGCCGGATCGTTGTCACCGCCAGGGTGACAGCCTGGTGGTGTCGGTGGCGGTGGTGGTGGCGGTGACAGTGGTGGCGGTGACAGTGGTGGCGGTGGCGGTGCGGCCTGCTCGCTCCCGGCTCTGCAGCAGCCGCGCAAACAAGCAGCTCCGGCAGCGCCGGGGAAACCTGTCCCTGGGGTGGTGACAGCGGCGGCGGCGGCACCGCCGGGAACCCGCCTCTGTTTGCTGGCGGGCGCCGGCGCGGCGGAGCCCGGGCTGCGCGTTCGGGTCGCCGTGACCCAGGGATGGGTCCCTACGGTGGCAGCGAGTCCCATGGGGTGCGGGGGGTCCTGGTGCTGCCCCCCAAGCAGGGGTGTGAACCCAACCCCGCACAGGGACATGGGGACCAGACGTGGGGTCTGGGTGTCCCCCCAGTGTGGGGGGGAGCATGTCCCAGCCCCCCTGCCCTGGGACATGGGATTCAGTGGCCTCGGGGGCTCATCGGCAACCATCACTGACCCCAAAGTGGCTGTGGGGTGGGGGACATCACCTGGGAGCCCCCCAGTTCACTCTGGTGGCACTTGGGGACCCCGAGAAAGATGCATGGGGGGACCTGACACAACCCAGGGTTGATTAATCAGCAGTGCTTGAAACATGGGGTTTGGTGGTTTCAGAGGCTCCTCATTAATTGTCCCTGTCCCCAAAGTGGCTGTGGAGTGGGGGACACCAACTGGGAGCCCCCCAGTTCATGCTGGTGGCACTTGGGGACCCCAAGAAAGATGCACAGGGGGACCCAACAAAACCAAGGGTTGATTAAGCAGCAGCGCTTGGGATTCGGTGGCCTTGTGGGCTCCTCGTTAATTGTCCCTGTGTCCCCAGCCCTGCTGCTTGCTGTGGGGGTGCTGCCGCACCCCAAAGTGTCACTGGTGGGGTTGGGTGCTGCTCTCTGTGGGTGCGCACACATAACGGGGTGAGTGTCCCCTGCCTGTCCCCTGCCTGTCCCCTGCCCGCCCCAACGGTCCCACTGTGCCACGTCTACCCACAGCGACCGGACGTGCACCAGGATGTCCTGGTCCTGGGGTGGCACCAGGATGTCCTGGTCCCCAAGGGCGTCACAGCCCCCCTAGAGCTGTCACAGCCTTCCCAGGGCTGTCACAGCCCCCCAGGCCCATAGCAGCCCCCCCAGAGCTGTGACAGCCCCCAGGCCCATAGCAGCCCCCCCAAGGCCGTGTGGTCCTTCACTCTCCATTTTGGGGTGTCCCCCAGGTTCGGGGCGCTGCTCAGCTCAACTCCGTCAAGACGTCACTTTGTCCCCAAAACCCCAAGGTGTTGGGGACTGTGGGGGGGACCTGCAGTCCCTGTGCCACCCCCCAGGTCCCCAGCAGCCCCCGGGATGTCCCCGTGGGGTTTCATGCTGCACGTGGCATCACTGACGTGGCACCACAGGGACAAAGCGGGGGGTCCGTCCCCCCGACTTTGTGGCGGGTCTGGGGGCTGTGGTGGCGCCCGCAGCCCCCGGAGCTGTTTTCTCGCTGCTTTTCTCGCTTCGGTGTCGTAATGAAACGAAACCCGAAGGTGGCAGCTGCCACCACCCCCTGTCCCCCCCCTCGTCCCATTAGGGATGCAGGTCTCGTCTAACCTGTTTTTGGGAGGCTGGAAACAAGTTTGTGCCACCGGGGCCTGACACAACCCGGGGCTGATTCAGCAGCGGCGCTTGGGAGTCGGTGGCCCCGGGGGGCTCCTCGGCAACCGTCACTGTCCCCAGAGTGGCTGTGGGGTGGGGGACACCAACTGGGACCCCCCAGTTCACTGGTGGCACTTGGGGACCCTTGTAAAGATGCACGGGGGAACCTGACACAACCAAGGGTTGATTAATCAGCAGCGCTTGGAATATGGGATTTGGTGGCCTCATGGGCTGCTCATTGATTGTCACTGTCCCCAAAGTGGCTGTGGGGTGGGGGACACCAACCAGGACCCCCCCCAATCACACTGGTGGCACTGGGGGAGCCTGCTAAAGATGCACGGGGGGACCTGACACAACCAAGGGTTCATTAGTCAGCAGCGCTTGGAATATGGGATTTGGTGGCCTCGTGGGCTGCTTATTGATTGTCACTGTCCCCAAAGTGGCTGTGGTGTGGGGGACACCAACTGGGAACCCCCCATTTACACCAGTGGCACTTGGGGACCCTGGAAAGACGCATGGGGGGACCTGACACAACCCAGGGCTGATTCATCGTCAACGCTGGGACATGGGATTTGGTGGCCTCAGGGGATCCTCGGCAACTGTCACTGTCCCCAAAGTGGCTGTGGGGTGGGGGACACCAACCAGGACGCCCCCCAATCACACTGGTGGCACTTGGGGACCCTGGTAAAGATGCACAGGGGGACCTGACACAACCATCAGCAGCTCTTGGGACATGGGGTTTGGTGGCCTTGGGGGCTTCTCATTAATTGTCACTGTCCCCAAAGTGGCTGTGGGGTGTGGGACCAACTGGGACCCCCCCCAGTTCGCACTGGTGGCACTTGGGGACCCTGGTAAAGACACGCGGGGGGACCTGACACAACTGAGGGTTGATTTGGGATTTGGTGGCCTTGTGGGCTCCTTGTTCATTGTCACTGTGTCCCCAAAGTGTCCGTGGGGTGGGGGACACCAACTGAGACCCCCACATTCACACCGGTGGCACTTGGGGACACGAGTCCCCCAGGAAAGATGCTCTGAATGGAGCGAAGCCATCGCATGGGACACATGGGGAAGGGACCCGTGGTTGGGTTGTCCCCATCCCTGGCCAGACCTCGGCTCCGCTCGTTAATTATTGCACCCCGGCTCCACTCGTTAATTATTCATCGTCAGGTCACCTTGAGACGCGGCGTCTGGTCGCTAATGATCCCGATTAACATCCGGGCCGCGGGGGGGATCTGCTCTTTAATTAATGACCCCGTGGCTGCGGGCAGGAGGGGATGTCACCAGCGCTTGGTGACACTGTCACCCCGCCCCGGGATGTGGGGCAGGGGGTGAGTTGTCCCCATTCCCCTCCACCAGGGGACATTTTGCTGTTGGTTTTTCCTCCTCGCACCGCAGACGTCAGAGTCAATATTGACTCAGGGCTGGTGCTTCCCGGCTGCCACCGTCCCCTCTCCTGGTGACACCGGTGACATGAGTCACGTCCCGCCCCCCACCGGGTGCAGGCGGGGCCTGAGTTACCCGCTGCCTGCGTGGGCAGCGCTACCCGACCTGCCTGCCCGCGTGGGGACAACGGGGGGTCCCCGAGGGTGTCACCTGGGGGTGTGTGACGCTGCTTCGCTGGGATGTCCCCGAACGAGTTTCTGGCAGACTGGAGGCTCATGGAGATGAGGGGTGAGGGGGATGAGGCTCATGGGGATGGGGGGTGATGCGAGGGATGGGGATGAGCAGCGGTGACATGGGACGGGGTCTGTGGGATGGGGACAGGCTATGTGGGGTTGGGGACAGGCTCTGTGGGGCTGGGGACAGGCTCTGTAGGATGGGGACAGGACTCATGTGATGGGGACAGGCTCTGTGGGGCTGGGATGGACTCTGTGGGGTTGGGAATGGGCTCTACTGAGTTGGGGACAGGGACTGTGGAATTGGGGACAGGCTCTGTAGGATGGGGACAGGATCCATGCGATGGGGACAGGCTCTGTGGGGCTGGGGACAGACACCGTAGGAATTGGGACAGGCTCTGTGGGGCTGGGATAGGCTCTGTGGGTTTGGGGACAGAATTCATGGGGCTGGAGATGGACTTGGTGGGGTTGGGGACAAGCTCTATGGGTTTGGGGGCAAGCTCTGGGCTTGGGGACAGGCTCCATTGGGATGGAGACAGGCTCTGTGGGGCTGGGGACGGGCTCTGTGGGGCTGGGGAATGGGCTCCATGGGGTTGGAGATGGGTTCCAGTGGGGCCGGAACAGCATCCATGGCACTGGGGACAGGTTCCATGGGGATGGGGACAAGTTCCATGGGGTTGGGGACAGACTCTGTGGGGTTGGGAATGGGCTCCAGTGAGTTGGGGACAGGCTCTATGGGATGGGGACAGGCTCTATAGGGATGGGGATAGATACTGTAGGATGGGGATGAGCTCCATGGGGTTGGGGACAGGATCTATGCAATGGGGATGGGCTCTGTGGGGCTGGGACAGGCTCTATGGGATGGGGACAGGCACTGTAGGCTTGGGGACAGGATCCATGCGATGGGGACAGGCTCTGTGGGATGGGGACAGGCTCTGTGGGATGGGGACAGATACTGTAGGATGGGGATGAGCTCCATGGGGTTGGGGACAGGTTCTATGGCACCGGGGACAGGCTCTGTGGGGCTGGGACATGCTCTGTGGGATGGGGACAGGATCCATGCAATGGGGATGGGCTCTGTGGGGCTGGGACAGGCTCTGTGGTACAGGGATGGGCTCTGTGGGGTTGGGGACGGGTTCCATGGCATTGGGGACAGCCTCTGTGGGATGGGGACAGACTGTGGGGCTGGGAATGGGCTCCATGGCGTTGGGGACAGGGACTGTGGGATTGGATACAGGCTCTATGGAGCTGGGGACAGACTCCATGGGGCTGAGATGGGCTCTGTGGGGTTGGGGACAGGCTCCGTGGGGTTGGCTCTGTGGAATGGGAACAGACTCTGTGGGGTTGGGGACAGGCTCCATGGGACAGGGACGGGCTCTGTGGGTGCAGAATCTGACACTCGCTGCTGAGGGTGCAGTGCCAGACAGTGGCACTCCTAACCCCGTAAAACCGCTCCTAACCCCATAAAACCACTCCTAACCCCCTAGAGCCACTCCTGAACCCCTAAAACCCATCTTGAACCCATAAAACTGCCCCTAAACCCATAAAACCACTCCTAAACCCCTAGAGCCACTCCTAAACCCCTAAAACTGCTTCTAAACCCCTAAAACCACTCCTAAACTCATAAAACCACTCCTAACCCCCTAGAGCCACTCTTCAACCCTTAGAACCCATCTTAAACACATAAAACTGCTCCTAAACCCATAAAACTGTTCCTAACCCCCTAGAGCTGCTACTAAACCCCTAAAACTGCTCCTAAGCCCCTAGAACCACTCCTAATCCCCTAAAACTGCTCCTAAACCCCTAAAACTGCTCCTAAGCCCCTGGAACCGCTCCTAAACCCATAAAACCACTCCTAAACCCATAAAACCACTCCTAACCCCCTAGAGCCACTCTTTAACCCTTAGAACACATCTTAAACACATAAAACTGCTCCTAAACCCCTAAAACTGCTCCTAAGCCCCTGGAACCGGTCCTAAATCCTTGAAACCGCTCCCAAATCCCTGGAGCCACTCCTAAACCCCTAAAACTGCTGCTAAGCCCCTAGAACCACTCCTAAACCCCTGAAACGGCTCCCAAATCCCTGGAGCTGCTCCTGCCCCCCTAAAACTGCTCCTAAACCCCTAAAACTGCTGCTAAGCCCCTAGAACCACTCCTAAACCCATAAAACCACTCCTAACCCCCTAGAGCCACTCTTCAACCCTTAGAACCCATCTTAAACACATAAAACTGCTCCTAAACCCCTAAAACTGCTCCTAAACCCCTGGAACCGGTCCTAAACCCTTGAAACCGCTCCCAAATCCCTGGAGCCACTCCTAAACCCCTAAAACTGCTGCTAAGCCCCTAGAACCACTCCTAAACCCCTGAAACGGCTCCCAAATCCCTGGAGCTGCTCCTGCCCCCCTAAAACTGCTCCTAAACCCCTAAAACTGCTGCTAAGCCCCTAGAACCACTCCTAAACCCATAAAACCACTCCTAACCCCCTAGAGCCACTCTTCAACCCTTAGAACCCATCTTAAACACATAAAACTGCTCCTAAACCCCTAAAACTGCTCCTAAACCCCTGGAACCGGTCCTAAACCCTTGAAACCGCTCCCAAATCCCTGGAGCCACTCCTAAACCCCTAAAACTGCTGCTAAGCCCCTAGAACCACTCCTAAACCCCTGAAACGGCTCCCAAATCCCTGGAGCTGCTCCTGCCCCCCTAAAACTGCTCCCAAACCCCTAAAACTGCTGCTAAGCCCCTAGAACCACTCCTAAACCCCTGAAACTGCTCCCAAATCCCTGGAGCCGCTCCTACACCCCTAAAACTGCTCCTAACCCCCCGCAGTGCAGGATGGAGTGCAAGGACGTGCCGGCCGCCACGCTGTACGACGTGCTGCACGACATCGAGTACCGCAAGAAATGGGACAGCAACGTCATCGAGACCTTCGACATCGGGAGGCTCACAGTCAACTCCGACGTGGGCTACTACGCCTGTGAGAAGGCGGGGACACTCAGGGTTGAGGGGGGACACTCGAGCCTTGGGGTTGTCACTGTCACTGCAGCATCCCCCGGTCCAGCATCCCTGGTCCAGCATCCCCAGGTCCAGCATCCCCAGGTCCAGCATCCCCTGGTCCATCATCCCTGGTCCAGCATCCCCAAGTCCAGCATCCCTGGTTCAGCATCCCCATCTCCAGCATCCCTGGCCCAGCATCCCCTGGCCCAACATCCCTGGTCCAGCATCCCCTGGTGCAGCATCCCCAGGTCCAGCGTCCCCGGTCCAGCATCCCCAGGTCCAGCATCCCTGGTCCAGTATTCCCAGCTCCAGCATCCCTGGTCCAGCATCCCCATCTCCAGCATCCCTGGCCCAGCATCCCCTGGCCCAACATCCCTGGTCCAGCATCCCCTGGTGCAGCGTCCCCAGGTCCAGCGTCCCCAGGTCCAGTGTCCCCAGGTCCAGCATCCCCAGGTCCAGCATCCCCTGGTCCATCATCCCTGGTCCAGCATCCCCAAGTCCAGCATCCCTGGTCCAGCATCCCTGGTCCAGCATCCCCATCTCCAGCAACCCTGGCCCAGCATCCCCTGGTCCAACATCCCTGGTCCAGCATCCCCTGGTGCAGCATCCCCAGGTCCAGCATCCCTGATCCAGCATTCCCAGCTCCAGCATCCCTGGTCCAGCATCCCCAGGTCCAGCATCCCTGGTCCAGCGTCCCTGGTCCAGCATCCCCAGGTCCAGCATCCCCAGGTCCAGCATCCCTGGTCCAGCATCCCCATCTCCAGCATCCCTGGCCCAGCATCCCCTGGTCCAACATCGCTGGTCCAGCATCCCCTGGTCCAGCATCCCCAGGTCCAGCATCCACAGGTCCAGCATCTCTGGTCCAGCATCCCTGGTCCAACATCCCCAGGTCCAGCATCCCCTGGTCCATCATCCCTGGTCCAGCATCCCCTGGTCCAACATCCCTGGTCCAGCATCCCTGGTCCAGCATCCCCTGGTCCAACATCCCCAGGTCCAGCATCCCCTGGTGCAGCATCCCCAAGTCCAGCATCCCTGGTCCAGCATCTCTGGTCCAGCATCCCTAGTCCAGCATCCACTGGTGCAGCATCCCCAGGTCCAGCATCCCCTGGTCCAGTATCCCCTGGTGCAGCATTCCCAGGCCCAGCATCCCTGGTCCAGCATTCCCAGGTCCAGCATCCCTGGTCCAACATCCCCAGGTCCAGCATCCCCTGGTGCAGCATCCTCAGGTCCAGCATCCCTGGTCCAGCATTCCCAGCTCCAGCATCCCTGGTCCAGCATGCCCAGGTCCGGCGTCCCTGGTCCAGCATCCCCTGGTCCAGCATCCCCAGGTCCAGCGTCCCAGGTCCAGCGTCCCTGGTCCAGCATCCCTGGTCCAGCATCCCCAGGTCCAGCATCCCTGGTCCAGCATCCCCATCTCCAGCATCCCTGGCCCAGCATCCCCTGGTCCAACATCCCTGGTTCAGCATCCCCTGGTGCAGCATCCCCAGGTCCAGCATCCCTGGTCCATCATTCCCAGCTCCAGCATCCCTGGTCCAGCATCCCCAGGTCCAGCATCCCTGGTCCAGCATCCCCTGGTCCAGCATCCCCGGGTCCAGCATCCCCATGTCCAGCATCCCTGGTCCAGCATCCCCTGGTGCAGCATCCCCATCTCCAGCATCCCTGGCCCAGCATCCCCTGGTCCAACATCCCTGGTGCAGCATCCCCTGGTGCAGCGTCCCCAGGTCCAGCATCCCTGGTCCAGCATTCCCGGCTCCAGCATCCTCTGGTGCAGCATCCCCAGGTCCAGCATCTCTGGTCCAGCATCCCTGGGAAAAACCCGAGTACCACTTTGGGTGGGATTCTGGGGACAGGACGGGGGTGTCTATGCCAGGGGGGGTGTCTCACCCCTGTGTCCCTCCCCGTTGTCCCCAGGGAGGTGTCCCAAGCCCCTGAAGAACCGGGACGTCATCACGCTGCGCTCCTGGCTGCCCATGGGCACCGACTACATCATCATGAATTATTCTGTCAAGCACCCGGTGAGTCCCCTTGGGGGGGCAACCCCCCCAAAATGGGGCTGGGAGGGTGGCAGGGGGTGCTACCCGCCCTGGGATGGACCCGGGGGGTGACAGGGGGAGCTGCCTCCCCAAACCAGGGCTGGGTTTGTCCCATGGTCGCCCAGATGGGTTTTGGGGGGTCTGGGCAGCCCTGCCTGTGCTCAGTGCTTGTCACCGACTTGTCCCCCCCATCAATTGTCACTGTGTCCCCCCCTGCAGAAGTACCCCCCCCGTAAGGACATGGTGCGCGCGGTCTCCATCCAGACGGGTTATCTGATTGAGGGCACAGGCGCCAACAGCTGCACCATCACCTACCTGGCACAGGTGGACCCCAAAGGTAACGGGGGACACACACACTCAGCTTCCCCATCTTGGTGGCGCTTGGGGACAGTCACACCCCCATCCCCCTGTAATGGGGTGATAAATGGGGCTGGATGTTTGCTGGAGCTTGGAGGGGTGGGTGGGTGTGGGGTGGGTTTGGGTGGGCAGGGACAGGCAGGAATGGGCAGGAGCAGGCAGGGATGGCCAGGAACGGGCAGCAGCAGGCAGGGAGACCCCGGAGCAGGCAGGGACAGGCAGCAGAGGGCAGGGACAGGGAGGAATGGCCAGAAGAAGGCAGGGATGGTCAGGAACAGGCAGGAGTGTGCAGGGAGAACCAGGAGCAGGCAGCAGTGGGTGGGGAGGCAGCAGCAAGCAGGAACAGGCAAGGATGGGCAGGAGCAGGCAGGGCGACTCAGGAGCAGGCAGGGATGGGCAGGAGCAGGCAGGAGAAGACAGCAGAGGGCAGGGGCAGGCAGGGACAGGCAGGAACAGGCAGCAGAGGGCAGGGACAGGCAGGGACAGGCAGGAACAGGCAGCAGAGGGCAGGGACAGGCAGGGACAGGCAGGGACATGCAGGTACAGGCAGGGACAGGCAGGAACAGGCAGGAACAGGCAGCAGAGAGCAGGGACAGGCAGGGACAGGCAGGAACAGGCAGCAGAGGGCAGGGACAGGCAGGGACAGGCAGCAGAAGGCAGGGACAGGCAGGGACAGGCAGGGACATGCAAGTACAGGCAGGGACAGGCAGGACCAGGCAGCAGAGGGCAGGGACAGGCAGGGACAGGCAGGAGCAGGCAGCAGAGGGCAGGGACAGGCAGGGACAGGCAGGAACAGGCAGCAGAGGGCAGGGACATGCAGGGGCAGGCAGGAGCAGGCAGCAGAGGGCAGGGACAGGCAGCAGAGGGCAGGGACATGCAGGGACAGGCAGCAGAGGGCAGGGATGCTGGAGCAACGCCAGGAGGGAACATTTTGGGCCCAGTTCTCTTCAAACATTTCTACTTTGGGGTAGACGAGGCAGCCAAAACAGCATTTTTTGGAAGCAAAGCTGAGTCGGCTGTTTGGGCCGAACCCTCGTTTCCCAGAACTGTCCCCAAGGGGGGTGACCCAGGAAGGGGGGGGGTACAGCGAGGGCACCAGGGGTGTCCCCACCCCATCAGTCACCTCTTGTGTCCCCAGGCTCCCTCCCCAAGTGGGTGGTGAACAAATCCTCGCAGTTCCTGGCCCCTAAGGTGAGTCCACGTCCCCGGGCGGGCGGGGGGCGCGCGTGTGTCCCCCAGCACCCCCAGCACCCCAAAACCCTCCCCGGCAGGCCATGAAGAAGATGTACAAAGCGTGTCTGAAGTACCCGGAGTGGAAGGCGAAGCACGAGCCGCAGTTCAAGCCGTGGCTGTACCCCGAGCAGAGCCGGCTGCCGCCGCTGCCGCTGGCCGAGCTGTCCCTGCAGCACGCCGACTCCCTGGAGAACATCGACGAGAGCGCCCTGGCCGAGGGCAAGGACGAGCGCGGCGACGCCAGCGACGAGGACAGCGTTAATTAGCCCCCCCGGGTGCCCCGCCGCGGGGTCGGGTTGGTCTGGTGTCCCCCACATCAGTGCGGGTTGGGGACATGAGTCCCTGTGTCCCCATGTCCGTGCAGGTTGGGGATGTGATCCCTGTATCACCACATCACTTTGTGTCTCTTGTACCCACAGTTTTGGGTTGGGGGATCCCCCCGCTGCTGTCACCTTGTTTGGGGACAAGCATTAAGTAAAGGCCCCCCCAGGATGTTTTTTTCCCTGTGTCCCCCCCATCCATGCAGGTTGGGGACACGAGTCTCTGTATCCCCTTATCAATGCAGGTTGGGGACACGAGTCCCTGTATCCCCTTATCAATGCAGGTTGGGGACACGAGTCCCTGTATCCCCTTATCAATGCAGGTTGGGGACATGAGTCCCACATCACATTGTGTCTCTTGCACCAACACTTTGGGGTTGGGGAACCCCCCACACTGCTCTCACACTGCTTGGGGACCCCCCCATGCTGCTGTCACCTTGTTTGGGGACAAGTAATGACCCCCCCAGGATGGTTTTTTCCCTGTGTCCCCCCCATCCATGCAGTTTGGGGACACGAGTCCCTGTATCCCCCTATCAATGCAGGTTGGGGACATGAGTCCCACATCACTTTGTGTCTCTTGCACCGATGCTTTTGGGTTGGGGGACCCCCCCATGCTGCTGTCACCATTTGGGGACAAGCATTAATTGATCCCCATGATGAGCCCCCAGGGGTTGGTTTGGCCCAGTGTCCCCCCATCAATGCAGGTTGGGGACATGAGTCCCTGTGTCCCCCTATCAATGCAGGTTGGGGACATGAGTCCCTGTGTCCCCATGTCCATGCAGGTTGGGGATGTGATCCCTGTATCACCACATCACTTTGTGTCTCTTGTACCCACAGTTTTGGGTTGGGGGATCCCCCCACAATACTGTCACCTTGTTTGGGGACAAGCATTAAGTAAAGGCCCCCCCGGGATGTTTTTTTCCCTGTGTCCCCCCCATCCATGCAGTTTGGGGACATGAGTCCCTGTATCCCCCTATCAATGCAGGTTGGGGACATGAGTCCCACATCACTTTGTGTCTCTTGCACCGATGCTTTTGGTTTGGGGGACCCCCCCATGCTGCTGTCACCATTTGGGGACAAGCATTAATTGACCCCCCCGATGAGCCCCCAGGGGTTGTTTGGCCCACCGTCCCCCCATCAATGCAGGTTGAGGACATGAGTCCCTGTGTCACCACTTGTCACCACATGACTTTGTGTCTCTTGCACCCACACTTTTGGCTTGGGGGTCACCCCATCTGCTGTCACCTTGTTTGGGGACAAGCATTAATTGACCCCCCCATGGTTCCCCACCCTGGGGTTCTTTTGTCCCTGTGTCCCCCCATCCATGCAGTTTGGGGACACAACTCCCTGTGTCCCCACATCCCTGTGTCCACATGCACCCACACTTTGCTTGGGGGGACCCCCCCACTGCTGTCACCCTGTTTAGGGACAAGTGTTAATTAACCCCCTTGGGCCCCCCTCGGGCATTGGTTTGGCCCAGTGTCCCCCCATCCATGCAGTTTGGGGACATGAGTCCCTGTGTCCCCCCATCAATGAAGGTTGTGTCACTTGAACCCACACTTTTCATTTAGGGGGGACCCCCCCACTGCTGTCACCCTGTTTGGGGACAAGCGTTAATTAATGCCCCCCCCAGGATGTTTTGTCCCCGTGTCCCCCCCCATCCATGCAGGTTGGGGACGCAACTCCCCATGTCCCCACATCACTCTGTGTCCCCATGCACCCACACTTCTCATTTTGGGGGCACCCCCACTTGTGTCACCCTATTTGGGGACAGTGGGGTCATGCTGCCCCCCCTCAAACCAGTGGCTGCCCCCAGGTCCCCCCCACCAGGGGGTGTCTGGTCCCTTCACAGCCACCGGGGGACACCCACATTGTCCCCAAACCCAAAGTGTCCTTCAGTTGTCACCCCGGGGGGGTCACAAAGGAAAGGGGGTGCTCCCAGCACCCCCAAAATCCTGGGGGTGTCTTGGGGGCTCCTGGCACCCCCAAATATGCTGGGGGAGGGTGTTGTGTGGGCTCCTGGCACCCCCATGCATATTGGTGGGCTCCTGGCACCCCCAGATGTGTTGGGGGTCCTGGTGGGGCTCCTGGCACCCCCAAATATTCTGGGGGGGTCTTGGGGGCTCCTGGCACCCCCAGATGTGTTGAGAGGACCTGAGGGGGCTCCTGGCACCCCCAAATATTCTGGGGGGGGGTCTTGAGGGTCTCCCAGCACTCCCATGCATGTTGGGGGGCTCCTGGCACCCCCAGATGTGCTGGGGGGGGGTGTCGTGGGGGCTCCTGGCACCCCCATGAATATTAGGGGGCTCCTGGCACCCCCAAATGTCTTGGGGGGACCTGAGGGGGCTTCTGGCACCCCCAAATATTCTTGGGGGGGTCTTGGGGGGCTCCCAGCACCCCCATGCATGTTGGGGGGCTCCTGGCACCCCCAGATGTGCTGGGGGGGGGTCTCGGGGGTTCCCAGTATCTCCAGGCATGTTTGGGGGTCTCCCAGCACCTCCAGATGTTTTTGGGGGGAGGCGGTGGGTCCTGGCACCTCCATGCATTTTGGGGGGGCTCCCAGCTCTTTCAGACACTCTGGGGGCTCCCAGCGTTTTCAGGCAGGTTTGGGGGGGTTCCCTGCCCCTCCGGCTGTTTTTTGGGGGGTGTTGGGGTGTCCCACCCCCCGTTTCCCGGCGGGGGGGCCCCGCTGTGCGAGCACTTTCCGCGCTGGAATTCGAGGCCTTTGAATCGGGATTTCTGTGGTTTGTTCCTTGGCCGCGCTCCCGTGTCCCCCCCCCCGGGTTCACTTTGCATTGGGGGGGGGGGGAGGAAGATTTTGTACCTTGTACCGGAGCTGATTATTTCAGAATAAAACCAAATAAACCTAAGTCTGGTGTGCAGGGGGGGGGATGTGAACTCTGTCCTGCCCTCCCCCACCCTGTGTCCCACGGTGGGTTCGGCCGGGGCGGGGGGGTCTGTTGTGGTGGGTGCTGCTGGGTGCTGGGGTCCCCCCCACGCTGAACCCCCCCCCCCCGGATTTGTGGAAGGAGGGGACACTCTGGGGGGTTGTTGAGCAATTGGGGGGGGTGGGGGATGAAGAGGAGGATGATGATGGTTGGGGTGGGGGACCCCCTGGGGGTAGCGGGTCGGGGGGGGGCGATGATGAAGAGGAGGATGAGGATGGTTCGGGTGGGGGGACCCCCGGGGGGGGTGCGGATCAATGTGGGGGTGATGAAGAGGAGGATGAGGGTGGGGAGGGGATGCCCTGGGGGGGGTGATGATGAAGAGGAGGGTGAGGATGGCGGGGGCTGGGGGGGACACCCCAATGGGTGCTGAGCAATGCGGGGGGGATGAAGAGGAGGATGAGGATGGTGGGGGGGGGGTGCTGAGCGATGTGGAGTTAATGAAGATGAGGATGGTGGGGGGGACACCCTGAGGAGGTGCGGGTCACTGCGGGGGTGATGATGAAGAGGAGGATGAGGATGGCGGGGAGGGGCTGGGGGGGCACCCCAATGGGGTGCTGAGCAATGTGGGGGGGGGATGAAGAGGAGGATGAGGATGGTTGGGGTGGGGGACACCCTGAGGGGGTGCGGGTCTATGTGGGGGTGATGATGAAGAGGAGGATGAGGATGGGGGGGGGGAGTGCGGAGCAATGGGGGGGTTAATGAAGATGAGGATGGTGGGGGAGACACCCTGAGGGGGTGCGGATCAATGGGGAGGTGATGATGAAGAGGAGGATGAGGATGAGGGGACACCCCAACGGGGGTGTTGAGCATTGGGGGGTGATGAAGAGGAGGATGAGGATGGTCGGGGGGGTGCTAAGCAATGTGGAGTTAATGAAGATGAGGATGGTGGGGGGGGACACCCTGAGGGGGTGCGGGTCACTGCAGGGGTGATGATGAAGAGGAGGATGAGGATGGGTGGGGGAGTGAGGAGCAATGTGGAGTTAATGAAGATGAGGATGGTCGGGGGGAGACCCTGAGGGGGTGCGGGTCAGTGGGGGGGTGATGATGAAGGGGAGGATGAGGATTGGGGGGGGCGGCTGGGGGGGACACCCCGAGGGGGTGTTGAGCAACTAGGTTGAGGAAGAGGATGATGAGGATGGGGGGGGGACGGACCGGGGGGGACACCCCGGGGTGGCGCTGAGCATTGGGGGGTGATGAAGAGGAGGGTGAGGATGGGGGGGCAGGGGCTGGGGGGGACACCCCGAAGCGGGGCTGAGCAATGGGGGGGGTGATGAAGATGATGAAGAGGAGGATGAGGGGTGGGGGGGCGACACACACCCCAGGGGGACTCTGAGCAATGGGGGGGGGGTGATGAAGAGGAGGATGAGGATGGCGGGGGGGGTGGGTCTGGAGGGGACACTCCGGGTGGCTGCTGAACAATGAGGGGAGGCCGATGAAGATGAGGATGGTGGGGGGGACACCATGGTGGGGGGAGGATCAATGGGGGGGGGGGTCATGAAGAGGAGGATGAGAATGGTGGAGGGGGTGCTGAAGATGATGAAGAGGAGGATGAGGATGGGGGGTGCTGAACAATGGGGGGGGGTAATGAAGATGATGAGGAGGAGGATGAAGATGGCGGGGGGGGGGGGGGGGACCCTGAGCGAACAGCCGCGGACAAGACCAGGCAGCTCTTTAATTAAGCCTTTAATTAATTAATTCTGGGAAGGGATTTTCCTTCCCCCCCCCCCCGCCCCGCTCCCAATTCTCCGCCCCCATTCCCAGCCCGGAGCCGCCGGCGGAGTGAGGTCAGTGCTGGGATGCGACATGGTGGGGGGACACGGGGACACACACACACGGGGGGGGGTCCCCACCGTGTGTGTCCCCCACCTTTGCTCCTCCGCAAACTTTGGGGGGGGGCACCGCTCAACCCGGCCCCCGCGCTGCGGGGGGGGCCTCAATGTGAGTGTCCCGTGTGTCCCCCCCTCCAGGTTTTGGGGGTGGCCGGAGTGTGATGGGGGGGTCTGGGGCGGGTGGCGACTTTGGGGACAAAGTGCCCCCCCCCCTAGCGCTCTGTGCACCCCAAAACCTCGCGTTCCGCGAGGTTTTGGGGTGCACAGAGCGCTAGGGGGGGGCAGGGGGTGCGTTGCCAATGGGGACACACCGGCGACCCCCCCCTCAGCCCCATGTGTCACCTCGTGTCGCTGTCACACGTAGGACCCCGTTTCCAATTAACTCCGTTCCCCCCCCCTCGCAACTCTCGCAAACCGGCCTTAAAATTAAGACCCAATTAAAACTCCACCCCCCCTAAATGGGAGCACATGGCGGGGGGGGGGGGGGGTGTCCAGTTGCGCTTTTTTGGGGTGGGGGGGTCCAGCTGCGCTTTTTGGGGGGGGTCAGAGCATGGTCCCATAAACACCCGCCTGGGCTTGTGTCCCCGCCGTGGGGACCGTGTGGTTGTCCCCGCTATAAAAGGCGCTTTGTTAGGGACAGCGGCTCATTGTGTCCCCCCCCCCCCGCACCCCCAAAACACCCCCCCCCCATGTCAAGGCCTTAGAAACTAGGCGAAAAACGATATTTAAAACGGGTTTTAACGGGAAATCCCCGCGGTTTCGCGCCCCCGCCGGGTCCCGTTCCCATGGGGCGGCCGGAACTGCGGGAACGGGGCCGGGACGGGGGGGGGGAATTAATAAAATAGGCGGTGAAAATGGGGCTAATTCAGGAAAAAACGAGGGGAAAATAAAGGGGGAGAGAGGGGGGAAAAAAAGGGGGGGGATTCGGCAAAAAATGGGGTAAATACAGGAAAAAATAGGGAGAAAGTAAAGGGGGAGAGGGGGTAAGTGCAGGGGAGAAAAGGGGGGGGATCCAGCAAAAAATGGGGCAAATACAGGAAAAAAGAAGACAAATTGGGGGGGGAGGAGAAAATCCAGCAAAAAGATGGGGGATATCCAGCAAAAAAATGGGGGATATCCAGCAAAAAATGGGGGAAATCCAGGGAAAAATCCCAGCCGGGGGGGATCCACTGGTGGTTGTGGTTTCTTACCGGAGGGGGTCACGCTACCGCTGTGCTCCCCCCTGTGCTGCTGGGGGGCACTGGGGGGCATTGAGCTGCTGGGGGACATTGAGCTGCTGGTGGGGACATCGAGTTACTGGGGGCACTGGGGGACATTGAGCTGCTGGGGGGCACTGGGGGGGCATTGAGCTGCTGGGGGGCACTGGGGGGACATTGAGCTGCTGGGGGACACTGTGGGGGACATTGAGCTGCTGGGGGCACTGTGGGGGACATTGAGTCACTGGGAGGCACTGAGGGGACATTGAGCTGCTGGAGGACACTGGGGGGGGCATTGAGCTGCTGGGGGCACTGGGGGGGACATTGAGCTACTGGGGGGACATTGAGCTGCTGGGGGGCACTGGGGGGGACATTGAGCTGCTGGGGGGCACTGGGGGGACATTGAGTTACTGGGAGGCACTCGGGGACATTGAGTTGCTGGGGGCACTGGGAGGACATTGAGCTTCTGGGGGGACATTGAGCTGCTGGGGGGCACTGGGGGGGCATTGAGCTACTGGGGGGGACATTGAGCTGCTGGGGGACACTGGGGGGGACACTGAGTTACTGGGAGGCACTGGGGGACATTGAGTTGCTAGGGGGACATTGAGCTGCTGGGGGACACTGGGGGGACATTGAGCTGCTGGGGGACACTGGGGGGGGACACTGAGTTACTGGGGGGGACATTGAGTTGCTGGGGGCACCGGGGGACATTGAGTTGCTGGGGGCACTGGGGGGGACATTGAGTTACTTGGAGGCACTGGGGGACATTGAGCTGCTGGGGGGGACATTGAGTTACTGGGGGACACTGTGAGGGTCATTGAGCTGCTGGGGATACTGGGGGGGACATTGAGTTACTGGGAGGTACTGGGGGGACATTGAGCTGCTGGGGGCACTGGGGAGATGTTGAGCTGCTGGGGGGGCGGTTGGGTTCATGTTCCAAAATTGCTGAGCTACAACAGGTCTGCCCCCCTGCTGGATGCACCCCCAGCATGTCCCCAGTTCAACCCCACTACTCTCCAGCTTAGTTCCAGTATGCCCCAGTTCACCCCAGTTCTCTTCAGCTCAACTCCAGTATGTTCCAGCTCACGTCAGCTCAAGCCCAGTTTACCCCAGTTCAGTCCCAGTACGCCCCAGTTCAGCCTCAGTTCGCCCCAACTCCATCCCAGCACACTCCAGTTCAGTCCCAGCTCAAGCACAGTCACTCCAGTTCGACCCCAGTAATCCCCAGCTCAATTCCAGTATACTTCCGCTCCCCCACAGCAGACCCCAGTTCACTTCCAGTATAACCCAGCTCAACCCCAGTATATCCCAGTGCTCCTCAGCTCAACCGCAGTTCGCTCCCAGTACTCCTCAGCTCAACTCCAGTATACTCCAGTTCTCCCCCAGCAGACCCCAGTTCAACCCCAGCACACTCCAGCTCAAATCCAGTATATCCCAGTTCACCCCAGTTCAACCCCAGTTCACCCCAGTTCAACCCCACTACTCCTTAGCTCAGTCCCAGTATGCCCCAGCTCCCCCCAGGCAGACCCCAGTTCAATCCCAGCATATCCCAGTTCATCCCATTTCACCCCAGCTCAACTCCAGTGTACTCCAGCTCAGCCCAGTTCACCCCAGTATGCCCTGGCTCAATCCCATCACATTTTAGCTCGACTCCAGTATACCCCATCTTCCCCCCAGCAGACCCCAGTTCACTCCCAGCACATCCCAGCTCAAATCCAGTATACTCCAGTTTAACTCCAGTGCTCCCTAGCTCAACCCCAGTATGTCCCAGCTCAGTCCCAGCACATTTTAGCTTAACTCCAGTATACCCCAGCACAAACCAACTCAACCCAAGCACACTCCAGCTCAACCCCAGCTCAATCCCAGTACACCCCAGCTCAATCCCAGTACACCCCAGCTTCCTCCCAGCAGACGCCAGTTCAATCCCAGCACATCCCAGCTCAATCCCAGTTCACCCAAGCTCAACTCCAGTATAATCCAGTTCATCCCCAGCTCAACCCCAGTGTGTCCCAGCTCAACCCCAGTGTGTCCCAGCTCAGTCCCAGCACATTTTAACTCAACTCCAGTATACCCCAGCACAATCCAGCTCAACCCCAGTACACCCCAGTTCTCCCCCAGCAGACCCCAGTTCAATCCCGGTATAACCCAGCACACCCCAGTTCAACCCCAGTTCACTCCCGTTCAATCTCAGTACTCCCCAGATCAATCCCAGTATGCCCCAGCTTCCTCCCAGTTCACCCCAGTTCAGCCCCAGTACACCCCAGCTCAATCCCAGCACATTTTAGCTCAACTCCAGTACACCCCAGCTTCCTCTCAGCAGACCCCACTTCAAACCCAGCACATCCCAGCTCAATCCCAGTTCACCCAAGTTCAATCGAAGTACTCCCCAGCTCAAACCCAGTAGGCCTCAGCTCCTCCAGGCAGACCCCAGCTCAACCCCAGCACGTCCCAGTTCAACCCCAGCACGTCCCAGTTCAACCCCAGCACGTCCCAGTTCAACCCCAGCACGTCCCAGTTCAACCCCAGCACGTCCCAGTTCAACCCCAGCACGTCCCAGTTCAACCCCAGCATGTCCCAATTCAACCCCAGCATGCCCCAGCTTAGTCCCAGCACATTCTAGCTCAACCCCAGTATACCCCAGCACAATCCAACTCAACCCCAGTACACCCCAGTTCTCCCTGGATCAACCCCAGTACACCCCAGCTCAATTCCAGTAGACCCCAGTTCTCCCCCAGCAGACCCCGGTTCAATCCCAGCACACTCAGTTCAACCCCAGTATATCCCAGCACACCCCAGCTCAACCCCAGTTCACTCCCATTCAATCTCAGTACTCCCCAGATCAATCCCAGTATGCCCCAGCTTCCTCCCAGTTCAATCCCAGTTCACCCCAGTTTAGCCCCAGTATGCCCCAGCTCAATCCCAGCACATTTTAGCTCAACTCCAGTACACCCCAGCTTCCTCCCAGCAGACCCCAGTTCAAACCCAGCACATCCCAGCTCAATCCCAGTTCACCCCAGTTCAATCGAAGTACTCCCCAGCTCAATCCCAATACGCCTCAGCTCCCCCAGGCAGACCCCAGTTCAACCCCAGCACATCCCAGTTCAACCCCAGCACATCCCAGTTCAACCCCAGTATGCCCCAGCTCAGTCCCAGCACATTCTAGCTCAACCCCAGTATACCCCAGCACAATCCAGCTCAACCCCAGTACACCCCAGTTCTCCCCGGCTCAACCCCAGTACACCCCAGCTCAAATCCAGTTCACCCCAGTTCTCCCCCAGCAGACCCCAGTTCAATCTCAGCACACTCCAGTTCAACCCCAGTATATCCCAGCACACCCCAGTTCAAATCCAGTTCACCCCCGTTCAATCTCAGTACTCCCCAGATCAGTCCCAGTATGACCCAGCTTCCTCCCAGTTCACCCCAGTTCAGTCCCAGTTCACCCCAGTTCAGCCCCAGTACGCCCCAGCTCAATCCCAGCACATTTTAGCTCAACTCCAGTACACCCCAGCTTCCTCCCAGCAGATCCCAGCTCAATCCCAGTTCATCCCAGCTCAATCCCAGTTCTCCCCAGTTCAACCCCAATACTCTCCAGCTCAATTCCAGTAGACCCCAGTTCTCCCCCAGCAGACCCCAGTTCAATCTCAGCACACTCCAGTTCAACCCCAGTATATCCCAGCACACCCCAGTTCAACCCCAGTTCACCCCCGTTCAATCTCAGTACTCCCCACATCAGTCCCAGTATGACCCAGCTTCCTCCCAGTTCACCCCAGTTCAGTCCCAGTTCACCCCAGTTCAGCCCCAGTACGCCCCAGCTCAATCCCAGCACATTTTAGCTCAACTCCAGTACACCCCAGCTTCCTCTCAGCAGAGCCCAGTTCAAACCCAGCACATCCCAGCTCAATCCCAGTTCAACCCCAGTTCTCCCCAGCTCAATCCCAGTACGCCTCAGCTCCCCCAGGCAGACCCCAGCTCAACCCCAGTATGTCCCAGCTCAACCCCAGTATGTCCCAGCTCAACCCCAGTATGCCCCAGCTCAGTCGCAGCACATTCTAGCTCAACTCCAGTATACCCCAGCACACCCCAGCTCGATTCCAGTACACCCCAGTTCAACCCCAGTACACCCCAGTTCTCCCCAGTACACCCCAGCTCAATTCCAGTATACCCCAGTTCCTCCCCAGAAGACCCCAGTTCAATCTCAGCACACCCCAGTTCCCCCCAGTTCAATCTCGGTAGTCCCCAGATCAATCCCACTATGCCCCAGCTTCCTCCCAGTTCAACCCCAGTACACCCCAGATCAATCCCAGTATGATCCAGCTTCCTCCCAGCAAACCCCAATTCAACCCCAGTATACTCCAGCTCAACCCCAGTATACTCCAGCTCAACCCCAGCACTCCCCAGCTCATCCCCAGCTCAACTCCAGTATACTCCAGTTCAATCCCAGCTCAACCCCAGTACTCCCCAGATCAATCCCAGTATACTCCAGTTCAACCCCAGTACATCCCAGTTCTATCCCAGCACACCCCAGTTCAATCCCAGTATTCCCAGCACACCCCAGTTCAATCCCAGTACATCCCAGCTTAACTCCAATATACTCCAGTGCTCCCCAGTTCAATCCCAGTGCTCCCCAGTTCCACCCCAGTATGCCCAGCTCAACCCCAGCACACCCCAGTTCAATCCCAGTACATCCCAGCTTAACTCCAATATACTCCAGTGCTCCCCAGTTCAATCCCAGTATCCCCAGCACACCCCAGTTCAATCCCAGTACATCCTAGCTTAACTCCTATATACTCCAGTGCTCCCCAGTTCCACCCCAGTATGCCCAGCTCAACCCCGGCATCCCTGCCAGGTTCCCTTGGATTTATATTATATTCTAAACATACTTTTTATATATCTTATAATGTGTGTGTATATATATATATATAGTCTATTTATATATATGTATATCTATTTATAGCAATATTGGATTTATTTATGGCAATATATTTATCTATATATATTTATACCCCTATCTATAGAACCTTTGAAGTACTCACAGCAACCTGGGCTTTTCTTATCCCTCCCTTTTCCATCCACATTTCCCACTTTTCCCTGGATTTTCCTCATTTTTTTCATTAGATCTGAAGATTTTCACTTGATTTGCCCCATTTATTTTCCTCATTCCCCTTATTGACGATTTTTCCCCCATTTTTGCCCGCATTTACCCGCCTTTTTTGAAACGTTTTTCTGCCTTTCCCTCCTTTTTTTTTGGCTCAGCTCCTCCTCTTTTTTTCTCCATTTGCCCCTTTTCCGGATGGATCCACCTTTCTCATTTTTGCTGAATT
Source organism: Columba livia (assembly GCF_036013475.1). Classification (NCBI taxonomy): domain Eukaryota; kingdom Metazoa; phylum Chordata; class Aves; order Columbiformes; family Columbidae; genus Columba; species Columba livia. The sequence continues at coordinate 1,560,503 of NC_088602.1, forward strand.
TGCCCCGTTTTTTGCCGGTTAATTGCTACAAAGTCTCGTTACTCCACTCGCACCCTCAGGCCCGTCCTGTGGGGCTGATTACTTGCAATATTTGCATATAAGTTAATTAACATCAGTGAGTGGGGCCTGAAAGGAGCTTGGAGCCAGGGGGGTCGGGCTCTGCTCCCCAGGAACAAGCGCCAGGAGCAGAGGAAACGGCCTCAAGTTGCGCCAGGGGAGGTTGAGGTTGGATGTGGGAACAATTTCTTCCCCAAAGGGCTGTGGGGCATTGGAACAGGCTGCCCAGGGCAGTGCTGGAGTCACCATCCCTGGAGGGCTGGACAGACGGACATGAGGTTCTCAGGACATGGGGCAGGGACAGTGGTGGGAATGGTTGGACTCGATGGTCTTGAGGGGCTTTTCCAACCAAAACGATTCTATGATTCCATTTAGTGTCAGAACTAAAGTTAAGCCGGGCTGGATGTCTCATCTACTCTCAGTCTAGGATTAAGTCACGACTGGGCGTCATGGTCGGGCCTTTGGGCCTGGCTGGCAACACGCACACCCCCTGTCTCCACATGTGCCCCGCATCTCCTTGTACACCCCACATCCCCATGAACCCCCACATCTCCTTGCACACCCCACATCCCCATGAACCCCCACGTCTCCTTGCACACCCCACATTCTCCATGCACACCCCACATCTCCTTGCACACCCCACATCCCCATGAACCCCCACGTCTCCTTGCACACCCCACATTCTCCATGCACACCCCACATTCTCCATGCACACCCCACATTCTCCATGCACTCCACATCTCCTTGCATACCCCACATCTCAATGCACCCTAGACCTTCCACCCCACATTCTCCATGCACCCCATGCCTCCCTGAACACCCCACATTCTCCATGCACCCCAAATCTCCATACACTCCACATTCTCCATGCACACCCCACATCTCCATGCACCCCATGTCTCCCTGCACACCCCAAATCTCCATGCACCCCTCACATTCTCCATGCACCCCACATTCTCCATGCACCCTACGTCTCCATGCACCCCACATTCTCCATGCACCCCATGTCTCCACACACCCACATTCTCCATGCATCCCACATCTCCATGCACACCCCACATTCTCCTTGCATCCCACATTCTCCATGCACCCCACATCTCCATACATTCCACGTTCTCCATGCACCCCATGTCTCCCTGCACACCCCAGATCTTCATGCACCCCCACATCTCCGCATACCCCAAATCTCCACACACCCCGCATCTCCATGAAGACCCCACAACTCTGTGCACCCCAAATCTCCACGCACCCCCACGTCCTCACCCCCACACCCCTCGCAGAGCTTGGGGCCGTTCCCACCACGTGGGTCTTTGCCGCCTGCGTCCCCGGGGCGGCGCAGCGTGTGTGGGCGCCCTGCACCCCAAACCCCCGCGGGACCGGGCACCGTGCCGCCCGCTCCACCACGAACCCTTTGAGATCCGAATCGCCGGCAGCAGCCAGAGGCTCCAAAACCCGCAGTTTTGCTGAGCTGGCAGGATCTAAACCCGCTTTCCAAGCCTTCCCGGGGGCCTCGAGCACCATTTGCGTCTGGGGTTCGCGGTGCGATCTCGAAAACGAAACGGCTCCGTCGTTCCGGAGCGGGACCCGTTTTCGGTGGGAGGGCCCAGGACGCGCTTCTGCTTTTTGGCTTGTTTGTCCGTTTGTCCGTGAGTTTTGGTGCAAGGATGCGGAGACGTCGGTCCCAACCGCGGCAGCGCCAGGTGAGTGGGTCCTGGGCTTGTTGCTGCCCCTGGGGACACTGGGTGGCCATGGGTGTAGTGGAGGGTCCTGCCTTAATTTTGGCAGAAAGGGGGAACATTGCCTGCGGTTGGGGGCTGGTTGTGGGGTGGCCGAGTGACCCATGTCCCCGCTGTCCCCTCACATCGAGTCCCTTGTGTCACCCTGGAGCTGAGGGCTCATTGTCACCCCAGGGGGACTGTGGGGGTCCTGGGGACACACCACTTGGCCCCTTGTCCTGGTGTGGACACAGCAGCCACCCCGCTGTCCCCAAGACACCCCGGTCTGCAGTCCCGTGTCACCAAACTGTGTCACTTTCCGGGGACCCCCCTCCCTGTTTCTTCCTTCCTCTGTCACCCCACCACATCCCGCCGTCACCGCAGCTCGGCCGGTTGTCACCGGGCCCATCCGGTTGTCACCGGGGGTCCAGTTTCCTCGCTCTGCCGAGTTCGGCGCCGCGGTACCGGGGGGTTTCGCCGGGCCCAGAGCCCTCGCACCGGTTATTGCGCCACGTCCCGCTCGCAACGCCCCGTCGCGGCTTTTCGGCAAGTTCCCGATTGCCGGGGCGGCGTTTTGGGGAAGTTCTTTGGGGGGTTGGGGCACAAACCCCTTTGCAGCTCCCCGCACTGCGCCGGCCGCCTCGCCCCGGCCAAGGTACCTGCTTTAATTAGCGCTTCTTGATTAACCAGCCCAAAGGGCCTGGGGAAGAGGAAGGGCAAGGTTTGCTGGCCTGGGGCGCTGGTGCTGGGGAGGAACCGGGCTGGGAATGGGGCTGGGAGGACTGGTGGTGCTGGTTTGCTCTGGTGGAGCTCTGGGGCGACTGCAGTTCGGTTTATGGCTCTGCCACCGACGCACCGAGCGGCCCTGGTCATGTCACTTGACTCCGCGGCACCGCGTTAGGGGTGACGATGGTTTAACGGGGCGCGGGGGCTGCGTGTGTCATCTCCGCGGTGACGATGGCTTTGCTGGGGCTGGTGGAGGCCTTCCCATTGCATAGGTGGGTCATTAAGCTAATGAGCTTGGCCCTCGTTACTGCTGTGTGTGCTCCTGCTGCCTGTGGCTGATGCTGGGGACAGCGGTGTAGGATGCCCCCAATGCTGGGGACACCGGTGTAGGATGTCCCTCAATGCTGGGGACACTGGCACAGGGCGTCTCCAATGCTGGGGACACTGGTGTAGGATGTCCCTCAATGCTGGGGACACTGGCACAGGGCGTCCCCATTGCTGGGGACACTGGGTGCAGGATGTCCCCTAATGCTGGGGACACTGGGAACAGGTTGTCCCCTAATGCTGGGGACACTGATGTGGGTATTTTCCCCAATGCTGGGGACACTGGGTGCAAGGTGTGCTGGGGACACTGGATGCAGGATGTCCCTTAATACTTGGGGCACTGGGAACAGGGTGTCCCCTAATGCTGGGGACACCGATGCGGGTTTTTTCCCCAATGCTGGGGACACTGGTGCAGGATGTCCCCCCATGGTGGGGGCACTAGGTGCAGGGCGTCCCCTAATGTTGGGGACACTGGCGCAGGGTGTCCCCTAATGCTGGGGACACTGGATACAGGATGTCCCTTAATACTGGGGACACTGATGCAGGGTGTTCCCCAATAAGTTGGGGACACCCAGGCAGGGCCAGTGAGGACATGGCAGCTGTGGGACCCCCCCAGAACATCAGCCCACCCCCCATTTGAGAGCAGAGGGGTGGCCGAACCCCTCGGTCCGCACTCTGGGGACAATGGGGACCGTCCCCTGTCACCCTCAGCTCCTCCATCCCCAGCGCAGGTTCGGGATGGGGTTTAGGGGGGTCCGTCCCCCCCATTTCACCACATTTAAGTCTCTTATAACCTGGTTTCCTAATCCCGGGCAGGAATGCGGTGGCTCAGCATGGGGAGGATTTAGGAGCCGATATGGGGGGGTGACAGCACTGGGGTCACCCCCTGGTCCCCATTTGGGTGACAACCACTTTTTGCCTTAAGAATTCCAATTTCTGGGATTTTCTCATCTCTTTTTGGCCAGAAGCGAAATGATTAATGATTTGCAGGGGGGACCCTGATTTGCTCCGTGGGGGATGGTGACGATGACAGTGACAATGAGCCTGGCGCGTCCCTCGCTGGAGCTTTGTCCCCATCCCCAATGGCCACCCCAGTGCCAGGATGGTGCCCAAGCGCCCGGTGGGTGCGTTTTCCCCCCAATTTCAGAGATTTGGGGTTATTGGGACCGGTGACGAGGTCTTGGGCGCTACTGGTTTCTCTGGTGTCACCGGTGTCCCCATCTTCATGTGCACGAGATGGTTTGTGCAGCCTAAAGTGAAGCCAAACGGTGCCGGGGACGATACCGGGGTGTCCATGTTTGGGGGTGTCGGGGGACAAACGTCCTGTCACACGCTCAGGGCAGGAGCAGCGGCCGCTCAAATGTCCCCAAAGCCACAACCGGAGGGGCCGGAGCCGCCTGAGTCACAGAAAATGTGACTGTCACGGGCAGATTTCCTGATATTTCGGGTATTTTCGGCAGCAGGAAATCCTCCGGCTCGGATTTGGTGGCTCTAAAATAAGCCTGCGGGGGACCCAAAATTAGACGTGTCACTGGAGGGCTGGGGACAGCGGGTGACGATAGAGCGTGTGCCCGTAGGGCTTGGGATAGGGTCCCTCTTCTAAAGCCGTGAGCTTGCCCCAAAGCCAAGCTTGAGAGCTGTGAGTTCTGCCTAAACTCAGGTTTAAGCTTGAGGAGCTGGCGGGTTGAGAGCCAGCGCCAGCTTGTGCTCACTCCATGCCTTGGGGAGGTTTGTGGGTTTGATGGGATAGGGCTGGGGACATCCTGGGAGAGGGGACAGGGGTGGGGACAGCTCAGGAGAGTGGACAGGGGCTGGGGACATCCTGTGAAGGGGGACAGGGGCTGGGGACATCCTGGGAGAGGGGACAGGGCTGGGTTCAACCTGGGAGAGGGGACAGGGGCTGGGGACAACCTGGGAGAGGGGACAGGGCTGGGGACATCCTGGGAGAGGGGACAGGGGTGGGGACAGCTCAGGAGAGGGGACAGGGCTGGGGACATCCTGTGAGGGGGGACAGGGCTGGGGACATCCTGGGAGAGGGGACAGGGGCTCAGGACAACCTGGGAGAGGGGACAGGGCTGGGGACATCCTGGGAGAGGGGACAGGGGTGGGGACAGCTCAGGAGAGGGGACAGGGCTGGGGACAACCTGGGAGAGGGGACGGGGGCTCAGGACATCCTGGGAGAGGGGACAGGGCTGGGGACAACCTGGGAGAGGGGACAGGGCTGGGGACATCCTGGGAGAGGGGACAGGGGCTCAGGACAACCTGGGAGAGGGGACAGGGCTAGGGACAACCTGGGAGAGGGGACAGGGGCTCAGGACATCCTGGGAGAGGGGACAGGGCTGGGGACAACCTGGGAGAGGGGACAGGGCTGGGGACAGCTCAGGAGAGTGGACAGGGTCTGGGGACAGCCCGGAAAAGCACACAGGGACTCTTCTTGTCACCCACAAAAAGGCTGTGTCCAGCCTCGGTGACATTCGGTGAGATCCAGCCCCCCCAAACCTATCTGTCTGTCTGTGTCCTCCTGTCCGGGCTCACTCAATCAGGGGCTGGGGACAGGGACCTTCAGCAGGGGTGACATTTGGACACCCCAAGACATTTGGATGCTCCAAGCAGGTTGTTTGGACACCCCATGTGGGACATTTGGATGCCCCAAGACATTTGGATGCCCCAAGTGGGACATTTGAACATCCCGTGTGGGACATCTGGACATCCCATGTGGGACATTTTGACACCCCAAGTAGGACATTTGGATGCCCCAAGACACTTGGACACCCCAAGTGGGACATTTGGACATCCCATGTGGGACATTTGAACGTCCCAAGCGGGACATTTGAACACCCCAAGCGGGACATTTGGACATCCCATGTGGGACATTTGGACGTCCCAAGTGGGACATTTGAACACCCCAAGTGGGACATTTGGACATCCCATGTGGGACATTTGGACACCCCAAGTAGGACATTTGGACACCCCAAGCAGGACATTTGGACACCCCAAGACATTCAGATGCCCTAAGCGGGACATTAGGACATCCCATGTGGGACATTTGGACACCCCAAGACATTCAGACACCCCAAGCAGGGCATTTGGACATCCCATGTGGGACATTTGGACACCCCAAGTAGGACATTTGGACTCCCCAAGACACTTGGACACCCCAAGTGGGACATTAAGTTTCCCCATGTGGGACATTTGGACACCCCAAGACATTCAGATGTCCTAAGCGGGACATTAGGACATCCCATGTGGGACATTTGGACACCCCAAGACATTCAGATGTCCTAAGCGGGACATTTAGACATCACATGTGGGACATTTGGACACCCCAAGCAGGACATTTGGACACCCCAAGACATTCGGATGCCGTAAGCGGGAGATTAGGACGTCCCATGTGGGACATTTGGACACCCCAAGACATTCAGACACCCCAAGCAGGGCATTTGGACATCCCATGTGGGACATTTGGACACCCCAAGACATTCAGACACCCCAAGCAGGGCATTTGGACATCCCATGTGGGACATTTGGACACCCCAAGTAGGACATTTGGACTCCCCAAGACCCTCGGACACCCCAAGTGGGACATTAAGTTTCCCCATGTGGGACATTTCGACGTCCCAAGCAGGACATTTGGACACCCCAAGACATTCGGATGCCGTAAGCGGGACGTTAGGACGTCCCATGTGGGACATTAGGACACCCCAAGCAGGGCATTTGGACATCCCATGTGGGGCATTTGGACATCCCATATGGGACATTTGGACACCCCAAGTAGGACATTTGGATGCCCCAAGACCCTTGGACACCTCAAGTGGGACATTAAGTTTCCTCATGTGGGACATTTGGACATGCCATGTGGGATATTTGGACACCCCAAGACATTCGAATGCCCTAAACGGGACATTAGGACATCCCATGTGGGACATTTGGACACCCCAAGACATTCGGACACCCCAAGCAGGGCATTTGGACATCCCATGTGGGACATTTGGACACCCCAAGTAGGACATTTGGACTCCTCAAGACCCTTGGACACCCCAAGTAGGACATTAAGTTTCGCATGTGGGACATTTGGACACCCCAAGACATTCGGATGCCCTAAGCAGGACATTAGGACATCCCATGTGGGACATTTGGACACCCCAAGACATTCAGATGTCCTAAGCAGGACATTAGGACAACCCATGTGGGACATTTTGACACCCCAAGTAGGACATTTGGATGCCCCAAGACCCTTGGACACCCCAAGTGGGACACTAAGTTTCCCCATGTGGGACATTTGGACACCCCAATCAGGACATTTGGACACCCCAAGACATTCAAATGCCCTAAACGGGACATTAGGACGTCCCATGTGGGACATTCGGACACCCCAAGACATTCAGACACCCCAAGCGGGACATTTGGACATCCCATGTGGGACATTCGGACACCCCAAGACATTCGGACACCCCAAGCGGGACATTTGGACATCCCATGTGTGACATTTTGACACCCCAAGCGGGACACTCCGGTGTTCCTGCATCTCCGCACCCCCACTTCAGGGGACATACCAGTGACCCGATGGGGACTTGGCGGGGAGACCAGGGGTGTGGACACCCCCCTAAAACCCACAGCGATGTTGGGTTTAGACCCCTTGCGCCAGTTTAAGCCTGATCCTAACCTTACGCTTATCCCTGTCCTCTCCATCCCCAGGTCCTGCCGCCACCTGAGATGCTCTGAGTGCCGTGGGGTCTCTGCGACCGCGTCCCCCCCCAAAGAAGAAACATGGGGGATGAAGAGGAGGGGGCGTCCGTGCCGGGGGGGTCCCTGCCGGTGGCCGCCTGGCTGGGGGCCCTTCATTTGGAGCAGTACGCGGAGCATTTTGAGCGGCGGGGGCTGCGGCGGGTGGGCGAGTGCCGGGCGCTGACGGACGACGCGCTGGGCGCTCTGGGGGTGCGGCTGCCCGGCCACCGCCGCCGCATCCTCCTGGGGCTCCAAAAAGCTTTCGCCGACACCCCCGTCCCCGCCGAGACCCCCCCAAGGAAACCCATCCCCCTCAAACGCCACATTTTCCGCACGGCGGTGGCACCGGAGCAGTTGGGGACAACCCCGGTGGCGCGGGAGGGGGTGAGCGTCACCCAGCTGCCCCCACCCATCCCACCCAGGGTGGGTTGTCACCCCCCCGTCAAGTTTTCTGTATCGCTAAGGGGGGGCAGCCCGGAATACCCACACACACCCCAAAGCTGCCCCCCACCCCTGGAGGTGCCACCGCACGCCGAAATGGGGGTGACACCCCCCCCGCTGCCACCGCTGCCGGCCAAGCGGCACCAGCTGGAAGCCAAGGGACAGTCCCCGGAGACCCCTCCGGCGGCCACACCCCCCCCGCCGGTGCTGCCCCCCAGGGCTGTGCCCCACAGGAGGTAAGGGGGGGCTTGGGGGGGCGGTGGGACATTGGGTGGGTGTGTGTGGGGATGGAGGGGGATGCTTGGGGGTGCCCACCCACCCCAAAGGGCACAGCACGTCTTTTGGGGGTGCCCACCCTCCCAAATTACCCCTGGGGGTACCCATGTCCCCTAAAGGGCACAGCACATCTTTTGGGGATGCCCACTGCCCCAAAATATACCTCTAGGGGTATCTACCCCCCACATACACATCCCTTGGGGGTACCTACCCCCCCAACCTCAGCACATGCCCTGCAGGCACCCGCAGCCCCCTAAAACATCCCTCTGGGGGTACCCACCCCCCCAGCACATCCATCTCAGGGTACCCCCCACTTCCAACCCCAGAACATCACCCAGGGGCACCCCCAGCCCCCTATAACATCCTTCTAGGGGTACCCACCCCCTCCAGCCCAAAGCATCTTCTGGCGGTACCCACAACCCCCCAAAACGTCCCCTTGGGGGTAACACCCCCCCAAAGAGCACAGCACGTTTTCTGGGGTACCCACCCACCCAAAACATCTCCCTGGGGGTACCCACCTCTCCCCAGCACAATACATCTTCTTGGGGTACCCACAGCCCCCCAAAACATCACCCTGGGGGTACCCCCCCTCCCCCCCTGCAGGTTTTTGGGGAGACCCCCCTGCCCTTGGGGTTGAGGGGGACAGTGGTGACCCCCCCTTCCTGTGCTTTGTGTCCCCCCATGGAGTCACCCAGCTCCTGTCCACCCCAGGACTCACAGTGTCCCTGTCCCTGCATTTCTGCATCGGGGGGGGGTCCCCAAATCCACCCCCCCGGGGCTGCTCTGACTGAGGGGACACTGGTGACCAGCGATACTGGTGGCCCCGGTTTGGTGACAATTTGGTGACAGTTTAGTGCAGATTTGGTGCCAGTTTGATGACACTTTAGTGTTGGTTTGGTACCAGTTTGGTGACAGTTCTGTGCCAGTTTGGTGACAGTTCGGTGACAATTTGATACTGGTTCGGTGACAGTTTGGTACCAGTTTGATGACAATTTGGTGACAGTTTGGTATTGGTTTGATGCCAGTTTGGTGCTGGTTTCGATGCCAGTTTGGTACCAGTTTGGTGACAGTTCTGTGCCAGTTCGGTGACAATTTGATACTAGTTCGGTGACAGTTTGGTACCAGTTTGATGACAACTTGGTGGCAGTTTGGTATCAGTTTGGTATCGGTTTGATGCCAGTTTGGTACCAGTTTGGTGCCGGTTGGATACCAGTTTGGTGCCATTTGGTGCCAGTTTGGTGCCGGTTTGATACCAGTTTGGTGCCGGTTTGGTGACAGTTTGGTACCAGTACAGTGACAATTTGGTGCTGATTTGCTACCAGTTTGATGACAGTTCTGTCCCAATTTGGTGGCAATTTGGTGATAGTTCAGTCCCAGTTTGGTGCCAGTTCGGTACCGGTCTGGTGACACTTTGGCACCGGTTCGGTGCCGATTCTGCTGGTTCGGTGGCACTTTGGTGACACTTTGGTGACATTTCTGTTCCTGTTTGCTACCAGTTTTGGGCCACTTTGGTGCCGGTTCAGTCCCAGTTTGGTGACCCTTTGGTGCCGGTTCGGGCCCGGTTAGGTGACACTTTGGTGGCACTTCGCTGCCGGTTCGGTGGCACTTTGGTGGCACTTTGGTGGCAGTTCCGTCCCGGCCGCGCTGTCACTCGGGCCACCCCAGGAAGTTTTGGTGGCGGCCGCAGGAAGTGCCGGGGGTGACGAGCTCCGGTCCCCGTGTGTCCCCACCCGCCACCAGCCCCGGCCTCGCCGTGTCCCCGCCACCCGCCCAGGTAGGGATGTCACCGATGCCACCATGGGGGACACGGGGGGACATGGGGGGTCAGGACCCGCTCAGCCCACTCCGTGCTGTTCAAAGTTTGGGTGGCTCCAGCAGCAGCTGGATGGCGTTGGGGACATTATTTGTGTCACCCCCCCGGGTGTCTGTTCCCTCCCGTGGCACTGCGGGGGTTTGATTAGAGCTGGCGGGGGGGGATTTGTCCCCTGGGGGGTTCGGGGATGTCACAGCGGGGTTGGTGGCACCGAGCCAAGTGCTGACTCAGCTCGAACTGGTGGTGACGTGTCCAGCGCTGGGGGGAGGACAGGGATGGGGACAGGGAGACAGGCATGGGGATGGGGACACAGGGGGACAGGGATGGGGACAGGGAGACAGGCATGGGGATGGGGACACAAGGGGACAGGAATGGGGACAGGGAGACAGGCATGGGGATGGGGACACAGGGGGACAGGGATGGGGACAGGGAGACAGGCATGGGGATGGGGACACAAGGAGACAGGGATGGGGACAGGGAGACAGGCATGGGGATGGGGACACAGGGGGACAGAGATGGGGACAGGGATGGAGACAGGGAGACAGGCATGGGGATGGGGACACAAGGGGACAGGGATGGGGACACAGAGACAGGCATGGGGATGGGGACACAGGGGGACAGAGATGGGGACAGGGATGGGGACAGGAAGACAGGCATGGGGATGGGGACACAAGGGGACAGAGATGGGGACAGGGATGGGGACAGGGAGACAGGCATGGGGATGGGGACAAAGGGGGACAGAGATGGGGACAGGGATGGAGACAGGGAGACAGGCATGGGGATGGGGACACAAGGGGACAGGGATGGGGACACAGAGACAGGCATGGGGATGGGGACACAGGGGGACAGAGATGGGGACAGGGATGGAGACAGGGAGACAGGCATGGGGATGGGGACACAAGGGGACAGGGATGGGGACACAGAGACAGGCATGGGGATGGAGACACAGGGGGACAGAGATGGGGACAGGGATGGGGACAGGAAGACAGGCATGGGGATGGGGACACAAGGGGACAGAGATGGGGACAGGGATGGGGACAGGGAGACAGGCATGGGGATGGGGACACAGGGGGACAGAGATGGGGACAGGGATGGGGACAGGGAGACAGGCATGGGGATGAGGACACAGGGGAACAGGGATGGGGACAGGGAGACAGGCATGGGGATGGGGACACAGGGGGACAGAGATGGGGACAGGGATGGGGACAGGGAGACAGGCATGGGGATGGGGACACAAGGGGACAGGGATGGGGACAGGGATGGGGACAGGGAGACAGGCATGGGGATGGGGACACAAGGGGACAGGGATGGGGACAGGGAGACAGGCATGGGGATGGGGACACAGGGGGACAGGGATGGGGACAGGGAGACAGGCATGGGGATGGGGACACGGGGACAGGGATGAGGACAGGGAGACAGGCATGGGGATGGGGACACAAGGGGACAGGGATGGGGACAGGGAGACGGGCGTGGGGATGGGGACACAGGGGGACAGGGTTGGGGACAGGGAGACAGGCATGGGGATGGGGACACAGGGGGACAGGGATGGGGACAGGGAGACAGGCATGGGGATGGGGACACAAGAGGACAGGGATGGGGACAGGGAGACAGGCATGGGGATGGGGACACAGGGGGACAGGGATGGGGACAGGGAGACAGGCATGGGGATGGGGACACAGGGGGACAGGGAGACAGGCATGGGGATGGGGACACAAGGGGACAGGGTTGGGGACAGGGAGACAGGCATGGGGATGGGGACACAATGGGGACATAGGGATGGGGACACAGGGACAGGGAGAAAGGGACAGGACACAGGGATGGGGACAGGGGGACACAGGTACAGGGGACAGGGATGGGAACACAAGGATGAGGACACAGGGACAGGACACAGAGATGGGGATGGGGACACAGGGATGGGGACACAGGTGTAGGGATGGGGACAGGGGGAGGGGGACGGGGATGGGGACACTTGCCCATGTCAGGGTGACATTAGCCCACCCCAGGCTGGGGAAGTGCTGGAGAAGCCCTGTGGGGGCAGCACCCCTGGGGGGGTCATTACAGCGGCATTTTTGGGGTGATGCCCCCGCCCCTCCCATCTCCCCCACTTCCAGCTGTGCCACCGTGGTCCCCGGTGCTTCTCCAGCTGCTGGTGGCCCAGCGGGGACCCGTCACCCCCTATGAGGGGAAACAACCCCGGGGGTGGGGGGGGCGCATTTTGCAAGAGGGGCTTGGGGACAGGGTGGGGGGGTTGCATTGTGTCCGCCCCCAACCCTCTGGGGTTCTGCTGTCCCCTCCCAGGCCTCTGAGGTACCCACTGTCCCCCCCGAGCACTATGGGGTCCCTGTGAGCCCCCCAACCCTTTGGGGTCCCACTGACCTCCTCCGACCACTTTGGAATCCCTGTGATCCCCCGCAGCTCTCTGGGGTCCCACTGTCCCCCCCCCAACCACTTTGGGGTCCCTGTGACCCCCTCCAGCTCTCTGGGGTCCCACTGACCCCCACCCAGCCCTTTGGGGTCCCAGTGATCCCTCCTCATCCCTCTGAGGTTCCATTGTCCACTCTCAACCCTTTGGTGTCCCACTGTCCCCCCACGACCACTTTGGGGTCCCTGTGACCCCCCCAGCATTCTGGGGTCCCACTGTCCCCTCCAGCCCTGGGCCAAGGCACAGGGGGTGACAATGACATCTCAACTGGGATGTCCCAGAGGTCGGTGGCCCAGCCCAAGGGGACAGCGGTGGCCCCAGCAGAGGTTTGGGTTGGGGTGACATTGCCCTCCCCATCACCCCAAGTTTGAATACAGGGGGCCCAGCTGAGCCGTTACTGGGGGGGGGGGCACAACAGATAAGACACTTATCACTTCCCTAATGTCACCCTTGTTACTGGCCACGTCCTGCCCGCAGCGGGGGGGGGACAGGGCTGGGGGGGGTCAGGGGGTGGCTGCCAACCCCAGGAGGGGCTGAGCCACAAATGGTTTTGTCCCCAACCCCCTTGAGATGTCCCCAAGGAGGCGGTTGTCGCTGTCATCGCACCGTGCCACCAAAATCCTTGTCATCGCACCATGCCACCGAAACAGGGGACTGGGGGGGGCTGCACCCCCTGCCTGCCCCCCTGCCCGCAGTCCCTAATGTATGGATGGTTGTGGCCGTTGCCATGGGAACGGCGGCTGGAAAATGAGGTCACCGTCCCCCAGAGCCAGTGCTCCCTGTCACCCCCCCCCCAGCTCTGGGGACACGTCCGGGCACCAGACAAGGGGCTGGGAGTCACTGGGGACAGGGACGGGCTGGCTGTCCCCCTGGTGCTGGGGACATCCTTGACTGTCCCCAGGGTGCTGGTGGCAGCCTCATCTGTCCCTTGTGTGCTGGTGAGATGCTTGGCTGTCCCCAGGGTGCACTGGGTCCTGGTGACATGCTTGGCTGTCCCCTGGGTCCCCTGGGTGCTGGTGACATCCTTGGCCATCCCCAGGGTGCTGGTGGCAACCTCAGCTGTCCCCTTTGTGCTGGTGACATGCTTGACTGTCCCCTGGGTCCCCTGGATGCTGGGGACATCCTTGGCTGTCCCTTGGGTGCTGGTGGCAGCTTTGGTGGTCCCCATTGTCCCTCTTGTCCCCTGGCCAAGCTTTTGGTGACACAGCACCCTTGGGACACCCCGTGGCCACCAAAAGCCCCACGAGGAGCCACCCAGCCCGTGTTCAGACCGGTTTCAAGGCTCCGGTGGCTCTTGGTGGCCTTGGGTGGCAGATAAGGGACCCGAGCGGCGGTGGCAGCGCCAGGAGGTGAAGTTGATGCTAAAAACTGTGATTTTGGCCTAAAACCGCAGCGTTAGGACCCACAAAAAGGTGGTTTGTTGCTGTTAGGAAGTGGGGTCTGGCTCCTCTCTCCGCAGTGTCCCCGTCCCCGAGGGTGTCCCCTTGGCCCCGCCGGCCATCGCGCCCCGTGCGAAGCCACCAACCAAGGCCTTTGTGCCCGAGTTCGGTGAGTACGGGGGTCTGGGTCCCCCCAGTTTTCATTATCCTGTCATTTGTTATTATTCTATTATGATTAAATTATTCTATTATGATCCTATTATTGCTTTATGGATATTTTTATTATTCTATTAGTATTCTATTACTTATTATTATTCTATTATTTTTCTATTAGTTTTTACCATTCTATTATTACTTTATTGCTGCTTTTCATTATTCTATTAGTATTCTAGTATTTATCATTATTATATTATTATTTGTTACCCTTTTTATTATTCCATTAGTATTTTGTTACTTATTATTCTATTATTATTTTATCAGTATTTTTTATTAATCTATCAGTATTCTATTACTTACTATAACTTCTGTTTCATCATTATTTTTATTATTCTATTACTATTCTATTTTTCTTATTTTATCATTAATTTGTATCATTGTATTAGCATTCTGGTATTGATCATTATTTTATTATTACTTGTTAGAATTTTTAGTATTCCATTACTTATTATTCTTCTGTTATTTTATTATTTCTAGTTATTCAATTAGCATTCTAGTATTTATTATTATTCTATTATTACTTTATTTTTAGTATTCTGTTAGTATTCTATTATCTATAATCTATTATCTGTTATCTGTTATCTGTTATCTGTTATCTGTTATCTATCATCTATTATCTATCATCTATTACCTATTATCATCTATTATCTATTATCATCTATTATCTATTACCATCTATTATCTATTATCATCTATTATCTATTATCATCTATTATCTATTACCATCTATTATCTATTACCTATTATCATCTATTACCTATTATCATCTATTACCTATTATCATCTATTACCTATTATCATCTATTATCTATTATCATCTATTATCTATTACCATCTATTATCTATTACCTATTATTATCTATTACCTATTATCATCTACTATCTATTATCATCTATTATATATTATCATCTATTATCTATTACCTATTATCTATTACCTATCATCTATTATCTATTATCATCTATTATCATCTATTATCTATTACCTATTATCATCTATTACCTATTATCATCTATTATCTATTATCATCTATTATCTATTACCTATTATCTATTACCTATTATCTATTACCTATTATCATTACCTATTAGTATTATTATCCTATTATTATTATTATTATCATCATCATCATCCTCCTCATCCTATTATTTTTATTGTTCTAATTTTTATTATCATCCTGTCACTATTTTTATGACGTTGATTATTTCCATCATGATCCATTACCCATCCATTATTAATTGCCTTCATTCTATTATTAATGAGCCTTTCCCACAGCCGCGCAGGCTCGAGAGCTGCAGAACGAATGGGGAGGGAGGGAAGAACACCCTAAAAACCACCCCTTTGTGACCCCCACGTCACCAAGTCCCCTCCCGGTGGTGGCAGGAGGGTGGTGACGGTGTCCCCATGGTGGTGGGGACAGGTGACAAGACCCCTCTGTCCCAATTCCCTTCTCTTCTTTCTCTTCCCAGATGACTCCGACTACGAAGACTCCGCCTGGGAGGAAGAACTAACCGGAGCCGCAGGGGACATGGGTGACAAGGTTGGGGACATGGGTGACAAGGCTGGGAACACCGCAGGGTGGGGAGGAGCTATGGGGGCCACACAGTGTCCCCAAGGGCCAGATGCTGCCTTGGACTTGGAGTTGGGCAACACTGGGGGTGGCTGGAGAGGGGGTTTTGTCCCTACCGTGTCACCATTGTGTCCCCACAGGTCCCCAGTGGGTCCCCCAACTGAATTTGGGGGGGGTTTGTCACCAAGACACCCCAACAAATCCATCTCAGCACCAAACCAACTCTCAACTTTATTCTAGCAAGAGCATTTTAGCCATGAAACTAATGAGGGTCCCCACAGGTCCCCAGGACTCCCAAAGTGAATTTGGGGGGGCTGTGTCATCGAGACACCCCAAAAGATCCATTTCAGCACCAAACCAACTCCTGACTTTATTGTTCCAGAGCGTTTTAGCCACAAAACCAACCAAAAATGGGGTTTTATCCAAATTATTTAGTGCTCCGGCAACGCGAGGCGCAGGTTGGCGCACCAGTGGGGAAGTTGTTGTGGGAGAATAATGGGGTTAATCTATGGTGTACACGCCTTAAATCACCAATAAACCCCCAAAATGGTGAAATAACCCCAAATCCATATTTAAAATGCCAAACCAAGCAACCAACCAAAATAAAGCAAGAAAGCCCCAAATAAAAGTCCCAAACACCACAATGAAAGGTGCTGGGGAAGCAACAAACCCAGGGCACGCGGGCGGGGATTTTGGCTTTATTTACCGTGGTTTTCGGCGTTTTTTGGTCCATTCCGGTGCAGGGAGGGGGTGGGTGGTGCTGGGGTGTCCCTGTCACCTGTTTGTCCCAGCAGGAGGACGCGGAGCCGGCGCGGCCGCGGTCCCTGCGCGTCAACAGCCTGTTCAGCGAGGATGAGCTGGTCGAGGATTATTTCGATGCTCCCCCTGCCGGGTAGGTGTGCAAGGGGGGGACACGAGTGTGCAAGAGTGGGGACACGTGTGGCCACAGCTGGGAGCGCTTGTGCAAGGATGGGCACAGTTGGGGATGCTTGTGCAAGGGTGTGTGTACACGGCTTGGGATGTGTGTGCAAGGGGGTGTGTCCACAGCATGGAGTGCTTGTGCAAGGGTGTGCACAGTTGGGGAGGCTTGTGCAAGGGTGTGTGTGCATGGCTGGGGATGTGTGTGCACGGCTGGGGATGTGTGTGCAAGGGGGTGTGTCCACATCTGGGAGTGCTTGTGCAAGGGTGTGCACAGTTGGGGAGGCTTGTGCAAGGGTGTGTGTGCATGGCTGGGGATGTGTGTGCACGGCTGGGGATGTGTGTGCAAGGGGATGTGTCCACAGCTGGGAGTGCTTGTGCAAGGGTGTGCACAGTTGGGGATGGTTGTGTGCGCACGGCTGGGGATGTGTGTGCAAGGGGGTGTGTGCACAGCTGGGGATGTGTGTGCAAGGGTGTGTGTGCACGGCTGGGGATGTGTGTGCAAGGTTGTGTGTGCACAGCTAGGGGTGTGTGTGCGCAGCTGGGGATGTGTGTGCATGGCTGGGAATGTGTGTGCACAGCTGGGGATGTGTGTGCAAGGTTGTGTGTGCACAGCTGGGGATGTGTGTGCATGGCTGGGAATGTTTGTGCAAGGTTGGGTGTGCACAGCTGGGGATGTGTGTGCAAGGTTGTCTGCACGGCTGGGAATGTGTGTGCAAGGGTGTGCATGCACAGCTAGAGACACTTGTGCAACAGAGTGTGTGTGTGCACAGCTGGGGATTCTTGTGCAAGGGTGTGCGTGCACATCTGAAGATGCTTGTGCAAGGGTGTGCGTGCACATCTGAAGATGCTTGTGCAACAGTGTGTGTGAACATCTGAGGATGCTTGTGCAAGGGTGTGTGTGCACAGCTGGGGGCATGTGTGTGCACAGCTGGGGCTGTGTGTGCAAGGTTGTGTGTGCACAGCTAGGAATGTGTGTGCAAGGTTGTGTGTGCACAGCTGGGGATGTGTGTGTACAGCTGGGGATGTGTGTGCAAGGCTGTGTGTGCACAGCTGGGGCTGTGTGTTTGTGCACAGCTGGGGCTGTGTGTGCAAGGTTGTGTGTGCACAGCTAGGAATGTGTGTGCAAGGTTGTGCGTGCACAGCTGGGGATGTGTGTGCACAGCTGGGGATGTGTGTGCAAGGTTGGGTGTGCACAGCTGGGAATGTGTGTGCATGGCTGCGGATGTGTGTGCAAGGTTGTCTGTGCACGGCTGCGAATGTGTGTCCAAGGGTGTGTGTGCATAGCTAGAGACACGTGTGCAACAGAGTGTGTGCACATCTGAGGATGCTTGTGCAAGGGTGTGTGTGCACAGCTGGGCACTTTTGTGCAAGGGTGTGCGTGCACAGCTAGAGACATTTGTGCAACCGTGTGTGAGCACATCTGAGGATGCTTGTGCAAGGGTGTGTGTGCACAGCTGGGGGTGTGTGTGCATGGTTGTCTGTGCGTGGCTGGGAATGTGTGTGCACGGTTGTGTGTGCACAGATGGGGATGTGTGTGCACGGGTGTGTCTGCACAGCTGGGGATTCTTGTGCAAGGGTGTGCGTGCACAGCTAGAGACACGTGTGCAACAGTGTGTATGCACATCTGAGGATGCTTGTGCAGGGGTGTGTGTGCAGAGCACAGGATGCTTGTGCAAGAGTGTGTATGGATGACTGGGAATGCTCCTGCAGGGGTGTGCACAGCTGAGGATACTTGTGCAAGGGTGTGTGTGTGCAGCCGGGGCTCCTTGTGCAAGGCTGTGTGTGCATGGCTGGGGATGTTCCTACAGGGGTGTGCACGGCTCGGGATTCTTGTGCAAGGGTATGTGTGTGCACATCTGAGGACGCTTGTGCAAAGGTGTGCATACACAGCTGGGGACGATTGTGCTGGGCTGTGTGCACAGCTAGAGATACTTGTGCAACAGTGTGCATGCAGAGCTGGGGATGCGTGTGCAAAGGTGAGCATGCATAGCTGGGGATATTTGTGCAAGGGTGTGTGTGCACAGCTGCGGATGCTTGTGCAAAGAGGTGTGTAGATGGCTGGGGATACTTGTACATCGGTGTGTGTGCACAGCTGCGGATGCTTGTGCAAAGGGGTGTGTGGATGGCTGGAGATACTTGTGCAAGGGTGTGTGTGCACAGCACAGGGTGCTTGTGAAAGGCTGTACGTGGATGGCTGGGGATGCTCCTGCAGGGGTGTGCACAGCTGGGGATACTTGTGCAACAGTGTGTGTGCATGGCTGGGGCTGCTTGTGCAAGGGTGTGTGCGCACAGCTGGAGATGATTGTGCAAGGGTGTGTGTGCACAGCTGGGGATACCCATGAAGGGTGTGTGTGCACAGCTGGGGATACCTGTGCAAGGGTGTGCACGGCTGGGGTTGCTCGTGCAAGGACATGTGTGTGCACAGCTGGGGATACCTGTGCCAGGGTGTGCACGGCTGGGGATGCGTGTGCAAGGGATGTGCGTGCAAACCCCTGGGGGGGGATGCTTGTGCGTGTGTGTGCACGCGCAGATGGTGGTATTTTGCACGCACATCTGTGTTTGCATGTGTAGGCGAGGGATGCGTGTGCAAGGTGTGTGTGTGCAAGGGATGCTGGCACACATATTCCCAGCTGTGCACACGCAACCTTGCACAAACATTCCCAGCCATGCACAGACAACCATGCACACACATCCCCAGCTGTGCACACACACCCTTGCACAAGCATCCTCAGATGTGCACACACGTGCAAGGATCTGGCTTCACGTATGTGTGCACGTCTCTCTTTGGGGCTGTGACCCCTGGGGGTGTCCCTGTCCCCCCCTCCCCAGGCTCTCTGCTGTCCCCAGACCCTGGGGACGCACCGGGACCCCCACCCAGGGGACTGTCACCGAGGTCTCTGCTCACAAACACCCGGCGCCTCGGGGAAGGACAAGGGGAGGCTGAAACGAGTGGCGGGGGGGACACGGCCACCCCCCCTGGATCCGCCAGCTCTTAACCCCCCTCCCGGTCCCCAGCGGTGGCAGCAGCTGCAGTGACACTGGGGACAGCATGGACGGCGCGGCCACCACCGCCCCGCTCTCGCCCACCGTCAAAGCCGGGTGGCTGGACAAGAACCCGCCGCAGGGGTGAGTGACGTTCCGGAGGGGACGCGGACCCCCCGCCCTGGTGCTGAGATGCTCTCCCCCCTTTTTGCACCTGTTGTTCCTGCTCATCAGGTGTAATTTTGCATTTTGCAGCCCTAATCCCCCCATTTTGCACCCTGAACCCCGGCGTTTTGCACCCCGAACCCCGGCGTTTTGCACCCTGAACCCCGGTGTTTTGCAGCCCCAGCCCTGGTGTTTTGTGTCCCAAACCCCAGTATTTTACAGCCCAAACCCCAGCATTTTGCACCCTGAACATCAGAGTTTTGCACCCCCAAACCCATCATTTTGCAGCCCCAGCTCCATCATTTTGCACCCCCAAACCCAGCGTTTTGCACCCTGAACCCCAGTATTTTGCAGCCCCAACCCTGGCGTTTTGTGTCCCAAACCCCAGCATTTTGTGTCCCAAACCCCAGCATTTTGTGTCCCCATCCCCAGCATTTTGCACCCTGAACATCAGAGTTTTGCACCCCCAAACCCATGATTTTGCAGCCCCAGCTCCATCATTTTGCACCCCCAAACCCAGCGTTTTGCACCCTGAACCCCAGTATTTTGCAGCCCCAACCCTGGTGTTTTGTGTCCCAATCCCCAGTATTTTCCATCCTGACCCTGGCGTTTTGCACCCTGAACATCAGAGTTTTGCACCCCCAAACCCATCATTTGGCAGCCCCAGCTCCATCATTTTGCACTCCCAAACCCACCATTTTGCACCCCCAAACCCAGCGTTTTGCACCCCGAACCCCAGTATTTTGCAGCCCCAACCCTGGTGTTTTGTGTCCCAAACCTCAGCATTTTGCACCCTGAACATCAGTGTTTTGCACCCTGAACATCAGTGTTTTGCACCCCCAAACCCCACCATTTTGCACCCCCAAACCCAGCATTTTGCAGCCTCACTCCCAGTGCTTTGCAGCCCCAACCCTGGTGTTTTGTGTCCCAAACCCCAGCATTTTGTGTCCCAAACCCCCGCATTTTACAGCCCAAACCCCAGCATTTTGCACCCTGAACATCAGAGTTTTGCACCCTCAGCTCCATCATTTTGCAGCCCCAGCTCCATCATTTTGCACCCCCAAACCCAGCGTTTTGCACCCTGAACCCCAGTATTTTGCAGCCCCAACCCTGGTGTTTTGTGTCCCAAACCCCAGCATTTTGTGTCCCAATCCCCAGCATTTTGCATCCTGACCCTGGCATTTTGCACCCTGAACATCAGAGTTTTCCACCCCCAAACCCATGATTTTGCAGCCCCAGCTCCATCATTTTGCACCCCCAAACCCAGCATTTTGCACCCTGAACCCCAGTATTTTGCAGCCCAACCCTGGTGTTTTGTGTCCCAGTCCCCAGCATTTTGCATCCTGACCCTGGCATTTTGCACCCTGAACATCAGAGTTTTGCACCCTCAGCTCCATCATTTTGCAGCCCCAGCTCCATCATTTTGCACTCCCAAATCCAGCGTTTTATGGCTCCAACCCGGATGTTTCTCAGCCCCGACCCCAGTGTTTTACAGCTCCAACCCCAACATTTTGTGGCCCCAAACGTGGCGTTTTGCAGCCCCAACCCTGGTGTTTCACAGCTCCAGCCCTGGCGTTTTGCATCCTCAATCCTGGCATTTTGTGTCCCCAACCCAGGCATTTTGCACCCCAAATCCGGGCATTTTACAGCCCCAACCCCGGCGTTTTGCATCTCAAATCCTGGCATTTTGTGCCCCCAACCCCGGCATTTTGCATCTCAAATCCTGGCATTTTGTGCCCCCAACCCTGGTGTTTTGCATCCCCAATCCTGGCATTTTGTGCCCCCAACACAGGCGTTTTGCACCCTGAACCCCAGCGTTTTGCAGCCCCAATCCTGGCATTTCGTAGCCCGCAACCCTGGAGATGTGAATGTGAGGGATATTTGGGGTCCTTTTAATCTCAGCTGCGAGGCTGCAGCCCCCTGAGGAGGAGAAGGGGGAAGCTCCAGCTGCTGCGGAACTGGGAGCAACTGGGAGGTCACTGGGAAGCTGGAGAAGCCGCTCTGGCGTTGGAGCGTGGGGAAAGTGATGGCAGGAAAAGCAGAAACCCCAAACTGGGGTTCAGAGCAAAGCTGGGGGGTCCCTGCGCCCCCCCGGACAGGGACAAACTCCTTCTGGGGGACAGGACTGAGCGCTTTTCACCCTGGTTGCTGCTGCCGACTACGTCAAGGCCAAACGTGGAGTCACGTGTGGCGATGGCAAAGTCCTTCCTGAGCAAACAAGCCCTTAAGTAAATACCTCCAGGGCTGGTTCAGCGTCTCCCGCAGCCCTGACGCCACCATGGATGGGCTGCAAGGGGATCGGGGTCCCTGGAGGGGCTCTGCTCGAGCTCTGGGGTCCCCCCCCTTCCCTGATAGAGCTGCACTTGCCACAAACCCCGCTTTGCACAATTGAGCCCTCCCCAACTTGTAGGTCCTGAGCAGGAATTGCAAATAAGGATTTTGGGGGGGGTTGTTAGGGTCACCCCCCCCCCCCCTCCTTTTCCGGGCTGGAGGAAAGCATGGAGTCCCCATGGCTGTCCCCAGCGGTGACACGAGGGCTGGGGACATGACACAGGATCGATGGCAAAGGTGGCCCCGGGCTTTTGGCAACTGGGGCGTGAAGGCACAAGCTGAATCACCCCCCAGGTTCAAGGGCGCATGGTGCAGCCTGGGGCTGGACAGGGGGCTGCTGCAGTCCGGGGGGGTCCAGCAGCCCCTGTCCCATGCGGAGGGTGCAGCTGTGTCACCCTGTCCCCTCCGCCGGGTCCCTCCCCAGGTCCTACATCTACCAGAAGCGCTGGGTGAAGCTGGACGCCGACTACCTCCGCTATTTCGACAGCGAAAAGGTGGGCGAGGAGGGAGGATTTGGGGGGGTCAGGGTGAGAAGGTGGCGTGGGGGCCACCCCACTGAGGCCACATCCTTGCCAAGGGGCAGCATCCCTGGGATGGGTGCTGGGGTGGGATGCAGGATGCTCAAAGCCACCCAGACAGGGGTGCTCTCTGTATTTGGAGCACTGGGCGGGTCCCCATCCCATCACCACAAGGTGACACATGTGTCTGTCTGTCCTCCCCTTTGTCCCCGCTCCAGGACGCCTATTCCAAGCGCTTCATCCCCGTCTCCTCCATCTCCCGCGTCGCCAGCGTTGGGGACCAGAAATTTGAAGTTGTCACCAACAACCGTAACTTCGTGTTTCGGGCCGAGAGCGACAGTGAGTGACAAGGGGGGGGTCCCTGCTCTGGGGTGTCCCCTCCCCTTGCCCAAGAGGGAGCTGATCCCAACCCGTGTGTCCCCCTGTCCCTGCAGCCGATCGGAACGAGTGGATCCGGACCCTGCAGCAGATGGCGGAGGAGCGGAAGAGCAAAGCTGCGGAGAGGACGCCGATGTCACCGAGCGCCGACGGTGCCACCGAGCCCGTGGACAAGTGCGGCTTCCTGGAGCTGCGGGGCTTTAAGCACAAACTCTTTGTGGCCGTGGCCGGGGACAGAGTTTTCCTCTATAAGAACGCAGAGGTGGGTGGCTGGGGGGGCCGTGACACTTTGAGGGGGACCCTGATGCCACTTTGGTGGTCAACCTGTCCTGGTTTTGTTAAAAACAAGACAAGTTTGTCTTTCAGTGAATTTTCCTTTCAGCTAAAGTCTCCTTATTAACTACAGAGCAGCAGTGAGTGGGGACACCCCAGGGCTGTCACCCCCCAAACTGGGGACACCCCAAGCTGCAGTGCCCCCCCCCCCCAAGATTTGGGGTCCCATGGGAGCATCGCACCCACGGCAGCTCCCCCAGAGCCCCTTGTGCTCCCCCAGGGCTGGGAGGGGACATGGGGACCGGTGCTTGCAGAGCATCATCTGTACCCCCCCCACATCACCCCTTTGTCCCCCCCAGGACTATCGCCTGGGGATCGGCATCACCTACATCGAAATGAACGTGGGGAACGTCAAGGAGGTGGATCGCCGGGGTTTCGACCTCACCACGCCGTACCGGATCTTCAGGTGACCCCGCGGAGGGCTGGGGGTGCAAGTGGTGTCCCCCCTACCACCACAGCCGTCCCTCACCCCCCCATCCCCACCACTGCAGCTTCTCGGCCGATTCGGAGCAGGAGAAGGAGGAATGGGTGGAAGCCATGAGACAATCCATCGCCGAGGCGCTTTCCAACTCGGAGGTGGCCGAGAGGATCTGGGGGGTGGAATCCAACCGCTTCTGCGCCGACTGCGGCTCCCCCCACCCCGACTGGGCCTCCATCAACCTCTGCGTCGTCATCTGCAAACGATGCGCCGGTACCCGCAGCCTGGAGGGGGTGGAAGGGGCCGAGCACCCCCCTGCCATAGGATGGGGGTGTTGAGCAGCCCTTGCCATGGGATGGCGGGGGGGGAATGTGGGTTGCAAGGGACCCCAAAATACGTCCCTAAGGGCTTGTCTCGCTGGCAGGGGAGCACCGGGGTTTGGGTCCTGGTGTCACCAAAGTGCGGAGCTTGAAGATGGACAGGAAGGTGTGGACAGAGGAACTGATCCAGGTAGCGGCACAGAACCCCAAAACCTCTATTTTTGGTGGGGGGACACCCCATTTCTTCCCCAGAGCAAACCCAGAGCACGGGAGAGGCTTTTCCATCCCCATCCAAGCTGGGATGTGGGATGTGGGGTGACACCGTGGCTCGCTTGGGGACCCCCAGCAGCCCCCCCATGCACTCTGTGTCCACCTGGCACCCACCCAGTGAGGACAAGTGGCACTTGTGTCCCCCGCGCCGCAGACAGACGGCGTCTGTGTGTCCGTGGCGGGAGGGGCACGTCTGGCGAGCCACGGGGCCACCGGCGTGGAGGAATGCCGTAAACCCACCCCCCCCCCCTGCCCTGGCCGCCATTTCCAACCCCTGGCTGGCCCCAGCTCTTCCCAGTTCCTCCCAGTTGGATCCCGCATTCCTGTCTGGCGTCCCACCCCCGCCTCCGGCATCGCCCGCTCCCCGAGCCCCCAAACGCTTCCAGCTGTTCCCCTTCACCCCCCTAAACCTCCTCCAGCCTCTCCCCGGCCCCCGCATCACCCCAAAAAGCTTTACGGCCTTACTGGGACAGTCTGGGAGACACCTAAAAGCCCATTTTTTAGTGCTGGGGGTGCCACAGGAAGCCTTTTAAATCCACCCCGTGGATGCTGAGCACCACCCCCCCTTGCCCGCAGCTGGATGCTGCTTTCCAGATGTGATTTTCCAGGGTGGGAAGGGGAGGGACAGCTGTGGAATGGGGGGGTGGTGCTATAGCACCCGTGGCTTTCCCTGCACTTTTTCCTGCACCCCTGGGCATCAGTGACCCCCCCCCCATAAGCACAAAGAGCCCCCATACCCAACCCTGCTCCATCCCACCCATCGTCCCCTCCTTGTCCCCACAGCTCTTCCAGCAGGTGGGCAACGCGGTGGCCAACGAGTTCTGGGCCGCCAACGTCCCCCCCAGCGAGGCCATCGGCCCCAGCAGCCCCAGCGGGGACCGGCGGCGCTTCCTGATCGCCAAATACCGGGAGGGCAAGTACCGGCGCTACCACCCGCTTTTCGGCAACCAGGAGGAGCTGGACAGGGTCAGTGAGGCCCCCCAGTCAGGGGCTGGGTGTCGGTTTGGGGGGTTTCACCTGGGTGCTATGTGGGGGTCCCCAGGGTGTTTGGGGGGGGCAAGGGCTGTGCCTGAGCAAGATGCCCCCTGTACCTCCCCTGTCCCCACTGTGCCCCCCTCAGTCAAAGCCTGGGGTCCCCAGGAGGGATAGGGTGTGGGGACAAGGTGACATCTCTGGGGCACAACCAGCTTCATTGCCAGGATGAGGAGCCTGGGTCGGGGTGGGGTGTCCAACCCCCAACCAGATGCCCCCCAGTAGCCAGACCCCCCCTCCCAGAACCAGACCCAGACCCCACTCCCACAGACAGAACCTGCCCCCCAACAACCAGACCTGCCCCCCCATAGCCAGACCCCCCCACAACCAGCGCCCCCCCAGGGTTCATCTCCTTGGAAATGGGGCTGGGGTCCAGCACGGGGCTGAAGTGGGGTTCAATGGGGGGCACACGGGGGGAGGGTGGGTAGAGGTGCTTGTCCAGCACCCCCACCCCACCCACGCCACCCACTCCCAGTCTCTTACTGGGCTGGAATCCTGTACACAAGCAACACTGGGACCCCCACCCCGGTGCTTCGGTGTGTGTCCCCCCCCAAACCACCGCTCGGTGTTTGCACAAGAGCCGGGGGGGAGGCTGGGAATTCGCATGTGGGCTGGTTTGTTTTTCTGCTCCGGCCAAGTCGTCCCGCCCCGCGGCGATGACTTCACCCGCTCCTCCAAAACTTCTCCATTTATTTTCTATTTCTTTTCTTTTCCTCCCACTTCCAAACTTTCTTTGTCCTGCTCGGGTCGCCGGTTGGGGGGATCTGGTTGTTCGTCCTGCTCGGGTCGCCGGTTGGGGGGATCCGGTTGTTTGTCCTGCTCGGGTCGCCGGTTGGGGGGATCCAGTTGTTTGTCCTGCTCAGGTCGCCGGTTGGGGGGATCCAGTTGTTCGTCCTGCTCAGGTCGACGGTTGCAGGGATCTGGTTGTTTGTCCTGCTCGTGTCGACGGTTGCAGGGATCCGGTTGTTCGTCCTGCTCGGGTCGACGGTTAGGGGAATCCGGTTGTTCTTTCACCGTGGTGGTTTGGGGGGTTTTTCCTCCTCTTCCTCGCCAGCCTTCGGCCTCACGCCGCTCCTGCCGCAGGCTCTTTGCGCCGCTGTCACCACCGGGGACCTGGCGGAGACGCTGGCGCTGCTGTTCTGCGGGGCGGCGGTGACGTGTGACACCGGGGACCCGCGGTGCCCCACGCCGCTGGCGCTGGCCCAGAGGAGCGGACAGAGGCTGCAGATGGAGTTCCTGCTCCACAACAGGACCTCAGGTACGGGGTGACCCCTCCTGAGCCCCCCATCCTTCATGGGATTAAAGCCACTGGAGCTGGAGTGTCCCCAGGGGGTGTTTGGAGCCCGACCTGGCTCTGTGCACCCTGGGAAGGGGGTTTTGGGGACCTTTGGATGGGGGGATGGGGAGGGGGGCTCTATCCCAATTGGGGATGTGGTTTGGCACAATGGGAACAATGGGAATGGGAGGGGTGGGGACAGCCCTCCCGCACCATCCTGGTACACTGTGGCTGTCCCAGGGGAATGTCCCCCCACCCAAGTGTCCCCAGGGAATGTCTCCCCACTGCAGTATCCCCAGGGAATGTCTCCCCACCCAAGTGTCCCCAGGGAATGTCCCCTGGGAATGTCCCCTCACCCAAGCATCCCTGGGGAATGTCCCCCCATCTGAATGTCCCCAGAAAGTGTCTCCTCACCCAAGTGTCCCCAGGGAATGCCCCCACACCCCAACATTCCTGCAGCCCCCAGGAATGTCCCCCCACCCAAGCGTCCCCATTAGGGCCAGGGTGGTCTAACCATTCTACACCCCCTCTCCCGTGCCCCCCAACCCCACTGTGGGTGGGCTGAGGGCCCCCCAGTCCCTACCCCCACCCTGCCCCGGGGTGGCCCTGGGCTGGGAGGTGTGCCGGGTGTGCCGGGGCTGGCGCGGTGTCTCCTCCCTCACCGCCGCGGGGGCCAAGTCCGGCCCACGGAAGCTGGAGCTCACCCAGGACTGGGGCTGGCGGCCGCTCCAGTCAGCCCAGTACAAATAGGGGACTGGGAGAGCGGCGAGGCCGCCCCGGTGAGCCTGGAAAGCCAAACCCTGCGCTTGTCCTGCTGGCACTAGCAGCTGTCACCAGAGTCCCGGCATCACCGAGGTCCATGCCGCGGGTGGCGCGGGGTGCTGTGTCCCCATGGGGTTCCCTGTCTCTGGGCAGCCCCACTGGTGTCCTTGCCCCTTTTGAAGTGTCCCCACACCCCACCTCTGCCTGGTTCCCGGACCAAACGGGGGTGCCTCTTGTTGGGGGCAAGGTGGGGAAACTGAGGCACATGACTGTGGTGACATGGGGAGGATGTGGCAGAGCCCTGGGCTGTTATTCCAGCTGCAGGACTGTTTAATATCTTCATCCATGACCTGGGTGAGGGCATTTACTGCACCCTCAGTAAGTTTGCAGGTGACACCGAGTTGGGTGGAGTGTTGATCTGCTAGAGGGTGGGAAGGATCTACAGAGGGATCTGGACAAAGGGCCACCAGCATCCTGGCTGGTACCAGCACTGGTGTGGCCAGCGGAACCAGGGCAGTGACCGTCCCTGTGCTGGGACCTGGGGAGGCCAAACCGCCAATCCTGGGGGCAGTTTTGGGACCCTCAGCTCAGGACTCAAAATGGTGGCCACAGGGGCACCAGAATCACCTCAGAGCTCAAAATGGCGGCCAGAGGGTGGTGGGATCACCTCACAAGAAAGGCCTTGAGGTGCTGGAGCGAGTTGAGAGAAGGGAACGGAGCTGGTGAGGGGCTGGAGCACAAGTGTGATGGAGCGGCTGAGGGACCTGGGGGGTTCAGCTGGAGAACAGGAGCTGAGGGGAGACCTTCTGATCTCTGAACTGCCTGAAAGGAGCTTGGAGCCAGGGGGGTCGGGCTCTGCTCCCCAGGAACAAGCGCCAGGAGCAGAGGAAACGGCCTCAAGTTGCACCAGGGGAGGTTGAGGTTGGATGTGGGAACAATTTCTTCCCCAAAGGGCTGTGGGGCATTGGAACAGGCTGCCCAGGGCAGTGCTGGAGTCACCAGCCCTGGAGGGCTGGACAGACGGACAGGAGGTTCTCAGGACATGGGGCTGGACAGGGATGGGTTATGGTTGGACTCGAGCTTGAGGTGCTTTCCCAAGCAAAACGATTCTGTGATCCTATACGGGGTGTGGGATGCAGGATGCCCTCCCAGCAGTCCCCCCCATGACAGCTCGTCACCCTGTTTTTTCACAGAACCGCCACGTTTGGAGGTGGGGGGCAGCGAGGACAAGCCCTACTCAGTGTCCCTTCCCTCTGTCACCCACCATGGCTTCCTCTACAAAACCCCCTCCATGGCCAAACCCGTGGGCGAGCGGAAAGGCCAGGAAGGTATGGGGGGGGTCCGAGGGGCTGGGAAATCAGGGTGCAGGGATTGGGGGGGCTGTGGCAGCCCCAAAATGGGGGTTCCCAGCGCCGTCCTGTGCCACGCAGAGTTCAGCCGGCGCTGGTGCACGCTGCAGGATGGCGTCCTCAGCTACTACGAGAACGACCGCAACGCCGTCCCCAACGGCGAGATCAAGGTGGGGGAGATCGTCTGCCTGGTCAACAACCCCCCCCACAGCCACGGGTGAGGCTGCACCCCCCCGAGCACCCCCACATCCCATAGCACCCTGATATAGCACCCCCCATCCAATAGCACCCTGATATAGCACCCCCCCATCCAATAGCACCCTGATATAGCACCCCTGCGTCCTATAATACCCCCCCATCCAATAGCACCCTGCTATAACACCCCCACATCCCATAGCACCCTGATATAGCACCCCTGCGTCCTATAACACCCCCCATCCAATAGCACCCTGCTATAACACCCCCACGTCCCATAGCACCCTGATATAGCACCCCTGCGTCCTATAACACTCCCCCATCCAATGGCACCCTGCTATAACACCCCCACATCCCATAGCACCCTGATATAGCACCCCTGCGTCCTATAACACCCCCCATCCAATAGCACCCTGCTATAACACCCCCACATCCCATAGCACCCTGATATAGCACCCCTGCGTCCTATAACACTCCCCCATCCAATAGCACCCTGCTATAACATCCCACATCCCATAGCACCCTGATATAGCACCCCCACATCCCATAGCACCCTGATATAGCACCCCTGCGTCCTATAATACCCCCCATCCAATAGCACCCTGCTATAACATCCCACATCCCATAGCACCCTGATATAGCACCCCCACCTCCTACAGCACCCCCCATCTGATAGCACCCTGCTGTAACACCCCACATCCCATAGCACCCTCATATAGCACCCCTGTGTCCTATAACACCCCCCCATCCAATAGCACCCTGCTATAACACCCCCACATCCCATAGCACCCTGATATAGCACCCCCCCACCCAATAGCACCCTGCTATAACACCCCCACGTCCCATAGCACCCTGATATAGCACCCCTGCGTCCTATAACACCCCCCATCTGATTGCACCCTGCTATAACATCCCACATCCCATAGCACATTGATATAGCACCCCTGCGTCCTGTAACACCCCCCCATCCAATAGCTCCCTGCTATAACACCCACACATCCCATAGCACCCTGATATAGCACCCCCATGTCCTACAGCACCCCCATCTGATAGCACCCTGCTATAACACCCCACATCCCATAGCACCCTGATATAGCACCGCCTTGTCCTATAGCACCCCTCCATCCAATAGCACCCTGCTATAACACCCCACATCCCTTAGCACCCTGATATAGCACCCCCCCATCCAATAGCACCCTGCTATAACACCCCCACATCCCACAGCACCCTGATATAGCACCCCCATGTCCTACAGCACCCCCATCTGATAGCACCCTGCTATAACACCCCACATCCCATAGCACCCTGATATAGCACCTCTGCGTTCTATAACACTCCCCCATCCAATAGCACCCTGTTATAACACCCCACATCCCATAGCACTCTGATATAGCATTCCTGCATCCTATAGCACCCCCCATCCAATAGCACCCTGCTATAACACCCCACATCCCACAGCACCCTGATATAGCACCCCCCCCACCCAATAGCACCCTGCTATAACACCCCCACATCCCACGGCACCCTGATATAGCACCCCCCCATCCAATAGCACCCTGCTATAACACCCACACATCCCATAGCACCCTGATATAGCACTCTGATATCCCATAGCACCCCCACATCCGATAACACCCCAATATAGCACCCTGATTTCCTATAGCACCCCAATATAGCATCCTGATCTCCTATAGCACCTCAACATTCTGTAGCACCTCAACATCCTATAGCACCACAATATAGCACCCTGATATCCTGTAGCACCCCAATATCCTATAGCAACCCAATGTAGCACCCTGATCTCCTCTAGCACCCCAGTATCCTCTAGCACCCCAATATAGTACCCTGATATCCTATAACACCCCAATATCCTATAGCACCGCAATATAACACCCCAGTATCCTGTAGCACCTAGATAGCCTATAGCACCCCAATATGGCACCCTGATATTCTGTAGCACCCCAATATCCTATAGCACCCTGAGTTGGACTCGATGATCCTTGTGGGTACCTTCCAACTCAGGACATTCTATGATTCTATGGTACAGCATCCTAATATCCTATAGCACCCCAATATAGCACCCTGACATCCTATAGCACCTCAGTATAGCACCCTGATCTCCTATAGCACCCTGATCTCCTATAGCACCCCAGTACAGCACCCTGATCTCCTATAACACCCCAATAGAGCACCTCTGTGCCCAACCCCTCTGCTGTCCCCCAGCTTGTGTCACCTGCCTGAGCCAGCTGGCTTTGCAAGGAGGCTGTGTAACCCCTTTGTAACCCCTTTGTAACCCCTTTGTAACCCTTTTGTAACCCCTTTGTAGCCCCTTTGTAGCCCCTCTGTGCCTCTTTTGCAGCCCTTTTGTAACCCCTTAGTAATCCCTTTGCAGCCCCTTTGCAATCCTTTTGCAACTCCCCTGCAGCCCCTTTGTTAACCCCTTTGTAACTTCCTTGCCATCTCCTTTGCAGCCCCTTTGTAAACCCTTTGTAGCCCCATTGTAACCCTTTTGTAATCCCTTTGCAACCTTCT
Organism: Columba livia; assembly: GCF_036013475.1. Classification (NCBI taxonomy): domain Eukaryota; kingdom Metazoa; phylum Chordata; class Aves; order Columbiformes; family Columbidae; genus Columba; species Columba livia. The sequence goes on from NC_088602.1 coordinate 1,591,950, forward strand.
TGCAACTCCCCTGCAGCCTCTTTGTAGCCCCTCTGCAGCCCCTTTGTTAACCCCTTTGGAACTTTCTTACCAGCCCCTTTGTAAACCCTTTGTAGATCCGTTGTAACCCTTTTGTAATGCCTTTGCAGCCCCTTTGCAATCCTGTAACCCCTCCACAGACCCTTTGTAGTCCCTTTGCAGCCCCGTTGTAACCCCTCTGTAGCCCCTTTGTAGCACATTTGCAATCACTTTGTAACCCCTTTGCATCTCCTTTCTAACTTCTTTGTAACCCACTTGCAACCTGTTCACAGCCCCTTTGCAACCCCTTTGTAAAATTTTTGCAGCCCCTTTGCAATCTTTTTGTAATGCCTCTGCAGCCCCGTTGTAACCCCTTAGTAACCCCTTTACAGCCCTTTTGTAACCCCTTTGCAGCCCATTTGTAACCCCTTCACAGCCCCCTTGTAACCCCTTTGCAGCACTTTTGCAATCCCTTTGTAGCCCCTTTCTAACCCCTCTGTAGCCCCTTTGCAGCACTTTTACAATCCCTTTGTAACCCCTTTGTAACCCCTTTCTAACCCCTCTGTAGCTCCTTTGCAACCCCTTTGTAACCCCTTTGCAGCACTTTTACAATCCCTTTTTGTAACCCCTTTGTAACTCACTTGCAACCTGTTTGCAGCCCCTTTGCAACCCTTTTGCACCCCCCTTGCAACCCTTTTGCAGCTGCTTTGCAACCCCTTTGCAATCATTTTGCAGCCCCTTTGGAACCCTTTTGCAATCCCTTTGTAACCCCTTTGTAGCCCCTTTCTAACCCCTTTGCAGCACTTTTGCATCCCCTTTGTAGCCCCTTTGTAACCCTTCTGCAGCTCCTTTTCAACCCTATTGCAACCTGTTTGCAGCCCCTTTGCAACCCCTTTGCAATCATTTTGCAGCCCCTTTGGAACCCTTTTGCAATCCCTTTGTAACCCCTTTGTAGCCCCTTTCTAAGCCCTTTGCAGCACTTTTGCATCCCCTTTGTAGCCCCTTCGTAACCCTTCTGCAGCTCCTTTTCAACGCTTTTGCAACCTGTTTGCAGCCCCTTTGCAAACCCTTTGCAATTGTTTTGCAGCCCCTTTGGAACCCTTTTGCAATCCCTTTGTAACCCCTTTGTAGCCCCTTTCTGACCCCTTTGCAGCACTTTTGCATCCCCTTTGTAGCCCCTTTGTAACCCTTCTGCAGCTCCTTTTCAACCCTTTTGCAACCTGTTTGCAGCCCCTTTGCAACCCCTTTGCAATTGTTTTGCAGCCCCTTTGTAACCCTTTTGCAATCCCTTTGTAGCCCCTTTCTAACCCCTTTGCAGCACTTCTGCATCCCCTTTGTAGCCCCTTTGTAACCCTTCTGCAGCTCCTTTTCAACGCTTTTGCAACCTGTTTGCAGCCCCTTTGCAACCCCTTTGCAATTGTTTTCCAGCCCCTTTGGAACCCTTTTTCAATCCCTTTGTAGCCCCTTTGCAACCCCTTTGTAGCCCCTTTGTAGCCCCTGTGTAGCCCCTATACTCCACATCAGACCCTACACACAGCCTGGGGGCGCACAGGGGGTCCCCAGCACCATGATGCTCCCACGCTTGGGACACCCCTGTCACCCAACCACCCCCGTGTCCCCCTTATTGCAGGATCGAGAACACGTTCGAGCTCTACACCGAGTCGGAGCGGCTCTACCTCTTTGGGCTCGAGAGCCCCGATTCCGCACGGGAGTGGCTCAAATCCATCGCCAAGGTGGGACGCACTGGCCTGGGGTGGCTGTGGGGACCCACTACGGTGACGCTGACCTGTCCCTCGTGTCCCCACCTCAGTCCTTCGTCCCTCCCCGCGCTGAGGAGCTGCTGGCGCTGGATTTCGAGCGTGTGGGGCGGCTGAATTACAAGGGGGGGCTGGACCTGGAGCGAGCCCGGGAGGGCTGGTTCGCCCTGGCCGGCTCTGCGCTCCACGTCTCCTCCGAGGACAACCAGCACCAGGAGCCGCTGCAGCTCCGCAAGCTCCAGGAGCTCTGTGCGTGTCCAGGGGGACCTTGGGGACAGGGGGGTGTCCCCCAAATCCTGCCCAGATGGGGGTCCTTGCGCTGGGTGGGATGCAGGAGCTCTTCCTCCTTATCATCCTCTTCTCCAGGCCTGGAAAGTTGGGGATGGAGCCGGACCTGTTGGCATGGCCACCCCATGGGGTTGGGGGGGTTAGCAGTTCCCCTGGGTGACCCCCTGTGCCCTGGGGTGACCCCCATTCCTCGGGGTGACCTTCTGTTCCCTGGGTGACCCCTGTCCACCCCGGTTACCTTCGGTTCCCCCTGGGTGACCTCTTGTCCACCCAGCTGACCCCAATACCCCTGGGTGACCCCCTGTCCCCCTGGGTGATCTCCTGTCCCCTTGGGTGACCCCTGTTCCCCTGGGTGACCCCCTCACCCCCCAGGTGACCCCCAGTGACCCGCTGTCCCCCCAGGTGACCCCCTATCCCCTCGGGTGACCCCCTGTCCCCCTGGGTGATTCCCTGTCCCCTGGGTGACCTCCTTTCCCTCCAGTTGACCTCCATTCCCTTGGGTGACACCCTGCCCCCTGGGTGACCCCTGTCCCAGGGGGTGACCCAATTCCCCTGGGTGACCCAAATTCCCCTGGGTGACCCCCTGTTCCCACAGGTGACCCCATGTACCCCCTAACAGACCCCCCCTTCCCCTGGGTGACCCCCTGTTCCCCCAATAGGCCCCTTGTCCCCAGGGGTGATCCCCATTCCTCTGGGTGATCCCCTCTCTCCTTGGGTGACCCCCTGTCCCCTCGGTGACCTCTTGTCCCCTCAGTTGACCTCCATTGCCTTGGGTGACCCCCTGCCCCCAGGGTGACTCCCTGTCCCATGGGGTGACCCAATTCCCCTGGGTGACCCAAATTCCCCTGGGTGACCCCCTGTTCCCACAGGTGACCCCATGTACCCCCTAACAGACCCCCCCTTCCCCTGGGTGACCCCCTGTTCCCCCAATAGACCCCTTGTCCCCAAGGGTGATCCCCATTCCTCTGGGTGATCCCCTCTGTCCTTGGGTGACCCCCTGTCCCCCGAGATGACCCCAGTTCCCCTGGGTGACAGACTCTCTGCCATCCCTTCCAGCCATCCAGGGTGACAACGAGGTGCTGGTGTTGGTGGAGAGGCGAAGGTAAGAGCAGAAAGGGGGGGGGGGAGATGGGGCTTAGGCCCCCCCAGCAAATTATCACCCCCTGCCCAAGCCCATCCTCATCCTGGGGTGCCTTCACTCTCCCTATGGGACCCCCAAAAGGGAGTCAGGACCATCCCCAGACCCCCAGGACCACCCCAGGGGGGGTCCTGGCCATGCAATGGGGTTTGGGGGTGTCATGGCCCCCCGCTAAAGCCAGGCTCGCTGGCAGGACGCTGTACATCCAGGGGGAGAGGAAACTGGATTTCCTGGGCTGGCTCCACGCCATCCAGAAAGCAGCAGGGACCTCGGGGGACACCCTGTCGGAGCAGCAGCTGACGGAGTCGGACGTCCCGTTGCTGGTGGATCGGTGCATCGACTACATCACCCAGTGCGGTACGTGCTGGTGCGGTACCTAATTAGCATTAGAAACTAATGAAGTTCAGCCAAAGCCAGTGCAGGGTCCTGTCCCTGGGGAGGAACGACCCCCAGCACCAGCACAGGTTGGGGCTGAGCTGCTGGGAAGCAGTTTTAGGAGAAGGACCTGGGAGTTGTGACAACAGGGTGACCATGAGCCACCAATGTGCCCTGTGGCCAATGGTACCTGAGGTGTGTGAGGAAGAGTGTGGGCAGCAGGTCAGGGAGGTTGTTCCTCCCCCTCTGCTGCCCTGGTGAGGCCACATCTGCAGAACTGGGTCCAGTTTAAGGACAAGGAATCACTGGAGAGAGTCCAGGGAGGGACACGAAGATGCTGAGGGGTCTGGAGCATCTTTGTGATGAGGAGACTGAGAGAGCTGGGGCTGTTGAGCTGGAGAAGAGAAGCTCAGAGGGATGTGATCAATGGATCAATGTGTCAGGGTGGGTATCAGAGGATGGACCAGACTCTGTTCAGTGGTGCCCAACGCCAGGGTGAGGGGCAACGGGCACAGACTGAAACACAGGAGGCTCCATCTGAACATGAGGAGAAACTTCTTTGCTGGGAGGTGCAAGAGCCTGGCCCAGGCTGCCCAGAGCGGGTGTGGAGTCTCCTCTGAGACATTCAAACCCCCTGGGATCCCGTGTGGTCTGCTCTGGTGACCCTGCTCTAGGTGGGTTGGACTGGGTGATCTCCAGAGGTCCCTGCAACCCCAACCTGTCTGGGTTTCTATGATTTGGGTCATTACATCAGTGTCACGCATTAGCTTGAGACCTGACACACTCATGACATGTTTCCATCCCTCCCTGAGCTCCAGCTCCATGGGAGCACTCTGGCTCACTGCTCCAGCCCGCAACTCCTTGGACAGGTGGAGGGTCCTTGTCCTCCATAGAGGAGGTGTCTCACCCCCACTGTCACCACCGCAGGGCTGACGTCTGAGGGCATCTACCGCAAGAGTGGGCAGAACTCGAAAACCACGGGGCTGCTGGAGATGCTGCGCCGGGACGCCCGCAGCGTCCGCCTGAAGGAGGGCGAGCACCAGGTGGACGATGTCGCCAACACCCTCAAACGCTTCTTCCGCGACCTCGGGGACGGGCTCTTCACTGGGCGCTGGGCGCCTGAGTGGCTGCAAGCAACGGGTGAGCCCTGGGAGGGGGGTGTGGGGATTGGGGGGCACTTCTGGGCTCCAGGTGTTGCAGGGGGCTCAGCTGGTGGGTGAGGAGCTTGGTGGGCTGGGGCTGAGCCAGGGCAGAGAGCCAGAGCCCCCCTGCCCTTTGCTTCTGGATGTGGCCACTGAATACGGGGGATGGACGCACCCAGCGGCAGAACAGCCATGAGCCACCGAGCTGGGATGCTCTGACCCTACAGAGCTGGGATATTCCGGCTCCATGAAGCTGGGATGCTCTGGCCTCATGGAGCTGGGACATTTCTTTGCTGGGATGCTCCAGCCCCGTGGAGCTGAATGATCCAGTCCCATGGAGCTGAGATGCTTCAGTACTGGGATGGTCCAGCCTCATGGAACTGGATACTCCAGCCCTGGGATGCTCCAATATTGGGATGTTCTGGCCCCATGGAGCTGGCATGCTCCAGTATTGGGATGCTTTGACTCCATGGAGCTGGGATGCCCCAGCCTCATGGAACTGGGATGCTCCAGCCCTGGGATGCTCCAGCCCCATGGAGCTGGGATGCTCTGCTTTGTGCAGCTGATGATCCAGTCCCATGCAGCTGGGATGCTCCAGCACTTCAGCCCTTGGATGCTCTGGCCCCATAGAACTGGAATGCCCTTGTCTCATGGAGCTGGGACACTGCAATGCCGGGATGCTCCATCCCTGCAGAGCTGGGATGCTCTGGCTCCATGGAGCTGTGATGCTCCAGCCCCATGGAACTGAGATGCTTTGTTCCTATGGAGCTGGGATGATCCAGCCTTGTGGAACCAGGATGCTCCAGGCCTAGGATGCTCCAGTCCATGGAGCTGGGATGCTCCAGTATTGGGATGCTCTGACCCTATGGAGCTGGGGTGCCCCAGCCTCTTGGAACTGGGATGCTCCAGCCCTGGAATGCTCCAGCTCTGTGGAGTTGGGATGCTCCATCCCCATGGTGGGGTTTGGAGAGGGGACGATGGGGCTGTGACTCTCAATCTCACCTTCATCCCCCTGCCATTCTTTCCTTCCTGCCCCTCTGGCAGCGTTGGAGGACGAGGAGGAGAAGATCAGCGAGTACCGGCGGCTTCTGGCCGCCCTCCCCACGGTGAACCGGGCAACACTGAAGGCACTCATCAACCACCTCTTTCGGTATGGTGTGGGCAGCGGGGACACTGTGTGGCCAAGCCTGGGGTCCCCAAGCCCCTGTGGGGCATCGTGCCCTCCGTGGCGGGGTCCTGGGGTGAAGGAGAACCTTCATCCCTTGGCTCATGTCCCAGGGAAGGGGGTTTGGGGTCAAGATCTGCCCGAAGCTGAGCGTGGGGGACATTCCTTTTGGTGAGACCAACGTGGGGCTCCCAGGGGCAGGAATTGTCATGGGGGTCCCCGCAGGGTCCAGCGCTTCTCTGGGGAGAACCAGATGAACACGCACAACTTGGCCATCGTCTTTGGACCCACGCTCTTCCAGACGGACGGGAAGGACTACAAGGCTGGGCGCGTGGTGGAGGACCTCATCAGCCACTACGTGAAGATCTTCAACGTAGGTTCACCAGCCCCACCATACTGCTCTGGGGATCTGGGGCTGGATCAGTGTGGACATTCCCAGCGCATGGAGAAGTGGGAGGAGGATGGAGCTGGGTCTATTCTATAGACATCCCCTTGCTTCAGAGGAACTCCTTGCTTTTGTTGGACTAGATTATAATCTCCAGAGGTCCTTTCCAACTTCAACCATTCTGCGATGAGGGAAAGGGGGTCCAGGTCCCTGCAAACCCTGGAGACACCCAAGCTTGGAGCTTGGGGACCCACATCTGCTGCCCTCCACCCACCACCCAAGGGTGTTCTGCTCACCCCTGATGGTTCCTCTTCCTTGGCAGGTCAATGACCAGGAGATGAAGAAGCAGCAGGATGAGATCATGGCCATCATGAAGATGCGAGAGGCAGCGTCCAGTGGGACGCAGGTGAGTCCTGGACATGGGGGCCTTCCTGGAGCACCTTCTTCATGTGGGACCTGCTCCAGTTTCTCCTGGGGATGCCCCAGGGTGGTGTCCATGCTGTGTATGGGGATTTAGCCCACATGTGGGAAGCTATGGGTTGAAGATCTTTCCCACTGCTCTCCAGCAAGCCGGGGACTTCATCTGCACTGTCTACCTGGAGGAGAAGAAGACGGAGGCAGAGCAGCACATCAAGGTGAGGGCACAGACGGGACAGGACCCCTAAACCTCCGTGGTGGCACTGGGCACACGCTCTGAGCTGGCACCTCTATGGCATGAGGGTGGAATGGCCTTGGGCACCGGCTGGTGGAGACCTGTCCCCTCCCTCCGTCCCATCCTCCCAGATCCCGGCCACAATGACAGCTGAGGAGCTGACCTTCGAGATCCTGGACCGGAGGAAAATCGTCATGAAGGAGAAGGACTATTGGAGCTGCTTCGAAGTGAACGAGAGGGAGGAGGCAGGTTGGTGTGGGGGTGTGAGGATGGTGGGGCTGGGATTGGGATTGGCGATAGAGATGGTGACATGATGATGGAGATGATGCTGAATGTGATGGTGATGGAGATGGTGCTGATGATGGAGATGGTGACAATGATGGAGACAGTGATGGTGACAGAGATGAGGATGGAGATGGTAACAGTGATGAAGCTGGTGATGGAGATGGCAATGGAGATGGAGATAGTGACAGAGATGGAGAAGGAAATGGAGATGGTGATGGTTACAGAGATGGGGGTGGAGACTAAGATGGGAATAGACATGGTGATGGAGATGGATATGGAAATGGAGATAACAAAGGTGACAGAGGTGGAGATGGAGATAGCGATGGAGATAGTGACTGTGATGATGGTGGTGATGGTGACGGAGATGGCAATGGTGATGGAGATGGTGACACTGATGAAGACGGTGATGGGGACAAGAAGGCTCCCATGGGGACAGCACAACAGAGCAGTGCTGGGCTGGGCTCCATCTCTCGGGGGATGACACCTGTGGTGCCACATCTCAGTTGCACATGGCTGAGCGCTGCAGAGGGGTGGGTGGTTTTGGCCAGGACCTGCAGGACATCTCTCTGCATCCTTGGGGGTTCCAAATACCCTTGAAGCTTGGGGTGGGTCGTGTCTGGGCTCCCCGGCCACCAACAGGAGCAGCCCTGAGGTCCCCGTGGGCAGCAAGCAGACGAGCTCAGTGTGGGCAGGATGAGACCCTGGTCCTGTGACCCCCCGACTTGGTGGGTGCCACCCTGGGGATGCTGCCTGAGCCCTGCCTGTCCCCCTGCCCGACAGAACGGCCCTTGCACTACTCGGAAAAAGTCCTGCCCATCTTGCACGGCCTGGGGACGGACAGCTACCTGGTGGTGAAGAAGCAGCTGGCCATGGAGAACATGCTCATCTACCTCGGTGAGGAACCAGGAGCCGGGATCCTGGCTGGGAGAGTGGTGGGGTGGGATGGAAATGGGGATGTGGATGGGATGGAAATGACATTGGAGATGGAGATGGAGATGGGGATGGGGTGGGGAATGGGCAAAGGATTGTGATGGCAATAGGGATTAGGTGGAGATGGGTATGGAGATGGGATTGGGATGGAGATGGGGAAGGGGATGGGGAAGGGAATGGAGATGGGGCTGGGATGGCAATGGAGATGGGATTGGCATGGAGATGGAGATCGAGACAGAGATGGAGATGGGGATGGGGATTGGTATGGAAATCAGCATGGGATTGGGATGGGGATTGGGTGGAGATGGGATTCGGATGGGAATAGGGATGGGGATGGGGATAGGGATGGAGATGGGGATGGGGATAGAGATGGGGATGGAGATGGAGATGAGGTGGGGATGGGGGTGGGTGTGGAATTGGGATGGAGATGGGGACAGGGGTGGGACGGAGACGTGGATGGTGATGGGATGGGGACAGGGGTGGGCATGGGGACACCTTTGTGTCCTGCCAGCTGCGACCTGCAGACGATCCCCACAGGTTCCACCACCCCAGGGCCACATCTCCCTGGCCATGCTGTGGGGGCACCAGCCCATTAGCACGTGGCCAATAGCCCCCAGTAGCCTCCAGTATGGGGTCACGGCCAGGGGAGCAGCACTGGGGGGCCAGGCAGCATCTGCTGGGGGCTAGGGGGGTTCCCCCTGTTATTGCCCCCCAGGATGGGCTCTCTGCACCCAATGCCATTCTGGGGGGGGAATGGGGAAACTGAGGCGTGTGCCCCCCAGCCAGCAGAGTGGGCGACTGCAAGCACGGGCTGATGAAGTTCCGGGAGGAGAGGAACCTGCTGGGGCTGGGGCTGAGCACCGGCTTCCACGACCGCTACTTCATCCTCACCCACACCTGCCTGCGCCTCTACAAGGAAGTGCGGGTGAGCCCTGCCTGTCTGCTGCCTGCTGCCTGGCAGCGCTCCTGCCTGCCCTGCCCAGCCCCTGCCTGCGCTTTCCTTCCCAGCTGTGCTGTGACAATGGGCTGGGCGGCCCTGAAGTTGTGGGATACATAGGGTGGCATCGCATGGGTAGTGCAGGCAGGGATGGGGCTGGCATTCCACAGGCAGTGCAGGCAGGGATGGGGCTGGCAGTGCAGGCAGGGATCACACAGGCAGGGATGGGGCTGGCAGTGCAGGCAGGGAGGGGGTGGCATTGCACGGGCAGTGCAGGCAAGGATGGGGCTGGCAGCGCAGGCAGGGATGGAGCTGACAGTACAGGCAGGAATCACGCAGGCAGTGCAGGCAGGGATGGGGCTGGCAGTGCATGGGCAGTGCAGGCAGGGATTGCAAAGGCAGGGCAGGCAGGAATGGGGCTGGCATTGCATGGGCAGTGCAGGGAGGGATGGGGTTGGCAGTGCAGGCAGGGATCAAACAAGGAGTGCAGGCAGGGATGGGGCTGGCATTGCATGGGCAGTGCAGGCAGGGATCACACAGTGCAGGCAGGGATGGGGCTGGCAATGCATGGACAGTGCAGGCAGGGATGGGGTGGCAGTGCAGGCAGGGATGGGGCTGGCATTGCATGGACAGTGCAGGCAGGGATGGGGTGGGCAGTGCAGGCAGGGATGGGGTGGCAGTGCAGGGAGGGATGGGGCTGGCAGTGCAGGCAGGGATGGGGCTGGCAATGCATGGACAGTGCAGGCAGGGATGGGGTGGCAGTGCAGGCAGGGATGGGGCTGGCAGTGCATGGACAGTGCAGGCAGGGATGGGGTGGCAGTGCATGGACAGTGCAGGCAGGGATGGGGTGGCAGTGCAGACAGGGATGGGGTTGGCAGTGCAGGCAGGGATGGGGCTGGCAATGCACGGACAGTGCAGGCAGGGATGGGGTGGCAGTGCAGGCAGGGATGGGGCTGGCAGTGCATGGACAGTGCAGGCAGGGATGGGGTGGCAGTGCAGACAGGGATGGGGCTGGCAGTGCATGGACAGTGCAGGCAGGGATGGGGTGGCAGTGCAGGCAGGGATGGGGCTGGCAATGCATGGACAGTGCAGGCAGGGATGGGGTGGCAGTGCAGGCAGGGATGGGGCTGGCAATGCATGGACAGTGCAGGCAGGGATGGGGCTGGCAATGCATGGACAGTGCAGGCAGGCATCACACAGGCAGTGCAGGCAGGGAGGGATGGGGCTGGCAGTGCATGGGCAGTGCAGGCAGGGATGCAGCTGCCCCCTGGCTCTGTCACCGCACCCTGTCCCATCACTGTCCCCAGGGCCGTGTCCCCCCCTCCCCGTCCCCCACAGCCGCTGTAACCCCGTCCTCTGTTGCGCAGAGCCTGAAGCAGCGGAGCCCCCCCCCGGACAATGTGAGTAGGGGGGGGCGCAGCCACGGGGGGTCCCGTACCCTCTGCCCTTACAAGGCTGCCCGGGGTCACCCCCAAATCCAATCCTGCCGTGTGCCCCCACCGTCACATCCCCCCCCAGTGCACCCCTGTTATCTGGGGTCCCCCCATTTGGGGCCACTGCTGCCCTTGGCATCAGGGAGATGGGGAAGGGGCTGGTGCCCCCCCATCCCGCGGGCATTGGATTGGGCACTTGTAAGTCACATGAAGGCAGGGGGGTGACATTGGGAGGGGGTGGAGAGGGTCCCCATTGTGTCACCCGGTGCATGTCAAGGCACTGGGGAGATCCCGGGTGAGGGGGGGCTTTGTCACTTCGAAATGTCCCTGGCAAAGGGTGACACTTGGGTGGTGTCGCTGGCTTTGTGGGGACATCTCACTGTCCCTTTTCGCTCTTCTTGGGATGTCACTTGGCACAGGGGCGGGTGTCAGCTCCCCCAGGGATGCTCAGAGGCAGGGGACAGCCCAAGTGACACCGGGGTGTTGGGACACCCATCACCTGTCACATTTGGGGACATGGTTGGGGCTGGGGTTACCACTGCCATGGCCATGATGCTGAGGAGGGATGTGACATGGGTGTTCCCATGGGGGACACCTAGTGCCAGGCTCTTGAGACCCCATCCCAGCAACGAGCATCATCTCTGGGGAACCCCGCTGTGGGGACAGAGCTCCTGTGTCCCAACCCCTCTGCCAGGGCTGACAGGCACCCACTCTGCCCTGTCCCCTCAGCTCCATCCTTGTCACCCTCGTCCTTGGTTGGGCTGAGCCCCGTCCCCATCATCCCTACAGCTTCTCCTCCCTCCCTGCCTTGGGGACAAAACCCATCAGTGGGGTTGGGGATGGGTGACAAACAGTCTGGTGGTGGCCCTGCAGTCCCCAACCCGCTGTCGTGTCCCTCTGTCCCCAGAGCCACAAGCCGGAGAAGGAGTGGCCCGTCAGGAACCTGAAGGTTTATCTGGGCATTAAGAAGAAGCTTCGGCCGCCGACGTGGTGAGAGGTGACGGGGTGGCTGGTGGGGACAGGGATGAGGGTGGGGATGGGGCTGGAGATGGATGGGGATGAGGATGGGGATGGGGACAAGGACAGGGTTGGGGACAGGGATGAGCATGGAGATGGAGATAGGGCTGGAAATGGATGGAGATGAGGATGGGTATGAGGACAAGGACAGGGCTGGGGACAGGGCTGGGGATGGAGAACAGGGATGGGGCTGGAGATGAGTGGGGATGGGGACAGGGATGAGGATGGGGATAGAGATGGAGATGGACGGGGATGGGGACAAGGATGGGGATGGGGACGTAGATGGATGGGGACAGGGACAGTGCTGGGGACAAGGACAGGGTTGGTGCTGGGGGTGGAGATGGGGCTGGAGATGGATGGGGACAAGGATGGGGATGAGGATGGGGATGGAGATGGATGGGGATGGGGACAAGGACAGGGATGGGGACAAGGCTAGAGACAGGGATGGGGGATAGGGATGGGGACAGGGCTGGGGACAAGGATGAGGATGGGGATAGAGATGGAGATGGATGGGGATGGGGACAGGGACCGAGATGGAGACAAGAATGAGGATGGGGATGGAGATGGATGGGGATGGGGACAGGGACAGAGAAGGAAACAAGGATGAGGATGGGGATGGAGATGGATGGGGATGGGGACAGGGCTGGAGACAGGTATGGGGATGGAGATGGGTCTGGAGGTGGATGGGGACAGAGATGGGGATGGAGATGGGTCTGGAGGTGGATGGGGACAGAGATGGGGATGGAAATGGGGCTGGAGATGGATGGGGATGGGTACAAGCACAGAGCTGGGGACAAGGCTGGAGAGAGGGATGGAGATGAATGGGGATGGGGACACGGCTGGGGACAAGGATGAGGATGGGGATGGATAGGGACAGGACTGGAGACCGGGATGGGAATGGAGATGGATGGGGACAGGGATGGGGACAGGGATGGGGATGGCGGGGGGACATGGATGGGGATGGGGACAGGGACATTTTGGCTGCAGGGACACATCTCCTGCTGGCCGTGCGTCTTGCCACTAGATGTCAGAGCAGCCTCGCAGGACGCTGCTGCAGCCTGGTGCCCGCACAGGGACCCATCTGTCCCCAGCTCTGTCCCCAGCCCTGTCCCTTTCCGGTGCCCTGTCCCCAGGGGGGCGCTGCAGGGCTGGGGGGACCGGGGATGCTGGTGCCTGATGGGGATGCAGCACTGCGGGGGGGAACCGTGGCCGTGTGAGGGGGTGCGTGTGCTTGTGGGTGTGCATGTGAGCGTGTGCATGTGGGGAGGGTGTGTGCACATGTGTGCATGCACGTCAGCAGGTGTGCATGCATGTGTGTGCACGTATGTGTGCACACGTCAGCAAGCTGTGTACAGGTGTGTGCATATGTAAATGTGTATGTGCATGTGCAGGCACATCAGCAAGTTGTGTGCATGTGTGCGAGCACGTGCATATATACATGTGCATATGTGTGAGCGTGTGCACATATGCCTTTGTGTGCTTATAAGTCCATGGGTGCCTGTGTGTGCACGCATGTCAGCAGGTTGTGCATGTGTGTGTGCACACATGTCAGTGTGTGTGTGCGTGTCAGTGCACGGGCACGTGTGTGCACACATGTATGGGAACGTGAGCAGGCATCTCAGCCAGTTGTGTACATGTGCGTGTGTGCATGTCAAGTGTGTGTGTGTGGACGTGAGTTCATGGGCGTGTGTGTGCACGCATGTCAGCAAGTTCTGTACACGTGTGTGCACGTGTGCACACGTATATGTGCAAGCGGGTGCATGTGTGGCGTTGTGCCTCTCAGCCTGTGTGCGCATGTGTATGTCAGTGCGCGGGCATATGCGTGTGCACCTGTGGGTGGGACAACCAGTGGTAGGACAAGGGGGAATGGGTTCAAACTGGAACACAAGAGGTTCCATTTAAATTGGAGGAGAAACTTGTTCCTGGTGAGGGTGGCAGAGCCTGGTTGGCCAGGGGGGTTGTGGAGTCTCCTTCTGTGCAGACATTCCAACCCGCCTGGACACCTTCCTGTGTAACCTCATCTGGGTGTTCCTGCTCCATGGGGGGATTGCACTGCATGAGCTTTCCAGGGCCCTTCAACCCCCGACATTCTGGGATTCTGTGATATCAGCAAGTTGCATACATGTGTGTATATACGTGCACATGTTTATGTGCCTATCTGTGAGCATATGCATGCATGTCAGCGTGTGTGTGCACATGAGTGCGTGTGAACATGTGTGTGTGTGCATGTCAGCAAGTTCTGTGCATGTGGGTATGTGCGTGTTCACAAGTTCATGGGCACGTGTGGGTGTGCGCAGGCATGTCAGTGAGCTGTGTACGCGTGTGCATGTGCATTTATGTGTGTGCATGTGGGTGTGTGTGTGCAATGCATGTACTTACATACAGGTGAGCGTGCATGTGTGTGCACATGAGCGTGTGTGATGAGCCGTGCAGGTTTGCTGGGAGGCAGGGACACTGGGGTTGCAGGGATGGGGGTTGCAGGGACAGGGGGTTGCTGGGACATTGGGGTTGCAGGAATGGGGTGTTGTGGGAATGGGGGGTTGCAGGGACATTGGGGTTGCATGGACAGGGGGTTGTGGGGATGTGGGGCTGCAGGAACAGGGGGGTTGCAGGGATGGGGGGGTTACGGGGACAAGGGGATTACAGGGACACTTTGGCACCTTGATCACTGGATTCGAGGACAGGGCTGTTGGGGACATCCACCTTCACCTTGTCACTTGTCTCCCTCCAGCTGGGGCTTCACGGTTTTCTATGAGAACGAGAAGCATGAGAAGCAGCAATGGTACGGGACTGGGGGGGACATGGGGACAATAAACACCCCGCAGGATAGAGGGATACACTGCTTGGGGGGGGCAGAGGGCGATTTCTGTGTACAGAGCCTGGCTGTCACTGTGTCTCCTTGTCCCACTGCTGTGGGCTACCAGACCTCATGCAAAGCACCGGCTGGTGTCCCAACTGTCCCCAAGAGTCCCTGGGTGTCCCCTGACGCCTTGTCCCCGCAGGTACCTGTGCTGTGACACCCAGGCCGACCTGCGGGAGTGGTTCGCCACCTTCCTCCACGTGCAGGTAGGGAGTGAGCAGGGACAGAAGGATGCTCAGCCCTCTGTGGTCCCCGAGCATCCCTGCATCCCGCATCCTGGGGATGGGGCAAGAGGTCCCCGTGGTGGCCGAGGACCACAGCACCCGTCCCCAGCCCCTGTCCCCTGTGTCCCCAGCACGGGGGGAGCCTGTGGCCCTCGGAGAGCTCCAAGGTGCGGGTGTCGCGGTGGCAGCAGGACGCCCGGCTGGGGAACGTGTCCCTCATCCCGCTGCGGGGGAACGAGAGCGAGATGAGGAAGAGCGTGGCGGCCTTCGCCACTGACCCGCTGACCGTGAGTGACACCTCGGGCTCGGGGGGGAACACTGTGTTCCCCCCGCATCACACATCAGTGTCCCCTCATCCTGGGGATGTGCCAGGGGTCCCCTTGCTCTGGGTTGTCCCCCTGTTTCCCAGTGCTGCTCGGGGACACCAAGGACTAACATGTCTGTGCTTTGTCCCCAGCTCCTGCACAATGTCTGAGCTGGAGATGTGACACTCTGGTGAGTGGCTGTCCCAATGTCACCCAATCCTGGGGACATGGGCACACGGATGTCCCCCTGCAAGGTGGGAGGGGGACAGAGATGCCACTGACCCTTTGCTCTGCTTGTGCTGCAGGTTTATCCACAAGCAGGGAGCCCTTGGGGACATGGGACAGCCCTTGGGGAACACAGGGCAGCCCTTGGGGACACAGGGCAGCCCTTGGGGACACGGGACAACCCTCAGGGACCCACGCCAGCCCCACACCCCGACACCCGCTGGGGGTCCCGCCGGCTCCGGACCCTCTTGCCTCCCCCCAAGGTGACCCACAGGAGGTGACACGGCAGCTGGGCCACCCACCTGCTGTGACAGCGCAGGGCTGGGGGGGTCACGGCCGGGTACCCCATCCTGGGGTCCCCCCCCACGCCAGGCAGGGCAGCAAGAGCCTCTGCACCCCCCCAGACTGGGGACAAGAGGTGGGGGGACACAGGGTGGGGGGTGGCAGGAGCTGCCCCCATTTCCCATCACCCAAATTAAAGGTCTTGGGGACACAGCGTGGGGGTGTCTGGGTCTGTGTTTCAGGGGGACAGCGGGAGGTGGGGAACCCCATGGGTGGGGGACAACCTTGGGTGCACCCCCCAGGTGCCACCAAGCTGCTTTTGGGGACAGAGTGGTGACACCCTTGGTCTCATTATGTGCCCTGGAGCGGGGGCTGGTGCTGCCACTGGGGGGCACAGGGGGACATTAGGGGGCAGGAGGGCTGGGTGGGGGGTCAAGATTGTTCACCGTGGGTCACTGGGGTGGGCACGGTCCTGGGGACAGTGGGAACACCCATGGGGCTGTGCTGGGTACACCCATGGCCAAATCCACCCCCGAACCACAGCCAAACCCATGCTAAGCTCACAGCCAAGCCCAGCCTAAGGCCACAGCCACACCTATGGAACAAGCCCAGCCTAAACCCATGGCTAAATCCACTCTAAATCTAGGACCAAGCCCACCCTGAACCCAGTGCCAAACCCTCCCTAAACCCATGGTCAAGCTCACACTAAACCCACAGCCAAATCCACACCAAACCCACCCTAAACCCACAGCCAAACCCCCTTTAAACCCATAGTGAAACCCACATTAAACTCAAAACTAAGCCCACCCTAAATCCATGGCCAAGCCCATGCTAAACCCACAACCACTCCCACCTTAGACCCACAACGAAGCCCACCCCAAACCCACGACCAAGCCCACCCTAAACCTACAGCCAAATCCATGCTAAATGCACCCTAAACCTACAGTCAAGCCCACTGTAAACCCATGGCCAAGACCCCTCTAAACCCATGGCTAAATCCACCCTAAATCCATGACCAAGCCCACCCTAAACCCATCTCCAAACCCACGGCCAAACCCACCATAAACCTACAGCCAAACTCAAGCTAAACCCATGACCATGCCCACCCTAAACCCACGGCCAAGTCCACTCTAAACCCACAACTAAGCCCACCCTAAACCCAAGGCCAAGTCCACCTTACACCCATGGCCAAACACACCCTAAATCCACAGCCAAGCTCACCCTAAACCCAAAACGAAACCCACACTAAACCCACAATGAAGCCCATGGCTAAACCCACACTAAACCCATGAGGAAGCCCACCCTAAACCCATGGCTAAACCCACAGCCAAGCCTACGCTAAACCCACGGTCAAACTCCACCCTAAACCTACGTCCAAGTCCATTCTAAACCCATGACCAAGCACAGCCTAAACCCACAACCAAACCCACAGCAACGCCCATCTAAAACCCAGGATCAAACCCACCCTAAACCCATGGCCAAGCCCACATTAAACTCACAACCAAGTCCACCCTAAACCCACGGCCAAGCCCACAGTAAACTCGCAACCAAGTCCACTCTAAACCCACAGCCAAACCTACATTAAACTCACAACCAGGTCCACTCTAAACCCACAGCCAAGCCACCCTAAAGCCAGGGCCGAACCCACCCTAAATCCACAGCAAAACTCACATTGAACTCACAATCCCTCTCTCCATCCTTCCTTTCATCCATCCCTCCCTCTGTCCATCCCCCAGTCCATCCATCCATTGAATCATTTGGGTTGGAAAAGCCCCTCAAGACCATCGAGTCCAACCATTCCCACCCCTGTCCCTGCCCCATGTCCTGAGAACCTCATGTCCGTCTGTCCAGCCCTCCAGGGCTGGTGACTCCAGCACTGCCCTGGGCAGCCTGTTCCAATGCCCCACAGCCCTTTGGGGAAGAAATTGTTCCCACATCCAACCTCAACCTCCCCTGGCGCAACTTGAGGCCGTTTCCTCTGCTCCTGGCGCTTGTTCCTGGGGAGCAGAGCCCGACCCCCCTGGCTCCAAGCTCCTTTCAGGCAGTTCAGAGATCAGAAGGTCTCCCCTCAGCTCCTGTTCTCCAGCTGAACCCCCAGGTCCCTCAGCTGCTCCATCACACTTGTGCTCCAGCCCTCCCCCATCCATTCTCCCACTCATCCATCCCCTGATCCATCTGCTCATCCACCCATCCCTCCCTCCCTCTGTCCCTCCATCATCCCACCTCCGCTCAGCAGCCACCTGTCCCTCCAGCTACACCCTTGTCCATCTGTCCTTCTCCTCCCCATCCTTCCACCCCAGGACACCCCCGCTCACCCTGCCCTGTTCCAGGGGCCAAATACTCTCTGCTTGGCCTCCAAAGCAGCCGAGCTGCTGGGCAGGGCTGTTCCGGCCGCAGCGTGACAGCGATGACAGTGCCAGGCGCCGACAGACACGTGGGGTGAGTGTGGAGCCCGCTCGGTGTCTGCGGTGCCTGTCGGTGCACAGCACCCGCTGCTTGCACCCGCGTTTGGTGTCCACATGTGGACTTGAGGTCGGGAACGTGGTCTTGGTGTGTGCAACGTGTGCTCAGTGTCTGCAACACACGCTCGGTGCATGTAATGTGTGCTCAGTGTCTGCAACACACGCTCGGTGCATGTAACGTGTGCTCAGTGTCTGCAACACATGCTCGGTGTATGTAACGTGTGCTCAGTGTCTGCAACACTCGCTCGGTGCATGTAACGTGTGCTCAGTGTCTGCAACACACACTCGGTGCATGTCACGTGTGCTCAGTGTCTGCAACACATGCTCAGTGCATGCAATGTGTTCTCAGTGCATGCAACATACACTCAGTGTGCAACGTGCTCAGTGCCTGCAATGCATGCATGGTGCTTGCAACCTGTGCTTGCCATCTGCAACATGTGCTCAGTGCATGCAATGCATCCTCAGTGCCTGCAGTGTGTGCTCAGTGCCTCCAATGCATGCTCAATGCCTGCAATGCATGCTTGGTGCTTGCAACCTGTGCTTGCCATCTGCAACATGTGCTCAGTGCATGCAATGCATCCTCAGTGCCTGCAGTGTGTGCTCAGTGTCTTCAGTGCATGCTCAGTGCATGCAACCTGTGCTCAGTGCTTGCAATGTGTGCTTACTGTCTGCAACACATGCTCAGTGCATACAATGCATACTCGGTGGGTGCAACACATGCTCAGCATCTGCAATGAGTGCTCAGTGCATGCAATGCATGCTCAGTGTTTGCAGTGCATGCAACATGTGCTCCATGTCTGCAGCACACGCTGTGTCTCCAACATGTGGTCAGTGCATGCAAGACATGTTCAGTGCATGCAATATGTGCTTAGTGTCTGCAGCACATGCTTACTGTTTGCAGTGCATGCTCAGTGCATGCAACACGTGCACAGTGTGTGCAATGCATGCTCGCTGTCTGCAACGTTCTCAGCGTCTGCAACACACTCCTGATGTCTGCAGTGCATGCTCAGTGCATGCAGCATGTGCTCAGCACCTGCAACATGTGCTCAGCACCTGCAACGTGTGCTCAACGCATGCAACCTGTGCTCCGCATCTGCATTTTTGCTCACGCCCCCAGGTCTGCAGCGGCTGCTCCGTGTTGCACGTGCTCATTTGCAACACGCCCGCTGTCCGCACGTCCTCGTGCACCCGTTTGCACACCCTCCTTGTTCCTTGGGGACATTTGGGGACATCGAACACTGAGCAGCACCCAGAGCAGGCAGCACCCAGTGGTTTATGCACCCTGCATGCCCGAGCGCTGCTCCGTGCCTCAGTTTCCCCCTCCACAAAGGGCTGAGCTCCGCATCCCCTTGATTACACAGCTGAGTTGAGGAGGTGTGGTCTGGACAATAGAGTAGTGAGGTGGGTTGCAAACTGGCTTAAGGAGAGAAGCCAGAGAGTGGTAGTCAATGGTGCGGAGTCTAGTTGGAGGCCAGTATCTAGTGCAGTGCCTCAGGGGTCAGTACTGGGGCCAATATTATTCAATATATTCATTAAAGATTTAGACGAGGGAATAGAGTGACTGTCAGCAAGTTTGCTGGTGACACCAAGCTGGGAGGAGTGGCTGACACGCCAGAGGCTGTGCTGCCATCCAGAGACCTGGACAGGCTGGAGAGTTGGGCGGGGAATAACCTGATGAAATTTAACAAGGGCAAGTGTAGAGTTTTGAATCTGGGCAGGAACAACCCCAGGTTCCAGTGTAAGTTGGGGAACGAGCTGTTGGAGAGCAGTGTAGGGGAAAGGGACCTGGGGGTCCTGGGGACAGCAGGGTGACCATGAGCCAGCACTGGGCCCTTGTGGCCAGGAAGCCAATGGTACCTGAGGTGGATTACAAGGGGGTGGTCAGTAGGTCAGAGAGGTTCTCCTGCCCCTCTGCTCTGCCCTGGGGAGACCACACCTGGAATATTGTGTCCAGCTGTGGCCCCTCAGTTCCAGCAGGACAGGGAACTGCTGGAGAGAGTCCAGCGCAGCCACCAAGATGCTGAAGGGAGTGGAGCATCTCCCGTGTGAGGAAAGGCTGAGGGAGCTGGGGCTCTTTAGTTTGGAGAAGAGGAGACTGAGGGGTGACCTTATTAATGCTTATAAATATCTAAAGGGTGAGTGCCACGAGGACGGAGCCAGGCTCTTTTCGGTGGCAAACAATGATAGGACAAGGGGTAATGGGATCAAGCAGGAACACAAGAGGTTCCACTTAAATCCGAGAAGCAACTTGTTCCTGGTGAGGGTGGCAGAGCCTGGCCCAGGCTGCCCAGGGAGGTTGTGGAGTCTCCTTCTGTGCAGACATTCCAACCCGCCTGGACACCTTCCTGTGTAACCTCATCTGGGTGTTCCTGCTCCATGGGGGGATTGGACTAGAAGATCTTTTGAGGTCCCTTCCAATCCCAAACATACTGTGATACTGTGATTATTTGGCGAAAGGACCCGGAGCTGATGTCCCATCCGAGGGTGCAGCGGTGACACTGGGAATCCCCCTGCCCTCGCATCCCCGAGCTCAGGGACCGCACGAAGGGGCGCAGGGCACCCCACAGCTCCACCGAGCCGCTCCGCTCTCAGCCCCGGCAGCCTGGCTGAGCACCCCTGTCTGTGGAACGGGCTGGATGGGGCCGCCCCGCACCTCCCGCTATACATAGAGCTGCGGGGGCGAGCGCGCGTGACACCGCGTGATTGATGGCAGAGTCATTCGCAAACACCTCGATCCGTTCCCCGCAGCGCTGGGGGATTTCGAGCCCCTCCAGCCTGAACCCGGTGGCTCTTCAGGGGTACGGGAGCTCAGCCCTTTGCAGGGGGGAAACTGAGGCACGGAGTGCTATGAACCACCGGGTGCTGCCCACTCTGGGTGCAGCCAGGTTGGGCTCAGTGTCCCATGTCCCCAAATGTCCCCGAGGAACAAGGAAGGCGCTTTGTGCCCCCAGACTGGAGCTGCTACCTTTTTTTAGTGGGGGGGAGGTCACCCCATATTATCCCCCCGCACCGCGGGTGCCCTACAGGGGACCTGGGTGATGCCCCATGCAATGTCACATCTGTCCCCTGGGTTGTCCCCCATGTGCACCCCCCCACCCAATAATAAACTCAGCAAATTATCAGCTCCCACATTCCCCAGACTTTACCGGCTTTAAACCCTCATTATTTCATCAGCCGCCCCATTAAACTGTCACCGGCTGCTTTTCAGCCTTTTTTCCCTCCTTTTCTCTCCCTCCTCTCTTTTCTCCATCCCTGATTTTGTATTTTTGGAGCTGGGGGGGCTGTGTCCCCCCCCTCGGGTTGGAGGTTCAAACCCTCCCCCTGGCCTCAGTTTACCCATCCGTAAAATGGGCTCAAACTGGGACTCACATCTTGACTCCTTTCCAGCTCAGCCAGAGGGCTGGGAATTGGGTTTCGGTGGTGGGGAAGGGGGACAAGACTTGGGGGGGGGGTTTAATGGTATAAATTGATGGGGCAGGGAGGGGGGGGCTCATTTTTTGAAGCCTTTTCTCTCCCCCCCGCGCTCCCCTCCTCCCGCCCCAGCAGCCGCCCACGGCTCAGCGGGGAAAATAAAGAGGATTTAAATAACCTCAATAAATGTTGGGGTGAGGGAAGGGGGTGCAGAGGCGGGTTGTGCCTGGGGGGGTCCCACGGGATGGGGGGGTCACCTCTCCTGGGGGACTTGGTGACAGTGATGGGTGTCGGGGGCTTTTTGGGGATGGGAGGGTGAGGAGGAACTGGGTTTGTCCTCCATGGAGCCGCAGTCAATTCGCTTTGATTCCCTAATAACCAAGGGTTCCGTCTCTCCGGTGGCATTGCCGCCCACCCCGCGGTGTCACACTGTGTCACCGGGGTTGGGGACAAGCTGAGGGAAGCAGGATGGGACCCTCAGGGACGCAGGGGACACGTGGGACAGGCAGAAATAGAACATTAATAGATAGAAAATAGGGGATTGCAGAGTGCTGAGCCCAAGCTGGTCTGCAGGCACCAGGGTGTGGGTCACCCGCACTGCAGTGTCCCCTTGTGCCACCCCCTGGGACAGTCCCCAGAGGGACAGAGCGGGGGGACGTGGGGCTGTGCCCGGGTTAACACACCGACACGTGTGTGCACGAGCACGCGGGGCTGCTCGCACCAACACGACGTGCTTGGATGTGCACATGATCCCATGCACACGTGTGTGCACAAGAACACGGGGCTGCTTGCACCAACACAACGTGCATGGATGTGCACACAATCCCACGTACACGTGTGTGCATGAGCAGGCGGGGCTGCTCGCACCAACACGACGTGCATGGATGTGCACACGATCCCACGCACACGTGTGTGCACGAGCACACAGGGCTGCTCGCACCAACATGACGTGCATGGATGTGCACACGATCCTGCACACACGTGTGAACGAGCACACGGGGCTGCTCGCACCAACACGACGTGCATGGATGTGCACACGATCCCATGCACACGTGTGTGCACGAGCACACAGGGCTGCTTGCACCAACATGATGTGCATGGATGTGCAGATGATCCCACGCACGCGTGTGTGCACAAGAACACGGGGCTGCTCGCACCAACATGATGTGCATGGATGTGCACAGGATCCCACGCACACGTGTGAACGAGCACACAGGGCTGCTTGCACCAACACGATGTGCATGGATGTGCAGATGATCCCGTGCACACGTGTGTGCACAAGAACACGGGGCTGCTCGCACCAACATGACATGCATGGATGTGCACACGATCCCGTGCACACGTGTGTGCACAAGAACATGGGGCTCCTCGCACCAACACAACATGCATGGATGTGCACACGATCCTGCACACACGTGTGAACGAGCACACGGGGCTGCTCGCACCAACATGGCGTGCATGGATGCGCACACGATCCCACGCACACGTGTGTGAACGAGCACACATTGCCGCAGGGCTGCTCGTACCAACACAGTGCACACCGATCTGCACACACACACACAATCGTGTGCACACGTGCATGCCCCAGCATGTGCTGCTGCACCAATGCTCGCACCAGCACGGTGTGCATGGATATGCACACACGTGTGTGCACAAGCACGTGCTGCTGCAGGGCTGAGTGCACTGATCTGCACACACACGTGCAATCCTATGGATGCATGTGTGCACAAGTACACGCTGCTGCAGGGATGCTCACACTGACACAGCGTGCACGGGTGTGCATGCATGCACACAATCCCGTGCACGTGTGTGTGCATGAGTACACACTGCTGGCACTGACCTGCGTGCACACACACACATGTGCACAAGCACATGCTGCTTCAGGGACACTTGCACCGACACAGCGTGCACTGATCTGCGCACACACACACAATCCCATGCACACGTGTGCACAATCACATGCCGTTGCAGGGCTGCTCACACTGACACAGCATGCACAGATTTGCACACGCACACACACAGAGCGCACGCACATACACTGCTGCAGGGCTGCTTGCACCAATGCAGAGTGCACTGATCTGCACACACATACACAATCACACGCACGTGTGTGTGCACAAGCACACGCTGCTGCAGGGCTGCTCGCACCAACACAGTGTGCATGGATCTGCACACACACACGTGTGCATGAGCATGTGCTGCTGCAGGGCTGCTTGCACCAACACAGTGTGCATGAATTTGCACACACACACACGTGTGCATGAGCACACGCTGCTGCAGGGCTGCTCGCACCAACACAATGTGCATGGATCTGCACACACACACACACGTGTGCATGAGCACACGCTGCTGCAGGGCTGCTCGCACCAACACAATGTGCATGGATCTGCACACACACACACGTGTGCATGAGCACACACTACTGCAGGGCTGCTTGCACCAACACAATGTGCATGGATCTGCACACACACACACACGTGTGCATGAGCACACGCTGCTGCAGGGCTGCTCGCACCAACACAATGCGCATGGATCTGCACACACACACACACACACACGTGTGCATGAGCACATGCTGCTGCAGGGCTGCTTGCACCAACACAATGTGCATGGATCTGCACACAAACACACACACACACACATATGTGTGCATGAGCACACGCTGCTGCAGGGCTGCTCGCACCAACACAATGTGCATGGATTTGCACACACACACACGTGTGCATGAGCACATGCTGCTGCAGGGCTGCTCGCACCAACACAATGTGCATGGATCTGCACACACACACACACACACACACGTGTGCATGAGCACACGCTGCTGCAGGGCTGCTCGCACCAACACAATGTGCATGGATCTGCACACACACACACACACACACACATACGTGTGCATGAGCACACGCTGCTGCAGGGCTGCTTGCACCAACACAGTGTGCATGGATTTGCACACACACACACGTGTGCATGAACATGTGCTGCTGCAGGTCTGCTCGCACCAACACAATGTGCATGGATCTGCACACACACACACACACACTCGTGCACAAGCACACGCTGCTGCAGGGCTGCTCGCACCAACACAATGTGCATGGATCTGCACACACACACACGTGTGCATGAGCACACGCTGCTGCAGGGCTGCTTGCACCAACACAATGTGCATGGGTCTGCACACACACACACACACACACACGTGTGCATGAGCACACGCTGCTGCAGGGCTGCTCGCACCAACACAATGTGCATGCATCTGCACACAAGCACACAATATCCCATGCACACGTGTGCACAATCACATGCCGTTGCAGGGCTGCTCACACTGACACAGCATGCGCAGATTTGCACACGCACACACACAGAGCACGCGCACATACACTGCTGCAGGGCTGCTTGCACCAATGCAGAGTGCACTGATCTGCACACACATACACAATCACACGCACGTGTGTGTGCACAAGCACAGGCTGCTGCAGGGAAGCTCACACCAAGGCAGCATGCACGGATCTGCACACACACACACACACAATCCCATGCACACGTGTGCACAAGCACACACTGCTGCAGGGATGCTCTCATTGACATGGTCTGCACAATGCACACACACATGTGGAGCGCACAAGCACACGCTGTTGCAGGGCTGCTTGCACTGACAGTGTGCACAGATCTGCACATGCACAGGAGCGCACGCACACGTGTGCACAAGCACATGCTGCGGTGCAGCTGCTTGCACTGACACAGAGTTCACCAATCTGCACACATGCACATAATCTCATGCACACGTGTGCACAAGCACATGCTGCTGTGGGGATGCTCGCACCAACACAGCGTGCATGGATCTGCACACAATCCCATGCACACGTGTGTGCTGGAGCACACTTGACTGCTTGGACTGACGTGGTGTGCACTGATCTGCACACACACTGACGTGCACAAGCACACGCTGCTGCAGGGCTGCTCGCACCAACACAGTGTGCATGGATCTGCACACACACACACACGTGTGCATGAGCACACACTACTGCAGGGCTGCTCGCACCAACACAATGTGCATGGATCTGCACACACACACACACACACGTGTGCATGAGCACACGCTGCTGCAGGGCTGCTCGCACCAACACAATGTGCATGCATCTGCACACAAACACACACACACTCGTGCACAAGCACACGCTGCTGCAGGGCTGCTTGCACCAACACAATGTGCGTGGATCTGCACACACACACACACACACGTGTGCACGAGCACACGCTGCTGCAGGGCTG
Organism: Columba livia; assembly: GCF_036013475.1. Lineage (NCBI taxonomy): Eukaryota > Metazoa > Chordata > Aves > Columbiformes > Columbidae > Columba > Columba livia. The sequence continues at coordinate 1,617,489 of NC_088602.1, forward strand.
CTCGCACCAACACAATGTGCGTGGATCTGCACACACACACACATGTGCATGAGCACACGCTGCTGCAGGGCTGCTTGCACCAACACAATGTGCATGGATCTGCACACACACACGTGTGCATGAGCACATGCTGCTGCAGGGCTGCTCACACCAATACCATGTGCATGGATCTGCACACACACACACACACACGTGTGCACGAGCACACGCTGCTGCAGGGCTGCTCACACCAACACAATGTGCATGGATCTGCACACACACACACACACGTGTGCATGAGCACACGCTGCTGCAGGGCTGCTCGCACCAACACAATGTGCATGGATCTGCACACAAACACACAATATCCCATGCACACGTGTGCACAATCACATGCCGTTGCAGGGCTGCTCACACTGACACAGCATGCGCAGATTTGCACACGCACACACACAGAGTGCGCGCACATACACTGCTGCAGGGCTGCTTGCACCAATGCAGAGTGCACTGATCTGCACACACATACACAATCACACGCACGTGTGTGTGCACAAGCACAGGCTGCTGCAGGGAAGCTCACACCAAGGCAGCATGCACGGATCTGCACACACACACACACACAATCCCATGCACACGTGTGCACAAGCACACGCTGCTGCGGGGATGCTCTCATTGACATGGTCTGCACAATGCACACACACATGTGGAACGCACAAGCACACGTTGTTGCAGGGCTGCTTGCACTGACAGTGTGCACAGATCTGCACATGCACAGGAGCGCACGCACACGTGTGCACAAGCACATGCTGCGGTGCAGCTGCTTGCACTGACACAGAGTTCACCAATCTGCACACATGCACATAATCTCATGCACATGTGTGCACAAGCACAGGCTGCTGTGGGGATGCTCGCACCAACACAGCGTGCATGGATCTGCACACAATCCCATGCACACGTGTGTGCTGGAGCACACTTGACTGCTTGGACTGACATGGTGTGCACTGATCTGCACACACACTGACGTGCACAAGCACGTGCTGCTGCAGGGCTGCTCGCACCAACACAGTGTGCATGGATCTGCACACACACACACACGTGTGCATGAGCACACGCTGCTGCAGGGCTGCTTGCACCAACACAATGTGCATGGATCTGCACACACACACACGTGTGCATGAGCACACGCTGCTGCAGGGCTGCTCGCACCAACACAATGTGCATGGATCTGCACACACACACACGTGTGCATGAGCACACGCTGCTGCAGGGCTGCTCGCACCAACACAATGCGCATGGATCTGCACACACACACACGTGTGCATGAGCACACGCTGCTGCAGGGCTGCTTGCACCAATACCATGTGCATGGATCTGCACACACACACACACACACGTGTGCACGAGCACACGCTGCTGCAGGGCTGCTTGCACCAACACAATGTGCATGGATCTGCACACACACACGTGTGCATGAGCATGTGCTGCTGCAGGGCTGCTCGCACCAACACAATGTGCATGGATCTGCACACACACACACAATCCCATGCACACGTGTGCACAATCACATGCCGTTGCAGGGCTGCTCACACTGACACAGCATGTGCAGATTTGCACACGCACACACACGGAGCGCGCGCACATACACTGCTGCAGGGCTGCTTGCACCAATGCAGAGTGCACTGATCTGCACACACATACACAATCACACGCACGTGTGTGTGCACAAGCACAGGCTGCTGCAGGGAAGCTCACACCAAGGCAGCATGCACGGATCTGCACACACACACACACACAATCCCATGCACACGTGTGCACAAGCACACGCTGCTGCGGGGATGCTCTCATTGACATGGTCTGCACAATGCACACACACATGTGGAGTGCACAAGCACACGTTGTTGCAGGGCTGCTTGCACTGACAGTGTGCACAGATCTGCACATGCACAGGAGCGCATGCACACGTGTGCACAAGCACATGCTGCGGTGCAGCTGCTTGCACTGACACAGAGTTCACCAATCTGCACACATGCACATAATCTCATGCACATGTGTGCACAAGCACAGGCTGCTGTGGGGATGCTCGCACCAACACAGCGTGCATGGATCTGCACACAATCCCATGCACACGTGTGTGCTGGAGCACACTTGACTGCTTGGACTGACATGGTGTGCACTGATCTGCACACACACTGACGTGCACAAGCACGTGCTGCTGCAGGGCTGCTCGCACCAACACAGTGTGCATGGATCTGCACACACACACACGTGTGCATGAGCACACACTACTGCAGGGCTGCTTGCACCAACACAATGTGCATGGATCTGCACACACACACACACACACTCGTGCACAAGCACACGCTGCTGCAGGGCTGCTTGCACCAACACAGTGTGCATGGATCTGCACACACACACACGTGTGCATGAGCACACGCTTCTGCAGGGCTGCTCACACCAACACAATGTGCATGGATCTGCACACACACACACACACACTCGTGCACAAGCACGCGCTGCTGCAGGGCTGCTCGCACCAACACAATGTGCAGGGATCTGCACACACACATGCAGACACGTGTGTGCATGAGCCACACACGTGCCCATGCACCCAGACACGTGCACACACTCAGATGCACACGCGTTTATCCATTCGGGTGGCGAGTCAGCAGCACCGGCAGCGCCCGGACCTTGACTGCGACAGAAAGGAAAAGATAATAGTTAAAGAATCAAAAATAAGACTATTAAAAAAAGGGAGAAGCTGAGAAACCGGGGAGACTGGCTGGCACAGACGTATCAAAACAAGAGAAAGCTTTTTGAGGAGAATCACTTCAAATTGGCTATTTATCGGCGCAGCATCCCACCGGGAGGTTGCCATGGCTACCTGCGAGCCCTGGCTGCTGGCCCGGCAGCGGCCCAGCCCCGTGTGCCACCACGCCTGTCCCCACCGGCCCACGGGTGACAAACCCACATCAGCTGCTGCTACCGAGCTCAGCGCCGGCGTGGGGTGACAACCAGACCCCCAGGGTGGCACCTGCTTGGGGAGATGCTGTCACCAGACGTGGGGACAGAGGATGCTGTCCCCATGTCACCGTTTGCTGGGTGATGTGACCCCCAGCTCGGTGCACCTGGGTGCAGGGCTGGAGCTGGGGACACACATCCAGCCCAAAGGACATGTGTCACCTCCCTGTCCCTGCTCCCAGCCCTGTGGTCAGCACAGCCGTGTCACCTCCCTGTCCCTGCTCCCAGCCCTGTGGTCACCATGGCCGTGTCACCTCCCTGTCCCTTCTCCCAGCCCTGTGGTCACCATGGTTGTGTCACATCCCCAGCCCTGTGGTCACCATGGCCGTGTCACCTCCCTGTCCCCGCTCCCAGCCCGGTGGTCAGCACAGCCGTGTCACCTCCCTGTCCCCACTCCCAGCCCTGTGGTCACCACGACCATGTCATCTCCCTGTCCCTCCTTCCAGCCCTGTGGTCACCATGACCATGTCACCTCTTTGTCCCTGTTCTCAGCCCTGTGGTCACCACAGCCATGTCACCCCCCTGTCCCCACTCCCAGCCCTGTGGTCACCACGACCATGTCACCTCCCTGTCCCTTCTCCCAGCCCTGTGGTCACCATGGCCGTGTCACCTCCCTGTCCCTTCTCCCAGCCCTGTGGTCACCATGGTTGTCACATCCCCAGCCCTGTGGTCACCATGGCCGTGTCACCTCCCTGTCCCTGCTTCCAGCCTTGTAGTCACCACAGCCGTGTCACCTCCCTGTCCCTGTTCTCAGCCCTGTGGTCACCATGGCTGTGTCACCTCCCTGTCCCCGCTCCCAGCCCTGTGGTCACCACTACAATGTCACCTCCCTGTCCCTGCTTCCAGCCCTGTGGTCACCATGGTTGTGTTACATCCCCAGCCCTGTGGTCACCATGGCCGTGTCACCTCCCTGTCCCTGCTCCCAGCCCTGTGGTCACCATGGCCGTGTCACCTCCCTGTCCCTGCTCCCAGCCCTGTGGTCACCATGGCCATGTCACCTTCCCATCCCCATTCCCAGCCCTGTGGTCAACATGGCCAGGAGCTCCAGGCCACCTCAATGGCTTCCCCGGGGTTGTCACTGCTGTCACCCTCTGGGAAGGACCAGCCAAGTTAACCCCACAGTTAACTGTGGATGCTCCACAGTCCCAGGTTGTCACCAAGTCCCCCCACCACCCCTGGGAACCTCAACCCAGCTTTTCCCCACCCCGAGACACCCCACAGCGGGGTTGTCACCCAGGGGACACATTGTCACCTCCTGGGGTTTGCTGAGATCCCTCCTCCCCCCTCGCAGGCAGGTGAACCATGAAGGGGACCCTTGGGAAGTGGCTTTGTGCCATCCCTTGGGGACACTCCTGGTGGCTTTGGGGGGACGATGCGTGGGAGTCAAGAGTGTCCCCAAGCTCAGTGCTTCATGGCTGGGGACGCTGCTGGTGGGACATGTGGAAGGGACATTTCCCAGACCACACAAACGTCCCAAACCCCAGGCTGTGGGTTTGATGTGTCTTCCATGTCCCCTGTCCCAAGGGACCCGTTGGCAGCACAGTGTGTCCCCACTGCAGAGGGTGACCCAGCTGGGGACACCAGGTAAACCCATCTGCATTGATGCCACTGACCCCACGCTCCCCTGAGGCTTGTTCCCCGACAAGATGATTATTCGCAGGGCTGGTGTGGCCACGTCGCCTCGTTGTCACCCGGCACGAGCCCTGGCAGGGACTCTGTGCCATCCGCCCTGCGATGTGTCCCTCGCGGGTCCCGTTCGTGGGGACCAACCCGGGCGTGAAGGAGGCGGCCGGTAACACGGCTCGTTTCCTGGCCAAGGGGTGGATTGCACTGATTTGGAGCTTTTCCCTGCCTGATTTTTCCCCGGCAACTGCCTGGTGTGATTTGTTAGCCCGTGGTTTTCACGGTACGTGGATGGGGCTGTGGGGGGGGATGCTCATGGGTGCGTCCTGCACCCTGGGTGCACCTGGGGACACACCGAGGGGACACTGAGAGTTCAGGGACACTGTGGGTGCAACCAGGGATGTGACAAGGGGACACTGAGGGTGCAGAGACACTAAGGGTGCAACCAGGGACATGCCAAGGGGACACTGAGGGTACGGGGACACTGAGGGTGCAGGGACACTGAGGGTTCAACCAGAGACATGCCAAGAGGACACTGAGGGTACGGGGACACTGAGGGTGCAGGGACACTGAGGGTACAACCAGTGTGCACCCAAGGGATATACCAAGGGGACACTGAGGTTACAGGGACACTGAGGGTACAAGCAGGGTGCACCTGGGGACACACCGAGGGGACACTGTGGGTGCACCGAGGGACATGCCAAGGGGACACTGAGGGTGCGGGGACACCAAGGGTGCACCCAGGGACATGACAAGGGGACACTGAGGGTGCGGGGACACAAAGGGTGCACCCAGGGACGTGACAAGGGGACACTGAGGGTGCAGGGACACTGAGGGTGCAGGGACACCAAGGGTGCACCCAATGGACATGCCAAGGGGACACTGTGGGTGCAGGGACACTGACGGTGCAACCAGGGTGCACCTGGGGACACACTGAGGGGATGCTGAGGGTGCAGGGACACTGTGGGTACACTGATGGACATGCCAAAGGGACACTGAGGGTGTGGGGACACTGTGAGTGCACCCAGGGACAAGTCAAGGGGACACTGTGGGTACAGGGACACTGTGGGTGCACCCAGGGACATGTCAAGGGGACACCATGGGTACAGGGACACTGTGTGCATCCAGGGACATGTGCAGGGGACACTGAGGGTGCACCAAGCAACATGCGAAGGGGACACTGAGGGTGCACCCAGGGACATGCCAAGGGGACGCTGAGGGTGCGGGGACACCAAGGGTGCACCCAGGGACATGCCAAGGGGACATTGAGGGTGCAGGGACACTGAAGATGCAACCAGGGTGCACCCAGGGACATGCCGAGGGGACACTGAGAATGTGGGGACACTGTGGGTGCAGGGACATGCCAAGGGGACACTGAGGGTGTGGGGACACTGAAAGTGCAGGGACACCCCATCTCAGCTCCCCCAGCACTCTTGGGGTACGTGTCACCAGGACACCCCCTCTCCAGGAGCGCAGAGCCCCATGTGGCTCCTCCTGTGTCCCCAAGGCTGCCTTGTCCCTGCCCTGTCCCCTGTCCCCAGCCCTTCCCAACCTCACCTACCACCCACCCTGGAAGGAAAGGTCCCCCCACTCCATCACCCCCAAACCAGGGGAGGGACCCCCACCCCTGGGTGATGGACAGTGGGGATTGGGGACCAGAGGATTGGGGACACCACCATCTTGGTGACACATAGGACTGGGATATGGGGACTGTTTGCTGGGCGGTAACAAGGGTTGGAAAAGTGGGGACAGAGGGTCCCCCCGGCCCCAAGTGCCTTGTCCCCCGGGTCAGTGCTGGGCAAGAGCACCTGTGTGACATCCCCGGTCCCTGTCCCCTCCTGGCACCCCAGCTGACAGATGTCACCAGGCAGGGGACGCTGGCAGGGGCTGCAGGGCAGGCTCGGTGACAAGTGCTGGATGTGGCACTGGGACCCGGCTGCTGTCACCAGTGGGGGTGGGGGGGTTGGGACCAGTCTGCAGCAGCAGTGGGGTGAAACCAGATGGGGAAGGTGGCTCAGACCTTTTCCTTTTCCTTTTCCTTTTCCTTTTCCTTTTCCTTTTCCTTTTCCTTTTCCTTTTCCTTTTCCTTTTCCTTTTCCTTTTCCTTTTCCTTTTCCTTTCCCTTTCCCTTTCCCTTTCCCTTTCTCTTTCCCTTTCCCTTTCCCTTTTTTCCCTTTCCTCTTCCTCTTGTCCTTCTCCTTCTTCCCCTTCCCCTTCTTTCCGTCTCCCTTTCCCTTTCCCCTCCCTTTCCTCTTCCCTTCCCCTTCATCTTCCCCTTCTTCCCCCTCTTCTTCCCCTTCTTTCCTTTTCCTCTTCTCCTTCCCCTTCTTCTTCCTCATTACCTTCCCCTTCCCTTTCCCTTTCCTCCCCCCTTCTCTTTTTTCCGTTTCTTCTTCTTCCCCTTCCCCTTTCCTCTTCTTTCCCATTCCCTTCTCCCTCTTCCCTTCCCTTCCCTTCCCTTCCCTTCCCTTCCCTTCCCTTCCCTTCCCTTCCCTTCCCTTCCCTTCCCTTCCCTTCCCTTCCCTTCCCTTCCCTTCCCTTCCCTTCCCTTCCCTTCCCTTCCCTTCCCTTCCCTTCCCTTCCCTTCCCTTCCCTTCCCTTCCCTTCCCTTCTCCTCCCTTTGCCTCTCCTCCCTTTGCCTCTCCTTCCCCTTCCCCTTCCCTTTCCCCTTCCCCTTCCCCTTCCCCTTCCCCTTCCCCTTCCCCTCTCTTTTCCTTTCCTTCCCTTTCCTTCCCTTTCCTTCCCTTTCCCCATCCTTCTCTTCCCCCTTCTCTCCCCTTTCCCTTCCCAGCCAGATCCTGGCACCACCATCATCGACAGCAAAAAATGGGGAAAAAGCAAAACAAACCAAAATGTCAAAATAAAATACAATAAAATAAAATAAAATAAAATAAAATAAAATAAAATAAAATAAATAAAGGTGGGGTGTTTACCAGGGGTCTCTGGAGGGGAACGGGGGCTCGGAGCCCCCAGCGCCGTGTCGTGCTCGGGCTGATCCATCGAGCCCATCGCTGTCCCCCCCGTGACGCGGGGTTTTAATTTCCCGTCCCTAATCTTTGCCGAGCATCTTTCCATTCTCCGCCCCCTCGGCCGCCGTGCTGCTCCCGTCACCCCCGTTCTGCTGGGGCGGGGGATGCCGAGACCCCCCCAGGCATCCCCACCGTGTCCCTTTGCTCCCCATTGCTTTTTGGGGAGATAAACCGCTTTGGGCACAAGACAGGGTGGGTGGGCACGAGCGAGAGCATCTTCCTGGGATGCTGCACCAAACAAAACCCCCAAACACCTCCCCAGGACCCCCATCCCTGCCCCAAAACACCTGGGCGGGGGGATTCTCCCTGCTCAGCCCACACTGTTGTACCTGCAGACGTGGGAAATCATATTCCCCATCATCTTTCCATTTCGGTTCTTTCTTTTTTTGAGAACATCTTGTACCGACCTTGCGATAAGAAACAAGGCTCCGGGTTCCTCGGGGTGTTGTTTTCTGTTCTGTTTCTGTTCTCGGCATAAATGTCAGTGAAAATGGAAAAAGCGCTTTCTCCGTCTCCCCATTTTCTCCCCTCCTTGAAGGACTCGTCGGCTTTGCGAGCACGCTGGGGAAACGGTGGGAAAATCAGATAGGGAGGAAAAAACACACAGCAAAACAAAAGAAAACCTGCTGGAATGGAACTTTCCCCAAGATTTTACACGTGTGACGGGATCAGCCGCTTCTTTTGGTGGGAATATTGGTGATATTGGCCACATTCCGTAGGGCCACATCCTCCATCCCAGAAGGGCAGTTGGGATGCATAGGGTTGGGGTACCCATTGTGTAAAACCATGGAATCTTCGCCAAATTCCTCCCGCTGCGCGGGCTGGGGGTTCAGGGCACAGAAAACCAGGGTGACCATGAGCCACCAATGTGCCCTGTGGCCAATGGTACCTGAGGTGTGTGAGGAAGAGTGTGGGCAGCAGGTCAGGGAGGTTGTTCCTCCACCTCTGCTGACCTGGTGAGGCCACATCTGCAGAACTGGGTCCAGTTTAAGGACAAGGAATCACTGGAGAGAGTCCAGGGAGGGACACAAAGATGCTGAGGGGTCTGGAGCATCTTTGTGATGAGGAGACACTGAGAGAGCTGGGGCTGTTGAGCTGGAGAAGAGAAGCTGAGAGGGATGTGATCAATGGATCAATATCTCAGGGTGGGTGTCAGAGGATGGACCAGACTCTGTTCAGTGGTGCCCAACGCCAAGGTGAGGGGCAACGGGCACAGACTGAAACACAGGAGGCTCCATCTGAACATGAGGAGAAACTTCTTTGCTGGGAGGTGCCAGAGCCTGGCCCAGGCTGCCCAGAGCGGGTGTGGAGTCTCCTTCTCTGAGACATTCAAACCACCTGGGATCCTGTGTGATCTGCTCTGTGACCCTGCGTGAGCAGGTGGGTTGGACTGGGGGATCTCCAGAGGTCCCTTCAACCCCAACCACCCTGTGGTTCTGTGACTAACAGACAGCCCCTGTGGCTGGAAATAGGAAAACAGAGTTTGGGCTGGGTCCCCAGGACCATCCCGGGATGCTGGGCTGAGCATCCTATGGAGGACAGAACGTGCCCAACAAGGGAGCGAATCCCGCTCGGGCGGCAGCGATGCCGAGCACTTTTGTCGAGAAGGCATCTGCAGAGCAAATCGCTCCGTATCGGCAAACAAACGTCTCCATTAGCAGGGAATTGGTATCCTGCACAATGAGCACTCGAGGACAATGCCCGGCTATTCAGAACTCAACAAAAATTCAATCCCATCGCGAAGGAGAAGCCGAAAGCGCGGCTTGTTTCGTATTCACGCCGCAGATATTGGTGCGAGGGCATGTAACTTTAATGATGCCTTTGAAACGCTGGCGGCTCTTTGTCTTCTTGACAATAAATAAAGATATAGAGCCCGTGGCAGCGCCGGGAGCGGGGATTGCCGTGAACTCTATGGACGGGGCGTTTGCTGCATCTAACACAGAATTGCGCAGAGAAATAAGAGGGATTTGTAGGAAAATCCATGTCGGACCCTCCCAGGACCATCACGCTCCTCGGGGTAAGGTCATAAAGAATGGATGCACATGGAGAAGGTTTCTCAGTGGGTTTTGCTGACCTTGCCCACCCCATGGAACCCTGGCAGCCAGGGGAGAAGGTGGAGGTGGCCTTGGAGCTTGTAGGGGGGGGTGGTCATAATGATGGAGTCCTAATGTGGGGTGGGGGCTGTGGGCAACACATGGAGGAGCTCACGTGGGTGTCCACAGCAAACGCAGAGGGTCATGTTGGGAATATGGGGAAACCTTCCCACCATCAAGCAGGAGGCCCAAAGAGGTTGTGTTGTGTCCATCCCTAGGGCTGGAGCAGATGAAGCCCTTGGAGCAGGAGAATCATAGAATCATAGAATCATAGAATCATAGAATCATAGAATGGATTGGGGTGAAGAACCTTCCCAGCTCCCCCAGTGCCCCCCCTGCCATGAGCAGGGACATCTTCACCAGCTCAGGTTGCTCAGAGCCCCGTCCAGCCTGGCCTGGGATGTCTCCAGGGATGGTTCATCCACCACCTCTCTGGCCAACCTGGGCCAGGCTCTCACCACCCTCAGGGCCAACAATTCTTCCTTTGGGTGGAGAAGTCTCTGCCCACAATGCTCAGCACCCAGCAGAAGAGAAGCTTTGACGGGTATGGAGAAGATGCCGGGCCCAGGTGGACATCCCCACCACAATGATGGGGACCTGCAGTAGAGGCAGAAATCTCTGTTCTTGAGGCTGGTGGAGAAACCTGCTGAGAAACCTCCTCAAGATGTGACATGAAAGCCAAAGCTCGATGCTTTGGGCCTTTGACATCTCCAAACCAGCATCCACATGAAGGTCAAAGAATCACTGAGTTCTTTTGGTTGGAAGAGACTCTCAAGATCATCAAATCCAACTGTTCCTCCACCCCTATCCCTGCCCCATGTCCTGAGAACCTCCTGTCCGTCTGTCCAACCCTCCAGGGATGGTGACTCCAGCACTGCCCTGGGCAGCCTGTTCACATCCCCCCGAAATCTCTGCAATGTCCCTCACCTCTGTAGCTCTTGGTTGCTTATGAAACCATCCAGAAATACCCTTGGCTCCTCAAGAACAGGTCCAGCCTCTTGGGTGCTTCCAAGCAAGAGCGAGCAGGGATTTCTCTAAAAAAAAAACAACCAAAAAAAACCCCCACAACCCAACACTGGGAATTTTTAATGAAATGCATCAAAATATTTCAGAAGCAGCGCGAGCGTTCCACCAGGTTATTTGAATTTCTCAGAATTTGTGAGCTTCCTGGGGCTGAAAGGAAGAACTGTGTCTCTCTTTCGAGGAGAAAATACTACGGATGGACGCGGAGCAGAGAAAAACAAGTTTTATTAAACAGCGGGAATAACGTTTGCATAGGAGAGAGCACCAGGCATCCCATCAGCTGGGAAGATGCAGATGTGGAGGCTCCAGCCCCACATCTGGAGCTGGATGGGTCTTTACAATGCGCCCTCGCCCCCAGACCTTCTCGGAGCTTCGTACCGGGGAATGATGCCAGACAAAACCGCCTCTTGGGAATAAGGCTGGGCTTAACATCCATGGGAACGGCTTATCCATGGAATGAGGGACTCCCCGTGGGCGTTCTCATGCCAAGATGACGTGGAGAGGCGGCTCCATCGCTCCAAAGGACCAAGACACGGTTTGACTCGATGATCTTGGGGGTCTCTTCCAACCAAAGTGACTCTATGTCGTGCTCCAAAAACCCAGGCGAGCTCATTCAGAGGATGGAAAAGTCATTAAACCAGTGACTCAGGATGGAAATAGGGATTAGATTGAAGTGATGGCCCTTAAAATAATCCCAAATTACTCCATCTTGGCATGAAATTTGGGTTTCCCCCTCTGGACGAGGCAGGCAGAGGATCTCATGTAATTGATACGATACGCTGCCTATTTATGTAGACCGTGGGGACATTAATCCTTGTGAATTTGGCAGGAACTGATGTGATTTGAATGCTAATCTCTTAATATCTGTCACTGCTCTTAATGTCCCAGCTGGCGGGTTCACGATGGGGCAAGGAACCGCATACCCGCATACCCTCTCCCCACCAAAAGCGACCCTGGGGCAGGATGGAGATCCTCAAAGCAAGTGAAAAGTGAGCAAAATATCTCTTTTTGGTGCAAAATCTCACCACACAAAGCCAGGGGCCTGGGGTGGGAGTTGGTACCTCTGGGCAGTGGATGGAGAGTGGGTAGGGATGCAGGAGGGATGATGCTGCCAAGAGATGCCAAGACCAAGGTTATGAGCAAGGGTGAATATAAGTGACTCTTCCCCAAGGTCTCTCCTGGACTCTGACCATGGGATCACAGAATCACAGATGGTTTGGGGTGAAGGACCTTCCCAGCTCCCCAGTGCCCCCCTGCCATGAGCAGGGACATCTTCACCAGCTCAGGTTGCTCAGAGCCCCGTCCAGCCTGGCCTGGGATGTCTCCAGGGATGGTTCATCCACCACCTCTCTGGCCAACCTGGGCCAGGCTCTCACCACCCTCAGGGCAACAATTTCTTCTCCATGTCTCACCTGAATGTCCCCTCTGCCACCTTCCCACCCTGCTGACAGCTCACCCTGAGAGACCCCAGAGCAGGGAGGCCCAGGGCAGGAGATCCTGCTGTGCTCTGGGGGACAAACACACTCCATGTCCTTCAAGCCTGAATGGACAGTGCAGTGACTCCTCCAGCCCAGCCAAGACAAGCTTTGGTGCTGCTGGGTGCTGCACTCATAGAATCACAGATTCATTTTGGTTGGAAAAGCCCCTCAAGATGATCAAGTCCAACTGTTAACCCATCCCGCCACTGCCCCATGTCCTGAGAACCTCATGTCCGTCTGTCCAGCCCTCCAGGGATGGTGACTCTAGCACTGCCCTGGGCAGCCTGTTCCAATGCCCCACAGCCCTTTGGGGAAGAAATTGTTCCCCACATCCAACCTCAACCTCCCCTGGTGCAACTTGAGGCCGTTTCCTCTGGTCCACGCAAAGGGCTGAGTGCTCAGCAGGACTCCCGGAGCTCATTTGGAAGGTCACAGCATGGCACAGGCATGGGGTGGTGCAGCAGGAGCCTGGCAATGGGCTGGGGCCTGGGGCAGGTTCAAACTTGCGTTTCAGCCACATGGGGTGGCCAAGGGCTCAGCATGTCCCCCCTGCTCCCGAACCCAGCTGTGCGATGCGGTGGGCAGCGTCCTGCACCCAGCAGCTTCACACTGGTGGTGTCATGGGGATGCGTGGTCAGCTCTGGATTACCTGCGCGGGGACCCGCTTGCAGGAGGGTACTGTCCTGGCAGGGACCTCAGTGTTGTCTGATATTGCTCGATGCTGCCCAGCGCCCCCAGGAAAGGAACCTGCCTGCAGGTCGGGTGCTGCCTGCTGCTGCCCAGTGTCCTTGGAGCAGGGACCTGCTTGTGAGACCAGTGCTGCCCCATAGTGCTCAATGCTGCCTGGTGCCCCCGGGGAATGAACCTACTTCTGGGTCTTGTGCTGCTCGATACCCCTGGGGCAGGGACTTGTGGGACCAGTGCTGCCCCGTAATGCTCTGTGCTACCCGATGCCTTCGGAAGAGAAGCAGGGCAGAACGGGCTTGTGGTTCCAGCAGGACTCGCTGCCCGGCGGATCAGTTGCCGCCGCGGGGAGCGCGGTGAAGGGCAGGGCCCGCTGCGCCTCATCAGACAAAGGCGGCGGCCCCTCGGCGCCGCGCGGCGCAGCGGGTGAGGCCGGGCGCTGCCCGCGACAGTCGGCGGCGGGCGGCAGGTGCCGACCCCTTCGGCCGCTCCGCGGGGAGCGGCTCGGTCCCCGCCCAACCCCGCGGAGCCGCAGCGGAGCCGTCAATCAGCGCCGCCTCCCCCCCGCCACACCGCCCTCCCCCCCCGCACGCCTCGCTCTGCATCGGGCTCGGTGACAGCAGCGGGCTGGAGACACGGGAGGCTCCGCTCCCAGGCAGCACCGAGAAGCGGCAGCAGCGGCGGCTCCCGGCTGCTCTCGCTGAGCTGGTCGGGGTGCCGAAGCATGCGGAGCCATGGGCCAGGGCTGCGGACACTCCATCCTCTGCCGGAGCCAACCGTACCAGGCGGCCGCATCTGACCTGTGAGTCCCCTCCCGCCGGCACCGGGGATGCGGGGAGACCGCGCTGAGAGGGAGGGATGCTCCGGGGGTGATGCTGAGATATCGGGGAGGCAGGAAAAAGTTCCTCCTGCCTGACAGCTGCCTCGGAGGCGGAATGACAAGCAGTTGCGACCCCCCAACACCTCATTTCCCCACTAGCCACCTGTGTTAGCCCAGGGCAGGTCACCGCCGGCAGCTGTGCCGGAGGGCTGGTGTGAAAAGCATCCCCCTGCTTTCTGAGTCACCCTTGACCCGTGGTGGGGGCAGGAGGCTCCTGGCCTGGTGGTGGGCTGGGGGGGGGAAAGCAGGTGACTTTGTGAAATACAGGTCAGGCCTCTGAATTGTGGTTTCGGTACCTCCACACAAGGCAAATCCGCGCACACCCGCCCACCACGCAACAAGTCTGGGGGTCCCGGCGAGGTGGGGAAGAGGCTCTGGGGGTCCCGGGTGTACACGGGGGGCTTTGCGTGCGAGTGTGGGGTGGCCTTGGTAAGGGATGATGCGGTGCGAAGGGCGATGCCCACGAGAAGCACGCGGCGCCTGAATCCCCATCGCCCACGGGCTGGGCTGAGGATGGCGGAGACCCCCGGCTCTGCACGCGCGTGTGCGTGTGGCGCTCACGAGGCTTCACAGCTGCCGGGTAGCAGACTGTGCACAGGCGATTCGCAGTACGTGGGTGCTCTGCCTCCCTGGCTTTCGGGAGATCTTAGGTGCTCCAAATCCCTTCCTCCCCCCAACCCCGGCGCTTGCCGGGCTCAGACCCCACATTGCCAGAGGGGTGAGGAAGGGATGCGGGTGTGAGGGGGCGAGGGGGAAGGATGCTCAGAGCTTGGATTCCTTTGTCTGGCAGCGCCAGCTCCATGTGCTCAGGCACCGTCTGCACCGGGACCACCGTTTGTTCCCAAGTGCCACCTCCCGGGAGCAGCCTCATGTCTCCTGGAGCTTTCGGTGACGACGGGACCATCGGGGTGCGTGGGAAGCTGCCACCCGCTCCTGCCCCCCACGCGTTTCCCCGCGGCGTCACCGAGGTTTTCGCACCTTTGCAGGGTGACCTTCAGCCCAGAAGTTTGTTGGGAGGCAAAATCACCTCCGATATCTCTCCTGCCCACACATGGCATGGGGCTTAGCGCTGATCCCCCTACGCCGCCGTGGGCACCGGGTCCCTCTGCGGGCAGCATCCTTCTCCCCCGGCTCGCTGCATGTGCTTTGTTCCCTGCAGAGATCCTTTCCCGGCGCCGCCAGCACATGCGCCCGTGTCCTTTTTCTCGAAGCAAAACACACAAAGGTCTTGAAATGCCACGCTAGCCCCATGTTTCCTCCGCCTGGAACGCCTCTGCAGCCTCGCGGCTGCTGTCTGATGGTTTTTTAGGAGGGGTGGATGCTGTCGAAAGTTCTTCGCGCAGCCAAATTGGCTACGCCCCTCGAGCTGCCCAGGGCGGGAATGGTGGGCGAGCCGAGATGCTTCCCCAGGATAAAACCTCGTGTCCTCTCTAAGAGCTGTTTGTGGGTATCTAGAGGTGGAGAAGCTTCCCAAGAGCGTTGGGACGATGCCCTTGGCCACGCGGCCGCCTGCCCCTTTGGCTGCAGCGGGTGTCCGTGGCGAGGCCGGTGCCGCGGGGTGATGCTGCCTCTCTGCCTCCACTCCAGCCCCGCACCGTTTAATCCCGGCTTATTTTGTGCAGGCAGAGCTCAGCACAGCCGCTGCCCACCCTGCTGAGCTGGGGATGCTGTGTGGGGCCAGGACCCACCGGTGCGGCCAGGCGTACGCTTGACAAGCTCTGATTTCTCGCCGCTCAAGTGCCATTTTGCATTATCCAGGTCACGTTTTAACCCATTTCCTCCTTGTTTTTCCCACCGTGTTCCCAGGCGGGCAGCTCCTGACCCGGTTAGTGGAATGCCAGGGTGCCCAGAGCATCCGCCAGTGAGCCGGGATGGGGGAGAAGCAGCCGAGCGCCGCGGATTGAAACCGCGGAGGAGGAGACGCGGCTTTGAGCATCCCTGCGGGGAAGGACCCGGCGCAGCGGAGGCTGGGAAGGGGTCAAGGTTTCCTTCGGGGAGCAGGCAGGGCTGCCTGCGCCTGGGCCGGCTCTTCTGCCGCCTGGCAGGAGATGTGGGGACATGTGGGTGTCACCGTGCTCAGTGAGGTCGGTACAAGGTGGGTGATGGAGGCGCGACAAGGGGCTCCATCCTGCCTGGGACATGGCACAGGGAAGGGCCTGGTGTCGCACGAGGGGACAAAGGTTCTTTTTAATCTTTGCAGGAGTGTGTTAGTGTCTGTGCTAGTTATTCCAGCTCAATGCCAGGACCTGGGTGACGTGTCCCCAGCTCAGTGCCAGGACCCGGACACTGTGTCCCCAGGTCAATGCCAGCACCCAGACAGTGTGTCCCCACCAAGGCTCGTGCAGGGACGACATGTCACACACTGTCCCCATTTTTCCTCCCACCTGGGAGCTGCTTCTTCCAGTTTCCCAGCCCAGGGGGTGCCCACAGGAGAGGCTGGTGGCACGAGGTGACATTCATGATGCTGCCAATGTCCCCACCTGCCACGGGGACACATCGGGGGGAAGCACCGGTCCCTCCCCACCTCATGCATCCTCACTATTAGTCCCGGAGTCACGGCAGAGATGTGGGGTTGTGGCAGAGATGTGGGGTCAGACTCGACGTCCTTTCGTGTCCCCTTCCACCCCAAAGCACTCTGTGACTCCCTGGCTCGCTCCGGTGACATTAACTCTGCAGGTACCCATGGCGCAAAGCGGGCTGGGACACGGAGGGCACAAAATGCCCGGCAAAGAGTTTTGTTTGGTGGCCTCTAAGCTTTTGCAGAATCTCGGGCTGTTTGTGCTTCTGCCTTTTGCACCAGCACATCAGATGGGAGGTGTCTGGGGCACTTCAGCGTCACCCACATTGTCACACCCAGCGGTGCGAGGATGGAGGAGAAGCGATCTCCTTGGCACCCTGCACATCTCCTTCCCCGGGGATGTCCCTTAGGGGGGGGACACCCCAGCCAGGAGCTTCCCCTCCTGGCCCTGAGCATCCTGAGCATCCTCAGCTCTCAGAGCAGCGAGTGCTTTTCAAGTGCCGGGGAATTAAACTCCGGTGCTTGTCGTCTGCCGGCCAGATGCTTGCGCAGATGCAGGGAATCAGTCCTGTCCCTGTTCCGCCAGGCGGGATGGCACATGGGGACCAGGGTGACAGTGCCGAGTGTGACCTCGGCCAGCGTCTCCATCCCAATCCCCAGGAGCTGTGCTGCTCCGTCATCTCCAGGAGGATGAGCATCCATCAGGGCCGCAGCTGCGCTGGGGGGTGCAGGATGCCCAGGATGCTGGCAGATGCAGCGGGGGATGCAGTGAGGGATGCAGTGGGGGATGCAGCGGGGGATGCAGCGGTGGATGCAGCAGTGGATGCAGCGGTGGATGCAAGGAGGGATGCAGTGGTGGATGCAGCGGTGGATGCAAGGAGGGATGCAGCGGTGGATGCAGCGGTGGATGCAGCGGTGGATGCAGTGGGGATGCAATGAGGGATGCAGTGGTGGATGCAGCATCCCTTTCTGGGAATCCCTCCCGCATCCCGCTCTCCTCCGACCCCCCGGTCCCCGCTTTCGCTTTTGTCTCCGTTCCCAGCTCCCACGTGGCTTCGCCGAAAGCCGCGCTGGGCCGCGGCCAGCCAGGCAGGCAGGGCCCCGAGCGCCTGCGACTTTCTGCCTCTCCAGCTTGCTTTTATTTTTGATTTTATATGGTTTTTCCTGCAAAGGGCTGAGCTGTCCTTGTTAATGGCCGGGGCTGTCTGGAGGGGGATGGAGAGCGCTGGGAGATGCTTTGTCTGCTGCTGCGGCTCCGTTTGCCCAGCGGGGGGGAGGTTTGGTGATGGGGAGGTGGGAGAGCGCAGGACACGGGCAGCCGGGCAGCTCGGACCCCCCTGGCAAGGTGTCAAAAGTGGGTGGGGGGTCTAACCTGTTTTGCAGAATGGGTGATGACGGCAAAACTTGCTGCTTTGTGGGGTTGGAGCTTGGGTCTGGGGTCTCTGGCTGGTCCTCCTGGTTCATGATGGCCCACGATGGCATCGCGGTGTCCCCAAACCTTGTCACCCCCTGCGGCACCCTCGAGGGATGGGTTAACCTGCGGGAATCACTGCGTTTTGACTCAGGAACATCCGGGGGGTGGCGATTTGAGCAGCACGAGCCCTCAGTCCCGCTCCCACCCCCAAACCCCGCATGGGCAGAGGAGAAAGGATGCAGGGCAGCATTTTGGGGATGAGTCCAAGCCATCCAGGTCTTTCTTCAATGTGCATTTTCTACAATAAATCGAGCGGCGGAAGGAGGTGCTTTCAGCTGGGTGCATTTTATTAAAAGCTGCATTATTTTTGGCCAGGGGCAGGGGATTTGGAGGGCGATGCCAACGGCCGCGATTCGGCATCCCCAAAGCCCTCTCCTCGCCACACGCCGCGAGGGACCATTTCACCCGGGGATGGAAAAAGAAACACAAAAAAAGCCCCAAAAAACCCCACAAAACAACACAAAACGGCAGCTGCCAGCACAGCCCTGTCACAGAAATGATGACTTAGCCAGAAAAGCCTCCTCTGGCTCGTAATCGCTCCCCGGCCCCTTCCCGGCGTGTGATTAGCGTGCACGTTTCAGCTGGGTGACTCAGAAGACACCGAGGAGCTATTTATAATGAGCGTTTGAGAAGCGAAGACTGAGAAGGGCTTTATTCTTTATTATTATTGAGCCGTTGCCGGGCAAACGCAGCCGCCTTGGTCATGGGCAGAGGGATCCGGAACGGTCCCCGTCCCCGGAGCTTGGGGGTCTGGGTGCCGTGGGGTGAAGATGCCAGCATTATTATTCTAAAATAAACCATTTTATTATGTGTTACTGCACCAAACTGAGCGACTCCAGATGTGGGAGCCCAAATAAAGAAACCCCTGGGCAACTATCCCCGTTACGGTCTAAACTTCCCACCATTCGGACCTCGACAAGATTAGAGTCTGGGGTCTTTTTATTTCCATCGGATGAGCTGTTTCTTATCTCTGCAGGTAATTATTTATGTTTTTACCAAGCAGACCAGATGTTAATCCAAGTCCTGACCTCCAGGTGCTATTTTACACCTGCTGCTTGGGTCTCTTAGACGCGCCGTTCCGTTCCTTGACTTATCTCTAGAGGTGCAGCTCCTTTTGATGGTCAAAAGCTCCTTTATCTTCTTGCTCCAACAAATCCTGGGGTCCTTGTTTTTTTATTGCTTCAGATTGTTCAAAAAGTTCACAGCAAACTCAGCAATTTAGGCTAAGGAGTCCTAGAGAGGCGATTTCTAAGCATGTTCTGCAAGGAGGAGGTTATGAAATAATTCCAGAGCTCAGGCGGTCGGTTCCCTGACGTGGGGAACACGGGGATGTGTTGTGGGACACGAGCCCGCGCGGGTCTGGGTGGCAGCCAGGCTGGCTCTGCTGGGACCGGCATCTGCCAAGTGTTGGATGGATCCGCTCGGGGCTGGGAGGTGATAGAACAAGAGAATCATTTTGGTTAGAAAACCCCTTAAGATCGAGTCTAACTGTTCTCTCACCCCTGTCCCTGCCCCATGTCCCTGAGAACCTCCTGTCCGTCTGTCCAACCCTCCAGGGATGGTGACTCCAGCACTGCCCTGGGCAGCCTGTTCCAATGCCCCACAGCCCTTTGGGGAAGAAATTGTTCCCACATCCAACCTCAACCTCCCCTGGCGCAACTTGAGGCCGTTTCCTCTGCTCCTGGCGCTTGTTCCTGGGGAGCAGAGCCCGACCCCCCTGGCTCCAAGCTCCTTTCAGGCAGTTCAGAGATCAGAAGGTCTCCCCTCAGCTCCTGTTCTCCAGCTGAACCCCCCAGGTCCCTCAGCCGCTCCATCACACTTGTGCTCCAGCCCCTCACCAGCTCCATTCCCTTCTCTCCACTCGCTCCAGCACCTCAAGGCTGTGAAGCCGGCACTCTGAGCAACCTGAGCTGGTGATGTCCCTGCTCATGGCAGAGGTGGCACTGGGGAAGCTTTTGAAGGTCCCTTCAACCCAAAACATCCTGTGATTGTCTGATAAGCCTTTAAATAAGGCTTTAAATAAGGCGGCTCCGGCGATGGGGAGAGATGTCGGCACCGCCGACATCGTTAATCTCCTGGCGCGAGCCCGGCGGTGGCACATCCCTGATGGTTTGATTAATGTTATCAGCTATTCCGGGTGAGAAATCTCTGCCCTGTTGGTGCTGGAGGAGCTGTGGGTGCTCACACGTGTGATGGGAGCCCAGGCGTGATCATACGGGGGGATGTGGGGACCCCCCCGGTCCTTCTCCAGCACCTTGGGGTGCTGGTCGGGAGGGAAATTGGGGTGCAGGGGCTGCAGTTCTGGGGCACAATGAATGGAATTGGCTAAGGCTCAGTTTAGGGTTATGGTCAGGGCTAGGGTGAAGATAGAGTTAGAATTAGGGTTAGACCTGGGGTTAAGGCTAGGGATAAGGAAGATCAGGGTTAGGTGTAGGGCTAAAGTTGGGTTTAGGATTAGGGTTATGGTTAGGGATTGTGCTAAGGATAGGGTTAGGATTAGGATTAGGGTTAGGGCTGGGGCTAAACTTAGGGCTAGGGTTAGGGAAGATGAGGGTTAGGTTTAGGGCTAAGGTTAGAGCTAGGATTAGGGCTAGCGTTAGGATTAGGGCTAGAATTAGGGTTATGGTTAAGATTAGGGTTTGATTAGGGTTATGGTCAGGGTTTGGGCTAAGGATAGAGTTAGGATTAGGGTTAGGACTGGGGCTAAAGTTAGGGCTAGGGCTAAGGAAGATCAGGGTTAGGTTTAGGACTAAGGTTGGGTTTAGGATTAGGGTTATGGCTAGGGCTAGGGCTAAGGATAGAGTTAGGATTAGGGCTACGGCTAGGATTAGAGCTAGCTTTAGGATTAGGGCTAGGATTAGGGTTATGGTTAAGATTAGGGCTGGTTTAGGGTTATGGTTAGGATTAGGGCTAAGGCTAAGTTTAGGGTTCATAGCTAAGGTCAGGTTTAGCGTTATGGTTGAGGTTAAGGTTAAGAGTAAGTTTAGGTTTAGGGTCAGGGCTAGGCCTAAGGTTAGGGCTAAGGTTATAGTTAGGGCTAGAGCTAAGGTTAGGGCTATGGTTAGGATCAAGGCTAAGATTAGGTTTAGTATTAGGGCTAGGGCTCAGTCTGAGGTTACGATTATTGTTGGGGCCAGATCTAATCTTAGGATTAGGGCTAGAACAATGGCTAAGATTAGAGTTAAGTTTACATTTAGGGCTACATTTAGAGCTAGGGTTAGGGTTAAGGCCAAGTTTAGGTCTGAGTTGTGGACAAAGCCCATCCCAAGCTGTGAGAAGCCACAGCGATCCTAAGGCTCAGCTGCGGATCCTTCCGGATGTCAAACGCCAGGGTGATGGACACCGGGGTTAGGCTTAGGGCTAAGACTAAAATTAGGCCTTATAGTTACGGCTATAATCACCTGCCGCCCTCCTGTACCCCTGGGAATGATGCGTTTCAGCTCGTTCTGGCTCTGCAGATGGAATTTTAATGGGGATTTCACAAGGTTCCTACCCCAAAGGAACCCCCAGCCCAGCTGTGGGGGGTCAGGCACCCCCAAAATAAGCACCAGCACCCTTAGGTGCCCTTTAGGTGCTGGTTTCCCTTGGCTAAACCCAGGATTTGCAACCACAGATGCGAACAAGCACCCGCTCTGGGGGATGCTGCGGGGACCGGGATGCAGGTGGTGGGAACTGGGGCTGAACTGGGAGCGCTGGGACCCTGGGGGGTGGTGCTGAGGGAGACACTGGGGGGGCTGCTGGTGTCCCCAGGCAAATGTCACCCCCTGGGAAGGCTCCGATCCTGCCTGTGCCAGATGGACGGGGTGACCCTGGGGGGCAGCCCAGCTGCCTGCACTTCCCCTAGGGGACGCGGGTATGGAAAAGGGGGGTCCCGGGGGATGTGGGGTGGAAAAGAGGGGTCCTGAGGGACATGGGGTGGAAAAGGGGGTCCTGGGGGATGCAGGGTGGAACATGGGGGTCCTGATGGACGTGGGGTGGAAAAGGGGGGCCCTGAGAGATGCAGGATGGAAAAAGGGGGTCCTGGGGGATGCGGAGTGGAAAAGGGGGGTCCTGGGGGACATCAGATGGAAAAGGGGAGTCCTGGGGATGCAGGGTGGAAAAGGGGGGTCCTGGGGGACATGGGTTGGAAAAGTGGGGTCCTGGAGATGCAGGGTGGAAAAGGGGGGTCCTGGGGGACATGAGATGGAAAAGGGGGTCCTGAGGAATGTGGGGTGGAAAAGGGGGATACTGAGGGACATGAGGTGGAAAAGTGGGGTCCTGGGGAATGTGGGGTGGAAATAGGGGGTACTGAGGGACATGAGGTGGAAAAGGGGGGTCCCGAGGGATGGAGGGTGGAAAAGGGGTGTCCTGATGGACATGGGGGTGGAAATGGGGGGTCCTGAGGGACACTGGGTGGAAAAGGGGAGTCCTGGGGAATTGGGGTGAAGAAGGGGGCTCCTGAGGGACATGGGGTGGAAAAGGGGGGTTCTGGTGGATGCAGGGTGGAAAAAGGGGGTCCTGGGGGATACAGTTTGGAAAAGGGGAGTCCTAATGGACATGAGAGTGGAAAAGAGGGGTCCTGGGGACATGGGGTGGAAAAGCGGGGTCCTGGGGAATGTGGGGTGGAAAAGGGGGGTCCCGAGGGACATCAGGTGGAAAAGGGGGGTTCTGGTGGATGCAGGGTGGCAAAGGGGGTCCTGGGGGATGCGGTTTGGAAAAGGGGGGTCCTGAGGGACATAGGAGTGGAAAAGGGGGGTCCTGGGGGATGTGGAGTGGAAAAGAGGGGTCCTGATAGACATGGGGGTGGAAATGGGGGGTCCTGGCAGACATTGGGTGCAAAAGGGGGGTCCTGGGGGGTGCAGGGTGGAACATGGGAGTCCTGATGGACATGGGGGTGGAAAAGGGGGGTCCTGGGGGATATGGTTTGGAAAAGGGGAGTCCTAATGGACATGAGAGTGGAAAAGAGGGGTCCTGGGGACATGGGGTGGAAAAGGGGGATCTTGGGGGACATCAGATGGAAAAGGGAGGTTCCAGGAGATACAGGGTGGAAAAGGGGGGTCCTGGGGGACATGAGGTGGAAAAGGGGGGTCCTGAGGGACATGGGGTGGAAAAGGGGGTCCCAGGGGATGTGGGGTGAAAAAGGGGGGGTCTCTCCCCCACCCGGGGATAGCATGGGGGCTGTGCACGTGGGGGCTGTTTGGGTGAGGATGAGGGGGGCTCTGTGGAGGTGGGGGCTTGGCAGGAACCCCCCTCGTCTCTATGGTGGTGGCAGGATGGGACAGCTGGTCCGTGGGCTGGCGAGACACACGGAGTCGGGTGCGCTCGTGCAACATTCGTGCAACGCTTGTGCAACGCTCGTGCGTGGGAACCAGGAGCGAACCCCCGTGTTTGAGCAGGGGACACCCCCAGCCGTGTGTCCCCCCAACTTCCATCCCTCCTGCACCCCAAAAACCTGCGGGTGCAGCGGGGAGTATGATGCTCCCAAGGGGACGGCAAGGATGCTGTCCCCAAGGTGCTACCCTGGGGACCCCGTTTTGTCCCTCTACAGCAATGGGGATGCCACCAAAGGGAAGGGGACAGGGATGGGGACACCTGCCAGGGCACAGGGAGCCAGGGCCAGCAGTTTACCCCGCAGAAAATTCATTAATTCCTAAAAAGTGAAATTGGGTGTTAATAGCCTGACCCGCTCTGACAGCAGGATCCGGCCACCCTGCTGCAAGTTCATTGTCAGCGGGCTGGTCCCCAGGGTGCCGCTGGCTTTGGCAGCACCCGGGATGTCACCGAAGGATGTGACATCTCCGTGCCCATCACAGGGACAGGCTGTTCGCCCTCCCGCCCGCACCAGCATCACCGATGTCCGTCAATGGGGGGACCCTGCACCCCAAATGTTCGGGATGAACAGTGGGGCCAGTTGGGAGCTGGGATGGGGAAGGGGAAAAAAAGCCATTGGAAGGGGGGGAAAAAACCCCAGGAAAGATGAAAACCAGCGCTGGGAAGATAACGAACACATGCTCAAAATCACCTCCGGCTGCCTTTCTCTCTTTCCCCTGGTTATCAGCTAAACCAACTAATTGAAGGATGAGTTGGCAGAGTCTGGAACGCTCCATTTATCCGAGGACAATTCCCTGGAGACCCGGGGTAACCGTGTGTTTCCTCCTCCTCCCCCTCACCGCACCCAGCGCTGCTGCTGCCTGGGTTGGTGACGGTGGCATTGCCGGGAGGTCCCCGAGCGGGTGACACTCCTGTGCAGAGCTCGTGTCACCCGGTGTCAACCCTTGGGGACAACGAAATGGGGGGCTTGGGGGCGCCCTCCTGCTGCCATCCAGCTGGGTCCTGGCGTCTTGGGGTGCAGCGCAATGGGGACGGGGGTTTGCAGGCTGGCAGGGGTGGTGTGTGATGGGGTGTTGTGCAACAAGGGATGGGGATCTGCACATTTGCAGGGCTGCCATGCAACTAGGGATGGGAATTTGCATGCTTGCAAGGCTGCCATGCAACAAGGGATGGGGATCTGTACGTTTGCAGGGCTTCCATGCAACAAGGGATGGGGATCTGTATGTTTGCAGGGCTTCCATGCAACAAGGGATGGGGATCTGTACATTTGCAGGGCTTCCATGCAACAAGGGATGGGGATCTGCACGCTTGCAGCGCTGTTACAGTGCAATGGGATGGGGATTTGCAGGGCTTCCATGCAGTATAGGTTTGCAGGCTTGCAAGGCTGCCATGCAACAGGGATATGCAGGTTTGCAGGGGTGTCGTGCAATGGGATGGGGATTTGCACACTTGCGGGGCTGCCACGCAACAAGGGATGGGGATTTGCACACTTGCAGGGCTGCTGTGTAATGGGATGGGGATTTGCAGACCTGCAAGAGATGCCATGCAAAGGGGATTTGCAGAGCTGTGTGCAATGGGGATTTGTACACTTGCAGAGATGCCATGCAATGGAATTGGGATTTGAAGGGCTGCTGTGCAATGGGGATTTGCAGGGATGCCATGCAATGGGATGGGGATTTGCAGGCTTGCAGGGCTGCTGTGCAAGGAGGATGGGGATCTGCAGATGTGCAGAGACGCTGTGCAACAGGGATTTGTAGGGTTGCCATGCAACAGGGATTTGTAGGGCTGCCGTGCAGCAGCCATGGGGACTTGCACACTTGCAGAAATGCCGCGCAATGGGATGGGGACTTGCAGGGCTGCCATGCAATGGGGATTTGCAGGGCTGCCATGCAATGGGGATTTGCAGGGCTGCCATGCAATGGGGGTTTTCAGGTTTGCAGAGATGTTGTGCAAGGGGATGGGGACTTGCAGAGCTGCCATGCAATGGGATGAGGATTTGCAGGGTTGCCATGCAATGGGGATTTGCAGGGTTGCCATGCAATGGGGGTTTGCAGAGCTGCCATGCAATGGGGATATGCAGAGTTGCCATGCAATGGGGATTTGCAGGGTTGCCATGCAATGGGGGTTTGCAGAGCTGCCATGCAATGGGGATATGCAGAGATGCCATGCAATGGGGATTTGCAGGGTTGCAGAGATGTTGTGCAATGGGATGGGGACTTGCAGGGCTGCCATGCAATGGGGATTTGCAGGGTTGCCGTGCAATGGGGATATGCAGAGATGCCATGCAATGGGGATTTGCAGGGTTGACATGCAATGGGGATTTGCAGAGCTGCCATGCAATGGGGATATGTAGAGCTGCCATGCAATGGGGATTTGCAGGTTTGCAGAGTTGTTGTGCAATGGGATGGGGACTTGCAGGGCTGCCACGCAATGGGGATATGCAGGGTTGCCATGCAATGGGGATATGCAGGGTTGCCATGCAATGGGGATTTGCAGGGTTGCTATGCAATGGGGATATGCAGGGCTGCCATGCAATGGGGATATGCAGAGATGCCATGCAATGGGGATATGCAGGGCTGCCATGCAATGGGGATATGCAGGGCTGACATGCAATGGGGATATGCAGAGATGCCATGCAATGGGGATTTGCAGGGTTGCCATGCAATGGGGATATGCAGAGATGCCATGCAATGGGGATATGCAGAGATGCCATGCAATGGGGATATGCAGGGCTGCCATGCAATGGGGATATGCAGAGCTGCCATGCAATGGGGATTTGCAGGGTTGCCATGCAATGGGGATATGCAGAGATGCCATGCAATGGGGATTTGCAGGTTTGCAGAGTTGTTGTGCAATGGAATGGGAACTTGCAGGGCTGCCATGCAATGGGATGAGGATTTGCAGGGCTGCCATGCAATGGGGATTTGCAGACTTGCAGAGACGCCGTGCAATGGGGATGGGGATTTGCACACTTGCATTGCTGCCGTGCAATGGATATTGGCAGGTTGCAGGGCTTCCTGGCTTTCCAGGCTGCATTCCTGTGGCTCCGCGAAGTGCCGAGGAGCTGCTTGTACAGCCTGGCAGCGCCGGCAGCACCGGACCCACCGCTCCAGGGCCAGGCAGCACCCGGCAAAGCGCATTTGCCGAGCAAACAGAGGTCGGCCCTTCTCGGAGGCACTTAGGGCTCGATACGTTTGCTGAGCAAATAAACCGCAGCCGGCGAAGCGTCGGTGACACCGCTCCCCTTCCTTCCCCGCGCTCCTGCCAGCTGGTGTGTGGCACCACCCGGCATCCTGCAGCACCTGTCCATTAATATGCAGGTCTGTAATTACCCGAAGCTGATGAGGGCTCCAAATTAAACCCCGCGGGAGCTCAGCAGCCGTCCCTGCCCATCCTGCCCGCGGGTGCCGTGGTGATGCTGAACCACAGGGCACTGAGTGCCGGCGCCTCGGTGAAATCCTTCGGCGATCGCAGTAAACAGGCAATTTTCTGTCGCTGCTTGAGGTTGGGGAAGATAAAATCAGAGGCGGCGGGTGCCAGCGTGGGAGGTTGGTCACCTCCGGGTGCTCTTTGCAGCTGGAGGATGGAGCAGACATCACCCTGGGTGCGGGGGCATCGCTGCCTCCTGCTCCGCCAGCCCCAAACATGCTGGGTTTGCTGCTCCCCCTGCCCCAGGCTCTCCCATGTGCCCTCGGCATGTCCCTTCTGCCCCATCGCGTCCCCTTGCCGTGGTCCTCACCCCCCCATCACACATAGGCAGGTGTCTGTGCCAGGATGCGGTGATGGGTGTCAGAATGTGACACTGGGTGCCAGGGCAGTTGTCGGTGCCGGGATGCAGCGGTGGGTACCGGGATGTGGTGATAGGTGCTGGGATGCAGCGGTGGGCACTGGGATGCAGAGGTGGGTGCCGGGATGCATCTGTGGGTACCGGGATACAGCAGTGGTTGCCAGGATGCAGTGGTGGGTGCTGGGATGCAGTGATGGGTACTGGGATGCAGAGGTGGGTGCTGGGATGCATCAGTGGGTACTGGGATACAGCAGTGGTTGCCAGGATGCAGTGGGTGGCGGGATGTGGTGGTGGTGCTGGGATGCAGTGGTGGGTGCTGGGATGTGGCGGTGGGTGCTGGGATGCAGCGGCTGTTACCGGGATGCAGTGGTGGGTGTCAGGATGTGACACTGGTTACCAGAATGTGACACTGGTTACTGGGATGTAACACAGGTTCCT
The DNA here is from genome assembly GCF_036013475.1 of Columba livia. Classification (NCBI taxonomy): domain Eukaryota; kingdom Metazoa; phylum Chordata; class Aves; order Columbiformes; family Columbidae; genus Columba; species Columba livia. The sequence goes on from NC_088602.1 coordinate 1,644,823, forward strand.
GGGATGTAGCACTGGGTGCCGAGATTCAGCACTGGGTGCCAGGATGTGACACTGGTTACTGGGATGCAGCACTGGGTGCCAGGATGTCACACAGGTTACTGGGATGTAGCATTGGTGCCAGGATGTGACACTGGTTACTGGGATGTGACACTGGTTACTGGGAAGCAACACTGGGTGCCAGGATGTGACACTGGTTACTGGGATGTGACGCTGGTTACTGGGATATAACACTGGTTACTGGGATGTGACACTGGTTACTGGGATGTAGCACTGGATACCGGCAGGCAGTGATGGGTGCTGGGATATAACACTGGTTACTGGGATGTGACACTGGTTACCAGGATGCAGCACTGGTTACTGGGACACAGTGGTGGGTGCCAGGATGCAGCAGTGGGTGCCAGAATGCAGCACCGAGTGCCGGGATGTGACACTGGTTACCAGTGTGCAGCAGTGGGTGCTGGGGTGCAGTGATGGGTACAGGGATGCAGCAGTGGGTGCTGGGATGCAGTGATGGGTGCCGGGATGCAGGGATGGGTGCTGGGATGCAGGGATGGGTGCAGGGGTGCAGTGATGGGTACCGGGATGCAGTGATGGGTACCGGGATGCAGTGATGGGTGCTGGGATGCAGTGATGGGTACTGGGTTGCAGTGATGGGTACCGGGATGCAGTGATGGGTGCCGGTATGCAGTGATGGGTACCGGGATGCAGTGATGGGTGCTGGGATGCAGTGATGGGTACCGGGATGCAGTGATGGGTACTGGTATGCGGTGAGGGGTGCTGGGATGCAGTGATGGGTACCGGGATGCGGTGATGGGTGCTGGGATGCAGTGATGGGTGCTGGGATGCAGTGATGGTTACTGGGATGCAGTGATGGGTACCGGGATGCAGCAATAGGTACTGATCTGTCCTGCTGTCCCCAAGCACCCTCGGTGACAAGCCCCAGCTCACTCCCGAGCGCTGCCTGAAGCCGCTGCCCATTTTCCCTGGCAGGGCACAGGCAGCGACCAGCTGTGCCAGCGCCAAGGTCACCATTGTCACCTCCCAAGGGGACAGTAGCTCTCTCCCTGCCCAGCACCCTGCTGGCTCCGGGGCTGAGCCACCCGTCAGGTTTGCAGCTCCTCCAAAGTCACTTGTGTACTTACGGGCCACTAAGTGCTGTAATTACAGATATGCTTTAATTAGCATAATTGCGTTCCTACACAAATAAAACATTTGGCGGAGTTAATTCCTCGGCTGCAGCTCCAAACCTGAGTGTCCCACCCCCTGTCCCCACCGCGGTGGCAGTGAGGGCTGGTCGGTAGAATAATGGGGGATCCTGGGGTAGAGATGGGGGGTCCTACCCCCCACCAGTAGATCCCAGTCTCACAGGGTCTGAGCTGGAGCCCCCCACTCCTCATCCAGCGCTGAGGGTGGCCAGGGCCCCCTCCCCTTTGGCTTGTTAGGACATGATACTGGGCTTACTGGGACACGGCACTGGGTTTACTGGGATACAGCACTGTGTTTACTGGGATACAGTACTGGGTTTACTGGGATACAGTATTGGGTTTACTGGGATACAGTACTGGGTTTACTGGGACATGGAACTGGGTTTGCTGGAACATGACACTCGGTTTGTTTGGACATGGCACTGGGTGTACTGGGACATGGCACTGGGTGTACTGGGACATGGCACTGGGTGTACTGGGGCACCATACTGGATTTACTGGGACACGGCACTGCATTTTCTGGGGCACTATACTGGGCTTACTGGGACATGGCACTGGGCTTGCTGGGACATGGCAGTGGGTTTACTGGGACATGACACTGAGTTTTCTGGGGCACCATACTGGGCTTGCTGGGACATGATACTGGGCTTCCTGAGAATTGGTATTGGGTTTACTGGGACATGGCACTGGGTTTACTGGGACACGGCACTGGGCTTACTGGGACACAGCACTGGGCTTACTGGGACATGGCACTTGATTTGCTGGGACACAGCATTGGGCTTACAGGGACGTGACACTGGGCTTACTGGGACGTGGCACTGGGTCTGCTGGGACATGACACTGGGTTTACTAGGACATGGCACTGGGTTTGCTGGGGCATGGCACTGGGTTTGCTGGGGCACTGTGTTGGGCTTGGTAGGATGCAACTGGGAATTCTATGACACAGCACTGGGTTTACTGGGGCACCATACTGGGCTTGCTGGAACACAGCACTGGGTTTTCTGGGACACTATACTGGACTTACTGGGATGCAGTGATGGGATTGCTGAGATACGGCACTAGACTTGTTAGGACACAGCACTGGGTTTACTGGGACATGGCACTGGGTTTAGTAAGACATGGCACTGGGTTTACTGGGACACAGCACTGGGTTAACTGAGTTGTGGCACTGGGTTAACTGGGATGAGGCACTGGGTTTGCTGGAACGTGACACTGGGCTTGCTGGCACACAGCACTTGGTTTACTGGGACACCGTACTGGGCTTGCTGGGGATCAGTATTGAGCTTACTGGGACATGGCACTGGACTTGCTGGGATGCAGAGCTGGGATTACTGGAATATGGCACTGGACTTTTTAGGACACAGCACTGGGCTTACAGGGGCACTGTACTGGGTTTACTGGGACATGGCACTGGGTTTCTTAGGGCACTGTACTGGGCTCGGTAGGACGCGACACTGGGAATTCTATGACACAGCACTGGGTTTACTGGGGCATCATACTGAGTTTGCTGGGACGTAACACTGGGCTTACTGGGATGTAACACTGGGATGTAGCACTGGGATTGCTGGTATATGGCACTAGACTTGTTAGGACATGGCACTGGGTTAACTGGGACACAGCACTGGGTTTGCTGGGACACTATACTGGGCTCCCTGGGATGCAGTGATGGGATTACTGAAATCTAGCACTAGACTTGTTAAGACACGGCACTGGGTTTACTGGGCCACACTGGGAGCACTGGTGGGTGTTTGACCCAGCCTGGGGGGGGACACGGCTGTTCTGGGTACCCCGGATCGGGCCCCTCAGCCCATTTGGTCCCCACCACGCTGAAAAAACACAGGAAAGAGCTGGGAAATTGGCTGGAGCTTGAGCTGAGAGCCCTTTTCATTAAATAAAACAGAAAAAAGGAGGAAAAAAAACATTAAAAAAGAGAAATTTCCATTTTTCCCCAGCTGAAAATGAAAGTGATTATGTAACTAGCACTAAATTACTTAAAGGGAATAATGACTCATTAGAGCAAATCCAGAAAAAAAAGTCACCGTGTATTTTTAGCCCCACGCTGTACCCACTGTTGACCCCCCCACCCTGGTGACACCCGCAGAGGTGCCACATTGTGTCCCCTGCACCGCGTTCCCGAGAGAAGTGACAAACCGCCTGTCACCACCCCATGTGTCCAACCCAGTGTCACCAACCCGTGTGTCCAACCTGGTGTCACCAACCTGTGTGTCCAACCTGGTGTCACCACCCCATGTGTCCAACCCGGTGTCACAACCCATGTGTCCAACCCCATGTCACCACTCTGTGCGTCCAACCCGGTGTCACCACCCCGTGTGTATAACCAGGTGTCACCACCCCTTGTGACCAACCCAGTGTCACCATCCTGTGTGTCCAACCCAGTGTCACCAACCCTGTGTCACCACTCCGTGTGTCCAACCCAGTGTCACCAAACCGTGTGTCCAACACTGTGTCACCACTCCATGTGTCCAACCCAGTGTCACCAAACCGTGTGTCCAACCCAGTGTCACCATCCCGTGTGTCCAACCTGGTGTCACCACCCCGTGTGTCCAACCTGGTGTCACCACCCCGTGTGTTCAACCCGGTGTCACCACCCCGTGTGTCCAACCTGGTGTCACCACCCCTTGTGTCCAACCCAGTGTCACCATCCTGTGTGTCCAACTCAGTGTCACCAACCCTGTGTCACCACTCCGTGTGTCCAACCCTGTGTCACCAAACCGTGTGTCCAACACTGTGTCACCACTCCATGTGTCCAACCCAGTGTCACCAAACCGTGTGTCCAACCCAGTGTCACCATCCCGTGTGTCCAACCTGGTGTCACCACCCCGTGTGTACAACCCCGTGTCACCACCCCGTGTGTCCAACCTGGTGTCACCACCCCGTGTGTTCAACCCGGTGTCACCACCCCGTGTGTCCAACCTGGTGTCACCACCCCTTGTGACCAACCCAGTGTCACCATCCTGTGTGTCCAACCCAGTGTCACCAACCCTGTGTCACCACTCCGTGTGTCCAACCCAGTGTCACCAAACCGTGTGTCCAACCCTGTGTCACCACTCTGTGTGTCCAACCCAGTGTCACCAAACCGTGTGTCCAACCCAGTGTCACCATCCCGTGTGTCCAACCTGGTGTCACCAAACCGTGTGTCCAACCCGGTGTCACCATCCCGTGTGTCCAACCTGGTGTCACCACCCCGTGTGTTCAACCCGGTGTCACCACCCCGTGTGTCCAACCTGGTGTCACCACCCCTTGTGTCCAACCTGGTGTCACCATCCTGTGTGTCCAACTCAGTGTCACCAACCCTGTGTCACCACTCCGTGTGTCCAACCCAGTGTCACCAAACCGTGTGTCCAACCCTGTGTCACCATCCCGTGTGTCCAACCTGGTGTCACCAAACCGTGTGTCCAACCCGGTGTCACCATCCCGTGTGTCCAACCTGGTGTCACCAAACCGTGTGTCCAACCCAGTGTCACCATCCCGTGTGTCCAACCCGGTGTCACCACCCTGTGTGTACAACCCTGTGTCACCATCTTGTGTGTACAACCTGGTGTCACCACCCCGTGTGTCCAACCTGGTGTCACCACCCCGTGTGCACAACCCCGCGTCCCCAACCCCATGGGATGCTCAGGGGGGACATGGGGACGCTGCTCCCCCCTCCCCAGCTCCGTGTCCCCACCCCGCGATCAGCCCCAATTAATCCCAGCAGGTTAATTAAACCCATTTCCTTCCCAGACCCCGGGCGCCGCTGTTTGTTCTTGGCGCCTGATGAATTAATTTGGGAACAGAAGCGACGAACAAATTAATTGGAAGAGAATAAGCGAGCGAGGCCGTTTTAATCCAGGTTGAATTAGCAAGTGAACATGTCGTTAACGAAGGAGACATAACGAGGGGGAATTAGAGCAGGCAGGTGCCAGCGTGGGACGCTCAATGGAGAGTTGTCCTGCATTGACAACAATCCTGGGGACACCAGGACCTGTCAGAGGGGACAGCTGGTGTGACCGCCACAGCGGGGGACTTGGGGACAGTCCTGCCCATGTCCTTGGGGACATCCGAGTGGCCTTGGAGGAGGAGAAGCCCACGAGGGAAGGGTCTGGAAGGGGAAATTGTGGCACGGGGTGTCCCAAAGCATCCCTGGGGACAGGGCGCAGAATGTCCCTTCCTTAAGTGACAGCATCACTCTGGTCTGATGGGATGAGGGCGCAGGTGTTGGGGACGAGGACACCGGTTCCCTGTGCGCCAAATTCCTCCGGAATCTCCAATTCGATGGAAACCGCTGTCCCCAAACACAAGCAGTGGCACCTCAAGCCATTGTGACTTGCAAGCAAAGCCACCTCTAACCAAGGGGAGGGGACAAACAGGAGTGGGTGACACAAGTCCCCGCGTCCTGGAGCGCGGCCAGCGCCCGTCGCTAATGCATCTCAATTATTTTTCCGCTATTTAATCCAGCAATAAATTCCCGTTGTCCGTCTGTCCCGGCCTGGCCGGGGGCTTCCTCATTGTGCCAGGACCAGCTGGAAGCGGCCGGACGCGGCGCAATCATTAACGTGGCACGATCGTTAACGCGGCGCGGTCATTAACGCGCTAACGATTTGCGTAAGCGCTCGGGGAAGAACATCTCGTTGTTGCGCCTCAAACGGACGGGAAGAGAGATTTATAGAGATGAAATGGGGAAAAAAGACAAGGAAAAGGGCAAATGAAGCTGGGGGGGGTTGCTGTGCTGATGCCAGGAAGCTTGGGGTTGGCGCTTGGGGGGGTCTGGGGTGTTTTGGGGAAACTGAGGCACAGAGGGGTTGGAGGCAGGTTGGGGTCTAAGCATCAGTCTCTTGAGTCTGTGTTTTTGGGGGTTTGGGGACTGGACGTGACCCTGGGGTGCTGGTTGTCCCCTGCTGCACATTGTCCCCTCAATACATGCTGTCCCCTCTATGCACGCTGTCCCCTCACTGCATTCTATCCCCTCACTGCACGCTGTCCCCCAGGCACGTGCTGTCCCCAAAACGCACTGCTGTGCCACCAGACGCATGGCTGTCCCCTCGGGCAGCTGCTGTCCCTCCCGACACGTGCCGTCCCTTGAGACACGCTGTCCCTTGAGACACACGCTGTCCCTTGCACCATGCTCCGTCCCTCCGGGCACGTGCTGTCCTTTCAGGCACCTGCTGTCCCCAAACAGCACGTGCGGCTGTCCCTGAAGACATACACACGCTGTCCCCAAAGACACACGCTGTCCCTCAGGTGTGTGGTGGCTTTCCAGACACACGCTGTCCCCGAGATGCATGTTACTCCAGACGTACGATGTCACTTTGGGCACACGCTGTCACTTTGGGGACACACTGCCACTTTGGACACACACTGTCCCTTTGGGCACATCCTGTCTGTTTGGGCACACACTGTCCCTTTGGGCACACACTGTCCCCCCGGGAACATGCCGTCCCCATGGATGTCACCTGTCCCCTCTGGCTGTGTGCTTTGGCCCCCCCCATGCAGGGTGCTGTCAGGGGACAAGGGACAGTCTGTACCAGGGGGACAGGGATGGCAACCAGCCATTTAACCCCCCCCAGCCGGCCCAGCTGCCACCTTGGGAAGGGACATTGGGTACCAGGGTCCAGAGGGGACTCTGCCATCGCGCTTGTGCCCCTAATTAGCCCGGGCTCCCCCCCGGCTCCCGAGCTGTCTCCATAGAGACCCCGCCAGGGCTCCATCACTAATTCATGGCTGGCTCAGCACGTCCCTTCGTCAACCGGTTCCAAATCCGGTGACAATAACGAAAACACCGGCAAAACCTTCCCGGTGCCACCAGGTCCCCACAGCTGGGACCTCCTGGGGAATGTCCCCACCGAGGGGACGGGTGACAGGACACGGGTGTCCCTGCTCGGTCCCGGGTTTGTGGGGGGATCAGATCCTGCGGGCGTGTCCCTTTGGGTGACCGTGGGGCTCACAGGTGACAGGAGTGACAGTTCTGGGAGTGACAGTGATGCATCCAATGGACACAAATACCCCAACACGTGTGCACCCCCCGCGTGTGCGCCCCCTGCTCACCAGTGTGCACGTGCCCCCCCAAACACACCCACGCCAACACCCCCGTGCTCGTGCGTGTCCCGTGCTTGCACAAACACACCCTTGTGCCCGTGCATGTGCACCCCCTGCAGACATGAACCCCCCTCCTTGCACCCCCTTGTGCATGAACCCCCTCCTTGCACGCCCACGTGTACACACAAGCACACCCCTCTGCACGCCCGTGTGCACTCGCCCCCCCATGCGTACACAGCCCCATCTGTGAATCCCCCTTGCACACGTACACACACACACCCCCTCTGTGCATCCCAAGTGCACACCCCTTGCACACACACCCCCCATGCACGCCCCTTGCACACCCCCATTACACACACAAACACCCTTACACACACAAACACCCTTGCAGCCCCCTTGCACTCACACCCTTTCCACACACACATGCCCTTGCACAATTCCCCCTTGCACAATTCCCCCTTGCACATCTCCCCATGCATGCACACCCCTTGCATGTACACCTCCCTTGCAGCCATACCCCCATGCACACCCCTTGCACGCACCCCCACCTTGCACGCGCACACCTTGCATGCACATCCCTTGCACGCACACCCTAATGCACACACCCCCTTGCACGCACACCCTCATGCACACACCCCCTTGCACGTTCACCCCCATGCATGCACATCCCTTGCATGCACATCCTTGTACATCCCCTTGCACACACACCCCTTGCACGCACACCCTGTGCATGCACACCCCTTGCACACACTCACATCGCCTTGCATGCTCAGCCTCTTGCACACACACCACTCACACACCCCCCCTTGCACACACACAACTTGCATGCACCTCCCTTGCACAAACATCCCCTTGCATGCATATCCCTTGCACACACATTACTAGCACGCACACCCTATGTGCACGCATACACCTCCATGCACACCCCCTTGCACGCACACACCTTGCACGCCCCCCTTGCATGCACATTCCTTGTATGCACATCTCTTGCATGCACACCCTATGCACACAACCCCTTGCACGCTCACCCCCATGCACGCACATCCCCTTGCACTCACATCCCATGCACGCACTCCCCATGCACGCACGTCCCCCCTCACACACACACCCCTTGTATGCACACCCTGTACACGCACAACCCCTTGCACACACCCCCTTGCACACACACCCCTTGCATGCACACTCCTTGCACACACCCCCTTGCATACACACCCCTTGCACGCACACCCTGTGCATGCACACCCCTTGCACATACACCCCCTTGCACACACACCCCCTTGCACACACCCCCCCCTTGCACATGCCCCTCGCACACACACCCCTTGCACGCACAATCCTTGCACACACCCCTTTGCATATACACCCCTTGCACGCACACCCTGTGCATGCACACCCCTTGCACACACACCCCCTTGCACACACACACACCCTTACACACACCCCTTTGCATGCACCCCCTTGCACATGCCCCTTGCACACACCCCCCTTGCACGCACACTCCTTGCACACACACCCCCTTGCACACACACACACCCTTACACACACCCCTTTGCATGCACTCCCTTGCACATGCCCCTTGCACACCCCCCCCTTGCACGCACACTCCTTGCACACACACCCTGTGCATGCACACTCCTTGCACACACCCCCTTGCATACACACCCCTTGCATGCACAACCCTTGCACACACACCCCCTTGCACACACACACACCCTTACACACACCCCTTTGCATGCAATCCCTTGCACATGCCCCTTGCACACCCCCCCCCTGCACGCACACTCCTTGCACACACCCCCTTGCATACACCCCCCTTGCACGCACACCCTGTGCATGCACACCCCTTGCACACACACCCCTTGCACACACACACCCCCTTGTACATCCCCTTGCATGCACACCCCTTGCACACCCCCACATAACACACAAACTGGCGCACACACACACTTGTGCACACCCCCCCCCATCATCCTGGGTGGGGGCGGGACGTGGCATCACTCGAGAAAATCAAAGACAACCCATCATCACCTTCCTCCTGCGAGCAATCAATGAGAGATCGATGGGGACCGATCGGCAGCTGGGTGACACCCCCGCAGTGTTGGGGACACCGGCCCGGGGGGGGTTAGAACGGATGTATTTATTTCCACCTTAATTTCGAGCTGGCAGAGCCCCCCCAATTAAACATCTCTGGGGAAATAACCCCTTGGTTTAGCTGGAGATAAATGGGTTCGATTAGCGGCCCCAAACCAGCTCAGCCTCAGTTTCCCCACCGGTTGGTCCCCCAGTGCTCCCAGTATACCCAGTATACCCAACCATGCTGCTATGGGGGGGGATTCTCTGCATTTTCCCCCCCCTTTTAGACCCGACCTGCGAAAGGGTCTGGGGGTGGGAGGAAAAGCGCTGCTGGTTTTTCAGGGCTACATAAGCTCAGCTTTGCATCTTAAACCTGGCCTAAATCCCTCGGGTTTGAGCATCCCCAGGGGAAAAGATGAGACTGGGGGGGGGTTAAACACTAAAAGTTGGGGGTGATTTTTGTCTCGTTATCTTTAGTGGCAAATAAGGATTAATATTTACCAGAAATGTGGGAAATAGGGGAAAAATACAGAGGGGATATGTGGGAAATGAGACCAGGAAACACATGCGTGTCTCCATCCCATGGTGACATCCCAGTCCCCACCCCATGGTGACATTCCCAGGGGAGGGACACAGTTGCAGGGGTGCATGATGCGATGAGCTGGAGCGGCTACTAATTAAGGCGGGTGGTTAATGAGCTGCGGTGCGTGAGTGTGGGCTGAGGGGCAGCACCGTGTCCCTGCACACCTGTGTCCCACTCCCCTGTCCCCAGGACCCTTGTGTCCCTGTACCTCAGTGTCCTTGCACCCCTACGTCTCCATCCCCTGTCCCCAAATACGCCTGTGTCCCCATCCCCTGTCCCCAGGCATCACTGTGTCCCTGTGTCCCCATCCCCTATGTCTCCATCCCCTGTCACCAGACCTCACTGTGTCCCCACACCCCTGTGTCCCCATACCTTGTCCCCAGGCCCCCAGTGTCCCTGCACCTCCACATCCCCATCCCCTGTCCCCAGGTCCCCTGTGTCCCTGCATCCGTGTGTCCCACACACTTGTCCCCAGACTTCACTGTGTCCCCACACCCCAGTGTCCCCCACCCCAGGCACCCATATGTCCCTGCAACCCTGTGTCCTGTCCCCTGTCCCCAGGACCCCTATGTCCCTGCACCTCTGTGTCCCTGCACCCTGGTGTCCCACTCCCCTGTCCCCAGGCATCCCTATGTCCCTGCACTCCTGTGTCCCCATCCCCTATCCCTAGGTCCCCTGTGTCCCTGCACCTCCATGTCCCCATCCTGTGTCCCCAGACCTCACTGTGTCCACACACCCCCTGTCCGCCACTCCAGGCACCCCTGTGTCCCCACACCTCAGTGTCCCCATCCCCTGTCCCCAGAACCCCTGTGTCCCCACACCTCTGTGTGCCCACACTCCTGTGTCCCCATCCCGTGTCCCCAGACCTCACTGTGTCCTCGCACCCCCTGTCCCCCACCCCAGGCACCTCTGTGTCCCTGCACCCCTGTGTCCCCATCCCCTGCTCCCAGGAGCCCTATGTCCCCACACTGCTGTGTCCCTATCCCCTGTCCCCAGCCCCCTCGTGTCCCTACATCTCCATGTCCCCATCCCCTTTTCCCAGGACGCTTGTGTCCCCCCCCAGGCACCTCCGTGTCCCCATCTCTTGTCCCCAGGCTCCCTTGGCGAGTGCTTGGGGACATGGCAGCCGGGGACATCCCCACAGTGTCCCCTTGTGCGGGTCAGCAATGGCTCTGTGTGCTGGGCCAGCTGTGCCTGGGTGGCTCTGGTGACAATGACACGACAGGCGCGGCACAGACCCTGCCAGCCCCATGGGCAATCTGCTAGCCCCATAGGGAATTTGCTAGCCCCACAATGAAATCTGCTAGCCCCACATTGACATCTGCTAGGCACATAGGGAATTTGCTGGTCCCATGGGCAATCTGCTAGCCCTGTGGGGAATCAGCTAGCCCCACACTGACAGCTGCTAGCCCCACATTGAAATCTGCTAGCCCCATAGGGAACCTGCTAGCCCCATGGGCAATCTGCTAGACTCATAGGGGAATCTGCTAGCCCCACGCTGACATCTGCTAGCCCCATGGGCAATCTGCTAGCCCTGTGGGGAATCAGCTAGCCCCACATTGACAGCTGCTAGCCCCACATTGAAATCTGCTAGCCCCATAGGGAATCTGCTAGCCCCACATTGAAATCTGCTAGCCCCATAGGGAAATTGCTAGCCCCATAGGGAAATCTGCTAGCCCCACATTGAAACCTGCTAGCCCCACATTGAAATCTGCTAGCTCCACAGGGAATCTGCTAGCCCCACATTGAAATCTGCTAGCCCCATAGGGAAATCTGCCAGCCCCACAGGACCCGTACGCACGCTGGCAGGATCCGTCCAGGCCGGGCAGAGCTGACTGGTGATGCTCAGGTCCCTGCACTGGGGTGTCCCAAGGAGCTTGGGGACCCCAGGGTTTGATCTTGGGGACCCGGTGGGTCCCCTGGTGTCCCGGGCAGGGGGCAAGTAACGCCATGAGGCTCTGGTGGCCCCAGGACTGAGAAAAGCTCCTCTGTCAAGGGACTGTCACCTGGGGTGGCCGTGGGTGGCCTTGTGACCGGGGTGAGGTGCCCATTGCTATGTGCCACCGCCTGGGGTGACATGCCCATCGCCACGTGCCATCACCCAGGATGATGTGCCCATTGTCAGGTGCCATCATTTGGGAGAAGGTGCCCATCGCCATGTGTCACTTCCAAGGATAAGGTGACCATCACTGTGTGCCATCACCTTGGGTGACATCCCCATCGCCACATGCCATCACTCAGGGTGACATGCCCGTTGACAGGTGGCATCATTTGGGAAAAAGTGCACATCACCCAGGGTGACGTGCCCATCGCTGTGTGCCACCGCTTGGGACAAGGTGCCTGTCACCGTGTGCCACCTCCCAGGATGAGGCGACCATCGCCACGTGCCATCACGCAGGGTGACATGCCCACCACCATGTGCCACCACTCAGGGTGATGTGCCCATCACCATGTGTCACCTCCAAGGGTGAGGTGACCATCACCGCATGCCATCACCTGGGGTGACATGCCCATCGCCATGTGCCATCACTCAGAGTGATGTGCCCGCTGTCAGGTGCCACCACTTAGGACAAGATGTCCATCGCCATGTGCCACCACCTGGGGTGACATGCCCATTGCCAAGTGCCATCATTGGGGACATGGTGCCCATCATGCAGGGTGACGCGTCCATCACTGTGTGCCACCCACTTGGGACAAAGTGCCCAGCACCATGTGCCACCTCCCAGGATGAGGTGACTGTCACTGTGTTGCCATCACCTTGGGTGACGTGCCCACTATCAGGTGCCATCACCTGGGACAAGGTGCCCATCGCCATGTGCCACCACCCTGGGTGACGTGCCCACTGTCAGGTGCCATCACTTGGGACAAGGTGCCCATCGCCATGCGCCACCACTCAGGGTGATGTGGCCATCACCATGTGTCACCTCCAAGGATGAGGTGACCATCACCGCATGCCATCACCTGGGGTGACATCCCCATCGCCATGTGCCATCACTCTGGGTGACGTGCCCATTGCCAGGTGCCGTCATTTGGGACAAAGTGCCCATTGCCATGTGCCGCCACCCTGGGTGACGTGCACATTGACAGGTGCCATCATTGAGGACAAGGTGCCCATTGCCCAGGGTGACATGCCTGTCACCGTGTGCCACCACTCAAGACAAGGTGCCCATCGCTCTGTGCCACCCCCACCCCCAGGGCGACATACCCACCCCCTTGTGCCACCCCCCGGACAATGTGTCCCTTGACCGTGTCACCCTTGTGTCCCTTGCGGGGACTGGCCGGTGTCACCGTTGTGTCCCTTGCGGGGACTGGCCCGTGTGACCCCCCGGGTGGCCGCGGTGGCTTTGGCCACTAGATGGCCCTGCGGCTCCACTGGCTGCCAGACCCCCCAAAACCGGGACCCCCGAGCTGCGGGTGCGGAGATGTGGGGTGCAGGGAGCACAGAGTGGGGTGCAGGGAGTGGGGTGCAGGGGGAGGAATGTGGGGTGCAGGTTAGAGGGGTGTGGGGTGCAGTCTGCAGAATGTGGGGTGCAGAGTGGGGTGCAGTGGGGGGAATGTGGGGTGCAGGTTAGAGTGGTGTGGGGTGCAGGTTAGAGGGCACATCATGCAGGATGTGGGGTGTGGGGTGCGGGGCTTAGGCCAGTTTAACTCTGATTTAGCTGATCTGTTGGCTTAGGCCAGTTTAACCCTGATTTAGCCCATCTGGTGGCTCAGGCTAGTTCAACTCTGATTTAGCTGATCTGTTGGTTTAGGCCAGTTTAACTCTGATTTAACGGGATCTGGTGACTTAGGCCAGTTTAACCCTGATTTAGCCCATCTGGTGACTTAGGCCAGTTTAACTCTGATTTAGCCCATCTGTTGGCTTAGGCCAGTTTAACCCTGATTTAGCTGATCTGGTGTTTTAGGCCAGTTAAACTCCAGTTTAACAGCCCTTGGGGGGAAAGCTGGAGACTGAGGGGGACAATCGGGGGGTGACCACTACACCTTCCACCCCAAACCCTCCACCCCAAACCCCACAAGGGGAGGGTTTAACATGGGAGGGATGTTGTATCCCCCCAGATTCCAGATCTGCCCAATAGGAGAGCCCTGCCCGCCCCCTGCCCCATAGTGGCAGCACCCCCACCCCACAGCAGGGACTGATACACCCACCCCCACCCCACATTGGGGCCCCCCGACCCACAGCGGGGAGTGATAACCCAGTAACCGCCCCCCACACTGGAGACCCTCATCCTGACCCTCACCCCACACTGGGGACCCCCACCCCGACCCCCACCCCACACCAGGATCCCCACCCTACACTGAGGAGCGATGGCCCGACCCCTGCCCCACACCAGGACCCCCACCCTGACCCCCACCCCACATCAGGGACCTTTGCCCTGACCCCCTCCCCACACTGGGGAGCAGTGCCCCAAACCCTTGCCCCACACTGGGGACCTCCACCCTGACCCCCACCCCACACTGAGGACTCCTGCCCCGACCCCCACCCCACACCAGGACCCCCAACCCCATCCCCCACTGGGGACCCCAACCCCCACCCCACACTGGAGAGCAATGCCCCGATCCCCTCTTGACACTGGGACCCCCACCCCACACCAGGGAACAGTGCCCCGAACACTCGCCCCACACTGGGGACCCCCACCCCACACTGGGGACCCCCACCCCACACTGGGGAGCGATGCCCCGACCATTCCCCACACCGCGACCCCTTCTCCGACCCCCTCCCCATCCCAGGACCCCCACCCCACATCGAGACCCCCACTCCACACTGGGCAGTGACACCCCGACCCCACCCCACCCCGGGGACCTTCACCCCGACCCCATCCCCACAGCAGGGAGCAACGTCCTGAACCCCACCCAAACTGAGACCCCCACCCTATAGTGGGGAGCAATGCCCCGATCCCCTCTTGACACCAGGACCCCTTCCCCGACCTCACCCCACACCGGGGACCCTCACCCCGACCCCCTTCCTACACTGGGGAGTGACGCCCCAACCCCTGCCCCACACCAGGGACCCTCACCCCGATCTCCTCCCTACCCTGGGGAGCGCTGCCCCTATCCCCTCTCGACACCAGGACCCCTTCCCCGACCCCTCCCCACACCGGGACCCACACCCCGACCCCCACCCCACAACAGAGAGCAATGTCCCCACCCCCTCCCCACACCCGGACCCGCAACCCGACCCCCACCTCACACTGGGGAGCGATGCCCTGATCCCCTCTTGACACTGGGACCCCTTCCCCGACCCCCACCTCGCACTGGGGACCCTCGCCCCGACCCCCTCCCTACACTGAGGATTGATACCCCAACCCCTGCCCCACACCTGGACCCCTTCTCCGACCCCCTCCCCACACTGGGGATCAGTGTGCCGAGCCCTGCCCCAAACCGGGGACCCCCACTCCTCACCGGGACCCCTCCCCTGACCCCTGCCCCACACCGGGGACCCTCACCCCGCAACGGGACCCCTCCCCTGATCCCTGCCCCACACCGGGGACCCTCACCCCGATCTCCTCCCTACACTGGGGAGCGCTGCCCCGATCCCTTCTCAACACCAGGACCCCTTCCCCGACCCCTCCTCACACTGGGACCCTCACCCCGACCCCCACCCCGCACGGGGACCCCTCCCCTGCCCCACACCCGAACCCGCACCCCGATCTCCTCCCTACCCTGGGGAGCGCTGCCCCGATCCCTTCTCGACACCAGGACCCCGCCCCCGACCCCTCCCCACACCGGGACCCCCACCCCGACCCTCACCCCACACTGGGGACCCCCACCCCTATCCCCGCCCCCCCCGGCCCCCCAGCCCGCGTCCCCCCCGGAGCCGTGGGGCAGCAGGTGCGGAGCGGAGCGCGGGGCGGGGCGGCGGCGGCGGGGCCGGGCCGGGGGGGCCGGGGGAGCCGAACGGAGCCGGAGCCGCCATGGGGCTGGCGCGGGGGCTGCGGCAGCTGCTCACCGCCCTCCTGCCCTTTTTCAGACGGGGACAGCAGGTTTTCCTCAAGGTGGAGGACGCGGTGCCCGGCAACGAGGCGCTCCAGGTACGGACCCCCCGAGCCCCACGCGTGTCCCCCGCACTCCGCTCCCACCCGGGACCCCCCAGCTGGTGTCCTCTCGTGTCGCCCCACGCTCCTTTCCCACCCCGGACCCCCCCACGGGTGTCCCTTTGTGTCCCCCCACACTCATCTCCCACCCGAGACCCTCTCATTGGTGGTCCCTCGTGTCGCCCCCACACTCTGCTCCCACCCGGGAGCCCCCCACTGGTGTCCCTTTGGGTTTCCCCACACTCATCTCCCACCCTGGACCCCCCAGTTGGTGTCCCCTCGTTTCCCACTACACTCCCCTCCCACCCGGGAGACCCCCACGGGTCTCCCTTTGTGTCCCCTCACACTCATCTCGGACCCAGGACCCCAGCACACAGGTGTCCCCCCACACTCGTCTCCCACCCAGGACCCCCCAGCTGGTGTCCCCTCGTGTCCCCCAACACTCCTTTCCCACCCCGGACCCGCCCACGGGTGTCCCTTTGGGTTGCCTCACATTCATCTCTGACTCAAGACCCCCCCACTGGTGTCCCCCGACACTCATCTCCCACCCGAGACCCCCCCATTGGTGGCCCCTCGTGTCGCCCCCAAACTCCTTTCCCACCTGAGACCCCCCCACGGGTGTCCCTTTGGGTCTCCTCACATTCATCTCTGCCCCAAGACCCCCACACAGGTGTCCTCTCGTGTCGCCCCCACACACCTTTCCCACCCGAGACCCCCTCACGGGTGTCCGTTTGGGTCCCCCCAAAGTCATCTCAGACTCAGGACCCCCCCACCGGTGTCTTGTAACACTCATTTCCCACCCGGGAGCCCCCCACGGGTGTCCCTTTGGGACTCCCCACACTCATCTCTGCCCCAAGACCCCGACACGGGTGTCCCCTCGTGTCGCCCCCACACTCCTTTCCGACCCGAGACCCCCCCATGGGTGTCCTTTTGGGTCCCCCCACACTCATCTCAGACCCAGGACCCCCCCACAGGTGTCCCCCAACACTCCTCTCTCACCTGAGACCCTCCACTGGTGTCCCCTCGTGTCCCCCCACACTCGGCTCCCACCCAGGACCCCCCCGCCACGGGCCTCCCTTTGGGTCCCCCCACACTCCTTTTCCACCCAGAACCGCCCCCCCAGGTGTCCCCCCACACTCCCCTCCCACCCGGGACCCCCCCACGGGTGTCCCCTCGTGTCCCTCACCCCCTCCTGTCCCTGATCCCCGGGATTATTCGTGGGGGGCCACCGGGAGCGCTGGAGGAATCCGTACCGGGAGGGGGGGGGGGGGGGGCGGTTTCCGACCTTCCCACCCCCCAAAAAACGGTGCGACCCCCCCGGAGCACCGGGAACGCGCTTCTGTGCGCTGGGGAAACTGAGGCACGGAGCGGCTGGGGGGGGCTGAACCGGTAAACGGGGGTCGTGTGTGTGTGTTCCCCCCGCCTGGGGACACGCTGAGCTGCGTGTCCCCCCCGCAGGAAGGTGGCGGGGGGGGGGGACAGGGGGTGCGGATACCGGAGGAAATGGGCTGGAGCGGGCGGGCCCGATCCTGCCCCCGCTGCGGGGGGGTCCCCAGCGCTGCTCGGACATGGGGACCCTGCAGGACACTGTGAGCGACACCCCCGCGGTGGGGCGGGGGGTGGAGGGGGTGGCTTTGGGGACAAGGGTCCCATGCGGCTGGGGGGGTTGTGTTGGTTTGGGGGTGCTGAGGGGTTTGGAGGGGGTGCGTTTGGAGTGTGGGGCTGGGGGGGGTCAATACTGTGTCCCCAAGACTCGCTGTGTCGCACCGGGAAGGGGTGTTGGGAGCCCCATAGCCCCCCAATGTGCTCATGTCCTTTGTGTATTTGGGGGGTGTGTTGGGAATTGGGGAGCCCCATAGACACCCGTGTTCTCCCATCCTTTGTATATTGGGGGGGTGTGTTGGGAATTGGGGAGCCCCATAGCCCCCCCATGTCCTCCTGTTCTTTGCATATTTGGGGAGGGTGTTGGGAACTGGGGAGCCCCATAGCCCCCCCATGTCCTCCCATCCTTTGTATATTTGGGGGGGGAATGTGTTGGGAATTGGGGAGCCCCATAGTCCCCCCATGTCCTCCCATCCTTTGCACATTTGGGGGGGGGGGGTGCGAATTGCATATTTTGGGGTGCACCCCCTATGCAAATGGGAGAACGTCTTCAAATTCATCCAAATTTGGGGAAAGGGACGATTTTGGGGGGGGTCACCCCAACCTACAGCGCTCCCCCCCATTGCTGTCCGTCTGTCTGTCTGTCCTGCCGTGTCCCTGACCCCAGTGCCAATGGGTTTGGGTGTAAAAACTGTGGTTTCCCACCCTCCCGGAGCCATGTGGGGGTTCACCCCCCCGTTTTTTGGGGGGATCAGGTTGGGGTGGGGGGGTCAGGTTGGGGTGGGGGGTCCCGGGGGTGTGTGTGGGTTCAAAGGCCTTTGGGAAGGGAAGGAAATGCTGAGCGGGAAATGGCCCAAAACTGCTGATGGAGGGAAAGGAACAGGCCGGGCTGGTCCCTCGGGGGGGGCCCAGGGCAGTGACCCCCCCCATGTGGGGCAGGGTGGAGCTTGGGGACACTCAGCCCTGTCACCCGGCGCAGGGACAGGACGTGGGCACCCTCTGGGTGCTTGTAGTTGGGGGATCACTGAGCGCCCCCCATCCCAAGGGGACCCTTTTTGGAGCCACAACCCGCGGTTCTGGGGGAGGAAAATACACCTGGGGGGGCTGTTTATTAAACCGGGGGTCCCTGGGGGGGGACACGTGTAGCAAAGGGACATCAGGAGGGACCTGGTAGGTTGTGCGACCCCCCCCCCCCCACACACACCCCAAAATGCCCCTGGACCCCAATATCCTGGGTGCTGACCCTCACCCCTGAGCCTTGCGGGGGGGGATTTAGGGGTGTAAAGGGCTTGGGGGGTTTATTGTGTCCCCCCCCCTGCAATGGGGTGAGGCTGAAGATGTCTGTGCCTCCTCTTCCTCCCAATGCAATTACCCGTTGACCGGCTAATGAATCAAACACTAATTGATACCGTGTCTGCAGCAGGAAGGAGCTGTGGGGGGGGACTTAATGTTCCCAGGGGGTGGGGGCAACATGATGTCCCCAGGGGGTGGGGGACACACTGAGATGCCGCTTCCCCCCAGTCCCATCCTATTCTTTGCAACACACCAGGGGCTTGTTGTGCCTTAGTGTCCCCATGTGCGGGCTCAGGGCGCTGGGACGGGGGCGACACACACGGGGCGGTGTTGGGGACACAAGGGCGGTGTTGGGGACACAAGGGCGGTGTTGGGGACATGCGTGTCCCGGCGCTGGTGGCGTTTCCTCCGGCGGACGCCAACACGTCGGCCGGGGCAATAAAGGGGAGGAAAAGGGCCGCGGCCGCACAAAGACGCGTCTTTCCGGGACGGGGGGCGGGGGGGGGGTCCGGGCCCTCCCACACCCTGCGGGGATGGGGGGGTGCGTGGGTGCATCCCACGGATCCCTGAGGATGGAGGAGTTGGGGTGTGGGTGCTGCTGGTGCACCCAGGATGGAGCATTTGGGGTGTCAGTGCTCCTGGTGCAGGATTTGGGGTGTGGGTGCTCCTGGTACATCCCAAAGATGGAGAATTTGGGGGGTGTATGCTCCTGGTGCACCAGAATGGAAGATTTGGGGTGTGGGTGCTCCTGGTGCACCCAGAATGTTGGAGTTGGGGTGTGGGTGCTGCTGGTGCACCCAGAGTAGAGGATTTGGGGTGTGGGTGCTCTTGGTGCATCCCAAAGATGGAGGATTTGGGGTGTGGGTGCTTCCTGTGCACCCCAAGGATGGAGGATTTGGGGTGTGGGTGCTTCCTGTGCACCCCAAAGATGGAGAATTTGGGGTGTGGGTGCTGCTGGTGCACCCAGAGTACAGGATTTGGGGTGTGGGTGCTCCTGGTGCATCCCAAAGATGGAGAATGTGGGGTGTGGGTGCTGCTGGTGCACCCAGAATGGAGGATTTGGGGTGTGAGTGATCCCTCTGCACCCAGAATGGAGGATTGGGGGTGTGGGTGCTGCTGGTGCACCCCAAAGATGGAGAATTTGGGGTGTGGGTGCTCCTGGTGCACCCAGGATGGAGCATTTGGGGTGTCAGTGCTCCTGGTGCAGGATTTGGGGTGTGGGTGCTGCTGGTGCAGAATTTGGGATGTGGGTGCTCCTGGTACATCCCAAAGATGGAGAATTTGGGGGGTGTATGCTCCTGGTGCACCAGAATGGAAGATTTGGGGTGTGGGAGCTGCTGGTGCACCCAGAATGAAGGAGTTGGGGTGTGGGTGCTGCTGGTGCAACCAGAGTAGAGGATTTGGGGTGTGGGTGCTCTTGGTGCATCCCAAAGATGGAGGATTTGGGGTGTGGGTGCTTCCTGTGCACCCCAAGGATGGAGGATTTGGGGTGTGGGTGCTCTTGGTGCATCCCAAAGATGGAGGATTTGGGGTGTGGGTGCTTCCTGTGCACCCCAAAGATGGAGAATTTGGGGTGTGGGTGCTGCTGGTGCACCCAGGATGAAGGAGTTAGAGTGTGGGTGCTCCTGGTGCACCCATAATGTTGGAGTTGGGGTGTGGGTGCTGCTGGTGCACCCAGAGTACAGGATTTGGGGTGTGGGTGCTCCTGGTGCATCCCAAAGATGGAGGATTTGGGGTGTGGGTGCTGCTGGTGCACCCAGAATGGAGGATTTGGGGTGTGGGTGCTGCTGGTGCACCCAGAATGAAGGAGTTGGGGTGTGGGTGCTGCTGGTGCCGATTTGGGGTGTGGGTGCTCCTGGTGCACCCAGAATGGAGGATTTGGGGTGTGGGTGCTTCCTGTGCACCCCAAGGATGGAGCATTTGGGGTGTGGGTGCTGCTGGTGCCAAATTTGGGATGTGGGTGCTCCTGGTGCACCCCAAAGTTGGAGAATTTGGGGTGTGGATCCTCCTGGTGCACCCAGGATGGAGGATTTGGGGTGTGGGTGCTGCTGGTGAAGGATTTGGGGTGTGGGTGCCCCCTGTGCACTCAGAATGGAGGATTTGGGGTGTGGGTGCTGCCGCTTGTCTGGATCAGTGATTTAGGGGTGATGGGTCCCCCGGCCGGGTGCTGCTCCATTAAACACCTTCCTGGGGGGAGCCCCGTTTCACGGGTGGCTCTGGCCATGCCTCAGTTTCCCCACCTGAGCAACGAGACCCCCCCAGGGTGGGCGATCGCTGGATCCCGTCACCGAAAAGGGGACAGAAAAGAGCAGAAGCCCCCGCGGGAGGCGGCTCAGGGTCCTGCTCCCCAAATTAAATTCCCCCCCAGCCACAGATGGCCGGGAATTCAATTTTCCCAGCTCCCATCAGAGGCTAATTAACGAGCTCCCTAATGAGCGCGCAGCTCCGGTTAGTGCCAGGAAGGGATGCGGGAATGCTGCGTGTCTCCTTCCCACCCCATGGCGTGATGTCACCCCCTCTACGGGACATGGGGCCTGGTTGTCCCCATCCCTCCGAGCCACCTGGGGCTTTGCCACCACATCGAGGAATGGCTTTCAAAGCCAGCTGGTGGCCCTTGGGGACAGGAAGGGGACAGTGTGCCAGGGAAAAGCCTTCCAGGAACGCGGCGTCCCCGGGATGCACACGGTGACATGGTGACATGGTGCCAGCTCCCCCCCAGCGCTGCCAGGACGCTGTGACGGTGACACTTGGCTGGTGACAGTGCCAAAGTGTCGGTGCCAGTGTGGGCACAGTGGTGGCTACAAGTGTCCCTGTCCCTCGGGATGGAGGTGACAGGAGCCAGGGATGCTCCTAATGCGTCTTGTAGCTTGTCCCCCCATGTCCCCACCTGCCACTGTCCTCCAACGTGGTATTTATTGTCACCGCAGGTGGGGACACCAGGGTGTCACTGCAGTGATGCTGTGTCCCCAAATGGGCTGGAGTAGGAGATGGTGGGTGGAGAGGGGTCCTTGTCCCTGTCCCTGCTGTGGGACGTGGGTTAGGGACAGGTGACATGGGACTGCATGAGGTTTTTGTCCCCTCCCCACTAGGGGACATGACATGGGACTGAGAGGTGTCGATATCCCTGTCCCTGCTATGGGACATGGGTTAGGGACAGGTGACATGTGGCTGAGTGGGGTCTTTGTCCTCGTCCCCATCACAGGACGTGGGTTAGGGACAGGGGACAGGGAGCTGAGAGGGGTCCTTGTCCCCATCTCCGCTATGGGACATGGGTTAGGGACAGGTGACGTGGCACTGAGCAGGTTCCTTGTCCCCTTCCCCTCCATGGGACCATGGTGACATATGACAGGTGACATGGAGGTGAGAGGGGTCCATGTCCCTGTCCCCACCGTGGGACACGGGTTAGGGACAGGTGACATGAGGAGGAGAGGGGCTGTTTTCCCTGTCCCTGCTATGGGACATGGGCTAGGGACAGGTGACATGGGGCTGAGAGGGGTCTTTGTCCTTGTCCCCATCATAGGACGTGGGTTAGGGACAGGGGACAGGGAGCTGAGAGGGGTTTTTGTCCCCCTTCCCGCTATGGGACATGGGTTAGGGACAAGTGACATGAGGATAAGAGGGGCCCTTGTCCTCGTCCCCGTCACAGGACGTGGGTTAGAGATAAGTGACATGGAGCTGAATGGGGTCTTTGTCCTTGTCCCCATCACAGGATACGGGTTAGGGACAGGTGACAAAGGGCTGAGTGGGGTCCTTGTCCCCCTCCTTGCCAGGGTACATGACTTAGGGACAAGTGACATGTGGCTGAGAAGGGTCTTTGTCCCCCTTCCCACTATAGGACATGGGTTAGGGACAGGTGACATGGGACTGCGTGCGGTTTTTTGTCCCCATCCCTGCTATGGGATGTGGGTTAGGGACAAGTGACATGGGGAGGAGAGGGGTCCTTGTCCCCTCCCCACTAGGGGACATGGGTTAGGGACAGGTGATGTGGAGGTGAGAGGGGTCCATGTCCCTGTCCCCACCATGGGACATGGGTTAGGGACAAGTGACATGGTGCTGAGCGGGGTCCATGTCCCTGTCACAGGACATGGGTTAGGGACAAGTGACATGGTGCTGAGCGGGGTCCATGTCCCTGTCACAGGACATGGGTTAGGGACAGGTGACATGGTGCTGAGCGGGGTCCATGTCCCTGTCACAGGACATGGGTTAGGGACAGGTGTCATGGTGCTGAGCGGGGTCCATGTCCCTGTCACAGGACATGGGTTAGGGACAGGTGTCATGGTGCTGAGCGAGGTCCATGTACCTGTCACAGGACATGGGTTAGGGACAGGTGACATGGTGCTGAGCGGGGTCCATGTCCCTGTCACAGGACATGGGTTAGGGACAGGTGTCATGGTGCTGAGCGAGGTCCATGTCCCTGTCACAGGACATGGGTTAGGGACAGGTGACATGGGGCTGAGCGGGGTCCATGTCCCTGTCACAGGACATGGGTTAGGGACAGGTGATATGGGGCTGAGCGGGGTCCATGTCCCTGTCCCTGGACATGGGTTAGGGACAGGTGACATGGTGCTGAGCGGGGTCCATGTCCCTGTCCCTGGACATGGGTTAGGGACAGGTGTCATGGTGCTGAGTGGGGTCCATGTCCCTGTCACAGGACATGGGTTAGGGACAGGTGACATGGTGCTGAGCGGGGTCCGTGTCCCTGTCACAGGACATGGGTTAGGGACAGGTGACATGGTGCTGAGCGGGGTCCATGTCCCTGTCACAGGACATGGGTTAGGGACAGGTGACATGGGGCTGAGCGGGGTCCATGTCCCTGTCACAGGACATGGGTTAGGGACAGGTGATATGGGGCTGAGCGGGGTCCATGTCCCTGTCCCTGGACATGGGTTAGGGACAGGTGACATGGTGCTGAGCGGGGTCCATGTCCCTGTCCCTGGACATGGGTTAGGGACAGGTGTCATGGTGCTGAGTGGGGTCCATGTCCCTGTCACAGGACATGGGTTAGGGACAGGTGACATGGTGCTGAGCGGGGTCCGTGTCCCTGTCACAGGACATGGGTTAGGGACAGGTGACATGGTGCTGAGCGGGGTCCATGTCCCTGTCACAGGACATGGGTTAGGGACAGGTGTCATGGTGCTGAGCGGGGTCCATGTCCCTGTCACAGGACGTGGGTTTAGGGACAGGTGACATGGTGCTGAGCGGGGTCCTCCACTGCACCCAGGGGACCCCAGGTGGCTGTGGGGAGGGGACCCCGTTGTCCCCAGGGTGCCACATCCCCAAGGACGGGCAGGATTTTTTTGATGTATCTGCACCTCGCCATTAATTTCTCACCAAAATCCCAATTGCTGTCCCTTCCTGACACAAGAGACCCCCCCATGGCCCCTTCCAGCTCCGCTCGTTAGCGACGACTAATTAACGACAAATCGCTTCGCCAGGGGACGTGGGCTGTTCCAACAAGGGCCACGATGTTCTTGGGGACGGGAAATCCTTGAGGAGGGACGGTCACGGCCGCGGCCGTTTGTCCTGCGCCCGACAAAGGGACATCAACAGGAAGGGACCTTGACCTTGGCCTCCCCGGCACGGCAGGGGAGGGGACAGCGGGACAGGGTGGGGGGGGGACACACGACCTGGGCAGCGTCCCCCAAGGTCTGGGGTGGTGAGATGAGGTTGGGAAAATTGGGTTGTGACATTAAAATTAAGAAGTGCTCGGGGGTGGCGGTGTCCCCAAGGAGAGCTGGTGTCCCCAAGGAGAGCTGGTGTCCCCTGGGTCCGGTCGGTGCAAACGGTCTGTGCAAATGGCTTAGTGCAAACCGCCCCGTGCAAATTGCCCCGTGCAAATGGTCTGTGTACAGCACCTTGTGCTAATTGCCCTGTGCTAATTGTCCTGTGCTAATTGCCCTGTGCAAATGGCCTGTGCGAACCGACCTGTGCAAATGCCCTGCTTAGATTGCCCTGTGCAAATTGCCTTGTGCAAATAGCCTGTGCAAATGACCCTGTGCAAATGGTCTGTGCAAAGCACCCTGGGCAAGTGGTTTGTGCAAACCACACTGTGCAAATACCCCATGCAAATGCCCGGTGCAAACTGCTTGTGCAAATTGCCCCGTGACCACCACCCTGTGCAAATACCCCATGCAAACTGCTCTGTGCAAATGCCGTGTGCAAACCATCTTGTGCAAATGGCCTGTGCAAACCGCCTTGTGCAAACAGCCCGTGCAAATCACCGTGTGCAAATGGTCTGTGCAAACCACCCTGTGCCAAGTGCCCTGTGCAAACTGCCTTGTGCAAATTATCTGTGCAAACCACCCCGTGGAAACCACCCTGTGCAAATGGTCTGTGCAAACTGCTTTGTGCAAATGGTCTGTGCAAACTGTCCTGTGCAAGTGCCTTGTACACCACCCTGTGTCTAAGTGCCCTGTGCAAATTGCCTTGTGCAAATGATCTGTGCAAACTACCCCGTGGAAACCACCCTGTGCAAATAGCGTCGTGTAAATGGTTTGTGCAAATGCCCTCTGCAAATTGCTTTGTGCAAACCGCCTTGTGCAAATAGCCTGTGCAAATCACCCTGTGCAAATGATCTGTGCAAAGCACCCTGGGCAAGTGGTCTGTGCAAACCACACTGTGCAAATACCCCATGCAAATGCCCGGTGCAAACTGCTTGTGCAAATTGCCTTGTGCAAATTGCCCCGTGACCACCACCCTGTGCAAATACCCCATGCAAACTGCTCTGTGCAAATGCCGTGTGCAAACCATCTTGTGCAAACGGCCTGTGCAAACCGCCTTGTGCAAACAGCCTGTGCAAATCACCGTGTGCAAATGGTCTGTGCAAACCACCCTGTGCCAAGTGCCCTGTGCAAATTGCCTTGTGCAAACGGTCTGTGCAAATTATCCTGTGGAAACCACCCTGTGCAAATTGCTTCGTGTAAATGGTCTGTGCAAACCACCCTGTGCAAATGCCCTCTGCAAATTGCTTTGTGCAAACGCCTTGTGCAAATAGCCTGTGCAAATCACCCTGTGCAAATGGTCTGTGCAAGTGACCTGTGCAAAGCACCCTGGGCAAGTGGTCTGTGCAAACCACACTGTGCAAATACCCCATGCAAATGCCCGGTGCAAACTGCTTGTGCAAACCACCTTGTGCAAATGGCCTGTGCAAACTTCTCTGTGCAAATGGCCTGTGCAAAGCACCCTAAGCAAATACCCTGTGGGAACTGCCCCTGTGCAAATTGCCACACGCAAACCACCCCGTGCAAACAGCCTGTGCAAAAATGGTTTGTGCAGACCACCCCGTGCAAATTCCCTGTGCAAACTGCTCGTGTGCAAATGGCCTGTGCAAACCGCCTTGTGCAAACGGCCTGTGCAAATAGCCTGTGCAGATCCTCCATCCAAACTGCCCTGTGTCAATGGCCCTGTGCAAATTCCCCGTGCAAACCGCCCTGTGCAAACTGCCTTGTGCAAACCACCTTGTGCAAATACTCCACACAAGCTGCCCCATGCCAGTCTCCTTGTGCAAATTCCCCGTGCAAACCGCCTTGTGCAAATAGCGATGCCGCACAAGCCACGGCTCCCTGCAACTGCGATGGAGCTGCAGCCCGCTCAGCTGGGACCCGCTAATACACCAAAAGCACCCGAAATCGTTTTAAAACGCCGTTTAAGGAGCAGCCAACAGCCCATCCTGGTGCGATTAGGCAGCTCCTTGTGCCTCTCACGTTCTGCTTAAGGCCGAGATTAAGTCGGTGCAGGGATGCGCCGGGCCCAGCTCAGCCCTTCCCACCCAACCCCAGTCCCAGCGCCTTCCCGTTAGCGCTCATTAGCCCCCCGATAACAGATGAGCTAATTAAGCAGCTACCTCGGGTTACAGGTTCTCTGCTGCCTGATTTAATTAAAGCAATGTAATTTGGGAGGGCAGGCAGGGCTGGGAGCGGTGGATGGATGGATGGCTTCCCGGCGGGGCTGCTGGCTCTTGTCTATCTGTCTATCTGTCTGTCTGTCCTGGACCGCGGCCAGCGCTGGGTGTGCTGCTTCCATACCCGCCCCGGCTGCCATAGATTCCCGGGGGAACATATAAAATGGGACCTGCTGCCTTTGAGAGTCACCGCTCCGTGCCTCAGTTTCCCCACTGAGCACTGCACTGTTTAGCTGCTGATTTAAGGGGTCCCTGCTCCGTGCCTCAGTTTCCCCGCTCGTCACTGCATCGTTTTCCTGCTGCTTTCAGGAATCATTTCCCTGCCTCAGTTTCCCCACTGGGCACCACAGAGTTTTCCTGCTGCTCTCAAGAGTCGCTGCTCCGTGCCTCAGTTTCCCCAGTTACCACTGCACTGCTTTTCTGATGCAATAAGGTCTCGCCACTTCGTGTCTCAGTTTCCCCACTGAGCACTGCACTGTATTCCCAACGCATTAAGGTGTCACCACTTCGTGCCTCAGTTTCCCCACTTGCCACTGCAGTGTTTTGCTGCCACTTTCAGGAGTCACCGCTCTGTGCCTCAGTTTTCCCACTGGGCACTATAGTGTTTTCCTGCTGCTTTCAGGAGTCGCTGCTTCGTGCCTCAGTTTCCCCACTCACCACCCCAGTGTTTCTCCACTACTTTTAGGGGTGGCTGCTCTGTGCCTCAGTTTCCCCATCTGCCAACTCAGCGTGTTCTCACTGCTTTTGGGAGTTGCTTCCCTGCTCTGTGCCTCAGTTTCCCCACTTAGCACTGCACTGTATTCCCAACGCATTAAGGTGTCGCCACTTCGTGCCTCAGTTTCCCCACTTGTCACTGCAGCGTTTTGCTGCCACTTTCAGGAGTCACCGCTCTGTGCCTCAGTTTCCCCACTTAGCACTGCCCTGTCTTCCTGACGCATTAAGGTGTCGCAGCTTTGTGCCTCAGTTTCCCCACTTGCCATGCAGTGTTTTCCTGCTGCTTTAGGGAGTCATTGTTCTGTGCCTCAGTTTCCCCACTTGTCACCACATCGTTTTCCCGCTGCTTTCAGGAATCACTTTCCTGCCTCAGTTTCCCCACTCGGCATCACAGTGTTTTCCTGCTGCTTTTAGGAGTGACTGCTCCGTGCCTCAGTTTCCCCACTTAGCACTGCACTGTTTTCCTGACACATTAAGGTGTCGCCACTTTGTGCCTCAGTTTCCCCACTTGGCACCGCAGCATTTCCTGCTGCTTTCAGGATTCCCCTCTCCATGCCTCAGTTTCCCCATCTGGCACCGCAGCATTTTCCTGCTGTGTTAAGGAGTCCCCGCTCCGTGCCTCAGTTTCCCCACTCAACACCGTAGTGTCTTCCGGCCACATTCAGGAGTTGCTGCTGCGAGCCTCAGTTTCCCCACTTGGCATTGCAGCTTTATCCAGCTGCTTTTGGGAGTCACTTCCCTGCTCTGTGCCTCAGTTTCCCCACTGAGCACTGCACTGTATTCCCAACGCACTAAGGTGTTGCAAATTCGTGCCTCAGTTTCCCCACTTGCCACTGTAGCGTTTTGCTGCCACTTTCAGGAGTCACTATAGTGTTTTCCTGCTGCTTTCAGGGGTCGCTGCTTCGTGCCTCAGTTTCCCCACTCACCACCCCAGTGTTTCTCCACTACTTTTAGGGGTGGCTGCTCTGTGCCTCAGTTTCCCCACTTGTCACCTCAGCATGTTCCCGCTGGTTTTGGGAGTTGCTTCCGTGCTCTGTGCCTCAGTTTCCCCACTGAGCACTGCACTGTTTTCCTGACGCATTAAGGTGTCGCCACTTCGTGCCTCAGTTTCCCCACTTGTCACCTCAGCATGTTCCCGCTGGTTTTGGGAGTTGCTTCCGTGCTCTGTGCCTCAGTTTCCCCACTGAGCACTGCACTGTTTTCCTGATGTGTTAAGGTGTCGCTACTTCATGCCTCAGTTTCCCCACTTGTCACTGCAGCGTTTTGCTGCCACTTTCAGGAGTCACCGCTCTGTGCCTCAGTTTCCCCCCTTAGCACTGCCCTGTCTTCCTGATGCATTAAGGTGTCGCAGCTTTGTGCCTCAGTTTCCCCACTTGCCATGCAGTGTTTTCCTGCTGCTTTAGGGAATCATTGTTCTGTGCCTCAGTTTCCCCACTTGTCACCACATCGTTTTCCCGCTGCTTTCAGGAATCACTTTCCTGCCTCAGTTTCCCCGCTCGTCACCGCATCGTTTTCCTGCCGCTTTCAGGAGTTGCTGCTACGTGCCTCAGTTTCCCCACTTGCCACTTCAGCGTGTTCCCGCTGCTTTTGGGAGTTGCTCTCCCGCTCCGTGCCTCCGTTTCCCCACTCGTGTCTTTTCCCCTTCCCGTTGTCAGCCCCACGCTGCTCCATCACCCCCCGGGGCCGCGCTATATTTAACCGGCGGCCGGGGGGGGTGTCGGGGAGGGCCCCCCCGGGGAGGGAGCGGGCAGGGGGGGTCGGCACAGCCGGAGGCGGATGAATCACAGCTCGGGGATATTTTTAACAGCGCCAGATTGTTCGGCAAATGCTCGGGCGGGGAGATGCTGGGGGGGAGTTGGGGGGGGGTGGTGTTTGTAGCTCCTGGGGGGGCTCCTGGGTCCTTGACACCTGCAAAGCCCCCCCCAAATAAAAGGACACGGGGCTGGGGGGGGCCCGGCTGCACCCGCCTCAGGGCAAAGTGATTATTGTAGTGATGGGGGGGGGGGGTCCCTGTCCCAAACCCCCCTTGCGCTCTCAAGCATCCTCATCCCTTTGCAACCCGAGTCGCATGGGGGGGGGGGGGGGGTGATGATGGCTATGAAAATGTGCAGACTCAGCATCTGGAATGCTCTAATTAATTTAATTTGGGGTCGAGGAACCCGAATTTAATTTAATTGGGATCCTTAAGCTTGGCTTTTTTTTTGGGGGGGGGCGGGGGTGAATTCGGCCAGACAATGCGATGTCCGGATTGCGGGGAGGCGGGGGGGGGGTAACGCATTAATTAGTTAAACAGAATTAATTGGGATCATTTCCCCCGCGTCCCCAGGCGGATCAGCCCCCCCGGGGAGATGGACGCCCCCGCGCTCAAATAATTTATGAAGTCTTGCATGTTTTTTACAGCAAAACTGGGCTGGGATTAATAATTTAATGATTTCCTCGGGTGCCTCAGCCCCCCCCCGGATCGTGCCTCAGTTTCCCCTTCGTTAAAGCAAAGCCCAGTGCTGGGTTTAAGTTCTTGCTGGTGCAAATTCCACTTGCCCAGGTGTCCCCCCCTATAAAAAACACCCCACTTGCATGGGGACGGGACGCTCCAAAATGAAAAAAGGGGGGGGGAGAATGTAAAAGGTGCAATTTTTCGGGGGGGGGGGGCGTGCAACCCATGGTCCGGGTGGGGGTTGTTTTCTCCTAATGTGGGGGGTGGTTGTAGCACAACCGGTGTCCCCAACCTTGGTGACAACCTCAGTGACACCCAGATGGATCCAGAGAGCCCCCCCAGCTGCAGCCCTAAACTGGGGGGGGACGGGGGGCGTTCCCTGTCCTCTTGCTGCCACCTCCAGCGTCCCAGGGGATAGTGAAACAAGTTCCGCCTGCCTTTGAGAGGTTAATTGGCCCCTTAATTAGTCCCTTAATGAGCTCCTTAATGAGCTCCTTGGCAAGGATGCAGCCTGGATCCCAGCCTGCTGGCACCGAGATGCTGGTGAAGAGGAGGGACACCCCCATCCATGTTTCCCCTCCTTGTCACCTCCTCGGCAACAATGGGGACATCATGGCATCCGGGATCCCCAGCAGCAGGAGGAATTTGGGGGGGATACGGGGACAGCTGTGTCCCCCTGCATTTTGTAGACAAGTGGGACGAGCAGTGTAGGGGAAAGGGAGCTGGGGGACAGCAGGGTGACCATGAGCCAGCACTGATTGATTAATGGTTAATTAATGGTTATAATTTATGGTGATCAATGGGATGAATGGGATGAGTGAGACAAGCAGGACAAGCTGGGTGAGCAGTGGAAGTGGGATGAGTGAGTGGGACAAGCAGGGTGAGCAGTGGGACACATGGGATAAGTGGGACCAGTGGGATAAGTGGGATGAGTGGGACAAAGAGGAGAAGCAGGGTGAGCAGGACAAGTGGGAGAATGTGGGATGAGCAGGATAAGTGGGATGAGCAGGACACAGGATAAGCAGGATGAGTGGGATGAACAGGATGAGTGGGACAAGTGGGATATACAGGATGAGTGGGATGAGCGACACAAGTGGGATGAGGGGGATGAACAAGATAAATGGGATGAGCAGGACAAGCAGGATGAGTGGGACAGGTAGGATGAATGGGTGAGCAGCGTAAGTGGAATGAGTGGGATGAGCAGGACAAGTGGGATGAGGGGGATGAGTAGGACAAGTGGGATATACAGGATGAGCAGGATGTATGGGATGAGTAGGACAAGTAGGATGAACAGGATGAGTGGGATGAGCAGGACAAGTGGGATGAGGGGGATAAATGGCATGAGTGGGACAAGTAGGATGAATGGGATGAGCAGGATAAGTGGGATGAGAGGGATGAACAAGATGAGTGGGATGAGCAGGACAAGCAGGATGAGGGAGATGAGTGGGACAAGTAGGATGAGTGGGATAAGTGGGACTAGTGGGATGAGCAGGACAAGTGGGATAAGGGGGATGAGTGGGACAAGTGGAATATACAGGAGGAGCAGGATGTATGGGATGAGTAGGACAAGTAGGATGAACAGGATGAGTAGGATGAGCAGGACAAGTGGGATGAAGGGGATGAGCAGGATAAGTGGGACAAGTTGAATGAGTGGAACGAGCAGGATGAATGGGACATGAATGAGATGAGTGGGACAAGTGGCATGAGCAGGACAAATGGGATATACAGGATGAGCAGGATGTGTGGGACAAGCAGGATGAGCCGGACATGAATGGGATGACTGGGACAAGTGGGATGACTGGGACAAGTGGGATCTGTTGGATAAGCAGGATGAGTGGGACGAGTAGGACAAGCAGGATGAGTAGGGTGAGTGGGACAAGTGGGATGAGTGGGACATGAGTGGGAAGAGCAGGATGAGTGGGATGACAGGGACAAGTGGGATCCGTTGGATGAGTGGGATGAGTAGGACAAGCAGGATGAGTAGGGTGAGTGGGACAAGTGGGATGAGTGGGACATGAGTGGGAAGAGCAGGATGAGTGGGATGACAGGGACAAGTGGGATCCGTTGGATGAGTGGGATGAGTAGGACAAGCAGGATGAGTAGGGTGAGTGGGACAAGTGGGATGAGTGGGACATGAGTGGGAAGAGCAAGATGAGTGGGATGACAGGGACAAGTGGGATACACAGGTTGAGCAGGATGAGTGGGATGAGTTGGACAAGCAGGATGAGTGGGATGACTGGGATGAGTGGGATGCGTGGGATGAGCAGGACAAGTGGGATACACAGGATGAGTGGGATGAGTGGGACAAGTGGGATGAGCAGGACAAATGGCATACACAGGACAAGTGGATTGAGGGGGTTGAGCAGGATGACCAGGACAAGCGGGCTGAGATGGACCCAGGCCAGCCACGCTCCCCTCACTTCCCCATACAGCAAACACCCCCCACCTGCCTCCACCCCCCTTCTCAACTCCAGGGATGGTTTATTTTAGCTTTGTCCACCCCCTCCGGGGTCAGCCCCACATTCCCGACCCTATTAAAGCCACCGCCCATGTCCAGCTGCCGTCTGTCCGTCCCCGTGCCCAGCGTGCCACCGGCATTTGATGCTCCAAACAGCCCCGGGGGTCCCGCTCGGGCTCTCCACCCACACACAACGGGGACTCCGAGCCACCGCAGAGGGACAGAGGGACAAAGGGACAGCAGGACGGACACGCCAGGCCTGGCTGTATTCTACAGTGCATGTGTCTCCAGTGTGAGTAAGTGACTGGAGATGCAGCCCTGTTGGAATAACAACCGGGACCACATCGTCAGCTGCGATTGTCCCCACGAGGGGCTGGGGACGGTCCCCAGGGGGTGACACCGGGGTGGTTGTGGGTGTTGATGGAGCTCAGCAACGCGACGGACGAGCAAATCCTGGCTCCGACACAGAGCCGCCGCCTGTTCCCGTCATACACGGAATAATTATTCCCATAAAACATCATGGTTATCCAAGGGCTGGAGGCAGGAATGGAGCCGGGGGGGCAGGGTCACGGGGTTCCCCCCAGTTTTTCCATCCTCGTCCCTCCGCGGGGTCGTTAATCCTGCAACGAGCTCTTGGCGCCTGCGAGATGCTTTATCCAGCTCCTCCGCCCAGCCGGTGATTAATGGTTATGGGCAACGGCAGGAATTTTCCTGCCCGGGGGGCCCCCTCGGGGGGGGGTTTTGGGGACAGTGGGGGCCTCCGGGGGTCCCCCCATCTGTGCACCCCGTGGGGTGGGGAGTGGGGATGGAACTGGGCTGGTCCCCAGGTAATTAGTGCAATGGAACTGGCACCGGCTCAAATATTTAAGGGCAGGGCCACCAGATGCGCTGCTCGCTCTGTAGTGTGGGGGGTGGTGTGGCTAGTGCAGGCACTGACATGGCTAGTGCAGGCAAGGACGTGGCTAGTGTGGGCACTAGCACAAGTGGGCACTGACATGGCTAGTGCAGGCATGGACATGTCTAGTGCTGGTGTTAGCGTGGCTAGTGCAGGCACGGACATGGCTAGTGCCAGTGTTGGCATGGCTAGTGCAGGCACTGACATGGCTAGTGCAGGCATGGATGTGGCTAGTGCAAGCATGGACGTGGCTAGTGCCAGTGTTGGTGTGGCTAGTGCAGGCAAGGACGTGGCTAGTGTGGGCACTGACATGGCTAGTGCAGGCATGGACATGTCTAGTGCTGGTGTTAGCGTGGCTAGTGAAGGCATGGACATGGCTAGTGCTGATGTTAGCGTGGCTAGTGCAGGCATTGACATGGCTAGTGCAGACAAGGACATGGCTAGTGCCAGTGTTGGTGTGGCTAGTGCAGGCACTGACATGGCTAGTGCCAGTGTTGGCATGGCTAGTGCAGGCATGGACATGGCTAGCACTGGTGGTGGCGTGGCTAGTGCAAGTATTTACATAACTAGTGCAAGCCTGGTGTGGCTAGTGCAGGTGCTGGCCTGGCTAGCACTGGGGGCGGTGTGGCTAGTGCAGGCACTGACATGGCTAGTGCAGGTGTTGATGTGGCTCGTGCAGATGCCAGTGTGGCTTGTGCAGATGTCCGTGTGGCTCCTGCAGACATCGTGGCTTGTGCAAGTGTCAATGTGGCTTGTGCAGGCATCAGTGTGGCTTGTACAGATGTTGATGTTACTCATGCAGATGTTGTGGCTTGTGCAGATATTGATGTGGCCCGTGCAGATGTTGTGATTCGTACAGGCAGCAATGTGGCTTGCGCAGATGTCAGTGTGGCTTGTACAGATGTTGATGTGACTCACGCAGATGTTGATCACACAGATGTTGATGTGGCTCATGCAGATGTGACTTGTGCAGTTGTTGATGTGGCTCTTGCAGGTGTGGCTTCTGCAGATGTTGATGTGGCTCGTGCAGATGTTACAGCTCATGCAGGCGTTGATGTGGCTCATACAGACATCAGTGTGGCTTGTGCACCCATTGTGGCTTGTGCAAGCGTCAATGTGGCTTGTGCAGATGTTATGGCTCATGCAGACATTGATGTGGCTTGTACAAGCATCATTGTGGCTTGTTCAGCTGTCATGGCCCATACAGGCGTCGATGTGGCTCGTGCAGACATGGCTTGTGCAGGTGTTAATGTGGCTCAGACAGACATGGTTGTGGCTCCTGCAGATGTTGTGGCTCGTGCAGATGTCAATGTGGCTCATGCAGGTGTGGTTTGTGCACACGTTAGTCTGGCTTATGTGGATGTTGTGGCTCATGCCCATGTTGCTGTGGCTCATGCAGATGTCAGTGTGGCTCATGTGGATGTCAATGTGGCTCGTACAGACACCGTGGCTTGTGCAGATGTCGATGTGGCTCATGCAGGTGTGGTTTGTGCACACATTAGTGTGGCTCATGTGGATGTCAATGTGGCTTGTACAGACATCATGGCTTTTGCAGAAATCTATATGGCTTGTGCAGATGTCGTGGCTTGTGCAGACATCGATGTGGCTTGTGCACCCATTGTGGCTTGTGCAGGTGTCGATGTGGCTTGTGCAGATGTTATGGCTCATGCAGACATTGATGTGGCTTGTACAGGCATATTGTGGCTTGTTCAGCTGTCATGGCCCATACAGGCGTCGATGTGGCTCGTGCAGACATGGCTTGTGCAGGCGTTAATGTGGCTCGTACAGACATCATGGCTTGTGCAGATGTTGTGGCTTGTGCAGATGTCGATGTGGCTCATGCAAGTGTGGTTTGTGCACATGTTATAGTGGCTTATGTGGATGTTGTGGCTCATGCCCATGTCGATGTGGCTCACGCAGATGTCAGCGTGGCTCATGTGGATGTCAATGTGGCTTGTACAGACACCGTGGCTTGTGCAGATGTCGATGTGGCTCATGCAGGTGTGGTTTGTGCACATATTAGTGTGGCTTATGTGGATGTCAATGTGGCTCGTACAGACATCACGGCTTTTGCAGAAATCTATATGGCTTGTGCAGATGTCGTGGCTTGTGCAGGTGTCGGTGTGGCTTGTGCAGATGTTATGGCTCATGCAGACATTGACGTGGCTTGGACAGGCATCATTGTGGCTTGTTCAGCTGTCATGGCCCATACAGGCGTTGATGTGGCTCGTGCAGACATGGCTTGTGCAGGCGTTAATGTGGCTCAGACAGGCATGAGTGTGGCTCCTGCAGATGTTGTGGCTCGTGCAGATATCAATGTGGCTCATGCAGTTGTGGTTTGTGCACACGTTAGTGTGGCTTATGTGGATGTTGTGGCTCATGCCCATGTTGCTGTGGCTCATGCAGATGTCAGTGTGGCTCATGTGGATGTCGATGTGGCTCGTACAGACACCGTGGCTTATGCAGGTGTCTATATGGCTTGTGCAGATGTTGTGGCTTGTGCAGGCATCTATATGGCTTGTGCAGTTGTCGTGGCTAGTGCAGACACCAATGTGGCTCGTGCAGACCTTGCGGCTCATGCAGACATTGCGGCTCATGCAGACAACGATGTGACTCGTGCCGACGCCAATGTGGCTCGTGCAGGCCCACGTATACCCAAATGTGACGTTAGTGCCACCATCCTGCTGACCCTGGGGACACTCTCCCAGTGCCACCCCCTCTGTGCCGGCTCTCCCGCCCAGTGCTCCCAGTACACCCAGTGCCCCCCATTGACCCTGCTCTGCTTTCTCCCCAGGACGCCCTGCTGAGCCTGGGGGCCGTCATCGAGGTCACCTCCCTGCGGGACACCCTCCGCCATGCCCTCGTCACCCTGCTGCCCGCCGTGGTACGTGGGGGGTGTGGGGGGGATGTGGGGCACAATCTGGCCCCCCTGGGGGTTTGGAGGGGACCCTGTGGGGTGGATTCTCTGCTGATTGAGCTGACCCCCCCACCCCAGCCCATCTCAGTGTCCTCGCCCTATATGGGCCACATGTCACCTGTCCCCTGGTTGCTGTTTGAAGCTTTTGGGTTGACTTTGGTGACTTTCAGTCGCTGGGACTCAGGGGTCACGCAGGAGCTGCGTGGCCCATGGTGACCTTGTGGCCATGGGGTGCTGGTGGCCTTGGGGCCAGGGGTAGCCCTGGGGTGCTGGTGGTGGCTCTGGGGTGGTAGCGGTGACCCTCATGCTCATGGTGGCCCTGGGATGCTGGTGGCCCCGGTGCTCATGGTGACACTGCTGATCTGGTGGCCCTTGTGCTGCTGGTCACCCTGGTGCCAGTGGTGGCCCTGGGATGCTGGTGGCCCTGGTGCTCATGGTGACCCTGGTATTCCGGTGGCCCTTGTGCTGCTGGTCACCCTGGTGCCAGTGGTGGCCCTGGGATGCCGGTGGCCCTGGTGCTTGTACTGGCCCCAGGTGCAGGTGTGTGCAGGGGTGTGCGTACATGTGCATGCATGTGTACACAGCTGTGTGCAGATGTGCACATGTGCACAGGTGTTTGCAAACATGTGCAGGTGTGTGCATATGTGCACGCGTGCATGGGCATGTGCAGGTGTGTGCAGATGTGAAGGTGTGCGCACACGTGTGCACGTGTGTGTGAGCAGGTGCACTCTGGGTGCACTTGGGTGCTCGTGTGTGTGTACAAGCATGTGCACTGTCCATATGCACACATGTGCAGGTGCGTGTGTGCACAGGTGTGCAAAATATATGGGTGTGCATGCACGTGTGCATGGCTGTGTGCACGTGTGCATGCGTGTGTGTGTTCGTGTGCACGCGTGTTTGCATACATGTGTGCATATGTACCCATGTTTATGCACATGTGTAAGTGTGTATGTGTTTATGTACATGTATGTGTACGTACGTGTATTTAAGCACCTGTGTGGGTGTGCACATTTGCTTATTTATGTGTGTGGGTGCACGCATGTGTGGGTATGTACGTGTTTACATGTGTGTGTGGATGTGCACATGTATATTTGTATGTGTTTATATACGTGTGTTCATGTACCTGTATTTACGTACATGTGTAGGTGTGCACGTGTGTTTATGCACAGGTATGGGTGTGCACAGGTTTCTATTTACATGTGTTTACATACATGTGTGGTTATGCACATGTGTTTACATACATGTGTGGCTGAGCCTGGGCTGGGTGGGGGTTGGGGTGGGGGTCGGGGTGGGGGTCCCCGTCCCACAGCACAGCCCATTATATCCAGGAGCGTGTCTGCATCTACCTGCGGGATGGGGACACCCGGCTGGTCTGCGACGACCCCCCCCATGAGCTGCCACCCGAGGGGACACTCAGGTGAGCATGGCCCTGACCCCTCACTGTCCCCATCCCCGTCCCCATCCCCGTCCCCATCCCCATCCCCATCCCTGTCCCCATGCCTGTCCCCATCCCCATGCCTGTCCCCATCCCCATGCCTGTCCCCATCCTCATCCCTGTCCCCATCCTCATCCCCATCCCTGTCCCCATCCCCATCCCCATCCCCATCCCCATCCCCATGCCTGTCCCCATCCCCATGCCTGTCCCCATCCTCATCCCTGTCCCCATCCCCATCTCTGTCCCCATCCCTGTCCCCATCCCTGTCCCCATCTCTGTCCCCATCCCCGTCCCCATCCCCGTCCCCATCCCTGTCCCCATCTCTGTCCCCATCCCCATCCCTGTCCCCATCCTCGTCCCCTCATTGTCCCCATCCCTGTCCTCACTCTTTCCCCATCTCTGTCTCCATCCCCATCTATGTCCCCATCTCTGTCCCCTCACTGTCCCTGTCCCTGTCCTAATTCCTGTCCCCATCCCCTCATTTTCCTCATCCCTGTCCTCACTCTTTCCCCATCTCTGTCTCCATCCTCATCCCTGTCCCCATCTGTGTCCCCATTCCTGTCCCCGTCCCATCCCTGTCCCCGTTCCTGTCCCTATCCCATCCCTGTCCCCTTCTCTGTCCTTGTCTGCATCCCCATTATCATTCTGTGTCCATCCCATCTCCATCCTCATCTTCATCCCATCCCTGTCCCCTCCGTGTCCCCACAGCCACCCCCAGGGAGCTCCCCAGGAGATGTCACCAGTGTGGCACAGGGTGTGCAGGGCACACTGTGCATGTGCAGGGACACGTGTGCACAACAACACACACGTGCACAAGGTGACACACGCATGCACACGCACTGTGTGTGCAGGAACACACGTGCGCAGAGACGCTGTGCACGTGCAGGGACGTGCACAGGGACACACACACCTGTGCACAGGGTGACACACGTGCACAGGCGCTGTGCATGTGCAAGGGACACACAGGCATGCCCAAGGACACACACACATGCACAGGTGCTGCATGTGTGCAAGGGACACGTGCAGAGTTACCATGTATGTGCAAGGACACACGCGTGCACAGGGACACACGCGTGCACAGGCACTGTGCATGTGCAGGGATACGTGCACAGGGACACACACGCGTGTACAGGGACATGTGTGTGCACAGGGACAACACACGTGCATGGGGACACACATGCAGAGGGTGACACACAAGCATAGGCACTGTGTGCATGCAGGGACACGTGCAGAGGTGCTGTACGTGTGCAAGAACACACGCATGCGCATGGACACACATGTGCGCACGGTGCTGTGCATGTGCAAGACACACGTGTGCACAAGGACACGGAGAAATGCACAGAGATCCACACGTGTGCATGGTGCTGTGCTTGTGTAAGGGACACACGTGTGCACAGGGATGCAAGTGCACAGGGACATAGACATACACAGGGACACGTGTGCACAGCACTGTGCATGTGCAAGACATGTGTGCACAGGGACATATACTTGCACAGGGACACACCTGTATGCACAGGGACACATGTGCACAGGGACACACAGACATACACAGGGATACACGTGCATGGTGCTGTGCATGTGTAGGGGACACACACACGTGCAGAGAGATACACACACATGCACAGGGTCACATACGTGTGCATGGTGCTGTGCATGTGCAAGACACACACGTGTGCACAGGGACGCATGCACAGGGACACACAGACATGCACGGGGACACACGTGTGTGCACAGTGCTGTGCATGTGCAAGGGACACATGTGTGCACAGGGACACACATGCATAGGGACACACAGACATGCACGGGGACACACATGTGCACAGTGCTGTGCATGTGCAAGATACACACGTGTGCACACAGACACGTGTGCAAGGGACACACACGTGTGCACAGGGACACACGTATGCATGTGCACAGGGACACGTGCACAGGGATACACACGAGCACGGTGCTGTGCCTGTGCAGGGGTCACACGCATGCACAGGGACACACGCGTACACAGGGTGACACACGTGCACAGGCGCTGTGTGTGTGCAAGGGACACACACGCTCACACATGCTGTGCAGTCCTGGTGGCCTGTCCCCTTCCCAAACATACAGGTCCCCTGTCCGGGGGTGTCCCTGCTGGGGGTGTCCCTGCTGGGGGGTGTCCCTGCCCGGGGGGGCAGTGGTGTCCCTGCGGGCGGTGGCTCAGGGTGTCCCATCCCCGCAGGGACGCGGTGCGCAGGCAGCAGCGGGTGCAGTGTGGGGGGCTGCCCCCCGCCGAGCCCCCCGCCCAGCAGCTGGGGACACTGGCAGCACCCCTGGCACCCGGCACGCAAGGTGGGGCTGGGGGGGACAGGGTGGGGGTGGGTGGGCAAATGTGTGGGTGGGTTTATGGATGGGTGGGTAGATGAGTGTGAGTGTTGGTGGGTGGGTCGGTCAGTGGGTGGATGGATGGAGGGATGGAAGGATGGAGGGAGGGGTGGAGGGATGGATGGAGAGACAGAGGGAAGGATGGAGGGATAGATATGGGGATGGAGGGATGGAAGGATGGAGGGATGGATGGATGGATGGATGAAGAGATGGATGGAGGGAGGGAGAGATGGAGGGTTGGATAGAGGGATGGAAGGATGGAAAGATGGATGGAGGGATGGATGGATGGATAGAGGCATGGAAGGATGGATGGATGGATGGAAGAATGGATAGAAGGATAGATGGAGGGAGGGATGGATGGATAGAGGCATGGAAGGATGGATAGAAGGATAGATGGAGGGATGGCTGGGTGGATAGAAGTATGGATGCATGGATGGATGGAGGGATGGATAGGAGATTTGGTAGAATGGGTGGGTGGGTAGATGGATGGGTGGGTAGATGAGTGTGAATGTTGGTGGGTGGGTCGGTCAGTGGGTGGATGGATGGAGGGATGGAGGGAGAGGTGGAGGGATGGATGGAGAGAGAGGGAAGGATGGAGGGATGCATATGGGGATGGAGGGATGGATGGATGGATGGATGAAGAGATGGAGGGAGGGAGGGAGGGGTGGAGGGTTGGATAGAGGGATGGAAGAATGGAGAGATGGATGGAGGTATGGATGGATGGATAGAGGCATG
Organism: Columba livia; assembly: GCF_036013475.1. Lineage (NCBI taxonomy): Eukaryota > Metazoa > Chordata > Aves > Columbiformes > Columbidae > Columba > Columba livia. The sequence goes on from NC_088602.1 coordinate 1,685,493, forward strand.
GAAGGATGGATAGAAGAATAGATGGAGGGATGGCTGGATGGACAGAAGGATGGATGGAGGGATGGATAGGAGAGTTGGTAGATGGGTGGGTGGGTAGATGGATGGGTGGGTAGATGAGTGTGAGTGTTGGTGGGCGGCTAGGTCAGTGGGTGAGTGGTTGGGTGAATGGAGGGGGGATGGAAGAGTTGGTAGTTGGGTGGGTAGATGGATGGGTGGGTGTCTGGGTGGCTGGAGGGATGGATAGATGGAGGGAGGGAGGGAGGGAGGGATGGATGGGAGAGTTGGTAGATGGGTGGGTGAATGGATGAGTGAGTGGATGGATGGGTGGTTGGGTTGGTAGGTGGGTGGATGCATGGGTGGGTAGATGGGAGAGCCGGTAGAGTGATGGGTATGTGGATGGATGGATGGGCATATATATGTGAGAGTCAGTAGGTGGATGGATGAATGGATGGATGAATGGATGGATGGATGGAAGAGTTGGCAGATGGGTGGGTAATGGATGAGTGTGTAGCTGGGTGGGTGGGTGGGTAGATGGGTGGGAGAGTTAGTGGGTGGGTAAATCAGTGGATGAATGGATGGATGGAGGGATGGATGAAGGGATGAATGGAGGGGTAGATGGACAGGAGAGTTAGTAGATGGATGCGTGTGTAGATGGATGTGTGGATGGGTGGGTTGATGGATAGATAGGTGAGTAGATGGATGAGTGGGTGGGTGGGCAGATGTGTGGGTGGGTGGGTAGATGGATGGATGGGTGGGTGGGCAGATGTGTTGGTGGGTAGATGGGTGGGTCGATGAGTGTGAGAGTTGGTGGGTGGGTAGGTTGGTGGATGGATGGATGGGAGAGTTGGTAGATGGGTGGGTAGATAGGTGTGAGAGTCAATGGGTGGGTGGGGGAGTTGGTAGGTGTGTGGGTGGGCTGATGGGTGGATGGGTGGGGAAGTGGGCAGGTGAAGATCGCATGCAGGTGGGTGGGTGGGAGATGGGTGCGCGTACAGGTGGGTGGAAGCAGGACGTATGGGTGAGGGACAGGTGGGCATGGGGACGGATGGGTGCCTGGGGGACAAGGAGGCAGGGAGGTGGAGGGATGGAGGGATGGATGGATGGATGGATGGACGGATGGATGGATGGATGGAAGCCCAGGTTGGCCAGAGAGGTGGTGGATGAACCATCCCTGCAGACATCCCATGCCAGGCTGGATGGGGCTCTGAGCAACCTGAGCTGATGAAGATGTCCCTGCTCATGGCAGGGGTGGCACTGGGGGAGCTGGGAAGGTCCCTTCCACCCAAAACCTCTTGTGAATCTGTGGATGGATGGATGGAAAGAAGGAGGGATGGATGGGTAGGAGGACATCTGGGTGGGTGATGCATGGGGACACGGTAGGGACACAAACCCCAGGCTGCCCCCGGTGCCCAGTGGGGACCATCCCTCTCCCCTCCCAGTGCTCATCATCCCACTGGTGGACAAGGACAGCGGGACCGTGATCTGCGTCATCCTGGTGAGCGCGGGGACACGGGCCGGGCTTTGGGGGGACGGTGACACTACCCGGACACCGGGGTCCTCACCCCACACCCCCCGTCCCTGCCAGGTTCACTGCGGCCAGCTGAGTGACCCGGACGAGCAGAACCTGCGCGCGCTGGAGAGACACGTGAGTCACCCGCAGCCCGGGGACCTGCCGCCCCCCGTCCCCAACCCCGTTGTCCCTTGTCCCTCACATGCCACCGCCGCAGACCCTGGTGGCGTTCCGGCGCCTGCAAGCCCTGCAGAAGCTGCAGCCCTGGCCCCAGGTCAGCCTCTCTACCAGCTCCTCCCAAAACTCCTTGGCCAAGCCTGAGAAGGTGCCCGACAGCAGCTACACCCCCCTGGACTGCAAGATCCTGCAGCTCTGCGGTGAGGCCGGGGGGTGGGACACAGGGGGACATGCGCGGGGAGGGGGGAATTGGGGTGCTGAGCCCCTCCTGGCGCTCTCGCCCCTCATGCAGGTGAATTGTATGACCTGGACGCCGCTTCGCTCCAGCTCAAGGTCATCAATTATGTGAGTAGTGACGCCACCCCCCAGTCCCCGCCATGTCCAGGGACCCTTGTTTTATTTCAAAAAAAAAGGTAAAATCCCCCCAAGACAAAGAAAAGTATCGAGCATTAGTTATGTGGTCATCAGTAGGGACCAGAGTGAACAGCTTTGTCATAACCATCAGTAGGGACCAGAGTGAACAGCTTTGTCATAACCATCAGTAGTCTCCAGAGTGAACTGTATCAGCCACAGGGAAGAAGTTCTGGGGGGGACACCTGGCTCTGTGTGAATGCCCTGGGCACAGGGAGACAGAGGAGAGGCCAGATTCTGCCTTTGGCGGAAGATTGGGGACATTTTGGGGACACTAACCATTCCCCCGGCTCCCCCTCACCTTCAGGGACCCACATTTTGTTTCCAAAAAAAGGGGAAACCCCCCAAGACAAATAAACGTCTCAAGCATCGGCTGCGCAGCCATCAGTAGGGACCAGAGTAAACAGCTGTGTCACAACCATCAGTAGTCTCCAGAGTTAACGCTGCCACCCTAACCACAGAAGCGCCAAGAGAACCTACAAGTTCCTCTCTAGTGTCCTGTACACAGCCCTCAGTAGGGTCCAGAGTGAGCAGCCTTGCCCTCACCATCAGTAGGGACCAGAGTGAACATGATCAGCCCCAGGGAAGAGTTTTTAGGGGACACTTGACTTTATGTGGGTGCCCTGGGCAGGAGGAGGGGCCACACCCTCCCCTGCAGGGCTTGGGGACAGTTTGGGGACACTAAACACCCAGCCCCTGCTAGCCCCAAGAGACCCTCATTTTGGTTCTAAAGCAAGAAAATCCTCCCAAGCCAAAGAAATGTCTCAAGCATCAGCTGTGCAGCCATCAGTAGGGACCAGAGTAAACAGCTTTGTCACAACCATCAGTAGTCTCCAGAGTTAACAGTGCCACCCTAAGCACAGGAACTCCAAGAGAGAACCTAAGGGTTCCCTCTAGTGCCCTGTACACAGCGCTCAGTAGGGTCCAGAGTGAACAGCCTTGCCCTCACCATCAGTAGGGACCAGAGTGAACATGATCAGCCCCAGGGAAGAGTTTTTAGGGGACACTTGACTTTATGTGGGTGCCCTGGGCAGGAGGAGGGGCCACACCCTCCCCTGCAGGGCTTGGGGACAGTTTGGGGACACTAAACACCCAGCCCCTGCTAGCCCCAAGAGACCCTCATTTTGGTTCTAAAGCAAGAAAATCCTCCCAAGCCAAAGAAATGTCTCAAGCATCAGCTGTGCAGCCATCAGTAGGGACCAGAGTAAACAGCTTTGTCACAACCATCAGTAGTCTCCAGAGTTAACAGTGCCACCCTAAGCACAGGAACTCCAAGAGAGAACCTAAGGGTTCCCTCTAGTGCCCTGTACACAGCGCTCAGTAGGGTCCAGAGTGAACAGCCTTGCCCTCACCATCAGTAGGGACCAGAGTGAACATGATCAGCCCCAGGGAAGAGTTTTTAGGGGACATTTGGCTTTATGTGGGTGCCCTGGGCAGGAGGAGGGGCCACACCCCCCCCTGCAGGGCTTGGGGACAGTTTGGGGACACTAAACACCCAGCCCCTGCTCGCCCCAAGAGACCCTCATTTTGGTTCTAAAGTGAGAAAATCCTCCCAAGCCAAAGAAATGTCTCAAGCATCAGCTGTGCAGCCATCAGTAGGGACCAGAGTAAACAGCTTTGTCACAACCATCAGTAGTCTCCAGAGTTAACAGTGCCACCCTAAGCACAGGAACTCCAAGAGAGAACCTAAGGGTTCCCTCTAGTGCCCTGTACACAGCCCTCAGTAGGGTCCAGAGTGAACAGCCTTGCCCTCGCCATCGGTAGGGACCAGAGCGAACGTGATCAGCCCCAGGGAAGAGGCTTTTTGGGGCGGACACCTGGCTCTGTGTGGGTGCCCTGGGCACAGGGAGGGGTTGGATCCTGCCCTGAGAGCGCGTTGGGGACAGTTTGGGGATGCTGACCACCCCATGTCCCCTCCCCAGCTGAAGCAGGAGACCCAGTCGCTCAGCTGCTGCCTCCTGCTGGTCTCTGAGGACAACCACCAGCTCTTCTGCCAGGTGGGTGTCACCAGGATTGTCCCTCGTGGGGACAGCGGCTCCCTGTGTGCCGCCCCAGGGCTTGGCCACCACCCCATGTCACCTCATTGTCCCTTGTCCCCCTGTATATCCTCCAGGTGGTGGGGGACCGTGTCCTGGAGGAGGAGATCAGCTTCTCGGTGAGCAGGGAGGGGGTGGCACAGTGGGGGGGAGGGGACACAACCAGGGAAGGGACAGCAGTGTCACCTGTGTCACCTGTCCCCTCTACCCACAGCTCACCTTCGGGCGCTTGGGCCAAGTGGTGGAGGACAAGAAATCCATCACCTTGAAGGACATCAGCGAGGTGGGACACCTTGGGGACATGGTTGTCACCCCTTAAAGTGTCCCTTGGTGTGGGGAGGGGTGGGATGTCACATCATGTGTGTGTCCCCCCCCCAAAACAGGAGGAGCACAAGCAGCTGAGTAGCATGTTGGGCTGTGAGGTCACCTCCATGCTCTGCGTCCCTGTCATCAGCCGGGCCACCTCCCAGGTGGTGGCGTTGGCCTGCGCCTTCAACAAGCTGAGCGGGGACAGGTGAGCAGCACCTGGTTGTTTTTTTGGGGTGGGGGGACAGGATCGGGCCCTCACCTTGTCACCAAACCTCCTGGGATGGGGACGGTTTTGGGGGTGGTGGAGCATCCTCATCATTGTGGAACATCCTCATCATTGTGGAGCATCATTGTGGAGCATCATCATCATTGTGGAGCATCATCATAGCCATGGAGCATCATCCTGGAGGAAAGGGGGGGAAAGATGTGGCATGGGGACCTCTGGGGACAGGGGACTGAGGGGGGTGTGTGTGTGTCCCCACGGCCATGGGGACTGTCCCCCCTTCCTCCCCGGCAGCTACACGGAGGCAGACGAGCGCAAGATCCAGCACTGCTTCTGCTACACGTCCACGGTGCTCACCAGCACCTTGGCCTTCCAGAAGGAGCAGAAGCTCAAGTGCGAGTGTCAGGTGGGCGTCACACGAGTGTCACACGCGTGTGTGTGCGTGTCCCTGCGTCACGCCGCTCGCTGACAGGGTGTCCCCTTTTGTCCCCGACCAGGCCCTGCTGCAGGTGGCCAAGAACCTCTTCACACACTTGGGTAGGTGCAAGGGGTGGAACCCCCAGGGGATGGTGGCACCGGGGTCCCCTGTTCCCTGGCGGGGTTGGGGGGTGTCCCCTATGCTGCCAGCCCTGGGGGGTGATGGCAGGAGCTGCATGCACGCTTGCACTGCTTCATGCATGCGTGTGCACAAGTTGCATGAGCACAGAGGGCTGTGTGCGCTTGTAAATGCACATGCACGCATGTAGTGCTGTGTGCATGCACCGCTGCATGGACACGCACACAGAGATCTGCGTGCACACCTACTGCTGTAGGCACATGCATTGGTGCACACACAGCTGCATGCAGACCTGTACTGCTGCATGCATGCACGTGTGCGTGCATGTTGCAGGAGCATAGAGCACCGTGTGCATTTGTAAATATGTGTGCATGCACACACTGCTGCATGGACTCACTGCTGCCTGCATGCACGTGTGTGTGCATGTTGCACAAGCACAGGGTGCAGCGTGCACTTAGAAGTGTGTATGCACATACGTGCTGCTGCACGCATGCACTGCTGCATGCACACATGCTGCTGCACACATGCCGCTGCATGCACACACAGCTGCACATGCATGCACTGCTTCATGCATGCGTGTGCGCACATTGCATGAGCACAGAGAGCTGCATGCACTTGTAAGTGTGTATGCACACGTGTAGCGCTGCATGCATGCACTGCGGCATGGACATGCACTGCGGCATGGACATGAACTGCTGCACACACACAGAGAGCTGCATGCACACACACACAGCTGCAGGGACATGCATTGATGCACACACAGAGCTGCATGCATACATTCACTGCTGCATGTATATGTGCGTGCACATCGCATGAGCACAGAGCACTGTGTGCACTTATAAATGTGTTTGCATGCACGTGCTGCTGCATGCACGCGCTGCTGCATGGATACGTGCTGCTGCATGCACGCACATGCATGCTCACACATTGCATGAGCACAGAGCACTGCATGCACTTACAAATGTGCGTGTGTACACTGCTGCATACACACTGCTGCATGCACACGGAGCTGCACGCTTGCACACACTGCTGCATGCACACACACAGCTGCACACCCACACTCTGCTGTGCATGCACACACCATTGCTTGCACACGTGCACGGAGCTGCACACACACGTGCTTCTGCAGGAGCACACGCATGGCTGCAAGCACACACACATGCACCCCCCCATGACTGCAGTTCGTGCTACACACCAGCATCCTGCTGCATTGCATACGCTGCTGCCCGCTTGCACAGGCTGCGTCACGCTTCACTATGCACACACATGCACAGGTTTGCACACATGCATGCACACATGTGCCCCATGCTCGGTGCAGCCTCTGTCCCCCATGTCTCTGCCGTGTCCCCTCCCCTCTCATAGCACCTCCCGGGGGGCTCCCTGACCATGTCCCCCCCCACAGACGACGTCTCCGTCCTGCTCCAGGAGATTATCACGGAGGCGCGAAACCTCAGCAACGCCGAGATGTGAGTGACCGCGACCCGATGGGGGGTGACACGGTGACACGGGTGGGACCCCCGTGGGTACCAGCGGCCGCCGTGTCTCTTGCAGATGCTCCGTGTTCCTGCTGGACCGGCTGAGCCACGAGCTGGTGGCCAAAGTGTTTGACGGCGGTGTGGTGGACGACGAGGTGAGCGCGGGGACGAGGGGACGGTGTCGCAGGGGGTGACCGTGGTGGTGACAGGTGACAATGACCGCAGAGCTACGAGATCCGCATCCCGGCGGACCAGGGCATCGCCGGGCACGTGGCCACCACCGGGAAGATCCTCAACATCAAGGACGCCTACTCGCACCCGCTCTTCTACCGCGGCGTGGACGACAGCACCGGCTTCCGCACCCGCAACATCCTCTGCTTCCCCATCAAGAACGAGAGCCAGGGTGCGGGGACGTGGGGGACACGGGGACACGGGGGGCACAGGAGACATAGAAACATCACCCTGCATGGGGAGGGTTTGGTGTCCTGGCGTGGTTGCCCAGTACATTGTCACCAGATGGTGGGTGTGGCGATGTCCCTGGCACAGGGGCACAATCCTGTCCTTATGATGTGGACACAGTGCTGTTCCCAGAATGTGGGCACGATCCTGTCCCCAAAACACAGGCGTGATCCTGTCCCCAGCGCATGGGCGCAGAGCTGTCCCCATCGCCAACGCACAGGCATGATCCTGTCCCCAACACGTGAGCGTGATCCTGTCCCCAACACATGAGCACGATCGTGTCCCCTATCCCCTATCACACCGCTACAGCGCTGTCCCTGGAATGTGGGCACGATCCTGTCCCCAAAACACAGGCGTGATCCTGTCCCCAGCACAGGGGCACAATCCTGTCCCCTGCACATGAGCACTGCGCTGTCCCCAGAATATGGGCACAATCTGGTCCCCTGTCACACAGGCACAGCACTGTCTTCATCCCTGGTACTTGGGCACCATCCTGTCCCCAGCATGTGGGCACGATCCTGTCCTCAGCACATGAGCATGATCCTGTCCCCAACACATGGGCACAGGTCTGTTCCTAAGCACACGGGCACAATCCTGTCCCCAACACATGGATGCATCGCAGTCCCCATCCCTGGTGCTTGGGCATCATCCTGTCCCCAACACACAGGCACAATCCTGTCCCCATAATGTGGGTACAACCCTGTGCCCAGCACATGGGCACAGCGCTGTCCCTGAGTGTGGTCCTGTCCCCTGCAGACACACACAGCACTGTTCCCAAGGTGCGTGCACAGTCTTGTCCCCACCACATAGGCACGATCTTGTCCCCACAGACGCCACACTGTCCCCAGTGCAGGGGCATGATCCTGTCCCCAGTGCATGGGCACAATCCTGTCCCCAACACATGGATGCATCACTGTCCCCATCCCTGGTGCTTGGTCACCATCCTGTCCCCAACACACAGGCACAGCACTGTCCCCATCCCTAGTACACGGGCACGATCCTGTCCCCAGCTTGTGGGCACAGTGCTGTCCCTGGGCACGATCCTGTCCCCCCACAGACACTGTCCCCAGTGCAGTGGCATGATCCTGTCCCCAGCACGAGGGCCTGATCGTGTCCCCCCTCTCTGTCCCCAGAGGTCATCGGGGTGGCCGAGCTGGTCAACAAGATCAACGGTCCCTGGTTCAGCAAGTTCGACGAGGACTTGGCCACTGCCTTCTCCATCTATTGTGGCATCAGCATCGCCCACGTACGGCCCAGGAGGGACCCCAAAATTGGGGGGGAATGAGGGAGGTCCCCTTGCTCTGTCCTAGAGCTGGGACATGTGTGTGGCCCCAGTTCCTTGGGGACACGTGGTGGTGGCGATGGGATGGGATGGGATGGGATGGGATGGGATGGGATGGGATGGGATGGGATGGGATGGGATGGGATGAGGACCAGGGACCTCCTGGGGTGTTGAGGGGATTTTGGGGGGGTCTGTCCCCCCCCAACACCCCTGTCCCCCCCTCTCCCACCCGCAGTCGCTGCTGTACAAGAAGGTGAACGAGGCGCAGTACCGCAGCCACCTGGCCAATGAGATGATGATGTACCACATGAAGGTGAGGTGACACGGGGACACTCACTGCCAGCACAGTGCCACCACACTCCGCCCCATGGTGGCGGCATTTGGGGGTGGCGGTGAGAACCCTGGGGGTCTCTGCGCTTGCTGGGGCTGTTGTGGCCCAGGGGATGGCTTGGGGACACCTTGGGGACAGCTCGGGGACTCCGGCTCCCACAGGTGTCGGATGATGAGTACACCAAGCTGCTGAGCGAGGGCATCCAGCCCGTGGCCACCATCGACCCCAATTTCGCCAAGTTCACCTACACCCCCCGCTCGCTGCCTGAGGACGACACCTCCATGGTGAGGGACACGGGGACCTTCCCCAACTGCCACCATCCCCTCCTTGCTGTCATTGTCACCCCCTGTCCCCTATTTGTCCCCTCCACAGGCCATCCTCAGCATGCTGCAGGACATGAACTTCATCAACACCTACAAGATGGACCGGCAGACGCTCACCCGGTGGGTTCCTTGTCCCCACAGCCACCTGGGGGACACTGAGGGGGTGGTGACACCCTTGTCACCTGATGTCCTCGCCTGTCCCCTGCCAGGTTCTGCCTGATGGTGAAGAAGGGCTACCGCGACCCCCCGTACCACAACTGGATGCATGCCTTCTCTGTCTCCCACTTCTGCTACCTGCTCTACAAGAACCTGGAGCTCGTCAACTACCTGGAGTGAGTCCCTGTCCCTTGTCCCCAACTGGGAGCTCTCCCCACCCTCCCACCTGCCTCAGTTTCCCTCCTTCTTGCTTTTGCAGAGACATCGAGATCTTCGCCCTCTTCATCTCCTGCATGTGCCACGACCTGGACCACAGGGGCACCAATAACTCCTTCCAGGTGGCCTCGGTGAGATGGGACGCGTGTGGTGACAGCGATGGAGACAGGGGTGGCTTTGGAGGGGTCATCACCCCTGTAACTCCATGATTCTGAATGTTCTGCCTTGTAGAAATCAGTCCTGGCCGCATTGTACAGCTCAGAAGGTTCCGTCATGGAGGTAAGATCTCCCCCCACCCCAAAAAAAAGCCACCCCATGGTGTGACAGAGCCTGGCCCAGGCTGCCCAGGAAGGTTGTGGAGTCTCCTTCTCTGCAGACATTCCAACCCGCCTGGACACCTTCCTGTGTAACCTCATCTGGGTGTTCCTGCTCTGGTGGGGGGGTTGCAGTGGATGAGCTTTCCAACCCCTTTCCAATCCCTTCCAACCCCTGACATTCTTCTGCAGAGACATCACTTCGCCCAGGCCATTGCCATCCTCAACAGCCAAGGTTGCAACATCTTCGACCACTTCTCCCGCAAGGTGGGTCCCCAGCTTTGGTACCACCCCTCCGTGTCACCCCCACGGGATGGCAGGGGCATGGAGGTGGTGACACCAGCCACCTCGCCTGGTCCTGCAGGACTATCAGCGCATGTTGGACCTGATGAGGGACATCATCTTGGCCACCGACCTGGCCCACCATCTCCGCATCTTCAAGGACCTCCAAAAGATGGCAGAAGGTGAAGCTCCTGAGCTTGTGTGGTGGGAACTTATCCCACCAACACTTGGGAGGTGGCACAGAAGGTCCCCCAAGTCCCCATGTAGGGGATGATGGGAGTTGTGGAGACTCCTTGACGAGTCCCCCCCATGACCCCAACACCCATCACCCACATGACAGTTGGGTATGACCCCAAGAACAAGCAGCACCACAACCTCCTGCTCTGCCTGCTCATGACCTCCTGCGACCTCTCAGACCAAACCAAGGGCTGGAAGACCACCAGGAAGATCGCGGTGAGTGTCACATCGTGGATGTGACCCCTTGAAGGTCAAGGATGTCCCCACCCCATTGCTGATAGCCTGTCCCTTGCAGGAGCTGATCTACAAGGAGTTCTTCTCCCAAGGCGACCTGGTAGGTGGCACCCGGTTGGGTTTGGCCAATGCTCTTGGCGAGAACCAAGAGGGGCTGGGATGAGGTTGGGGGGGGGGGACATCTTGGCTGGGAATGGGGAGGGGATGGGCACTGGTATTGACGTCTTCATTGTCACCTCTGCAGGAGAAAGCCATGGGCAACCGGCCGCTGGAGATGATGGACCGGGAGAAAGCCTACATCCCTGAGCTGCAGATCAGCTTCATGGAGCACATCGCCATGCCCATCTACAAGTGAGGCCACCCAGGGCTGGCACCAGGGTGGGGGGGAACCTTTCCCATCACCCCTCACCCCCTTTTGGCCATGGGGGTGATGGGATGGAGGTCTTGTAGATGTTTGGGGTGGTTTCCAAGCAACAGGGATGGGGGCAGTGGGGTTGGAGGCATCTCAGGTGGTTAGAGACATCTTAGGGGGTTGGAAGCATCTCAATGGGGTTGGAGGCATCTCCAGGAGTTGAAGGCTTCTCAGAGAGTTGAAGGCATCTCAGGGGGGTTGAAGGCACCTCAGGGAGGTTGGAGGCACCTCAGGGGGGTTGAAGGCATCTCAGGGGGTTGGAGGCATCTCACGGGGGTTCAACCCCATGCTGATGGTTTGTGTACCCCCCAGGTTGCTGCAGGACCTGTTTCCCAAGGCAGCGGAACTCTACGAGCGGGTGGCCAGTAACCGGGAGCAGTGGACCAAGGTGTCCCACAAGTTCACCATCCGGGGCTTGCCCAGTAACAACTCTCTGGACTTTCTGGATGAAGAATATGACCCCCAAGTTCCTGACCCCCAACTCAACGGTTGCCTGGAGCCCGAGGGGGGGCAGCCCGAGGCGGGGGCTGAGTGACAAGGGGTGTGACTCAGGGGGAGCTGAGGGACAGGAGTGTCCCCAACCCTCATCCTCCAGCCCATGAGGAGGAGGTTTGGGGGGACATTGGTGACTCTGGGCCACCATGGTGAGGTCCTTCCCCATCGGTGGGTGACTGTCCCCTCAACCCTGGTGGTCCCTGGAGTCCCCTTAGTGGCCGGGGGACACTGTGGGGGACACCGTGGGGATGGGGAACTGGGGGGTGGCTTTAAATTGCCTTAAGGCTGCAGGTCCCGTCCCTATGAGGTGACAATGGGGACAATGTCCTCAGTGGTGAAAGCACCTCCTGAAATAGGGTGGTGGGACAGTGTAGGGTGGTGGTGGGTGGGCTTCAGGTCACAGGGGCGTCCCCATGGACCTCAAAGCGGGACATGACGCTGTGGGAGGGAGGTAGGGACATCTGAGGACAGAGCCATGTCCCCTCCAAGGGCTACACACGTGCCAGGGCTGGGGGGCTCCTGGTCTTCACGCATGGGGGGGCTGCGCATCCGTAGGGACGTCACAGAGGGTCTGGTCCCCACCTTGTCCCCAGCGTGTCCCCAGTACATGGGTGTTCACTGGTGACCAACACGTCCATGAGCACCCCAGCTTGTGGTGGCTTCACAACTCCTGCCGTGGTGACCACCGCACATGGACCCTGCTGGTGTTCCATAGTTCCTCTGGTCCTACCAACTGCCATGCATGGAACCTGCTGGTGTCCCATGGTTCCTCTGGTCCTACCAACAGCCATGCATGGACCCTGCTGGTGTCTCATCATCCTTTCGGTCTTACCAACCACCACGCATGGACCCTGCTGGTGTCCCATAGTTCCTCTGGTCCTACCAACCACTGTGCATGGACCCTGCTGGTGTCTCATGAGCCTTCTGGTCTTACCAACTACCGTGCATGGACCCTGCTGGTGTCCCATGGTTCCTCTGGTCCTACAACCATCATGCATGGACCCTGATGGTCTCCCATGGTTCCTCTGGTCCTGTCAACCACTGTGCACGGAACCTGATGGTCTCCTGTGGTCCTTCTGGTCCTGCAGACCACCGTGGACCCTGCTGGTGTCCCATGGTTCTTCTGGTCCTGTTGACTGCCACACATGGACCCTGCCATCCTCCTGTGGTCCCTCGTGTCCTGCAGACCACCATGTGTGGATGGTGATGGCCTCCTGTGGTTCTTCTGGGCATGCAGACCACTGTGCATGAACCCTGACATCCTCCTGTGGTCCCTCTGGTCCTGCCAACCACCATGCATGGACCCTACTGCTATCGCATTGTCCCTCTGGTCCTACAGACCACCATGTATGAACCCTGATGACCTCCTGTGGTCCTTCTGGTCCTACCAACCACCATGCATGGATGGCGATGGCCTCCTGTGGTTCTTCGTGTTCTGCAGATCACCTGGTGATCTCCTGTGGTCCTTCTGGCCCTGTTGACTGCCATGCATGGATCCTGCCATCCTCCCATGGCTCCTCTGGTCCTACAGCCCACCATGCATGGACAGTGATGGCCTCCTGTGGTCCTTCCAGTTCTACTTAACACCATGCATGGACCCTGCTGTCTCACATCATCCCTCCTGCCCTGCTGATTGACGCGCATGGACCTTGCCATCTTCCCTCGGTTCCTCTGGTCCTGCAGACCATCATGTGTGGATGCTGATGGCCTCCTGTGGTCCCACTGGTCCTACAGACCACCATGCATGGATGGTGATGGCCTCCTCTCCTACTGACCACCATGCATGGATCCTGATGGTCTCCTATGGTCCCTCTGGCCCTACACACCACCACGCGTGGTTGATGACCACCATGCATGGATGGTGATGGCCGCCTGTGGTCCCTCTGGTCCTACACACCACCAGACTTGGACAGTGATGACCTGTGATCCCTCTGGTCCCACCAACCACCATGCATGGATGGTGATGGTCTCCTGTGGCCTCCTCCTGTCCTACCAACCACCGTGCATGGGCCTTGATGGTCTCCCCTTTGTCCTTCCAGTCCCTCAACCCAACATTTTTTGACCCCCTCAGCCCCGGGGGGCTCTGCTTAACCAACCCCCCAGGGTAGCTCCAGCTGTGACCCGGCTCCTTGTCACCCCAACCAAAGGAACTGGGGTGTGCTGAGCCCCACCCCCTGTCCACATCATCATGGTGGGGTCATCATCGTGGCAGGGGACAGTGATGGAAGTGCCATGGTGACATCCTGGAGCTGCTTGGGTCAGTTCCACCAGGATCAGTCCCACCAGCATTGGTTACACTGGGGTTGGTCCCACCAAGGTCTGTCCCACTGGGGTTGGTCCCTCCAGGATCGATCCCATCATGGTCAGTCCCACTGGGCTTGGTCCCACCAAGGTCTGTCCCACTAGGGTTGGTCCCTCCAGGATCGATCCCATCACGGTCAGTCCCACTGGGGTTGGTCCCACCAGGATCGATCCCATCACGGTCAGTCCCACTGGGGTTGGTCCCACCAAGGCTGATCCTACCAGGGTTGGTCCCACCAGGGTTGGTCCCACTGGGGTTGGTCCAACTGGGATTGGTCCCACCAAGGTTGGTCCTACCAGGGTTGGTCCCACCAGGGTCAGTCCCACTAGGATCAGTCCCACCAGGATTGGTCCCAGCAAGGTCAAGGTCACCCCAGGTGCAGCTGTGGGGCTGTTGGCCACCCCACCCCATGGTCCCATTGCCGGATTTGGGCTGCAGGGTGGCCGCTTTTCTCGTCCTTTGCTCTGTCAGCGCCTCCTCGCCTGTTGTCTCGGGGTCCCCCCGTGTCTGCGGGAGCGATGGGGACACCACCAAACTGAGCTGGGGGCCTGGGGGACAATGCAAACTCAATTCCTTTTGCCTTACCTACTCGGAGATGCCTTGAGCCAGATGTTTTGCCCAAACCCCTCCAGTAGGACCTGTCCGGTGACCACATCTGGCTGCTGGCCCATGGCTTCGCCTACAAGACCCCCCCCAGAACCCTCCACTCCCCTTGCGATGACACTTGGGGGGCAGGGACAGTCCCAGAAGGCAGCAAAACCCCCCAAAACTACAAGAGGAGGAAGATGAATCCATCGTCGACATCCCAGATGGGATCCCCGGCCTGGTGACAATCCAGGGGTGCCTGGTGCCAATTGGGGGGTGTGCTCGGTGACATGGGGGGGGTCTTAATGTTGCAAACAGATCCAGGGTGGGTCCCACATCCCAGGGGGTTGTTTCCCAGCTGTACCCCCCACTTTTCCAGCGCCCCCTGCTGGCGTGTGTAGGTGGTTGATGCTTTTCCCGGCTCCCACCCCCTCTCTACATAACCCCCTATGGATTTTGGGGGGTGCGGCCAGACCCCCCAACCCCACGGGTGTGTGCAGGTGTGCAAATCCTCCCCCCGCTTCTCTGTCCCCCCCTCGCGTGGCGCTGGATGTTCTGGGCTCTGAGGGAGCCCAAGGAAGAGACGATCTTTCTTCTTCATCTCCTCTTCCTCCTCTTCTTCCTCCTCTTCTTCCTCCTCTTCTTCCTCCTCTTCTTCCTCCTCCTTCTTCTCTTCTTCCTCTTCTTCTTTATTATTATTATTGATTTTTTTTTTTGGTGGGTTTTGGTTTTCCTAAATAAATTTCATACGTCGATCTCCCTGCGGCGGGTCGGTGGCGCCTCGTATCGGGGGACGGGGATGTCCCCGAGGATGGGGTCGGTGGCACCTCGTGTCAGGGCACGGGGATGTCCCCGAGGACGGGGTCGGTGGGTGCCTCGTGTTGGGGGGGGTGGGATGTCCCCAAGGATGGGGTCAGTGGGCGCCTCGTGTTGGGGAGCAGGGATGCCCCTGAGGATATGGCGGTGACACCAGGGAGGGGCCATTTCTGAACCTGAACGTGGGTGAGCTGTGTGAGGAGGGCATGGCAGGGTTTGGGGAGCAGGTGAGGGTTTGGGGGTGCAGGTGAGGGTTTGGGGGTGCAGACTGGGATTTTGGGTATGGGTGGGGGCTTGGGGGTGCAGGGAAGTGCTTGAGGTGCAGGGAGGGGTTTGGGGTGCAGGAAGGGTTTTTCAGGTGCAGGCTGCTGTTTGGGGGTGCAGAGAGGGGTTTGGGGTGCTGGTTGGAGTTTCAGGGTGCAGGGAGGGGTTTGGGGAGTAGGGAGGGGTTTGTGGGTGCAGAGAGTGGTTTGGGGGTGCAGAAAGGGGTTTAGGGTGCAGGTGAGGGTTTGGGGGTACAGGTGAGGGTTTGGGGATGCAGACTGGGATTTTGGGGTGCAGGCAGGGGTTTGGGTGTGCAGGTAGGGTTTGGGGTGCAGAAAGGAGTTTGGGGGTGCAGGTGAGGGTTTGGGGGTTCAGAGAGGGGTTTGGGCTGCAGGCTGGAGTTTCAGGGTGCAGGGAGGGGTTTGGGGTGCAGGTGGGGGTTTTGGGGTGTAGGGAAGTTTTTGGGGTGCAGGGAGGGGTTTGGGGGTGCAGGCTGGGGCTTGGGGTGTGGGTGGGGGCTTGGGGTGCAGGGAAGTGCTTGAGGTGCAGGGAGGGGTTTGGGGGTGCAGAAAGGGCTTTGGGGATGCAGAGAGGGGTTTGGGGTGCTGGCTGGAGTTTCAGGGTGCAGGTGAGGGTTTGGGGGTGCAGGGACGGTTTTGGAGGTGTAGTGAGAGGTTTGTGGGTGCAGAGAGGGGTTTGGGGGTGCAGGTGAGGGTTTGAGGTTGCAGTCTGGTGTTTCGGGGTGCAGGCTGGTGTTTGGGGGTGCAGGGAGGGTTTGGGGTGCAGAAAGGGGTTTGGGGGTGCAGGTTAGGCTTTGGGGGTGCAGACTGGGATTTTGGGGTGCAGGCAGGGGTTTGGGGGTGCAGGGAGGGTTTGGGATGCAGAGAGGAGTTTGGGGGTGCAGGTGAGGGTTTGGGGGTGCAGAGAGGGATTTGGGCTGCAGGCTAGAGTTTCAGGGTGCAGAGAGGGGTTTAGGGGTGCAGAGAGGGGTTTGGGCTGCAGGTGGGGGTTTTGGGGTGCGGGTGGGGGCTTGGGGGTGCAGGGAAGTGCTTGAGGTGCAGAAAGGGGCTTGGGGTGCAGGTGAGGGTTTGGGGGTACAGGTGAGGGTTTGGGGGTGCAGAGAGGGGTTTGGGCTGCAGGCTGGAGTTTCAGGGAGCAGGGAGGGGTTTGGGGGTGCAGTCTGGTGTTTGGGGGTGCAGGCTGGGGTTTGGGGGTGCAGGTGAGGGTTTGGGGGTACAGGTGAGGGTTTGGGGTGCAGAGAGGAGTTTGGGCTGCAGGCTGGAGTTTCAGGGAGCAGGGAGGGGTTTGGGGGTGCAGTCTGGTGTTTGGGGGTGCAGGCTGGGGTTTGGGGGTGCAGGTGAGGGTTTGGGGGTATAGGTGAGGGTTTGGGGGTGCAGAGAGGGGTTTGGGCTGCAGGCTGGAGTTTCAGGGAGCAGGGAGGGGTTTGGGGGTGCAGTCTGGTGTTTGGGGGTGCAGGCAGGCGTTTGGGGTGCAGGCAGGTGTCCCCAGGGCCTCCCCCCCAAGTGACCCTCAGGTCACCATCCAGCATGTCCTCAATTTTGGGCCAACCCCTTCCCAGAGGCAGGGTGTGCTTGGGGGGGCTGCTCAGCACCCCCCTGTGTCCTCCCCATCCCTGTCCCCTTCAGTGTCCCCAACCTCGGGGTGGGGGTCCCTGCCTGTAGCTGTGCACCCATGGGTGCCATCCTGCATCCAAGTGCTTTGCACCCATCGAGGCAGCCTTGCAGCATGGTGCTGTGCACCCATGGGTGCCATCCTGCATCCAAGTGCTTTGCACCCTTTGAGGCAGCCTTGCAGCATGGTGCTGTGCACCCATGGGTGACATTCTAGAGCTTTCAGGGAGGTCCTGTGCACCCATGGGTGCCATCCTGCAGCAGGGTGCTGCGCTCCCATGGGTGCAATCCTGCAGCTTGCAGGAAGTTGCTGTGCACCTATGGGCGCAATCCTGCCAGCAGGGTGCTGTGCTCCCATGGGTGCCATCCTGCACCCAAGTGCTTTGCACCCATCGAGGCAGCCTTACAGCATGGTGCTGTGCACCCGTGGGTGCCATCCTAAAGCTTGCAGTGAGGTGCTGTGCACCTATGGGTGCAATTCTGCCAGCAGGGTGCTATGCTCCCATGGGTGCCATTCTAAAGCTTGCAGTGAGGTGCTGTGCTGTGCACCCATGGGCGCAATCCTGCCAGCAGGGTGCTGTGCTCCCATGGGTGCCATCCTGCACCCAAGTGCTTTGCACCCATCGAGGCAGCCTTGCAGCATGGTGCTGTGCACCCATGGGTGCCATCCTAAAGCTTGCAGTGAAGTGCTGCGTACCCATGGGTGCCATCCTGCAACAGGGTGCTTTGCACCCATCGAGGCAGCCTTGCAGCAGAGTGCTGTGCACCCATAGGTGCCATCCTGCAACAGGGTGCTTTGCACCCATCGAGGCAGCCTTGCAGCAGGGTGCTGTGCACCCACGGGTGCCATCCTGCACCCAAATGCTTTGCACCCACCAGCACAGCCTTGCAGCAGGGTGCTGTGCACCCATGGGTGCCACCCTGCTCATGCACGTGGCCACGGGCTTCATGCGTCGTGCATGGGAGGTGACACGTGGATGTGTCCCTTGTGCACACAGACGCATCGCAGTGCACTGCGCAGCACTGCATGGCACTTCACAGCATTGCATGGCACTGCATGGCACTGCGCAGCACTGCGCAGCACCACGTTGCACTGCACGGCACTGCCCAGCACTGCACAGCACCGCGTTGCACTGCACGGCACTGCCCAGCACTGCGCAGCACGGCATTGCACTGCACGGCACTGCATGGCACTGCCCAGCACTGCCCAGCACTGCCCAGCACTGCATGGCACTGCGCAGCACCGCGTTGCACTGCATGGCACTGCGCAGCATGGCATTGCACTGCACGGCACTGCCCAGCACTGCATGACACTGCACAGCACTGCGCAGCACCTTGTTGCACTGCACGGCACTGCACGGCACTGCACAGCACTGTGCAGCACTGCGTTTCACTGCCCACCACTGCATGACACTGCACAGCACTGCGCAGCACCGTGTTGCACTGCACGGCACTGCCCAGCACTGCACAGCACTGCATTGTACTGTATTGCACTGCACGGCACTGCATGGCACTGCACGGCACTGCCCAGCACTGCGCAGCACCATGTTGCACTGCATGGCACTGCTCAGCATGGCATTGCACTGCATGGCACTGCACAGCACTGTGCAGCACCGTGTTGCACTGCACGGCACTGCCCAGCACTGCCCAGCACTGCATTGTACTGCATGGCACTGCACGGCACTGCATGGCACTGCACGGCAAGGCGCTGCGCTGCTGCCACCGTTCACTGCGGTGCAATAAGAAACCGTGGCAGTGATACGGGGAATTAAAGAGCTAAGGCGGAGTTACCCCCGAGCGTCCAGCGCTGCAAACAAACGTCCCTTCTCAGCCGCGACGCTGAGATTAAGAATGTCATGCTCTTGCTGAACCTGCAGCACTGCATGGCACTGCATGGCAAGGCAATGCACGGCACGGCACAGCTCTGCACTGCACGGAGCCCTGCAGCACTGCATGGCAAGGCAATGCACTGCACAGCTCTGCACTGCACTGCACAGAACCTTGCAGCACTGTACAGTGCTGCACAGCACCGCACAGGACCACACTGCACAGTGCTGTCCCACAGCACACTGCACAGCAACACATTGCACTGCACTGCACTGCAACACGTCGCACTGCACAGGAACACATTGCATTGCACAGAAACGCATTACACTGCACTGCACTGCACTGCACTGCAACACATCGCACTGCACAGGAACACGTCGCACTGCACAGCAACATGTCACACTGCACAGGAACACATCGCACTGCACAGGAACACATTGCACTGCACTGCAACATGTCGCACTGCACAGGAACACGCCACACTGCACAGGAACATGCCGCACTGCACAGGAACACATCGCACTGCACAGGAACACATTGCACCGCACTGCACTGAACTGCACTGCAACACATCGCACTGCACAGGAACATGTCGCACTGCACAGCAACATGTCACACTGCACAGGAACACATCGCACTGCACAGGAACACATTGCACTGCACTGCAACATGTTGCACTGCACTGCACAGGAACACGCCACACTGCACAGGAACATGCCGCACTGCACAGGAACACGTCGCACTGCACAGGAACTCGTCGCATTGCACTGCACTGAACTGCACTGCAACACATCGCACTGCACAGGAACATGTCGCACTGCACAGCAACATGTCACACTGCACAGGAACACATCGCACTGCACAGGAACACATTGCACTGCACTGCACTGCACTGCACTGCAACATGTCGCACTGCACAGGAACATGTCACAGTGCACAGCAATATGTTGCACTGCACAGGAACATGTTGCTTTGCACTGCACTGCAACACATCACACTACACAGGAACACACTGCACTGCACTGCACTGCACCACATCGCACTACACAGGAACACATTGCACTGCACAGCAACATGTCACACTGCACAGGAACACGTTGCAGTGCACAGCAACACGTTGCACTGCACAGGAACACACCGCACTGCACAGGAACACGTCGCATTGCACAGGAACACATTGCACTGCACTGTACTGCACTGTACTGCACTGCAACACATCACACTGCACAGGAACATGTCGCAGTGCACAGCAACCTGTCACACTGCACAGGAACACATTGCACTGCACAGGAACACATCGCACTGCACTGCACTGCACTGCCCTGCAACATGTCGCACTGCACAGGAACACGTTGCAGTGCACAGCAACATGTTGCACTGCACAGGAACACACCGCACTGCACAGGAACACATTGCACTGCACTGCAAGACGTCACACTGCACAGGAATGCATTGCACTGCACTGCACTGCAACACATCAGACTACACAGGAACACACTGCACTGCACTACACTGCACCACATCGCAGTACACAGGAACACATTGCACTGCACTGCACTGCAACATGTCGCACTGCACAGGAACACATTGCACTGCACTGCAAGATGTCACACTGCACAGGAATGCATTACACTGCACTGCACCACATCGCACTACACAGGAACACATTACACTGCACAGCAACGTGTCGCACTGCACAGGAACACATCGCACTGCACAGGAACACATTGCACTGCACTGCAGTGCACGGCCCCGCTGCCCCCGTGCAGGCAGAAGCTGCCCAGGAGGGGGTGCACCCATGGGTGCTGCAGACACGCCCCCCCCCCACTGCCCACGTTTGCTCCTGCCCTGGACTCCTCAGGGTTGTGAAGGTGCAGGTGGGAAGTGCCACAGCCCAGTGGGGACACTGCCCGTCCCTGCCTGTCCCTGCTCATCCCTGCCTGTCCCTGCCCATCCCTGCCTGTCCCTGCTCATCCCTGCCTGTCCCTGCTCATCCCTGCCTGTCCCTGCCCATCCCTGCCTGTCCCTGCCCATCCCTGCCTGTCCCTGCTCATCCCTGCCTGTCCCTGCCCATCCCTGCCTGTCCCTGCCCATCCCTGCCTGCTTCTGCTCTGCCCACTCCTGCCTATTCCTGCCTGCTCCTACCCTACCCTGCCTGTCTCTACCGGTCCCTGCCTGTCCTGCCCACTCCTCCCGATCTCTGCCCATCTCTGCCCACTCCTGCCCATCCTTGCCCGCTCCTGCCTCTCCCTTCTCATCCCTGCCTGCTTATCCCCATCCCTGCCTGTCCCTGCCCGCTCCTGTCCATCCCTGCCTGCTCCTGCCCTGTCCTGCCCATCCCTGCCTGTCCCTGCCTGTTCCTCCCTATCCCTGCCCATCCCTGCCTGTCCTGCCCATCCCTGCCTGCTCCTGCCCGTTCCTCCCTATCCCTGCCCATCCCTGCCTGTCCCTGCCCATCCCTGCCTGCTCCTGCCCGTTCCTCCCCATTCCTGCCCATCCCTGCCTGTCCCTGCCCGTGGGTGGCGGGGGGGGGGCGGTTCTCCCGCGGCGGCTCTCATTGGCCGCTCAGTTGCAGGAGGCGGGCCAATGGGGGCAGGCAGCCAACGAGGATGGAGGGGAGGGGCTGCCGGCAGGCGGAGCTGCACTTGATTTGAGGAGGGCATGGACATGGGGTGTCCCCGTGTCCCCACATCCCCCGTGTCCCTATGTCCCCCATGTCCCCACATGCCCATGTCCCCACGTCAAGTCCCCACATCCTCATGATCCCCCAGGTCCCCACGACCCCATGTCCCTATGTCCCCCATGACCCCACATCCCCCATGTCCTTGTGTCCCCATGTCCCCATGATCCCATGTCCCTATGTCCCCCATGTCCCTGAGCCCAAATGTCCTTGTGTCCCCATGTCTCCACAACCCCATGTCCCTATGTCCCCCATGTCCCCAAGACCCAATGTCTTTGTGTCCCCATGTCCCCACAGCCCCATGTTCCTATGTCCCCCATGTCCTCACAACCCCATGTCCATTTGTTCCCCAAGTCCCCACATCTCCATGATTCCCAATCCCCAATGTCCTTGTGTCCCCATGTCCCCACATCCTCATGTCCCCCATGTCCCCATGACCCCATGTCCTTATGTCCCCCATATCCCCACATCCTCAAAGTC
Source organism: Columba livia (assembly GCF_036013475.1). Taxonomy (NCBI): domain Eukaryota; kingdom Metazoa; phylum Chordata; class Aves; order Columbiformes; family Columbidae; genus Columba; species Columba livia. The sequence goes on from NC_088602.1 coordinate 1,707,516, forward strand.
CCCCATGTCTCCGTGACCCCCTGTCCCTATGTCCCCAAGACCCAACGTCCTTGTGTACCCCATCCCCACAACCCCACGTCCCTATGTCCCCCATGTCCTCAAGACCCAATGTCTTTGTGTCCCCATGTCCTCATAACCCCATGTCCTTATGTCCCCCATGACCCCACATCCTCACGTCCCCCATGTCCCCACAACCCCATGTCCTTATGTCCCCCATGACCCTACGTCACCCATGTCCCCACATCCTCACATCCCCACATCCTCGTGTCCTTACAACCCCATGTCCTTATGTCCCCCATGACCCCACATCCTCATGTCCCCCATGTCCCCACGACCCCATGTCCTTATGTCCCCCATGACCCTATGTCACCCATGTCCCCACATCCTCACATCCTCGTGTCCTTACAACCCCATGTCCTTATGTCCCCCATGACCCTATGTCACCCATGTCCCCACATCCTCACATCCTCGTGTCCTTACAACCCCATGTCCTTATGTCCCCCATGACCCTATGTCACCCATGTCCCCACATCCTCACATCCCCACATCCTCGTGTCCCCACAACCCCATATCCTCATGTCCCCCATGTCCCCAGCTGGTGAAGGCAGGTCCCACTGCCAGGGCGGGCCGGGAGCAATGGAGTGACAGTCCCCAGTGTCCCCAGGGCTCCTGGTGGCACCTGGAGCTTGGGGACCCTTGTGCCAGGTGCCCTGTCCTGCAGAGGGGACATGGGACCTGCACGGGGGTGTGTGCACGTGTGTGTGCACGTGTGTTGTGTGCATGTGCACATGGCGGGGGGGGGTGTGTGCGTGTGTGTGCACATATGCATGTGTGTGTGTGCATATATATGTGCGTGTGCACATGGAGGGTGTGCGTGTGTGTGTGCACGTGTGTGTGAGCACATGTGTGCTGTGCGTATGCGCATGTGTGCATGTGCACATGGAGGGGGTGTGTGCATGCATGTGCACATACGCATATGTGTGTGTGCATATGTATGTGCGTGTGCACATGGGGGGTGTGTGTGCGTGTGTGTGTATGCACATGTGTGCATGTGCACATGGGGGGTGTGTGTGCGTGTGTATGCACATGTGTGCATGTGCACATGGGGGTGAGCATGTGTATGTGCACGTGTTTGTACGTGTGCACATGTGCTGTGTGCACGTGTGTGTGCACGTGTGTTGTGTGCATGTGCATATGGGGGTGTCTGCATGTGTGTGCACATATGCATGTGTGTATATGTGCATGTGCGCATGGGGGGGTGTGCGTGTGTGTGCACGTGTGTGTGTGCACACGTGTGCTGTGCGTATGCGCATGTGTGCATGTGCACATGGGGGGTGTGTGCATGCATGTGCACATACGCATATGTGTGTGTGCATATATATATGCGTGTGCACATGGGGGGTGTGTGCGTGTGTATGCACATGCGTGCATGTGCACATGGGGGGTGAGCATGTGTATGTGCACGTGTTTGTATGTGTGCACATGTGCTGTGTGCACGTGTGTGTGCACGTGTTGTGTGCATGTGCATATGGGGGCGTGTACGTGTGTGTGCACATATGCACGTGTGTGTATGCATGTGTGTGTATGTGCGTGTGCACATGGGGGGTGTGCGTGTGTGCGTGCACGTGTGTGTGTGCACACGTGTGCTGTGCGTATGCGCATGTGTGCATGTGCACATGGGGGGTGTGTGTGCATGCATGTGCACATACACATATGTGTGTGTGCATATGTATGTGTGTGTGCACATGGGGGGTGTGTGTGCGTGTGTATGCACATGTGTGCATGTGCACATGGGGGGGTGAGCATGTGTATGTGCACGTGTTTGTATGTGTGCACATGTGCTGTGTGCACGTGTGTGTGCACGTGTTGTGTGCATGTGCATATGGGGGTGTGTACGTGTGTGTGCACATATGCACGTGTGTGTATGCATGTGTGTGAATGTGCGTGTGCACATGGGGGGTGTGCGTGTGTGCGTTCACGTGTGTGTGTGCACATGTGTGCTGTGCGTATGCGCATGTGTGCATGTGCACATGGCGGGTGTGTGTGCATGCATGTGCACATACGCATATGTGTGTGTGCATATATATATGCGTGTGCACATGGGGGTGTGTGTGTGTGTATGCACATGTGTGCATGTGCACATGGGGGTGAGCATGTGTATGTGCACGTGTTTGTACGTGTGCACATGTGCTGTGTGCACGTGTGTGTGCACGTGTTGTGTGCATGTGCACATGGGGGGTGTGTGCATGTGTGTGCACATATGCATGTGTGTGTATGTGCGTGTGCGCATGGGGGGGTGTGCGTGTGTGTGTGCACGTGTGTGTGTGCACATGTGTGCTGTGCGTATGCGCATGTGTGCATGTGCACATGGGGGGTGTGTGTGCATGCATGTGCACATACGCATATGTGTGTGTGCATATGTATGTGCGTGTGCACATGGGGGGTGTGTGTGCGTGTGTGTGTATGCACATGTGTGCATGTGCACATGGGGGGTGTGTGTGCGTGTGTATGCACATGTGTGCATGTGCACATGGGGGTGAGCATGTGTATGTGCACGTGTTTGTACGTGTGCACATGTGCTGTGTGCACGTGTGTGTGCACGTGTGTTGTGTGCATGTGCATATGGGGGTGTCTGCATGTGTGTGCACATATGCATGTGTGTGTGTGCATATGTATGTGTGTGTGCACATGGGGGGGTGTGCGTGTGTGTGCACGTGTGTGTGTGCACACGTGTGCTGTGCGTATGCGCATGTGTGCATGTGCACATGGGGGGTGTGTGTGCATGCATGTGCACATACGCATATGTGTGTGTGCATATGTATGTGCGTGTGCACATGGGGGGTGTGTGTGCGTGTGTGTGTATGCACATGTGTGCATGTGCACATGGGGGGTGAGCATGTGTATGTGCACGTGTTTGTACATGTGCACATGTGCTGTGTGCACGTGTGTGTGCACGTGTGTTGTGTGCATGTGCACATGGGGGGTGTGTGCATGTGTGTGCACATATGCATGTGTGTGTATGTGCGTGTGCGCATGGGGGGGTGTGCGTGTGTGTGTGCACGTGTGTGTGTGCACATGTGTGCTGTGTGTATGTGCATGTGTGCATGTGCACATGGGGGGTGTGTGTGCATGCATGTGCACATACGCATATGTGTGTGTGCATATATATATGCGTGTGCACATGGGGGTGTGTGTGCGTGTGTATGCACATGTGTGCATGTGCACATGGGGGGTGAGCATGTGTATGTGCACGTGTTTGTATGTGTGCACATGTGCTGTGTGCACGTGTGTGTGCACGTGTTGTGTGCATGTGCCTATGGGGGGTGTGTGCATGTGTGTGCACATGTATGTGTGTGTGCACATGTATGTACGTGTGCACATACATGCATGCGTGTGCACAGGTGTGTGTGCATGTGTACATGCGGGGAGTGTGTGTGTGCGCGTATGTGCACTTGTGTGTGTGTGTGTGCACATGGAGGGTGTGTGTGTATGCACATACGTGTCTGTGCACGTGTTGTGTGCACATTACGTGCATGCACCTGTGCTTGTGTACACGTGTGCACATGGGTGTGAACACGTGGATGTGTGTGTGTGTGCACATACGTGTGTGTGCACGTGTTGTGTGCACATTACGTACATGCACCTGTGCATGTGTACACGTGTGCACATGGGTGTGAACATGTGAATGTGTGTGTGTGTCTGTGCACACGTTGTGTGCATGTGCACATGGTGGGGTGTGTGTGCATGCGCGTGTGTGCACGGGTGTGTGCACATGCGTGTGCACCCGGGGGGGTGTGCACATGCAAGCTGTGTGTGCACGAGTGTGCGCGCGCCCACGTGCGTGCGCACGCATTGTGTGCACATTATGTGCGCGCACCTGTGCGCGTGTGCACGGGTGTGCACACACGCGTGTGCACAGATGTACGTGCGCATGGGTGCGTGCACGCATGTGTGCGTGTGTGTGCGCGCACACGAGTGCACGTGCCCGTGCGCCCGCGCGCGTGTCCCCGCGGTCTGTCCCCCACCCTGCAGGTCCCTCTCCGGGCACGCGGGGGCGCCCCTCCCCCTCGCTGTCCCTCCGGGTGTCCCCGCGCGCGCGCAGCCCGGTCACCCCCCCCCCCCCGCTCCCCCTTCCCGCTTCCCCGTTCCGTTTCCCCCCCCGCCCCTGTGGCCCCGCGCGTGCCGCCGCCCCCCGCCCCGGGGCCGCGCTCGCTCGGGGGCGGGCGGAGGCGGCGGCGGCGGCGGCGGCGGCAGCGGCAGCGCCGCGGGGCTGCGCTCGGCAGCGCCCGGGCCGAGCGGGGCCGAACCGAGCCGAGAACAGCCGAACCGAACCGAGCGGGGAGCTGAGCGGAGCCGAACCGAGCCGAGAACAGCCGAACCGAACCGAGCGGGACCCAACCCAGGGGAACGGGGCCGAGCCGAGCGTGGCCGAACCGAGCGGAGGGGCCGAACCCACCCGAGAGCGGCCGAACAGAGCCGAGCGTGGCCGAACCGAACCGAGCCGGGGGGCTGAGCGGAGCCGAGAAGAGCTGAACCGAACCGAGCGGGACCGAACCCAGGCGAACGGGGCCGAGCTGAGCGAGCGGTGGGGGGGTCGAGAGGGGCCGAACAGAGCCGAGCGTGGCCGAACCGAACGGAGCGGGGGGCTGAGCGGAGCCGAACCGAACCGAGAGCAGCCGAGCGAGGCCGAGCGCAGCCGATCTGAGCCGAGCTCGTACCGGGCCGTACCGGGCCCAGCGCCCTCCCCGCCGCCGCCTCTTCCCCCTCCACCATCCAGCCAGTAATTTTCCAAGCCCCGCTCGGCGCTTCCCGGCGGAGCTGCCCGGATCGGCGGGGCCATGGGAGACAAAGGCACCCGGTGAGTTTTGGGGGGGGGGACACCCCGGGGGTGTCTGCGCCGAGCCCGCCGCGGTTGCCCGGGGCTACCGGGGGGTCCCCTGGGTCGCTTCCGGGGTCCCCTCGCGTCGTTGCGGTTTATGGGGGGGGGTGTCACCTCGGCTTTTCCCCGATTGTAGTTCGGGCAGGGCCCCCCAATGACCCCCACGGGCCCCCCAGTGGCATTCGGGGGGTCCCCGGGAGCCACCGCTGCGACCGTCGTTATTTGGGGACCTTGTGGCCACCCCCGGGGTCACCCCACCCCACGAAAGGGTTTTTTGGGGTTTGGGGACCCTGGGGACCCCCCAGCCCGTGCATGGGGGGGGCTTGGGGTGTCTCTTGTGACAGCCTGGGTGTCACCGTGGGGGTGACACTCCGGTGCCATCTGTCACCCCTTTGTGACAGCTCGTTGTCCCCCTGGGTGTCCCCATTATTAATTATTGAGGGTTCTTAGGGGTCCCCCACGCTGTGCGGGGGTCACATTGCCCTCCCCTCTATCCCCACCCATGTCACGACCTGGGGGGTGACACTGATGCCACCGATGCCACCGATGCCACCTCAACACGGGGGGGGGTCCGGCCTGATTTTGGCAGAACCTTCCAGAAACGCTGCAGCGATTTGGGGGGGCACGATGGAGTTTGGGGGCTCCCACTGAACCCCTCAAAGCGTTTTGGGGGTTGGGGGGTTGATACTGGGGTGCTGCTGGTCCAACACCCACATCCCCCCATGTCCCAGCATCCCCAATTTTGGAGAACTGGAGTGGGTGGGCACCCCCAGAATTAGGGGGGTGATGGGAGGGGGGAACCCCCCAATTTTGGAGCAGCGGGGATGAGGCTGGCGCACCCCTGGGGTTCCTGAGATCCGCAGCTGGGTTTGTCCCCCTCAGGAGATTTTTGGGCTGCCCCGGTGAGCTGGAGCGGGGGGGGATTAAGGTGCTGAATTTCCCCCCTCCCCACGTCCCTTCTGGAGCCCCAAATCTGCTTGGATTCCCCCCAAAGAGGGGTCGGGGTGTTGGGCGGCTTTAGCACCGGCCACCCCAAAATGCGTCATTTCTGCTGGTTCCCTGGGGTCACCCCACTTTTCCTGGGTGTCCCCGCTCTGTCTGCCACCCCCCAGTTTGGTGACATTTGGGGTCCCCACATGGCTCCGGGTGCCCCATGCAGGGTGAGGAGCAGATTTAGGGTGCGGGGGGATCCCCAGGAGCCATCTTCGGGTTTGGGGGGTGCAGCTCCGTGCGTCATCGTGTCACCGTCCCCAACATCTCTCCGAACCCCCTTAGAAGGTGGGAAGAGCTGGAGGAAGCGACTCGGTGGAGCCACCACCGAACGTGTCACCTTATTATTTGCAGCTTCTCAAAAAAAAAACCCCGTTTCCCCCACCCGGCTCCTCTCACCCGGCACCCAGGGGTGGCCGTGGTGGCCTCGGGACACTTTGGTGGCCTGTGGTGGCTTCCCTGTGGCTGGAAGCGCCATGGTGGGATGTCACTGGGCTGTCCCCACGGTCACGTCCTGCCCCATCAAATAATTATTGGGACCAGTATCCTGAGATGCTCCAGTGTCACCAGGGATGCTCCAGTGTGCCTGGGATGCTCCAGTGTCACCCCAGGATGCTCCGGTGTCCCCTGAGGATGGTCTGGTATCCCTGGGGATGCTCCAGTGTCCCCTGGGATTGCTCCAGTGTCCCTGGGATGCTCTAGTGTCCCCCCCCCAGCATGCTCTGGTGTCCCCTGGGGATCCCCTGGGGATGCTCTGGTGTCCCTGGGATGCTCCAGTGTCGCCTCAGGATGCTCCAGTGTCCCCTGGGGATGCTCTGGTATCCCTGGGGATGCTCCAGTGTCCCTGGGATGCTCCAATGTCCCCCCAGGATGCTCCAGTGTCCCCTGGGGATGCTCTGGTATCCCTGGGGATGCTCCAGTGTCCCTGGGAAGCTCCGGTGTCCCCTGGGGATGCTCCAGTGTCCCTGGGGATGCTCCAGTGTCCCCCAGGATGCTCCAGTCTCTCTGGGGATACTCCAGTGTCCCCTGGGGTTGCTCCAGTGTCCCTGGGATGCTCTAGTGTCCCCCCCCAGCATGCTCTGGGGATGCTCCAGTGTCCCTGGGATGCTCCAGTGTCACCCCAGGATGCTCCAGTGTCCCCTGGGGATGGTCTGGTATCCCTGGGGATGCTCCGGTGTCCCCTGGGGATGGTCTGGTATCCCTGGGGATGCTCCGGTGTCCCCTGGGGATGCTCCAGTGTCTCTGGGGATGCTCCGGTGTCCCCTGGGGATGCTCCAGTGTCTCTGGGGATACTCCGGTGTCCCCTGGGATTGCTCCAGTGTCCCTGGGATGCTCTAGTGTCCTCCCCCAGCATGCTCTGGTGTCCCCTGGGGATCCCCTGGGGATGCTCTGGTATCCCCCCAGGATGCTCCGGTGTGCCTGGGATGCTCCAGTGTCCCCCCAGGATGCTCCATTGTCCCTGGGGATGGTCTGGTATCCCTGGGGATGCTCCAGTGTCCCTGGGATGCTCCAGTGTCCCCCCAGGATGCTCCAGTGTCCCCTGGGGATGGTCTGGTATCCCTGGGGATGCTCCAGCCTCCCTGGGATGCTCCAGTGTCCCCCAGGATGCTCCAGTGTCTCTGGGGATACTCCAGTGTCCCCTGGGGTTGCTCCAGTGTCCCTGGGATGCTCTAGTGTCCCCCCCCCAGCATGCTCTGGTGTCCCCTGGGGATCCCCTGGGGATGCTCTGGTATCCCTGGGGATGCTCCAGTGCCCTCCAGGATACTCCAGTGTCCCTGGGGATGCTCTGGTGTCCCTGGGATGCTCTGGTGCCCCCGAGGCTGCTCCTATGTCCCCAGGGGTGCTCTGGTGTCCCCAGGGGTGCTCCAGTGTCCTCCGGGATGCTTTGGCATCCCCAGGATGCTCCAGTGTCCCTGGCATGCTTTGGTGTCCCTGGGATGCTCCAGTGTCCCCAGGGATACTCCAGTGTCCCTGGGGATGCTCTGGTGTCCCTGGGATGCTCTGGTGCCCCTGAGGCTGATCCCGTGTCCCCAGGGGTGCTCCAGTGCCCCCCTGGGATGCTCTGGTGTTCCTGGGACGCTCCGGTGTCCCTGTGGGATACTCCAGTGTCCCCCAGGATGCTCCAGTGTCCCTGGGGATGCTCCAGTGTCCCCCAGGATGCTTCAGTGTCCCTGGAGATGCTCCAGTGTTCCCCAGGATGCTCCAGTGTCCCCAGGATGCTCCAGTGTCCCTGGGGATGCTCCAGTGTCCCCAGGATGCTCCAGTGTCCCTGGAGATGCTCCGGTGTTCCCCAGGATGCTCCAGTGTCCCTGGGGATGCTCCAGTGTCCCCAGGATGCTCCAGTGTCCCTGGGGCGCTCCGGGATGGGCACGGGGGGAGCAGGAGGGAGGTGGGCCAGGCCGGGGAACCTCCCGCTTCCCGCACGGTATCTGGAGAACGAACTCCTGGGTGATCATGAGCAGGATCCAGACACATCCCGCATCCCGCTCCAGGGCCCGTTCCTCAACAAGGTGGAATTCCAGACCGGCCGGGGGATGCTTGGCACGGGATGCGGGATGAGGGGGATGCAGGGGAATGCGGGATACAGGGATGCAGCAGGATGTGGGGATGCAGCGGGATGTGGGATACAGGGATGCAGTGGGATATGGGGATGATGCGGGATGCAGGATACAGGGATGCAGCGGGATGTGGGGATGCAGCGGGATGTAGGATATAGGGATGCAGCAGGATGCGGGATGCAGCGGGATGGAGGATACAGGGATGCAGCGGGATGTGGGGATGCAGTGGGATGCAGGATACAGGGATGCAGCAGGATGCGGGATGGTGCGGGATGTGGGATACAGGGATGCAGCGGGATATGGGGATGATGCGGGATGCAGGATACAGGGATGCAGCAGGATGTGGGGATGCAGCGGGATGTGGGGATGCAGCGGGATGTGGGGATGCAGCGGGATGCAGGATACAGGGATGCAGCAGGATGCGGGATGGTGCGGGATTTGGGATACAGGGATGCAGCAGGATGTAGGATATAGGGATGCAGCAGGATGCGGGATGCAGCGGGATGGAGGATACAGGGATGCAGCGGGATGTGGGGATGCAGCGGGATGTAGGATATAGGGATGCAGCAGGATGCGGGATGATGCGGGATGCGGGATACAGGGATGCAGCGGGATGTGGCGATGCAGTGGGATGCAGGATACAGGGATGCAGCAGGATGTGGGGATGCAGCGGGATGTGGGATACAGGGATGCAGTGGGATATGGGGATGATGCGGGATGCAGGATACAGGGATGCAGCAGGATGCGGGATGCAGCAGGATGTGGGGATGCAGCGGGATGTAGGATATAGGGATGCAGCAGGATGCGGGATGCAGCGGGATGCAGGATACAGGGATGCAGCGGGATGTGGGGATGCAGTGGGATGGAGGATACAGGGATGCAGTAGGATATGGGGATGATGCGGGATGCAGAATACAGGGATGCAGCAGGATGCGGGATGATGCAGGATGCAGGATACAGGGATGCAGCGGGATGTGGGGATGCAACGGGATGCAGGATACAGGGATGCAGCGGGATGTGGGGATGCAACGGGATGCAGGATACAGGGATGCAGCAGGATGTGGGGATGCAGCGGGATGTGGGATACAGGGATGCAGTAGGATATAGGGATGATGCAGGATGCAGGGATGCAGCAGGATGCAGGATGCAGCGGGATGCAGGATACAGGGATGCAGCGGGATGTAGGATATAGGGATGCAGCGGGATGCAGGATAGAGGGATGCAGCGGGATGCAGGATACAGGGATGCAGCAGGATGTGGGGATGCAGGGGGATGCGGGATACAGGGATGCAGGGGCCCAACGGAGCCCAAGGCCTTCGTGGTCCCACATTATGAGTGCGGTGGCATGCGGGATATAGGGGGGATGTGGGATGTAAGGAGGATGCGGGATGTAGGAGTGATGCAGGATGCAGAGGGGATGCAGGATATAGGGGAGATGTGAGATATAGGAGGGATGCAGGGGAATGTGGTATATATGGGGGATATGGAATATAGGGATGAAGGAGGATGCAGGGACAAAGGGGGATGTAGGGGGGATGCAGTGAGGTATAGAATTGATGCAGGATGCAGAGGGGATGCAGGATATGGGGGGATGCGGGATATAGGGGGGATGTAGGATATAGGAGGGATGTAGGGGGGATGTGGAATGTAGGGGGGATGTAGGTTGTAGGGGGGATATGGGATGCAGGGGCAATGTGGGATGCAGGGGGGATGTGGGATGTAGGGGTTTGCGGGATGTAGGGGGGATGTGGGATATAGGGGGATGCAGTGAGATGTGGGATATAGGGGGATGCAGGGATACAGGGGGAATGCAGGGATGTAGGGGGGATGTGGGATATAGTGGGATGCAGTGAGATGCAGGATGTAGGGGGGATGCAGGGATGCAGGATGCAGCGGGATGCGGGATATAGGGGGGATGCAGGGATGTAGGGGGATGCAGGATGCAGTGGGATGCGGGATATAGGGGGGATGCAGGATGCAGGGGGATGTGGGATATAGGGGGATGTAGGGGGATGCAGGGTGCAGTGGGATGTGGGATATAGGAGGGATGCAGGGATGTAGGGGGATGGAGGATCCAGTGGGATGCAGGATATAGGGGGGATGCAGGATGCAGCGGGATGTGGGATACAGTGGGATGCAGGATACAGTGGGATGCAGGATATAGGGGGGATGCAGGGATGCAGGATGCAGTGGTATGCGGGATATACGGGGGATGCAGGATGCAGTGGGATGTGGGATATAGGGGGGATGCAGGATGCAGTGGGATGTGGGATATAGGGGGGTTCCGGGTGCAGTGGGATGCGGGATATAGGGAGGATGCAGGGATGCAGGGGGATGCAGGATGCAGCGGGATGCGGGATATAGGAGGGATGCAGGGATGTAGGGGGATGCAGGATGCAGTGGGATGCGGGATATAGGGGGGATGCAGGGATGCAGGGGGATGCAGGATGCAGCGAGATGCGGGATATAGGGGGGATGCAGGGGGATGCAGGATGCAGCGGGATGCGGGATATAGGGGGGATGCAGGGATGCAGGGGGATGCAGGATGCAGCGAGATGCGGGATATAGGGGGGATGCAGGGATGCAGGGGGATGCAGGATGCAGCGAGATGCGGGATATAGGGGGGATGCAGGGGGATGCAGGATGCAGCGGGATGTGGGATATAGGGGGGATGCAGGGATGCAGGGGGATGCAGGACGCAGCGGGATGCAGCGTTCGGCCCCGCGGGGTGCTCTCATTTTTGGGACGTGATGCTCCGGGCTCACCTCTGGTTCACACTCACTCTGTTTTTTCCGGGCCCGGAGCCACCGGCCGCCGGGTCGTGCCGGGGCGTGCAGATGTGGTTGTGCAGATGTGGTTGTGCAGATGTGGTTGCGGCTCCGTTATCCCCCGGAGGTCCCTTCTAACGAGGGTGTTGGCTAATTAGACCTGCCCGCCGGCCCCATTAGAGTGAGAGCTTGTAAAAACCTGTCCGTCTGTCCATCCCCTCCGCCCCCAAGTTCAAAGGCGATCGATGTCCCCAAGGGAAATCAAATCCTCCTCAATCTCCCCAACAGACATCAAACGGACCCCGCTCGATGACCAGCCGCCAAATAAAGCGATCGTTAGCGTGTACCTAACGAGCTCATTAAGGCACCGGATCAATGAGGCGGGCAGGATGTGGCCTGGCGGCGGTGCCAAGTGACACGGGGGACACCGGGAAGTCACCGGCGGTGACAGGATTTCCTGCCCGGTGGCTCTGGTGTTTCCACACCAGGAAGGGCCAGAGGGGGAGGGAACGCTCTGTGTTTCCTCCTTTTCGTGTTCTGGGGGGCAGCCCGGGCTCCTGGACCCATAGCATGGGGCTCTGTGGGGCTCCTGCACCCATAGCATGGGGTCATGTGGGTCTCAGGCTCTGTGGGGCTCCTGCACCCATAGTGTGGGGCTCCTGCACCCATAGCATGGGGTCATGTGGGTCTCAGGCTCCGTGGGGCTCCTGCACCCATAATGTGGGGCCACCCCAGGCTTCTGCACCCATAGCACAAGGTTTTGTGAGGCTCCTGCACCCATAGCATGGGACCGTGGAGGTCTGGGGCTCTATGGGGCTCCTGCACCCATCATGTGGGGCTGTGCAGGGCTCTGAACCCATAGCGTGGGGTCATGTGGGTCTTGGGCTCCTTGGGGCTCCTGCACCCATAGTATGGGGATCTGTGAGGCTTCTGCACCCATAACATGGAACCATGAAGGTCTTGGGTTTTGTGGGGCTCCTGCACCCATAATGTGGGGTCACCCCAGGCTCCTGCACCCATAGCATGGGGTCATGTGGGTCTTGGGCTCTTTGGGGCTCCTGCACCCATAGGATGCGGTTTTGTGGGGCTCCTGCACCCATAGCATGGGGCCTTGTAGGTTTTGGGCTCTGTGGGGCTCCTGCACCCATAATGTGGGGTCACCCCAGGCTCCTGCACCCACAGCATGGGACTATATGGGTCTTGGGCTCCATGGGGCTCCTGCACCCATAGCATGAGGTCATGTGGGTCTTCGGCTCTTTGGAGCCCCTGCACCCATAATATGGGGATCTGTGGGGCTCCTGCACCCATAGCATGGGGTCATGTGGGTCTTGGGCTCTTTGGGGCTCCTGCACCCATAGGATGTGGTTTTGTGGGGCTCCTGCACCCATAGCATGGGGCCTTGTAGGTTTTGGGCTCTGTGGGGCTCCTGCACCCATAATGTGGGGCCACCCCAGGCTTCTGCACCCATAGCACAAGGTTTTGTGAGGCTCCTGCACCCATAGCATGGGACCGTGAAGGTCTGGGGCTCTATGGGGCTCCTGCACCCATCATGTGGGGCTGTGCAGGGCTCTGAACCCATAGCGTGGGGTCATGTGGGTCTTGGGCTCCTTGGGGCCCCTGCACCCATAGTATGGGGATCTGTGGGGCTTCTGCACCCATAGCATGGAACCATGAAGGTCTTGGGTTTTGTGGGGCTCCTGCACCCATAATGTGGGGTCACCCCAGGCTCCTGCACCCATAGCATGGGACTATATGGGTCTTGGGCTCCATGGGGCTCCTGCACCCATAGCATGGGGTCATGTGGGTCTTGGGCTCCTTGGGGCTCCTGCACCCATAGTATGGGACTATGTGGGTCTTGGGCTCCATGGGGCTCCTTCACCCATAGTGTGGGACTCTTTGGGGCTTCTGCACCCACAGCATGAGACCATGAAGGTCTTGGGCTCTGTGGGTCTCCGCACCCATAGTGTGGGGCCAGCCTGGTCTCCTGCACCCATGGTGTGGGGCCACGTGAGTCTTAGGTTCTATGGGGCTCCTGCACCCATTATGTGGGGCTGGGCAGAGCTCCTGCACCCATACCATGGGGTTTTGTAGGGCTCCTGCACCCATAGTGTAGGACCATGAAGGTCTTGGGCTCTATGGGGCTCATGCACCCATTATGTGGGGCCAGCCTGGTCTTCTGCACCCATAGTGTGGGACCATGAAGGTCTCAGGCTCTGTGGGTCTCTGCACCCATAATGTGGGGCTGTGCAGGGCTCCTGCATCCATAGGATGGGGTTATGGGGGACTCCTGCACCCATAGCACAGGGTTATGTAGGTCTTGGGCTCTGTGGGGCTTTTGCACCCATAGCATGAGGCCACCCCAGGCTTTTGCCCCCATAGTGTGGGCTTTTGTGGGTCTTGGACTCCATGGGGCTCCTGCACCCATAGCATGGGGTTCAGTGGGGCTCCTGCACCCATAGCATGGCATTTTGTGGGTCTCAGCACCCATAGTGTGGGGCCAACCTGGTCTCTTGCACCCATAGCACGAGACCGTGAAGGTCTCCTGCACCCATAGCGTGGGTCTTGGATTCTGTGGGTCTCCGCACCCATTATTTGGGGTCACCCCTGAGCTCCTGCACCCATAATGTGGGCTTGTGTAGGTGTTGAGTTCCATGGGGCTCCTGCACCCATAATGTGGGCTTGTGTAGGTGTTGAGTTCCATGGGGCTCCTGCACCCATAATGTGGGGTTGTGTAGGTGTTGAGTTCCATGGGGCTCCTGCACCCATAATGTGGGCTTGTGTAGGTGTTGAGTTCCATGGGGCTCCTGCACCCATAATGTGGGCTTGTGTAGGTGTTGAGTTCCATGGGGCTCCTGCACCCATAATGTGGGGTTGTGTAGGTGTTGAGTTCTATGGGGCTCCTGCACCCATAATGTGGGGTTGTGTAGGTGTTGAGTTCTATGGGGCTCCTGCACCCATAATGTGGGGTTGTGTAGGTGTTGAGTTCTATGGGGCTCCTGCACCCATAATGTGGGGTTGTGTAGGTGCTGAGTTCTATGGGGCTCCTGCACCCATAATGTGGGGTTGTGTAGGTGCTGAGTTCTATGGGGCTCCTGCACCCATAATGTGGGGTTGTGTAGGTGTTGAGTTCTATGGGGCTCCTGCACCCATAATGTGGGGTTGTGTAGGTGTTGAGTTCCATGGGGCTCCTGCACCCATAATGTGGGGTTGTGTAGGTGTTGAGTTCTATGGGGCTCCTGCACCCATAGCACGGGGTTGTGTGGGTCTCAGGCTCTGTGGGGCCCCCACCCCGTGCCGTGGGGTCCCCACCCCGTGCCGTGGGGCCGTGGGGCGGGTGCCGCGGTGCCGAGTGAGTAATAGTTTCCTGCTCGCGGCGCCATCGATCGGCCTTGGCCCGGGTTCGTTAGCGGCTTCGTTTGTGTAACGAGGGCTGGGCAGGAGCCAGCGCCGCTCCCCACCCCACCCAGTGTTTGGCTCCATTCCCAGGGTTCCCAGCACCCCGAAACCTCTCCGGGGTGTCCCCTGGGTGCTGGGGTGGCGGAGGGTGCTCCCCATCTCTCTTTGCTGTAACAACTCATTAATTACCCTGAAAAACCCAGCTGTTAATTGCTCTTGGGAGGTGGCATCGCCCCCTCCATCCCCAGCTCTCGGGGCTGGGTGCTCTGCCAATCCCTCGGCCTTAAAAACTGATTAATTAATTAATCGCAGGGAGGGGGAAACGCTGATTATCGACGCTGTGCCCTTCCCCAGCCAGCCCAGGCCCTTTATTTCCCCCTCATTTATTTAATTACAGCAAATTAACGCCGCCTTTTCATCCCGCCTCAGCTTTGTCCCCAAACCCAAGGAGAGGCCACTCAGGAAGGGGATGTGGGGACAGGGACACGGGGTCCCAGTGACACAGGGATGCAGAGATTTGGGGACATGGGGCCCCAGTGACACAGGGATGCAGAGATGTGGGGATACAGGGGTGTGGGGACAGGGACATGGGGGTGCAGAGATGTGGGGACATGGGGACACAGGGTTGTAGGGACATGGAGTTCCGGAGACACAGGAATGTGGAGATGTGGGGACACAGGCATGTGGTGACACAGGGATGGAGTGGGACAGGGTACCAGGGACGTGAAGATGCAGGGGTGTCAGGACACAGGGATGCAGGGATGTGGGGACACAGGGTTGAGGGGACAAGGACAAGGTTCCAGGGATGTGGGGATGCAGAGATGTGGGGACACAGGGACACAGGGTTCCAGGGACACTGGGATGCAGTGACATGAGGACAGGGTCACAGGGGTGTGGGGTCACAGGGGTGTGGGTCACAGAGATGTGGGGACACAGGGATGTGGGGACACAGGGATGCAAGGATGTGGGGATAGGGACACAGGGTTCCAGGGGTGTGGGGACACGCAGGGGAGGGTGTGACAGTCACCCGACATGCAGGCAGGGGGGTGACGGTCACCCTGACACACAGGTCACCCTGGCCTGGGGACACGGGTCACCCTGTCACACGCAGCAGGTCCCTGGGAGCTGCTGTCAAAGGCCAGTGGGGAGGTGCAGGCAGGATGCAGGCAGCAGGTGCAGGCAGGATGCAGGCAGCAAATGCAGGCAGGATGCAGGCAGGAAATGCAGGCAGTGGCATGCAGGCAGCACACTGTCAGCGGGATGCAGGCAAAACACAAGCAGCAGAATGCAGGCAGTGAGGATGCAGGCAGAAGGATGCAGAACACAAGCAGGAGGGTGGAGGCAGCACACAGGCAGCAGGATGCAGGCAGAAGAATGCAAGCAAAAGGATGCAGGCAGCACACAGGCAGCAGGTTGCAGCACACAGGCAGCAGGTTGCAGGCAGCACACAGGCAGCAGGTTGCAGCACACAGGCAGCAGGTTGCAGGCAGCACACAGGCAGCAGGTTGCAGCACACACAGGCAGCAAGTTGCAGGCAGCGCACAGGCAGCAGGTTGCAGGCAGCGCACAGGCAGCAGGTTGCAGCACACAGGCAGCAGGTTGCAGCACACACAGGCAGCAAGTTGCAGGCAGCGCACAGGCAGCAGGTTGCAGCGCACAGGCAGCAGGTTGCAGGCAGCACACAGGCAGCAGGTTGCAGGCAGCGCACAGGCAGCAGGTTGCAGGCAGCGCACAGGCAGCAGGTTGCAGCACACAGGCAGCAGGTTGCAGGCAGCACACAGGCAGCAGGTTGCAGGCAGCGCACAGGCAGCAGGTTGCAGCACACAGGCAGCAGGTTGCAGGCAGCACACAGGCAGCAGGTTGCAGGCAGCACACAGGCAGCAGGTTGCAATGCACAGGCAGCAGGTTGCAGGCAGCGCACAGGCAGCAGGTTGCAGCACACACAGGCAGCAGGTTGCAATGCACAGGCAGCAGGTTGCAGGCAGCGCACAGGCAGCAGGTTGCAGCACACACAGGCAGCAGGTTGCAATGCACAGGCAGCAGGTTGCAGGCAGCGCACAGGCAGCAGGTTGCAGGCAGCGCACAGGCAGCAGGTTGCAGCGCACAGGCAGCAGGTTGCAGCACACAGGCAGCAGGTTGCAGGACACAGGCAGCAGGTTGCAGGCAGGATGCAGGCAGCACACAAGCAGCAGGTTGCAGCACACACAGGCAGCAGGTTGCAGCACACACAGGCAGCAGGTTGCAGCACACAGGCAGCAGGATGCAGGCAGCACACGGGCAGCAGGTTGCAGTGCACAGGCAGCAGGTTGCAGCACACACAGGCAGCAGGTTGCAGCGCACAGGCAGCAGGTTGCAGCACACAGGCAGCAGGTTGCAGCGCACAGGCAGCAGGTTGCAGCACACAGGCAGCAGGTTGCAGCACACAGGCAGCAGGTTGCAGCGCACAGGCAGCAGGTTGCAGCACACAGGCAGCAGGTTGCAGCGCACAGGCAGCAGGTTGCAGGCAGCACACAGGCAGCAGGTTGCAGGCAGCTCCCCTCGCCCGCAGGACTCAGCCCTCGGGACCCCCGGGTTTGGGCCCAGCCCAGCGGTGCCCCAGGAGTTCCTTTTCCCGCCGCCGTTAATCCGCCGGATGGTTTTAATGGGATTTGGCAGCCGGGAGGGATAATCCAGCACAGCCCGAGCCGGCGGCCGCTGCCAGGCTGTGTGCAGAGAGCACTGCCCGCCCTGCCCGTCCCTTCCCGTCCCTGCCCGTCCCTGCCTGTCCCTGCCCATCCCTGCCCGTCCTGCCCGTCCCCGCCCGTCCCTGCCCGTCCCTGCCCGTCCCTGCCAGTCCCTGCCAGTCCCTGCCAGTCCCTGCCCGTCCCTGCCCGTCCCTGCCCATCCCTGCCCATCCCTGCCAGTCCCTGCCCATCCCTGCCCATCCCTGCCCGTCCTGCCCGTCCCTGCCCATCCCTGCCCATCCCTGCCCATCCCTGCCCGTCCTGCCCGTCCCTGCCCATCCCTGCCCGTCCCTGCCCGTCCCTGCCCATCCCTGCCCGTCCCTGCCCGTCCCTGCTCGTCCCTGCCAGTCCCTACCCAGCCCTCCGGCTTTCCCAGCATCTGCGAACATTGCACGCACCTTGCACGCACCTTGCACGCCCTTTGCAAGACACCTTATATGCATCTTGTTGGCACCCTGCACACACCTTGCACGCACCTTGCAAGGCACCTTGCACACACTTTGCACGCACTTTGCATACACCTTGTACACACCTTGCAAGGCACCTTGCACACACACTTTGCACACAGTTTGCACGCACCTTGCGCGGCACCTTGCACACATCTTGCCCACACCTTGCACACACTTTTCATGCAGCTTGCACGCACACCTTGCACACATCTTGCACACACTTTGCACGCACCTTGTACACACCCTGCACGCACCTTGAATGCACCTTGCACACACCTTGAATGCACCTTGCACACACCTTGCACACACTTTGCACGCACCTTGTGCCCCCTATGGTCTCTAGGGTTCGGGGGTGACCATATGGGCTCCCCAGTGTCATATGGGGCAGGAATAGGGTCTCTGTGCCCCCCATGGTCTATAGGGTTTCTCTACTCTCTATGGCCTGTAGGATCTATAGGGTCTATAGGGTGAATGTGCCCCCCACTGACCCCCTTTTCTCTCTTGCAGGGTGTTTAAGAAAGCCAGTCCAAACGGGAAGGTAAGGGGGGGGTGACATGGGGGGACACCAGGGTGATACCCCCCCAAATCATGCTGTGGGGGGCGGGCACGTCCCCAAATCCCAGAGATGCCCCATGATCTGCCTGAGCCAGCGGAAGGGGAAACTGAGGCACGGCGGGGGTGGGGAGGGGCTTGTGACCAGGTCTTGGGACATCTGGGTGGCTTCCAGGCTTTGGAGATGCCACCAGGTGTGGGGACATCTGGGTGGCTTCCAGGCTTTGGGGATGCCACCAGGTGTGGGGACATCTGGGTGGCTTCCAGGCTTCGGAGATGCCACCAGGTGTGGGGACATCTGGGTGGCTTCCAGGCTTTAGAGATGCCACCAGGTGTGGGGACATCTGGGTGGCTTCCAGGCTTTAGAGATGCCACCAGGTGTGGGGACATCTGGGTGGCTTCCAGGCTTTGGAGATGCCACCAGGTCTGGGGACATCTGGGTGGCTTCCAGGCTTTGGAGATGCCACCAGGTCTGGGGACATCTGGGTGGCTTCCAGGCTTTGGAGATGCCACCAGGTGTGGGGACATCTGGGTGGCTTCCAGGCTT
The DNA here is from genome assembly GCF_036013475.1 of Columba livia. Classification (NCBI taxonomy): domain Eukaryota; kingdom Metazoa; phylum Chordata; class Aves; order Columbiformes; family Columbidae; genus Columba; species Columba livia. The sequence continues at coordinate 1,726,378 of NC_088602.1, forward strand.
TGGAGATGCCACCAGGTCTGGGGACATCTGGGTGGCTTCCAGGCTTTGGAGATGCCACCAGCTTTAAGGTGCCACTGGGATGGGGTGGCACGTGGGGACGGCGGGGGTGATGGACCCCAGTGGGTGGTGACAGGGCCCCCTGTCCCCTCTGTCCCCCCCAGCTCACCGTCTACCTGGGCAAGAGGGACTTCGTGGATCACATCGATGTGGTGGACCCCGTGGGTATGTGGGGACATGGGGGGGACACTCAATTTGGGGGTCCCTCTGTCCTTGCTGGCATCTCCCCCTAACCCTGGGGTGTCCCCCTGTCCCCATGGTGTGTCCCCTGAGCTTGTGGTGTCCCCCTGTCCCCACCAGCATGTCCCCTAACCCTGGAGTGTCCCCTGTCCCTGTCGTGTGTCCCCTGTCCCCATGGTGTGTCCCCCGATCCCACAGTGTCCCCAGTCCTTGTGATGTGTCCCCTGTCCCCGTGGTGTGTCCCCTTGTCCCTGCCAGTGTTTCCATTGATCCCATGGTGTCCCCCATCCCCACAATGTGTCCCCTGTCTCCACGGTGTCCCCCGTCCTCACGACGCGTCCCCTGTCCCCACGGTGTCCCCTGTCCCCGCAGTGTGTCCACTTGTCCCTACCAGTGTTTCCATTGATCCCGCAGTGTCCCCTGTCCCCACAACGTGTCCCCTGTCCCCACAATGTGTCCCCTGTCCCCGTGGTGTGTCCCCTGACGCTGCTGTCCCTGCAGATGGCGTGGTGCTGGTGGACCCCGAGTACCTGAAGGAGAGGAAAGGTAACGGCTCCCGTGGCCCCTTGCGCCTGGGGACACCGGGTGACACCGCAGGGGGCACCTGGGTGGCACCACAGGGGACCAGGTCCTGCCTTGGGTGGCTCAGGTGACATTTTGCAGCCCCCTGGGGATGAGGGTCCCCGCAATGGGTGTCCTGGGGCTGTGTCCCCATGTCCCACCACGGCACCTCCTGGGAGCCACCACCGCATGCTGGTGGCACCGGGGTGAGCCGTGATGCCACCACAACATGGTGCCACCACACCATGATGTGACCCTGCCATGATGTCACCGTGGCATGATGTCACCATGCTGTAATGTCACCATGTAGTGATATCACCACACCATGGTGCCACCATGCCATGATGTCAATGTGCCATGATGTCACCGTGCTGTGATGTCCCCATGCCTGGATGTCACCACACCATGATGCTACCATGCCATGGTGTCACCCTGTCATGATACCACTATGTCACGGTGTCACCATGCTGTGATGTCCGCATGTTGTGATACCACCATGTCACGATGATAACACCATACCAGGATGTCACCATGATGTGATGTCACTGTGCTGTGATGTCCCCAGGCTGAGATGCCACCACACCATGGTGCCACCATGTTATGATGCCACCATGCCATGGTGTCAGTGTGCCGCAATGCCACCATGCCGTGATGTCACCATGTTGTGATATCACCATACTGTGAGGTCACCGTGTCAAGATGCCACCGTGCCCTGATACCACCATGTCATGATGTCACATTGACATGATCTCACTGTGCAGTGATGTCACCACATCATGCTGCCACCATGGTATGATGTCACTGTGCTGTGATGTCACCATGACATAATGTCACCACGACGTGATGTCACCATACTGTGATATTACCGTGCTGTGATGTCACTGCCCTGTGATGCCACCACACCATGGTGCCACCATGCTATGATGTCACCATGACATGATGTCACCGCGACGTGACGTCACCATGATGTGATATTACCGTGCTGTGATGTCACCGCCCTGTGATGCCACCACACCATGATACCACCATGCCATGATGTCACCATGCCATGGAGTCAATGCGTCATGATACCACCGTGTCATGATGCCAACTATGTCATGATGTCACCATGCCATGATACGACCATGCCATGATGCCACCATGCTGTGGAGTCCATGCATCATGATACCACAATGTCACGGTACCAACTACATCATGATGCCACCAAACCATGATATCACCATGTCATGATGTCACCATGCCTTGATATCACCATGCTGTGATGTCACCATGCCATGATACCACCATGCCAGGGTGCTACCATGTTATGATGCTACCCTGTTATGATGCCACCAAGCCATGCTGCCACCAAACCATGATGCCACTATGTTATGATGTCTATAAGCCATGATGCCACAACACCATGATGCTACCACACCATGATACCACCAAACCATTTTGCCACTATGTTATAATGCTAATAAACCATGATATCACCATGTTATGATGCCACCACACCATGATACCACCAAACCATGATGCCACTATGCTATGATGCCAATAAACCATGATAGCACCACACCACAATGCCACCAAACCACGATACCACCACACCATGATGCCACTATGTTATGATGCCACCACACCATGGTGCCACCAAACCATGATGCCACTACGTTACAATGCCAATAAACCACGATGCCACCACACCACGTCATCACCACCCCCTTGTCCCATTCCCCAGTCTTCGTCACCCTGACCTGCGCCTTCCGCTATGGCCGTGAGGACCTGGACGTGCTGGGCCTGACGTTCCGCAAGGACCTTTTCGTGGCCAACGCTCAAGCCTTCCCCCCACTGCCCGAGGAGAAGAAGCCCCTGACGCGGCTCCAGGAGCGGCTCATCAAGAAGTTGGGCGAGCACGCCTATCCCTTCACCTTTGAGGTAGGGTGGCAGCGGGTGACAACGGGGACAATGAGGTCCCGACCCTGTTCCTGACCCCCTGTTTCCTCCCCAGATCCCCCCCAACCTGCCTTGCTCCGTCACGCTGCAGCCGGGCCCAGAGGATACAGGGAAGGTAAGGTCCACCCGTCTTGGTGGCACCGGTTGGGGTCACCTCGCGGTGGGGTGACAAAGGGGTTCTGTGCCACCTTCTCTGCCCACTCCTGGTGTCCAGGCCTGCGGGGTGGACTACGAGGTCAAAGCTTTCTGCGCCGAGAACCTGGAGGAGAAAATCCACAAGAGGTGAGTGGAGAGGATCTGTCTGGGCTGGGTGGTGGCATCTTTGGGGTTTTGGTGGGGGCTGTGACCTGACGGTGGGGAAGGGGCGCCCTGGTTTGGTACCCATGATGGGTGAGATTGGACTGGGATGGATTTGTCCTTCATGATGGGGTTGGGATGGAGATGTCCTCCAGGCTGGGCTGGGATGGAGATGTCCTCTAGGTTGGGGTTGGGATGGAGATGTTCTCCAGGATGGATCTGGGATGGAGATGTCCTCCATGATGGGACTGGGATGGAGATGTTCACTAGGTTGGGGCTGGAATGGAGATGTCCTCTAGGTTGGGGTTGGGATGGTGATGTTCTTCAGTATGGAGCTGGGATGGAGATGTCCTCCATGATGGGGCTGGGATGGAGATATCGTTTAGGTTGGGATGGAGATGTTCTCCAGGGTGGGCTGGGACAGAGATGTCCTCCAGGCTGGGATGGAGTTGTTTGCTAGGCTGGGGTGGAGTTGGCATAATGATGTTCATCAGGATGGAGTTGGGGTGGAGATGTCCTCCAGGTTGGACCTGGGACAGAAATGTCCTCCAGGCTGGTATGGATATGTCTGGGTTGGGTCTGGAGCTGGAATGGAGATCTTTTCCAGGCTGGTCTTGGGAAGGAGATGCTCTCCAGGCTTGGGATAGGATAGAGAAGTCCTCTAGGCTGGACCTGGACTGGAGACGTTCTCTGAGCTGTGGCTGGGATGGAGATGTTCTCTAGATGAGCCTGGGGCAGAGATGTCTTCCAGGTTGGGCCTGGGCTGGAGATGTCCTCTAGGCTAGAGCTGGGATGGAGATGTTTTGCCGGCTGGTCATGGGATGGAGATGACCTCCAGGCTGGACTTGGAATGGAGATGACCTCTAGGTTGGGGCTGGGATGGAGCTGTTCTCCAGGCTCGTCCTGGGGTGGAGATGTCCTCGAGGTTGGGGCTGGGATGGAGATGTTCTCCAGGCTGGAGCTGGGATGGAGATGTCCTCTAGGTTGTGGTTGGGATGGAGATGTTCCTCAGGCTGGGGCTGGGATGGAGATGTTCTCTAGGTTGTGGTTGGGATGGAGATGTTCCTCAGGCTGGGGCTGGGATGGAGATGTTCTCTAGGTTGTGGTTGGAATGGAGATGTTCCTCAGGCTGGGGCTGGGATGGAGATGTTCTCCAGGCTGGGACTGGAGTTAGCATGATGATGTTTACCAGGATGGAGTTGAGCCAGAGATGTCCTCTATGTTGGGCCTGGGACAGAAATGTCCTCCGCGCTGGTCATGGGACAGAGATGTTCCCCAAGCCGGGGCAGTGACAGAGACTTTCTCCAGGCTGGAGATGTTCTCCAGGATTGGGATGGGTGAGGGATGATCCTGGGGTTGGGATGGACACCCCCACCACCCCAACCTGCCATGACCCCAGACCAGGAGAAGAAAGGGATTTGGCCCCAAAATGGGCCAAGACAGCACGGGCAGCGTGAGGGCAGCCGGACGCCTGGGTTCTCCTCTGGCCATGTCCCCCCCAACCAGGAACTCGGTCCGCCTGGTCATCCGGAAGGTCCAATATGCGCCAGAGCGCCCCGGTCCCCAACCCATGGCAGAGACCACGCGGCAGTTCCTCATGTCGGACAAACCGCTGCACCTCGAGGCGTCCTTGGACAAGGAGGTGGGTGAGGACAGGCTGGGGACACCGGTGGGGTGATCTCAGCGAGGACGTGGACCTCACTGCCCGCCCTGTTGTTCCTCGTAGATCTATTACCACGGAGAACCCATCAGTGTCAACGTCCACGTCACCAACAACACCAACAAGACAGTGAAGAAGATCAAGATCTCAGGTGAGGAACGGGGTGTCACTCCACACCCCGTCTGATGTCCCTGTGGTGGCCATCCCTGATGTCCCCGACCCCCGTGTCTCCATCTCTCCCCGCAGTGCGCCAGTACGCCGACATCTGCCTCTTCAACACCGCCCAGTACAAGTGTCCGGTGGCCGTGGAGGACGCTGAGTGAGTACTGGGGACATGGCAAAGGGACCTGGGGACATCAGAGGAGCCTTGGGGCTCTCTTGCCCTGGTGCAGAACCTTCAGAGCTATGGGATGGTGCATCCAGTGAGCAGGTCCTGGGGGGAGAACCTTCTTGGATGGCACCATGGGGGACATCAACCTCTGCGTCTCACCAGCTGGAGATGAACTTCAAGCTGGGGGAGGGGTGGAGATGTTGCTGTGCTGGGTCTGGAGTTGGGATGGAGATGGTCACCAGGCTGGGACTGGGACGGAGATGTTCTTCAGGCTGGGACGGAGATATCTCTGTTGGATCTGGAGTTGGGATGGAGATGTTCACCAGTCTAGATGAAGATGTTTGAGTTAGGTCTGGAGTTGGGATGATGTTTGCCAAGCTGTGACTGGGATGGAGATGTTCTTCAGGCTGGTCTTGGGAAGAAGGTGTTCTCCAGGCTTGGGATGGGATGGAGATGTTCTCTAGGCTGGGCCTGGAGTTGGGATGGCGATGTTCACTGGGCTGCATGGAGATATCGGGGCTGGGTCTGGAGCTGGGTTGATGTTCACCATGTTGGGGAATGATCTGAAGTTCAGATGAAGATGTTCACCAAGATGGGACTGGGATGGAGACATCCTCCAGGCTGGGACAGAGATATCTAGGCTGGGTCTGGAGTTGGGACAGGATGTTCACCAGGCTGGGATGGAGATATCTGTGTGGGATCTGGAGTTGGGATGATGTTCACTAAGCTAGGGTGGGATCTGAAGTTCAGATGCAGATGTTCACTAAGCTGGGACTGGGATGGAGATGTTCTGCAGGCTGGTCATGGGAAGGAGATGTTCTCCAGGTTGGGGATGGGATGGAGATGTTCTCCAGGTTGGGGATGGGAAGGAGATGTTCTCCAGGTTGGAGATGGGATGGAGATGTTCTCCAGGTTGGAGATGGGATGGAGATGTTCTCCAGGCTGGGGATGGGATGGAGATGTTCTCCAGGTTGGAGATGGGGTGGAGATGTTCTCCAGGTTGGGAATGGGGTGGAGATGTTCTCCAGGCTGGGGATGGGATGGGGATGTTCTCCACGTTGGAGATGGGATGGAGATGTTCTCCAGGTTTCGGATGGGATGGAGATGTTCTCCAGGTTGTGGATGGGGTGGAGATGTTCTCCAGGTTGGGAATGGGGTGGAGATGTTCTCCAGGCTGGGGATGGGGTGGAGATGTTCTCCAGGTTGGAGATGGGATGGAGATGTTCTCCAGGCTGGGGATCGGATGGGGATGTTCTCCACGTTGGAGATGGGATGGAGATGTTCTCCAGGTTGTGGATGGGGTGGAGATGTTCTCCAGGTTGGAGATGGGATGGAGATGTTCTCCAGGTTTCGGATGGGATGGAGATGTTCTCCAGGTTGTGGAGGGGATGGAGATGTTCTCCAGGTTTTGGATGGGATGGGGATCTTCTCCACGTTGGAGATGGGATGGAGATGTTCTCCAGGCTGGGGATGGGATGGAGATGTTCTCCAGGTTGGAGATGGGGTGGAGAAGTTCTCCAGGTTGGGAATGGGGTGGAGATGTTCTCCAGGCTGGGGATGGGGTGGAGATGTTCTCCAGGTTGGAGATGGGATGGAGATGTTCTCCAGGCTGGGGATGGGATGGGGATGTTCTCCACGTTGGAGATGGGATGGAGATGTTCTCCAGGTTTCGGATGGGATGGAGATGTTCTCCAGGTTTGAGATGGGGTGGAGATGTTCCCCAGGCTGGAGATGGGATGGAGATGTTCTCCGGGTTAGGGATGGGATGGAGATGTTCTCCAGGTTGGAGATGGGATGGTGATGTTCTCCAGGTTGTGGATGGGGTGGAGATGTTCTCCAGGTTGTGGATGGGATGGAGATGTTCTCCAGGTTTCGGATGGGATGGAGATGTTCTCCAGGTTTGGGATGGGATAGAGATGTTTTCCGGGTTGGGGATGGGATGGAGATGTTCTCCAGGTTGGAGATGGGATGGAGATGTTCTCCAGGTTTCGGATGGGATGGAGGTGTTCTCCAGGTTGTGGATGGGGTGGAGATGTTCTCCAGGTTTCGGATGGGATGGAGATGTTCTCCAGGCTGGGCTGCAGATGTCCAGGTTGGGGTTGTTAGAGGTGGGCTTTGGAGCTGGGGCTGATGGTGACTGTCCCCCCCAGCGACATGGTGGCCCCCAGCTCGACGTTCTGCAAGGTCTACACCCTCACGCCCTTCCTGGCCAACAACCGGGAGAAGCGGGGGCTGGCGCTGGACGGGAAGCTCAAGCACGAGGACACCAACCTGGCCTCCAGCACCCTGTGAGCACCCCAAAAACGTCCTGTGACCCCCCAAAAACCATCCTGAGCCCTGTGACCCTCTTAAAACCATCCTGTGCCCTCTGACCCCCCCAAACCATCTTATACCCTGTGACCCCCCCCAAAAAACATCCTGCACCCTGTGAGCCCCCCCAAAACCACCCTGTGCCCTGTGACCCCCCAAAACCATCTTATGCCTTGTGACCCCCCAAAAAACATCCTGCACCCTGTGACTGCCCCCCCCAAACCATCCTGCACTCTCTGACTCCCCCAAAACCATCCTGAGCCCTGTGACCCCCCAAAAACAATCCCTGGGGCTCCTGCATCCTGTGGCTCCCCCAAAACCATCCTGTGCCCTGTGACCCCCCAAAACCGTACCCAGGGTTCTGCATCATGTGAGCCGCCCCCCAGAAAACATCCTTGGAGCTCCTGCACCCAGTGACCCCCCTCAAAACCATCTTGCACCCTGTGACCCCCCAAAAACCATCCTGCGCCCAGTGACCCCCCCAAAACCATTCTGCAAGCCACTCCAAAGTAATCCCTGGGCCTCCAGTGCCCTGTGAAGCCCCAAAAAACACCCCTGGGGCTCCTGCACCCCCCAAAACCCACTCCTGGGGTCCTATACCCTGTGACCCCCCCAGATTGTCCCCATGCCCCCCCTCACTGTTCCCCCTCTGCAGGTTGCGGGATGGAGCCAACAAGGAGATCTTGGGCATCATTGTGTCCTACAAGGTCAAGGTGAAGCTGGTGGTGTCCCGAGGAGGGTGAGTTTTGGGGACCCCCCCTTCGAACCTCCTCTGGGGCTCATGGGGTGGCGGGGACACAAGGTTGGGGACAAGGGGGTGTCCTTAGGTGACTGATGTGTTGTCCCCTTTGTCCCACACCAGCCTGCTGGGAGACCTCGCCTCCAGGTAACCCCCCCAGACACCCCTAAATTGCCACTGCACCCCCTCCTCGGTCCCCTCCGCTGCCACCCGCACCCCACGTTTGTCCTCGGGGTGTCACCAACATTGGGGTCACCGTGGGCACCATGGCTTGGATGTGTCCCCAAGTTGGCTGGTGTGTCCCCCAAATCTGCTGCCACATCCCCCCAACCCTGCCCACGTGTCCCCCCTAATCCCACCAGTGTCCCCCCCCCAAAATGTGCTTGTGTCCCCCACAAATCTGCTGCCACATCCCCCTGACCCTGTCTACATGTCCCCCCCCAAATCCTCCTGTTGTCCCCCCCAAAATGCGCTTGTATGTCCCCCCAACCCTGCTGGTGTCACCCCCAAATCTGCTGTCCCATCCCCCTAACCCTGCCTGTGTGTCCCCCCAACTCTGCTGATGTCACCCCCAAAGTGTGCTTGTGTGTCCCCCCAACTCTGCTGGTGTGTCCCCCAGTCCTCTTGGTGTCCCCCCCACAACCCTGCTGCTGTCCCCCCCAAATCTGCTGCCACATCCCCTTGAACCTGCCCGCATGTCCCCCCTAATTGTCCCACTGTGTGTCCCCCAAAATGTGCTCTTGTGTCCCCCCAACTCTGCTGACATGTCCCTCGGTCCTATCAGTGTCCCCCTGACCCTGCCTGCATGTCCCCCCCAACTCTGCTGGTGTGTCCCCCCCAAATCTGCTGCCACATCCACCTGACCACGTGGCCATGTCCCCCCTAATCCTGCCAGTGTCCCCCCCAAAACATGCTTGTGTGTCCCCCCAACTCTGCTGCTGTGTCCCCCAGTCCTGCCAGCGTGTCCCCCCCCAACTCTATTGGTGTGTCCCCCCAAATCTGCTGCCAAATACCCTTAACGGTGCATCCATGTCCCCCCCAACCCTGCCCACATGTTCCCCCCTAATCCCGAAGGGGGTTTAAGCCGAGCCCAAACCACCAAGTCAAGCTTAACCAAGAAACATGATCACTATAACGACCATAACACCATTTTTAACCCAGCTTTGTGGCCCCCCCAGCTGCCTAAACATGGAATTTACTCTGCCCCATCCCCAACCCCAAATTTCCCCCCTCCAACCCCAAATTTCCCCCCCCCCAAACCCCAAATTTCCACCCCCGCACTGTGTATTTCGCAGCGACGTGGCGGTGGAGCTGCCCTTCACGCTCATGCACCCCAAACCCAAGGAGGAACCTCCTCACCGGGACGGTGAGTGTCCGACACCCCCCCACGCCATGGGGTGTGATTTTGGGGGGGGTCAGTTCTTTTTTGGGGGGGGGTCATTTATTTTTTTGGGGGGTCATTTCTTTTTTTTGGGGGGGGGGCAGAGGGATCATTTTGCTCCGGAGAGATTTTCACCCCCCGTTAAGCCGCATGGGGCAGCAAATCCCAGCTTTAAAACCATGGGGGTGTCCCCATCGCCCTCCCAAACAGTGACGGCGGGGGGGGGGGTCACATCTTGTTGGTGACATCAGTGACTAAACCCCGTCCCCTCTCTTCAGTTCCAGAGCACGAAGCGCCCATTGATACGAACCTCATCGAGCTCGACACAAAGTAAGAGATCATTAAAGCATTTGAATTTTGGACCCCCCCCCCCCCCCCACTAGGAAAACATTGACCCCCCCTGCGCTGTGCACGTCACCCCAATCGCACTTCTCTCCACCCCCCTTTCGCCACCCCCCCGCATGCCTTTCCAAACAATACAATGCAAACTAAAAGGAACAAGCGCAGTAAGACCCGCCGGGATCGCGTCGTGGTGGGGGGGTGTCCCCACGGTGTCCCCGCGGTGTCCCCGCATTGTCCCCATGGGTAGCAATGCCACAGCCACTTTGCACCCCCCCCCGTTAATCCCGGGCTTTGCGTTTGGGTCGGGATAAGTGGATTTTAAGTTGGGGGGTGTTTGCGATTCTTCAAGGGGCAAAGAGTTGGCAAAACTTGGAGGAATCAGCTTGGGGGGGGGGTTTAAAAGCCAAAAGCCCAACACGTGGGGACAAACCCCAGCGGTGGGTCCCCCCCCCGCTCCGATAAATCCCCCGCCCCCTTTTTGTCCCTTTTTGTCCCCAAACGTAGCGATGACGACATCGTGTTCGAAGACTTTGCCCGCCAGCGGCTCAAGGGCATGAAGGACGACAAGGAGGACGAGGACGAGCGGACAAACTCCCCCCAGCTCAACGACAGATAAACGAGCGTCTGTGTGTCCCCCCCCCCCCGGCCCGGGAACGTCCGTCGCGTTCGGCTTCTTGTTTTATTTTGTATAATTATTAATTTTGGATTTTTTCGGTGTTTTTTTTTAATTTCTACCTATGGATCGCCCGATGGCGACAGCAATTATAACCATCCAGCTGTGCCGTGTCGTCACTTCTCATCCAGATGTTTCCCCCTCCCTATTGTGGGGGGTGCTGGAGGTTTTGGGGGGGGGGGAGCGCAGCACCCCTCACCTTGTCCCCCCCAACCTCCCCATCCATCCCCCCCTTTCCTATGAGCCGCCTCTTTTATATCAGTCCAGGGAGGGGACCAGTTTGCTACTGGGGGGGGTTGCAGGAGAATTTTGGGGGGGGGGGGGGTGTTTTTTAAGCAAGCCAGCTCATGGGAAAGGGCACATCCCCTTTGTCCCCCCTCTCTTCTGGCCCTTTGCTGCATGTGTCCCCTTCCCCGGGATGCACGAGCCTGGCTTAACCCTTAGACCCTGCCTAAGACCTAAGCCTGGCTTATCCCCATCAAAACTCAACCTGCGGTTTGGAGCTGGGAAGACAGGTGGGTGTCCCCCCTCCCCGGGTCTTTCCCCCCCCAAATCCTCCTTAAACCCCCCAAATTTAGGGGTTTATTCGGTTTTGACACCCCTGGAGGAACCGGCTTCGCAGCCGGGTGACACCAGGGGACATGGAGGTGACACGTGGGGACGGGAGCTCCGTGTCACCTCCCGCACGGTGCCAGCACCTGGGGGGACTCCAGAAACACTTCTTGCCCCTACCCTGGGATTTCGGGTCCCCCCCATGGAGTTTGGGTCCCCCCCATGGAGTTCGGGTCTCCCCCCATGGATTTTGAGTCCCCCCCCCATGGATTTCGGGTCCCCCCCCATGGAGTTTGGGTCCCCCCCCATGGATTTTGAGTCGCCCCCCATGGATTTTGGGTCCCCCCCATGGAGTTTGGGTTCCCCCCCATGGATTTCGGGTTCTCCTCATGGAGTTTGGGTCCCCCCCATGGATTTCGGGTCCCCCCCATGGATATTTGGTCTCGCCCATGGATTTTGGGTCCCCCCCATGGATTTCGGGTCTCCCCCCATGGAGTTCGGGTCCCCCCCCATGGATTTTGAGTCCCCCCCATGGATTTTGGGTCCCCCCCCATGGAGTTTGGGTCCCCCACCATGGATATTGGGTCCCCCCCCATGGATTTTGGGTTCCCCTCATGGAGTTTGGGTCCCCCCTCATGGAGTTTGGGTCCCCCCCCATAGATTTTGGGTCCCCCCCCATGGAGTTTAGGTTCCCCCCCATGGATTTTGAGTCGCCCCCCATGGATTTTGAGTCCCCCCCATGGATTTTGGGTCCCCCCCCATGGAGTTTGGGTCCCCCCCCATGGATTTTGGGTCCCCTCCATGGATTTTGGGTCCCCCCCCATGGATTTCGGGTCCCCCCCCATGGATATTGGGTCCCCCCCATGGATTTCGGGTTCCCCCCCATGGATTTTGGGTCCCGCCCATGGATTCCCCCCATGGATTTTGGGTCCCCCCCATGGATATTGGGTCCCCCCCCATGGATTTCAGGTCCCCCCCATGGATATTGGGTCCCCCCCATGGATTTCGGGTTCCCCCCCATGGATTTCGGGTCCCCCCCCATGGAGTTTGGGTTTCCCCCCCATGGATTTCGGGTTCTCCTCATGGAGTTTGGGTCCCCCCCATGGATTTCAGGTCCCCCCCATGGATTTTGGGTCCCCCCCATGGAGTTTGGGTGGATATCGGGTCCCCCCCATGGATTTCGGGTCTCCCCACCCACCCAGAGGCCGTTCCTCACTATTTATTGTGCCGTCGCCGTTGTCACCTCAGAGCACCCCATGGGGACACAGTGACGTGTGTGTGTGTCCCCCCCCTCCCCCGTTATTTTTGGGTAAAGCTGTTGGGCAACGTGGTACTTTTAAATTTTATTTTTCTTTCTTTTTTCCTTTCTATTTTTTTGTAAAGTGGTTTCTTTGTACTTGGTCACGGGTACCTTGCTCCTTCGGTTTCTCCACCGTTATCTGTGATGTTTCCGTGTTCTGTCAAATAAATTATTCTAGTTTATTAAACTCAGAAAAAAAGGAAAAAAAATATATATATATAAAATATATATGGACAATTATTGGTTTTGCTGACGCAAAACAGGGGTTTATGTGGCATCTGATGGTGCTTTGGGGGGAGTACAGAGGGTTGTGACCCCCCCTTTCTGTTGCTTTCAACCCCAAAAATCAAACCCAGACTGATAAGAACAGATTAATTTGTTGCAGCGTCTCACGGTCCTGCTGCTCTGCTAAATTGATTTATTAATGATTAATTAAGGCTCCCAGTAGCTGCTGCCTGAGCCGAGCTCGGCGCTGGGACCCCCAGTTGGTCTCTGGTCTGTATGTACCTTGGTTTCCCGCCCAAAAAGCCTCTCTTACCTGGCTGTTTGGCCACCGAAGATGCCAGTTTGGCTTGTGTCATCCCAATGGGTGTGTTTGCAGCCTGTGAGCTTTGAACTGTTGGACAAAACACACAGATCGATGCTGAAATGTTGGAGGATGTGAACTAAACCTCCATTGCTGGGGGCGGTTTTGGGCCCCTCAGCTCAGGGCTCAAAATGGCGGCACCAGGGGCAGCAAAATCACCTCAGACACAAAATGGCGGCACCAGGGGCAGCAAAATCGCCTCAGACACAAAATGGTGGCACCAAGGGCAACAGAGTCACATCAGGGCTCAAAACGGTGGCCAGAGGGTGGTGGGATTACCTCACAAGAACGGCCTTGAGGTGCTGGAGCGAGTGGAGAGAAGGGAACGGAGCTGGTGAGGGGCTGGAGCACAAGTGTGATGGAGCGGCTGAGGGACCTGGGGGGTTCAGCTGGAGAACAGGAGCTGAGGGGAGACCTTCTGATCTCTGAACTGCCTGAAAGGAGCTTGGAGCCAGGGGGGTCGGGCTCTGCTCCCCAGGAACAAGCGCCAGGAGCAGAGGAAACGGCCTCAAGTTGCGCCAGGGGAGGTTGAGGTTGGATGTGGGAACAATTTCTTCCCCAAAGGGCTGTGGGGCATTGGAACAGGCTGCCCAGGGCAGTGCTGGAGTCACCATCCCTGGAGGGCTGGACAGACGGACAGGAGGTTCTCAGGACATGGGGCAGTGCCAGGGGTGGAGGAAGGGTTGGACTTGATGATCTTGAGGTTCTCTCCCAACCAAAATGGTTCTATGATTCTTTGGTGTCTTCATTCACGAGTATATCAAACCCCTCAGGGCACAACTTAAACCATCAGCTCCGAGAAGTTCCTCAGCAGGATGCAGACTGGATATCGCTCGTTTAACAAATATCTTATCGTGCACACCGGGTACTGTGCGGCTTTGCATTTAATTTCCTAAATCACGCCCGGGCCTGCTGTTTGTAACAGGAGCCTTGAGCTCCGGGTCCTCAGCACAGGACACACATGGAGCTGCTGGAGAGGGGCCAGAGGAGCCCCAGGAATGATGCGAGGCTGGAACAGCTCTGCTGGGGGACAGGCTGAGAGAGTTGGGGTGTTCAGCTGGAGAACAGAAGCTCCAGGGAGACCTTAGTGCGGCCTTTCTGGACTGAAAAGGGGCCGATAGGAAAGATGGGAACAGACTTTTGAGCAGGGCCTGTTGTGACAGGACAAGGGGTGATGGTTTTAAACTAAAGGAGGGAGATTGAGGCTGGATATAAGGAATTGTTGGCCCTGAGGGTGGTGAGAGCCTGGCCCAGGTTGGCCAGAGAGGTGGTAGATGAACCATCCCTGGAGACATCCCAGGCCAGGCTGGACGGGGCTCTGAGCACCCTGAGCTGGTGAAGATGTCCCTGCTCATGGCAGGGGGGGCACCGGGGGAGCTGGAAGGTCCTTCAACACGCATTATTCTGTTCTGTTATTTCCTGACAGCGCTGTCAGCAGCAGCGCTGCAACCACCAGCCTCTGGTGTGGCATAAAAGACTGGCATTACATTTTTAACTCTGCCCCCACAGTCTGTTTGGGCACAGGAGAGTGAATCACAGACTCACTTTGGTTGGAAGAGACCCTGGAGATCATGGGATCCAACCTGCTCTCGCTGCAGCTCCCGGCGTTGCCGCAGCTCAGAGCCGCGCACTGCAGAATGAACCCCCAAATTGTTCTTGGTTTGAAATCGTGTCTTCCCAGCAAGGGGCTGAGGAGGAACCAGGCAGAGCAGTGAGGATGGACACCCCAAAACCCCCCAGTTTCTCCTCGGAATGACACAGAGATGCCCGCGCATTGCAGGAGGTTCAAGTTCACGGCCAAGCTGCCCTGGTGGGTGTCCCAGGAGGATGGAGACGTGGAGCAGCATCGGGGCTGGACCACGCTGCTCCACATCCCTCCTGCGACCAGGAGGAGCCAGGATGGGGGGATGAGCCAAAAATCACCGATTTCTGAGCCTGAATTGAGGGACAGCCCCGCGGGGACGGCCCAGACCCCTCCCAACCTTCCCCACCAAGGGCAAACCCGGCTCCAGCAAAGCCGAGGTCGCCCCAGTCACAAACTGGACCCTGATCAGATGTTCCCATGTTAACAGAAGGTCCGTGTGGTGCAATTCCGGGAGCAACGTCCTCACCGCCAGTTCTCCATCGTCACCTTTAAAGGACATTCCCCCTTCTGTGTATCAGCCCCGTGTCCAGCAGCTGCAAGAACTTACTATTTCGGACATTTCCCGTCCCCTGTCAAAGCCGGTTCGAGCCGGCCAAGGCGGCTTAAAGTTATTTCGGGGAAAAAAAAGGGAAGTTTGGATGTGTACAAACTGCTGTTGCTCAAGTGCTGTATCTCTAGGAAGCCAAGCGAATTTCCTTCCCTGTCCCCTCTGTGCTGATGTGGGACGGGGTCAGGATAATGGAAGATCACCAGAGTGGATCACACAGGATCCCAGGGGGTTTGAATGTCTCAGAGCAGGAGACTCCACACCCGCTCTGGGCAGCCTGGGCCAGGCTCTGGCACCTCCCAGCACACAAGGTTCTGCTCATGTTCAGATGGAGCCTCCTGTGTTTCAGTCTGTGCCCGTTGCCCCTCACCCTGGCGTTGGGCACCACTGAACAGAGTCTGGTCCATCCTCTGACACCCACCCTGAGATATTGATCCATTGATCACATCCCTCTCAGCTTCTCTTCTCCAGCTCAACAGCCCCAGCTCTCTCAGTGTCTCCTCATCACAAAGATGCTCCAGACCCCTCAGCATCTTCGTGTCCCTCCCTGGACTCTCTCCAGTGATTCCTTGTCCTTAAACTGGACCCAGTTCTGCAGATGTGGCCTCACCAGGGCAGAGCAGAGGGGGACAACAACCTCCCTTGACCTCCTGGTCACTCTTGCTCACACAACCCAGGTACCGTTGGCCTCTTGGCCACAGGGCACATTGGTGGCTCATGGTCACCCTGTTGTCACAACTCCCAGGTCCTTCTCCAAAAGCTGCTTCCCAGCAGCTCAACCCCAACCTGTGCTGGTGCTGGGGGTGGTTCCTCCCCAGGGACAGGACCCTGCACCGGCTTTGGTTGCATTTCATAGAATCACAGAATCATTTTGGTTGGAAAAGCCCCTCGAGATCATGGAGTCCAACCATAACCCAGCCCTGGCACTGCCCCATGTCCTGAGAACCTCACCTCTGCATCTGGATGACACAGAGCTGTGGCTTTGACAGGTGACAGAGCATCCATTGCCACATCCCCCCACCGGGGGGGATAAGTTTAGGGTGTGGAATGGAAGAGCTTCTGCTGGGAGGAGACCTGGGAGGTGATGAACAGCGTGGAGCTTCCCCGTGGTGTTGTTATCGTGTGGAACAGAGGAGGATTCAGCCTCAGCACACACAGGCAAAGAGCTGTTGCCATGAGACAGCGCAGATCAGCTCAGCACATCCCAGTGCCGGCCTCCCAAAGGACAACGTGCACCCCAGTGCCCCATCTTCCCTCTCCTCAACCCCGCTCACACCTCAGTGTACACCCAGGAAAACGGGGAGCGCTTTGCATCCGTCCTCTGCGTTCCCATCCCAGAAATAAGCCTGAGAAGGAGCTTGAGAGTGCGAGGGGACAGCAAATCACAGAAGGGTTTGGGTGGGAAGGGACACTGAGTCCATGAGCAGGGACATCTGCACCAGCTCAGGTTGCTCAGAGCCCCGTCCAGCCTGGCCTGGGATGTCTCCAGGGATGGTTCATCCACCACCTCTCTGGCCAACCTGGGCCAGGCTCTCACCACCCTCAGGGCAACAATTTCTTCCTCATGTCTGGCCTGAATCTCCCTCCTTTAGTTTAAAACCATCACCCCTTGTCCTGTCACAACAGGCCCTGCTCAAAAGTCTGTCCCCATCTTTCTCATCGGCCCCTTTTAAGTACAGAAAGGTCACAATAATAATCATTGAATCATTTTGGTTGGAAAAGCCCCTCAAGATCATCGAGTCCAACCATAACCCATCCCTGTCCCTGCCCCATGTCCTCTGTCCAGCCCTCCAGGGCTGGTGACTCCAGCACTGCCCTGGGCAGCCTGTTCCAATGCCCCACAGCCCTTTGGGGAAGAAATTGTTCCCACATCCAACCTCAACCTCCCCTGGCGCAACTTGAGGCCGATTCCTCTGCTCCTGGCGCTTGTTCCTGGGGAGCAGAGCCCGACCCCCCTGGCTCCAAGCTCCTTTCAGGCAGTTCAGAGATCAGAAGGTCTCCCCTCAGCTCCTGTTCTCCCACCCTCCAAGATGCATCCTGGCTGCTCCCGCACAAGAACCCCCAGTGCCAGAACAAACCAGGGTCTCCCCACTTTGCAGGTGACACCCCCTCCCTTGCCCCGCTGCCACCCTCTCTCCACTCCCTCCTCCACAAAACACACTCGTTTTAAATATTGGAAATAACGAGCAGACAGTTTTCATTCCCCCAAGTAACACCTTGGTAACAGCGTAGGCGTTGCAGGAGTCATCGCCTGCTTTCCTCGGGCCCAGGAAATCACATTAGCTTGATCAAATTTAAACTTTCGGCTGGTGGGAAAAGAGCCAAAAGATACCAAGGTCCTTTTTTCTCGAGCGGGCGCTCTGCAGTTGGGGGAGGGTAAAGCTGCCAACAGGCCGGGGCTGAAAATGTCGTTCCTGTTCCTTTTTGCAAGGCTGCGACTTCCTGAGCGGTGGCGGCTCCTCGTGACACGCACACGAGTGACGCGATGTCCCCACCCCGCGGGGCGCGCGTCCTTCCCCTCGGCGCTCGGGGCCTGGAAAACAGCGGGTTAAAAAGGCCACAGAACAGCCCGTTTCCTCAAACGGCGCTCGCGCTTTTTTCGGCTGTTTCCTTCTGAGAATGCAGCGCGGACATGACACGGGTCCGCGATAAAATGACATCAGGATGTTCTCTGCTAGCAGATGCAAACAGTCCGCGCTGTCATTTGAAAGACGGGACACAGAAGTAACACAATCAAAGATGTATAGACACTTTACAGCCAGTTCTGTTCGCTACAAGTGTCTCAAAGCAGCATCCGCGCGCAAACAGGCGCCGCGCAGCCCACGCAAACAAGAACATTAACAGGAAACGCGCCACGTCCCAGCGAAAGTATCACCTACCCACGCTTCCCTCAGGGCCGAACCCACTCCCAGACGTGCAGGGAACCGTCGCTCGCCGCTGACAATACGGTTCTGGGTTTCTGCGGGTGCCACGCGTGCGTTGTCACCAGGGACGGGCCGTCGCCGCTGTCCGCTCCGCCCAACGCGTGGCCTTTGTGGATAAATATCGGCTCGGCTTCCCGGCCGGAGCTGTCCCAGCGCTGCGTGTCGTACACGTGCACGGTGCCATCGAAACCTTCAATAAAAGGGAATCGGGGAGGCCGCACTATTATTGTTTTGCTCTAGTCCTATCGAGCTCAAGCTCCTCTCCTGGCAAAACACAGAAACAAGGACGATGGCCCAGAGTGACAACCTGTGACAGCGGAGCTTCCAAGCCTCCGAGGAGCTTGTCTGGAACAGGCCAGACCCAAAAAGCCTGAAAATTTCCCGGTTTGAATGTGCAAAGCTCTGGCCAAGAGGCAGCTTTGCTGTCTTACCAGCGTGGTATCGCTGGCTCTATCAGGGCCAAGAATGTGGGGTTTTTGTTCTCCCAGGAGGGAAGCGGGAGCCCCCCCAGAACCCATTGGAGATGATTAGCTCATGTCTCTGCTCTAAATAATTGGGGTGTTTAGAGTGGGGTGAATTGGAGAGAAATACAGAGCAAAAGATCATCCAGAAAAAGAGATCTCTGCCCAAAAGCACGTACCTGAGACAGCAAGGCAGCCCTGCAGCGCAGGAGCCCAGGAGACGCGCAGGAACTCCGCGCCCGAGCTGGGACGAGGAAATCGGCATTTCACCCAAGCCAAGGACTCCGAGGTTTTCCTTACGTCCGTCAGGCTGAGGTGCCCCCCGCTCGAGACACGGGCGACGGGCCGGGAGCCGGGATCGGAGCCCTGAGCTGCGACCCCCATGCGCCAGCGCTCGCCACACGGCGCCCAGGGCACGGACGCGGCCTCCAAGGGAGCCTGAGCCTGCCGAACGTCGGCCAGGGAGAGCTGGCCCTCGGCACAGCACAGCAGCGCCGTGTTCCTGTCCAGGAACGCCACGTCGCTGAGCTCCTCGCTGGTTCTGGATGCTGGGAAGAAATAGAGGCGCAGATTTCAGACAGCACAAAGAGTGTTTGAGTGATTCCCCTCCCAAGAAAGGCCTTGAGGTGCTGGAGCGAGTGGAGAGAAGGGAATGGAGCTGGTGAGGGGCTGGAGCACAAGTGTGATGGAGCGGCTGAGGGACCTGGGGGGTTCAGCTGGAGAACAGGAGCTGAGGGGAGACCTTCTGATCTCTGAACTGCCTGAAAGGAGCTTGGAGCCAGGGGGGGTCGGGCTCTGCTCCCCAGGAACAAGCGCCAGGAGCAGAGGAAACGGCCTCAAGTTGCGCCAGGGGAGGTTGAGGTTGGATGTGGGAACAATTTCTTCCCCAAAGGGCTGTGGGGCATTGGAACAGGCTGCCCAGGGCAGTGCTGGAGTCACCAGCCCTGGAGGGCTGGACAGACGGACATGAGGTTCTCAGGACATGGGGCAGGGACAGGGATGGGAAATGGTTGGATTTGATGATCTTAAACGTCTTTTCCAACTGAAATGTTTCTGTGATTTTGCTCACTCGGGGATGAGGCGTGTGGGGACTGAATCGCACTGTGTAGGTGAAGGCAGCTGGTCTCCAGGATCCCCAACAAACCAGGCCTGGACTAAGCTCCTCGAGGTAAGGCAGGGCTGGTTTAACAAGGTTTAACAACCCTCCTCCCACCCTCACGGACCGATCACCGACTAACACACAGCTTGCTCAGAAGTTGATGTTGATTCCAATGACCCCAATGGGCCATCACCTCCCTCGCTTGGGACAACACGCGCAACAAACCCTCTGCAAACCCGTCTCTTTGCACTGAAACCATCCACCGTGCTCTCGTAGGGCACAAATTTGGTGCGGAAGCTTGAGAAATCACCATCAGGGGGGCAGCAAGAAGCTGGAGATGGACCAGAGCATTGTGGCCTCTTTCCTCAAGTCTTTCTGCAAATACCTTTATACCTTTGGCACATGTCAAAGAAGACACCCAGTAAATATTCATCGCTTGAGGAATCACCTTTGGCTTTGCCCAAACGCCAGCTTTCCAAAACCAGACATTAGACTTGGCTTAAATACCTGCTGTGTAGACGTTTTTCCTCGATTCAACCTCCGTAACTCGGACGCTGTCGAGTCTCGAGCCGTGAAGGACCCACGGGGCTTTGGCCGAAATCGTTGCGATTTTAGCCCAAGGTTGGCCAGCGTCGTTTTCTGCAGCGATGGCACCGACGGGTTTAATGACATCTATTCGACAGAGAGGTGAGCAGTTGTAAAGCACATCAGGAGTCACGTAATCCACAAGATTAAGCCGTTTCACAGCCTCCTAAAGCTAAAAGCGACCTACTAAACCCATAAGAAACCCAATTATGACCAATCCCCCCACTCCAGAATAAACCCACTCTTTCCAAAACATCCAGCACATATCAACAACAAGCCATTTAAAAATCTAGCAGAACGCGCGGAAAGTTGCGAAGCAACATGTTTATTGTCAATTAAGAAGAATAAGGATGCTCGCGTTAACATTTTGCACTTCCTTTCTGGTGGTTTCGAAGTGTTTCACAACAGGAGACAAAGCAACTACACTCTTTTAGAAGCAGGCAGACGTGGGCTTGGAGAACTGAGGTGGTTCGTGATATATCGTGAAAGTTGATGTGTGAAGTGCTTTATTTCTAACGCTTGCAGTTATTAAGAGAATATTATGTCAACTATATGATTAGGGGTTTTTTTTTGGTATGAGTAAGAGCTCTTAAATAAGCGGAAAGCTGCTGACAGGTGTAAATCCACCACTGGAGCAGAGGAAACGGCCTCAAGTTGCGCCAGGGGAGGTTGAGGTTGGATTTAGGAACAATTTCTTGCCCAAAGGGCTGTGGGGCATTGGAACAGGCTGCCCAGGGCAGTGCTGGAGGGGTTGAAAATACACATAGATGAGGTTCTCAGGGACACGAGGCAGTGCCAGGGGTGGCTTTGATCATCTTAAAGGTCTTTTCCAACCTAAATGATTCTGTGATCCTGTCATTTTACACCCAGGGAGAAGGGGAAGTTGGAGGAGCCTGACGCAAGGACTGAATCGAGAAACTACTCGCGCTCAGAAACACGTTTCCTTACCCGAATCCTCCGCTGACACCTGCCAGACCCGCAGGGAGCTGTCGGGGGGGCCGCTCGTCACCAGCAAGCTGAGGAAACACACAAAAACCCCCCCAAAAAACTCTTCAGGAGCAGAGAACAACCCTTTTCTTCCCCCAATCCGATGAGCACGGCTGTGCTCCGCCACTCCCGCTGCATGGAGCAGAGATGGGGCTGCAAGGACCATAATCCCACAACTCCTCACAACAGGGCGCTTTACACAGCATTTAACACACAACGGCATTTAATTAGCACATTTTCCAAAAGCGCTAGACTAGGAACGTCGCAAAGAGCCCCGAAGCAGCAACAGGGGCTCGTGTAGGAGGGGAAAAGCGAAGGAGTGAAGTGAATCAGCCGGAGGGAAGCGTGTCGGCTTGGTCTACAACCCACAGCAGGAAACAAAAAACCTTCAGAACATGCGCACGCAGGGATGGAAAAGGCAGAGCTGGGAAGCTCCACATGCCCCGCCGCCCCAAAACGGGGTAGGGAGGGATCCCTGCTGAGTCAGCACCAACGCCAGCACCCCAAGGGTTCAAATTATCCAGCAGCGGCTTCGGTCTCCCTGCCAGCCCCCCCAAAAACACACCATTGCAGCTTTCGGTACGGCAACAGTGGGGTGCCCTGTGTTTTGCTGAGCACCCCGATAAACGGCTCCTCTGCAAAGAGCAGGATGGGGCTCTGGGATGAATGTTACATTTCACCGGCTGGTAAATCCTCACCCAGACTCACGCTGCTCTCGGAGCTGGTGGGATTGACCAGTTGGGTTGGGAAGAAGCAAAAGGAGCTTGATCGCAGTGGACAAGCCCCCTCGCCACCTCCTCGAAGGAAGATGCGCCAGGGGGTCAGTGGGACATGAGGCAAAGGTTCTTCCCCAGAGGTGCTGGACACTGAACAGGCTCCCAGGGAGGTGTCACGGCCCAACCTGACAGTGTTCAACAAGAGACTGGACACCGTCCTCAGACACACGGGTGACCTGTGGGGTTGTCACTGCAGGGACAGACGTTGGACTCCATGATCCTGTGGTCCCTTCCAGCTCAGGACATTCTGTGATTCCACAATCCTGTGGCCATACCTGGTGTCCGGAACGTGTTTCAGGCCGTACACCGGGCGGTTTGAAAATGCACCGCATTCCACCTTGAAATCTCTCTCTGGACACAGGCCCTGGAAATCAAGAGGCAAAATCATTTCTTCGCACTTAATGGTGCAGAACTTGGTGCGGTCAGTTATCACAGAAATAAAAGACAGAGAGACGAGACATGTTCTTGCTTGGGAAAGCTCGTGCTTGTCCAGAAACACCCACAATGCTCTTTACAACTGCCTGAAAGGAGCTTGGAGCCAGGGGGGTCGGGCTCTGCTCCCCAGGAACAAGCGCCAGGAGCAGAGGAAACGGCCTCAAGTTGCGCCAGGGGAGGTTGAGGTTGGATGTGGGAACAATTTCTTCCCCAAAGGGCTGTGGGGCATTGGAACAGGCTGCCCAGGGCAGTGCTGGAGTCACCAGCCCTGGAGGGCTGGACAGACAGACATGAGGTTCTCAGGACATGGGGCAGGGACAGGGGTGGAGAACGGCTGGACTCAATGATCTTGAGGGGCTTTCCCAACCAAAATGATTCTATGATCCTATGATTCTGTTATGGCAATCTATTTCTCAATTATGTCCAAAATTAATTTGTCACCTTCACGTGATTCAAAGATTATGGTTTTTCCTACGAGATAAGTCCATGACTCCCTTAATTGCACATTTATTTGTCCTCTCCAGGCTGGATTACTCAGCTCCTGAGCTCCTCGGGTCTCACTCATGGTCTGTAACAGCTGAACCTCTCACGGGCTGCAGCGAGGGCTGATGAGCGGTCTGAGCGTCCCTACCATGGACCAGGAGCAGAGGGAGGAGATCCCCTGGGATTAACTTTGAGCTTGTCCTGTGCAGGGACAGGAGCTGGACTCGATGATCCTTGTGGCTCCCTCCCAACTCAGGACATTCTGTGATTCTGCGATTTCAACAGGAGCTACAGGACTGAAGGATCACAAAACAGTTAAAGCAAAAACAACATACAGAGAAAGCTCCTGCCAAGAGCTCTGATGGGGCTTGTTGCCATCTGCGCACATCTGGCTCAGGAGCTCTCACTCACCCAGTGACCAAGCTCCGCTTTCTGCTTCAGTGTAGGCAGCACACACCCACGGGCCACCCTCGCTGCTCAGCAAGTCCCTTCTCCGTTCATCTGTGCATCCCCATCTGTCCTATTTCCCCAAAAAACACTGTAATTGACACATCTTGGAGGAGACTAAGAGACCTCATCGTGGCTACAGCTTCCGCACAAGGGGAGGAGGAAGCGGAGGTGTCGAACTCTTTAGTGACCGATGACAGAGCCCAGGGAACGGCAGAAGATGCACCAGGGGGTCAGTGGGACATGAGGCAAAGGTTCTTCCCCAGAGGTGCTGGACACTGAACAGGCTCCCAGGGAGGTGTCACAGCCCAACCTGACAGTGTTCAACAAGAGACTGGACACCGTCCTCAGACACACGGGTGACCTGTGGGGTTGTCACTGCAGGGACAGCAGTTGGAACCGATGATCTGTGGGTCCCTCCAGCTCAGGGCATCCTGTGATTCTGTGATGTGGAGGTGAAGTTTTCACAGCACAAGCTGCCCACAGAGCAGAGGGATTACAGGACTTGACTTCCAACTTGCGCCACATCACCCGGACAGCAGCCGGGTGAATTACGTGCTTTACCTTTCAACCAAACCTGCTGTAACTTGGCCAAGTCCTTGTCAGAGCAGCACAGACCAGGTAACAGCTTGTGAAGCCCAGCACAGCTCGGTCTCTGAAGACACGAGGCCACGGGGGACAGAGGGACCTGGTGCCACCCCGGCTGCGCCACCCACCTGTGTCTCCTTCGCCTGCAGCGTTGGCGGCGGGAGCAGCTGCAGGATCTCGTTCCCACCGGAGTCCTCATACCCGGCTACACAGACACCTTGGAGGTGGGGATGAAAGAACATGGACGTGGTGAAGGACACCCCACCCTCCCTGAGCCAGACCCCAGGTCCATCCCAAACCCTGCACCCAGCCCAGGGTGATACAGGGCCCGATGAGAAAGACGGGGACAGACTTTTGAGCAGGGTCTGTTGTGACAGGACAAGGGGTGACGGTTTAAACTAAAGGAGGGAGATTGAGGCTGGATATGAGGAATTGTTGCCCTGAGGGTGGTGAGAGCCTGGCCCAGGTTGGCCAGAGAGGTGGTAGATGAACCATCCCTGGAGACATCCCAGGCCAGGCTGGACGGGGCTCTGAGCAACCTGAGCTGGTGAAGATGTCCCTGCTCATGGCAGGGGGGGCACTGGGGGAGCTGGGAAGGTCCCTTCAACCCAAACTAGTCTGTGATTCTATGATTCTATGAACCCCGGTACAGCCCCAACCCCTCACCCCCACTCCTGGGGTCCCACCCTGCACCTCGGCCACCCCCGGTCTCCCTTCTCCCCCCCTCCCCGTGGTCATTTCCCATTTCCCCCGCCCCACACTCACGGTTCCCCCGGGCCCATTCGATGACGCGGGTGGGCGCCTGGAGCTCGAAGGTGTGAAGCTCCTCGTACCTGCGGGGAGGAGCGGGAGATCAGGGGGGCCCGGGGGGCGGCGATGGAGCCGGGGGGGAAGTGATGGGCCCGGGGGGGCGGCGATGGGGCGGGGGGGGAGCGATGGGGCCGGGGGGCAGCGATGGGGCCGAGGGGCAGCGATGGGGCCGGGGGGCAGCGATGGGGCCGAGGGGCAGCGATGGGGCCGGGGGGAGAGCGATGGGGCCGGGGGGCAGCGATGGGGCCGGGGGGCAGCGATGGGGCCGGGGGGCGAGCGATGGGGCCGGGGGGCAGCGATGGGGCCGGGGGGCAGCGATGGGGCCGGGGGGCGAGCGATGGGGCCGGGGGGCGGCGATGGGGCCCGCGGTTGCCTCACATTCGCAGTGACTGGATCAGCCATTCGTCCGCCGCCTCCTCCTCGCCGCCCGCCATCTCCATGGCAACACCGCCCGGCGCGCTCGTGACGTCACGCAGCGGCGCGCCCGTGTGACGCGTACGGGAGGCGGGGAGGGTCAAAAGAGGTGGGAAAGCGTTTGGGCGGCGCTGATTTAAAGGGGGAACAAAATCCTGGGGGTTGAGGGGGAAATTTGGGGTTTTCCGCTGGTTTCGGGCGCTGAGCAAGCGGCGGGGTCGCCCGGAGGAGCCGGGGAGGGGGATGTGGGTGTGCGGAAGGGGACCGGGCGCCTGGTGTAACAGACACACGGCGCTGCTTAGTGCGAACCGGTGTAACGGAGCGACAATGAATAACGAATCATCGAAAGGATAATATACGTGATAAAGAAGAATAAAAGTAATAATAAATAATAAAAATGAGAAAAATAATCAAGTAAAATAATGAAAATAAAATAATAGTAAATAGTAAGAAGTAATAATAAATTAGAAATGATAACGAAATACAAAACAATAATAAAAATAATAAATAAAAATGATAAAAGTAATTGGGGATAAAACAATAATTAAATAATAAATAATAAGAATTACATAAGAAAGATAATGAAATAGGATAATAAAGTCAAAATAATAATAAATTATAAATTATAAAATAATAGTAAATAGCAATAAATAATAATAATTTAGAAATGATAATAAGGAAATCAAACAATAAAATTAAAACAATAATAATAAACAATAAATGACAAAATAAATGAAAATAAAACAATAATTAAATAAGAAATACTAAGAAATACATAATAAAATAAAATAATAAAACATAAAATGAAATAGTACATCATAATACATAGTAATACATCGTAATACATATTTATACATAGTAATAAATAATAGTAAATAATAATAAATTATAGTAAATAATAATAATAAATAATAGTTAATAATAATAATAATAATAATAACAATAATAATAATAATAATAATAATAATAATAATAATAATAATAATAATAATAATAATAATAATAATAATAATAAATTATAGTAAATAATAATAATAATAAATAGTCAATAATAAGTAACGGTGAATGGCTGGGTTAACGGGTGGTCTGGATGATCTCCAAGGTCTTTTCACCCCAGAGGTTTCCCTGCCCCTGTGTGCGGGGCCGGCAGCGAGAACACCGTCAGGTCCCATTCTAACACACCTTCTGACACTCTGACACGCGGCTCTGACACGCGGCTTCACGTCTGGCTTTGTAATTACAGCCCACGTAGTAACTGCAGAACCGTAGGGAATACGTGATCCTCTTGTCACAGAATGTCCTGAGCTGGAAGGACCCACAGATCATGGGTTCCAACGTCTGTCCCTGCAGTGACAACCCCACAGGTCACCCGTGTGTCTGAGGACGGTGTCCAGTCTCTTGTTGAACACTGTCAGGTTGGGCCGTGACACCTCCCTGGGAGCCTGTTCAGTGTCCAGCACCTCTGGGGAAGAACCTTTGCCTCATGTCCCACTGACCCCCTGGCACATCTTCTGCCATTCCCTGGGTCTGTCACTGTCACTAAAGAGTTCGACACCTTCGCTTCCTCCTCCCCTTGTGAGGCAGAAACCTGCGTTTTATCAAATACACAGAAATATCCACAAGTGGGCACGGTGATAAATTCAGACACCCCTTATGCCAGTGACTCTGTATAATGTGGTGATTACACACTGGATCCCACCTAAACGTTATCTAAGCTTTCACAGGATCCCAGAATGTCAGGGGTTGAAGGGCCCTGGAAAGCTCATCCAGTGCAATCCCCCCATGGAGCAGGAACACCCAGATGAGGTTACACAGGAAGGTGTCCAGGCGGGTTGGAATGTCTGCACAGAAGGAGACTCCACAACCCCCTGGGCAGCCTGGGCCAGGCTCTGCCACCCTTACCGGGAACAAGTTGCTTCTCATATTCAAGTGGAATCTTTTGTGTTCCAGTTTGCACCCATTTCCCCTTGTCCTACCACTGGTTGTCACTGAGAAGAGCCTGGCTCCATCCTCCTGACACTCACCCTTTAGATATCTGTAACCATGAATGAGTCACCCCTCAGTCTCCTCTTGTCCAGCTCCAGAGCCCCAGCTCCCTCAGCCTTTCCTCACACGGGAGATGCTCCACTCCCTCCAGCATCTTGGTGGCTGCGCTGGACTCTCTCCAGCAGTTCCCTGTCCTGCTGGAACTGAGGGGCCACAACTGGACACAATATTCCAGGTGTGGTCTCCCCAGGGCAGAGCAGAGGGGCAGGAGAACCTCTCTGACCTACTGACCAGCCCCTTCTAATACACTTTTCCTTTTTAACAACATGTCATTCTTAGATATTTCACTTTTTCCTGTGTATCACCTCATCGACTCTGGTTTCCCATGCCCAGAGGATCCTGCTCTAAGCCGGGATTGCAAAGCTGGGCCTATTTCATCCATACGTTCATCTCCATTTCTCTCCAGCACAGACTCAAAGGGTCGGTGCCACTAACTTGCTTCTATCTACAAACTGTTAACAGCAACACTTGGGGATCAGCGGTGACATTTGGCAGTTTATTACGGATTATCGTGCTTTTCTCTGCCTTCTGTCCGGATTTAGCCGGCGTTGGGAAGCAAGCTGTGTCTGTTTTCCGTGTGTTTTCTGTCACGCTGCAAGGTGGCAGCCTCCGGCTTCCGAGGCGGCTCCGGAATAACCAGAAAAACGTCTTGTTTTTACAGAAATACATCCAAATGTGAATCTCGTACTCTGTGCGCTGCCCCTCGTTTGTCAGCGTCGGTCACTCAGGGGTTGTCGCAGGGTGATGGAGACGCTCGGGGTGGTTTTGTGGGGTGGTTTCTGGGGTTCCTGCTGTGCTGGAGAGGTGGGTGGACATGGTGGGTGACGTGACGGGTTCAGGCTCGGGTTGCGCTGTCTGGGCTCCGTGCTCGGGGCTAATTCAGGGATGTCGGGAGAGACGGGAGCGAGAAGCAAGGGCAGAAGCGTGGTGAAAACACGGCTGGAAAGCCAGAGCCCTTCAGCTGAGACGCTGCTCTGGAAGCAGAAACCGGCACTGGTTAATGTGAGAAGCACTTCGCCTCACCTGTGGTTATTTTTCCAAGATAATCCACTTTGCTGCTTCAAGATACATTGGTATTAGAACTGTTCTGAGAAAGGATGGAGAGAATCATAGAATAGTTGGGGTTGAGGGACCTTCCCAGCTCCCCCAGTGCCACCCCTGCCATGAGCAGGGACATCTTCACCAGCTCAGGTTGCTCAGAGCCCCGTCCAGCCTGGCCTGGGATGTCTCCAGGGATGGTTCATCCACCACCTCTCTGGCCAACCTGGGACAGGCTCTCACCACCCTCAGGGCAACAATTTCTCCCTCATGTCCAGCCTGAATCTCCCTCCTTTAGTTTAAACCATCACCCCTTGTCCTATCACAACAGGCCCTGCTCAAAAGTCTGTCCCCATCTTTCTCATCAGCCCCATTTAAGTCTGGAAATGCTGCACTAAAGTTTCCCTGGAGCTTCTCTTCTCCAGCTGAACACCCCAACTCTCTCAGCCTGTCCCCCAGCAGAGCTGTTCCAGCCTCGCATCATTCCTGTGGCTCCTCTGGCCCCTCTCCAGCAGGTCCATGTGTGTCCTGTGCTGAGGACCCAGAGCTGGACCAGCACTGCAGGGGGGTCTCACCAGAGCGGAGCAGAGGGGCAGAATCCCCTCCCTGCACCTGCTGCTCACGCTGCTGGGGATGCAGCCCAGGACACGGGTGGATTTCTGGGCTGCAAGCGCACGTTGCCGGCTCATGGCCAATCTTTCACCCCCAGCACCCCCGAGTCCTTCTCCTGGGGGCTGCTCTCCATCCATTCTTGTCCAGCCTGGATTTGTCTCTGGGATTTTCTTAGCTCATAAACACAGCTGGGCAGGTACCACCTCCCAGCCCTTTTATTACTTAATTCCCTTACAGACCTGTTGGCCCTGAGTTTGTCCATCTCGGTTCACAAATGCTCACGTTAGTTTTGTAAAATAGCTGCTTCTCCCCAGGAACAAGCGCCAGGAGCAGAGGAAACGGCCTCAAGTTGCGCCAGGGGAGGTTGAGGTTGGATCTGGGAACAATTTCTTCCCCAAAGGGCTGTGGGGCATTGGAACAGGCTGCCCAGGGCAGTGCTGGAGTCACCATCCCTGGAGGGCTGGACAGACGGACAGGAGGTTCTCAGGACATGGGGCAGGGACAGGGCTGGGTTATGGTTGGAATCGATCTTGAGGTTCTTTTCCAACCGAAATGATTCTGTGATTCTAAGGATCTGCAATTCACTAAAAGCCTTGTCTCAACGATTCTTTTTATATACTGTGATTCAAAAAGCGTTGAGTAAACATCTTGTGAAGAACCCGAAACTTCCTGCTCTGCAGTTTTTCTTCTTTATTTTTCTTTTTTAATCTAAATCATATGACTGTTACAACACATTTGATAGAAACCTGTGAGGCTTGTTGAAGTGAGCTGGGATATAAAGCCACGACAGCACTTGAGAGTACAGAGATGTGGCACTTTGGGGGCTCAGAGCTGCGTCACCCTCGTGTCACCTTGTCCCATTAACTCATTTCTGCTCTGTGCACTAACTGCGGGACATGAACTTATCCCGAGGCGGATGAGTGGCCAAGTGAATGCGACGTTCTCCTCCAACAAGGTGTCAGAACAGAGAGGAGGAGAAATATCAAAGGAAGCACCTGAAAAACATCTTCTCTGCATGTTCTTGCCCTTTATCTTCATCTTCATCTTCATCTTCATCTTCATATATCTTCATCTTCATCTTCATCTTATCTTTATCTTCGTCTTCGTCTTCGTCTTCATCTTCGTCTTCATCTTCATCTATCTTCATCTTCATCATCTTCATCTTCATCTTCATCTTCATCCTCATCTTCATCTTCATCTTCATCTTCATCTTTATCTATCTTCATCTTCATCATCTTCATCTTCATCTTCATCTTCATCTTCATCTTCATCTTCATCTTCATCTTCATCTTCATCTATCTTCATCATCTTCATCTTCATCTTCATCTATCTTCATCTTCATCTTCATCTATCTTCATCTTCATCATCTTCATCTTCATCTTCATCTTCATCTTCATCTTCATCTTCATCTTCATCTTCATCTTCATCTTCATCTATCTTCATCTTCATCTTCATCTTCATCATCTTCGTCT
Source organism: Columba livia (assembly GCF_036013475.1). Lineage (NCBI taxonomy): Eukaryota > Metazoa > Chordata > Aves > Columbiformes > Columbidae > Columba > Columba livia. Next base: position 1,756,654 of record NC_088602.1, read on the forward strand.
TCATCTTCATCTTCATCTTCATCATCTTCATCTTCATCTTCATCTTCATCTTCATCTTCATCTTTATCTATCTTCGTCTTCATCTTCATCTTTGTCTTCGTCTTCATCTTCATCTTCATCTATCTTTATCTTCATCTTCATCTTCATCTTCATCTTCATCTTCATCTTTCCAGCTGGCCGGGGGAGCAAAGTGGGTGAGTGGGGAAAAGACAAAACCCTCCCTCACTACTGATAACTCGGCGTGGGTTTGAAATACCGAGGCCTGAATGGAGACAAACTCTGAAACAACCATTGAAATTGAAACAAAATAAACGTTTTAAGGCTATTTCAAAATCTCTCCAGAAAAGAAATACTTTAATCTCAAAATATCGAAGAGGAAAGAGTGAGAAATGGGAACATTTGTCACAGAATTACAATAAGAGGAATAGGCTGAGCTGGTTTGTTGTGCCTCAGTGTGTGGCTTTGCCAATTTACTTAAGAAAATACAAACTTGCTGGGTTTTATTTTTCAGCAGAGCGCTTAGCAAAGTGAAGGAGAGTTCTACCACCTTCGTTGCTTCTCTCTGCCCTCACTGGATCAGGTTTTGAGTGGCCTTGGAGATGTTGTGTGTTGGGAAAACAAGTTGTGGAGCGGCTTGGAGTGGAAATTGTTACTTTGGGAACTGATAAGGTCTTTAACGGAGGTGAAATGAAATGGTAATTGCCTACTGGACCTCTGAGCAGTCTTGAGTCTCAATGTTATGCAGTGGTTAATAGGATAAATGTTATATTTCCAGTTGCTATTTCATAGAATCATTTTGGTTGGAAAAGCCCCTCAAGATCATCAAATCCAACTGTTCCCACACTGCCCCATGTCCTGAGAACCTCATGTCCGTCTGTCCAGCCCTCCAGGGCTGGTGACTCCAGCACTGCCCTGGGCAGCCTGTTCCAATGCCCCACAGCCCTTTGGGGAAGAAATTGTTCCCCACATCCAACCTCAACCTCCCCTGGCGCAACTTGAGGCTGTTTCCTCTCATCTAAAAGAGCCTGAGGAATCCTAAGAGCTCTGATCTGCTCATCCTTGCCATTGGTGCATCCTTCCAGGTACACGCCAACGTGTTGCGGTGAGCTTGCCCTGGCCATGGGCAAGGTCTGTGTCTTTAGGCTTGTGTGTTTTCAGTCTGCCTCTCTGGACTCACAACACTCCGCCTAAAAAGTTCAGAGTGTCAATATACAGCCTGCAGGGTTTGCGAAGTCCATAAAGCAATGGTCTGGACTGCTGCTACAGCAGGTGTGACATACCTGGGGAGCGGAGATCGTAGAATCATAGATTCATAGAATAGTTTGGGTTGGAAAGGACCTTCCCAGCTCCCCCAGTGCCCCCCCTGCCATGACAGGGACATCTTCAGCAGCTCAGGTTGCTCAGAGCCCCGTCCAGCCTGGCCTGGGATGTCTCCAGGGATGGTTCATCCACCACCTCTCTGGCCAACCTGGGCCAGGCTCTCACCACCCTCAGGGCCAACAATTTCTTATATCTATGCTAAATCTCTCTCCTTTAGCTTAAAACCATCACCTCTTGTCCTATCGCAACAGCCCTGCTCAAAAGTCTGTCCCCAAAAAGAAGCAGAGATGGAAACCCGTGGGTGAATGTGTACTCCAGCTTTCTCCTAGAAAAACAAATATTTGTTGTAAACAGAAACAGGAAGAAAACCCGTTTATTTTAGTGAAGGCACCGTTGTTTTTTAAAGCTGAACAAACCCAAAACGAAGGTGAGAAATTTGGGAAGCTTGGCTTCCTGCGGTTAAAGCCGAACCAGCGACACGTGCGGCCGATCTCAAAGTGTTGGCTCTTTTCAACCCTCTGGGGTCTTTTCTCCTGCCCAGAGTCACTTCTCAGGCTTAATCCTTACACGGAGCTTTCCCCTTCTACTTTTCCCTGAAAAATATAATGTTAAAGTTAATACAACATATTCTACTCAAATGGAGGTCATCTGGTTAGTGTGCAGAGTCCAATGTTCTCAATTTTAAGGAATATACAGAGGAACAGTAGAACTGTTTGGAAGGATGCACCTCCAGAGAGTGAATATATATATTTTTTGGTGAAATTTGCAGCCACGGGATCCTGGGGAGGCAGGAGGATGAGTAATGTCAGGGGGATTAGATGTGTTTGTGGAGGGCGAATCCAACAGGACCTTTAAATATAACGGTTTGGCTGCAAATTTTGTCCACCAGCAGAACATCAGGACATCAGAAACACACAGAATCCCAGAATCCCAGAATGTGAGGAGTTGAAAGGGACCTGGAAAGCTCATCCAGTGCAATCCCCCCATGGAGCAGGAACACCCAGATGAGGTTACACAGGAAGGTGTCCAGGCGGGTTGGAATGTCTGCACAGAAGGAGACTCCACAACCCCCTGGGCAGCCTGGGCCAGGCTCTGCCACCCTCACCCCCAACAAGTTGCTTCTCAGATTTAAGTGGACCCGCTTGTGTTCCAGTTTGAACCCATTGCCGCTTGTCCTATCACTGGTTGTCACCGAGAAGAGCCTGGCTCCATCCTCCTGACACTCCCCCTTTCCACATTGATCCCCAGGAATGAGTCACCCCTCAGTCTCCTCTTGTTCAGCTCCAGAGCCCCAGCTCCCTCAGCCTTTCCTCACACGGGAGATGCTCCACTCCCTCCAGCATCTTGGTGGCTGCGCTGGACTCTCTCCAGCAGTTCCCTGTCCTGCTGGAACTGAGGGGCCACAACTGGACACAATATTCCAGGTGTGGTCTCCCCAGGGCAGAGCAGAGGGGCAGGAGAACCTCTCTGACCTACTGACCACCCCCTTCTAACCCACCCCAGGTACCATTGGCTTCCTGGCCACAAGGACCCAGTGCTGGCTCATGGTCACCCTGCTGTCCCCAGGACCCCCAGGTCCCTTTCCCCTACACTGCTCTCCAACAGCTCATTCCCCAACTTACACTGGAACCTGGGGTTGTTCCTGCCCAGATTCAAGACTCTACACTTGCCCTTGTTCTATTTCATTAAATGTTTCCCTGCCCAACTCTCCAGCCTGTCCAGGTCTCTGATGGCAGCACAGCCTCTGGCGTGTCAGCCACTCCTCCCAGCTTGGTGTCACCAGCAAACTTGCTGACAGTCACTCTATTCCCTCGTCCAAATTGCTGATGAATATATTGAATAACAGCGGCCCCAGCACTGCCCCCTGAGGCACTGCACTAGATACAGGCCTCTTAATTAACGTATGCTTTTCTCATTTATAATATTTGTAAAGTTGTAATGAAGTTCTTAAGTTGCATAGCCTTGGCAGGATTAATTTACATGCATTTTATCAAATCTGTTGTTTATAGACTGCTGTGGCGTTTAGGGCCCACACATGATGTTTTAACAACAAAGATGTCAGACTCAGGATACATTTCCTCAACTGCCTCTTCTTTTCTCCCCTGAATTGTTTTGTGGGTTATGCTAATGCTCTATTAAAATTTTGATTAATCTCGTTATCTCTCTAATCTTTGCATTATGTTCAGCGCTTGATTTCATCAGCATCTTGTGACAGCAACAGCCATACTTTAACTAAACTATTGACAGAAAAGAGTAATTTTCTGTGTGTTTTTATGTTCACTTGTCCTATGAGATGTGGTGGGCATTCTATGAGATGTGGTGGACCTTCTATGACATGTGGTGGACCTTTTACAAGATGTGATGGACCTTTTACAAGATGTGGTGGACCTTCTGTGAGATGTGGTGGACCTTCTACGAGATGTGATGGACCTTCTACGAGATGTGATGGACCTTCTAGGAGATGTGGTGGACCTTCTATGAGATGTGGTGGACCTTCTACAAGATGTGGTGGGCCTTCTGCAAGATGTGGTAGACCTTCTACAAGATGTGGTGGACCTTCTACAAGATGTGGTGGACCTTCTACAAGATGTGGTGGGCCTTCTACAAGATGTGATGGACCTTTTACAAAATGTAGTGGGCCTTCTACATGATCTGGTGGGCCTTCTACAAGATGTGGTGGACCTCCTCAGCACTCTATTAAAAATACAGAAATACACAGCGTTTTTTTCACTTCTTCCTCCCCAAAATCTCTTGTGTGACAGTTTAATCTCATCACTTTTTGTTCTCCCACAATAAACCTAAAAAACAAGGTCTCCATTGTGGTTGCCTTGAATGTGTTTGGGGGTTATTATCCAATAACCCACATCTTCCAGTTTTTTCTTGAGGACCATGAGTTTCTGAGCCCAAAGCTCTTCTCTGGGCCTCCCTGGGTGATCCCTACACACATTTGCTGCTCTTCTTTCATACTATATTTTGTATTGTTTCCCAGGGAGCTTTTTCTTGGAAAAGTCGATCTGATAAAACTGCACCAGCTTTGACGTAGTTTAGATTTAGCCAAATTCCTGGAGGATAGAGCAGAGGCTTGAACTTGACCCTCCTGCCTGGACACTACAATTTCTGCCACCTCATATTACTCATTTTGGGAGAAATATTTGTCCCAATGTAGACAAAACTCTTATTTCCTGACAAGGGCCAGTGTTTTGTTTGTACTTGTTCAGCTGTGTTGTTGTGCTGATGCCAGCTCTTGAAGCAGTCAGCCTGAATTCACTTCTATTTATGGGAACCCAGTGTTTTTCACCCTAAACTGTCTCTTGACATAAACCAAACCAATTTTCCGCAGGTATTCTGCACAAGCTCTTTGGGTTTATCCCCATTGGCAGCTTTCGACTTACACTGGGGGAGCAAAAACTACTGAGAAAGGAAAAAGATGTTTAGGAAACACCGAGAAGTTACAGTTTTCCAAACCCTTTTGAGAATGTGGTTTTTAAACTGGAGATGGGAGAACACACTTACTTCATTTGGAGGAGGACGAATGCTCTTATGGCGTTGTTTTTCCTGTTTTTTACGTCGACACCTATAACATAAAGTGCTCAGTGAACGGAACTTTAGATTTAATGCAGAATGAGACGCTTTAGTTCATGGATGAGTACCTTATGATATATATATATATTTAAATTGTATTCTCTGACATGCATATGTAAAATGATGGGAAAATAAGATTTGGAAATAAGTTAAAACCCGTCTCTTACCTGAGACAGAACAAATCACTGTGGGAAGGGAAAAGCACTAATTCTATCTGCTCTAGAGACTGTCAAATAGGGTAGAAACAACTAAATTGGTGGTACATGGGGCAGCTGGGTGCTCGATAGTCCTGCTGCAAAGAGCAGAACAAATCTCCCTGTTCTTTCTCCTACTTTTTGGCAGGATAAGTCAACGCAGCAAATGGGAAGCGTGTGGACGTGCAGATATCATGGAGGGGAAGGTCATAGTTCATTTTCTGCTTTGGGATTTTGTCTCCTGTCACGTTCCCGTTTTCTTTCAGTTGAGCTTATAAACCCGTTTGACCTGAGAAAAATGTGTGAAATGGTAAGAGGATAAAGGAGAATTTACCCTTCACACACTATGTAAAAATCTTTCCCTTTTTTCAACTTTTGTTCGTGTTCTTCAGTGAATGAAAAGAAGCGAAAATCAAAGGAAATGGTAAAAATAACATGGAATGAAACGTGCCAAAAGAAGAAGAAAAGTAAGAGCTGTTTCAAAAACACAAATCTAATGAAAAATTATCCCAAAGTCGGACAACAATGTTAATTTCAGAATTTCTGTGGAAAACTTTTTAAGAAGTGCCAGAAAGGATTAGAAACGATTAAGCTGTAGCTGCCATTTGTGGATAAGAGGCAGTTGTGGGGAAGGTCTGTTAACGGATTGGAGCATGTTTGGTGGCATTAGCCTGCAGATTGAAACAAGAGCAACTTGGTTTATGAGAAAAGTGGCCAACGTTGTGCTTGGAACTCATAGTGAGGCCTTTCAGGGGAAGTAATTGGTTAGAAAATGTGAAATGTGCCTCAGTTTTGCCAGGTGGTGTGAAGATTAGCAGAGCTTTACGTACCTATGAAACCACAGAGAAATGGCGTTCCTCTTGTACATCAAAAAGGCCGAAATAAAGAAGAACAAAAGTAATATTAAGGCAACTTTTCCAAATTTCTTTACGGCTCTCAACACTTGGAATGGAAGAGAGAAAGAGAGAATGTTACGCTCTGTGCACACCATAGAATCAGAGAACCATTTTGGTTGGAAAAGCCCCTCAAGATCATCGAGTCCAACCATTAACCCAGCCCTGTCCCTGCCCCATGTCCTCAGAACCTTCTGTCCATCTGTCCAGCCCTCCAGGGATGGTGACTCCAGCACTGCCCTGGGCAGCCTGTTCCAATGCCCCACAGCCCTTTGGGGAAGAAATTGTTCCCACATCCAACCTCAACCTCCCCTGGTGCAACTTGAGGCCGTTACCTCTGGTCCCGGTGCTTGTCAGAGGGACCTTCCCAGCTCCCCCAGTGCCCCCCCTGCCATGACAGGGACATCTTCACCAGCTCAGGTTGCTCAGAGCCCCGTCCAGCCTGGCCTGGGATGTCTCCAGGGATGGTTCATCCACCACCTCTCTGGCCAACCTGGGCCAGGCTCTCACCACCCTCAGAGCAACAATTCCTTCCTCATGTCCAGCCTCAATGTCCCTCTTTTACTTTCAAACCATCACCCCTTGTCCTATCACAACAGGCCCTGCTCAAAAGTCTGTCCCCATCTTTCTTCTCAGCCCCTTTTAATTCCGGAAAGGCCACACTAAAGTCTCCCCGGAGCTTCTCTTCTCCAGCTGAACACCCCAGCTCTCTCAGCCCGTCCTCCCAGCAGAGCTGTTCCAGCCTCGCATCATTTCTGGGGCTCCTCTGGCCCCTCTCCAGCAGCTCCATGTTTGACATATAAACTGTTAATCTGCTCAAAAGAATCATATTTCCGCAGTGCCAGTGGGCCCGTTACTGCCTGAGTCACTTGGTCAAATGAACAGCGGGAAGATCTGATGGTTCTTTGTCAGTAACAGAGCTAATGAATGAAGAAGGTTGTCAGCTGCTGGGTGCTGATGGCTTTGTGCAGTACAGCTGAGTGACCGCCTGGTATTTCTTAATCAGCCAGACAGAATGTCTAAAGTACAGGAAGGCAGGAGTACATCTCTCAGAGGTACATGCCGGGATCATATTTATTTATGTCCTGTCCTCTCAGGATTGGAGATCTCTGTTAAGAAGAGTGGAAGATTCTCCTAAGAGGGTTTTGATGAGCTCGTAAGACACCCATCATAAAGCATCTTGATGAGCTGTGCGCTGGCTGCTCGGCCCCTGCGCTTAATGGAATTGATCTGCAGTTGTTGTGGGTGTCCTGGGAATAGTCTGGTGGAGTCAGGCAGGGCAAGCACAACTGGAATTGTTCTAGACGTGTGGAAGGAACTTGTGATGCTGAGGGTGGTGAGAGCCTGTCCCAGGTTGGCCAGAGAGGTGGTAGATGAACCATCCCTGGAGACATCCCAGGCCAGGCTGGACGGGGCTCTGAGCAACCTGAGCTGGTGAAGATGTCCCTGCTCATGGCAGGGGTGGCACTGGGGGAGCTGGAAAGGTCCTTCAACCCAAACCATTCTATGGTTCTACAGAATGATAAAAAAGGTGTGAGAAGAGAAAAGAAAAAAATCTGAGATGGCTAAACGGCAAAGGATAAAGAGATCCCTGAATGAAGTCTGAGGTGATCTGAAAGTGTACGTGGAGAACTTCTGAACTTGAACAAAAATTGAATCTAAGACTGGTGATGTGATGTGCAGAGAGGTCCCACCTCATGGCACTTACAGTACAAAGAAGGCGGTGGCCCACTGTCAATGCTGCCTCCAAATCCTTCCAGCTTGCAGAACGGAGGGCGCCATCCAAAATCACAGTGACAATTGTTCTTATTGTTGCACACCTAAAAGAAAACACACCTTTCACTACATGAAAATTAAAGAAATCGTGACTATTTCCTCACGCCAAGAAAGGCCTTGAGGTGCTGGAGCGAGTGGAGAGAAGGGAACGGAGCTGGTGAGGGGCTGGAGCACAAGTGTGATGGAGCGGCTGAGGGACCTGGGGGTTCAGCTGGAGAACAGGAGCTGAGGGGAGACCTTCTGATCTCTGAACTGCCTGAAAGGAGCTTGGAGCCAGGGGGGTCGGGCTCTGCTCCCCAGGAACAAGCGCCAGGAGCAGAGGAAACGGCCTCAAGTTGCGCCAGGGGAGGCTGAGGTTGGATGTGGGAACAATTTCTTCCCCAAAGGGCTGTGGGGCATTGGAACAGGCTGCCCAGGGCAGTGCTGGAGTCACCAGCCCTGGAGGGCTGGACAGACGGACAGGAGGTTCTCAGGACATGGGGCAGGGACAGGGGTGGAGAACGGCTGGACTCGATGATCTTGAGGGGCTTTCCCAACCAAAATGATTCTGTGGTCCTATGATTCTGTTATGGCAACCTATTTCTCAATTATGTCCAAAATTAATTTGTCACCTTCACGTGATTCAAAGATTATGGTTTTTCCTACGAGATAAGTCCATGACTCCCTTAATTGCACATTTATTTGTCCTCTCCAGGCTGGATTACTCAGCTCCTGAGCTCCTCGGGTCTCACTCATGGTCTGTAACAGCCGAACCTCTCACGGGCTGCAGCAAGGGCTGATGAGCGGTCTGAGCGTCCCTACCATGGACCAGGAGCAGAGGGAGGAGATCCCCTGGGATTAACTTTGAGCTTGTCCTGTGCAGGGACAGGAGCTGGACTCGATGATCCTTGTGGCTCCCTCCCAACTCAGGACATTCTGTGATTCTACTGCCCTGATTTCGGGTCATGCTGCTGTGTGGGTCCACGGTCAGCCCACATTGGTGGCAAATGCTGAGGTGATGCAGAATTGAGCCTCTCTAACCCTCTTTAGATGCTCATTGGCTGATTTCTTATTATATGTTATTAATCCATGTTTGCGTTATTGTTTGGTAGTTTGGACCCATAGCTATGCTCCCCAACATCTCAAATTTGCACACCCATGTAGGTCGTGACAGTTTCCTACCCAAACATAGCGGCTCCATTTCGAGTAACATTTTTCTCTCTTCTGTGGAGATGGGGTTGAGGTTATTAGAAGCTTTCTTCACTCATTGGTGCAGCCCAAACCATACGGAGCAATCATTACTAATTTTCAGGCATGTGTGTTTAAGTTTGGAGAACTGCTTCCCAGCAAAAAAGTGCATTTTTTTGGGTTATAACCTTTCTCTCTGGAGACAACAATATACATGATTATTCCAGCTTCTTGAAGAACACAAGAACTTCTGGTGGGGACTGAGCAGAAGAAAAGCAGATCTCAGACTCTCCCAGTTACAGGTTTATAGACTGCCAGTAACTTCTCTAACTGGTCCTCAGAACTATTTCAGATAGAGCCAGGCTCTTCTCGGTGACAACCAATGATAGGACAAGGGACAATGGGTACAAACTGGAACACAAAAGGTTCCACTTAAATCTGAGAAGCAACTTGTTCCTGGTGAGGGTGGCAGAGCCTGGCCCAGGCTGCCCAGGGAGGTTGTGGAGTCTCCTTCTGTGCAGACATTCCAACCCGCCTGGACACCTTCCTGTGTAACCTCATCTGGGTGTTCCTGCTCCATGGGGGGATTGCACTGGATGAGCTTTCCAGGGCCCTTCAACCCCTGACACTCTGGGATTCTGTGAGATAAAGGACAAGTGGTAGAAAACCTTCCCAATATTCTCCTTTTGTGTCCACATTAATAGCCACACAGATGGGCTTATCTACAACAATATTTGTCTGGAAAGAGGAGCTGGCACCTTGAATGTGGTGTCATAAAAAATATCCACACATGCAATAATTCTGCTGGTATGAATGTTTGAAATGTAGTTTTATGTAAGGCTAAGTGCAGCCAATGCATAACCTACCTTCATTTTTCTGGTATTTGTAAGGAAAACAAAGTTACAGAACTGAGCTTGCATTTTTAGATCTCTCCAACTCACAGAATCCCAGAATCCCAGAATGTCAGGGGTTGGAAGGGCCCTGGAAAGCTCATGCAGTGCAATCCCCCCATGGAGCAGGAACACCCAGATGAGGTTACACAGGAAGGTGTCCAGGCGGGTTGGAATGTCTGCACAGAAGGAGACTCCACAACCTCCCTGGGCAGCCTGGGCCAGGCTCTGCCACCCTCGCCATGAAGAAGTTTCTCCTCAAATTTAAGTGGAACCTCCTGTGTTCCAGTTTGTACCCATTACCCCTTCTCCTGTCACTAGTTGTCACTGAGAAGAGCCTGGCTCCATCCTCCTGACACTCACCCTTTAGATATCTGTAAACATGAATGAGTCACCCCTCAGTGTCCTCTTGTCCAGCTCCAGAGCCCCAGCTCCCTCAGCCTTTCCTCACACGGGAGATGCTCCACTCCCTTCAGCATCTTGGTGGCTGCGCTGGACTCTCTCCAGCAGTTCCCTGTCCTGCTGGAACTGAGGGGCCACAGCTGGACACAATATTCCAGGTGTGGTCTCCCCAGGGCAGAGCAGAGGGGCAGGAGAACCTCTCTGACCTACTGACCACCCCCTTCTAACCCACCCCAGGTACCATTGGCTTCCTGGCCACAAGGGCCCAGTGCTGGCTCATGGTCACCCTGCTGTCCCCAGGACCCCCAGGTCCCTTTCCCCTACACTGCTCTCCAACAGCTCATTCCCCAACTTACACTGGAACCTGGGGTTGTTCCTGCCCAGATTCAAGACTCTACACTTGCCCTTGTTCTAGTTCATTACATTTCTCCCCGCCCAGCTCTCCAGCCTGTCCAGGTCTCTGATGGCAGCACAGCCTCTGGCGTGTCAGCCACTCCTCCCAGCTTGGTGTCACCAGCAAACTTGCTGACAGTCACTCTATTCCCTCATCCAAGTCACTGATGAATATATTGAATAACAGCGGCCCCAGCACTGCCCCTGAGGCACTGCACTAGATCCAGGCCTCAACTGGACTCTGCCCATTGACCACGACTCTCTGGCTTCTTCCCTTCAGCCAGTTCACAGTCACCTCACTCCCCGCTCATCCAGACCCACTCCCTCAGTTCAGTGTGAGGATGCTGTGGGACACTGTGTCAATGCCTCACTCAAGTCAAGGGAAATCACGTCCACCGCTCTGCCATCATCCATCCACCTCGTTATGTCCTCATAAAAGTCAATGAGGTTGGTCAAGCACGACTGCCCTTTGGTGAAGTCATGTTGACTGCCCCTAATGACCCTCTTATTCAGTAGTGCTGTCAGACACAATGGATGAAGCGTTACCATGTGGAAGTTGGTTTTCACGATATTTGAGGAACAAAGAAGAAAAACGGTAAATGTAACCACCAAATGCAGCTACGAAGAGGTGTGAACAGCCAGAGAAGAATCTGGGAGGACAGTCAGGAGTGAAAATGAGAATAATCTCTGTGCTGCTGAACCAGGAATGATTCTGGACTTCTAATGCTGCTTTTGAGAGACACATTTATATTTTGTGTATTCCATTCAAAGCATACGGGAATGTTTTCTACTCACCCCTCTGTTATGGCATTTTCTCTCCCTGCAATCGCTGTCGAGAAAAGCTGCGCTGACACACGTCCTGTTCACACATATCTGCAGAAAGAGGCAGATTTATTAGTGAAATGATAAAATGAATGATATCAGGAAAGGGCACTGACTGGTGAATAGGGGTAAAAGTAGCGAGAAACAGCCTGGCAAGTATTTTTAGCCATTTGTTTCATTCAAGAGTTTTCTTTCCCTCTCTCCAAACAAGCTTTAAGGGCCATAAAGTGAAGCTCTTGGGTTCCAGGTTCAAGACAAACCAAAGGAGAGGCTGAACAAACCCATTGAGGTCTACAAAATACACAGAAACCACGTCTGTGTCAGGGTCTCGGTAATTAAACAGTGAAAACGATCGAAGGCTGTACCCGCATTAGTCGGAAGTAATTGCAATTTAGTTATTTTTGGAATTAATGTTTGCGTTTGGTGGTGTGAAACCTGTGTCTCCTGAAAGGAGGACTCTACTGAAGCCAACATTGAGCAGCTCCTTCCCTTTTGGTGGAACTCAGCACCTCTGTTTTTGTTAGAAATATTTTCCTTGCCATGTAATAGCAGGGAACTCCTCCTTTAGTGCATCACCATCTTGACAGGAATTCGGTCTTTTGCGTGGGTCAAAGGGAAAAATTGAACCCTGTTCTTAGAACAACACTTCAAATTCTTTTTGCATGCACAACGAAACAACGTTGGCGTTGGTTAGGAGCTTCAAAATAAGAGCAAAATTTCTTTTTCCTAATGGAAAAGTAAAGAGAAGCTATTGTGTTAGCCTCTCTGACTGAAAAGACCCACAAAACCAATACAAGATGTTACTATTTATCAGCCACTAAAGGAGGCTTTATCAGAAGGCTCTACGGGGCTTAGATCCAAGATCAAGATCATCTCCTTTAGGAACAAAATCCTTCATTTCATCTCCATCCTGTACTGTTTGTATATCCTCTAGTTTTCTAAGGGTACCTTGTTTCTACCGCAGGAGGTGCCATCTTTCACGGATCCCACGTCAGGAGTGTCTGTAGCCAGGTGGAATTCGAGTCCCCAGCAGATCTCATCGTTCATGATGGTTTGAACCACGGTCTCGCCTTCGTGCCTGATGGGCACGCGTTTGACATTGGTGCACTGCACTCTTCCACACAGGACATTCCTGGGACGGACAAAGAGTCTGAGAGCCCTGTAGAGACATCTGACAATGACAAGGCCAAGTGCAAGGTCCTGCACCTGGATCAGGGTAACCCCCAGTATCAATCCAGGCTGGGGATGGAGGGATGGAGAGCAGCCCCCAGGAGAAGGACTTGGGGGTGCTGGGGGGTGAAAGATTGGCCATGAGCCGGCAACGTGCACTTGCAGCCCAGAAACCCACCCGTGTCCTGGGCTGCATCCCCAGCAGCGTGAGCAGCAGGTGGAGGGAGGGGATTCTGCCCCTCTGCTCCGCTCTGGTGAGACGCCCCTGCAGTGCTGGTCCAGCTCTGGGTCCTTAGCACAGGACACACATGGAGCTGCTGGAGAGGGGCCAGAGGAGCCACAGGAATGATGCGAGGCTGGAATAGCTCTGCTGGGAGGACAGGCTGAGAGAGTTGGGGTGTTCAGCTGGAGAAGAGAAGCTCCAGGGAGACCTTAGCGTGGCATTTCCAGAATGAAAAGGGGCCCATAAGAAAGATGGGACAGACTTTTGAGCAGGGCCTGTTGTGATAGGACAAGGGGTGATGGTTTTAAACTACAGGAGGGAGATTGAGGCTGGACATGAGGAAGAAATTGTTGGCCCTGAGGGTGGTGAGAGCCTGGCCCAGGTTGTCCAGAGAGGTGGTGGATGAACCATCCCTGGAGACATCCCAGGCCAGGCTGGACGGGGCTCTGAGCAACCTGAGCTGCTGAAGATGTCCCTGCTATGGCAGGGGGGGCACTGGGGGAGCTGGAAGGTCCCTTCAACCCAAACTACTCCATGATTCTATGATCTGAAGATGTGATCCATGGTTTTACACACCCTCGTGCAAAATCGGCCCATTGCAGCCCACATTCTTGGAGCAAGCCTGGGCATGGTCAGAGGTTCCAGCTGTTCAGGATCAATCCTTTTAGGTAGTTTGCATCCAGCCACCCTTTTTTGAGGTTAAGCCATTTAACTGTTATTGGAACAGACTCTTATGTCAGTTGGTGTCATTGCCTTGGGCACGTAAGCACAACCCTTTGAAGTATCTCTGCAGAAGCTACCGAGACACTTCCATTTGACTTTCTGACCCTCACTTATCATGCATTTTTCCCATTTTATATACTGCATGAGAAATGCTGCTGTTTATGCCAGGAAGAATTGGATGTAGTTATTCAAAAACTCATCTCTGTGCCCAGAGGTGACGACAGCAAAGCTCAAGTGCTGCCTGTGTAATGCTCTGTAGGAAAATAGGAAAGAAGCTCAAATTCTGAATTTGCACCCTAGTGTCTCCCCTAATGACACCAATGTCGTCCTACATGGTGAACTGCCAAAGTACAAGCCTCAAGTTGCACCAGGGGAGGTTGAGGTTGGATGTGGGGAACAATTTCTTCCCCAAAGGGCTGTGGGGCATTGGAACAGGCTGCCCAGGGCAGTGCTGGAGTCACCATCCCTGGAGGGCTGGACAGACGGACAGGAGGTTCTCAGGACATGAGGCAGTGCCAGGGCTGGGGGAACGGGTGGACCTGATGACCTTGAGGGTCTCTTCCAACCAAAATGATTCTAAGAAAGGTTAGGTACTAGCAACAGCATATTTTTGACTGAATAATATGTGTAGGGACAGCAAATCTCCAAGGTCCTGGTGAACAATATACTTCCTTTTGAACTGGCCATATCTACACCCAAATGTGGGTCATTCTCAGCAGATCCTGCTCTCGGGACAGGACAAGAGAGGAGGGCTTGGAGAGTGATGAGTTCAGAGATTGAGAGACAGCACTCCACAACAATGTCCTGTCTAGGGATGTCTTTCAAGATGCTCGCAGGCAAGGCCATTGCATCCTAAGGAAGAGAGGTGCAAGCAGATTTCCTCTGTCCTTTTTAAATAATAATGTTCTTGGGTGCATCTTCTGGTGGTGCTCTGGAAACAGAGCTCAGAGTTAGAACATCTAAGGAGGAACATCTCGTCTCCTCAAGAAGTCAGTCTGTGCCCTGAAGGGAACAGCCTATGAGGAAAGGTTTATTCATCCAACAGGAGGGATAAAACCATGAAATGGGCTGCCCAGGGCAGTGGTGGAGACACCATCCCTGGAGGGGTCGAGCAGATGCTGAGATGAGGTTCTCAGGGACACGGGGCAGTGCCAGGATTGAGTTAACGGGTTAACAATTGGGCTTGATGATCTTGAGGGTCTCTTCCAACCTAAATGATTTGTGATTCTATGTACCGACTGGTGACTGCGACACATGGCAGCAAAGTGAAAAGAATTAATGCTGAAGGAGAAAAAGGGTTAGAGTACACATCAAATGGAAGAGGAAAAGCAGCCCTCGCCTGGTGATGGGTTGACCCTTTACTCTGGAAAGCTGAACTTCCATTCGTGCTGGGAGATAAGATTTAAGGCTGTTCTGGACAAGCAAAGAAGAAAAATCTCTAAGTTCCTATAAAAAGAAGACCTTCCTCACTTAACTTTCTGGGTTGGGAGTGCAAGAAAATCCCAACCTGAAGAAACGTTGCCTCAAATTCCTCCTATTGCCACGTGCTTTGTTTGACTGTTAGAAAGGTTCTTGCTCAGGAATGCTGAGATCATCATCACCCCACCTATGAAAACCAACCAGAGAAGCCTAGCAGAGCCTCCAAGTCGTACAAAAAGTTGCACTGTTTTCCCAATACCATTTTTGCCTCTTTTGTGCCTAATCTCAACAACAACAACAACAACAACAACAAAAATTCAAGTTGAATTCAAGTCTTAGAAACGGTGTTTTGTTTGTATGTATGTACAGCAATGCGTAAGAGCGATGTCCCAGTCCTGCCTGAGCTAGTGGGACACCAGTAACCACCATTAACCACCAGTAACCACCAGTAACACTTACTGTTCCTGGCATTTGGTGTAGTACGTCCCATTCCAGCCGCAGTTCCCGCACCGGTCACCTTGAATGTTCACTTCCCTGAAGCAGCTGAATGAGGCAGGTTGGGCAGCTGGGGGGGGACACAGAAAATGGGGGTGATCACAGAGAGACAGGGACTATCAACACCCCCGTAATCCCCCTGGTGATTTTTGTATTTCTGTTTGAGATAAAGTTCTGCTCAACCGCATCTCGCTTTTGACCTGCCATGTTTTATGGGCAATATATACATATATATTTTTCACCTATTTTGGTTCTCTTTTGCATCAGAATAATCAATGTTAGAATGAAGTGGCTAAATGAACAGATTTGCCACCAAGAGATCAGCCCGTGATCAGAATGGACCGTGGTCATTTATACAGAGCAACATGGAACATAAAATTGGATTAAAAGCCTAAAATCTTTCCCCAACATGTGTTTTTTTTTCCTTTACGTCTGACTTGCTGTGTGACACAGGTCAATATATCTTACGATTACCCTGAAACCAGAGTCACCACCATTATATTTAGCATTAGCAACAGTAATTCCTGTTAGAAGCTGCGCACAGATCTGGATTTTGGGAAGGCCGAACTATTTCTAAACCAGGGGACTCCGGATTTTTTCCAGAACATCCTTATTTTCACTGAGTGTTGTGTAAGAATAACAGAGCAGTGAGGGAAAAGAGCCTGTGGTCAATGCAGGACTCACATTAGTTGTTACTTACAAATTTTAAAGCATCCAAAATGCTCTGAAAATAAAACCTGCTGTCCTTCAAAGGTGGCCGAGATCACTCTTGGCCAGATTAGAACTGTGTAAATGCTCGTGTGACAATTCCTTTGGTAGAAATGGTGACAAAAATATTCTGCTTGATCAAAATATATTGCTTGATCAATATCCGTGCCATTTCCAGCAATGACTTTCATGACAAATGCTAACGTCTTAGTGTGCAGGTGTTCCCAGAGACTCCGAACTTCTCGTAAATGTGGTGGGACTGTGGTCGTACTGACAGAAAGCTCGTATGTTCATGAATAAGCTCAGATGGTGATGGTCGTTACTGGTATCGCTAATGAGGGAGTGCAGAACAGATCTGCTGCAGCTTGGGGACACATGCACGGGGGAAGTTCGGTGACTTCCTCCGGAACTGAAATAATCTGCAAGAGGATGTGGGCAGGCACTCAAAATGCAAGTTTGAACTGGGGGAGATTTAAGTACATGAATTACAGGGTGTGGTTGCTTTTAAAAGCATAAAAGCGATCTCAACGGCAGTTTCCAGCACGTCTTTATGTTTCTGGGACCCTCTGCTGGCAAACGGACGAGGTTTGTCTGGGTCTGCTGTTCCCATTGCACACCAGGATGTTCCTGAGCAGCACTGCAGCAACTACTGCCTGAAAAAAAGCCTTTTACGTTACCCTAAATAGATATATAGAATCAGAATCATTTAGGCTGGAAAGCCCTTTAAGAACATAGAGTCCAATGCTATAGCAAGTGATAGGACAAGAGGAAACGGCCTCAAGTTGCGCCAGGGAAGGTTGAGGTTGGATTTAGGAACAATTTCTTCCCCAAAGGGCTGTGGGGCATTGGAACAGGCTGCCCAGGGCAGTGCTGGAGTCACCAGCCCTGGAGGGGTTTAAAAGGCATTTAGACGAGGTTCTTAGGGACACGGTTTAGTGCTAGACTTAGGTTATGGTTGGACTCGATGATCCTGAGGGTCTCTTTCAACCAAAATGATTCTATGATTTTATATATATATATATATATATATAAATTGTTATAAAATCATGGAGTATTTCAAAAGTATTCTTTAGTATTTTTTCATGCAAGTACTCTTTTCCCAGGTAATAAATGATAAGATGAGAGGAAACGGCCTCAAGTTGCGCCAGGTGAGGCTGAGGTTGGATGTGGGAACAATTTCTTCCCCAAAGGGCTGTGGGGCATTGGAACAGGCTGCCCAGGGCAGTGCTGGAGTCACCATCCCTGGAGGGTTGGACAGACGGACATGAGGTTCTCAGGACATGGGGCAGTGCCAGGGGTGGGGGAATGGTTGGACTCCATGATCTTGATGATCTTTTCCAACCGAAATGATTCTATTATGCCACAATTCTATGAAAAGAGACTTTCAAAGCAAAGAGCAGGGAAAGGTGAGAAAACACGAGGTGATGTGTTATCCCAAACCAGATGATCCATCAGTTCCTCGGATAACTTGCCTTTGCCAAACAGAGCTTTGCACTGCTGCCCGTGGCTGTGGCAGGTCCCGTCGTAGCAGCGGTTGTTGTCACCACATGGGGTTCCGTCCTGCTTGAACACGTCCGAGGGGCAGAGCGCCGAAGAGCCATTGCAGTACTCTGGGAGATCACATACACCCATGGCCTCTCTGCAGACTTTACCTTCTGCCCGAAACTATAAAAAAAACCCACAAAATGAGTTTTTATTTATTTATTTTTTTTTTTCCTGGCCCATATTATTGGTTTTAAACTACAGGAGGGAGATTCAGGCCGGACATGAGGAAGAAATTGTTGGCCGTGAGGGTGGTGAGAGCCTGGCCCAGGTTGTCCAGAGAGGTGGTAGATGAACCATCCCTGGAGACATCCCAGGCCAGGCTGGACGGGGCTCTGAGCAACCTGAGCTGGTGAAGATGTCCCTGCTCATGGCTGGGGTGGCACTGGGGGAGCTGGGAAGGTCCCTTCAACACAAACTGTTCTATCATTCTAAACCCCTGTGGCAAAATCTTGGGAAATGCCCCAAAAGCATAAGATGAAAAATAGCAACTAGAATTTCCAATAAGGACCAGGGGAGCGCAAGGAGGTAAAGTCCTTGTTGTCTGACTGAGACATACAAATGGTGATTGCTGATATTTTTTATAAAATCTGTGCATTTCAGGTTGAATCTGAAGTGCCGCTACAAACACCGTCTTGCTGTATTTTCCCTAAAAGCTCAAAATCATCAATGGGGTTTTAAAATTCCTTTAATTCAGACTTGTAATCATCGGACGTTTGGTCCGTGACACCAGCGCTTGTGTTGGCTTTGTTGATTCTGTCTTTACACCCTCATTTTGCCACTCCTGCTGATGCTTTTTGACATAATTTTGGTGTTTCTAAACTATTTGTTTCCTACCTCAGCGTGAGCAGTTTCCAGTCAGGTTTGTGCTTATTTTCTGACCAGATATACTGAGAGACAGAGGAAATAAACATCATAACACGTAACAGCTTTGAAAAAAACAATTAAATAATGAGTTTACCCTACATTACAAAGTCAATAGCAGCTGTTCCTGCTATAACTTACCTCACATTTGTGACAACATCCACCTCTGTAACAAGAAGCCTCCGGAGCAAGCAAGCAGGTGGAGGCGACGCAGCATCCTTCTTGGAGGCAACGCTGGAAGTAAGTAATTATTTGGAAAGAAATAATAATTTTGAAATAAATAACAATGTGGAAATAAGTAATATTTGGATATTTTTCTCTATCTTAAGAGACACAGAATTACAGGAAATTAAGAGATTAAAAACATCTGGTTTTTGTTCCTCCTTGAACTTGGGACATTCTGGAGGGGGAATTGAGGTGTGATACGTCTCGTGTAGACAGAAGGGCTCTGCAGAGGGGTCTGGATAGACTGGAAAAATGGGCTGATTCCAATGGGATGAAGTTCAACAAGGCCAAGTGGCGGGTGCTGCACTTTGGCCACAACAACCCCCTGCAGCGCTCCAGGCTGGGCACAGAGTGGCTGGAGAGCAGTCAGACAGAAAGCGACCTGGGGGACTAATGGACAGGAAGCTCAACATGAGCCAACACTGTGCCCAGGTGGCCAAGAAGGCCAATGGTGTCCTGTCCTGTATCCAAACCAGCGTGGTCAGCAGGACAAGGGCAGTGATCCTTCCCCTGTGCTCTGCATTGGGGAGGCCACACCTGGAGTGTTGTGTTCAGTTCTGGGCCCCTCAGCTCAGGAAAGAGATTGAAGTGCTGGAGCGGGTCCAGAGAAGAGCAACAAGACTGGGGAAGGGACTGGAGCACAAGCCCTATGGGGAGAGGCTGAGGGAGCTGGGCTTGTTTAGTCTGGAGAAGAGGAGGCTTAGAGGTGAGCTCAGCACTCTCTAGAACTACCTGAAGGGCAGTTCTAGCCAGGTGGGGATTGGGCTCTTCTCCCAGGCAGTCAGCAATAGGACAAGGGGCCATGGGCTTCAACTCTGCCAGGGGAAATTGAGGCTGGAGATGAGAAAGCAATTCTTTGCAGAGAGAGTGGTCAGGCATTGGAATGGCTGCCCAGGGAGGTGCTGGACTCGCCGTCCCTGGAGGTTTTTCAACTGAGATTGGACATGGCACTTAGTGCCATGATCTAGTCAATGGGCTGGAGTTGGACCAAGGGTTGGACTGGATGATCTCTGAGGTCTTTTTCAACCCAGTCAATTCTGTGATTCTGTAATTTGCATTTTTCCCTCTACACTAATGATTCCGTCTCTGTTAATCAGCCAATCTGCTTCACAGGGATCTCTAAGAACAAGTTCATTAATGTTTCCAGAATGCTTTGTAACCCTTCTGAGCAAAATGGTAGAGATTAGTCTCCCTTTCTATAATATATTTCCTTCCCTTTTTCAACCCTTTCAGCGATAACCCACCATTTATTTACAATTCCAGATTCCCAACCCCAAATCATTCAAGGTGCTGGGGCTGCTGGACTCTGAACTTTGTCACATAAGCATAATTAATTACTCACATTTTAAAGATACCTGGGACATAACTGCTTTATAAGGAAAGTTGGTTAATGGCTTTTTAACATAAGAAAGGGGACAGGAACAATAATTAATTGATCACATGTTGATGAAGAGAAGATAACAGCGATGTTATTGCTGATGGAAAACAAGATTTTCTTGGGTCTCTTGAAGAGGGCTGGAATTTATAGTGTGATATTTGAGAGAAAATGTGGGATTGTGTAAAACTAATGTTTTGAGGTGAAGGTGGGGGTGTGCAAACTTTGTCTGGGATGGTTAAGGGAAGGACAAAAGGCAGACGAAGGGAAGTAGTAGAATTTGGCTTCTTCTGGCATAATTTTTTAAAGCAGGTGAATGATTTACACCAACAAGGAGCAGGATATTCAGTCCAAGTCTGGGTATATGTGGGAAAGGTCAGTGCAAAGGCTGAGTTTTGACAAAGCTTTGTGCAAATACGGATTACGCAGAACGCAAACAAGAGTTTCCACTGAAAAAAACATCAAAGTTTCCGAACGGTCACAACCGCCTGGATCCTGGACTTAGAACTGCAAAGATACCAACATGCGGGTGCTTCAGAAGAGCACTTATTTCCCTGACTTGGGGGTAAATAGAACAGAATAAAGAAGAGAAATAGAAAAACTCTCATTGTCAGAGAATCACAGAATCACAGAATCCCAGAATGTGAGGGGTTGGAAGGGCCCTGGAAAGCTCATCCAGTGCAATCACCCCATGGAGCAGGAACACCCAGATGAGGTTACACAGGAAGGTGTCCAGGCGGGTTGGAATGTCTGCACAGAAGGAGACTCCACAACCTCCCTGGGCAGCCTGGGCCAGGCTCTGCCACCCTCACCAGGAACAAGTTGCTTCTCATATTGAAGTGGAACCTCCTGTGTTCCAGTTTGTACCCATTACCCCTTGTCCTATCATTGGTTGTCACCGAGAAGAGCCTGGCTCCATCCTCCTGACACTGCCCCTTTGCATATCTGTCAACATTAATGAGTCCCCCCTCAGTGTCCTCTTGTCCAGCTCCAGAGCCCCAGCTCCCTCAGCCTTTCCTCACACGGGAGATGCTCCACTCCCTCCAGCATCTTGGTGGCTGCGCTGGACTCTCTCCAGCAGTTCCCTGTCCTGCTGGAACTGAGGGGCCACAACTGGACACAATATTCCAGGTGTGGTCTCCCCAGGGCAGAGCAGAGGGGCAGGAGAACCTCTCTGACCTACTGACCACCCCCTTCTAACCCACCCCAGGTACCATTGGCTTCCTGGCCACAAGGGCCCAGTTCTTTTATAGACAAGAAGGTGCAAATGCTCATAATTTTCTTGGATATAGAACAACTTACAGACTTCTGCAGAGTCTCTCACTTTGTGGCACTGATCAGATAATTTTCTTTCCTTTAGACCCCTCATTTTTACGAAGATTAGAACAGCTAGAACACACCGTTCCATGTGGATGAGGCACAGGGAGGTCTCATTTCCATCCCAGCAGCACGACTATTTATCAGAATCCACTGTTAGCTCGCAGATAATCTGCCACAAAAGGTCCCTCCACAGCCACAGAAGAAAAACTGTATTTACTTCTAAATATTCTCTGCATAGATTTACACATATAATGCGTATTTTGCCCACAAATAAGGCCGTATTTGAGAAAAATCCCCACTTCAAAGGAGTTCACAGAAATGGGAACCCGTGGGCTCGTTTGAATGTGTAACACTTCAAAGCTTGTTTCTTCCCGTGAGTCACTGAGCTTTTACAGTTGCAAAACCAGCACAATTTTGCTAACACTGCTCTAACACTGTGAAATATTTAATTGGTAACCTCATCAACGCCGCAATCACATTCTTCCCCTTTATCCAAGACACCGTTGCCGCAGGCTTCGAGAAGAAATGGCTTTAAAGACGGTATGTTGTGTAGACATGGTAGATCTTTCCTTATCACTTCGTCGTAATATTCTGCCATACTGCAGTTGCTGAAAGCTAAGCAATCTCTGTAAGAAAAGAAATATTAATTATATATAACCATGTTGTATACATAAAGTAATTGATGGGCTCCGAGAATAGATAAGTTAACTAGCAAAGAGGAATATGGGCAGTTTTATGGGGAATAAGCATTTTTTCTCTAATTTTTTCATCTATAGGGATATGGGAATCAGGATCATGTACACAAAGCAAGGGTGAGCATTGGTGGTGTAGGGGATGAAGAAGATTCAGTGGGGGATGAAGAAGATTCAGTGGGGGATGAAGAAGATTTGCTCACCCTGGGGATGTGCTCATGATGCATCCTGTCTGGGAACAGGTGCAATTGCAGAATCGGCCACGAAATTTCTTGGCGTTGTCGTGGCTGAAGCCCAAGCTGTGGCCAATCCCGTGGGCGAGCATCAACATGCTGCTGGTGGTGTCGTGGCCAGGAAACTGCAGTCACGGAGGAAAAACAGAGGTCTGCGTTGTCTCAAGTCAGCGTGTGTTGACGTGGAGAACTTCAGATGTAGATTTCATGGAATCATGGAATAATTTGGGTTGAAGGGACTTTAAAGCTCCCCCAGTGCCCCCCCTGCCATGAGCAGGGACATCTTCACCAGCTCAGGTTGCTCAGAGCCCCGTCCAGCCTGGCCTGGGATGTCTCCAGGGATGGTTCATCTACCACCTCTCTGGCCAACCTGGGCCGGGCTCTCACCACCCTCAGGGGAAACAATTTCATTATATTCAGCCTGAATCTCCCCTCCTTTAGTTTAAAACCATTAACCCTCCCAATGTTTTGCTCAGTAATTGTGAAATTTGTGCCAGCTGGGGACTCGCACTGACAAACAGCCAATTAAGGGAACTAAAGAACCCTTAAAGAGTTGGTCTGGGGAAGCATTGGAGAATCATTCCTTTACCATTCCATCTTTAAAAAGACAGCAAAACCAAGACCAGCATCGACTCCTTTTGACACCCAGTTTAGGTGTTACCTGCCAGTTGGTAAAATAGCCCAGGACTACAGTAGATTTAACTCCCAAGGTTCACCGTGAATACGAAACATTTACTTTTCCTTTCAGGCAGCAGACCCGCCAGGTCTCCACTTACCGAGACGACACCCATGGAGTTCAGCTGGCACATGGACCTTTTCCAGGCGAATCCCCGCTCCTCGTCGTACTCACCACTGCAGGGGGAAATACGAACATTAAAGAAATGCAGAACAGCTTTGTCTCAAGAACGGGATGCATCGCATGAATTACAGCTGGAAAATAATGTGTTTTTTTGGGTAACAAGGAGCTCCTTTCTGGAAGAAAAACCCAGTGGCACCCATTTCTCCTGAAATATTTATTTGAAAAAAACTACATATTCAATAATTTTTGAGAGATATTTTTACTATGGGGAAGGTTTCTTTCCCTCCCCGAAAAGGAAAAAGGAATGGACAAAACAATAACAAGGCACTAAGGCTTAATAAGCAAATGAGTGAAACAAGTGATTGAGCTTAATGCAGTTTAATATTAACTCCCTCATCCTAGCAAAAAGGTTTAATTGACATAGTGAGCTGTAAACCATATAACAATTAATTACTATAGCTAAAAAATGAGTGGCTTGTTTACACAAAAATGAGTAAAAACTAAAAACGCAATTAAAATAATTCAGTCACAGACAACTATTAGAAATTGGTAATGAGCTGTACAGTGCGTGTGTACATGTGTGGAAAAGCACAAAAGAGGACAGTGAAAGGGAAAAGCAAATTCTTGTATCAATTTGCATGACAAATATGAGCTGATTAGTACATGGACTGATTCAGTACTTACTTTTTTTTTCCCATTAGATACCACCAGGACAAAAGACTTATCAGCATATATATGTAAAAGTTAGAAGAAGAAAGAGATGAAAAAATTCTTGCTCCCTGCTTATCTCCCCACAGCCGGTACATGAGCTGAGTAATTAAAATGCAGGATTCTTACATCAATAACTGGATATGGTCGTAATTAATACGACCGAAGGCATCCTTGTAGCACCACACAGCAAATCCTTGCAGTGTCTCGGCCAGGCTGCGGGTGGTCGCCACCTGGTCGGCCTTGGTCCACACCTCCACCGCGCTGATGACGACCTGCAGCTTCATGGGCTTGTAGACCTGGGAGAAATTCCGGTAAAACACTGGCCCAGGTTGTCCAGAGAGGTGGTGGATGAACCATCCCTGGAGACATCCCAGGCCAGGCTGGACGGGGCTCTGAGCAACCTGAGCTGCTGAAGATGTCCCTGCTCATGGCAGGGGGGGCACTGGGGGAGCTGGGAAGGTCCCTCCAACACAAACTGTTCTGTTGGTCTATGATTCTCTAAGAGAAAACCTCATGTCCTGTTTTGGAGGACTCGGAGCAAGGAAAGGATGAAGAGAAAGGGAGGTCATAATCATAGAATCATAAAATCATTTTGGTTGGAAAAGACCCTCCACATCATCGAGTCCAACCATTATCCCAACCCCTGACACTGCCCCATGTCCTGAGAACCTCCTGTCCGTCTGTCCAGCCCTCCAGGGCTGGTGACTCCAGCACTGCCCTGGGCAGCCTGTTCCAATGCCCCACAGCCCTTTGGGGAAGAAATTGTTCCCCACAACCAACCTCAACCTCCCCTGGCGCAACTTGAGGCCGTTTCCTCTGCTCCTGGCGCTTGTTACTTGGGGGAAGAGACAATACCCTCCATGCTCCTCATACTACATAATGACATACCAGATAGTATTTAGTAACAGTAATGCATATTTCAAATCAACTGTTTTATAGGGATGATTTCACAACTATTTTTAAACTGACTTGACTCATATTTAAAGCAATTTTTTAACAGTTAAATTGGGTTTTATCGTGTTCAGGAACACATGGGTGCCTGCAGAGTAGCTGCAGTCACGCACAGGTCATTTGTCTTCCCAGGGCAGTTGGTTGGACGTCCATCCATTGGGTAGAGCAGAGTGGCTGTCATAATTACCACCTCATTAAAACTCACCGTGTTCAGGAGATTGCTGATGGAAACGAACATATGTAGCATCTCGGTTTCATTGTAGTTTTTAACTTTGAACTGAAAAAGGGAAGAAGGGTTGCGTTACAACATTATACGCCAGGGACCACCCCAAATATTACACAACTGTAGTGTGGAGATGATTTCTGATGCTCACCAGCTCTTTGTTTGTGACTAGAGCCAACTCCAAATATCTGGTGGGCATAACCAGGGGGGGATCAAGGACATCCTGGAAGTGAACAAATCACACTGTAATTATCTAGGTACAATCAGGAGCTTTGAAGATTATGCCACATTGCAAAAAACCAAGGTGGTGTTACACAAACTAATCCAGAATTTCCCTTAAGTACAAGAACACGGAGCAATTATGCACAAGAGAAGTGTTAATGAGAGTAATGAGGGTGAGAGCAGAGAGACTGAGATGGAACAATGTTGTAAGTGGGATTTTCTTGGTAACAGAGGGATTATCAGGCATTGCTCATGTTAAATCAGCTCAGAGTGCACGTGCTCAGGGCGTTTATTTTAATCGTTAAACTTGGCACCGCTAAAACCGCGTCAAAGGGAGAACTGAGCGGGGTTCAACACGAGCCGCCTGCATCAAGCAGCTCAATGCTAGAAACCAGGAGGGTAGGCAGATAATTACAGATAAAAGCTGGTCCTGAAGCGAAATAGTTCAAGCCATGCGAAATGCACAAAAATAACTGATTTTTTCTTCGTTTTGCCCATCACACCTGCATAATGCAGCAAATGGGAGCATGGTCACCGATAGACGCAGATGGTGAGAGGCACCGTGTTCTGTGTCTGGCATCCAGCAGCCTCTAAAAATAAGTTTTTTGGTATTTTTTGCTTGTGCCCTTTGCACATTTACCTGTGCACGGGCAGTTAGATCATTTAAATCCACTCTAAGCGCAACGTGCTCAGTCGTGGGTTGAGTAAGACTCACTGACTTCAACATTTTGTACACCCAGCACGTTAATCGCTGGTAGCCATTGATTAATGGGTAATCTAGGGGGTTATTCACAGAATCACACACAGAATCACAGAATCCCAGAATGTCAGGGATTGGAAGGGGCCTGGAAAGCTCATCCAGTGCAATCCCCCCATGGAGCAGGAACACCCAGATGAGGTTACACAGGAAGGTGTCCAGGCGGGTTGGAATGTCTGCACAGAAGGAGACTCCACAACCCCCCTGGGCAGCCTGGGCCAGGCTCTGCCACCCTCACGGGGAACAAGTTGCTTCTCAGATTTAAGTGGAACCTTTTGTGTTCCAGTTTGTACCCATTACACCATTGGTTGTCACCGAGAAGAGCCTGGCTCCATCCTCCTGACACTCACCCTTTAGATATCTGTAATCATTAACGAGGTCACCCCTCAGTGTCCTCTTGTCCAGCTCCAGAGCCCCAGCTCCCTCAGCCTTTCCTCACACGGGAGATGCTCCACTCCCTTCAGCATCTTGGTGGCTGCGCTGGACTCTCTCCAGCAGTTCCCTGTCCTGCTGGAACTGAGGGGCCACAGCTGGACACAATATTCCAGGTGTGGTCTCCCCAGGGCAGAGCAGAGGGGCAGGAGAACCTCTCTGACCTACTGACCACCCCCTTCTAACCCACCCCAGGTACCATTGGCTTCCTGGCCACAAGGGCCCAGTGCTGGCTCATGGTCACCCTGCTGTCCCCAGGACCCCCAGGTCCCTTTCCCCTATGCTGCTCTCTAATAGGTCATTCCCCAACTTATACTGGAATTGTGTGTACAGAGAGACTGTGAGGGCATTCAGGATCTGCAGATTTGGTTAAATAACCAAGAGAAAAAGAGTCTGACCCTACAAACACCTCTTGAGTAGTTCCCAGGAGTTTTGGTGGTAGAAGACTGGAGAACGAGTTTCCGTCTCTCAGAAAGCCAACTTTCTAAATGTTTTGGCTGCTGCAGAAGTATACATGACTAAAAAAATGATCTTACCTAAGCACGGGGATTCATCTCTTTTCTCTGTTGAATAAATGCCACTTAATTATTATTATAAATTATCCTCTTTCCCTGGCAGGTTCTCAGTAAATTTAGAGAAATTGCAGCAGTTTATAAAACTATATTTCCGCCATGGGAACTGATCTGTAATTCTTTCATCTAAATGCTTCGTATTATTATCAGGCGGCAGCATCTCTGAGTGTCACTCTTTATTTCTGTCACCGAATGCAATCACAATACGCTGGCACAGGCCGGGCTGTCACCATAAATAATCTGCACTCACAGGTACAAAAATAACACTTAATCTTGGCTTATTGGAGAGCAGGAACAGCCACAACAAAAGTCCTCACAAGCTCTGAAAGCATCCACAAATCAAAGCAAATTAACTGCTTCTCTAACCGAGGCGCTTCTGAAAACAAGCCCATCAGTGATATCCAATATCAAATGATGTCAGAACAACCTGATTTCCTTTGAAAACACGGAAACTGTTTCTGAACAGCAAAGAATGAGCATATTTTTGCATTTTGACGTTACTAAAGTTTTTTTTTGGTGTGTAATTTAAGCAAAGTGGGGCAGTAGAGTTTAGGTTTGCTTACTGTAAGGTGAATACTGACTAAAGACTGATAGAGAGCAGTTGTTGATCTTTATCACCAAGATGTAAAGATGCATTAAATGAAGTACCATGTGTCAACTCCCCTCTTTATTGCCATCTTAAAAAAATATCATGTTTGCCGCTTCCACTTTCATTTCAACCACCATTTTAAAGTCCTGGGTTTAACTTTTAGAGCTTGTGAGATGAATTTGCAAGTGGGAAGAGATATCAAGAGAGAATCCAACCCAGGGTGGGATGATCTGCACCTGACAACGTGCCACCAAACGTGCCACCAAACGTGCCAACGTGCCACCAGAAACAAAGCGCAGTCTTAATTTTGCAGTGTGACACTTAGGCATGGCTCTAGTTATAGTTTCCATACCATGTGAAGGCACCTTGCTCATGGTTGCTACACAGAAACCCTATTTGCTTCCAGACCTGCAGATGTTTTATACTATGAAACTGCTGTCATAAATGCAACAAGAATTTTCCCTGTGGTCAGATCACTCCAGCATTTAACACACACTGTACATATAGACACAAGGCTGCAACATCAACATGAGTAACTGGGGTGTCCTTACGTCAGCAAAGACGATTTTACGACTCCCATTGGCGAATTCTCCGTCTTCAGGCAGGTGGGCCTTGTGTTCTTCGGCCACTTGGCACAACCCGCTTGAGCCATTTTCCAGCGCCCTCCGGTAAATGAGGTGTTGAAACGTCAAGGAATTCTCCACGGGCTCGATTTCGTACCACAGATCTCCAATTTGCAACACGCCGCTGCGGATTTTCAAACAGGGGAGTCAGTAAGAGACGAGAACCAAATGGCTTCTTAAATTATTTAGTAAATAAGGAAGCAAAGTGCATGATGCTGGAGATTCAGGGCAGCCCTGTGCAACCCCAGGAGACTCCTCTGGGCTTCAGGAATATTGGATCAGGGATATTTTATGTGTTTTTTTTGTTTGTTTGTTTGTTTTGACAGGGAAGATAAGGGAAGATTCAGCTCTTTCCTACCACTGTTCCCATGGGCAGCGATCCATTGAGAAGACACAAGGAGCTCACCTAAAAGATCTTCTATGAACAGAAAAAGTGTCACGGCCAAGGTTTAGGATTCAGCCTTGAAAAAGTGGTCATGCAGCTTTGGGAAAAAGAAGCTACAGATGAATTCCATGTATTAAATGAAAATGAGAAGGCAATAAAAGCTCCATGCTACAGCCCTTGAAGGAACATCCATATGAAGATCTGATTGCAGACACCCCAGCTACATTGGCTGCGTCTGCTAATAAGTTCGCAGCCTAAACAAATTTGCTTAATTCAGAGACCTTTTGGAGTGTTTTGTTTGAGTGCAGGTGGTTCTACCCAATCTCAAACCTCATGCGTGGTCATCTAATGGATCAATGGATCGTAGTTTTGCCGGAGTTTGAGTTATTTACTCCTTGAAATGTTTGTAATTACTGGTTTGTGTGCCATGATAGGAAAACGTGGGCATTTCTGCTGGATGCTGTAAATAATGGATGGCTGCATGGAAGGCTGGATAATTTCCTTCCACCAAAGCCGGTGAAAATAATACAAAATAAAATGAAGCATTTCCAAACTTACTACTATTTATTAAAAAAATGTAGCTCAGATATGCTTTCTGTCTCATATTCAGACCTTTTACTATCAGAAATAAATATATCCCAGCTATGGAGTGCACCTGAAGAGGAAAGTCGAGAAGTTCTTGTCTAGTTTACTGTCTTTTAAAGTAAAACTTGGAGATGTCTTGACATGTCAAACCTGCTGCCAGAAGAATATAAAGCACATTGTGTGGCTAAAAATTCCATTTTCATGTTCATATCTGCCTTCAAAATCTATAGTGGAAACGCTGTAAAATCTGCAATGCTAAATAAAATAATCTCAGCTGTGTCTGAAGATTTGAATTTTAATAGCGAGATGCAGCAGGAAGCGTCGTGCACGGAATCGAGGTTACATGCTTTAAAAAATACATCCCCATCGTGGTTAATTTGATATTGAAAGGCTGGGAAGATCCCTACCTGATCCCAAAGCACGTGCTGAGGGAGACGATGGATCCCGGGGAACCTTCCACGAACCCCTCGTAGTAACAGTCGTCCTGCAAGGGGCAAAAGTGGCTTCAGGTCAAAAAAATACCCTTCATCAGTAAACAGACAAAGAAAACCTTCCCAAATCTGCCCTTCAGCACTTTGGAAGGGTTATTTGGTAAAAAAAAAACCCAAAACCCAGGAGCTTAAGCACTCATAATTGGATAATAATTAATTTTTAGGGGGGCATTTTGTGATTTCTTGATTTTTCTCATGATGGAGTAAAATTAAGACCTTTAATAGTGTGAAAGGGAAACCAAGTGTGCTGGTGAATGTGGAATTGTTTTTCCAGTTTTTATTAGTCCCCATACAGTTTTCTTCCTTCTTTTTTTAAACAAATGGTGCAAAAATAATGGATATTTTAGACACAGAAAGCCATCCTTGGCAGTGTTGGGTTAACTTGATGATCTTAAAGGTCTTTTGCAACCAAAATGATTCTATGGTCCCTCACTTAGCTCCACTGGTATATTCGAATGAGGACGAGTGTTACTTGGTTCTGCCTATTGGTACATTATTGAGAGACATCTAAATTTACCTGAATATAGGGAAACTCGGTTATCAGCCTTCCCTCCGGACTATACGTGAAAACTGGGATGTCCTTGGCTATCAAATTTCTGAGAAGTAAAACAGAAATCCCCAACGTGGGTCCATTAATTCCCCATTATGTCCCTGTACTAAAATTAAGGAGGGAGAGCTGGGGAAGAGCCTCACTTTGCCCTCGTTAGATGGACGATGTGGTGGTTTCCTTCTGCCGTTATTAAATAGGACGTGTCCACCTGGAATGGCCGAGGCGCTGATTAATTTCAGAAATTAATGCAATGCTATTTACAGGCTGATTTTGGCTGGGGAGCCGGAGCCGTCTCCTCGCCCTGTTCACCCTTTCCCACCCCCCCATGACACCGTGGTCCAGACCCGTGGCCAAATAAGCGTTTCCTAAAAACCAAATGACCTTGGGGAAGGTCTGTTCCTTTGTCTCCAGCAGCCTGGGTACCGTGATTTCTGAGTAGATGATTCTCAATGGTTCGGTAAAACCTGAAAGAGATTCTACATTTAGGGAAAAAGGGCATTAGTAATTTAAGACAATGAAGGATTTCCCTCCCCCGGACTGCAGAAGGAGGATTTTAAGTGGAAATATGAAAAATTTGGCCTGTTTGGATTTTGTGAGTCCATCTGTCTTCAATGAGAGGTGTGAAGGAGGTGGTTGAGCAGCTCTCTGCTCTTAGTGATGGTTCCTAACGAAGCTGAGGATACAAGAAACTCTGGAGAACATTTTTTAACAAGGGGAAAAATGAGATAACTTGTGTAATTACAAGATCCTGAGCCCAACACGCATCCCCCTGACCGTGTCCCTCTGTGCTTATCCCCATCCTGCATCCTGATAGCCTGCATCCCACACCCATATCCCTGCCTTTGCATCTTCCATCTTCATCCCTGCTCCTGCATCCTTCATCTTCATCCTCCACCCCTATGCTGCAGGTTGTGTCACTGACCCTGTCTTAGAATCACAGAATCATTTTGGTTGGAAAAGCCCCTCAAGATCATCGAGTCCAACTGTTCCCCACCCCTGGCACTGCCCTGAGAACCTCATGTCCGTCTGTCCAACCCTCCGGGGATGGTGACTCCAGCACTGCCCTGGGCAGCCTGTTCCAATGCCCCACAGCCCTTTGGGGAAGAAATTGTTCCCACATCCAACCTCAACCTCCCCTGGCGCAACTTGAGGCCGTTTCCTCTGCTCCTGGCGCTTGTTCCTGGGGAGCAGAGCCCGACCCCCCCTGGCTCCAAGCTCCTTTCAGGCAGTTCAGAGATCAGAAGGTCTCCCCTCAGCTCCTGTTCTCCAGCTGAACACCCCAGGTCCCTCAGCAGCTCCCATCACACTTGTGCTCCAGCCCCTCACCAGCTCCATTCCCTTCTCTCCACTCACTCCAGTACCTCAAGGCCTTTCTTGTGAGGTGATCCCGCCATCCCTCTGGCCGCCATTTTGAGCCCTGAGGTGATTCTGGTGCCCCTGGGGCCGCCATTTTGTGTCTGAGGGGATTTTGGTTCCCCTGAGGCCGCCATTTTAAGCCCTGAGGTGAGGGGCCCAAAACTGCCCCCAGATTCGAGGTTTGGCCTCCCCAGTGCCCAGTGCAAGGGGGATCTTCCCCCAGCTGAGGTTCCCAAACCCCTGTCCCTCAGCCCATGTCCCCACCCTGCACCTCCACATCCCACATCCCCCCCGCGTTGTCCCCCATGTCCCCCACCATGTCCCCATCCTCCAGCCCGTGTACTCCATCCCCCACTCCTCATCCCACCTCCCTCCACCCACATCCCCTCCATGGCCCTCCACCCCATCCTTTGGGGTCCCCCATCCCTTCTCCATCTCCCCATCCCTGTCCCTCACCTGGACAGAGCAGCAGGATCAGTATCATGACCCACACACCCCTTTGGGGTGGGCAGCTCCCTGTCCCCATCCCTGTGTCCCTCCAGGCCAGGCCAGCCCTGTGGGGACACTCCATCAGCGTAGCCCCCACCCCCGCCTCAGCCCACCCTGGGGGGTCATCACCCTATTTCCATCCCCACCACCCCATCCCACCCACCTCAGCAGCCACCAGACCCCACTCGCCGTCTCCCTTGGTCCCTTGTTGGGGTCCCCAAGTGCCACCAGACCCTCCAGCACCCAGTTCCCAGCTCTGCCCTCATCCAGCTCCACTCCTGTAGCACCAGCTGGCACCGGGGGCCACCATGTCCTGCCCCCACCCCGACACCTCACCCTCATGCCACCCAGCCCTGTCCTGCCACCTTCCAACTGCCACCTGGGGTCCATCTGTCACCTCCCACCAACCCAATGTCCTTCTACTGGCCATCCCTCCCCTCTGTTGCTTTCCCCTTCCCTCTATTTCCCTCTCTCCTCCAACTGCCACCCATCCCCATCCCATCCCCATCCCATCCCATCCCATCCCATCCCATCCCATCCCATCCCACCCCACCCCACCCCACCCCAACCCACCCCACCCCAACCCATCTCATCCCCCCCCATCCCATCCCATCCCATCCCGTCCCACCCCGTCCCATCTCACCCTGTCCCCCCCATCCCATCCCATCCCATCCCATCCCATCCCATCCCATCCCACCCCGTCCCATCCCCATCTCCCCCATCCCATCCCATCCCATCCCATCCCATCCCATCCCATCCCATCCCATCTCATCCCATCCCCATTCCCCATTCCCCATTCCCCATTCCTCCTCCAGCTTCCACCTGGGCCTGTTCCGCCACCTCCCACCACCCCAGTCCCACTTCCAATTGCCACCATCCCTCTTCATCCTGCCACTCGTTTTGTTCCCTCCTGTCCTCTCCCCTCCTGACCCTCCCTGTCCCACCTCAACCTCAGTCCCCCTGCTGGCATCCAGCACCTCGTGCCCCTGGGCCTCTGCTTTTCCAACCAGCACGTAACTGAATTCCAGAGATCAGAAGCCGTTAATGCTGAAACCGTCGTTCTTCCCATCACCGCGTTTAAACGGAAAACGCTGCATGGCACGTTGTTGCTGTTTCTCCTTCCCTCCAGGGCCATGGTGCTGGATGAGGGGGTCATGGCCAAGCTCAGCCCTTCTCCTGCCCACAGCATGAGGGTCTTCTCCTGGATGTGCCACCCAGGAATGGTGTGGCTCCTCCTGTGATGGAGGCTCCCGGATACCGGGGTTGCCTGTCACTCCTCTGGTAAAGGCATTAAAGAAATGCTGTTGAGGGCATGAGTGCGAAGCAGAGGTGAAGTACAGAAATTTAGAGGGAAGACAAAAAAATAAAGGGAGACATCAGCCCTTTGGGAGCCCTTCAGTGATCCCCAGCAGAGGAGACAAAGCGCGATGAATCACTGAATAGTTTGGGTTGAAGGACCTTCCCAGCTCCCCCAGTGCCCCCCCTGCCATGAGCAGGGACATCTTCACCAGCTCAGGTTGCTCAGAGCCCCGTCCAGCCTGGCCTGGGATGTCTCCAGGGATGGTTCATCCACCACCTCTCTGGACAACCTGGGACAGGCTCTCACCACCCTCAGGGCCAACAATTTCTTCCTCATGTCCAGCCTCAATCTCCCTCCTGTAGTTTAAAACCATCACCCCTTGTCCTGTCACAACAGGCCCTGCTCAAAAGTCTGTCCCCATCTTTCTTTTCGGCCCCTTTTAAGTCTGGAAAGGCTGCACTAAGGTCTCCCCGGAGCTTCTCTTCTCCAGCTGAACACCCCAACTCTCTCAGCCTGTCCTCCCAGCAGAGCTGTTCCAGCCTCGCATCATTCCTGTGGCTCCTCTGGCCCCTCTCCAGCAGCTCCATGTGTGTCCTGTGCTGAGGACCCAGAGCTGGACCAGCACTGCAGGGGGGTCTCACCAGAGCGGAGCAGAGGGGCAGAATCCCCTCCCTGCACCTGCTGCTCACGCTGCTGGGGATGCAGCCCAGGACACGGGTGGATTTCTGGGCTGCAAGCACACGTTGCCGGCTCATGGCCAATCTTTCACCCCCAGCACCCCCAAGTCCTTCTCCTCAGGGCTGCTCTCCATCCCTCCATCCCCAGCCTGGATTGATACTGGGGGTTACCCTGACCCAGGTGCAGGACCTTGCACTTGGCCTTGCTGAACCTCATGAGGTTCACATGGGTCCCATTCTCAAGCTTGTCCAGGTCCCTCTGGATGGATCCCATCCCTCAGGTGTGTCACCTGCACCACTCAGCTTGGAGTCATCTGCAAATTTGATGTTTGCTGCTCCTCTTCTCCATCCCTCCTGCTGCCTGGGCTCACAGGGTCGATGCTGGTTGAGCCCTGGCTGTCCCACCAGGTGCCCACAGGGACTGGAGAGAACTGGGAGGAGGACAGGAGGCAGGAGACATCACGTGCTACTGGTAAGGATTGGAAAAGTGGGTGTCCAGTCACAGGTACCTGAATCCCTCTTGGATGTGAACATCCATAGATTGTCATTCTAACAAGAAGCAAATTGGTGCATGTCATGTGGATGATTCTCCTGCTCTGCAGGACGAGCCAAAGCCACAGTTACCCTTTTGTTCAACCCACACTCAGCAAATACAATGGTCTTCATGCCAAGGGCTAAAGTACTTTCCCTAGATGTTGTCTTAAATTCACTTTCATTCTCCTTCCTTAGCAATGAAGTTGATAAATTTTAGTGAGTATAATTTACATATAAGCTGGGCAGCTACTCCTAAAACTAGAAATAAGAATATGCTCTATCAAAGACAGTGTCCTTGCATTTCCACCTCTCCAGTCTATGGCCAAAGGCAATATTGCATTTTAATTGATAAATCAGATCAGAAAATCAAACTAACAGGAGTGAATCTGTCAAGCAGAGGAATGAAACCACAGACACATTTCAAATATACGCAAGCACAAAGTACTATGGGGGCTTAGCAATTTCATAGAAATATAGAATAGTTTGGGTTGAAGGGACCTTAAAGCTCGCCCAGTGCCCCCCCTGCCATGAGCAGGGACATCTTCACCAGCTCAGGTTGCTCAGAGCCCCGTCCAGCCTGGCCTGGGATGTCTCCAGGGATGGTTCATCCATCACCTCTCTGGCCAACCTGGGCCAGGCTCTCACCACCCTCAGGGGCAACAATTTCTTCCACATGTCCGGCCTGAACCTCCCTCCTTTAGTTTAAAACCATCACCCCTTGTCCTATCACAACAGGCCCTGCTCAAAAGTCCATCCCCATCTTTCTTATCGGCCCCTTTTAAATGCAGAAAGGCTGCACTAAAGTTTCCCCGGAGCTTCTCTTCTCCAGCTGAACACCCCAACTCTCTCAGCCTGTTCCCAGCAGAGCTGTTCCAGCTTCGCATCATTACTGTGGCTCCTCTGGCCCCTCTCCAGCAGGTCCATGTGTGTCCTGTGCTGAGGACCCAGAGCAAGTATCTCCCCCAGAAGCTACAGAATCACAGACCCACAGGCTGGCTGAGGCTGGAAGGCACCACTGGAGGTCATCTGGTCCAGGCCCCTGGTCAAGTCACTTGAGCTGAGCTCTGCACACCCCAAGGGAAGGGAGAAGTAGAAACAGATGTGCAGTTTCTCACAATGAACCAAATCTTTCAGTTCTTGCTATTAAAAAAGATGGGGCTTGGGGAGGTCATTGCAAGGGTCCTGTTTGGCTTCACACATCGACAGCTCTGCAGCTGCCTGAAAGGAGGTTGGAGCCAGGGGGGGTCGGGCTCTGCTCCCCAGGAACAAGCGCCAGGAGCAGAGGAAACGGCCTCAAGTTGCGCCAGGGGAGGTTGAGGTTGGATGTGGGGAACAATTTCTTCCCCAAAGGGCTGTGGGGCATTGGAACAGGCTGCCCAGGGCAGTGCTGGAGTCACCATCCCTGGAGGGCTGGACAGACGGACAGGAGGTTCTGAGGGATGTGGAGCAGTGCCAGGGCTGGGGGAACAGTTGGACTCTATGATCTTGAGGGGCTTGTCCAACCAAAATGATTCTGTGAGTCTATGAGCACCAGCAGACTCTGAAGGACACTGGGCTGCTGGCAGTGTTTGCTGCTGTGCAGATTTTTGAGGAAGAAATGGTGAAGAAAACCAATCAAGAGGGAAGCTGCGGTAAAGCAGTGACTTCCCAGCTGTTCCCCGGGCTCCCCAGGGTTTGGACCATAAGGCTCTTCTTCTTCTGTGTACAAAAAAAGCCTTTCTCCACCTCCCTTGACTATTTCAGAGTCTCCCAGCGTGATAAATGCACAACAAATGTCATGTGTCTCTCCAGGAGTGAAGGGATGCCGTCAAAAGCAGAGAAATCTGTGCAAAAAAAAGCAGTGGGGATAAAAACAGTTATCTGCGTCACCAAGTGCTTCACTGTTGGTGCAAACGATGAAGAATGGCGCTAAAGCACCAAAAAAAATGTTCATTCTCCAGTTTCTGGGTCTTCTGCCAAGCGGAGAAGTGACATGACTGGGGGTTTGCCTGCAGAGGCACCCACTTCTTAACCTGCAGTTTGATTTTTATTATATTAAAAATAAAAATTAAAATGTACCGCTCTACTGCAGACGTTGTGACATTTCTGACCCAGATTTCCCTGCCTTTTCAACCTATGAACAGCCTCAGAAACCTCACGGCTTTGTAATTCCCTGCTGTGATGCTGCAGCAAGATCCCTTGTGAGCTGACCAGAACTGATCTGCTTTACGGAGAGAAGAAGTGTCCAGTATGGTCACCTTGGAGACCACAAACATTTCCAGGTACAGACCAACCCACACGGAGAAATACACGATACAAGACCTTATTGCGGCCTTTTCG
This sequence comes from Columba livia, assembly GCF_036013475.1. Classification (NCBI taxonomy): domain Eukaryota; kingdom Metazoa; phylum Chordata; class Aves; order Columbiformes; family Columbidae; genus Columba; species Columba livia. The sequence goes on from NC_088602.1 coordinate 1,793,647, forward strand.
TACTTAAAAGAGGCTGAGAAGAAAGATGGGGACAGACTTTTGAGCAGAGCCTGTTGTGACAGGACAAGGGGTGATGGTTTGAAACTAAAGAAGGGAGATTCAGGCTGGACATGAGGAAGAAATTGTTGTCCCTGAGGGTGGTGAGAGCCTGTCCCAGGTTCGCCAGAGAGGTGGTAGATGAACCATCCCTGGAGACATCCCAGGCCAGGCTGGACGGGGCTCTGAGCACCCTGAGCTGGTGAAGATGTCCCTGTCATGGCAGGGGGGGCACTGGGGGAGCTGGGAAGGTCCCTTCAACCCAAACCATTCTGCAATTCTATGATTCTATGTCTCATTGGCTATGGAGGAGCTCAGCTGGAGGTCTTGGCCCTGATGGATGGAGAAGAGGGGACATCAGCTGGGGGTAACAGGGTGTCACTTGCAACACCCAAGGGTTTCTTTGGAGGCTTTTGAGTGACCCCAGTGAGCCCTGTGCTTTTCCAGGGGATAAGGACGTGGGTGGGGGTCCCCTTGTGTACCTTCTCCATGGAGCACTGCAGTGGGTAAAATAAGATTTCTCTTCACACCCTGTAAAAACTGACAAACCACACCAAAAAAGAATGAAAACAAACGTATTTTGAAGGCCTTGTGTTCAATGGTGAACATCAAGGAACCGTGGAAAAGGATTATGTGCTTTTACAATAACTTTACGTAGAATTCCAATTGCAAAATAGATTACATAAGCTCATATTATTTCAAGCTCTTATTGTAACGACACTTGAAACAATCTGGCCTTTGCTTCGCATCCATGTGTATGTAATTTGCACAACATATAAGCTCATGACCCACTTGGGAAGGACATCTCAGGCATGAAGGAGCAACAGCAAGTCAATGGGGAGAGAGCTCTCACGATGGAAGGGAGACCAGCAGGTGAATGTGGGCACTGATAAGCTCCTTGGGGTGCATAAATTATTATACGGATGCAAAACTGGACATAATTTGATTCAATTTTCTGGTTCAAAATGAGAAAAAAAAATCAAAGAATGGTTTTCCTGTGAGATTTCTGTTGAGAAAGGAGAGCAGTCTGAGATGTGGAGAGACTGGAGAAGCTGGCCTGACATCCCCAAAGGAGAGGTGGAGAGCACCGGAGTAATTTAAGGACAATAATGAGCATTAGGTGAGAAAATTAGGCATTTGGATGTCTGGCTGATGTACAAATTGCGTATGGGAAGGACTTGGGGGTTCATATTCATAACCAGACTGCATCTCATGGCTCAGAAATACCCAGATGTACTGGAAAACTGGCGCTCAGCGTCTGCAGGTTCTTCTGCTCGATGTAATTCTTATTTATTTTGCTGTTTCTTATAAAACTGAGATGAAGTTTTGGAGCAGAAAATGCATTATGTGAATACAATGTCTTGTAAAAAGGCAGCTGCATGACCCTCTGGATATTAGTATAATGCTATTGCAGCAGATAACAAATAATATTAGCTGGAAATGGTTCCTAGCTGTTAGGCAAAATTATTATATTGTCAAATGTGATGAATGAGGGAAGCAGAGAAGGCTTTAGCATCCTATCTGGGTAGTTATTTGCTGTAATGTTATTCTGGATGTCTGCTGCAAGCTTCTCTACCCCGCCTGCTCCAATCTTGCCCTTGAATGCAGATGTGATGTGCCAGCCGAGGTCTTTGCTTCTCTCTTGAGCCACCAACAGCATGAGGCTTTGCCCGGATAAAAAGTCCAGGTTCTCAAAGCAAACAAACAGCTCACATTGTAGAATTTTTCCAAAATCTATTTGAAAACTATATACAACATTTTTGGGTGGATTTCCTTTATTTGTATAGTTGTGGTGTCAACGAGGTGCTGCATTAGGGGTCTTTCTCTTGTTGCAGGCTTCTCAGGAGCTCCTAGGATGGTTTCCTCCTTCTCAAGGCTGAGCCCCAGCAATATTACAACGTGCAAGGGGGGACAGAAGTCCTAGTAACGTCTTTATATTGATAATTTCCACAGGTGCTGGAGCAGTGGTTGCTTGAGTGCAGCTCCTGGAGATGGCTCCTGTGAAGGACACAGAGCCCACGGGAGACATATTCCCTTACAATGGAACAAATTTCTAAGAAGTAACGAGTGGTGTTCATTTTTTACTTTTGTTTTTCACCCCAGTTTGCCCACGGATGCTGGAAGAGGAGCAGCGGAGCTGCTCATGGGTCTCAGCATCTCACCCTGGTGGCTACGGTGGCTGATTTCCCACTGCAGCTGGTGGTTACAGGACATCACCCAAGACCACCATGGGATTTTTATGGCAGTTGGTAACATCCTACACGCTGGAGATGGTGAAAACCCAAAAAGTGTCCTTTCTCCATGGTTTAATTTTGAAAGGAGGTTGGATCCAGGGGGGATCAGGTCTGCTCCCCAGGAACAAGCGCCAGGAGCAGAGGAAACGGCCTCAAGTTGCGCCAGGGGAGGTTGAGGTTGGATTTAGGAACAATTTCTTCCCCAAAGGGCTGTGGGGCATTGGAACAGGCTGCCCAGGGCAGTGCTGGAGTCACCACCCCTGGAGGGCTGGACAGACAGACATGAGGTTCTCAGGACATGGGGCAGTGCCGGGGCTGGGTTGTGGTTGGACTCAATGATCTTCAGGGTCTCTCACAACCAAAATGATTCTGTGATCCCGTGATATACCATGCTCCCTCTTCCTCTGGACTGTGATGGATTTTGAACCCCTTTCCAGTGCCCCATCCAAGGGCTTTGGGAGGAGTTTCTGCACTGTGATTGAAAAAGGGGTGCAAGCCCTGATGGGTTGGGGGATACCCCTGTGTGTGAAGCACCTTCACAATTCCAAGCTCTGCATCACGCCAGCTGCTTCCCATCCTCGGGGAGCTTGGAAAAAATCCATGCAATCAAAATAGTAGTTCAAATTCATATATTTAGGCCTCTTGAACTTGGGAACACTTGTCTCTGCAAAATGACTTGTTGGAGAAGCAAAACAATGTGATATATATGTCAGGAGGGGAATGCTGGAAGCATTAGGTAGTGATAATTTCTGTTTGATGATGGTGCAGCCGAGTTTTTATGATTATCCTCCAAGAAGAATGTTAAAACATAAAGGGGGTTGGCAGAAATATCACAGCAATGGTTAAAAGTTTGGAAAAATCTGTGTTACAGTGGGAGCCTCTGGGCGCTCGTCTCATAAGGAAGAGTTTGATCATCTCATACAGGAATTTATATGAGCAACAGGGATCTGGTGTCAGACAAAAAAATGAAACAATCTTATGGCTAGTAATGAGTAACATCAAAGTGGAAATAAGCTTTAAGTTTTTAACAGTGAGAGTAATAAAAAAAGAACATTTAACTGTTCATTATGAATGGCTTGTTGTGGCTATGTGCTTTGTCAGGAGGAGATTTCAGCTGAAAACTCTCCTCTAGTCCAACTAGAAGTGATGGAGCTTCATGCTGCAAGGAGATGTCAGCTTTCCTGGACCCTAAGGCAACAGTCTACGCAAGTTGGGACCAAGGAAAAGTATTTTAAATGATCCATGGTACCACACAGTAATTCTGGAAGTGTCCAAAGGTCATTAGAGATGTCCTGGTGCCGCAAAAGCTCTTAAAGCATCTCAACTTGGTGTTCTTGCTAGTGTGTCTGCAAGATCTCTGGTGGCAACCTCTTTGTTGACATGTGTACAGCTCTCCCCTCTTGTTACCAGGCAATCAGCGCTGAGTTTTCCTGTGCTTACAAACAGATGGGCATCTTTTGGTCTCTGTCTGGATCCCATGGGGCCTCCTCATTTAGAGCAAGAAGCTATGCCTGAGTGTGGTGAACATGTTTAGCTAACCAAGATGATGCTGTGGTAGTGCCTTCAAGGACTCCTAGAAGCTTGCAGGTCCTGCTCACACATTCATCATAGAGAAGATAGAATAATTTTGGTTGGAAAAGGTCATCGAGTCCAACCGTTCCCCACCCCTGGCACTGCCCCATGTCCTGAGAACCTCATGTCCATCTGTCCAACCCTCCAGGGCTGGTGACTCCAGCACTGCCCTGGGCAGCCTGTTCCAATGCCCCACAGCCCTTTGGGGAAGAAATTGTTCCCCAGATCCAATCTCTGCATGTTAGGGACTCAATGTAGTGGGAAAAGTTAGATGTTTCAAGAACATTTTGTTGACAGCATCTTCCACCAAAATCAACAGCTGAGATGAACTCTTCCTTAACTCTCTTTTAATTAATTCCCAATTTACTGTGCATTTTTGATGGTAGACAGTGCAGGAGAGTGGCCATGTCACCTCTTTGCCCACCTGGCAGAGTCTCCTCTCCAACCCCGTTGGCTGGGGCAGCCAAGAGCTTTGAAGGTTGGACACAGGAGGATTAAGATGGAAAATGGAAACACAGACTAGCTGCACATGGGCTATCAAGATAATGGGTTGAATCTGGGTTGATTTAGTGTCTCAAGTTAAAAATGTCAGTGCAAGAATGAGTGAGGAGAGAGCCCAAGCCTTCCCTCATCCCTGTTGCAGTCCCCAACACCCCAACACCTTAAATGAGCTTTTAAAGGCTCCTTTAAATGGGCACTGTAGGAAAGACACATATTTCAGTATGTTAATCTTAGAAAAAAATCAGACGTGTCTCAAAAGGTATAAGTTCCAGTATAAGCTGGGGAATGACCTATTAGAGAGCAGTGTAGGGGAAAGGGACCTGGGGGTCCTGGGGACAGCAGGGTGACCATGAGCCAGCACTGGGCCCTTGTGGCCAGGAAGCCAATGGTACCTGGGGTGGGTTAGAAGGGGGTGGTCAGTAGGTCAGAGAGGTTCTCCTGCCCCTCTGCTCTGCCCTGGGGAGACCACACCTGGAATATTGTGTCCAGCTGTGGCCCCTCAGTTCCAGCAGGACAGGGAACTGCTGGAGAGAGTCCAGCGCAGCCACCAAGATGCTGAAGGGAGTGGAGCATCTCCCGTGTGAGGAAAGGCTGAGGGAGCTGGGGCTCTGGAGCTGGACAAGAGGACACTGAGGGGGGACTCATTCATGATTACAGATATCTAAAGGGTGAGTGTCAGGAGGATGGAGCCAGGCTCTTCTGGTGACAACCAATGATAGGACAAGGGGTAAAGGGTTCAAACTGGGACACAGGAGGTTCCACTGGAAGATGAGAAGCAACTTGTTCCTGGTGAGGGTGGCAGAGCCTGGCCCAGGCTGCTCAGGGGGGTTGTGGAGTCTCCTTCTGTGCAGACATTCCAACCCGCCTGGACACCTTCCTGTGTAACCTCATCTGGGTGTTCCTGCTCCATGGGGGGATTGCACTGGATGAGCTTTCCAGGTCCCTTCCAACTCCCGACATTCTGGGATTCTGGGATTCTGTGAAAAGGTGCTCATTTGCACTGGACTATCCACCCGCTCTAGAATGAATTAAAATGAAATAAAAATGAATTAAATAAGCTCCAGATAAGCATACACACTTTCCAAGGCTTGATAGCATCTCTGCAAAAAATTTGAGGTTCATGGTGTTTTATTGACTGTAGCTTTCCTAGCGTAGGAACTTGTGAATTGGGCTGTTGGATATCAGAGATGGTTGATGGCACCGTATTGTATACGGGCACCGTTTTAATCCAGGGTCACCTCTGTCATTTGTAGGGAAAAAACTGCTACCACCCTGAAACTCTTAAATGCAGGAATTAAAATAATGCATCCTCCACGGTGTAAAGTGGAGGAGAAAGTGTAAAGAAATGTGGTGCTGCTCTAGATCAGCTTTATTTAGTGCATTTCCAGCTTTATTTAGTGCATCTGTGATTTTATCACTGAAGAAAACAAACTAGAAAATTGTAAATATTATGTCAAGTCTACTAAAAACTTCACAGAAATAGGCTGAAATACCTTAACACAGGATAAACCATATTTCAGGGGAAGCAAGCAGAACTCCGAAGACAATGGTGTCTTAATTAACCAGAGGGCTGAAATAACAAATAGCACAAGGCTTCTGCACTACTGTAAATTTTACCCAAATAAATTGAATTTTTTAGGAAGGGGGAAGATTTTCAGAGAAATAGACTTTTTAACTGCAGATTTTACTTCCTTGTTGCGTAAAGTGTAAATGATGGGGTTTAGCAAGGGAGTTAAAATTGAGAAGACAACGTTGTTCATGGCATGGACATCAGTGGGGATGTCTGCTCTGTAGGACACGTATGCCACAGCGATAGAGGAGTAGTAAGTGCCCACCACAAGCAGATGGGAGGTACATGTTGAAAAAGCTTTGGTGCGACCCTCTTTGGAGTTGATCTTTAGCATGGAGAGGATGATGCGGACGTATGAAAGGGTGACGAGCAACAGAGGGAGGACCGACACTGTCATAGCGATGGAGAACCCCAAGAAGGTCTGGAAATCGGCACTGAAGTCCAAGCACCACTGCCAGGTGGTCACAAAAGCAGTGGTGAACTGTGGTGGTGTCCCTGTAGGTTAGCTGAGAGGTCTGCATGATGATGGGCACGGGTATGAGCAGCGCAATGATCCAGGCACTCACTGCCACCTGGATGTTCAGTCTTCTTGTCATCTTGGCCGGGTAACGGAGGGGGTTGCAGATGGCTTCGTAGTGATCACAAGCCATGACCACCAGCAGAAGCGCCTCGGTTACCATCAACCTGTGAAAACTGTACATCTGCAGGAACAGCCCCAAAATGAGATGGTTTTAGCGTCGACCAGGAACATGGCCAGCATTTTGGGGATGGTGGTGGTTGTAAACAGCATGTCTAACACAGAGAGGTTGATCAGGAAGAAGAACATGGGTTTGTGGAGCATATGGTCGACCACAACCACGGTGATGATGATGGCATTACCAACCAGGATCAGCAGGTAGAATAGCAAGAACACAACGAAGAAGGTCTGGAAATCCTGGAGGGCTGGAAACCCCACCAAGAAGAAGACTTTAGCGGAAGCATTGCTGTTGCAGCTTTCCATAGTGGGGCTGGTCAAAACACCTGCAAGGATGAAGAAGGAAAGAGGCCGATGCTTGGGAAGGTATTTCTCTAAGGAGCTTTGCAGAGGTTCTGCAAGGAAAACACACGTTGGATGAAATCTTGCAGAGCCGAGCACACTGCAAGACACAGCTCAGCCCCTCCAGTCTCTAATTTGCAATTAAGGTGATTTGGATTCTCTGCCTTCAGACACACAGTGTGAATTTTGAGGTTGTCCTGTGCAAGGAAAGGAGTTGGACTCGATGATCCTTGTGGATCCCTTCCAACTGAGGACATCCTATGATTTTATGTTGGTGATGTGGATCATGTCTATAGCTTTGGGCACAAAGGGCAAGGATTCATCTCACGAGGCTTTGGGTGCTCTCCACACCATGTGCGCTGGTACTCCTGTGTCCTCGTTAAACAGTCTTTTAGCCCAGTTCTGATTGTAGTCATTTAAGAGTTCCTCACACACTATTAGAACATGTAGGTCCCCAAACAGCTGCTTTTCTCTCTGTTTGCTGTTGGAAAGTCACAGTTACAGAACTAGAGGCCAGTAACCAGACTCCTAAAGTAAGATCAGAGTAGCTCTAAAGGACTGATCAAAATACACCAGTTCCTCCATCTAAGGAACGGAGCTCCCAAGCGTCCCCTTTACTTTTGGAGGGACCAAAGAAATAACACACATGATACCAAATACATCATCTTCTATAAAGATTTTAACATTAAAAGGAAAATATCCAAACCTCATGTAATTTAAACAACACAACCAAGACAGGTGACGTTGCCTACAAACAAATTAATCAAGCTAACTCAAAGAAATGATCTATCCCCCAAATCTTCTCTATTTCAGGATGATGGCTACTTGCCTACTGATGAATAACACGAGCAAGAGACAGAGTCAACTGGTGAAGAGAAGCATTAAGAGCTGCTTGTGTGTCCATGACGCAACAAATGCTAAAAGTGAAGGATGTGCTTGTGGATCAAGATAAATTGTCTTATTTTGATACTCTCAGAAAACTGGACATGGATGTCCCCAAATCACTGGGCACTGGGCAGAATTGCATCTGGCACTGATTCTTTTCTGAGCTTCTTGGATTATAGCCAGATTCCAAAAAGAAAGTCTTAACTATCTTCATCCTAATAGCAAAAGAAAATAGTCTTTCTTCACCTGAACTCAGTGCTGTGGTATTGAAACGAATACATGGACAGTTTAGATGACAGGAAACAATACAGGTAACAAGTAGAACAACCGTTAGACAGTAAATGCCTGGCAAACGGCAAATACCTTTCTAACTAAAACAAGTGGTCCATGTGAAAAAGGGACATTTTGGGGGATGCAGGACCGAGGAGGAGATGTGTTGCGTTAAGGAAATGCCCGTTTATCTTCTCTAAGGGAATTTGGGGAATTAGCTCAGGAACAGCCAACCATCCACCTTTCTTTTTCCAGGTTATTATCGACTTTGCTACCCAAAGTCATTCTCATCACCGTTTTTCATGCCCACGTTACCTGTAGTTGGCTACTCGCAGCATTTCCCACCGTCATTGTGGCACATGGTCAATTTCTGATGCTGTTGCTGAAATTCAGATGAAAATATATAATTTCTTCAGACTTCCAGATCATTTTGTGGTACATAAAAGCAAAGGAGTTTTCACAGTAACTATTTTTTGGCTGATGTAGGTCAGCATCACTTCTTTTACTGTAGTAAGAAATATTTGAGGGACTTGTAACGTTCAAAGACATTGTCAAGAATAAATATCCATCAGTGACTTCAGCTCAGATGGAGGGGGACATGATGTGTGACAGCTTACAGCCTTATATATCTATATTTTACATAATGTAGCTCTACAGTTGCATTATTCATACAAACTTGTGGTGCTTTCTGGATTTCTCCAGGAAGGGTAAGAAAGAGCACACCATACTTTTCAATTTATTTTACATTTTGAGTTTTTAATATTACCGAGTTTCTTTCCTCTCCGTGGAAATATTTGCTTTGTTGCTCATAAAGATTTAATGTGCATTGGAAAGGACTATTCTGCCCAAGCCCAATGGAATATTCTTGTTTGCTGTGACAAGCAGCATTTTGGAAACTTCCAGCATCTTCTGTTCAATGCACGAAACAGCTGCATTTCATGGACACAAATTCCTTTGGAATTGATCTATTTTTTCTAACATAGGGTAAATCAAAACTAAGATAATGTTCAGAAATAAAAAACAACAACCTGGTTTTCATTAGGCTTATGCTAAAAAAAGAAGGAGAAATGAAGCTTAATTAAGTTTTTATCATTTTCTTGGTTTCCTTATCCCAATTTGAGATAGAGGAAATAAAGCTATCATGGAAATGTTTTGTGCTTGGCCACAAGTAGTTGAGAGTAATGGTTGGTCTCATGCAATTTCCTAACATTATTAAATCTCTGGTAATTTTCGGATAGTTTTACCTTTCACCCAGAAAGTCATCTCCATAACCATATAGGAGAGATCCATTTAATATTACAAATTAATAGATTTTCTGCCACACCGAAATTTAAATACAACTGATATTTTGTTTACTCTCTACCTCTCATCTAATCTACCCTTCTCCATTTCTCTTTCTTGTTATTATTTTTTCCAAAATGGTAACCTTCAAGGATGTAATTTGTATAAACAAAGCTGCACTATTAAAAAAAACAAGATAATTTATTGTATTGAATTAAAATTGCTGGCGTGCAATGTCCTTAAAATAAGCATTGATTTGAAGTTGTTTTCAGACATACTAGATCAAATTCTCATTCTTTGGAGCCTGTTGACATGTATTACAATCATATTTTTCCATCCTGGACCCCAGGAGGACAAAGTAAATCCAAATGAAACACTTAATTAGTCTGAAAAATATTATCGTATTAGCAGAATAGTATCAACAATAACTCACTTGCACTTTGAAGTTATAACAAAGCCTTCCCCTTCCGTATTGTTATCCTTAGTGGGAAGCGTGGAACTCCTGCAATATATCAACGGGCAAAGCCACCGCTGATCTCAAACATATTTGAACGTGTTGTCCTGCTCCTCACCCAGAGATGCTATCCAGAGATGGTCTCTGTGTTGTTTTCTTGCCTTGAACCAGGAGACCCACACATTGTTTTCCCTCTAGAGCATCTCAACAGCTTTGAATCCCCATGTTGCTTGTCGCAGTGACACCGGGTGAAGATCATACAACAGATTTGCACAGTCAAAGAGCAGCAAAGGAAGAGTTTTCACCACGTAGATCTTGTCCTGTGATGACCACGGGCTGTTGTGATGAGGCCGGTGGAGAAACACTGGAGGAAGTCCAGTCTTTTCTTCCCCGATCTGGAGGAGCTTACCATGGTCCAAGTGGCAAGCAATAGGATGAGAGGAAACAGCCTCAAGTTGCACCAGGGGAGGTTTAGATTGGATATTTGGAAATTTCTCCATCTCTATTCTCCAGGATTTTCGGGTCAAGCCCCATACACAGCTCAACAGCAAAGACAACATGCATGGGACTGATCTGGGCAACATCTCTGGGTGCCCAGGAGTTTCACAGAATCATAGAACAATTTTGGTTGGAAAAGCCCCTCAAGATCGTCGACTCCAACCATTATCCCACCCCTGTCCCTGCCCCATGTCTTCAGAACCTCCTGTCCGTCTGTCCAACCCTCCAGGGATGGTGACTCCAGCACTGCCCTGGGCAGCCTGTTCCAATGCCCCACAGCCCTTTGGGGAAGAAATTGTTCCCACATCCAACCTCAACCTCCCCTGGCGCAACTTGAGGCCGTTTCCTCTGCTCCTGGCGCTTGTTCCTGGGGAGCAGAGCCCGACCCTCCATGCTACAACCTTGGGTTTCCTTGAGTGCCCTACTTGCAGGTTGGCCTCTGGCTCTTTATTCTACCTCAGAGAAGAGCACAGGATTGCTCCATGAACCATGTATGTCTAGGTATGTTGACCAACATACAATCCCTTTACATGGACAACCAGGTGACTACTTCAGCCATCCCTGAGCCACTTCTGTGAGCAGCCCATCTCCTTGCTGTCTCCATCCCTGAGATGATCACCTCTAAACCTCACAGCTTCTTCTTTGGGAGTTCTGTGGCCTGGGTACTCCAGGCATGTGGCATGAGAAGACATTGCCACCCGGCTCTATAGTCAATGGAGGGAGATGTTCCCTTTGACGGGCAATTCTAATCACTCAACTAAACTCCTTCTCCAAGTGTCCTTCCAGATCAATGTCCTCTTACTACAGATTCCTACATAAATATTTTCACCGTCTCTTCACCATCTTAAGTGAAAGCTGCCAGATGGCAATTAGTAAGGGCTAAATCCTGTCCTGTGTGAGGAGGTTCTGATGCACTCAGGCTTCTGTGGTGCAGGATGTGTCCTTGGACACCACACAGAAAAATATAGCTTTGGTTACAATATTAGAAATTAGTGAATAATGCACCCACGTGCATCTAAGGACCATCTAGATACATAACAAAAACACAAACCAGTCCCACTTCCATTGCTCAAATAAAATTATTCCTCCAAATTGCAGTCACGCCTTTGACAAATGAAAGAGCTGGAGAGCTCTGGCAGGTGGTGGGATCTGGTGGTGCTCCTGCAGTGTGTCCTCAAAGTCATTTTGCCCAGGGTGATCCCTGGGAGGAGAAGTCAAGCCAGATTATAGGAGTGGTTTAGGTAACAGTTCCTTGGGTCCAATGTCCTGGGGCTGAATCCTCAGACTGGAGGAGGTGGGATCAACAGAGCATCGCTGAGGGCTTGGTAAGAGGTTGAGAACTTTTTGGGAGCCTGGGGACACAAAGATGGATCATAGTTTGGTTTTATTTAAAGTGTGAGATGGGATTCATGGCAGATTGGGCCAGCTAGTTTTGAAACAGAACCTTTGAAATAAACTTTTGTTGAATTCTCAGTATGTTTTCATTATTATCTTGCCCCCATGCCATTCTCAGGTCACATCCTGACCAAAAGCCATCACAGCCAGAAACAGTAATACAGTGGAGCGGTGCAAAGTCCGTCCTGAATGGAGTTAGTGTCCTTGATAGGCTCCAACTGCTCATGATACTTGTTGAGGTTTTGGTGTGAGGTTCACACCTTCTCCATCATGTTTCTGCTGTGGATGTTGTCCTGCAGTCCACATCTGCTCCAGGGACTAACAGGGGGACACCAGCTATGTTTCCAAACAGTCAAACACACACAATTACGGTTTCCTGAGCTTAGACTATGGATGAGAAAAGTCCCCCCTACCTTTAGTCACTTGAACATTTAGTTCTAATATTCTTCTAGGACCACAGGTGGTTAAATGTCTCTTGTATGGTGCTAAGGAGTAACTCATTGCTGATAATAAACCATTTGAGCTGTGATCTTGTCAGTTACAATTTAATTTTTAATTACAGGTAACTTCTGATATATGCACTATAGGTGATGCTGGGATTATCTAGCCTCTGCTTATCCTCAACAAATTGGCGGAAAAATACATTAGGGGACAACAATCTTTCCTTCAGGGTGGCAATTTTTATTAAACTACTGTGAAACACCCACACATCCAGGACTAAGAGCTGCTCCAGCTTAAAATGTCATCAATGGCTTCCCCAGGGACAGGACAGAGATGCTTAAGGTGTCAGTTGGTTCACAGTGATCTGCTGGACCTGACTATTGGATGGTCTTGAGCACAACAATGCCTGGTGGTAGCTGAGTTATCTCCTCCCAGGAAAGCAGCTCTGTAGGACCTTGGTGTTGTCACCACCGTGGTGTTTGCAGCTCTCCATGTGTGATGGCCATGGTGGTGACCGCAAACACATCCTCAGCAGCTCTGAGGTCCCTTCTCCTGCTCCAGGCCATGGTGAGTGAGATGCTCCTGTGGGGAAGCTCATCTCGTTTGGAAGCAGATGCCTGGCATAGTTGGAGATACTGCACCGTGAAAATGCTAAACATGGAGCTGCGGGGACTTGCTCAAGTGTGACTAGCAGATATCAGCCCAGAAGGCTGCTGAATCCTGTATAAACAAAAATGACTGAATCACAGGTTGGAAGACACCTCTGGAGATCAACTACATTGTCTACAGCAGGTTCCCCGGGACCGTGTAGCTGATGGAGGTGGAGACTCCATGACCTCTCTGAGCAGCCTGGTGTTTGGGTGGAGGACAAATCCCTTCCCTCTGCTGTGGTTGCACCGAGCAGCAGCCTCCCTATGCCATGCCCTTTCCCAAGCACATCTGGCCAGGTGTGGGACAGGGCAGCAGAAGCCAACCAGACCTTTCCAAATGAGTCCCTGGTACCTCTTGAAGGCCAAGTCCTTTCACCTGGGAGCTCCCACTCTTCCCAGCTGGGACCACCCTTTGGGACGGCAGAAGAACCAAGCCCCATGCTAGTCCAGCTCAGTTCATGACTTTCATTTCATCTCCTTTTCTTCTCCATCCTTCCCTTTGCCCTCAGACTTGTCTGAGGTACCTTCTCCCGCTGTCTGCGATTGCATGAGTCTCCCTTGTGCTCCAGATGGTTCCTCTCCCTGCCTGGAGCCCAAATCCCCAACGTCCCGCCCTCACCTTCCCTGAATCTGCAAATCTGAAAATGTTTTTGCAGATCTTCAGGAATTGCCAGTTTGCAAATCAACACTGCTACCACACCTGCCCGGTCCCACCTTCCATGCTCATCTCTGCTCATCTGGTTTCTGTGGCCGCTTCTTGGAGCACCTCTTGGTGCAAGAAGACCAAGGGCACGTGTCCCCTTTTCCCCGTGCAGGAGGCAGGATCTGGCCCTGCTCCATGGGCATGAGAGCAAATGTCATCAACACTAAGCCACGGTCACGCTCGGCACAAACAGGACAGGCAATGGCTCTGCTCGTTTCTATGCATTTCCTAACGAACACCTTCTGGAGCAATTTCCCACTTGAATTTCCGTTTGCATCCAAGCGGTCACGGTGCCCCTGACAATGGAGCCCCTGGGTGCTCGTGTTCAAAACACTCTCTGTAAACATGCGGGAGAAGTTGAATTTCCAAACATGTTTGTTTCAAAACACCAGTTCCTACACTTGGGTGGCAACGCCAGTGAAAATAGCACAAATTGGTCTCTCAGTGGCTTTTAGATCTTCAGGGGCTTAGAAATGTTTTTCAGAATAATTAATATCCAGGGCTGGGATAATCAGAGTTTGTATGGCTGGTGCTGGAGCGTTCCAAAGCCTTGGGGAGCCCCAGCCGCTGATTGCACAGGACTGGTGAGCATCCAGTAGCAGTTTTAAAGGTCTTGAACCTTTAAAATGTTTTGTTTTTGCAGGCCTGGCATATTAAGAAGCTCTGGGTGACCTGGTCGATGGAGACAAGTTCCACTTCGGGCTGCTCTGCAGATGTGGGGTGTCATCCTGGAGCCACCTTTTGTTCTATAAGTAATAAAGCCATGGATACTGCTCTACCCTGAAAATGTCCCAGAGCAGCGCAAGTACTTTCATTCTACCTTGGGTTCACACAACCACAGCAGCCAAAACTGTCACGTCGTCCCTTTGCCATCTGTTTATGGACCCCCCTGCGGTGCTCGTCCAGCTCTGGGTCCTCAGCACAGGACACACATGGACCTGCTGGAGAGGGGCCAGAGAAGCCCCAGAAATGATGCGAGGCTGGAACAGCTCTGCTGGGAACAGGATGAGAGAGTTGGGGTGTTCAGATGGAGAACAGAAGCTTCCGGGAGACCTTAGTGTGGCCTTTCTGGACATGAAAGTGTCCAAGAAGAAAGATGGGGACAGACTTTTGAGCAGGGCCTGTTGTGACAGGACAAGGGGTGACAGTTTTAAACTGAAAGATGGAGATTGAGGCTGGACATGAGGAAGGAATTGTTGTCCCTGAGGGTGGTGAGAGCCTGTCCCAGGTTGTCCAGAGAGGTGGTGGATGCACCATCCCTGGAGACATCACAGGCCAGGCTGGACGGGGCTCTGAGCAACCTGAGCTGGTGAAGATGTCCCTGCTCATGGCAGGGGGGGCACTGGGGGAGCTGGGAAGGTCCTTCAACACAAACTATTCTGTGACTTTATGATTCTTGAACTTGAACTGCCAGTCCTCTGCAGCCTCATGGGCTGTGAATCCCCAGGTTGCACTGCACGCTGCATAAAACCAGATCTTTGCTGTTTTATACCAATCTCCTGGCTTCAGCGAGCATCCCCTGGTCCTGCTGCTGGGGGTGTTCAAATGTCAGATCTTATCCCCATAGCTTGAGGTCCCAAAACAAGGACACAGAGGGGTTGTTTGGGCAGGATGAGGATGACACCTTCCTTGCATTCCCATTGCGCTTGTGATTTTTCTGTTTACGAGGCAGGTGTCATCCTGTTAAAAAGGGATGCTCTTCACGTGGGCAGCCCCAAATTTATAAGCAGGGCTGGGCATTTTCTTTGCAGGAAATGGAGAGGTGTGTGTCAGTGTTTTGATTCACTGGGAAATTTGTCTGAACAGCCCTGACATTGCAGATGGGGAAACTGAGGCTGAAGGGAAGCTGGGAAGTCTCTAGGACCTGCTCAAGATGTGTGTGAGTGCAGCTCTTCCTCACACAAAACCGCAACAGTGGAAACCTAGAACTGTTGTTCGTTTTTTCCTTTTGCCTGGCTAAAAATTGTCAGATAAATTAATTTCATTGTTTTAAAATTTCCTGTCTTTGCTCAGGGATATGCACAGAGTTAAAATCCATCCCCAGCCCCCGGAGTCTTTGCTGGACTGAGGGATGGAGGATCCGTGGGGCTCGGAGATGTGGACTCTGGGACTTTGCAGGCTCCCTCCTAGCATGGAGCGTCCTCCTTCTCTGCTCTAACACTGCCACCCCCCGGCACATCGGCACACAGCTCCCCGGAGCCGCCGGACCCCTCCTCTTCTCTGCCAGTGGCAGAACAGGTCATCCATCCATCCCTCCATCCATCCCTCCATCCCTCCATCCATCCATCCATCCATCCCTCCATCCATCCATCCATCCCTCCATCCCTCCATCCCTCCATCCATCCTTCCATCCATCCATCCCTCCATCCATCCCTCCATCCATCCATCCATCCCTCCATCCCTCCATCCATCCATCCATCCATCCATCCCTCCATCCCTCCATCCCTCCATCCATCCTTCCATCCCTCCATCCCTCCATCCCTCCATCCATCCATCCATCCATCCATCCATCCATCCTTCCTCCACCCACCCACCCATCCATCCATCCCCTCCGTCATCCATCTCCATCCTGGGCTGCGGTGGCTGATGTCTCTGCATGTTCCCACCAGCTTTTCAGCAGGCAAATACCCCCCAGGTAGTTATTTCTGGGGGATACATGGCTCAAGCGACTGGCACTTGGGTGAGAGCCCCTCATGCCTTACCTCCTTGCAGTGTCCGTGCAAGTCGCACAACCTCTTTCCCTACATGTCATTGAGGTTTTCACTTACGGATGGATTTATCATCAATGGACACCTTTTTAATCCTCCTTTGCGCCACACTATAGAATCGTAGAACCATAGAATCAATCACAGAATCATAGAATCACAGAATAATTTTGGTTGGAAGAGACCCCGAAGATCATAAACTCCAACCAATAACCCAGCTCTGGCACTAATCCATGTCCCTGAGAACCTGATCTATGAGACAAGAAAGGATTTAGGTTTGTATCGACACAGTCCTAGCCCAGGGACTTGGACTAACATGCTGGTGGAACAAGGCTCACCAGGGTTTGCAACATCTGCCCTGGGCTCACAGTGGAGATCCTGTAAGTGTTGGTTGGAAAAACCTTTCTGGCCACCAACCCAACCTCCCCCCACAAACGGGACTGTCCCCCACATGGGTCAGGGCACCATGTCCTCAGAGCATCTGTTCTTATTCAATTGAGCCTAAAGGAGCTACCTGGAGGTGAAAATCTCCACTTGGTCAGGGGAAACCCTACTGTGAGATGTGGGCTGCTCAGGGTCCTGCAAATCTCATGTTAGAATCACAGGACATTTTGGGTTGGAAGGGACCTCCCCAGCTCCCCCAGTGCCCCCCCTGCCATGAGCAGGGACATCTTCACCAGCTCAGGTTGCTCAGAGCCCCGTCCAGCCTGGCCTGGGATGTCTCCAGGGATGGTTCATCCACCACCTCTCTGGCCAACCTGGGACAGGCTCTCACTACCCTCAGGGACAACAATTCCTCATATCCAGCCTCAATCTCCCTCCTTTAGTTTAAACCGTCACCCTTTGTCCTGTCACAACAGGCCCTGCTCAAAAGTCTCTCCCCATCTTTCTTATGGGCCCCTTTTAAGTCCGGAAAGGCCGCACTAAGGTCTCTCTGGAGCTTCTGTTCTCCAGCTGAACACCCCAACTCTCTCAGCCTGTCAGGAAGGAAGAACCTGGGATGTCAGTGGAAGAGAAACACAGGGTTGCTAAATAGTTAATGACTGTCCTGACTCAGTGAAACGTGGAGTAGTAAATTGTTTTTCTCCTGGGGCCACTATTGGATCATCTTATGGATGAGGTGGCTGCTGGCCACTTGTACAGGGGTGGCCTCTTCTTAATTGCTCCTGCAACCTTTGAGAGTTCCTCCCAAGCAGGACGATTGCTCACGTGTGGACATCTTCCTCTCCTATTTAGAAAATCCAATTAGCCTGGCTTAATGAGAAGGTGCCGTTGTGCCTGGGAGGTATTTTTCTGATGTTGCTGCAGCTGAGCTTAGCCCTTTGGAGGGCTGGCCAAGTGTCCTGCTCATGGGAGGCTCTTGGTGTAGAAAGGAGATGAGTGATGGAGCATGGCAGCTTTGCCATGAGACCTGATCATCACTTGGAAATCAAGAAAAAAATAGTTAAATTTTAATACTTTGAGGCTGTTCTGTGTGTTGCTGCTCAGGCTCTGATGGAGAGGACTTTGGAGCCTGCTGAATGTCACCGTGGCACTGCCCTCCTTGGCCATCTGCAATAGCTGGCTCTAAGCTCAGCTTATCTCTGCTTGCAGCTGGCATGGAGGGGCTTAATGTGGCTCCTGCCTGTTTTTTCAGCTGCTTTCACTCTGCACTCTTCCAGATTTGCAGCCTCCTGCCATGACTTTACAAAGCTGTCAATGGAAGTGACCCTGTCCTAAGTCCTTCAAAGTAAGTCCCAGGCAATTTTAAACTATTGAGATTATCTAAGCTCCCCCTGAACTCCTCTTTCACTGTTTCAGACTCTGTCCATTACACCCCACTGCAGGTGTCGACATTGCTCACAGCTGCCATTGACCTTTTGGTGAATATTGATGTGAAAAAGCCATTCAGCAGCATTGGCTGGCAACGTCACCATGAAGCAGAAGACCAGCTCCTCCCTGGGCTTCCTTCTTCTCACAGGCTGGTGGCCAACCTTACATCTCCAGTCGCTGTCCTTGTGTCTCCGGTGGCCATCCTTGCTGGCTTCATCCCCTCTACATGCTCCTGCTGCTCTTCTGTATTGTCCCAGCCATGGCGCCCGGTTCCCACCTTCTCTGAGTTTCCTTGGCTTTGGACCAGAGCACCCAACCACCCTCTAACAGCTCTTTTTGTCCATCCCTTGAATTGAAAATCCCTCATTTCTTTAAACTCCATTGTTTTTGACCTTGTTGGCTGCCAACAATGCTCCCTCCACCTGATCTTTGTTCATGTTCTTGTCCCATCTCTTATGGACTCTCCGACTGCTTAATGCTTGGCGTGGTCTGAAGTTCAGGATAAATCTGTACCTCTGCAATGGTACAGAAACCATCACTCTTCTCTTCCACTCCTGTCTGCCCTTCCTGAAAATGTTAGTCCTTTTTCTATAATTAATCCAGTGATGGAGATTGTTTTGCTGGGTCTCTGGTGGGGCAGCATGAGCCACTGACCCAAGTCCAGGCCTCCAGCTCTTCCTATTCCCCTCCACCCCCCTTGCAATAGGATATAGAGATGTTGGGTGGACCAACCCATCATCATCTTCATCCCTCTTTTCTACCTCTGTTAGGACTAAGCCTATTTCTGCATGGGTCTAGATCCTGGTCCTGCTCCATCCCTGCTCTCCCCACTTGCTGCCTCTTCTCCTCGTTCAGGATTCATGGATGAAAGCCAGTGAGATGCTCATCATGCAGCCTTCTTGCATCTCCACTGGCCTCCTCTTCCTCAACAAAGCCTGCGCTAGGGCAGAGCAATTTCAGGATGAGTTTTGTTATTACTGGTTTGTCCTGGTGAGGACATGATAAAAAACAAACCAAAACCCAACCCAACCAACCAACAACAACAAAACCCAAAAGCCACAAAATCCCAACCCAACCCAACCCAACCAACAAGCAAGTAAACAAACACAAAAACCCACCCCAAAACCCAACAAAAACATCTTTAACCTGCAGTATTGGCTTTGTTTTGGTGGGAAACTCAGTTTGGAGTCTGCCGGAGATGATCTGTCCTTCTTTGTCCCTTGGCTGTCCTCCCATTTCAGCAACATCCAGCTGGTGGCATCACAGAGAGTAAATTCCCCCGGCCCTTTTCTTCCCCCGAGGGTTTTCATATCTCATGCATTTCATGGGCTCCATTTCTTGAAGGACGATACCTCTCAGTCCCGTAGATTTTTAACTGAAATTCTCCCAGATGGATTTTGATGATGTCAAAATGACTTTTTAAATTACTTTAGGCCCAAACAGTACGTTGCTGGAGCACACAGCCTGGCCTTAATTCCCCAGGACTTTCCCATGCTAGAAAACAACTACAATTCCTTCTCACCCCTTTAGATTGGGTGAGGTCTGGGCTTGGTGGGGCTACATTTCAATTGATAGGTGATAGGAGACATCTTCAAAAAAAGAGGAAAAGGCTACTGGTGGAAATGGGAAGAACGTGGTTCTTATCAGGACTATAATAACATTTATGTACATAGCGATTTATTTAACCTACTCTAGTAAAGACAAAAGGGATCATAATTCAGAGAGCTTTGAGGGCACATAAAGACACAGTTCTTCTAAGGGCTTCTGTGGATAAATTAATGTAAACTTTCACTTCAATAACAACTGCAAATTACAAGTGCTTCCAAGAAGCAGGAACTTGTTCAATTATTAAGCGACAGGCGGTGCCGGCCTTGAACTCTCTGCGCAGTCTGGCTCAGTGACTAATTACTTTTCAGTAAGATGCTTCTTCGGAGAAACTCTGCCCTTCCTTATAGCATTGCTATCGTCATTCAGGTCATTAGAAGCAATTAAGAGCTAATTGTAAGCCTGCATGGGCAGAAAGGCTTCAGGGAGTTGTGGGAGATGGCAGGACTTGTCTCCCTGTTAGATGTGGATGGAGCTGCCCGCAATGGACATGGTCACGGGGCTCTTACCCAAAAATTAAGCTTAAAGAAAATCTTCTGCCATCACACATGGCATTAATTAGTGCCCATCCTCTTCATTTTAAAGCCACACTGAAAGGATGATGGGCTTAAATGCTCACTCAGCTCATGTCCTCAACCATGGAAAGACCTTATTTTTCCACGATGCTCTGACTTGTATGATGTGCATCATTAAATAAAAAGGGAAAAAATTTTAGCCGCTTGCCTTTATATAATGCCTTTAGCTCTCCTAATTAACACGTAGCAATCAGACATAGCGAGGGGTAGAAATCTGGACCAGCCTGCGAAGCATCATGACTTGCAAGCTGGTTTGTTTTTCCGAGCTGAATTACAAACAGCGTTATGGCCTCTGTCCATAAATCGCAGTCTCCCTGACACCACGTCCCCGAGGAGCAAAGCGCATAATAGTCTCAAAACTCTCCAAGAAGTGCATCTTGTGCAATTACGCAGCAACACAAATGCTCTGAGCTCGGGCAGCCTCTCAGCATGGTGTTAATCCCCCGCTGGAAGGCTTTCAAGTCAAAGCACATCCCTCGGTAAACGTTATTGCTTCTGTGTTATTCATAGAAAAACATCCTCGTGTTTTGAAAGGTTTTCCGAGACTGAGGACATCTCACACATCGCGGTCCCAAAAACGTTACACCCAAAGGAGTGGGCTGGCAGTTTCGCAAGGACAGAATGAGGGAAAGTTGTGGATTTTCCTGTTTTCCTCCTCCTTACCCAGGGCAGGATTTCTCTCTGCTCCTCCCTACCCATTGCTGCGGGTGTTGAAACCCAGCCCTGCCGCATTCCTCTCCTATAACACTGCCCATTCATAAATATTGATATTTCAGGTGAATATATGCCTTGAAATTTCCCTCCTGTGCTGCTCTGGAAGAGTTTTGGGGTGAAGCTCAGAAGCAGAACAATAAGGATACTTCTCCCTGTGTTTGCACAGCACACAGGATTCCTCTTTCTTCAGGACAGGAAGGAAAGTCCCGTGGTTGAGGGACAGGAAAGGCAACCACGAGTTCAGCCCATGTTTTTGTCTTTGTTTTTCCTCCTTTGAATGCAGCCTGAGTCGGGATCTGTGCTACGGCAGCTGACAGCTCTCGGTGCATTAAAAGGCAAGCGGGGCATTCAGAAAGCAGCCCCAAAATACATTGAAATAGTTGGCCACCAGTGGAGTTTGGCCACTGAGTTTGGATCCCAGCTCTGCAAAGAGTTTCTGCAGAACTGAAAATGTTTGTGTCTTGGATTTTGGCTCTAAGATGTCAGCAGAGCTCAGATGTAAAATCCCAGCCCTAATTCAGCTGTTTTCTTCTAAGTCCACCTGCAGTGTTCCTGCCTGAAGTCCAGCTCTGGGTCCTCAGCACAGGACACACATGGAGCTGCTGGAGAGGGGCCAGAGGAGCCCCAGAAATGACGCAAGGCTGGAACAGCTCTGCTGGGAACAGGCTGAGAGAGTTGGGGTGTTCAGCTGGAGAAGAGTTGCAAAGGGTTGCAAAGGAGCAGCTCAGTGTCCTTCTGCTGAAATGGAAATCCTCTCTACTTGTGGGGCTGAGGCTGGTCCTTCTCATAGAATTATGGAAGGGTTTGGGTTGAAGGACCTTCCCAGCAACCCCAGTGCCATCCCTGCCATGAGCAGGGACAACTTCACCAGCTCAGGTTGCTCAGAGCCCCGTCCAGCCTGGCCTGGGATGTCTCCAGGGATGGTTCATCCACCACCTCTCTGGCCAACCTGGGCCAGGCTCTCACCACCCTCAGGGGCAACAATTCCTTCCTCATGTCCAGCCTGAATTTCCCTCCTTTAGTTTAAAACCATCACCTCTTGTACTGTCACAACAGGCCCTGCTCAAAAGTCTGTCCCCATCTTTCTTATGGGCCCCTTTTAAGTCCGGAAAGGCTGCACTAAGGTCTCCCTGGAGCTTCTCTTCTCCAGTCCTCCAGCAGTGTTGGGGTATCCAGCACAGCCTGGGCAGATATGAGCTCACCAAAGTGGCCTCTTCCAGGCTGAAAGCCCTGATTTATTAATCTGTTGATATCTCTAATCTCAGACACATGAAATTTTACAATCTCTTCACAAAAGATAAGTGTTGCTATCATTTGCTGCAAACTGGTTTTAATTGTTCCAAGAAATTGTCCTTCCACCACATTATCTGGAGGATTTTACATCACTGAACTGGCTGTAATGAGATTGGTATAATTTTCCTTTTATTACAGCACTCATGTAGCCCATTTAGGCTTTAGTTTCTGGGGCTTTATCAATGCTCAGGTTTCAATAGGAATTATCCTTTTCATTTACATTCGATGCACTTGGGGTCTTCATGCCCAAATATTTGAAGGTTAAAGGCTTACATTGACCTAAGGGTTGAAAAAGCTGCAGGAACGCTCTTGGTCAGAGAGTGGCAGCAACAGGCAGGAGACGGCTCCAGGCTGGGAGCCACAGGGCTGGCCCACCAGGAGGAACACAGAGGGTTTATGGGCCTTTTTAGAGTCATAGAATCACAGATGGTTTGGGTTGAAGGGACCTTAAAGCTCCCCCAGTGCCCCCCCTGCCATGAGCAGGGACATCTTCAGCAGCTCAGGTTGCTCAGAGCCCCGTCCAGCCTGGCCTGGGATGTCTCCAGGGATGGTTCATCCACCACCTCTCTGGACGACCTGGGCCAGTGTTTCTTCTACATCCCTTCCCCACATGGTGCAACACCAATTAATATTGCTAACTGATAAATAGCTAACACATATATAGCTCATTGAATTCCTGCAGCCCAAGGGGATGGTGGCTGCTGTACATCCCTTGCACAGGCGTGTGGGTGGTGGCCATGGCCACCCATTGTCCCATGGCATCCATTAGTTAGAGCCAAATTCCTCTTTAACTCTGACGCTTTGCAAAAAGCTGTTTGCATCCTGCAGGATGAGCCTGTCAGCCCATGGAGATGCAACGCAGTGATGTGCCATCGAGCAGCCAGCTTGGACCAGCGGGACAAGGGCATTTTCGGCGATGGGTCCATGCACCTCTGCAAACAAGGATGCTCTGGCAAGCACCTGGGATGGAGCAGCAGCCCGTGCACTTGCAAAGCTCCTGCCGGCTAACAGCAGCTGGAAACGTGGTGCTGAGGAAGAGGAGTCGATAGATGGTGCTCTTCTTTCGTGCAATATCGCTGAGTGGCTTTTCTGCTGGGAGGGGTGTCCACATTTCCCTGCCACTTTCTAGGCATGGGGAGTTGAGGGTCCCTTGGCCCAGGCCATTTTGGGTGCTTGTCTTTCTCCTCTGCAGCTGGAGAGTCTCTTGCATCACACCAAGGAGCTCCAACCTCCCACTCCCAAATTAACCACATTTTGTGGGTCCTTGGGTGCTGTCCATGTATCCTCTCTGTAAAGAAAGGAGTTACGCAGCTGTAAAATATTAATAATTTTTTTTTTTTGGAGATCCTGAGATATTGCAGAGCCGACGAGAGCTGATAAAGTTTATTTTCTCTGCAGTGCATTATCTGTCTGATGCAGCCCTGCCTGGGAGGACAGCTCAGGGTCACTTGGGCGAAGGGTATTTTCGAACGCGCTGAGTTGGCTGTCTCCTACTTAGCACAATGTATAGTATCTCCTCTGCTCGAGCTAATAACACCATTGTTTAATTATTCTTTAATGAGTTTGTGCAGGGAAAGAAGATAATCTTCCCTTTGGAAACATCAAGTGTCTCTGGCCAGTGCACCCTGTTTCCCGTGGCCGGTCTGTCCCACCCGTCAGACCCCAAGAAGAAATGCCAGGAGGAAAATACGACTGTGCCTTTCTCAGGTGCTACTGCTGCACCACCACCCTGAGCTGGAAAATATCCCGTTTGGAGCTTCCATTGGGAGCTTGTTGTGGCTTCACAGAATCCCAGAATCCCAGAATATCAGGGGTTGAAGGGACCTGGAAAGCTCATGCAGTGCAATCCCCCCATGGAGCAGGAACACCCAGATGAGGTTACACAGGAAGGTGTCCAGGCGGGTTGGAATGTCTGCACAGAAGGAGACTCCACAACCCCCTGGGCAGCCTGGGCCAGGCTCTGCCACCCTCACCGGGAACAAGTTTCTTCTCATATCTAAGTGGAACCTCCTGTGTTCCAGTTTGAACCCATTACCCCTTGTCCTACCATTGGTTGTCACCGAGAAGAGCCTGGCTCTTCTTTTGGGATGAAAAGAGAATGGACAACCCGCTAAAAGGGTGGACTCAGTCCTCCAGAGGTTTTGAAATCCAGGTACTCAAAAAGGTTCAAAATGACCTGTTTGGTTGGTTGCTTTTTCATTGTTATTTTTTTTTGTATTTATTTTTTTTTAAAGATGCACAGAAATTGCTTTTATGCAGACTGTAAGGTGAACGGGCAAAAGCATTTGCAGGATCAAGGTGTACGATCCTCTGAGAGAGCAGCAGCTCGTGGAGTCTCATGACATTTGGTCCTGAAAACGTTACCTCCACAGACAGTAGATTATCAAACAAAACAGTAAAATACCTTCAGCGTTAATTGCCCAAACCCAGTGTCTCACACCAGCCGCGCTTTGCCCTCTGCATCCCATCAGGACAGGGAACTGCTGGAGAGAGTCCAGCGCAGCCACCAAGATGCTGAAGGGAGTGGAGCATCTCCCGTGTGAGGAAAGGCTGAGGGAGCTGGGGCTCTGGAGCTGGAGGAGACTGAGGGGTGACCTTATAAATGTTTACAAATATACAAAGGATGAGTGTCAGGAGGATGGAGCCAGGCTCTTCTCGGTGACAACCAATGGTAGGACAAGGGGTAATGGGTTTAAGCTGGAACATGAGAGGTTCCACTTAAATTTGAGAAGCAACTTGTTCCCGGTGAGGGTGGCAGAGCCTGGCCCAGGCTGCCCAGGGAGGTTGTGGAGTCTCCTTCTGTGCAGACATTCCAACCCGCCTGGACACCTTCCTGTGTAACCTCATCTGGGTGTTCCTGCTCCATGGGGGGATTGCACTGGATGATCTTCCAAGGTCTCTTCCAATCCCTAGCATTCTATGATTCTATGAAAGCTCGAGGGAGGCAATGATGCAGTCCTGAAGAGCTGCCAAACCTGTGCTCCCCTGGACTGAGGGCATGGATGAGCCTTGGAGGATCCATAACTGAGGTTGCTCTACTAAAACTTTCCCTCCTTGACCTTTCTCCACAATACCAGGTCCCCGAGCAGCCCCTAGGCTTCCCACCACTGTGGCACAGCAGCAGGCGGAGGGTGAGAGGGGAGTCCCACCTAAAAGCTTTATAAATCAGGCTCTGCACCCAAGATAGTCCATCTGCAGATGGTTCACAGATTTTCTGAGCAAAGAAAGTTATGAGCAGGGTTAGGGCTGGTGGGGAGAGCCAAGTTTCCTGGTAAATGGTAGGAATGCTGGTGTTTGAAGCTGAAAAAGGCCAGTGGGGATGGAGGTGTGGGGGCTGGACATCCGGGGACCTGTTTTGAGAGGCTCAGTTTGTGCTGCTCTCTGGAGCACCTGCCAATATCTCCAGCAGTGTTTGGTGAGGTTTCCATCGCCTCCTTCTGCAGAGATGACTGAGAAAGGGTAGCTTGAGCTCCCAGGATGGGTGAGGTGAGTGTCCCCAGGTGTATTTCCAAGCACATGGGTTAAACACAACACCTCCAGCCCAGTCCCATGGGGGACCACATCCTCACACCAAGTCATAGAGTTATAGAACCATTTCAGTTGGAAGAAACCCTCAGGATCATCGAGTCCAACCATAACCTAACCCAACTCTAGCACTAAACCATGTCCCTGAGAACCTCATCTCCACATTTGTTCAACCCCTCCAGGGATGGTGACTCCAGCACTGCCCTGGGCAGCCTGTTCCAATGCCCCACAGCCCTTTCCATGAAGAATTTTTTCCTAATATCCAATCTAAACCTCCCCTGGTGCAACTTGAGGCCATTTCCTGTTATCCTGGTGCTTGTTCCTTAGAAGAAGAGACCAAAACCCTCCATGCTCCAACCTCCTTTCAGGTAGTTTTAGACAGTGATAAGGTCCTCCTGGTGTTTCCTCAGCTGTGATGAGCTAAACCTTGTCTTGCTTTGTCTCACCAGTGATGGGTCCCTTTGTGGTGGGGACCTCCACAGCCCTGCTCAAACAAAAGACAACTGAGATTTTCTTTGCTGATGCAATGTGGTCAGTTTTGCATCACTCACAATAAGAAAGGCCTTGAGGTGCTGGAGCGAGTGGAGAGAAGGGAACGGAGCTGGGGAAGGGGCTGGAGCACAAGTGTGATGGGAGCGGCTGAGGGACCTGGGGGGTTCAGCTGGAGAACAGGAGCTGAGGGGAGACCTTCTGATCTCTGAACTGCCTGAAAGGAGCTTGGAGCCAGGGGGGTCGGGCTCTGCTCCCCAGGAACAAGCGCCAGGAGCAGAGGAAACGGCCTCAAGTTGCACCAGGGGAGGTTGAGGTTGGATGTGGGGAACAATTTCTTCCCCAAAGGGCTGTGGGGCATTGGAACAGGCTGCCCAGGGCAGTGCTGGAGTCACCATCCCTGGAGGGTTGGACAGGCGGACAGGAGGTTCTCAGGACATGGGGCAGTGCCAGGGATGGGGAATGGTTGGACTCGATGACCTTGGGGGGCTTTTCCAACCAAAATGATTCTGTGTGTCTGAGTGCAGGCAGTATCTCATCTCCCTCATCTCTCTGCAGCATGGAGATGGCTGGGGACAGGGCCAGGTCCCTCCATGGCACTGTAGGCACCACAGATCACCATCCCCAGCCAAACTGGCAGCAGATGGAGCAAACACAGCAACTGGGAGTGAGGAGGAGGAAGATGTATCGAAGTCTGATGTGGCTTGCAAGCAGCTGTGCCGGCATCCAGGCAGAGCATCCCCGCTGGGTCCAGACAAGGAGATCCCCGATGCCCACCCACAGCCGTGGTCCTACACATCACCCAAACACACAAAAGCACCCGAAAAATACCCAAAGGGAGAAATCCCAGCTTCCCTTTGACAGCTTTCACTGAGGCTGCCTGTTTGTTAACTCCGCCGGTTCTTACCTGGAAATGCCTCAGTGACTAGCGAAAAAATCTACACAATAGGGAGAGTTATTGAAAATTAAATAACCCAGGGTTATACAAACAAACACGCCTGGTCACAAATCCTGGTCTAACACGGCAGTTTCGAAAGTTAAAGAAATAAATGCAGATAAAGCAACTGGAATAAGAAAAGGTAAGGAAAAAGCTGGGGTGGGATGGGACTTTTGTGCATAGTGAAAAGGGGAAGGGAGGCAAGAGATGGAGCAAAAGCAGAGATTAGTTTAGACTGGGACTGCGTGAGCAGTTTGCAAAGCCCCGTTTCAGCAAACCGCACGGGTGGCTCTGTCATTTTTGGATTGCAGCTTCAGGAAAATGAAGTTAAAAAAAAAAGAAACAACAAACCAAACCAACAAACTATTGAAAGAGATTGCAAAAGTTTTGGTTCAAATGTAGTCCGGCTTTTTGAAATTGCAGCCTAAGCCCCACCTCCACACACCCATCCCCACCTCCCCGCTGGGAAGTAAAAGTGGTGAATGGCCTCAGCAGACGCCGTCGGAGGGAAACTTTCTATTTCGCTCCCAAGGCAGTGGGATTGGGGTCCTGAGAGTCCTGAAATTGTGAGTATGGCAGCACCACCTCTGCAAGGAGATGCCGAGGGTGACTCTGCTCCAGCTCTGCCTCCGGGCTACGGGACGGGTTGAGGGTTCGGTAGATGTGAACTTTCTCACGCTGTTTTTCTTTTGCAAGAGTCTCTGAACTTGTTTGTCTCGGGAGCTGGAAGTTTCCAGCAGCTTAAAAGATAAAAGGGAAAAGAAGAGAAGTTACAAATGTTCTACACTCAGCTCTCTGCACGTGTGTTTTGTCGCTTGCCCTCTGCTTGTGCTTATTTATTGGAGTATTTTTTTCTCCCAGTAATGTAGTTCCACTCTTTTTCTCCCTTTACAGGGAGTTTTCCAACCTCTGAGGCAGCCACGGTTGGTTTCTCTTACAGTTTTTCTTCTTTTTTGACAATGCCCCTTCTCACCCCAGGTCTTAACAAGCTTTTGGGGAGGATGCCAGGCAGGTGTGGACCTGACCCATCCCTGGGCTGGCACAGGGTTGGTGTGACATGGAAACCTTGGCCAAACCCAAAGTTCTCCAGCAGCGTGTGGCTTGGGAGAAGAACCAGTTCAAGGCAGGGTCACTATGTTGGTCAGAAAAAGCTGGTGGGACCTCCTGGCTTGGAGAAAATTGGTGGCAGGGAGTGGGAAAGGGTTAATGGGAAAAGTTTCTGTGCAGCTCTGTGAAGATGCAGCCCAGCAACCAGGGTGATGGGTTGCATCCTTTTAATTGTTATGTGCATTTTCTGCTTGGGCTTAGCCTGGGGACAAGCTCTGGGCTGAGCTGCTGCCTCCACCTGCTCCTACCTGTATTCTAATGAGTTTTCCTTAGCTGGACCTCAGGTGAAGCAGGTTTATTGGTTTCTCCTGGGTCACGGGTGGGTGGAGCTGACGTTTCCCTTAGAGCAGCTGATGCTTAAAACCTCAGAGGGGGGAGTCAGCAGTGATACCAGCCTGTCCTCTCTGAAAACCTTGAGTTTTAACCCTGAAGAGGTGAGATTAAATGGTAGAAGTAGGTGTTGTGCTTTGCAAAGCCCAGCTGATCATGCCTTGGCCATGCTGGGTTACCAGGCAGGTTGTTGTTGCTCAAGAGGTGTGTTATGCCCAAGGATCTCTGCAATGTGGGGGTGTGGATGCAGCCTGGAGCTCTTATATTTCTGGGGTTTTTAGGCAATTGCTGAGTCAGAAGAAGCACAAGTGTGACAGGAGTGGCTGAGGGACCTGGGGGGTTCAGCTGGAGAACAGGAGCTGAGGGGAGACCTTCTGATCTCTGAACTGCCTGAAAGGAGCTTGGAGCCAGGGGGGTTGGGCTCTGCTCCCCAGGAACAAGCGCCAGGAGCAGAGGAAACGGCCTCAAGTTGCGCCAGGGGAGGTTGAGGTTGGATGTGGGAACAATTTCTTCCCCAAAGGGCTGTGGGGCATTGGAACAGGCTGCCCAGGGCAGTGCTGGAGTCACCGTCCCTGGAGGGCTGGACAGACGGACATGAGGTTCTCAGGACATGGGGCAGTGCCGGGGGTGGGGGAATGGTTGGACTTGACGCTCTTGAGAGTCTCTTGCAATCCAAGTGGTTCTATGATTCTATGATCTCATGATCCCTCCCTCACTCCTCTATCACCTGGATACATGTCTGAGGCACCTTTCACAGTGTCCATGGGTTGACAGCTGTGCCATGGACTTCCTCCAGCTGGAACCCCTGCAATGCATTGGGAAACAGGTGGGATCTCTAGAGCATGATGCTGTCAGGTTCTGCTGCTTTGTGTCCAACCAGACAAGGCTCCCAGCTCTTCACTGCTGTTCTTAGTGCTCCAGGTCCATAACAAAAAGGAAAATACCAGTCAAAGATGGTGTGGTAAATCAAAGAACAAGAGCAAATAGGGAAAAAAAAAAAAGATAGTTAGGGCTTGTTATGAGCAGCACCAAGAATATTCAGCCATAAAAAAAAGGCCAGAGTTGAGCTGCTTCAGGAGTTTACCATTATTCTGGTCTATATTTCACCCTACAAGCTGTATATTATAACCTCACATAGCATCTGTTCGAGGCAGCGCAGCTCACCCGCGGTTGCTGGGACGGCTCCAGCGGGCAATGGAGCATCCTTTATCCAACCTCCTATCAGTATCTGTTTCCTCACCAGTCCAAGCCATATTGATTCCCCTCCAAAGGGCCTTTTATCAGTTGTGTGCAGAAATACCATGACTGCATTTTGTTTTCTTTTCACTGCCTGCCCCGCACTGGTCTGCGATGTCTTGTGCTCGTGCAGAAGATGCCAGAAAGATGAAAAGTGTTAGAAAAGAATGTTGCACCCCTGCTGGGGTCTCCATCGTGGCATCCATCTGCTCTGCCATCCACTAAGAGGCAGTAGCTGTTGGAAAATGTGTAGTCTGAGCAAGGTTTTGCCCCTATCTTGTCTGGACAGACACGTATAAACCTGTGCTCTGCTTAGTCCAGTTCCCTCATAAAGCTTCTGAAGGGCTTTTGGGGGAACCACTGGCACCAAGCGGGTGGTGAGAGCCCTCCTGACTCCCAGCTCTTCTGGTTGTTATTTAATATTTGGTTATTTTGCAATGCGCTCTGATTTATATTAATTTTCCCCTCCTACTCTTCCAGCTTTCTTGCCTTTGCCAGCCGTGCTGCTGGGTGTGGGTGGGATTTCCAGGCTCTGAAATACTTAATCCTGGCTCACACGAGTGTTCCTAACCCAGCTCTGCTGAGCTCCTGGATTTGCTGCCTCCTCTGCAGCAGCCCAGGTGTGTCTGGGGACCTTGGTCTGGTCAAAAATAGATCCCAACATCACAGAATCACGGAATGTCAGGGGTTGAAGGGCCCTGGAAAGCTCATCCAGTGCAATCCCCCCATGGAGCAGGAACACCCAGATGAGGTTACACAGGAAGGTGTCCAGGCGGGTTGGAATGTCTGCACAGAAGGAGACTCCACAACCCCCCTGGGCAGCCTGGGCCAGGCTCTGCCACCCTCATCAGGAACAAATTTCTTTTCAAATTTAAGTGGAACCTTTTGTGTTCCAGTTTGCACCCATTACCCCTTGTCCTACCACTGGTTGTCACTGAGAAGAGCCTGGCTCCATCCTCCTGACACTCCCCCTTTCCATACTGATCCCCATGAATGAGTCCCCCCTCAGTGTCCTCTTGTCCAGCTCCAGAGCCCCAGCTCCCTCAGCCTTTCCTCACACGGGAGATGCTCCACTCCCTTCAGCACCTTTGTTGCCCCACATGTCTTCTTTGTGGTTCCTGGCTCCCAGTTTGGTCCCAGTGCTCCCTTGGGTATACTGGTACTGGTTCGTCAGCACATCCCAGCTTTATCCCGAACTTTCTGAATGTGCTTGAGCCACCCCACGTATTAAATATTTGGTGTTTTGAGCTGTTACCTGGCTAAATGTGGACTTGAGGGATGTCTTGGGAGCCTCATTGCCCACCTCAGCTCCTGCCCCGGCACACTTTGAAAATGTTAATTTTCAAAAAAATAGAGGCAGCGGCGTGAGGTGCTGCAAAGCAGTGAGCGAGGTGGGGAATTTCTGGCTTGAAACTTGATTCAAACACTGCAAGGCTCTGAAATATAGATATATGGGTGTATATATATATATATATATATATATATATATATACTCTAGGAGAGATTGATAGTGGGTGGCTGGCTGGAGAAACCCCAGGACAGGATTTCTGCTGGGGTTGCAGGAGAGGACTTGCCACCTGCCGGGTGTTGGGCTGCAGACGGGCAGCTCAGCCAGGGCCAGATGTGGCTCCAGCGGCATGTGTGGGGACTTCCAGCAAACAATCCCATTTCACTGGTCTTCCTTGACCCATCGGGGTGTTCCAGCCTGTACCTGTTCTCGGGGTGAGCAGGAGATGCTTCTTCCAAAGGGTGTAAGAAAACCTGGTAGCAAAAAGAAAAGAAGTAACATCCCTTCCTAATAAAGATGACTTTCTGCAGTCCATTAATATTAAATAATGGACGAATGAGTTTTAGTTGTGACGGGAATTAATTCCCTCTTCTACCTAAAACATCACAATGGCTTTGCCAGGGTGGGTCTCGCACTTGTCCTTGTCCCAGCATTGCCCCGTAATGTCACCAACTCTCTTCTTCCCTGTTTCCTCATGGGTGTTTATATCCAGCTCCTCTCCACGTCTCTTTTGCTGGGTAAGGAAGTTGTTTTCACTTCTCCTAATCTCTGCTCTCAGTTCCCTGTTCATTGTAGCAGCATTTCATTGCACCTGCCCTCCAATCAATCCCTCTTACATGTGGGTGACCGGCATCTTTCCCACCTCCCAGTGAAGCAAATCTTACTAGTTTCCCCAAAACATTTTGGGGATGCTTTGATTGCTAATCTTTGGCTTAGTCCAGAGGGAGAAAAGAGTTGCCTTTGAATATCCCGTGGAAATAAATGAGCAGGAAGCAAGCACGTGTAGGTGCTCCTCATGCAATACTCAACATCAGCGTGGAGGATCGGATTATTTGTCCTGGGAAGACCATGCGTGCAGGTGGAAAATTCTCATTTGGGGTTTTTTTTTTTAGAAGTTTTAGGTAATATATAGCAGGCAACATCTGGATTTCTCCAGGAAGACTGTGCTGCAGGGAGCTATTGGGGCTTTCACTCAGGATACTGTGTGAGACACGAGGCTTTTGCAGTGCCTCCTGCTCTTCATTTTGCAATAACTTCCTCTTCCATAAGTTAGTTTTGCTCATCAGAGTGTGTCTGCATCCATCAGGTGCTGGAGACCCTCTGGCCGCTGACTTTTTCTCGCTTTTATATGTTTCTTCCAGCACCTTGTGAACAGCACTGCAAAGTCTCACTGCTCTTTAGAAACACTCAGCAAAAAGCCAGTATTTTTCTCAGTTTCATTCCTGTCCAAGCATCATTAAAGCACAGAGGAGAAAAATTATCAGGGAGATATTTACAATGTATAAACCCCCCAGATTAGAAAAACTCCGGTTTGGGATCACCTTCCTTCAGTCTCCTTTTGGCAGATGTTTCTCTATAGACTTGAGCACCATGTCTATGGGAAGGCAGATCCTCCTGTAAAAAAAAGGGCTTTTCATACTTAATTTGTTGTTTTTCCTGCTGCTGCTGCTTGGAGCAGGGAGTATTTCCCTGCCAAACACATGGGAGGTGGTGCTAAAATAGAAATTCCCCACTGAGGATACAAGCCATGACTTTTCCATAGTGCACACCACATCTGTTCTTCCCCCCGTGCTCAGCATCTGGCTGGGTCCAGAGCAGAAGGCCAACTGTTTTATTCAATGTATTGCAAAAATAATCTCAACAGAGAATGAGTAAAACTTGCAAAGCTGTGAGATCCCTGTCTGGCAAACGTCTTGAATGCCCTTGAGATGAACTTAATTCACCTGCAGCACAAACTGCCAGCACAAGCAAGACCAGAGTTCACGTGGGGAGAAACAAGGGTGGAAATTGCACTGAGGTTTAATGGGATGTTGGTTTTGTGAGGAGTGGGATGGATCCCGTGAGAGCTTTGGAAATAACAGGAGAAGGATGGAGAGCAGGGGTGTCTTTGGGGACACCAGACCCCGACATCTCTAGAGCTCTGGGCAGCCTTTGAAAATGAAACTGTACAAATTATTTGTGTTGTTATGCAATTCCCAGCCTTGCTGCTTATGTAACTGGCTGAGATTGGGGATCTCAGCTGCAACATCTTGCCTGTAACCTCTTCCCTCTGTGCTCCGAGTCACTTTTGCTCTTGGGACACTTTGTCCTCTTGCAGGCGAGGTCAACCCAACCCATGCAATGGGCACTGTCTTCTTCCCAAGGATGCATGATGATGGCAGCCACCACCATGAAGGTCACCCAGCACCCAGGGACAGTCCCCAAGCCAGGTTTATGGCTCTGGTGGCCTTGATCTGCAGAGTTGCAGGGCAGCTTCATGCTCTCTCAGTGATGACCACCCAAAAGCAACCCATTTATTTGCAGTGGGGAGACCTTCTCCCTTTTATCCTGAGGGTGGTGAGACAACGGAACAGGCTGCCTGGAGAAACTGTGGATGAACCATCCCCGGAGACACCCCAGGCCAGGCTGGACGGGGCTCTGAGCAACCTGAGCTGGTGAAGATGTCCCTGCTCATGGCAGGGGGGGAACTGGGGGAGCTGGGAAGGTCCCTTCCAACCCAGACTGTTCTATGATTCTATGACTCTATGATTCTTCTGGTGGCCATGGGTTGGGTCATGGAAGTGATGGCCTCTGTTGACTGCAAGCATAGTCCAGGAGATGGTCCAGATGTCCCCTGTGCAAATGTAGTGCCAGGTGAACCCCACAGCTCCGTGACAGCTCCCACAGCTCCAGCTCCTCCACACCGACCTTTTGCAGTGCCTCGTCTCCACGGGGGTTGATGTGAGAGCTCCCCTCTCAATTTCAGCATCACCAAGTGAGCTCCAACCCCCTCACTATGTCTTGGAGCAGGTGAGGACCCCTCTAAGAAGGTCTTATGCTTCCAGCATCTGTCAGAACCTGCTGGGTTGAGCAGGGAGGTCTAGGAGACCCCATCAAAAAAACTAGGAGGAAAGCTTCACCCTCCCCAAGCAAGAACAGGCCAGGGACCCCTGGAGAGCACCTGGTCCTGCCCTGCACCCGGTGCCCCTGTTTCATCGCCCACGGTTGTATTTCATGTGTTTCAACATCAGTTTTCTCTTTTTTTCTAGTCTTTTAACTTCTCGGTAACAGATTTCCTTGTGTTTTGCTTCTTGTGGGGTTTCTGGGATGTGTCATCCCTGACACATTTCTCATTACAAAGAGCCACCGAGCTGGGCTGATCTCATTTTCACTTGGAAACAGCATTTAGGCACATCTATGCATCCCTTTTATTTCTCAGTGCTTTTCCAGGCAGGGAATGATTTGTATGCCCTGCTTTTTTTTCCTTTTCTTGTATTATAAAGCATCTTTGCACCCCCATTTTCCAAGCCAGCTTCCCATTTAACACAGGCACACTCACAAATACACACACTGACGCTATTCCAGTTATACCACCAGTGGATGAAAATTATCTAGAAATTCAGCAGAAGGAAGACAGATTACGGGGTATTTGCTAGCATTTTGTCTCCCCTGCTGGGATTTAATTCGCTGTGTTACATTCACCGTTATTTACTCAAGCTCTGCTGAGCCCAGCGTGTGTTTTTCCTTGTTCAGCTAACAGGAGCCGTGCTGCTATTAATAAAGGCATCATGACAGATTTATGTCCTTGGGAATAGGACAGTGTCACCAAGCCTGGTCCCCTGTTATCGTATCCAGGACCATTGTGCAAGTCCCAGAGAAACTGTGAGGTTTTGGGGTAATTCTGCTGCCCGGGGATCAAAGAAAGGACAGCGTGGAGACAAGTGGAGCATCTTAATCTGTGCTGCAAAGCTTTATGAGATTATCTGTTTGAATTCTGTACATAAGGGGGTTATTCCCCAGATTTTAGCCCCCAGCTTTGCCACTTTGCAGGTCACTAACTCCTGGGAGCAAGGCTGTAATTAATGGCAATATTTTATGGTAGCCTGATGGCATCAGTCAGTGTGGGACTGACCTGCTGGTGCATCCAAGCTCGGCTTCCTGTACCCCCAACACCCAGGGCTTGTTGTACCGGGTTCTACCATCCCAAGTGATTCTGTGACCTGGATTAGAAATGTGGAAAAAATGGGCCGCTGAGGGCAAATCCTTCATCCATAGCTGAAGGAATAATATCAGCTGATGGATCTGTAGCATCAGGCACCTTTGCTCTCTGAACGACCATTCATCCATCACCTTCCCTGAAGTCTATGAGTAAAACCTGTGGGTGCTCGGTAGGTGCTGGTTGGGGTCCTGCTGCATGAGCTGCTCTGCTGAGCCCCTGTGCTGAGAACATCATCTCCCAGATGTCACCCTTGGTGACACCTGGTCACCCATGTACCTTCTGGACTCCTAAACACCATTCTTGAGCACAGAAAGTCCCTCTGAGGTTTGCAGGAGAAGCGATTTTGCTGGAGAGTTTACTCGCAGGTGTATAAGGAAACGATTTTCTGCTTCATCAGGGTGCAGCACTGGCTTTAAAGGGCTTTGTGTTTGGGTTAGTGACACCGCTTACGGTCACAGATCCTGCCACCTTTGCCTGTCACCCTCCGTCCCAGCTGTCACCATCCTCTCGGTGGCTGTGTCTCCTGAGCAAATGAATTTCACACTCCTGTGGTTTGGGGGAGAAAAGGTGAAAAGCACCACTGAGAGCTCCAATGCAGCAGCGTTTAGCATTTTAAATATCTCACTAGGCTGAGATCACGCCTCTCCCCTCTGATGATGTGTGTGGATGAATAAAGATGTGTCGGAGGGATGGGTACAGCTCTGCACAAGAGAGCAGAGCACAAATTCCACGTCTCGCTGCAGCATCTGCTTGGCCGTGGGGCTTCACTCCCCATGGTCAAGGAGGGGAAAGGAGGACGAACAGCCACATGTTGGGATGAAGATGCTCAGAAGGGTTTGCCAGACCAGAATGGTGTCATCAGGGCTGGTCTGTGAAATATTGAGATGTGAAGATGGGGAGCAGATGCTGGCTGAGTTGTCTTTAGTTGCCATCCATGGTGAAGACCATCCCAGGAGGAGGAGACCTCAGCTGCTAAGGCACCTTAATCAGGAGGTGTTCAGGGAGAAATGTGCCTTTGCCATCACTCCTTGCCCCACCATTGTGTTTCTTAGACATCCCATCCCATCCCATCCCATCCATCCCTGTGTGGGTCAAGCTCATCCCCTTCGGTCACCAAGAGGCCATCAGCTCACCAAGCAGGCTTCCAGTGACCATGTTGTCCTGATTAGTGTCTCACCAGGAAGAGATGACTGAAGTTAAGCTCCAGCTTTGCAGAAACATCCCATCACCAGTAGAGCAACATGCAGAAACCATGTCTCTGAAGCTGGCTGGGAAGGTCTCAGGAAGGAGGACGGATGTTGCCAGGTTGTCCTTGGGTCTGAAAAGAGCTCGAAGCAACCTCTGCCCTCGCTCCTGCAGGCAGGGATTTGCCTGTGGCCCCAGCCACATTCTTCAACAAGCCCAGCCCTCTAAACGTAGAATCAGAAACATAGAATCATTTTGGTTGGAAAAGACCCACAAGAACATCGAGTCCAACCGTTCCCCATCCCTGGCACTGCCCCATGTCCTGAGAGCCTCATGTCCGTCTGTCCAACCCTCCAGGGATGGTGACTCCAGCACTGCCCTGGGCAGCCTGTTCCAATGCCCTACAGCCCTTTGGGGAAGAAATTGTTCCCACATCCAACCTCAACCTCCCCTGGCACAACTTGAGGCCGTTTCCTCTGCTCCTGGCGCTTGTTCCTGGGGAGCAGAGCCCGACCACCCCTGGCTCCAAGCTCCTTTCAGGCAGTTCAGAGATCAGAAGGTCTCCCCTCAGCTCCTGTTCTCCAGCTGAACCCCCCAGGTCCCTCAGCCGCTCCATCACACTTGTGCTCCAGCCCCTCATCACCTCCGTTCCCTTCTCTCTACTCGCTCCATCATTCTCCAGCTGACAAACAGCAGCCTCTAACACTCATTAAGCACATTGTACAATCATGGTATGCTTTGCAAACACAACCTAATTGCTCTGGACTAGATAATTAAGATATGTAGGCTGGTCATTTGGGACTTGTGTTTGTACGAGATGCTGGTGTTGCTGCATCCACAGCATCTGCAAGAGCCTGTTTCTGGAGAATCCAGGGTTAAATCCTCTCTTGTGGTGCAGCCGATGCGGTATCGCTGCTCGCAAAGCGGCTTCACAAAGCGCTTTTCTGGGAAGGAGCTTGCTCACCCAGACTCCACCATGTCCTGGGCTGCATCCCCAGCAGCGTGAGCAGCAGGTGCAGGGAGGGGATTCTGCCCCTCTGCTCCACTCTGCTGAGACCCCCCTGCAGTGCTGGTCCAGCTCTGGGTCCTCAGCACAGGACACACATGGACCTGCAGCTGTGAGAGACACCAAAGCTGCACCCCGCCCCGCCACCCTGAAAAACAAACTCTTTGGCTTAAAACCCTCTCTGTGTGTGGGGTGACCTTGGTCTGACACCCTCCTAGTGTGGTTTTGAGGAGGTTTGACATGGGGCGGGTGCTGGGCTGCAAGGGTGCTGTGGAAGTCATTAGGCAGCCCAAGTTTTGCAGCAGCATCTCAGCTCCTGCTTTATTGTTTGGGACAAAGTTCCTTGGAGGGCACAGCTGGGTTCAGCCTGCAGAGCAGGGCTCTTTGCAGCACCCTTTCCTTCCTGGCACAGATGGGGAATCATAGAATCACAGAAGGGTTTGGGGTGAAGGGACCTTCCCAGCTCCCCCAGTGCCCCCGCTGCCATGAGCAGGGACATCTTCAGCAGCTCAGGTTGCTCAGAGCCCCGTCCAGCCTGGCCTGGGATGTCTCCAGGGATGGTTCATCCACCACCTCTCTGGACAACCTGGGACAGGCTCTTGCCACCCTCAGGGACAACAATTTCTTCCTCTTGTCCGGCCTGAATCTCCCTCCTTTAGTTTAAACCATCACCCCTTGTCCTGTCACAACAGGCTCTGCTCAAAAGTCTGTCCCCACCTTTCTTCTCAGCCCCTTTTAAGTACAGAAAGGCTGCAATAAGTTCTCCCTGGAGCCTTTTCTTCTCCAGGCTGCACAGCCCAACTCAGCCTGTCAATAGCATGCTGCTATCTTCTTGCATTTTTTTTTTAATCTATTTGGTCTTATCTGCCTTTTTATTTGGTCTGGTCATTGCCCTTTGTGCTGGGTCAAAGCACTCTTCTGTTTTGTTTTATTCCTAATGAAGCATAGTGGATCAACAGTATCTATATGCAATGGGTTATTCTCGTTTTTAACTGCTGGCAAGCGGTGCAGCATTTCAGATCTCTGCCAAATGTGTTCCCCCTTGGGTCTTTCATCTGTTCACACCCCTTCCTTCTTTCATCCGTGAAACAGGAGTAGGAAACCTCACTGAAGGTGAGATAAAGGTGTCTGTGGTGGGATGGAGTCAGATGTGGCCGTGCATCCTCAGCCACCGGCTGCTGAGAGATGATGTGGGTCATCCTTAATGCTAAGAATAGCTCTGGAGAAAGAAAACATGAGTTTTTCCATGGCGGTGTGGGAAATTTGGGGTGGTTACGGTGAGGGGCTTTTACACCATGATTGGGCAGGGATTAGTGAAAACATTTCTACCGGTGCTTTCTACCATTCTCTTCTACCAAGACGACTATGTAGGAAAGAGGTTGGACTGATTCCAGGTGTGTTATGTTCCTGGACACCTTGAAGGGTTAAAGGATGCACACATGTAAAGGAGGATGTGGAAAGGATGGGCAGAGGCAAGAAAATACTCCTAGAGACCATGTGATTCGTTGTTTATGCCTCTATTTAAGTGTATTTTTTGTTGAGGAGGCCAGGCAAAGACGGAATCATAAAATCATAGAATAGTAGAATGTCCTGAGCTGGAAGTGACCCACAAGGATCACTGAGTCCAACTCCTGTCCCTGCATATAACAACCCCACAGTTCACACCAGGTGTCAGAGGGAAATTAAAACATTAATATAGTTACCCAAGGAAAGAAGGGTGTTAAGCATGCAATGGGTACCAGCTCCATGGACATATCCATGACTTCAAATCTGGGATCAGACTCCTTTTTCTTTCCTCCCTTGCTACCCCAGAACCCTTTTTCTTCCCCCTGTGCCTCTCCTGAGCTTTCAAGAGGCTCCAGCAGCAAAGTCGTTAACTGTAAATAATTAATCACAGCTCTGCTCCCAGAGACAGGCAATATTGGACACCGTGGTCCGGAGACAGGCGGGTGCTTTTTCTCCTGCACTGCTTAACCCTCCAGAGGTTCAGAGGAGCTTTTCGTGGATGCTTCTTTAATTTACGATCGAATTTACTTTATTGATCCCATCCTGTATTTCGTTGGAGCAATATCTTGTCTCTTGAAATGGGGCTGAGGGCAGCAATTGTTTTTTTTGCAGAGGATGCTGTGGAGGTTGTAACTCAGAAGGTCCCTGCTTGAATTTACTTCTCCTGCAAGCTGCGCTTAAGGGTTGTACAAATACCACAGTTAAGACAGTCTCCTCTTGGTACAATTTACATCAGCCCATGCATTTGTTAATTTGTTTGTGGCTACGGTACTTGCTCCTTCGCCTCTCATCACGGGGGAAATAGAATTACACAGAGTAATAATGTAAAGTCTTTCACCCCATTTACCGTAGAGCCTGCAGATGCCGCCGAGATGGAAACATCCATCAGAGTGCACTGAACAACAAGCTGGAGCCTAATGGGTTTAACATGCCTCCAAACAATGCAGCTTCCTGAGTGGGAAGTCTGGGGACTAAAAACCCAACAAAGACATCGTCCTCCCTCATATTATTCACCCTATGGATGTGGCTGGTGAGAAGTGAGGAGGGAGACGAGGTCTGAAGGGAAGAAGGTCGATGGTGCAGGGATGGGGATGGTGGCTATCCATGGATTTATATTTCTTTGTGTGGTTAAACTTAGGTGGTGGTTGGGAGCCAGAAAGCAAGTGTGGAAGTATACTTCCAGGGGAGGTACAGAAACACGGTGGGTTAAAATGAGAGGCAGGAAAAAGAAATTTAGAGCAGCCCCCAGGAGAAGGACTTGGGGGTGCTGGGAGTGAAAGATTGGCCATGAGCCAACAATGTGCGCTTGCAGCCCAAAAATCCACCCGTGTCCTGGGCTGCATCCCCAGCAGCGTGAGCAGCAGGTGCAGGGAGGGGATTCTGCCCCTCTGCTCCGCTCTGGTGAGACCCCCCTGCAGTGCTGGTCCAGCTCTGGGTCCTCAGCACAGGACACACATGGACCTGCTGGAGAGGGGCCAGAGGAGCCACAGGAATGATGCGAGGCTGGAACAGCTCTGCTGGGAGGACAGGCTGAGAGAGTTGGGGTGTTCAGCTGGAGAAGAGAAGCTCCGGGGAGACCTTAGTGCGGCCTTTCCGGACTTAAAAGGGGCCGAGAAGAAAGATGGGGACAGACTTTTGAGCAGGGCCTGTTGTGATAGGACAAGGGGTGATGGTTTTAAACTAAAGGAGGGAGGTTCAGGCCAGACATGAGGAAGAAATTGTTGCCCTGAGGGTGGTGAGAGCCTGGCCCAGGTTGTCCAGAGAGGTGGTGGATGAACCATCCCTGGAGACATCCCAGGCCAGGCTGGACGGGGCTCTGAGCAACCTGAGCTGGTGAAGATGTCCCTGCTCATGGCAGGGGTGGCACTGGGGGAGCTGGGAGGGTCCTTCCAACCCAAACCATCTGTGATTCTATGACTCTGTGATTCTGTGGCTCTATGATTCTATGAAAGGAGGGTCTAACCCATCAGAGAGCCAGTGTATGCAGGGATGGAGAAGGGCTTGCTGAGCCCCCTTCTTGCAGGTAGGAGCTGCCTGTGCCTCCTACCTCTGACCCTGTAGAGCAGTCCCCAAAACCCACCTTCATTTAGGCAGAGCAGTGGTTGTATATACCCAGCCAGCATCTCCCAAACTGCTTGATCTCAGGCACACAATCCTGCATGCCATGCCCTGGTGCTACCACCAGCCCTGTGTGATGGGGAGCTGAAACCAGTTACATACCGCTTGGACTTGATGATCTTGAGGGTCTCTTCCAACCATAATTATTTTATGAT
The DNA here is from genome assembly GCF_036013475.1 of Columba livia. Lineage (NCBI taxonomy): Eukaryota > Metazoa > Chordata > Aves > Columbiformes > Columbidae > Columba > Columba livia. The sequence continues at coordinate 1,834,957 of NC_088602.1, forward strand.
TCTATGATTCTATCAGATATAGCAGCAAATGTGACCTCAGCCACAGATGGTGAGCTTGGACTTGCCTTGGTGGGACCTTCATGTCTGGGCAGATGCTTCATCCTTGGCTCCAGCACCATGCAGGGCTGAGCTAACGCCCATCTGGGTTTTTCCTCTCAACCGCTTTTCCCATCTCTTCAGTGCTGTGGGTATTTCTGAACTTAAACTACGGTGTCACCGTGTAAAGCACATTGCAAACATACCTAAGACAGCTTGACATAGGGCAATATATAATGTAGAGGCTGGATCCTGGTCTCAGTGGTGCCTAACCAAATCAGAGGAGCTGCTCTGGGGTTTGTGGAGCTGCACTGCCGTGGGAAGGAGAGTAAGGCTCATGGAGATTTGTACCAGCACGGTGGAGACCAGAGCCTGCCCTAGGCACTCTGTGGAGACCCTGGGATGCACCTTGTGTCTGGAATTCAGGGTGGGATTAGGAGAGGTCTGGAGATCTGTTTACTAATTGAGATGGTCAATGTAGGTGTGTGGTTGATACCAGACAAAAAGAAGCCAAGATGTCTTGTGTGATTCAAGGATATGAAGGGGTTGATCAGAGCAATTAGAGTCCCATAGCTTGGGACAGTAAAAATTGTCCACCTTCCTCCTACTGGTATTGAAGGGATTATTACAGGCTCACAGAATGTCTGAGGTTGGAAGGAACCTCTGGAGATCCTCCTGAAGAAGCCCAACTGGCTTTCCTTGCCATGAGGGAGTGTTGCTGGTTCACGTTCAACCCCAGGTCCTTCTCTGCAGAGCTGGTCAGTCCCCAGCCTGTGCTGGTGCTGGGGTTGTTCCTCCCCAGGGACAGGACTTTGCACTTCTGTTTGAACTTCATGAGGTTCTCCAGCTCCTTGAGGTCTCTCTGGATGGCAGCACAAACATCGTTGGCGCCAGTCGCTTCTCCCAGTCTTTTGTCTCCTGCCAAGTAACTGAGGGTGTACTCTGCCCCGTCACCCAGGTCATTGATAAGGATGTTAAACGGTAATCACCCAGATAAGGTTTAAACAATATTATCCTTGCTTATCATAGAATCATGGAGTCATTTTGGTTGGAAGAGACCCTCAGGATCATTAAGTCCAACTGTTCCCCACCCCTGGCACTGCCCCATGTTCTGAGAACCTCATGTCCGTCTGTTGAATCCTAATTCCCTTGCACTGACACAGGATTTTGCCCTTTGCTGTGTTCCCCAGGACCTGCAGTATGGACTTTTTTCTTGTAGAAAAGCGAAAGAGAAACCTGTAAGAGTGCATGGCAGATTTCAATGAAGGATCTCTCTTCACTCCAAGTCTGCATCTTTATCCCCTGGAAGTCCTGACCTTCAGGCTGTGGCTCCAGGGAGACCTTATTGTGGCCTTTCTATACTTCAGAGGGGCCGATGAGAAAGATGGGGACAGACTTTTGAGCAGGGCCTGTTGTGATAGGACAAAGGGTGATGGTTTTAAACTAAAGGAGGGAGATTCAGGATGGACAGGAGGAAGGAATTGTTGCCCTGAGGGTGGTGAGAGCCTGTCCCAGGTTGGCCAGAGAGGTGGTGGATGAACCATCCCTGGAGACATCCCAGGCCAGGCTGGACGGGGCTCTGAGCAACCTGAGCTGGTGAAGATGTCCCTGCTCATGGCAGGGGGGGCACTGGGGGAGCTGGGAAGATCCCTACAACACAAACCCTTTTGTGATTCTACTCCATGTTTCTATGAACCCCCAGAGTGAAGACTGTCGGGGTCACAGGTGCTGGTTGCTCTGTGGGTTGCAGAAAGTGAAGGATCTTTCTTCCAGCATAGGGTTTTGGTCTGGATGAATGGAGCTGCAAGCATCAGCTTGCTGGGAGAAAACCAAAATCCTCTTTACAATGAGCATCTTGTTGCGTCCGTGTTCCTGGGCATGTCCCAAAGGCAGAACCGAGCTGGCCCCTCAAAATCATCAAGTCCAACCGTTCCCCACCACTGTCCCTGCCCCATGTCCTGAGAACCTCATGTCCGTCTGTCCAGCCCTCCAGGGATGGTGACTCCAGCACTGCCCTGGGCAGCCTGTTCCAATGCCCCACAGCCCTTTGGGCAAGAAATTGTTCCCCAGATCCACCCCAACCTCCCCTGGCGCAACTTGAGGCCGTTTCCTCTGCTCCTGGCTCTTGCCAAACAGCGCTGGCCGCAGTTATAATCTGGTATGTCTGGGATTTACGAATACCAGGGTCCTGGCCCTGCACTTTTTTGATGCTTAGAAGTAAGATGACTGATAATTTTTAACCCCTCAGGTGCCCTGGTGACCAGCATGTTAGTGTTATGCTTTGCTGCTTTGTTGCTTTGCAGAAGCAAAGCACTGAGAGAAAACGAAAAAAACCCAGGAATAATTAATAATTGCTTATGGTGACCGTGTGCCTGCTGTGATTCTGTGATTCTGTGATTCTGTGTGGGTGTTTGCAAAGCACGAGAGGATTTTGCTGTGCTGAGCAAGGCGAATTCAGGCAGAGCAACTTAGCATTGTGCCGAATGATTTCTTTTGGCAGGCGGATAAAGCAGACCTGACAGAATGACAAGCACCACTGCAAAGAGCAGCTGCCCAGATCGGTCCCAGAAAACGCTCTGCAGGAACCCATTTCTCAGTATCAAGGTAAATACCTCCCGCTTTCTATAATCCCCCCTTGGATTACTGGCCCGATAAAGCGGAGTTTAGCTTTCTGCAGAAGGCACTGGTAGGATTTCTGTTTACAAGACGTGTTTGGAAATGGATGGGGTGCTCCTCACAGCGGATGGATGTGCAGACACCTCCACCCAAAAGCGAGCGGTGGGACGGCGATGTAGCAACGCAAGTTTAACTTTCAGCTTCTGCAGCATTTAATTCCTGTCAGTGGAACTCCCTGAGCCCAAAGCAAACTGTCAAGAGAGACAAATCCCAGATCTTCAAGCAGCCATGAGCCTTGGTCTTTGTGGAAATGCTTTTTTATGGTACCCATGATAAATGCGTGTATATAATGGGGGCAGGAAAGGGGGAATCGATGCTCACTCTTGGAGTTTAGCACACAGCAACCTGCAAAGCTTTGGGTGTTAGCCCCCTTTTAGGCAAGGAGCGGCATCTAGTTGGCTTAAACCTTGCCCTTGCTTTAATTTGTTGACTGAAAACATATTTCCTAAGCAATGATTCTGGACACCCCCCCTGCAATACCTCCTGCCCTTGATGTAAGTTCACTCAGCTCCTCCAGTTTTGCTGGTGTGTGTCTGGGGTAATACAATAGAATCATAGAATAGTTTGGGGTGAAGGACCTTCCCAGCTCCCCCAGTGCCCCCCCTGCCATGAGCAGGGACATCTTCACCAGCTCAGGTTGCTCAGAGCCCCGTCCAGCCTGGCCTGGGATGTCTCCAGGGATGGTTCATCCACCACCTCTCTGGCCAACCTGTTTCGGTATGCAGGGAGGTGGTTCCTCCATATCTTCAACCAAGAGCTCCACGAGGTCCAGTGCAGGCAACCAGATGAGTGGACTTCATTAAACTCCTTGGGGAAGGCCCAAAAGTTGGTTGTGGTGGTAACGGCAGGAGGTGGTGGTCACTTCTGCACAGCAGTGTGATGGTCAGAGGATGCCCAGGGAAGGCAGAGGACCAGTTTGACTTGCTTATCGTAGATGTGAAGCCACTTTTTGTCTGTCCTGGAGCACCCAAAACAATGAGTCATGGGGAACTATGGGTGAAGATCCTTTTTTCTTCCCTTATCGACACTGGGAAGAGGCGTGAGGCTGGATGCAGTAGAAGCTGAGATCTTCTGGTGGTGTGGCCAGCGCTGCCTGTTTGAGTTTAGCACATTGATCTCAGGTTTGCCAGCAGATATGCGTGGCTTCTTGCCTCCTTCCCATGGCTGTGTCAGTGCCAGTGAGACCCCTCAGCTCGTTATTTGCAGAGGAGGATCCGTGATCCTTGGCTATGGAGGTGGTTGGGAACCCTTTTCTCTTTGTACAGTGCTAATGGCATTTTTTAAAAAACCCCATGTAACGATAATGATCACACTACTTGTGCAACTGGTGTTCTGCCGCAAGGTGCTCTTGGAGAAGTGTAGCAACACACAAAAGAAAAATAGAAGTGTAAACATTTAGATAAGACAAGCATCTGCAAAGTAGTAATAACAATCAGCATTGGCCACAGCGATGCCAGAAAAAGTGAGTGCTTAGGTTGCATCAGAATCAAGGTCATATTTCCATCTTCTTTTTCTTACAAAGAGGACATTTCGGAAGTTTTGCGCTCTTCTTGTGCATCTCAAGGAAGCAGGAAACTAAAGCTGAGCCAGCTGCAGGTCTAGCTGGATGACAATTGTTATGTTCAATGGTGCATGTCGCTTGGCTTGTAAGCATCAGCTTTCAAGAAGTTCTTGTTTAAACAAACAGAAATGACAGGTACAAAGTGTTTTGCTGTGGGAACAGGCTACTGTGAAGCTTGAGACACAAAGCTCCAGGGAGCCAAAGGTGGGGGGATGTGGGAGCAGATCAGAAACTGCTGACTGAATAGGTGGAGAGCAAGGTGGAAAACTCTTTTTCTGTTATTATGCAGCCACAGGTCTGTGGATTTTCTTTTTACGCCTGCGGTATGCACACAACTGATTTAACATGAGCTTTTCTTACAGTGTTGCTGCAAATGTGTGGGGGAAACGATGGTTTCGTTTACTTAGGAGAGTTGGTATTGAGCTGGGAGACCAGATTCCTCATTCTCTCTGTTGTGTCTTCATGTAATTTTAATGTAAACCAGAGCTAATCATATAAACCTTCCTTCTTCAAAGTCTTAGGGCAATGCAATGCCATGAGCGTCCTGCTGGGCTTGGTGCAACCTCAGGTCCTCTCCAGTTGAATGTTTGAGGAGCTCTTTGCAGGACCATGGGCTGCACCTGGGGTGGCTCCTTCTGTCCTGCGGCATCTGGTTTATCCTCTTTTGGCTGAATAATTTTGCTTGATGAGAAATTATAGCATTATCATCAATTTATTGCTGCATTCAGTGTGTTAGAAGCCAGTTACCCGACTTGTTAGACAGTATCACCAGGCTGTAGAGGAAAAGATGATGGCCAGCGTTAAAGGCTTCAGATCTGTCATTTTTGTGGGGAAGAGTTTGGTGGGTTTGGTTGGTTTTCTTCGGCTTTTTGGTGTTGTTTTGTTTTTTACTTGCCAGCAACATCATCTTTAAAAACAAAATCCCATTGATTTGTCCTTGCAGATTCTTTTTAAGGGGTTTTGAAACTTCAAAGATTAAAGACACTGAGGTGCAAAGTCATCTTGGGCCTGTGAGAGGAATCAATGTCTCTTTTCCTTAGCAAGGGTGTCTGTGTGAATGTAGACATAGAGGAAATTCTTGGTGGGGGTTGTTGCAGACCAGACCAGGGCAGGACAATGGGCAGTTGTTTCCTGAAGTCTGTTGCTTTCTGAAGGGTCCCTAGAGCCCACCCTGAGAAGAACGAAAGGAAGAGATTTTGGTGGAGACCAGTTCTGCTCCTCATGGACACCCTGCTGCTGGGTTTCTGCTCAGAAAGCTCAGCAGGGAAATTATGACCCATCTCTTCAGGTCAGAGCGGCTTTGAAAGAGAATGCAGGGATGGTTACAATCACAGAATCACAGATGGTTTGGGTTGAAGTGACCTTCCCAGCTCCCCAGTGCCCCCCCTGCCATGAGCAGGGACATCTTCAGCAGCTCAGGTTGCTCAGAGCCCCGTCCAGCCTGGCCTGGGATGTCTCCAGGGATGGTTCATCCACCACCTCTCTGGACAACCTGGGACAGGCTCTCACCACCCTCAGGCCAACAATTCCTTCCACATGTCCGGCCTGAATATCCCTCCTTTAGTTTAAAACCATCACCCCTTGTCCTATCACAACAGGCCCTGCTCAAAAGTCTGTCTCCATCTTTCTTATCGGCCCCTTTTAAGTCCGGAAAGGCCGCACTAAGTTCTCCCTGGAGCTTCTCTTCTCCAGCTGAACACCCCAACTCTCTCAGCCTGTCCTCCCAGCAGAGCTGTTCCAGCCTCGCATCATTCCTGTGGCTCCTCTGGCCCCTCTCCAGCAGGTCCATGTGTGTCCTGTGCTGAGGACCCAGAGCTGGACCAGCACTGCAGGGGGGTCTCACCAGAGCGGAGCAGAGGGGCAGAATCCCCTCCCTGCACCTGCTGCTCACGCTGCTGGGGATGCAGCCCAGGACACGGGTGGATTTCTGGGCTGCAAGTGCACGTTGCCGGCTCATGGCCAATCTTGCACCCCCAGCACCCACAAGTCCTTCTCCTGGGGGCTGCTCTCCATCCCTCCATCCCCAGTCTGGATTGATACTGGGGGTTGCCCAGACCAGGTGCAGCAGCATCAGGCTGGGACCAGCCCCAACAAAGCCGTTTCCAGTTGTTGGCCTGTCATTGCCAGGCATTATCCTGGCTGCAGCCTGTGGCCAAGAAGAGAAAATGCTCTCTTCCAATTCTATGTTTCCCATTCAACTATTGAACTACTTGTTTTTACCCTGAAGGCAGAGCTGACCTGACCATGCATATGCATGCCACCAGGCCCACAATTAACACAGGATGCTTTTTGGTTGTTTTTTGGGTTTTTTTTGTTTTTTTTGTTTTTTTTTTCCAAGAAGTTAGGTCAGCCCGTCCGGTTTCTAAATGACTTCCTCAGAAAACATAGCTTCAAGTCCAGGATTTGAGTGTTTCTTGCAGAAACACAAAACCATTGCTCAATGGGGTTTATGTGTTTGAAGTGGCTGAAGGACCAAAAATCACAGCACTGCAATTTTTATAGATACATATATATATCTGTAGAGAGAGAGTGTGTAATGAAAACCAGTTGCCGTGTGTCAAAAGGCAACTGAGAGGCGTAACTCAAAGCTGATCCTGGGGCTGATGGTTCCTGAGCCTTTAGAGATCCCTGGGATGAATTCCTATGGTCCATCAGAGCAGGTTAAATTAAATTGTTGCCCTGAGGGTGGTGAGAGCCTGTCCCAGGTTGGCCAGAGAGGTGGTGGATGAACCATCCCTGGAGACATCCCAGGCCAGGCTGGACGGGGCTCTGAGCAACCTGAGCTGGTGAAGATGTCCCTGCTCATGGCAGGGGGGACACTGGGGGAGCTGGGAAGGTCCCTTCAACGCAAACCGTTCTATGATTCTGTGAAACTGGAACAAGCTGATTTGCCCCAGGCCCATTTTCTCCTCTCTGTAAGCACAGCCCACTGCATGGGATTTTATCATGTGCAAAGGCACAAAACCCTTTCCTAAAATAGCAGCAAAAGTCTCCCAAACACATGGAAACAGCATGATAGGGACTTCCCTGTGACAACCGGGGCAATACTGTGTGTGCGACTTTCAGAGCCTTTATATGGAGGATTTTTTGCCAAACTGTGCAATCAACACTAGAAACACAATGGATGGTTTTTTCCAGACCATCAATAGAAGAGATATTGATGTTTAATCCCCAGTTCTGCAATTTATTCTATGATTCTGTTCTATGATTCTATACATTTATTGGCTGTTCAGGACTGAGTAGATTTCTCTATTCTTTTACGCATGTGGAGTGAGAGCAGCAATACCTTGCCAACACAATGCAAGGCTTAGTAGAGGAAAGCCTGTAAAAATATATTTAAAAATACAGGGAAATTCATAAAAGCAGTGAGTTCCTCCAAAAATTCTTGGTTGCAGAGAAGCTCCTTGTTCGACTTGTGGTAGAGCAGCAATGCTCTCATCCCAGTGCTGGTTGTGGAGGATGTAGACATTGGGTTGGGGTGTCATTGCCTGTGGCTGAGGGTTCCTCATCAGACACCTTCCAGGGATGCTGACCATCCCTCTGGGGCACTGGGAAGATGTCCTGGGCACTCTCCATGACTCATGGGTGGTGGGAAGCGGTGGTAGCACCGCTCTGGAGGAGGAAGGTTGCTTTGCACCCTGGCTCTGCAGAGGGGTTGGTTTTTCAGGGGTCCATTGATACCAAGCACCCTCTGCCCCTGTTCTAGTGTGATGTTTGGTGTTATCCCAACGCAGAACCTGAGGAGGCACTTATGATAATAACGCTTTGCGGATGTTTGTTGAAAAAAAACACATTAAAAAAACTCTCCCTTCCTTCCTCCTCAGCCTACACAAGCGTTTGTTTGGATTTTCTGAGTTGTTTTAATTCTTCTGGTGTAGAGGGGAAAGGATGTGAGCATGGCTTGGCCCACAATGGGAAAGAGGTGGCAGACAGCTGGGCTTGGGGGTGCTTCTGGGATCACCCAGCTCTGGGGCTACCCCTGTCTTTCCATGAGTTAGTTCTGCTGTCAAAACCCAGGTCTTGGTAAAAGGCTGGTGTCTGCAGACCCAGGTCACCTTCTGATGTTCTCCCACTGCTGGGGAAGCTCATCAGACCCAGGCTGGCTGATCCCACCAGTCCCAAGTCCAGGTGTGGAGGGACCCCAGCTTGAAGTCCTTGGGAAAAGTAACCAGATGACACAGAAAGACCGTGAAAGAGGATGTACCTGCCCTGTGGCACAGGCTATATCCCAGACCCAGGTGGGAAAGGCACACGGTGGCGTCTGGGTCAACCCTACACCATATAACATGGGAGGTCTCAGAGGAACCTTGAGATAGACACGCTGCTGGGACTCGACCACCCACCACAGCTACCACGGGGCAATCTGGAAATCTCACACTAGCGATTACCGTCTCTCTATTTCTCACTCATTAAAATATTCTGCAGACTAAAAATGCCCTGTGGTTAGGGTGGTTGCCCACAATGGCTCCCTGAAGAGCAAGGAGGAGACTTGGCCTTGCAGAGCTTTAATTGCAAGACCTCCCACTTCGCTACCTTAGGAAAGTAAACCACCACCTTGGAAACATGGGAAGCACAGAATATCTGACAGAACCCGCAAAAAGCCGTGTTTTTCTGTGACATTTTCTCAGAACTATTTGACTGATAATCATTGCAGAAGTTGGAGAAAATGTAGGCATTTTTCTTCACATTCCTGTTTGCTTCCTCCTTCTCAAACATTACCACCTCAATTTTGACTTTCTAAACGTTCCCCTGCTTGCTCCAAGCTACAGTTCTGACTTGTGTCTTAAAACCTTTGTCCAGCTACCATCCAGGTATCCAGGTTTTTGTCAATCTCTTGGTCTTTGCTCTTTCAACACACAGAGTGCAGAAATGTCAGATGTTGGCCCTTCTAAAGTGTTTGGTTTAGCAGTCATCTGTTAAAAGGCACACGTTGAAGAACAGAGGTTGAAATGTTTAATTAAAACCTGCTATCAATAGCTTGATCTCAGGAAGCTGTTCCGGGCAGCCCCTGGGGATCTCCTTTCCTTTGTTTCATGCTGCTGTTTGCACTGTGGTCCGATGCCTTAGCAGCTCTTTCACCACCTCCGCTCCCTCGGAGGGACACGGTGCATAATTGAGGGTTCTGTCTGGGTTGTCTTTAACCATCCCACCAGCTGCTGGTGTTACCCAGACCCCCTGTTCTCCGACTCTGGTTTCCTTGAGCCACTGCAATCCCCTTGGAATGTCCTATCACCAACAACACCCTAATTCCCTTGCACTGACACAGGATTTTGCTCTTTGCTGTATTCCCCAGGATCTGCTGTACTGATTTTTTCTTGCAGAAGAGGGAAAGAGAAGCCTGTAAGAGTGCATGGCAGATTTCAGTGAAGGAGCCCTCTTCACTCCAAGTCTGCATCGTTATCCCCTGGAAGTCCTGACCTCCAGGCTGTGGCTCCAGGGAGACCTTATTGTGGCCTTTCTGTACTTCAGAGGGGCCGATGAGAAAGATGGGGACAGACTTTTGAGCAGGACCTGTTGCCATAGGACAAGGGGTGATGGTTTTAAACTAAAGGAGGGAGATTCAGACTGGATGTGAGGAAGAAACTGTTTGTGCTGAGGGTGGTGAGAGCCTGGCCCAGGTTGTCCAGAGAGGTGGTGGATGAACCATCCCTGGAGACATCCCAGGCCAGGCTGGACGGGGCTCTGAGCAACCTGAGCTGGTGAAGATGTCCCTGCTCATGGCAGGGGGGGCACTGGGGGAGCTGGGAAGGTCCCTTCAACCCAAACCCTTCTGTGATTCTACTCTATGGTTCTATGAACCCCCAGAGTGAAGACTGTCGGGGTCACAGGTGCTGGTTGCTCTGTGGGTTGCAGAAAGTGAAGGATCTTTCTTCCAGCATAGGGTTTTGGTCTGGATGAGTGGAGCTGCAAGCAGCAACTTGCTTGAGAAAACTAAAACCCTCTTTACAATGAGTATCATGTTGTGTCCGTGTTCCTGGGCATGTCCCAAAGGCAGAACCGAGCTGGCCCCTCAAAATCATCAAGTCCAACTGTTCCCCCAGCCCTGTCCCTGCCCCATGTCCTGAGAACCTCATCTCCGTCTGCCCAACCCTCCAGGGCTGGTGACTCCAGCACTGCCCTGGGCAGCCTGTTCCAATGCCCCACAGCCCTTTGGGCAAGAAATTGTTCCCCACATCCAACCTCAACCTCCCCTGGCGCAACTTGAGGCCGTTTCCTCTGCTCCTGGTGCTTGTTCCTGGGGAGCAGAGCCCGACCCCCCTGGCTCCAAGCTCCTTTCAGGCAGTTCAGAGATCAGAAGGTCTCCCCTCAGCTCCTGTTCTCCAGCTGAACCCCCCAGGTCCCTCAGCCGCTCCCATCACACTTGTGCTCCAGCCCCTCACCAGCTCCGTTCCCTTCTCTCCACCCACTCCAGCACCATGCTGGTGTGCGTGTCCATATGACCTCTGGGAACTTGGAGGTGCTGTAGGTATTTGCCCTGTGTCTCTCAAGCAGAGCTGAGCTTATGCTCTGCAGCAGTTGCTCCTCAGTAAATCTCTCCCTCTGTTTACAAGGGTCACGCTGGTGTCAGTGATGGTCTCTCCTTCCAGGCGTGAAGACCATCTGTCTGGGCCATACAAGTCAAAGAGCCAGATGTCTCAGTCAGAGACAGAAATGTAAACGAGAGATTTTTGTGGTAGGACAAAATGCAGCATCATGTGTGCAGCCAAAGACAAATAGGGTCATATATCTCTCTCCAGCTGATCTCAAGTCCGCGAGGCTGTTCCTTCTTTTCCTGGCAAATCACAGCTGTGCTGTGATTTGGTGGCTAACAGCAAACAGCCCCTGGAAACAGAAGGAGTGAGGTCCTTGCCTGGTGCTGACACAAAGCCACTGCAAGTCCATTGGAGGACTATCTCTCTTTTCTGTGCTTTAGTCTGTCTGGATCAGGTAGAATAAAATATCAGATTCTCAACCCATTTTCACCTCCAGTGTTCAAGGAGATGAGGGGAAGTGGTGGGAGTCTGCTGAGCTGCTGTAAACCAACATGCCATGAAGGTCCTGGCTGTGGATACCCAAATGTGAATACAGATGCCTGGAAGAGAATGAATCTGGCCTCAACATTTCCATCTGGACTCATGTATTCAGGAAACAGTGCCTGGACTTAGCCAGCATGTCCTGCAGGAACACAGGAAATATAGGAAAGCTGACTGTGGGAAAGCTTTCCTTTAGCTGGGTGACATTTTCCTAGTCCAAACATGGTCCACCCCTCAGAGGTGACACGAGCCTGGAAGGGGGGAAGGTCCTGGATATCATCCTGCTTTGCATGATGCCAACACATCACTTCTGGCAGCAGTACCCATACCCCAGTGCTACCAGGGAGCAAAAGGGGTCTGACCATCCTATTTTTTACAATGAGGGTGGTGAGAGCCTGTCCCAGGTTATCTAGAGAGGTGGTGGATGAACCATCCCTGGAGACATCCCAGGCCAGGCTGGACGGGGCTCTGAGCAACCTGAGCTGGTGAAGATGTCCCTGCTCATGGCAGGGGGGGCACTGGATAAGCTTGGAAGGTCCCTTCAACCCAAACCCTTCTGTGATTCTATGATTCTATTGTTCCATTTGTACTGTAAACAGTCCATTTGCTTACCAAGCAGCCTGATTTGGCAGTGAACACACTTCAGACCTGGATCAGAATGAGACATAGCAGAAACCCAGGCCAAGCTGAGCGGCTTATCCAGGAAAGACTCCTGCCCAGTGAGAACTGGCTGCAAAACACGCAGAGCTGGAGCAACGTCCTGCTCTAGCCAGCGACTGCAAAAACATCTACCAAAAGCCATACCCTGTGGCTTTGGGCAGCGTCCAAGGGTGAGGGCAGCAGTGCTGCAGGTTCCAGGGATATTCAGCCTGTCCTGCAGGGAGACGAGTGGTCCGTCTCCTTAGGGCACAGAATGTCCTGGGTTGGAAGGGACCCACAAGGATGATCGAGTCCAACTCCTGTCCCTGCAATGACAACCCCCCAGGTCACATCATGTGTCTGAGGACGTTGTCCAGTCTTTTTTGAACCCTCTCAGTTTGGGGCTGTGACACCTCCCTGGGGAGCCTGTTCAGTGTCCAGCACCTCTGGGGGAAGAACCTTTTCCTCATGTCCAACCTGAACCTGCCCTGGAACATCTTCCTGCCATTCCCTTGGGTTCTGTCACTGTCACCAGAGAGATGAGATCAGCACCTGCCCCTCCTGCTCCTCTTGTGAGGAAGCTGCAGCCCCATGAAGTTTCCCCTTAGCCTCCTCTTCTCCAGGCTGAACAAACCAAGTGACCTTAGCTGCTCCTCACTCTCCAGTAGCTTTATATCCTTCTTATACATGCAACAGTTGGTGTTGATTAGCTTATTTTATCTCATTTTGGGGAGTAGTAGGTTGCCTGTGTAGAGCCACATGGCAGTAGGGAAGGACAGGTTCCAGTATAAGTTGAGGAATGACCTATTAGAGAGCAGTATAGGGGAAAGGGACCTGGGGGTCCTGGGGACAGCAGGGTGAGCATGAGCCAGCACTGGGCCCTTGTGGCCAGGAAGGCCAATGGTACCTGGGGTGGGTTAGAAGGGGGTGGTCAGTAGGTCAGAGAGGTTCTCCTGCCCCTCTGCTCTGCCCTGGGGAGACCACACCTGGAATATTGTGTCCAGTTGTGGCCCCTCAGTTCCAGCAGGACAGGGAACTGCTGGAGAGAGTCCAGCGCAGCCACCAAGATGCTGAAGGGAGTGGAGCATCTCCCGTGTGAGGAAAGGCTGAGGGAGCTGGGGCTCTGGAGCTTGGAGGAGACTGAGGGGTGACCTCATTAATGTTTACAGATATATAAAGGGAGAGTGTCAGGAGGATGGAGCCAGGCTCTTCTCGGTGACAACCAGTGACAGGACAAGGGGTAATGGGTTCAAACTGGAACACAGGAGGTCCCACTTAAATTTGAGAAGCAACTTGTTCCTGGTGAGGGTGGCAGAGCCTGGCCCAGGCTGCCCAGGGAGGTTGTGGAGTCTCCTTCTGTGCAGACATTCCAACCCGCCTGGACACCTTCCTGTGTAACCTCATCTGGGTGTTCCTGCTCCATGGGGGGATTGCACTGGATGAGCTTTCCAGGTCCCTTCCAACCCCTGACATCCTGGGATTCTGTGACATGGCTCTCTGGCTCTTTGCTGGGTATTTTGCAGACCTGTGGATGAAGAGGAGGTGGTTTCCGTCCCCCCTGGGACAGTTCGTTCAGCACTCATGAAATATTTCTGTATAAGGAGCAGGAAGATGGATGCTGCTCTCAGTAATGGGGCAGCTCTAGCCACGTGTTCGCCTGGGCAGCCCAGCACCAGCACATCCCAAGCTCTGGAGGAGATGAGATCAGATGATTTTCTAGGGGATGATGATGATCTTTGACAAAATTTCCTTCTGGAAGCAGAAAAGAACCATCACATTTTCCCCGAAGGGGATACATCATTTCCACCCAGGGCTTTGCAAGAAGGAAGTGAAAACAGAAAGTCTGAATTGTTCTCCCTGACCTTCCCCTGACTTTGTCTGAAGAAGCCGTTTGTTGCCGTGTCTAGAAGGACTCATTCCTGCCCCAGAAGAGCTCCTGCCAGCACTGGGGATGGCTGCCTGCCGCAGGCTGGATGGGAGCAGGAAGGTTGTGCAACCTCCTACTTCTGCTGATGGATCTCAGGGTCAAGGCCAACAAAAACTCACAGCAAGTTTTTCCCAAGCGAAATGTCCAAAGCCACTTTCAGCTGAAGAAACTACACTCTCCTGACAAATACTAACCTTACTGTCATGTTTGGCAGAGGACTATTTAATAGTCCTGACCTAATTTCTGATGATCTCTGATGGCAGGAGCAAGGGTAATATTTCAAAGGCTCATGGTCAAAGGTTCATGCTCAATAATTCTGCCTTTGTGTAGTAGATGCCATTTGTTATAGAATCATAGAATCATTTTGGTTGGAAAAGACCTTTAAGATGATCAAATCCAACCATTAACCCAGCCCTGGCACTGCCCCTTGTCCTGAGAACCTCCTGTCCGTCTGTCCAGCCCTCCAGGGATGGTGACTCCAGCACTGCCCTGGGCAGCCTGTTCCAATGCCCCACAGCCCTTTGGGGAAGAAATTGTTCCCCACATCCAACCTCAACCTCCCCTGGCGCAACTTGAGGCCGTTTCCTCTGCTCCTGGCGCTTGTTCCTGGGGAGCAGAGCCCGACCCCCCTGGCTCCAAGCTCCTTTCAGGCAGTTCAGAGATCAGAAGGTCTCCCCTCAGCTCCTGTTCTCCAGCTGAACCCCCCAGGTCCCTCAGCCGCTCCATCACACTTGTGCTCCAGCCCCTTCCCCAGCTCCGTTCCCTTCTCTCCACTCGCTCCAGCACCTCAAGGTTTTTTTTGTAGTTTATGTCTTTATCTTGCAGCTCTCAGTAATCATGCTGGATGTTCTCTTTTTTTGTTGTCAGTTCTTCGTTTTCTGCCATGGACTCCTACAGCTCTCCCAGCTCCTGGTCTCTGGTTACCTGAAGAGCTCCATCTCAACCATTGAGAAACGATATGGCCTTTCCAGCCAGACGTCAGGGCTGCTCGCATCCTTCAATGAGGTGAGAACCAGTTTGATTCCCCTAGTCTACCTGGCCAACACTCTCCTCGTGCTCCTGTCATTCCCCTGTGAGACCTCTTGGTCTATGTGTCCTGCTGCAGGTTGGGAACACGTTGCTCATTGTCTTCATAAGCTACTTTGGGAGCCGAGTGCACAGACCTCGTTTCATCGGCTGCGGTGCCATCCTCGTCTCCTTGGCCGGGTTCCTCATGTCTCTCCCCCACTTCATAACTGGACCCTATGAGTATGACCAGTCTGTTGCCAGTAGGTACTCTAGGAACTAATTTAATGCCTTTTGGGATAGAAAAAGGAAATTACCTTCCCTTGAGGGGTGGTGACCTGCAAGCTGTAGGTTTGTTCTCAAGGAATTTTAATCATCTCAGTCCTGAGAGGCAACAGCTGATGATGGGAATAAGAGCCAGAGGACAGCTGAAACCATGAGTGAGGGCGTGAAAACCATCACAACATGGGCTCTGCCTTTGATTCCCCTTGTCTTCTGCATATCCATGTGGTAGACAGTGACCAGGTAGCAGGAAAGTCTTCTCCAACCGTCAGACCTCTTATCTTCTATGAGCTGAGGCAAGGTGTCCTCATGCACTTGAACTGCTTCCTGATTTTCATAACATAGATAAGAAAAGGTCTCATGAACTCTGTAGCCCTTTACAGGAAGGAAACAAGAGATATGGGAAGTAGCTTAATTCAACCCAACAGAGAAGTTTTGGGGGTGAAACACTGTTGTTCGCAATGAGGAAAAGTTGGTTTCACACTTCTTTTTGAGGAGCACCTCACCTGTCTTCCCATCTCCCTGAGCTGTCTTTGAGGTCTTAGATCCCAACAGAAAAAAACAACAACCTCTTGTGAAAGAATCTTGAAGGTGTAAATCACTCATGGAGGAGCAGGTCAGGGTGGATTTAGGATTTTCTCACTGAAAGAAGGTGAACGGATGAGAAAAGAAAGAAAGGAGAAAAACCATTTTCTCATTACCTTCAACAGTTCTGCCACAAAGCTCCAGCAAATCTTCTAGAAACCTCCACTAAACAGTTTTTCTCTTGCTTATCAGAGAGCGCAGCTGGTTCACTCAGCTGCAGACACCAAAGGAAGACTAAATAGGTGAAAAAATTGCAATCAGGGGTCAGGTGCTAATGACACTTTGGAAACAATGAACCACGCATTTCAGGAGTGCTGGTGGCCCTGTGTTGAGCACTCAGAGTTGTGTATGATTTGGGGACATGACCATGGAAACCCTGCTGTAAACATCCCCTCCCCCAGTATTTTAAGGAAGATGAGAGTGCTAGAATCAGCACTTCCACTTAGGCAGCTTTGTGATCCATTTCTGGGTAAAATGAGTTCTTATTTCCCGAATAGCTATTCGTGAAATCTGCAGTTTTGCTCATTTTATCACAAAAAAAACTATCAAAAGTCCTGGAAGTTATCTCAGCTTTGCTTTTACCATGGAGGTGGCTTTTCATGGCACGTGCATCCATCTCTCTGTGAACACCTACGCAATAATATTTGCATTTTCTTTGCATTTTCTTCCATTTGACATCTACTGGGTGCACATCTACATGCTTGCTGCTATCTTAGGGGAGTTCTTTCTCCAGACTAAGCTCCTTAAACCTCTTCTCCCTGTCACCTCAGGCATGTTCAGCAACACCACCGACCTGTGCCAGCCTGGAGTCTTGGGGTCCTTGGGGAACCTCAGTGGTGCTGACTGCACCCCACACGCTGCCAAGGAGAACCATGAGGTTCTCCTGGTCATGTTCATTGCCCAGGTGCTGTTGGGCGTCGGTGGTGTCCCCATCCAACCCTTCGGGATCTCCTACATCGACGACTTCGCCAGTGAGAGAAACTCCCCCCTCTATTTGGGTAAGGCTGGGGGTGTTGTGGGGAGAGGGGAAACCAGAATTACTCATCTATAGGAAGGCCAGACAGTATTAATTTGTGCTAATGAGAGCAGAGCTTGCCATAGCCCTTCTGCACCAGCCAGTGCTGGGAAGGTATCTGCAAAGATGGTTTGTCTGTCCCAAGCTTGGACAGACTGCAGACAGACCAGCAGTGCTGGCAAATGTGATTTAGGGGAGATGCTGGGATTTTTGGCATGAGGGTGATAATAACCGTGTCCTCCTCCAAAAGGGCTTCAACAAAGAGGAAGAATCTGATCTCTGTGTTCACAGGAGGCAGCTGTGGGCTCAAAATGCAGCAAGGAAGACTTTATTTAGATTTAGAGAAAATTACAGGAAGCTAAAAAAGCAGGGTCAACCATTTGGGAGGTGGAAAGTATCCTTCAGGGGAGGGGGTGCTGAAGAACTGCTTGGGATGTCCCAGGGTGGTGGGATGGACAAGATGGTCCTTGTAGGTCCTTCTAGCCATTTTCAACTTATTATCTGTGATGGCATCTTGAACTGAGTGGCACAGCAAGGGTGGCCCCAAACCAGGTCATTACTGTCCGGAGACTGGAAGTACTGCATCAAATTTTACTCTGGCAGATGCTCCAAACCTCTGAACCATATTTGAAAGGATCACCTTTAAGACAGGAGTTTAATCTTACATGTGTTTATTTTATTTTTTTTTATCGGTAATTCACCTAGGAGAGTTTGCTGATAACTTTTATCTCCTTAACCTTGTAAAAGATTTTTGCATTTCCTGGATTTCTTATGCCAATGGGCACATTTTGTTCCTGGGTGTATTTCAGTATTTCTGGGAGGATGAAGAAAAACGGAAGGGAAGAACTGAGTTTTGCAAAGCCTTCCCTGCAAAGGGAGCCTGGAAGGCATGGGGGTTATTACCCTTTGAAAGGTGTGAGATAAGAAAACTGCCAGAGAAATAGCCTGGAGGCAGATGGAGTGGACACTGGTCCTGCCTCAAGGCATCTCCTGTCCCCTCCAGGTCCACTCATGGATAACTGAGCCTCTCTGCTCTCACCTCTCTGCAGGGATCTTGTTCTCCTTCACCGTCATCGGGCCGGGGGTGGCCTTCATGCTGGGCTCTGCAATGCTGCGTTTTTATGTCGACATTGACAAAGTGACCAGAGGTGAGTTAACACACCCCTGGAGACCCACCAGCATCCTCCTCCCTGCATCCCGTTTACTGAGCCAGCAGTGGTCCAGCCCCTCTCCAAGCATCCCGACCCCAGGGAATGAAGGTGCATCCTCAGGCTGGACATGAGGAAGAGATTTTTGACCATGAGGGTGGTGAGAGCCTGGTCCAGGTTGGCCAGAGAGGTGGTGGATGAACCATCCCTGGAGACTGATGCTCAGTTCCTCTAAGTCATCTTCTGCAGAAGGACATTGAACGAGAAATGTGCCCGAGCAGCCTGAACTGGAGAACACCCAGTTTCAGAGCTGTCTTCAGTCTGCTGGGGAAAGCAAGCAAGATGTGGCAGCTTAATGATAAAGCTAATTTAACCTCACATTTTCCTAGAAAAACAAAACAAAACAGAACTTAGTGTTTATTCAGGAAGGCATTTAAAATCCCAATTTGCTGAACGCAACAAGCAGGGAGGAGATTATCAAATGTCTTTGCCCTATCACTTGTTACTTCCAGAGGTGGGAGATCAGATGTGGCAGTATCCACTGTACCAAAATCTGGTAAACTGACTGCAGTTTTAATTGCACCCCCCAGCAAGAATATCTCATTTACGTTAAAAATCACAGTTAAGGAAGAGGTTTCTGGGAGGACTCATTCCCTGCGCTTCCTTGTTAATGTTATCTAACCACAGGTATCCCCTTTTTCTGTAGAAATGTTTCTTGTTTCAGACTCACCCTGTTGTGAATTAGCATCTTGGCTTCGGCATATCTCATTTTATTTATGCCAAATACCCTTCTGACAGAAAATATTATCTTTGGCAGAATGCCCTGAGGATGACAGGAGAGGAGGCTGGGAAAACTGAAGGAAGACACTCAGGAGAAAGGGATATAATCTTTATTAAAGCATTTTTAAAGATCATTTTCTTTGGTTGATCTGCAAACCAGGCACTGGCTGATGGGCCAGACTGGGGGGCAGAGCTTCAGGGTCCAAGTCCTGCTGTGAACAGGATGCCGAAAGTTAACTGGAGTTAACTCTATTTTGATATTAAGATTTTTCTTTCTGTCTTGACAGACAACATGCCCTAATCCCGTTGAGTGGGTATTTCCAAGGTTTTCCCCAACATGGGTGTCTGTTCTCTGAAAAGGCTGTGATGGGGATGCTTTCCTTTGCCTTTCCAGCTCTAGGACATCCCTGTCCCAGTTGTGTTCATCCAAAGGGCTGAGTAGGTTTTTAGGCACCCTGGTGATAAGAATGAAATGTGATTTAGCACCATGGGATGAACCAAGTGCAGGTGCCGCTCAGATCCCAAAACAGATGGTCGCCAGGTTGAGAGTCACCACTTCGGAGTACACCAACATCTGGAGTGACTGGGACCACCCATCACCATCCTTTGGTGCACTGGGGTCCCTCTGTTCACCTTTGATTTGATGCCCATCTCTCCATTTGTGTTGCAGGTGAAGTCCAGCTCACGAACAAGGACCCGCGGTGGGTCGGTGCCTGGTGGCTTGGTTTCCTGGTGGCAGCCAGTCTCGTGGCCCTGTCTGCGGTGCCTTATTTCTTCTTCCCACAGGAAATGCCGAAAGAGGTAGGAGAAGCACTGCAGACCATCTTTTTGGCGTTGCACACAAATACTTGGCGCATTTACATGCACGTTCCTTGCTCGCCACCAGCACCAGCTGCTACATCTGTGAGGAAAAGTGACTATGGAAGTGGTTGTGCAGTTTATATGAGGAGTTTTATGAGGAACAGCTGAGGGACCTGGGGGGTTCAGCTGGAGAACAGGAGCTGAGGGGAGACCTTCTGATCTCTGAACTGCCTGAAAGGAGCTTGGAGCCAGGGGGGTCGGGCTCTGCTCCCCAGGAACAAGCGCCAGGAACAGAGGAAACGGCCTCAAGTTGCGCCAGGGGAGGTTGAGGTTGGATGTGGGAACAATTTCTTGCCCAAAGGGCTGTGGGGCATTGGAACAGGCTGCCCAGGGCAGTGCTGGAGTCACCATCCCTGGAGGGCTGGACAGACGGAGAAGATGTTCTCGGGGACAAGGGGCAGTGCCGGGGTTGCGGTAAAGGTTGGACTCAATGATGTGGAGGGTCTTTTCCAACCAAAATGGTTCTTTGATTCTATGATTCGATAGCTGCATCCCTATGTCAGATGTGAGCTGTGGTTTGCTCTCACCTCTGGAAACAGAAGGACTTGTATGCTCAGCAGAGCCCAGTTTGCTTAATGAAACCCAGCATGGTGCAAGAAACTTCATGGAAGTGACAATTTCCTTGGTGGGGTGCTGAAATAGCACTTGTGTGTTGATTCCTGTGCATAGGAACATATAGCACCAGACAAGTCCTGTGTGGGTCGAGGCTGTTCTCACAGCCACCCTCCTGGCGCACCTGGAGGTGGGCCTTCCCTGCAGAGCAATGGTCCTGCACCCTTTGCTGCGCTTCTTTAGGGGGCTGCCAGGAGATGATGTGCTGATTGTTTTTCTTCAGGAGGAGTCACGTGTGCCCAATGATGAAATCACCAAATTGGTCCCAGTTCACAGGAGATATGAATCAGGAGCCTTTCCTTAGAAGTGGCTTGTACCCTGAGGATGTTTGAAATGCCGCCTGCAGTGTTGCATCCAGCTCTGGGTCCTCAGCACAGGACACACATGGAGCTGCTGGAGAGGGGCCAGAGGAGCCACAGGAATGATGCGAGGCTGGAACAGCTCTGCTGGGAGGACAGGCTGAGAGAGTTGGGGTGTTCAGCTGGAGAAGAGAAGCTCCAGGGAGACCTTAGTGCGGCCTTTCCAGACTTAAAAGGGGCTGATGAGAAAGATGGGGACAGACTTTTGAGCAGGGCCTGTTGTGATAGGACGAGGGGTGATGGTTTTAAACTAAAGGAGGGAGATTCAGGATGGACATGAGGAAGAAATTGTTTGTGCTGAGGGTGGTGAGAGCCTGTCCCAGGTTGGCCAGAGAGGTGGTGGATGAACCATCCCTGGAGACATCCCAGGCCAGGCTGGACGGGGCTCTGAGCAACCTGAGCTGGTGAAGATGTCCCTGCTCATGGCAGGGGGGACACTGGGGGAGCTGGGAAGGTCCCTTCCACCCAAACTATTCTGTGATTCTATGAGACCGGAACCAAGTTTGTTTTGTTTCTGCTATGAAACCCCCTTTTTATCACCCATTGTCCATGTGTCTCGGGGTGAACTGCTGCTCCTGCAACCCACCTAACCCACCATCTCACTATTTGCTGGCCAAAAGGATTTTAGACACTTTCCAACCCTGCCTCTGTAAAGTCCTCAGAGTCATCTGGCAGGAAAAAAAGAAGCCTTTAGCAACCTGAACCCATAATTAGAAGCCAAACCCGCGTCTGCCCGTGGTTTGCTTGCAGGATGCTTGTCCCCAGCTCTTTCTGGAGCCCGCTGGAGGGACATGACTCTGCTCTGTGTTCACTACCAGGGTTTTCACTTCTCTAGATCCCTCCTGGGTGCTTCAGTGCTCTCACCACGATGTGAAACATCTTGTGAGCTCCCAAGCATTTTACCGGCTGCAGGTCAGCGTTTTCTGCCGACCAGCGCGTCATGAGGAATTAAACAAAGCAAATTGTTCTTTTAGAGGAGGCATCACGCTACGGTTTTGCATGTTGTTGTAGTTGCTGGGACGCGCTTATTAGGTGGAATTCTGCTCGTCTCGGTGTCTTGGCCATGCTCCAGCCTGTTTAGTCATCTTTCACATCTAATTTACCTTGGAACGGTGTTGAAACTTTCGTGTCTAAACAAGTCCGTGCACTGTCTGGTGCAGAATAATTCTTTATTTCTCCTGTATTTCTGCAGGAATGAGTGATTTTGGGGGGAATTTTGGTTTTAACTGGCCTGGGAAAACCTGACCTGATGTACCAGTTATATAAAGATCTACTCCTGGTTTATATATGCTGGCAGATTTGCAAAGGTGCCATGGTCTTGGGAGGCAGTGGGGTTGAAATTGCTCAGCACTTTGTGGGATGAGGATGATACTGGATGCAATGTGCCTGATTTATCCTCCTGAAGCTCGGTTCACTTTAAAGTCGTTATGGATGATGTATATTAGCTGAACCTGCTCGGTGTGCAAGGGTGGCACACTATATCTTAGGGGAAAGGTTCTTTATTAGGGCTGATGGGAATATTAACTTTATAAACGGCTCTTCAGAGTGAATAATGTACTTCAGACTAAACCAACTGCACTTTCTTTGCCAGTGCTGCGCTCTGATCCGTCTGAGCAGTTTTGAAGAGTTTAAGGAAGGAATGGCTGGATATTAATTAAAAAAAACCCAGCAGGATGATGTCCTCCTGCTCTACTGGTTGCTATTTGTAGGGAATGTTTGCACATGACTGAGCAACCATTTATCCCTCTGCAGCCCAGATTTTCTTGAATTGCTCCCCGTTTTACCGTTTCGTCCAGAAAGCTTTTGGAAACTGTTTACATTAAAAAAATAATAAGAAGAAAATAAGCTAAGGGATGGCAAAATTCTGCCCTCCTCGCAGGACAGGAGGTGGCAGGGCCGGCTGAGACCAGTGTCTGGGCTTGTGCCCATCCCATGGGGGTATCAGCATCACCACCAGAAGCAAGGAGCCCTGCTTAAAAACATTTAAAAAACCTCTTTAGAAGCTTTGCCAGATGCTGTTCTGGTTAAAACATCTGTCTGCTGTGGAAGCACTCAAAGCTTCGTAGGAAATGTGCTTTGTCACAGGTGATTTTCTGTAGGTTTAGCAGAAATAAGATATGTATATTAATCACTCTTTCTTGCTTGTCCTTGGAGAAAGTCAGTGTTTGGCGAAGGGTATAAACAAAACTGCTTTTCCATTGTGAAGGGCAGCCCCTTTTTCTCCTCAGCGAGCTACAAGCAGCAGTTTCTCTAAGGTCACTGAATTACTGCACCCACCATTGAACTTAGAGCCATGGTTCCCCTCCAAAAGAACATCAACCAGGAAAATATTGCAAAACCCTGCAGAAGGGTTGGGTAGAGACAGATATGCAGGAAGGAAAAGTGTGTTTCCAGGCACAAAGCTCAGCGTTGACAAAGTGTTGACCTCAATTTTTCCCTCCTCTTCCCCAGTAGGAGCAGATGCCCTTTCGTGGTAGGTCCCTAGTGCCACAATGGCCCATGGGGTGGCTTTAGGGTTGCCTCCAGTTTTCCTTTCACAGCACAGAGCAAATCTGTTTTTTCTGTGATATTAGGAATGATTTCTTGCCCAAAGGGCTGTGGGGCATTGGAACAGGCTGCCCAGGGCAGTGCTGGAGTCACCATCCCTGGAGGGCTGGACAGACGGACAGGAGGTTCTCAGGACATGGGGCAGTGCCAGGGGTGGGGGAACAGTTGGACTCGATGATCTTGAGGGTCTTTCCCAACCAAAATGATTCTGTGATTCTATAATTCTGTCCCTGAGACATTGTAGAGGGGAAGGAAGGGATGGGGTCAGCATGGCGTTTTACAGCCCAGCTGGACACGGTGATAACCTGTAGGTCAACCTTGTCTAAATAGAGCTGCAGTTTCAAAGACTGTCAGCATTTCCTTGGCTGCCTTTGGTTTCAGGGTTTCTGCCTTTCCAAAGCAGTAAGAAAGTCTACCAGCAGCAGAGCACCCACAAGCTGCAAGTACTTAAAGCATCAACTGGCCTTTTCCACTGGGTTAGTAAAGCCCTAGCAAAATGTTCTACCCACAGCAGATACCTCCAGGCACGGCAGCCATAAAAACACGTGAGAAAAGCACAGATCTGCTCTGTCCACAGAAGAAGCCAAGGTGTTTCTGCACCACCAGCTGTGGGCTTCGTTTCTGGAGGACAACGAGGAATTTCAGGTGCCCCAGGCCAAGCTGTCCTTGTGTCACTTGCTGTCTGCAGACCCCTGCGACCACGCATGGTAGATGATGGGGCTGCCTCGGATTAACGTGTCCACACCAAGCTGTGGGTACGTTTCCCCCCTGCAGAGCCCACCCAACAAGATCCAAGGCACTATTTCTCATCTCTGATTCTCATCCTACCTTCGTCTGCCTTTCTTTCTCCTGCCTCACTCTATACAACTCATCTGAGCCCTTGGTGGTTTCTCCAGAACAAGGACCATCCTCCTCAATCGGCATCATCCAGAAAATGCTGGATAACTGCACAACCCTCAGACTATCAGGAGAATTATTTACCTCTTCCCATCAGCGAAGATAAATCTAGATTATTTATTCTACAACCACATTCCAGCTTCACCTTTATTTGATAGCTTCTTCCTTTGAAGTTCCTGGAATGACTTGTGCATTTAATGTTAACATTAATGATAACGAGAGTTTGCTCTTTCAATCTTTTTTTCATAAATCAATCACTGTGGACCCAGAACATTTTTATTTCTCTGCTTTGGTGCTTGTCAGCAAGTTTCTAGCACCAAAGTATCCTGAGTAATCTTATTTGAGGGACAATCACAGCAAAGCTATGAAGTTGTCATGATCTCAGATCTAGGTGAAGATGTCCCTGCTCATGGCGGGGGGTTGGACTAGATGAGCTTGGAAGATCCCTTCCAACCCAAACTATTCGATGATGCTATGAAACTGTCTCCAGTCAAGACCAGATTTTTTATATTAATTCCAGTTTAATCCTTCTTTCATGAGCCTGATCCATGTCTTGGGGTTCTTTTCCAGATTGTAGTGAACTACATCATTTGACTATATTCCAGTTGCTGAACAGCCAAAATTTAGCTTGTGCTTTACCATCTGTCCCTGGTGTTGTTGTATCCCTACCTGGGCTGATGTATTCCATCTGCTAAAGGCTTTCCCCATGGATTTGCTTGGGCATGGTGTCTGCAGCTGGTAAATCACCTCCCCAGTCCCTGCAGCTGTGTGGGTGATGTGAAAAGGGGTTTGAAAAGGGGAAAGGTGCTCTCGGGAGCATCTTGAAAGCAGGAGCATTTCCCATCCTCAGAATTTCTCCTGTGCAAGATCTGTCTTGTACACTAAATCATCTCCTGGTTCAGGTTTTGTGCTGTGACATCCCAAGGTCACGTAGAACCAAACGTCTCCCAAACGCCCTGACAAAGCCTGCCCTGTAGTGTCAGCACATGTCGTCTCCAAACAGATACCTCGTGAGAAAGCTCAGATGGATTTTATGGGAAGCAGGTCTACATGAACCAGTTGTGTCCAAGCCTTGGTGGCTCCTGTTCGCTGTCACACAATCCCCTCTGGATACCAGTCCATCTCATCAGGTCTTTCCTCCCTAGCCTCCCTGTTAGGTGGTTTCCAAGAATTATTTTCCTGCATGTTTCAAAGCATTGTTTAATCTTCAGTCTATAGTTTAGCTCTTAGTTTGTTTTTCTGCCCCTTATACTGATTAAATACTTTTTCCTACTCCTTGCCATATCGGCGTGGTCATAGAGAACCTCTCTTTTGCAGGGTGAGGGAGGATATCTTGTCTTCTACTGCCAAAGAGCTTCTCCATCCCAGAAGCTCCGCTCTTCACCCATCCCAACCAACAGGCTGGTTTTCCCAGTGTTGCACCAGTGTGGATCTGGTCTCCAGTGGTGGTGCAGTGGGGTCTGCACTTCCTCAGCTCTCCTGGGAACACCATCCTTGGTTCTTCTCACTTCATATTGTACTTATTCCCTCCATGGTTGCACCATAGGCTTGTGCAGAGAGAGACCTGGAGCTATTTGCGGCGTTTCTGTACTTAAAAGTGGTGATAAGAAAGATGGGGACAGACTTTTGAGCAGGGCCTGTTGTGATAGGACAAGGGGTGATGGTTTTAAACTAAAGGAGGGAGATTCAGGCCGGACAGGCTGGAGAGTTGGGCGGGAAATAACCTAAGGAAATTTAACAAGGGCAAGTGTAGAGACCTGCATCTGGGCAGGAACAACCCCAGGTTCCAGTATAGGTTGGGAAATTACATATTACAGAACAGTGTAGGGGAAAGGGACCTGGGGGTCCTGGGGGACAACAGGATGACCATGAGCCAGCACTGGGCCCTTGTGGCCAGGAAGGCCAGTGGCATCATGGGGTGTATTAGAAGGGCGGTGGTCAGTAGGTCGAGAGAGGTCCTCCTTCCCCTCTACTCAGCCCTGGTGAGACCCCATCTGGAATATTGTGTCCAGTTCTGGGCCCCTCAGTTCCAGCAGGACAGGGAACTGCTGGAGAGAGACCAGCGTAGGGCAACAAAGATGCTGAAGGGAGTGGAGCATCTCCCGTGTGAGGAAAGGCTGAGGGAGCTGGGGCTCTTTAGTTTGGAGAAGAGGAGACTGAGGGGGGACCTTATTAATGCTTATAAATATATAAAGGGTGAGTGCCATGAGGATGGAGCCAGGCTCTTCTTGGTGGCAAACAATGACAGGACAAGGGGTAATGGGATCAAGCTGGAACACAGGAGGTTCCACTCAAATTTGAGAAGAAACTTCTTCTCAGTGAGGGTGACAGAGCACTGGTCCAGGCTGCCCAGGGAGGTTGTGGAGTCTCCTTCTCTGCAGACATTCAAACCCACCTGGACATGCTCCTGTGTGACCTCACCTGGGCGTTCCTGCTCCAGCAGGGGGATTGGACTAGATGATCTTTTGAGGTCCCTTCCAATCCCAGACATACTGTGATACTGTGATACTGTGACATGAGGGAGAAATTGTTGCCCTGAGGGTGGTGAGAGCCTGGCCCAGGTTGGCCAGAGCGGTGGTGGATGAACCATCCCTGGAGACATCCCAGGCCAGGTTGGACGGGGCTCTGAGCAACCTGAGCTGGTGAAGATGTCCCTGCTCATGGCAGGGGGGGCACTGGGGGAGCTGGGAAGGTCCTTCAACCCAAACCATCTGTGATTCTATGATTCTGAGCACCAGAAACTTCAACATGTATGTGCTGGTAAGGTGCTTTCTCTGCAGAGCCAGGTAAATGCAGTGATGGGGAGCTGTATTTTATCTGGGCTGGAAAAGCCTCTCATATGGGGTTGTTAATAGCAAGATCACAAAATCAGAGAATCATCTCTAAACAGGCCATGCTTCCTTCCTATTTGCCATGAGAAATCATGATTTCCTGTCTCACAGAAATACTTATTTCCAGCAATATTGGTCTCCCTGCCTTCCTTCTAACTGCATTCACCTCTGTGTCTTACAGGGCTGCAAAATGTTCATGCACTGGTCAGGTCACAGTTAAATGGCAACCCAGCTTCCCACCCAAACTATTCTATGATTCTATTTGTCATTCTCCACCTCTCATTCCCCTTTCCTGTCCTTCCTTGACATTGTTAACAGGGGAGGTGGAAGGGGCAAGGTTGGGTGGGATGGAAAGGCTGGGAGAGTCTAGGAGATTAAATCCTTTGCAGAACAGAGGAGGTGGATTTCTGGGGACATTTCATGGTGAGGCTGGAGATATGTGAACCGTGGGAGTACTCAGGGTGTGCAAAAATGCGATAGCTCTGTGGTGGCCTTGCAAAGTGCAGCTGATAGGATTTTCTGCTGGGATGGTGGGGGACATGTCCCCTGTCATCTGTACGATATCTTCAGGTTTTAATTTAAATTGTCCTGCTGGATAGTTGGAGCAGACGCTTGGGGAAAGAGGGAAATGCCAAGCTGGACGTGCAGCTCCATCCTGGAGGAGACGCACATGTCAGAGCAGAGGGCCAAGAAGTCATAGAATCATAGAATAGTTCGTGTTGAAGGGACCTTCCCAGCTCCCCCAGTGCCCCCCCTGCCATGAGCAGGGACATCTTCACCAGCTCAGGTTGCTCAGAGCCCCGTCCAGCCTGGCCTGGGATGTCTCCAGGGATGGTTCATCCACCGCCTCTCTGGACAACCTGGGACAGGCTCTCACCGCCCTCAGAGTAAATATCCAGGGCAAACCCCACCTGTCTGGACAGCACCTCAAACCGCAGAGAACTGGCAACAACTAAGACTGGATTTTCATCCTGAAAAGCACACAGTGCATGGTATGAGGAGGGGGCTACAAGCGCACAGAAACCTTGAATGAGATCTATCTGTGTCCTGACTAGACATGTCCATCTCAAATATTTGGACATCACCATTGCTGGTGGAGGTGGCATTGCTTGGCAATGTCCACGCAACACCTGTCTCTCCAGTCCTGGAGCAGGTCTATGAGGAGGAGAAGTTCCTGCAGGTTAAATGCATCTGGGACCCCTCCTGCCCTATCTTGTGGATGCCCCATGGATGCTGGTGTTGCTCTCAGCTACATCACGGGATTGCACCAGCATGACCAAGCATGTAAGGAGCCTCCTGTCCTTCACCAGGGTTGCTGGGGGCTTCCCAATCCGTGGAGGGTATTTGCGGGGTGTGCAAACATCTGATGGCTTTACCTGGGGTTGTCCCTAGGGGTCCCAGTGGACATCCCAGGTCCAGCACAGTGGGATGGTGCTGGGACATCATCTCAGCCCTTCCGTGCAGGCAGAGACGTTGTGCAACGGTGCTGGGGAAGTGAAAAATAGCTTCTCCGGTTTCTGTCTTGGGACAGCTTGCCTGCGTTTCTATAAATCCTCCCACGTTGATTCAGCAGTGGCCTGGTGCGCTTCCAACGCACACGGAAAGCTGAAATGAAAATAACCGATGGAGGAACTCTCTTAAAAATGCCTGCTCCGATTCGGGTTATCCGTTAATGGGGAAAGGTTAAAGAACGGGGACAGGGACATCTAAATCTCTGCCTGGAAACCTTTGCTCCTGGGGCTGCGATGCCTCATGAAAGCCCCTAAATCAACGGCAGTCTGAAAATACAGGGTATCATTTGGGGAGCAATTAGGGACCAAGAGGCAGGGTGCGGTGGTGCAACTGGCACGTTGCAGGAATGGGCTGGTCCCTACATTTGGATTTTCCCCGGGGAACTTTAAAGAAGACAGGCAGAAACGGTGGCTAAAAATAATCATCCCATTTCGGGTGAGCAAGGTGGTTATTTTAACACTTTAGGAAATAGGGTCCCTGGTGGGACCCGCACTTGCTGGAAGAGACATAATGAAGTGTTTGTAGGGAGCGTGACCTTGTCAGGAGGAAAAGAATTCTTGTTTTCAAGCTATGAGGTATTACATTCTTTTTGTTTAATATGAAAATAACTCCTCTGACCTTGTTTTTCACTGAGCTGGGAGCGCTGCGTTCTGCACAACCAGAGGGAAACTCTGCGAGAAGCCTCAAATTAAGCAAGGAAATACCCCCCTGCCACAGAGCAGGTCATTTATCCCTCTTTTCCAGCAGCGTATTTGAATAAAACCAGACTGCCAGCACCTCTGGCTGCCCTTCTCGCAGGTGCAATAGCAGGAGGATGAAAGCAGGAGCCGGGCAAGCTGCCTTCATTTGCCTTTTCTGCAAAGCAAATCCCCATCTGAGCCCTGCTCAATCACACCCAGTTTATTTGTGTCAATGGAGGTAAACAGAGTCTTTCCTCAGGTCTGGGTCTTTTTAAGGATGCTCTTCCTAATGTAAAGTGTGTGGGGAACTTCATCCTGCTCCCCCAAAAGCCATCCTGCCACCTCCATCCCCACCACAAGGCTAAAAGTGATGGTGATAGATAAAATCACATTGCAAAAACATAAATTGCAAGAAGAACACATTCACCGGTCGACAAGCACCAGGAAACTGAGTCCTCTGAGGAGTCATCCTGAGAAATCAAAGTGTGGGGGCCATTTTGCAAGACGCTTCCACACTCTTGTTTTGGTTTGGTTTGTGTTTTCCATTGGCGCGATGCTGCGGCAGACACTAGGGTGGTGCTGAGCAACCAGCTCGTGTTGTGTTGCTTCGCCTACCGACTTGGCCTTGCCAAATTGCCCGCTCTGAGTAATGCTAAAATCCTCTGTGGCAGGAGTACAGCATCACTGGCAGGGCTGGAGCACCTCTGGTTGTAGAACTAGCACTGTTTTCCTTCCTTCCTGCATTGAGCAAGCAGGATTGCTGCCCGTCCATCCACAGCTCATTCCCCCAGTGTGTGAACATGCCTGCTTCATCCCCAAAGAATGCATTTCCTCATCCTTTCAGGCAGTAAAACAACTAAAAATCATATTATGGGGCCAATCCAGAGTGGGGAGAGAGCATTTGAGAGCTTTGCTCCCTGTGCAGACGGCAGCTGCTCCTCGGGTGGGTGCTACGCCAGCAGATGTGCACGAAAATGTCCCATTTGCAAGGGTCACACTCCCACAGAGGCATCTAGACTGGGGAATTTGGGGGGATTTGGGGCTTTTTTAGATTATTTTTGGATATGCAGACTCTCTGAAGTGCAAACAGCTGGGAGCTGAGGAAGCCACAGTCAGTAACAGCCTGAATGTAGGAAAATTGAGCAGTTTTAGAGCAGAGACCCTGTAGCCTAATTGAAAAGTGAAAGGAAGCCGGATTTTATCTTTGCATTTGAAAAATGTATTAAGCCATGAGCTCTACCAATAAAAACCATGAAAGGAGTTTTATCACTTTCGCCTTGCAGAGACTCTTCAAAAAGGGAATGTGGCATTCGCAACGTGGGACGTTTTGACCTCTCCGATATTTAATAATCAGTCTCAATTTCAAAGGAAACTAGATCATTTTAGCCAAAGAGCTGTCCAGTTCTTCCTGTGAATCTAATTTCTGTTGAACGGGCTCGTTTGTCTGACTCATATTAAATTTGTGTCAAGAGTTGCAAGAGCTGATGTGGAATGTCAGAGATGAGGCTGCTGGCTCTGTCCTTCTGGCTAAAAATATGCCGTGGTTTTCCATGAAAACCTCTCTCCCACTGGACACTTTCTGCTATTAAGCATCTAGAGTATCACATCTAATCTAATTAATTCCTTCCATCCAGTGATTCCCCTAAAAGCCTGGCAGAAAAAAAGGGGGTGGGAGGCACATCCAAAAAATCCTCCTTTCCCTTGGCTTGCTGTTGGGTTGTTGGACATTTGCCTTGAATATGAAGGCATCTAATGAGGCTGGGATGGACCTTAGATGTTGTTCCCCTAAATACAGGAAGAAAAAACAGGGGGAGCTGCAGGATCTGTCCCTTTCCATGGAGCATCACCAAGAAAGGAGAGGGTGTCCTTTCCATGCTGCTGCTGTTCAGCAGGAAAGATGTTCAGGGGGGAATTACCCCCTGTGGTGGGCACTGGGGAGGCCAAACCTCAAATTCTAAGCTCAGTTTTGGACCCTTCACACCAATAAAGGCCTTGAGAGCGAGTGGAGAGAAGGGAACAGAGCTGGTGAGGGGCTGGAGCACAAGTGTGATGGGAGCGATTGAGGGACCTGGGGGGTTCAGCTGGAGAACAGGAGCTGAGGGGAGACCTCCTGATCTCTGAACTGCCTGAAAGGAGCTTGGAGCCAGGGGGGTCGGGCTCTGCTCCCCAGGAACAAGCGCCAGGAGCAGAAGAAACGGCCTCAAGTTGCACCAGGGGAGGTTGAGGTTGGATGTGGGAACAATTTCTTCCCCAAAGGGCTGTGGGGCATTGGAACAGGCTGCCCAGGGCAGTGCTGGAGTCACCAGCCCTGGAGGCTTGGACAGATGGAGATGAGGTTCTCAGGACATGGGGCAGGGACACGGGTGGGGGAACAGTTGGACTTGATGGTCTGGAGGGTCTTTTCCAACCAAAATGATTCTATGAATCTATGTGTCTAAAAAACAAGAGTTGCTAGAATGCAGCTGGGGTTTGCAGGAGTGTAGAGGGGCTGGGAGAGGTGAAGGGTCTGTGGCTGCTCCCCTTGCCCCCCAGTACATCCCTGGGTCAGCCCCTCTCAGCTTAGGAGGTGAAAACTATTTTGACTCCATCCCAAACCCCCTCCTTTCCAGCATCTTTTCCTCCTGCAATTGCTGGTGACAGGAGCAAAGGCGCCTGCACAGCATCTTGTTATGGGACACACGGAGATGCAGGAGACATGCTCATCCTCTACCCAAAACCAGTGTCCAAACCTGCTTTTGGTCCAGGTTTAGCTGTATTAATATCTCTCCTTGGTTCCTGTGCCTGCTTCCCCAGCACACAGGGGCAAAACAGACCCTCTGGGGAAGAAAAGCATCTCCCTAAGGGTATCTGTCTTTCCCAATGCAAAGACCTTCTGAATTTCCATATTCATGTTAGCTCAGCACATGCTGTGCTGTACCCAGGTAATGGTCCAGCTTGGTATTTATGAAGTGTGATTTATTACTGTTGGAAAAGGGAGGAGAAGGTGGGTTTTACCCCTCAAAGGCAGACATTTGCATGGCTGCTTTGAGCCCCATTGGAGACCTGACCGCGCACTCACAGAGCAGGAGTGGGAGGATGCCTGGACACAGACAGTGCTGGCCAAGCCTAGAAACATTGCAAACTCCATCTGCAAGAAGCACGGGCTGCTGTCTGTCCTGATTTGGAAATAAGATTTTCCTTTCCTTCAGTAACACAGCTGTGGAAAAGAAGCGAGTTTGGTGGAAACTTTGGCATGGTCAGTGCAGTGACAACCTCTCCTCTGTCCCCAGGTGGTGAGCGGGAAGGAGAGCAGCAGCAAGAAGAGTGAGGATGTGCTCAGCCAGCTCAGGTCGAGATCTGAACACCTGCAAAACCTCTCCCTAGCCAAGTTCATCAAACGTGAGTGTCTGCATCCCCCTGCTCCTGCTTGGATGGGGTCTCTCTGCAGAAATGTTGGTTGTGGCAACGGGAAGGGTGGTAAGAAAAAGGGATGTTCCTCCCTGTGCTCAGCCTAACTCCTCCAAACTGGAGAGAGCCCAGTGGAGGGACACAAAGATGAGCATCTGGAGCATCTTTGTGATGAGGAGAGACTGGGAGAGCTGGGGCTGTTGAACTGGAGAAGAGAAGCTGAGAGGGATGTGATCAATAGATCAATATCTCAGGGTGGGCATCAGAGGATGGACCAGACTCTGTTCAGTGGTGCCCAATGCCAGGGTGAGGGGCAACGGGCACAGACTGAAACACAGGAGGCTCCATCTGAACATGAGCAGAACCTTGTGTGCTGGGAGGTGCCAGAGCCTGGCCCAGGCTGCCCAGAGCGGGTGTGGAGTCTCCTTCTCTGAGACATTCAAACCCCCTGGGATCCTGTGTGATCTGCTCTGTGACCCTGCGTGAGCAGGTGGGTTGGACTGGGGGATCTCCAGAGGTCCCTTAAACCCCAACCATCCTGTGATTCTGTAACTCCTAGGCAAGCCCTCAAGATGCAGCTTAGGCAAGCTGTTGGGTTTAATTAGATCTGCAGATCTCACCCTGGTCTGCTCACAGCAGATGCTTGCCATCACATCCAGACCACCCTGCTCCACCTCATGCTGACCGTAGCATCTGGGTTTGGTAGCTCTCAATGTTGAGTGGCTTTATGGTTCATTTAGGCAGTGGGAAGAAGAGATCGAGGTTTGAGCAATGAAAATCAGAGACATGTTTGTACAGGGTGATCTTAATCCCATGCAATTAGCTTGTTTAGAAATGAGGAGGCTCCTTGTGCTGAAGAGAATCAGCTGGGCTTCAGTCTGTGGACGCTGCTGCTACGGTTTGTTTCTTTTCTCTTGAGGGAAATACTCTGCACTTTGGCAATTGCTTAAGAAAAGTGACCCTCAGAAGTCAATCATTGCCAGCTTCCTCCATATTTCCTGAACATTATCCCTTTAATTTATTGGAAATTCTCTGTTTTATTAAGGTCAGCGCAGGTCAGGCACAGCCAGACAAGCGTGGGCAGGTTTTTATTCTGCTCCTTGCACCGTTTGCTAGCCAGCCTAACGCTAAATTAGAGGAGCAAGTCAGGGGTTTATTCCTCCCCTGACCTTGTTGCACTGTCATTTAGAAAACCCGTGTGGTGGAGGCGATTGTGTGGGAACAGATTTATAGCCCTCGGATGGGGTTTTCACGCCGACGCTCTGCTCTTTGCCTCTGAATAATGAATAAAAATGAGCTGCTCGCCCTGGGTGAAGAAAGGAGGAAATCTCTTACCTCTGCTTGAGCTGCAGGTTGGGCTTGGAGTTTGCACCAGGGCAGCTGTTGTCAGGGCTGCAGAAGCTGTGCTAATAAATACATAATTTCTGAGAATTTACCCCCTAAAGACCAGTTCTGAAAAGAAAAACAATGAAATGTGTGTAGTTTTTGTCAGGAGAGCGATCTTGCTGAAATCATCGGGATTTCCAATACAAAACTGCTTTTAGAGCCAGAACGTGGACAGTAGCAAGTGGGTGATGGTTTAGATGCAAACAATTTTGGTTTAAGTCTGAAAACCTTAGTGCTAACTCATCTGTGGGTCACTGGAAAGAGAATTTTACCTCCCATTTTGTGATTCTTCTGCTTATTTTTTTTCTTTCTGTCACCGAGCATTCTTTCATCTCTATTTTTTCTGTTCTTCACTACATGATAGTTTATGAAAAAAGTGTTTGGAGATTTTACAGCCTGAATCACATGCAGTTTTATACCTTCTGTTGATGGGGCTGTGCTGTGAAATATTTGAGATATACCTGCTTGGTTTTTCTGGTTTCATCTGGCATCTCTGCACACAGCGTGGGGAGCAGGAGATGGGCATTTAGGAGATGGGCAGTACCAATCCTCCTCCAGAAAAGATACAGATTCCTATAATACTTTGTAAGAGAAATAGCAATGTGAATATTAATTCAGTCTTAAGTTCACAGATTTTTATTGCTTGTAAAAAAACATTATTTTTATGAGCAAGGAGCTAATGCTTATGCTGGAGATGGCTGATGGCAAGAGGTGGCTTGGACCTCATCTGCTTGCTGGTCCATCTGCATCTCGAGGGGAGCTTTTCCCCTTCCCAGAGCTGCCTTTGGTGTTGTCCATGGGACAGGCAGACCCATACGTGCTCAATGTTGATGGCTGTGGGTCACCTGTTCACTAGTGGCTCTGGGTTCCCTGTTCAGGGTGGGATGAACGTCACTGGTGAGTGTGGGTCCCCTGTTAAGTGTGGGATGAAGGTCACTGATGGCTATGGGTCCTCTGTTAGGCGTTGGGATGAAGGTCATTGATGGCTGTGGGTTTCCTGTTCAGGGTGGGCTGAAGGTTGGTGATGACTACAAGTCCCATGTTTGGGGTGGGATGAAGGAAAGCATTAGGATGCTACCTGAAAGGAGGTTGTAGCATGCAGGGTGTTGGTCTCTTCTCCCAAGCAGCAAGTGATAGGATGAGAGGAAACGGCCTCAAGTTGTGCCAGGAGAGGTTTACATTGGATATTAGGGAAAAATTCTTCACGGAAAGGGTTGTCAGGCATTGGAACAGGCTGCCCATGGCAGTGGTGGAGTCACCATCCCTGGAGGGGTTTAAAAAGCGTTTAGATGAGGTTCTTAGGGACATGGTTTAGTGCTAGAGTTAGGTTACATTATGGTTGGACTTAATGATCCTGAGGGTGTCTTCCAACCAAAATAATTCTATGATTCTATGACTGGATGAAGCAGCAACTGCACAAGATCTCGGATTTTTTCCCTATGGTGTTTTAGTCCTATTCCTCCTGCATACCTCATAATATATAGTCCTCCCTCTGGTTGAGGTCTTTAAACATACTTGAGGCGTTTGAATAGCTGAAGTAGGTTGTAAAATGGGCATGGAGATCAGGACTGTGCTTTGTTACTTGGCTCATCTGCAGGTCTTCACCCACGTTCAGCTAGAAGTTACTTTGCACCACCAGTGCTGGGTCTGCCCAAACAAAGCACTTGGGGGTTGGAGTCCATTGAGTCAACACCTGGAGGTGGCTTTTTGCTGGTGTTAAAACCTATTGCAGACTTTGTGTATTCACATGGACTATTGCAGGATGCCTGCAAACTCAGCCTGGGACCAGGAACACTATGCATGGGAGGAAGGCAGAGACCTTATTGTGGCCCTTCTGGACTGAAAAGCAGCTGATAAGAAAGATGGGGACAGACTTTAGAGCAGGGCCTGTTGTGATAGGAAAAGGGCTGGTGGTTTTAAACTAAAGGAGGGAGATTCAGGCTGGACATGAGGAAGAAATTGTTGCCCTGAGGGTGGTGAGAGCCTGGCCCAGGTTGGGCAGAGGGGTGGTAGATGAACCATCCCTGGAGACATCCCAGGCCAGGCTGGACGGGGCTCTGAGCAACCTGAGCTGGTGAAGATGTCCCTGCTCATGGCAGGGGGGGCACTGGAGGAGCTGGGAAAGTCCCTTCAACCAAACCATTGTGTAGTTCTATGATTCTATGAATGCACCACCTACTCTTGGGAAGTGTCCCTTTGCCTGTCACCTGGAGGGAAGAGGGATGTCTTTCCCTAATGAGTGGTCAAAATGCAGCTCCTGCTCCAAACCTGTCCCAAGACTGGAGAAACTCCAGATGAGAAAGACGATGAGTTCAGGCTGTAATTCAGAAATGTGTTTGAGGAAGATCATTGAGCAGAATAAGACTGAAGAGTGTCTTTCAGGGTTCATAACTTTCTTAAGGGCTTGGCAGAGGCAAGTCTTAACTTACTAAACTGACCTGATGGAGCAGGATGTTCAGAAATGCTGTTTAGTCACTTATTTCAGCTTAAATGATTCAAAATGCAGCATGATTATGGAGAAGGAAATGCGTTTTGTCATTTGTTCTGTTGCTTCAGTGCACATGGCGATAACTGAGAGCAAAATCAGGCTTGCGGGGATTTTTGCTGTTTATTTCGTTGGGAAGAAAATGAGAATGGGTTAGAGCCCATCCCATGAGATTCTTCACATTCTCCATTTCTCTGGAAGCCACTGGGTTTTATATGTTTCAGGGGCAAGGTGTGATGAGCCCAGAGCAGTTGGCAAAGCCCCGGGAACTCAGCCTCAAGGACGGGAAAGAGCTTTTCCATCCACACTCAGCAACAACAGGATGGAGCTGTGTACAGGATAAACACCCAGGCAAAGCACTGGGGACATTTCCAAACAATGAGGTCGATTATCCAAGAAGGGAGTAGTCAAAGGAAAGGAAGGAAAGTCAAAGCACTGTGGGGAATGATCACGGCCCTCGCACAGATGCTTTGCGTGACATTGAGTTGCACCTTCCTCCTCGTACGCACAACGTGCTCCTTTTGCAGGCATCGGACCTGCTCATAGTAATCAAAAAAAGTAGGATTTAGCCAGGCTGAAGTCATTTCCATTGCTAATTTCTAGGCTTCTGTTGAAAACACCTGGGAGGATGTGCAGCTTCTGTTGCACATACCGGGAATTAATCCATTAAAGGTGATCTTCAAAGCAATTAAAACACTGGGCTTGTGACTTGTTTGTTTCTCTATGGTGCCTGAAGTTTCAAGGATATTTTTAAATTATTATTATTTTAAAGTTTCTGTTTGTTTTAGTGTCTGCCCAGCTTCCTCTCTGGAGCGGTAAGGAAGATTGAATTAGCAATGAGACAGTGATTGCAAGGATGGCAATTCTGCTGCCTCCTACCATGAAGTGGGAGATCTGCTCACTCTGGGAGCTTCATAGCCCTGACCTTGGGTGGCAGAAGGGGCGTAGTTTGACTGAAAAGACCAAAGAACTATAGGGAAAATAAATATTTTTGGTGTAAGATTCCCACTACTTCCCACAAAAGGCTGAATTAGCTGTCAGGAGATCTTTCAGCAAGTCGAGGAAATGGCCTCAAGTTTTGTCAGGGGAGGTTTAGATTGGATATTAGGAAAAAAATCTTCCCCAAAGGTCTGTTGGGCATTGGAACAGACTGCCCAGGCAGTGGTGGAGTTTAAAAGGTGTTTAGAAGAGGTTCTTAGGGACATGGTTTCGTGCTAGAGTTAGGTTAGATTATGGCTGGACTTGATGACCTTGAGGGTCTCTTCCAACTGAAATGATTCTATGATTCCCTCTCTGGTTGACTGCTAACCTCCCATCCCTCCAGCATGTCAGTATTTCATGGTCCTTGAACTTGCCTTCCACAACTGAACCCTCTCTATTGCCCTGAGTTTGCTGCTCCCCAATGTCTCCAGCTGCTTCCCAACCCCTGAGAGCAGCGTGTGGAGCTGGAAAGGTGATACCCCCATGAACAAAAGCTTTGACTTTGTGCATGGGAGACCCCCTCACAGCCATGGAGGGACCTTCGCTCTTCACAGAACTGTTTTAGGACCGCCAAAACAAATACACAGCTTGGGAGCAGCTCCCAGGCAAGCACAAGACCTGCTACCACCTCCCAGCTCATGTGTGCTGGAGCAGATATAAAGATTGTCCCAATTGTTTGTGAGCTGCTAAGAATTAACACCATTAATTTATGGCAGGCCCTTGTGTTAATCCTCCCTGTTAATTCCTTATCTCTGCTCCAGCATATTTGCTTTCAGAGCCCTCATCTGGGAAACTCATCATCTGTTTGTGTGGAAGTTGCCCTTTGCTTGAGTGCTACAAAGCCGGATGAAGAGCGGGGGGGAAGAGGATGGTCCAGGGGGAGCAAATGCACAAGCAGAAAGTGGGTTTGGGATGTGCATGAAGGAGAAATCATAGAATCATGGAATAGTTTTGACTGGAAAAGCCACTCAAGCTCATTGAGTCCAACCGTTCCCCACCCCTGGTGCTGCCCCATGTTGTGAGAACCTCATGTCCGTCTGTCCAACCCTCCAGGGATGGTGACTCCAGCACTGCCCTGGGCAGCCTGTTCCAATGCCCCACAGCCCTTTGGGGAAGAAATTGTTCCCCACATCCAACCTCAACCTCCCCTGGCGCAACTTGAGGCCGTTTCCTCTGCTCCTGGCGCTTGTTCCTGGGGAGCAGAGCCCGACCCCCCTGGCTCCAAGCTCCTTTCAGGCAGTTCAGAGATCAGAAGGTCTCCCCTCAGCTCCTGTTCTCCAGCTGAACCCCCCAGGTCCCTCAGCCGCTCCATCACACTTGTGTTCAAATCACACCAAATCGTTCCAGGCTGGAGAATGCAGCCTCCCAGCTGGTGGGTATCAGCATCAGACATCTCCATTCCTGCAATGCTGGGAGCGGGGCAGCTGTCTTTGCTGAGCAGACTGAAAATATCTTTTTCTCGAGCAGCAAACTGTTCAGCCTCAGGGGAATTTGCCAGAGTGTTTCTTGCCTGTAATCAAAAAACACATCTTTCTGATTGAAATGAAATGGACATTGAAATTGCAATTGCAGCAAACAAATAAATTAACTTTTAATGACTTTCCGGTTCCTTTTGTATTTTAGTAGAAGCCCTGCCAGAACACTTCGGGGAAAGGAACTGAGGCCGTGTTTGCTCGGCCATTTGTGTTTGTAGCAGCCCCTGTGATCATTCAATGCCTTCAGCCCTCACGCCATGGGTGGTGGGGGAAATATTGAGGTTTTGGTCTTCCTCTCCTCCTCTCCTCTCCTCTCCTCTCCTCTCCTCTCCTCTCCTCTCCTCTCCTCTCCTCTCCTCTCCTCTCCTCTCCTCTCCTCTCCTCTCCTCTCCTCTCCTCTCCTCTCCTCTCCTCTCCTCTCCTCTCCTCTCCTCTCCTCTCCTCTCCTCTCCTCTCCTCTCCTCTCCTCTCCTCTCCTCTCCTCTCCTCTCCTCTCCTCTCCTCTCCTCTCCTCTCCTCTCCTCTCCTCTCCTCTCCTCTCCTCTCCTCTCCTCTCCTCTCCTCTCCTCTCCTCTCTTCTTCTTCTTCTTCTTCTTCTTCTTCTTCTTCTGTTCTACTGATGTTGACAACTCCAAAAGTTTCCCGTTTCACTGGCACAGACCCTTTACTTGTTGCCTGCTGTGTGCACATGCATTTAGATTAGTTCCCAGTCTCAACTTCATTGGCTTCAACAGAAATCAAGTGCAGCCAACCTCAGCACCAAATCAAAAGGATTAACAGATACAGAGGTGAGCTCTGCACGGATGGGACATGTCCAGTGAGGAGTTGCTCTCTTCTGACATTCACTTCAAGGCTGGGCAGTTTTTGCACTGAAAACCCTATTTTTCTTTATCTTTTGCAACAACGAACTTGTGCTGTTGATTCTCCCATTCCATGGCTGGTTCCTGAGGCAGGTGGGGTGAGGGATCATCAGTTTTACTGTCTCATCCTGTTCTGCAGTTTTCAGACGTTTAATTTTTCAATGTCCTGATGCTTCATCTTGATTTTTAATAACCAAATGGTCATGCAATCAAGCCTTGAAACGATAAACCCTGAAAGCACACATTCTGCCCTTTTGTAAACTAAGCATTCAGAAAAGCTCGCCACAACCTAAATTAATTCTGCACAAAAAAGTGTAGGAAAATCTCAAGGTTTTGCCACTTTCTGTGGATTAGCATTTTGCTGTGCACCTCCTCCTCATGCAGCAGGTTTCCCTTTTTCTTTCCAGATTTTCCTGTGGTCCTGTTGAGGAACCTGCGTCATCCCGTCTACCTGCTGGTGGTGTTGGCTCAGGTCAACCTCTCTGCCATGGTCGCTGGTTTAGCAACGTTCATGGCGAAGTTCCTGGAGAGACAGTTCTCCCTCACAGCGTCCTTAGCCAACATGGTCATCGGTAAGTGTTGCTGTCAAGGCTTGCCAGCTTCTGAGAACCTCTTACAAAACAGTTTAGCGATTACTAAGCATCATCTCTTTGTCTGGAGCTGCCAGTCTCCTTCCATTATCTACAGACAGACGTGGCACGAAGTCCTTGCCCATATGATTTCTCCGCTACCATCTACCTTCCTTTACATTGCAACCTGAGCTTGTTGGAATAAAACCTTCTAAGAGCTGGATAGATGTTTGTTATCTGAAGCTGTTCACCATAATGAAGGAAAGGAGAATGACTCACTGCATCAAGGAAACAAAGAAACATCAACTATGAATCATGCATGTTTCTGTAGCTGGGATTACTTTACATTGATCGCTTGGTTAAGGGTCTTTAAAAACAAAGTAGATAGTAAATAAAA
Organism: Columba livia; assembly: GCF_036013475.1. NCBI lineage: Eukaryota > Metazoa > Chordata > Aves > Columbiformes > Columbidae > Columba > Columba livia. Next base: position 1,875,463 of record NC_088602.1, read on the forward strand.
TTAAAACCAGCACTAATGCATGTATGCATTTTGAAGATGCTTTGCAGCAAGAGACCAGTCAGGCTGGTGTCATAATCATGTCTAAACTCTCCAAAATGTTTGCTATCATTAGACTAATTGCTTGCAACGGTTGGGCTAATTACTTGCTGCTGGTATTGTTGAGAAGGAAAGGAGTAAGTGTTAAGCAGGATGTGTGCTCATGAGATTAGACTGCTTTTGCTTGTATTGGAATATCCAGAATGTCCTGTTCAGGGCTGAGGTCTTCCTGTGCGAGACTCTCACGGTAATAAAAATATCAAGAATAAAGCCCGACTCTTATAATCAGTCAGAGAGTTCAGAGACCTGAAGACAGAAGTATTTAAAATATATTTTTGAACAAACAGCATGCATCCTCAGAGGAAGAGCCTCCCCAAGTCTGCAACAAATAAATCAGAAGAAAGTGAGCAGGGCAGGCTGGCAAAGCCCAGCAACACAGGCTAAATACAGGCAGAAAGGTTAAATGCTGAAACAGTTGTGTCCTGCACTGACGTGCCCTGCAGAGCTGTTTGCAGGCTTGATTTATCCACTCTGTTAAAGACGTGCACCCTATTTCTTGCACAAATTTATCTAGCTTTTGTTCCCAGCTACTGAATCTTGCTTTGCCTTTTTTTCTTCTGCCAGATAAAAAAGCTTTTTGGAAATCCTTTCTTTCTGTGGGTATTTACAGGCTGAAAGCAACCTCTCTATCAACTCTTTGTTGAATTAACAGATTGCATTTCTCTGGTATCTCATTCTAAGGCGGGTTTTGCAAAACTCCACATCTGTCGTGGAAACCTTCACAGTTTTGTAATGATGACAACAGAAGTCAGCACATTGCTGCATTACAGATGAATTAAATACCCTCTCCAGGGTTCATAGATATTTGCTCCTGTCTACGCTGAAAAATCACATTTGCTGGATTAAGCAGAGCTTTTCACTGGTCCCTACATCTTCTGTGCATGGATACATAAGACAGCCAGTTTGCTGTGAGATCCTGCTATTTTTGCAAAACTGCTCACCCTTAGCATTATTCCACCGGTCCCTGCAAAAACCTGGGTCCCCTCCAGATGACCAATGCCAAAAAATAGGGGTCCAACAACAAATCCTCTGGGCTTTTGCGGTAACAAAGGAACTGATACAGCTCAGAGGATGGAAAAGAAGGTGCTGTCTTTCCCCAGGTGCTGTGAACATCCCTGGGGCCATGGTCGGCATCGTGGTGGGTGGTGCCATCCTGAAGAGGTTCCAGATGTCCCTGAGGCAATGCAGTGCCATGTGCGTCCTCGGCATGTTCCTCTGCCTGCTGCTGGCGTTCCCCCTCCTCTTCCTCGGCTGCCCCACGCAGAAGGTTGCGGGCGTTACCTACAGCGAGAGGTACGGACACCAGGGGGTCATTCCCAGGGGTGTGGGTAACCCCCATCCCCACCTACAGTCCTAGGGTGGAGCTGGGCATTAAGCAGAATACCCAGAAATGCATTTATAACCTCATTAGAAACAGTTAATGGTGATAAAATAAAGCTAGAAAATAATACTTCCATGAATGAACACTGAATAAACACTCCTCCTGATTTCATCAACCGGCAGTGAAACCAGAAGTGAGCGCTTTTTTGGCACAAACAGCACAAGGTTTTGTCTTGGAAAGTGCAGCACGTTACTCACATGCAAATAATTTGGGCAGGGGCCAGCTCTGGGATCACACCTTCAAAGCCGTGGCTGCTTCCCTACGCACCTGAAGGTGGGCAGGACCTCCTTGTCTTCCCTCAAGGCTTGGTCCCAGTTGCTGTAAATTTACACGTTCTTCATCCAGTGGTCTTGGTGGATGCTGGTCCAAGCCCTCAATGGGAAGCTCACCACCTCCCACCCGTAGTGTGGTGTTGCTCTACCCCAAGACCCCATGTTTGGGCCCAAATCTGAAGGAAGTGGGTGATTCCCTTGACCATTTGTGGTCAGGACGCTTTACCCAGGCAGAGCAAAGCCTTGGCGGGTTATAGTGGAATTTCTGTGGCTCCTCACTTACATATGGGGAAGGTTTTGTTAAGCAATCAAGTGTTTCTTTACTAATCTCAATATACATGCAGTATATTTTCTATATAAGATGCGTATTAATGATGCTCAACACCATGCATTATTGTTTTCTTCCTGTCGTAGCTCTGATTTTGGACACCACGCCATGGAGTGCAACCTCCATTGTAACTGCCCCGAGAAAGCCTATAACCCCATCTGCGGCTCCAACGCCATCGAGTACATCTCCCCCTGTACCGCAGGCTGCAGAGCTGTAAATGTCAATGCAGACAACAACTTGGTCCTGGTGAGTCATTCCCGCTGCGTCCTGACTTGGGCTGGCTAATGAGGGATGACCAATGCAGCGCTCAAGTCTGGCAATTAGGTTTTCTGATGTTTGTTAGCGTTGGACAAGCTCTGCACGACCCTGTGGGATGAGCAGGGGGAGGTTGAGAACATCCCAGGAAAACTCCTTGTAGATGGTGGCTCTTAGCACTCTCCAGTATAACGCAGCTCTTTCCAGTACAGGTCGTTGGCCAAGGCAGTAAGCAGAAACCTTTTAGGTGTCCAGAATTTGGGATGTCAAGATGTCCTTCCCCATCCACCACTCCCCCCAGGTCAGGTTTTACTCCACAAACCCTGGTTTCAATGTAGAATCACAGAATCACAGAAGGGTTTGGGTTGGAGGGACCTTCCCAGCTCCCCCAGTGCCCCCCCTGCCATGAGCAGGGACATCTTCAGCAGCTCAGGTTGCTCAGAGCCCCGTCCAGCCTGGCCTGGGATGTCTCCAGGGATGGTTCATCCACCACCTCTCTGGCCAACCTGGGCCAGGCTCTCACCACCCTCAGGGACAACAATTCCTTCCACCTGTCTGGCCAAGCCTGGAGGGACCATTGTCCCAGTTCACACAGCACTGACATTTAACAGACCTTCGCTGACTGCTCTGGGGAGGACTCATTAAAGCGATGTTATCCCACCTTTCAGCCTGCAGACTTTTAGGTTAAAAAGTCATGATCTGATTGCAGTGTGCGTCCTCTCCATAAGTACCGGTTGTCAAGCCAAGTGTCTGTGTAACAGGATAATTTAGCTGGAAAGTCCCACTGTGGGGGCTGGAGAAATGGGATTTGCTCTTGGCTTTCCCTTCATTTGCAGACTTGGCTGGGTTATTTTTGCTGCCCTGTGCTTCTCCCTCCTCTGCTGCTCCCTGCCTGTCACCAAAACCCCAATAAGACTGAGTTTTCCCGGTGCCAATTGTCTGTTGGCTCTCCAGGCAACACAGTTCAACAAATAAATAATAAGGAAACCTTTTCCAATTCAAATACCTATCTGAAAAATGCTAGCAATCCATACACAGTGAGTAGTTTTCCGCTGTGTTCTTGGCACAGGATTTATATCAGCATGGGACTGTCTGGGCACTTTTTAGCAGCATTTTGTTAATTAACAAAGCTTCATTTTAATAACAATTACACTTTCTGCCAGAGCTTAGTCCCAAATGTGCTTTTCTGCATCCCTGCGCCTGTTTTTTTGAACAGCGGATCCTTTTTAACTGTTTCCTTCTCCTCAAAGACTCCTCCAGCCCTTTGACACCCAGTGCTGCTGAACGTGACCCACTCCTGCATTCATTATACGTCTAATTATGTGTAGCCACACGCCACAACAAAATCAGTGCTCCCTTGATGTTGCTGTGCAAATATTGCTCAGTAAAGCCAACATTAGCTCTTCCTTTAGTGCTGAGATAATTTGCTGAATCTTCTTTCCACCTATTGATGAATCTTGACCCAATTTATGTTGTGCAAGAGCTTCTTCTGCACAGGGACTGTACCTCAGTGTGGTGTTATAAATGCCAACCCATGAGCCAGCATGTAGTAAACGGAACACGTTGCACCTCCCCGGGATGGGGGAGCTCATGGCACACAGTGATACGGCTCCAGATGCTGGTGTCTGCAGAGCAACCTCATTCCCTCTCTGGTTTTGGGTATTACCTGTTGCAGGAAATGAAAAATATTATTGCAGGTGCTCCAGCTCCTGTTTGCTCTGCTATATTGTATTTTTCTTATCATTCTCAGTATCTCTTTGACAGTGCAGGGATCTATGGCAGTCATGGAATCATAGAACAATTTGGGTTGAAGGGACCTTCCCAGCTCCCCCAGTGCCCCCCCTGCCATGAGCAGGGACATCTTCACCAGCTCAGGTTGCTCAGAGCCCCGTCCAGCCTGGCCTGGGATGTCTCCAGGGATAGTTCATCTACCACCTCTCTGGCCAACCTGGGCCAGGCTCTGACCACCCTCAGGACAACAATTTCTCCCTCATGTCCAGCCTGAATCTCCCCTCCTTTAGTTTAAAACCATGAGTTTCACATGGGTTGAATTCTCGAGCTTGTCCAGGTCCCTCTGGATGGCAATGAAATGGATGCACAAATAGAAGGGGCAGAGTCCTGCCTTGTGACTCTATCACGTGCCATCTCCAGCCCTTTGTCTCCATTTCGCTCTGTGCAAGTCGCCTAAATATTGTGACTCCAATTCTCTGTAAAAGGTGGCAGTCGAACAAGTCAAGTGAGTTTTAATTTATCTAATTGCATTTTTGTTAAATGCTTTGGCCTTAATTCATCTCAGCTATCGTTGGCACTCATCTCTGGAGGGTTCTCTGGAGACCCACCTCTCCCTTCATGACCACAGAAGGAGCCCAGATGATGAGTTTGGTTTAGTTCGTTTCAGATGGCTGGAGAAGATAAATCCAAGTCTTAATTTAAAATATTAAATCCTCTTCCCTCGAGGTGGGAGGAGGGATTGTGTCCATTTTCATCCCAAATCTCCCCCGTGCTCTCAGCGGGGAGCAGTTCCTTCTGGCTCTCACTTATAGACATTGGCCATCCCACTGTGAACCTGTTCCCCTCTGGCATCTCATTATGCTAAATTTATCTAAAGGTCTCTTCCAAAAATAAAGGTTTCTTTCTTTCTTAAAAAAAGAATTGTGACTAAAATATTGAGAAAACAAAAAAATCCACATCTCTTGTCCTCAGGCATCCTTCCTTTGCTAACACTGAGCTGGTTATTTATGACCCTCTCTCAAAGGTGAGGTTTTGAATTTTCCCTTACCAAGTGTTTTCTCATTTAATGCTCCCCTGAGCTTGGGCTCTGGCTTTGGTTGCCAGCTCTGCTCAGCATGTAGCCCCTGGATGAAAGTTGGAAGGGACATTCCCAGCTCCCCAGTGCCACCCCTGCCATGAGCAGGGACATCTTCACCAGCTCAGCTTGCTCAGAGCCCCGTCCAGCCTGGCCTGGGATGTCTCCAGGGATGGTTCATCCACCACCTCTCTGGCCAACCTGGGCCAGGCTCTCACCACCCTCAGGGCAACAATTTCTTCCTCTTGTCCGGCCTGAATCTCCCTCCTTTAGTTTAAAACCATCACCCCTTGTCCTGTCACAACAGGCCCTGCTCAAAAGTCTGTCCCCATCTTTCTTCTCAGCCCCTTTTAAGTCCAGAAAGGCTGCACTAAGGTCTCCCCGGAGCTTCTGTTCTCCAGCTGAACACCCCAACTCTCTCAGCCTGTCCTCATACAAGAAGTGCTCCATGCCTCTGTTGTACATGTTTCTTTTCCCCCACTGCTCCCTGAAGTGCTGAGTGCTAATTACTGCTAATTATTTACAGACAAAACCTAAACACCCTCACTGCCTATGACAGCTGGCAACTATCCCTGGTATCTCCACAGTATTGAGCAGATGAGCAGCCTTTGGGTTTTCTCTTTGCAGAACTACACCAACTGCAGCTGCATCTCCGAAAATGGACTCGAGGGGTTTGCCAAGCCCGGGACCTGCGGTACCAGCTGCTCCCACCTCTTCTTGCCCTTCGTGGTGCTGTCCTGCCTGGCCGGGATCCTGGCCAGCACGTCCCACACGCCGTCCTTCATGCTCATCCTCAGGTGAGCAGACTGGGTTGGTTTGACATGGTGTAGGTGCAGCCACTTCATTAAGCACGGCGGAAAAGGCATCCAAAGGTTGTGTTTGGAAAACGTTGAGTTGTGGAAAAGGGTTTTCTCCAGCTAGGGGACTGGAGGGTTAAATCAACCCTGTGTTGCACCTCCTGCCCAGTTTCTCCCATTGATTTTATGTGGTGTTTGCATGGGTGTGGGTAACGGGGGTTCCCTGGTCCTGTCATCTGGCAGTGCTTGTGATTTCCATCTAGGTCATGTCTAGGACATCTAGGACATCCAGGCTATGTCTGTCTCAGGAGCAGGCTGGGCTTTGCTAGCAAAAACCTGTCATATCTGGGCAGGACAGGAACATCAAGAGGCTCCATTCTTAAGTGTTGAGGCAGGAGAGACCTTCAGGCTTGCTCTTGAAGACCCTGCACTCACTTCTGCTGCCCTGAGGCCACTAAGGCTCTTCCAAGGTCTCTTGGGTTGTTTCTTGTGAACTCCCTATGGAGTTAAGGAGTAAATGGAGATTTCAGGTTGCTGGAGGCTTTACCATGGAGCCACCAGTGCTGCATGGCCAACTGCTCTATGTGGGTAGTGTGGTGTCCACCAACAGGGTCAGCCAAGGAGCAGCAGGTGGGTGTCACACCATGCCAGAGACCCCACAGCACCTCCACCCACCGATGGGGCTGTGGGGCTCACAGGAACCCCATTCCTGGCCTCAGCACCCCCATTCCTGGCCTCAGCGCAACCTTCAGATCCAGAAACCATTCTGCTCCTTCTCCCCACCCACGGCTGATACCTCCATAACAAGATGCATCATTAACTCAGCATTAATTTTGCACGGCAGTATTTTGGCACTTTTTAATGCAGCTCAGTGTTAAGAAGTTTAATTACCTTCCTTCCTTCTGGTGGATCTCACTTGACTACACCCCCCCTTCCTAGCACAGAGAAGCCATTCTCTGTGTTAGTCTATAAATGACATTTCTAAGCACATTTCTGTTGTAGAAACACTCACTGTGGCTTTTTAGGGAAAAGCTGTGGTTAAAACTTGTTTTTACCTTGACTCCCAGGTATTAAATCACCTTTTATGCCATGAGTGAACTATGGTGGTCAGAGAGGAAACGGAAGAGACCTCTGAGGTGGGATGACCTGGAACTTCTCTGCCACCAAGTATGACCCCAGCAGGAACCACAGCCTGAAATATTGATTTCAGAAAACTGGGTTACCACCAAAATACACCCAGGTGCATCCCACCTCAGAAAAAAAACCACTTCCTCAATGGGTAAATCACTTTTTCAGTCGCAAAAAGCGTTCCTTGTGTTGCTTGTGTTTGGCAGATCCAGCGGCTATATTGGGTTTCGTTTGTGTTTTGCTCATGCGGATTCTTTAAATTAAAAGCCGAAATACTCAGCTGAGCTCCTCCCTGTCTCTTACCCAGATTGGCAGGTTTTTCAGGCCAAGAAAAGTCTGTGGTGAGCTGCTAGCTCTAATGAATGAAATATCATTATTTTTTCTGACATAAACTGGAACTGCCTGGGGTCCTTGGCGGTTGGGTTGAAGGATGAATTTTTTGGGTAAAGCTTCATGCGATGCCAGTGAGGGAAACATCCATCTTTGTGCAAATGCCAGAGGGCACACTTTCCATTTGGGGTTTTTTATTTGTTGTTTTTTCAGGAGCATCCAGCCTGAAGACAAATCGTTTGCGGTTGGGATACAGTTCATGCTGCTGAGAGTTTTAGGTAAATTAAAATGTGTTGAAATGCCGTCCTGGAAAACCAAGGCAGCTTCTGGGGATTTGTGGGGGTTTCAACCCTGAGCAGCCCCAGGGCTGCAGAAATGCTGTTTATTCAGAGTTTCAGACTGATCCAAGCCTGTCCTAAACCAGAGAAAGATGCTGCCTTGAAAGGTCTTGGGGGGGCTGCACACAGTGTGGAGGGGACAGGGCATCTCTGTGGGGCTACATCTGCATGGCTAAATAAAAGAAGGCAGGGAATAAGTTTGGTCCCAGGAGGACAACCCTTGCTTGTGTGCAGATGCCACCACGTTTGCCTCCAGCTTATCAAACTATGTCCTGTCATCCCACTGGTTATTTTTCACCTGGAGGCCCCCAGAACGTGCCACTGCGGTCCTGGGAAGGAGTGCAGTGCAGGAAGGAGGTGAGCATCATTCCTGGGATGAGTGATGGTCCATTATCAGAGAGCAATGAGAAAAAAGAGATCTTCTTGCATCTTGGTGGGGTGCAAACACATAGCCAGCCCTTGGCATGCTGGACAGGACAGTAGCTTCATTTGCCACAGCAAAGAAGACCATGTCCAGCCACTGTCCACCTTCTTATCACATGAGAAAGTAACCAGGGTTATAGAATCATAGAACAGTCTGGGTTGAAGGGACCTTCCCAGCTCCCCCAGTGCCACCCCTGCCATGAACAGGGACATCTTCACCAGCTCAGGTTGCTCAGAGCCCCGTCCAGCCTGGCCTGGGATGTCTCCAGGGATGGTTCATCCACCACCTCTCTGGACAACCTGGGCCAGGCTCTCACCACCCTCAGGACAACAATTTCTTCCTCATGTTTGGCCTGAATCTTTAGTTTAAAACCATCATCCCTTGTCCTATGGCAACAGGTCCTGCTCAAAATTCTGTCACCATTTGTCTTCTCGGCCCCTTTTAAGTAAGGTTGTGACTATTCTGTCAGAGGTGCTCCGGTAACATAAAGCTCCCTCTGACCTCCTCCTTCCAGCCTGGATGCCGGGGCCCGTCCTGTACGGCAGCGCCATTGACACGACCTGCATCCTCTGGGAGAAGAAGTGCGACAGGAAGGCAGCGTGCAGATACTACGACAACAACCTCTTCAGGCAAAGGTAGGGATGAGCAGCAGCATAAGGACTGAGGGTGCAGAGGGAACCCCAGGGGGAACATGGCGTCAGGCCACCTCCAACTTAGGGTAAGTTGTTGTATATGCCATGGTAAGAAAATAGGGGCACTCACATCCCCCTGGCCCATGATATCTCCCATTGGTGACCAGGAATCGTTTGGAAAGTCAAAACCACAAGCTAAAACCCCACCAAAGACCATGCTAACTTGCTGCTGTAGACCACAGAGGTCCTCTTCCAGAAGCATTCCCTGCATTATTGTAAAAACAACCATTCAATGGAACAACCTCTCCATGGACATGGTAGCCTCCCCATTACTGGGGTTTTTCAAGATATGAGTGGACAAAGTGCTCACCTAGGTTCCTTCTCCCTCAAAAGGTTGAACCAGATGATCTTCTGAGGTCTCTTCCAACCTGGGCTGTTGTGTGATTGCTCATTCTACCAGCATAGACACAAGCAGCCTGTCCTGACACCTTCTTCATGGAGGCAATACAGCAGCAGGGGTGACCCCAACCTCAAAGACACCTGTGAGGTGGTGCAGGGTCCATGCAGGTTGCCTTGAACCCTGAGGTTCATCTTCCAGCAGAACAGCCCAGCTCAGCAGGCAGAAGACACCAAATCCAGTCTGTGCACTGTGGGGAGGCTGGAAGGAAGCTGTAGGTGGGTCTTCTATCCCCGTTGCAAATTCATCGTTGCTGAATGACTCAGTGACCAGCAGCTGCAGCTGGTCCTACTCGCCTTCAAGCTCAAGATACATTTTTATAGGCCTCCTTCTTTCCACAAATATGTTCTCTTAATGTGACATTGAAAAGAAGTACATCTTGGATAGCTTCTCCTCCTCTTTCTGCCACTGTTCTCTGGACCCAGGCTTGCAGCAGTTGCTCTTCCACTGCTGAATGTGCCCAAGGAACCCAACCCCACGTTCAAGGTCTGCTGGGTGTCTGGGGACATTGGGTGTTGGTGCTTGGTGCACATAGGAACATGCTTGCTACCCTGATCTATTGTGTTTCCACACCATAGGTACCTCGGCCTCCAGTTTTTCTTTGAGGTGGGCGCTTTCCTGTGCTTCGTGACCGTGTATGTGATTCTCAGACGACAGGAGAAGGAAGCCAGCAATGCAGCAGAGACAAAGGCAGACCCAGAGAAGGAGAAACTGGCAGGAAATTCCACAAAGAGCCCAGAATCCAAAGTGTGATACCAAAAATGTGAACTGCAATCCGCATCCGGAGAGTTGAAGCCATATGAATAAACCCTACACTTGAACTGTGAAGGATGGATGCTTGGAGTGATGGATGATGGAGCTGCTTCCTAATCTTCTGGGTGGGATGTTCTACTTCTGTACTGCCATGGGAGTCTGTCCATACACTGTTCTACACCTGCCTCCTCCTCCTCCTCAGTGTTGCAGCTTGCTCCATCATGTAGATTAGCCCACACACATCAACTTTTGGACGCAGCGGACTTTTGAATTGATGTCCTCCAAAGCATTTGGTGACAGTCTTGGTGATGCCAGCACTGAGCATTAACCATATAGCTGAAAGGTTTTGTTTGTTTTTTAATGAATCATTTTTAAGAAATGGTTTTGTACTCAACCCATAAATCTCCGTGAATGATGGTTTGTCCTTGCCCCCAAAATGTCAGTTGTTCTTTTCGCTTTTGTGGTGTTAGATGATCTCTCTTCCTTGAAGGCTTCATCCAGCTCCAGCTGACACTGATGGGATTTTTGTCCCAGGCTGTGGACCGTTGCAAAGACCAACTCACATGCTTCATCTAGATGGTGCTTTGGTGGCGAGGAGAAGGGATGAGAAAGCTGGGGAGGGGAGGACATCAAAAAGAACCACAGGTCCAGATCAGAGGAGAAACTCCCATACCCGCACACTTGTGGCAGCGTGTCCACATTTTGCAGCAGTGATTATTATAATACTAATTCTCATTTTTGCATTATCAGTGCTTGTCACAGGAGTGTACTGAAGCATGAGAGTGTTATGAGAAAGGGAGGTTGAACCCAACCCTCTCACAGACTGGGCAGAGCTTGTGGCTAAAGCCATTCGACCACAGAGCCAGCCAGCCTTGCTGTGCTCCTTGAAGGGGTTACTGTCAAATTCAGTTGTAATTATGGGGTGAAAGTGGAGTCTGGTGTTATTTTGGTGCAGCTCCCTTTATTTTCTGCATTCTTCCCATCCCAGGGCTCCTTTCTGCCCAAGCACAAATTGTGTTCCTGGTCTTATAATACCAGTCTGCAACCAGACCATTGGGTAACTTGTCATTTTTGGCTCCAGAATGGAATTCAGGAAAGAAAACAGATCTTCTAGGTTCAGCCCAAATATGCAGAAGAGAAAAGATATACAACATAGATAAAATTCATTAACTCCTCACAGCCTGGAAAATACTCCTATGGTAATGTCTGGAGTGTGCAGAGAAGTACAGTGGTTGACGGGGGAAAGGCTTAAGTGGCTGGTTAAGATATTTCAGCAGAATGTTTGCCCAGCCCTTTTGAGAGACCCAATTAACACACTTTAGAGTGAGAGAATTATATTTATATTTATTTTATTTATTTTATTTTATCTTTTATTGTGTTGGAAGGTTTTTTGCATATTTTTTGTGCAGCGCTTTTTGTTCACTGAGGAGCTGGTTGAGAGAGTCTACAGCCACATTCACAGGTACCTATGCACAGAAGTGACTTCTGAGTTAAAAGAAGGTGTTGGAAGACAGACATGAGAGTGGTTGCTGAAGAGATGTGGGTGGACCCATTCAAGGAAGGACGAGTAGCATATGCTAACCATGAGCATCAGACAGCTAAATATGGGGGAGGTTTGCACTGTTCTCAGTTTTCAAGCCATGACTAGGTAGCATCTGTTTCTAACACTAGGAGTAGGCACAAGGTTCTTTGGAGAGTAATAGGGAGTCATAGAATCACAGAAGGGTTTGGGTTGAAGGGACCTTCCCAGCTCCCCCAGTGCCCCCCCTGCCATGAGCAGGGACATCTTCACCAGCTCAGGTTGCTCAGAGCCCCGTCCAGCCTGGCCTGGGATGTCTCCAGGGACGGTTCATCTACCACCTCTCTGGCCAACCTGGAACAGGCTCTCACCACCCTCAGGGACAAGAAATTCTCCCTCATGTCTGGCCTAAATCTCTCTCCTTTAGTTTAAAACCATCACCCCTTGTCCTATCACAACAGGCCCTGCTCCAAGTCTGTCCCCATCTTTCTTTTCAGCCCCTTTTAAGTCTGGAAAGGCCGCACTAAGGTCTCCCTGGAGCTTCTCTTCTCCAGCTGAACACCCCAACTCTCTCAGCCTGTCCTCCCAGCAGAGCTGTTCCAGCCTCGCATCATTTCTGTGGGCCCTGAAGAATAGATGGTCCACCATGTTCACAGTGGTCCCTCCAGCTCTTGGCAGCCCATGGGTTTGTGACATTCTCGCTGCATCCAGCAGAGAAGAAGGTTCTTTCCTGGCTAAACACAAGCCCCCAGCTCACAGACAAGGGTTTCCTGCCTTATTTAACACAACCTCAAGTCACTCCAGGGTACTTTCCAAACCACAACAAAATAATAACAACACAATTTGCTTCATATAGCATGAAAAGTTGAGAGCTTCAATGTGCTTTGTCAGGAACTGTGTTCAGTTCTGGGCTCCCCAGTTCAAGAAGGACAAGGGATCACTGGAGAGAGTCCAGGGAGGGACACAAAGATGCTGAGGGGTCTGGAGCATCTTTGTGATGAGGAGACACTGAGAGAGCTGGGGCTGTTGACCTGGAGAAGAGAAGCTGAGAGGGATGTGATCAATGGATCAATATGTCAGGGTGGGTGTCAGAGGATGGACCAGACTCTGTTCAGTGGTGCCCAACGCCAGGGTGAGGGGCAACGGGCACAGACTGAAACACAGGAGGCTCCATCTGAACATGAGCAGCAACTTGTTTGCTGGGAGGTGCCAGAGCCTGGCCCAGGCTGCCCAGAGCGGGTGTGGAGTCTCCTTCTCTGAGACATTCAAACCCCCTGGGATCCTGTGTGATCTGCTCTGTGACCCTGTGTGAGCAGGTGGGTTGGACTGAATGATCTCCAGAGGCCCCTTCCAACCCCAACCAGTCTCTGTGTGAATAACCCTGGATGGCATTGCAGATTGATATTTATAAAGTCAGACAGGCTGCACCTCCCTAACATTGGGACAACTGACTTCATATGGGGACCAGACCATGCTTGAGCACCAGAGAAGCACACAGAAGTGGCCACCAGACAGGTCCAAGGAGCTGTGACCTTTGTGTTTTCATCTGCCAGTGCAATCCTTCTGCAAAATCAACACTGACCCGTTGCTCGTCCTGTGCTGCCCGGGTCTGCTGGGCTGTTGAGCAGTGATGGGGACAAGACCACACAGCATAGCACCCGATTTCTGTTACAAACCACAGGGAGACCCTCAGAGCAATGTCTGCACAGCCTTTCCGAAAGCCCCCCCAGACTGCAGCAGCTGTTCCTTAATCCTCACGATTGCTCAAGCAGTGGTGCTGCTTACAGAAAAGAGGGAGAAAATGGGAAAAAAACACACCCTTGCACAGCAATTTGTCTTGTAAGTTTGTTCACAAACAGCATCAGGCAAAGATAAACAGCCAGTTCAATTACCCCCCTTGGACTGGGGGGCGGGCAGGCTGCACGGTCCCTCAGCCGTCCAGCTGAGCCATGGCCAGGTCTGCTGGGCTCGCAATGGATGCAGGGGCAACCCACAGGGTGACCTGGCCAGCGTGGCCTGTTCTCACTGCTGGGTTCGGAGCTCTACATCCATTTTCCGCTTGGAAAACTCCTACCACATTGTACAGAGATTTTCCTCAGGCAACGCACAAGCTGGTACAACCTGAATTCTTCCTTTCCTCAGTACCCCTCCAGCAGGGCAGAGTGGCTAAGCATCCAAGGCAATATGAAACAGCGTGTCTTAGCTTTGTGGTCAATTGTAGGCCTGTTATTATTCTTTTACCATGGTAATTTCCATTAATTTGGGCTGGAGTTTCTATAAAGAGAAATAAAACCACGTTTTTTTTCCCCCTTTCCCTCCTCTGTGCTCTTTAAGAACACTGTTGAAAGGGACTGACTTGCAAGAGACGATAAAGAAGAGGCAGTTAGGAAAGAGTAGCTCCTGCTGTCAGCAGGGAGGGAGATAAAATACAGGAAATAAGAAAAGATTGTCTGCACTGAGGTGGGAGGAGGAGTGTTTGATGGAGAGAGAGGGGCAGGTAGGAGGATTGCAAAAAAAGGAAACAAAGGAAGGCATAGCGTCAGCAAAATCCACCCTGAGCTGTTAAGATTTGCCAGGTTTTCCCCAGAGGAGATATATATTCTCCTGGAGATAGTTTAAAATAGATTTTACAAAGTACTTAAGGATATACCTTAGACAACAGCCATTAATTGCATAGGGGAGGTTAGCATGAGTCAGTCCAGACATGCAAGTCCATTGACTTTCTTCAGTCTTGCTCCTTTGTGCTCCAGGAAGGTTAAATGGCAGAACCTACAGCAAGGCAGGTGTAGCAAAGACATCCAGATCAGGAGCTGAATGTGCTGGATCACAGAATCTTAGAATAGTTTGGGTTGAAGGGACCTTCAATGCTCATACAGTGCCCCCCCTGCCATGAGCAGGGACATCTTCACCAGCTCAGGTTGCTCAGAGCCCCGTCCAGCCTGGCCTGGGATGTCTCCAGGGATGGTTCATCCACCACCTGTCTGGACAACCTGGGCCAGGCTCTCACCACCCTCAGGGCAACAATTTCTTCCTCGTGCCTGGCCTGAATCTCCCTCCTTTAGAGCCAGTGAGAACTGCACAGGGTCAAGATGATGAATTAATACAGGAGAGAAGGTTGCTTCTCCAACTACAAGAAGGTTTTGCAAGGTGCAAAGAGGTTGGGAGGGTGGCACCAGTTCCAGCAAAGGCAGTGAACTGGTGAGCAGAGACAGGCAGCTCCGCAGGAAAATATCTTCAAGGCTGGAAGCTGCTCTTGTGTAGAGTTACCACTTTTGAATCACCCTGTTCATGTCAGTCCCTTACAAATTCATCTGTGGTCTACAGCATCTTTTCATCATAGAACCACAGAACCATAGGATAGTTTGGATTGGAAGGGACCTTCACATGTCATCTAGTCCAACGTACCTGCAATGAGCATGAAGATGTCCCTGACCATGGTAGAGGGGTGTGAACTAGATGATCTTTAAGGTCCTTTCCAACCCAAACCATTCTCTGATTCTGTGGTTCGATGATCTCCACACCCTCTCTCATGCCTCCTTTGCCATTTCTCCAGCCCTCCTTCAGCCGAGCAGTGCCTTGGGCATGCAGACCTTGTCCTGGACATAGACATGCTCCAGTGCTGTGGGTTCTCCCCATTGATGGGCACCTGGGGAGTGAAACCTCCCTCCAAAGTTGTTAGCACTGAGCATCATCACTTTTCTGCTCTGGTCAGCCTGAGGAAGTCCCAGCTATGCCTAGATGAGAGCTGCACTTTCAGAAATGTATGAAGGAACCAGATAGAGACCAGAAGACAGTGATTAAGGGTTTAGAAAACACAAGCTGGGAGGAAGAGGTTGAATCTGTTTGGTTTGTTTACTCCAGAAAAGGGAAGGTCAAAGGCAACGGGTAAGTAAAGAAATAAACCAACCACAACCAACTTGCTGTCAAGAGGATAAAAATCAGGTTTTCCCCTGTGTCTCCTGAGGAAAGACAAGAAGAAGTATGTTAATTTTGCAAGGGACATTTGAGCTGGTTTCTCTGGATGACTTCCCAGTGTCCTGACCACTGGGCCAGGCACCATGGGTAAAGGGGAAGGCCAGCTCTGAGAGGGCTAGTCCGGCTTTATTTGGGTGTCTCAACTGCTTCTGGTTTGAAGGTGACAGATGGTAACTTGTTGAGGTACTTTGGGGTGGTGCCTCGCCATCCTGGGTACCACTGCTCCACCAGCATCGTGTTGTCCTGGCTACCAGGGGATGCCGCTCAGCTGTTAGACAAGAAACCTGGTTAGGACTGGATGGAAAATGAATGAGGCTGGCTTAGATCTGCAAAGAAAATGGGTTCAGGGGTGATAATAGAGGAGGAGGAACTGGATCCATCATGAGAATGTTCTGGGATGGAAACCTCAGGCTGTTAGAGACCACAGGTTGGTGGCTGGAAGCTCCAGGTTTGCCTGCAGCCCCGATCCATGATGTTATGGAAAAATTGCAAAGACCCATCTGAGTTTCCAACTCTCTGATCATCTCTGTGACCTCCTCTGGACTTGCTCTAACAGGCCCATGCCCTTCTTATGTCAGGGATCCCAGAGCTGAACGCAGCACAACACCCGACAGAGACTCGCACTTGAAGAAAAGGGGATAGGGAGGAATTTGAAAAGTTTCCCAGGGTTGTCCATTTCCTCAAAGCAGGGCCAAGGCCACCTCCTCCATCCCCAGTGAGAGATAACCCAGTCCATCCCAGCAGCCCCTTGCCAGAGGCCAACAATTACTCAGGCAGAAGGTGTGACACCAATGTCCCAGCCAGGGATGATGACTGCCTTGTTACTGAGGAGTGACAAACGGCAGTGCAAATGTTGAGAGCAGCAAATTCAGTAATTGCTCTTGTCAACTGTATTAAATTGAAACAGCTTAATGCAGCAGTTCTTTGGGTCACCCTGGCCAACACCCGGACTCCATCCAGCAGTACAGGGGGAGCAGGGTGCCTTGATGTCCCACTGAGCACAGATGAAGGCTCAAAAAGGGGTGCAGCTGCATTTCCAGCACTTGACATGGCTTGACAACGCTTGACAGTCTCTTCAGTCTCTTACACAAGTCAGGGATGGAGACTAGGACATCTAAATGGGGTTCACAAAAGATGAGGTGCAGCACTACGAACTGATAGAACCCAGTAGAGATGAATACTGAGGAGCCATGAGGGAGATCATAGAATCACAGAATGGTTTGGGTTGAAGGGACCTTCCCAGCTCCCCCAGTGCCCCCCCTGCCATGAGCAGGGACATCTTCACCAGCTCAGGTTGCTCAGAGCCCCGTCCGGCCTGGCCTGGGATGTCTCCAGGGATGGTTCATACACCACCTCTCTGGCCAACCTGGGACAGGCTCTCACCACCCTCAGCACAAACAGTTTCTTATATCTGTGCTGAATCTCCCCTCCTTCAGTTCAAAACCATCACCCCTTGTCCTATCACAACAGGCCCTGCTCAAAAGTCTGTCCCCATCTTTCTTCTCCGTCCCTTTTAAGTCCAGAAAGGCGGCACTAAGGTCTCCCCGGAGCTTCTGTTCTCCAGCTGAACACCCCAACTCTCTCAGCCTGTCCTCCCAGCAGAGCTGTTCCAGCCTCGCATCATTCCTGTGGCTCCTCTGGCCCCTCTCCAGCAGGTCCATGTGTGTCCTGTGCTGAGGACCCAGAGCTGGACCAGCACTGCAGGGGGGTCTCACCAGAGCGGAGCAGAGGGGCAGAATCCCCTCCCTCCACCTGCTGCTCACCCTTCTTTTGATACAGATACCTGCCTAGAAAGCCATAGCGACTCTTTTTTCATCCATTTGCCCCATGATCAAAGCCCTTGCTTGGGGCAGAGGAACCCAGGCTCCAAACCTCCATCTCCATGAGCGTATTCAATGTGTGGCATCTCATAGATGTCAGCACTGGTGCTGTTCCTGGTGTTTTAACCCCTTCCCACTGAACAGCCTGTCTGCTGGGCTGTAATTCAACCCATGAACATTCAGTGTTGGTTCAAATCTCTGCAGACTGGAGAAGAAAAAATATCAGCAGAGTTTGCCAAAGATTCAGTGAACGTGGTTCTTCACTGTCTGTCTGAGTGGGGAAGGATCCAAGGCTGAGAGCTACTTTATAGCTAAGCACAATGCTCATTCTTCTGGAAAGAGCAAACCTAAGCCTTTTAAATAACTTAATATCCCCTTGGTCTATTTATCTCAGCTAGATCTCGCCCTGGGATGCTCCTGGCCATTGATCTGCTGCAATCAAAGCCCAAAATGTTTCTTCTGGTTATCTGCTGCTGTTAAAGAAGCAGGTTTTTCAGCAGAGGGGATGGAGATGGTCCTGTGTGGATTTGGTGACTGTTTGCAGATTGCCAACAAAAAAACGTTTATCAAAACCCACTGAATGTTTCTGTTAAAATTCATTCAAACTGCCTCTGGCAACCCAAAAGCTCTTCCCAGAAAATCCCCATTGAAGAAATGCGATTTGTAGCAAAAACACGGAGAATCCCTGTGCCTGGCCATAGCCTGGGGCTGAGGCAGAACTGCAAGAGAAACTCAGTCCTTAGTCTGGGGAAGAGGAAGTCAAAGAATATATATATGTGTATTTATATGTGAAATATAGAAATACTCAGTTTGGGAAAGTCTGTGAAGTTCCCATGAGGATACTGAAAAGATGAGCCAAGGAATCACTGACTTGCTATCAATTAACCCCTCAATTCACAGAGGCTGGAGTTCCTGGAGGATCTTAGAGAGGGAAAACTGAGAAATCAGGCAGATCCAGACCCAGCTCAGCCCTGAGCATCAGAAAGATGCTGTAGCAATTGCTAACCCATGTACAATCACTTGGATAACAATGTCATGGCTTGTCACAGGCAGATCACATTGAACAGGTAACTCGCCCATCTGGGAAAGCTCTTGACTTAAGGGTTTTGATCCTCCCCCACCATATTCTCGTAAACTAATTAACAGCCATGTGAAATTGTCGTGCAGACAGGAAAAAAAATAAGGGGAAAGAGCATGCTTAATTGGAAAACATCACTTCCAGGAGTTATGGATGGTTTACTGCATACCTAAAAGGACTTCTCTAGCAGCATCTCATTGGGGTCTGCCTTGTTTCTGGCACTAATCAATATTTTAATTAATGACTTGGATGATGAGAGAAAGAGGAGCTAATAAAATTTCTGCCCGCGGTTGCAAGTGCTGCCGATGGCAGGACTGGAATTCAAATTGCTCACGACAAGTTGGAGAAGTGGCCTGAAATCAATAATGCTGGGATTCAACATTGAGAGCAAAACGGTGGTGCCAAGGAAGGAGGGCTCTGGTGCAAAATCTGCCCTGCGAGAAAGGGAATGTGAAGCCACCTCTGATACAGAGTAGCTGTAAGGAGGAGGGAAGATGGGGAAAAAAGTATCAGATGGGGAAAATCTTCAACCAAGCAGATTGTAAAGCCCTGGGTCCATCAGGGGAAGGTTTTAGGAATGGGAGATGCAAGTATCCATCTGTCTAATCCGAAGCCACAGCGTGACTATAATAAAACCAAAATAATTTCTTAGACCAAAATATAAATGAGGATGTTGAGCCCCTTCCAACCTGCCCTTCCCAGGCTCTACTGAAGTGTTGAAGAGCAGCAAAATGGAGAGGACATCTCAGGACCCTGTGGATCCTGCAGACAACACCAAGTTGGGTGGGAGTGTTGATGTGCTGGAGGGCAGGAGGATCTACAGAAGGATCTGGACTGGCTGGATTGATGGGCTGAGGCCAGTTGTCTGAGGTTCACCAAGGCCAAGTGCCGGGTCCTGCCCTGGGGTCACAGCAACCCCAGGCAGCGCTACAGGCTCGGGGAAGAGCGGCTGGAAAGTGCCCGGCGGAAAAGGAGCTGGGGGTGTTGGTGCCAGCGGCTGAACATGAGCCAGCGTGTGCCCAGGTGGCCAAGAGGCCACCAGCATCCTGGCTGGTACCAGCACTGGTGTGGCCAGCAGGCCCAGGGCAGTGACCATCCCTGTGCAAATCGTGGGAGCCAGGGGAGGTTGAGGTTGGATCTTGGGAACAATTTCTTCCCCAAAGGGCTGTGGGGCATTGGAACAGGCTGCCCAGGGCAGTGCTGGAGTCACCATCCCTGATCGAACAGATGCAGAGATGAGGTTCTCAGGACATGAATTAGTGGTGGACTTGGCAGTGTTGGGTTAACAGCTGGACTCAATCTTAAAGGTCTTTTCCAACCTAAACAGTCCTGTGATTCTATAACCCTTTTAAGATCATTGAGTCCAACTGTTATGACAGAGACTCTCATGAACAAGGCAATATGAGAGTCATAGACCCTGCAATGCTGTAGCAGTTGAGAATCCCTGAATCACACCTGCACGGTGTGATCTGGTGCTGCTTTTCAGAAGGTCTCACACCTAAGAAGCTGTAGCCCTGTTGAAGGTTTTGATTGCAGGGTGACAATAAAACCGAGGCAGATGTATTGTTAACCTCCTCTTTTCCCCGCTTCCCCCTTCAGCTCCTCCTGTCCCCCCTTCCCACTCAGGACAGGTGATTGGGAGGGAAAGAAGGACAGAGAGAAGAGAGTTGGAAAAAAACAAAAATGTTTTACTTATGCTACTAATAAGAATGGAGAAAATAATACAAAATACACAAAACCAATCTTGAAAGTCTGCAGAGCCGGCACCCAAAGTCCTGGACTGGACTCTGCAGACAACCGGAGCTGGATTCAGTCTTTCACTAGGCCTCAGTTCGCAAGAACGACTAGCAAGGTCCTCTCCTAACGTCGCCATAAGCAAAAAAAGGGATGAGATCCTCGTGATCTCCCGCTTTTATATGAAGCATTCACATGAATGGGATGTTATACTCCGTTGGTCAGTGTCTTGGTCACCTGTTTCTCGTTGCCCCTCTCGTGAGATGTCCCTCCATGCTTATCAATAACTTTGCATTCCATTGCTATGTTTACCAAAACATGTATCTGGTTCTCCAGGAAAATGCAGCTGATATGAAGCTTTAGCTGACAACGCAAATTCACTAGAAGAGAAACTTGTTTTTAACAAGCCAAACAAAACTATTGCAAAGAACGGGTTACCTGCCTTTTCCATCACACCAAATGAAAGGAGGAAGGGGAAAGCTGAGGGATTTGTGTCTGCATGGAGGATCTGAGCTGCTCCTCCTCTTCTCCGTGCTGAGGCCATATCTTGTTGCACCACTTAAAGAAGCGGCACAGATGCTTCCCTGCTGCATAACAGGTATCACCCGCAATTTTTTGCTTACTACAGTATCCCTAAAGTTAGATTTTCCATTTTGCAAGCAAACTGCAGTCACACAAACAGCTGGAGCCATGCACTTGCTCTGGGAGAGCTCACAAGTAGAGCGGGGGCAGGACCACTATTTGGACAGGAGATCATCAAGGAAAGACTGTGTCCTGCAAGGAACCTTGTTGTTGTGTAACAGTTGGCTTTGCTCTTGGGTTTGATCAAAGACCTACCACCATTTGGGAACTGCCTGGTATATGGCAGGGAGAGGTCGGAGGCAGCCGTGCTTTCCAAAATAGTGGTTTTTTAAGACAATAGGAATGAAAAAATAAATATCTCAGATCCCATGAAATGTTACTGATTGCTCGGGTGGGCTTTTCTCGTAAGCAGTAATTGTACCATCAAACCTAGACCAACAAAATCGTCCCTGATAGCCATTTTTCCAATGATTCCATTCTTCGTTTGCTTCTCCAAAGTGCTGCATGGCATTTGACTGTACTTTTAAAGAGGTTCTTGCCTTGCAGTCCTAGTTACTTGGGTCAACATTTCCTTACAGAGCCATGACACCAGAGGTCACAGAGGACCTGCCATTTACAAACCTTTCTTCCTTCAGCCAAAGCTCAAAATACTTTCAGTAAAAATAAAATAAAACAAAATAAATTAATGAGCTGTGCATTGAAGAATGACCATACCATCCATGGGATGAAGCCTTCACTCGGG
This sequence comes from Columba livia, assembly GCF_036013475.1. Lineage (NCBI taxonomy): Eukaryota > Metazoa > Chordata > Aves > Columbiformes > Columbidae > Columba > Columba livia. The sequence goes on from NC_088602.1 coordinate 1,896,910, forward strand.
TGATGTCCCTGTCCCTTGGCCAAGGGCACTGCAGGACATGGTGGAGATGGCAGCTGCCTAAGTGCACAAGAGACAGAATTTACTGAGATTTGGCCAAGATGCTGGGTCTTTGTTATAAGAGCTTTAAGCCCATATCATCCCCTTAAATTAAACTGGCATTCACCATAATTCACTTGCTATCCTGTGCGGAGAAGTTACAACCCCTTGCACTTTGAGGCATAAAATTATCTCCCCATGTTGCTAAATCAAGTGCATTTTCCTACTTATTGCTGAGTGCCCTCCCCGCTTCTCTTCCAGTTGTACTTACTTGAAGGTCCAAGGCAAACAGAGCAGAATAAATCAGGAAGTCTCTTCTGCATTTAGAGACAGGTTGAGTAATGATTACTCATGAAATATGAAATTCATCTTCAGGGCTTAATGTACTTATAGCGAAGTTGTGTGGGAACTTGTTGTTGAAGGCTCTGAAATTATTGTGGCGAGGGAACAACATCCTTTATCATTTGGATCTGATAAGAGCTGACGCTGCGTCATTGAGCATATTCCCAGCTTCATCCTAATCTGTTGCTTTCAGGGCGCTGAAGGACAGAGGCGCTTTCAGACGGTGCTGATAAAGGCTGCCATAACATTTTAATCCCTCTCACCTCACTTTTCTAGTTAAAATGTCATTTCCTAAGGAGACCAGAACCTGAGATGGTTCCAAGCGGTGCACACTGTTATAAATTTCTGAGCAAACTTCAATGAAAAAAAACCAACTTTGCCCAGCTAAACTTGCTATTGAAACCTTCTTCCTGCTATATGGGCTATTAAAAAAAAGGTTTCCCTTTCCATCCTCCCCATCTCCTACTCCTCCCAGCACAATGACCTACCTACACCTTGGTGACTGGATATATCCAAGTTGCACTTGTACCATTTTGGGGACTTTGTACTCTTTTTTCCTGCCCCCCCCACCCCCCAAGCTTCTGATTTCTTATGAATGCTGGGCACAAATACAGAAATACTTAGAAATCTTTGCAAGCAGGGAAGACAAGTGGCCATATAGGGATGACCTGGGTCTGGCCAGACTGAGACATGCTGGGTCTGCACATCAGCAACTCCTTCAGTCTCAGCTCTGTTCGTAGGCGGTTCACAAGGGAGACCTTAGAGGTGGGATGTGAAGGAGGCAAGAGAGATGCAGATAAATGTCTGCAAATATTTGCAGATAGATTTTCCATCAGGCAACCCTGCAGAAACCACTGAGATGTGGATAAAGCAGTGACCAGGGGCCTGAGAGGCTGGTATGGTGGGCAAAGACACAAGATAAAGGACCTCAGTAGCATAGAGATGATATCTACACCTCCAGGGGTGGAGTAGATGGAGGTGGAGAGAGAAAGATAAGCATGTGAGAGCGTATTGAGACCCCACAGAGATGGAGGGGAGGAAGAGAAGTGATGCAGAGGAAAGGGTCATGATAGACAAGGACAACACTTCATAGAATAGAATCACAGAATAATAGAATCACAGAATAGTTTGTGTTGGAGGGACCTTCCCAGCTCCCACAGTGCCCCCCCTGCCATGAGCAGGGACATCTTCACCAGCTCAGGTTGCTCAGAGCCCCGTCCAGCCTGGCCTGGGATGTCTCCAGGGATGGTTCATCCACCACCTCTCTGGACAACCTGGGACAGGCTCTCACCACCCTCAGGGCAACAATTTCTCCCTCCTGTCTGGCCTTCTTATCAGCCGTTGTGGCTTCCTGCCTTCAGAGAGTTTCCAGAGAAGCACATCATGGATAAACATCTTCTCTCTTCATCCCTTAAGTGTTTCTAACATGGGCACAGGAGACACCAACTGGTTTTGTGCCCTTGGGTGCACCCCACCCTGTGCCTCCCAGTGGTCTGTGACAGAGATGCTGAGGTTAGTCTGGTTGGAAGGTGATGGGGAATACCTGTGTGTGAAAGCAATGGGAGGGTGGCAAGGAGGTGCCAGTTCACGCCCTCATCCTGCAGTCCCTCTGGGAGACAGGCTGGAGTCACGCCTAGCCCCAGAGCAGGGACATGCAGAATATTGCCAAAGGTTCACAAAAGCCAAAATAAGCAAGATTTTGAGGCAGAAGATACCTGCAACAAACCCCTTTCCAAAAAAAAACCCAGTTTGTCATTACCAATGAAGAGGAATCCAAGAGAGATGGGAAGGACCAGACATTTGAAGGCCTTGATCTTCCTCATTGCACATAGATGATGCTGAGCAGACATATGGATAGCAGAAGGAGAGTGGGTCAAATTTAGGAGCAAAGGACTGAAATTCATCTGGATTTTAAAAAGTATCACTTTCTCTTCCAGAAAGGTCTCATGTTGAGTCTTGTAGCATTGATCTCTTACACCAGAAGCAGAAAGGGGCACAACCCTCATGATTGCCACCTCCAGCAGAGAGGTGACGCAGCCAAGTGTGCCAGGTCTGGAAAGACATGGACCTGCTGGACGGGGACCAGAGGAGCCCCAGAAATGATGTGAGTCTGGAACAGCTCTGCTGGGGACAGGCTGAGAGAGTTGGGGTGTTCAGCTGGAGAAGAGAAACTCCAGGGAGACCTTAGTGCGGCCTTTCCGGACTTAAAAGGGGCTGAGAAGAAAAATGGGGACAGACTTTTGAGCAGGGCCTGTTGTGATAGGACAAGGGGTGATGTTTCTAAACTAAAAGCGGGAGATTCAGGCCAGACATGAGGAAGAAATTGTTTGTGCTGGGGGTGGTGAGAGCCTGTCCCAGGTTGTCCAGAGAGGTGGTGGATGAACCATCCCTGGAGACATCCCAGGCCAGGCTGGACGGGGCTCTGAGCAACCTGAGCTGGTGAAGATGTCCCTGCTCATGGCAGGGGTGGCACTGGGGGAGCTGGGAAGGTCCCTTCAACACAAACCATTCTGTGATTCTGTGATTCTATGATTCTGTGATTCTATGAGCTGGTGCTTATCCTGGAGTGAAGATGTTCAGGCACACAAGGCAGCACATGGCTCTCGGACCCTGCCGATAATGACAGACAAGCCTAGAGGAAATTACAGCTTTGCTGTTTCCAGGAAACTGGACAAAAGCTGTGATTAACAGCCTGGCCTGCCAGTATAGTTCTCTGAAATCCCAGCTGCAAAGTCTTCTGGGTTCCTCATGCCTCAAGGCAGCAATTTCAAACGATGTTCTGGGAACAGAGGATGCAGGAGTGAGGGATATCTAAAAACAGCCAGGAGTCTATGGCAGCTCAAGCAAGGTGTCAGCTGCAGTGAGCATACTGCAAAGCAATAACACCTCCAAATAATGTAATGCCTGCTTTTCTGTGTGGTCTCCACCATCCCACTCCCACCCCCCTGGACATGCCCCTAGGGCACTGGCCTCACACACACATTTTCCTGAGGCTGGAAGTCATTGAATGTGCAGGCTGTGCACAGAACAGAGAAATGATGCAGTGACTGATAAGGCCCATGATACTTTTTAAGCCACAAGCATCTTTCGTCACTGCTCCCCCACCACACAGATGTCAGGATGCAGCTTGTACATTAAATCTCCTAAATGTAAACTCCCACATACCTTCATGTGAGCTGAGTTCCTCAGCTCCCATTGCAGCCTAGATTTGGTTCTACAAACACAGCTGTGTAGTGTTATTTAAGATACTAGGGTCCTAAATGTTTAAAATATGTTCAAGCATACTCCATCTAGCAAGAGCACCCCATGGGAGTTTGTAGCGAGGAAGACATCAGTCTCTTTTCCCAAGTAACAAGCAACAAGAGGGAACAGCCTCCAGTTGCACCAGGGGAGGTTGAGGTTGGTTCTGGGGAACAATTTCTTCCCCAAAGGGCTGTGGGGCATTGGAACAGGCTGCCCAGGGCAGTGCTGGAGTCACCAGACAGACCTGGAGATGAGGTTCTTAGAGGTTTAGAGGTGGACTTTGGAGTGCTAGCTAACAGTTGGACTTGATGGTCTTCAAGGTCTTCTCCAACCAAAATGATTCTATGATTCTACAACTTTATGACGTGCCACTGCTTCAGGGTCACGAAGAGAAGGCACGGAAGAGGTTGTGATGGACCAGTTCAGGTAGCACCAGGATGATTTCTGCCTAGGAAGCCCCCCTGGGAGAGGACAATGAGAGGAGGATGCACAATTAAACCCTTCCAAAGATAACAGCCCTGCTGTAATTGTTAAGGTTTAGTTTGGCACATACTGACCAAATGGCCAAGTCTTAAAGGACACAATTCTGTAAAATATGGCAAATCCTGGACGCCCTCAGATCCCATTGTGTTGGGGATGCCCAAAAGTAGCACGAGTTGCAGCTGATCCAAGCCCTGAAGGTGATGAAGGCTTTCAAACACACCTCTCATCTCTTCTGGTCCATGCACAGCTTCAGCTTCAATTTAAAGGCATCTTTTGAGCCAGAGGACCCTGCCCGTAGCTTGGGTATAGTTAAATAATAGAAAAGGAGGGAGAAATTAGGCAGCAAATGTATATATAAATAATAAATAGGGAAGGAGAAAGAATTGAACAAAAGTGAAGGCAAGAGTGAAATGAGCAGGTGAAACATGAAGCAGAAAGTGACTCAAGACACCATGGACAGCCGTGGAGAAGAAGGCCTGAGGTTCTCATTCTTCTGCTGGGGCTCTACCATGAACTGGAGAGTCGCTGGCTCGATTTGGGGTCAGGAGTGGCAAATACTGTGCATGTTAACCCATGGGGATTCCTTGCACAAGACAGAGCAACTTGGGGAATAAGAGCTGGGAAAGCTGCATCTGGCTTTTAAATCCAATATCTCTCCACAGCTGCAGGATGAGTGTGAAGTTTTTGTTTGTACAAATGGTTTTAACTCTGTCCATTAGTGTCCATTGGTGGCCAGCAAAGCGTGCTCATCCCTGGAAGGCGGAGCTCTCTGTCTTGCACAGCAGGGCAGAAATTTAAATCTTTAGAGTCTGAGCATTCCTGAGTCACCTGGGAGCAGCCACTGTACCTCAGCTGGGCTGAAGCATCACCAGCCCAGTGATTCTATAATTCTATTATATGATTCTTGAAGTCAGCGTTTCTGGAATGGATGGAACACCATAGAATCACAGATGGTTTGGATTGGAAGGGACCTTCAAAGCTCCCCCAGTGCCACCCCTGCCATGAGCAGGGACATCTTCAGCAGCTCAGGTTGCTCAGAGCCCCGTCCAGCCTGGCCTGGGATGTCTCCAGGGATGGTTCACCCATCACATCTCTGTGAAACAATTTCTTCCTCATGTCCAGCCTGAATCTCTCATCCTTTAGTTTAAAACCATTATCCTTTGTCCTATTGCTACAGACTATCAAAAAAATCTGTCCTCACTTCGTTTTTTTTTTATTAGCTGCATGAATGACAGCCCATCACCAAGGTATTGCATTGCTTACAATTCCACACTGTTTTGTGATGTTCCCCTGATCAGCACAGACAGTAATTGCTGCTCTCCCCCTTTGCTTTTCATTCGATCACACTCCAGCCAAGACTGGCGAGGTCAGCGGGAAGAGGAATGATGAATGCATGGTGCATGTCTCCCGGCTGTCATAACAAGGATAGATGGTGCAAGTGCCATTTATCTAATGCGGCTGTATAAATCAAGCCAAGGAGAAATGAGAACCTTCAGGGAAATCCCAGGCGTAGAGAAGAGGAGATTGGGAAGGAGTACGATATGACTCCGATGTGTCACGGAGCCCTTTGCTCAGTAGAGATGGGTGGGAAGGAGCAGCAGAGGTGCCAGGGGATCATAGAATCATATTGGTTGGAAGAGACCCTCAAGATCAGTGAGTCCAACCATAAATATAAAGGAGAGCAAGCAGGTGATTTGCACAAGACCTCAGAGGAGCATGAACTATGTTGTGTGTCTGTGTTCAAGTGCCTGCACATGCCAAAACACCCTCCTTGTCCCACCAGACCCCAGTTATTAGTCTTCAGAATGACTCCAACTTTGGAGAAAGGCACTGAATGAGTCTTTGCTGGGTGAAGCTCATACCCAAAGAGCTTTCATTCTGCCATGAAATTATTTCCTCTCCTCTGTTGCTATTTCTTGTTATTTTATTTGTTTCTTGCCCAGAGGCACAAAAGCCAAATGAAAGTGCCAGTGGGCTGGGTCCAGCCCCTGAGAAAGGGCAGATTTGTAAGAGATAGTAAAAATGTGTGTGTGTTTCTTATGAAGGGGGGAATAGCCCTGTTCATCACACAACACAGCCAGAAGTCCAATGGCATTTCTTTTCCCCCCTTCCCCAAAATTCAGCCACTGCCAGCCCTCACCCTGCGTGTGGGGAATCACTGAAACCTCAGTGCTGTGGTTTTTGGATGTGGGTGCATGAAAAGTCTTACACAGAATCACAGAATCATAGAGTCATTTTGGTTGGAAAAGCCCCTCAAGATCATGGAGTCCAACCATTCCCCCAGCCCCAGCACTGCCCCATGTCCTGAGAACCTCATGTCTGTCTGTCCAACCCTCCAGGGATGGTGACTCCAGCACTGGCCTGGGCAGCCTGTTCCAATGCCCCACAGCCCTTTGGGGAAGAAATTGTTCCCAGATCCAACCTCAACCTCCCCTGGTGCCACTTGGGGTTGTTTCCTCTCATCTTGTCATGAACATGAGTGGGTATGGACCACCTTGGCTCAAGAGTGAATCCTCTTGAATGGGGCAAGCAGCCAGGATATGGGACCTGCAAGAAGCCTCTGCCCTTGATGGCTGGTAGCCGGGCCCTGCCAGGGTGCCCAAGGGCATCTCAAACTGCTCTGGACACCTCTGGTAGGCAAGTGTACCAGTATCACTTATGCAGGGGAATCTGAGGCCCTGAGGGATAAAAGCAGTAGTTACAACCCAAAAAGCAGCATTGGACACTCCTCCACAGCCCTCCACCTCTCAGCCCACAGATAAATGATCTTTCTGCAGCTCATTTTCACTGCAGCCCACTGTGTTGCTCAGGAACAGTTGTCTGAACTGAATTGTAGAGCAAGCTGTTTAATTTACAGTAAACCCCTGTGCAACTGTACTTACTCACTGCTGAAGGCTGTGTCTGTTAGCAAATAAGAGGCAGGTGAGGAGCACAACCTCCGCTTGTCTGCAGAGATGAACATAGAATCATAGAATCACAGGATGGTTTGGGTTGAAGGGACCTCCCCAGCTCCCCCAGTGCCCCCCCTGCCATGAGCAGGGACATCTTCACCAGCTCAGGTTGCTCAGAGCCCCGTCCAGCCTGGCCTGGGATGTCTCCAGGGATGGTTCATCCACCACCTCTCTGGCCAACCTGGGCCAGGCTCTCACCACCCTCAGGGCCAACAATTCCTTCCTCATGTCCAGCCTGAATCTCCCTCCTTTAGTTCAAAACCATCACCCCTTGCCCTATCACAACAGGCCCTGCTCAAAAGTCTGTCCCCAACGCTTTTCCGGTCACAACCACATTTCAGGAATCAGCTAACAACGAAGCAACCTAGGCGATAATGAGCAAAGCCTGGAGCTCATGGCTCAGCCCTGGCTAGTTCCTAGTGCAGAGAGTGCTAGTTTTGAGATACTGTATTTCACTTCTACATTTGCCTTCCAGGGAGGGAAGCTAGGTCAAGGATACCTAATTTCTGAGGAACAAAAAAAGAAGAAGAAGAAGAAGAAGAAAGGAGATGCTTGAGATGCTTTCTGTTAAACCACCGTGTGTCTTGTAGTGTTCTAGGATGCAGCACTGATTCATGCGGGAATCACCTCCTTCCCACAAGTAAGCTACAATCTCCCTCCAAATCAAGCAAAAATAGGTTTATTGGTCAAAACAAAGTGATCAGGTGCAGGTGGGATTGGACAGCATGGCCACAGTATTGCAGAGAGATTCATCTGACCAAATACAGCATAGAGTCATCTCTATCAGAGCCACTATCCATGGGCCAACCAACCATCAAGGAGGGAACATGAACATCTCTAGTTCAGTTTTAGTATCCTCCTGAAGCAGTAGTCTCAAAGAATAGCTCATACCCCAGAGAGCCCTTGTCCCTCTTGACCACAAAAACCCATCTGAGAAGATGACCTGTTGTCCTAATAGAGTTTCCAACACATAGGACACGTGCATGGCCCTCTCTGGGTGATGGTCCTGCACCCCCATCCATCATCTGCCCAAGAATTGAGAGAGGGGAATGTTTCCTGGCACATCTATTCGTGTCCCATCCCTGCAGCCTGGAGAGGAGGAGGGTTGGAGTGTGCACAGAGGGAACGGGTGATTGAAGAGAGTCTGACTCTGCCAACACAGCTTTGGCATCCTTGCCTGAGCTGGTTTCCAACCCTGTACAAAAAAACCCACCCTTATCTTCATGACTTGCATAATCTGTGCTGGTTTGACTGAAAATAGGTTAATTTTCTTCATGAAGTTACAAACCTTTCTTTTTCATAGCTAGCATGCTCATTATTTGGACTTAGTTTGAGAACAAGCAGATGAAACGCCAGCACAGGGTTAATGTTTTTATTTGCTCTGATCTGAGAGCCAAGGACATTCTGGGTGCCTTTCTTAAAGGTGTGAGGCATTGAGGAAGGGGGGCACGAATAGGGCAGAGCCTGACTGACATCCAGACTGATCAATGAGAATATTCCATCCCATTAGCCTCATGTTCCAGACATAAGAGTGGGACCTTCCAGTTGGCTCTTCCACTATCTCTCTGGCTTCTGAAGCACTTTCTCTTGTGCGCGTTGTTTTTGATTCTTGCTTGCTTGCTTTGCTGTCGAAGCCGGGGGAGTCTTTGGTGCAGGACCTTTAGTCTGGCTTTTGCCATTTTGCAGAGGCCTCTGAGCCTTTCTGCCCTTTTCTTCTCTTTTCTCTCTCTGGGATCAGCTGTTCAGAACAGATGTGGTTTGCCGGGACTGGCTGCTCAGTTATGGACAGAGTTCGTGAGGAATTGTCTTGAGTATCTTTTATGTCTATTTTATATAAATATATGTATTTATTAGTAGCGTATTAGTATATTCTTATTTTATTAAATTGTGTTTATCTCAATGCAAGTTTCTCCCTTCCCTTTCGATTCTCTCCCCTGTTGTGGTGGTGAGAGGGGATGAGTGAGCAGCTATTGTGGTTGTATTGCACCTCGGGTTAAACCACGACATTATCTTTTTTATCTATACTAAAATGGGGATACAAAAACCCTCAGGAAAGAGTCATCCTCTTTTTTTTTTTTTGCTTAGAGTCTCCTCATTTACCATGGGGAAGGCAGGGAAGAATTCCCAGCAAGCTGTTAAGTGTCTGGTGCCTGTCAGCTAGCAAAGCCATCAGGATAAAATTCTCATCTGGTGAATCCCCAGAGATAAGAAAGGAAGGAGAAGGACGTTTTTTACAATGTGGAAGAAATTGCTGGCCCTGAGGGTGGTGAGAGCCTGGCCCAGGTTGGCCAGAGAGGTGGTGGATGAACCATCCCTGGAGACATCCCAGGCCAGGCTGGACGGGGCTCTGAGCAACCTGAGCTGGTGAAGATGTCCCTGCTCATGGCAGGGGGGGCACTGGGGGAGCTGGGAAGGACCCTTACAACCCAAACTATTCTGTGATTCTAAGTGATTCTATGATTCTGCAACAATTTGGGGCTACTGGAGACAAGGGATGCTACTCTTCCGGATGCTTTCTCTGTGATCCAATCCTCTGTGCTTAATTCCCCTCAGACTTTTTCAGACACAGAAATAATAGACGAAGCCAAAATTCTGAAGCCAGGGAATAAATCATGACATGGGTGACACTTGTAATTGAGAGTTTCCTAATTGCTGTGTTTGATTAAAGTGAGCTGCTGGGTTTGTGCATAAAAGGTAGCACTCCAGAAACCCTGGGAAGGAGTAAAAGAGGATAAGAAGATCATGGGGACAGAAAAATGCAAGATCAAGGAGAAGAAAGATGCAGGATAAATCTTGTTCGAGCACCAGAGATAAGGGAGACAGAAAAAGAATGAGTGGTTTGACTTGTGAATACATCCGTGTTTATTTCTGCCCTTTGAGGACAGAAATACGGGGATTTGCACGGAGTGAAACGTGGCAGCTATTTAACACCACAAAGTACCAAAGATAAATGCAGCGTATGAAGAAGAACTAAAATCAACTGGGAAATTGCTTTTTTGTTGAAACAAACCCCCAGGGAAATAGGAAAACTCTTAATTAGAACTTAAATGGCTACAGTACCAAGAGGTTTATCCTCCAAAAAGCCCAGGGTGCTGTCGGTCAGTCCCATGTGTGTCTCCCAGTCCTGCAGCTCCAGCCTGAAGGACTCCATCCAAGGCCAAGGTGACGTCCATCTGTCATCACAGGTGGCATCAGGCCTGAACAGGACCCTTGTTGGATGGTGTCAGAGACTGAAAAGGATAATGGCTCAAACATTGTGGCAAAACCAGTTCATACAACCACAGGAGATGAGACATTCCAAGGAGCAGGAGATGGGACATTCAGTATAAGGTGAATTACAATTTACATATCAACGGCAAGCTAATGAGCCACAGACAAAAACCGCTGGCTGATACAGGAGGTGGGGGGTGTGTTGGAGAGCATGTGCCTCCATCTTCTGATAGGCCCAGCACGGCACTAACGGAAAAGTTGAGACCCTTCGAGATGGCCAGAGACTTGTCTCTCTTTTGCAATCACCCTCCCAGTTCTATCTTTCACCATAACACCTCCACAAAAGACCAAAAATCAGGCAAGTGGGCAACCCAGAGGGCTATAAAGGCCCACATTGTGCAAGCACTGGTGGCACCCACCCACCATCCTGAGGACCACTCTGCCCACCAGTCTCACCACATGAAATGAAAGACACCAGAGGATGCCACACATCGCTGGATCTGAGACTGCAAACTCCATCACACATAAGGCAGAGCCATAGGGATGGCAAATTCTTTCTCTCTGTATCTTATTTCTTTCCTATACTTCTATTATTTTGTTTTCCTTTTTATAAGTAACGTAAGATTTACAGCCCCACATATGCCACAACTTTGTTATGTCTACCTATTGTACCTACAATAACGTAAATCCTTCTGTCACCAAATCATTTGCTAATTGGGCCAAGCTGCAAAATAAAAGCCTTTTGTTTATGGACCTTAAGTATTGTCTGTACTGTTTTCCAACCAAGGGAACCCACGAACCTGAGTCACTTCTCCCTCTCACTCATACTTCTGGGTGGGACATGACAGATGGGAGCTGATTCTTCTACCCTAAGGTATCTCCCAGAGACATGACTAACATCTGAGAGGGGTTCATGGGGAAGTCCAAGACAGTGGTCCCCAGGGCAGTGATGAGTGTAGAAAAGAAAAGAAGAACAGGAGGAATGGGAAAATATTCCCTTTTTTGGAGGGTGTAGAAGAAATCTATGTCTTTCCTGGGATGTTATTCACTCACATCAAAGCATGGTAGACTTCAATATCAGTTGTCTGGTGGGCAAAGCAAGGTGCTATAGTCACCAGAGTTGTTGAAGAGCCCTTCTCCCAACCCAAGAGACGAAGGGATGGAGTTACAGCTGTTTTCCACCACCCTTTGGTGTAGATTTTGGGCTTGGCCATCTCCTGAGCTCCCCCCAGCTCTACATGCATGGGGTGCTGTGGTCATGGGGATGTCCTTCGCATTGCGTTGGGTCACCTGGGAGAAGGTACAGCTCTTTTTCCTGCTGGTTTTGAATGGCGTTTGTCTCAACTGTTATGAAATGAAAACTTTTTGTGTCCAGCTTTAAGAAGAGGGAGATTGCCACAAGATACATGCACTCGTCTGAGACTTTTCTTCCTTCTTTTTCATTATTTTCTTTATTTCCAAGTGAATCATGCAAAACAGGAGCCTGGTTGTGGTGCTCATGGTTAGATGGTCGTGAATAGGAATGGCGATGATGCTAAAGGTTTGAAGTGCAACATAGTCTAGCTAAATACTCAATCCTGTACAGATTTTTCCAACTCAGATGACCTTTTTGTCTTTTTATGAGATCCTTAAAACAAACCCTATTACTCCAAAGTGGAAGCGAGAGTCTTTGGGACACTGTAAGAATAAAAATACTTTCTCTGTTTCCCCAGCTGGCATTCCCACCTGCTTTATTATCTTCCTGGTTTCTCCCTGTCACATCTCCAACCAACTCTGAGCAAACCTGTTCTCTGAATGCAAATAATATGTCTGGTATAGATTAGTGGAAACAGAGAAGAAGGAGAAATCGTGGTACAGAAGAGGTTTGTAGGGGGTTTTGTGTCCGGGCACTGGCCCATGCTGGGGCCAACATGTCAACTATTATATGGGCAATTTCCAGAAATAAATGCAGTTTCAGCTGGAAGCAAAATCTTCCAGAGCCCTCTGCGGTGGCTGCTTTGCACTGAATTATACTGGGGCTTTTGCCATATTGTGAATGTACCACGAAGGGCTTAGCTTGAATGTAAATTTTCACCCTTAGAAATCTTTGTATTGAGCAAAACCAGACTGAAGACTGTAAAATCAGGTGCAGTTTGTAAATAGCTCTTTTTTTTTTTCCTTCAGAAACCTTCAGATGGATGGTATGGTTATCATGACAAATAGCATAACCTCCCCAAAATCACCCTGCTCCAGCAGCACAGACAGTTGCTCGTAAAACTTCCAGTCCCATTATTTCCTTCTATCACCATCAACAAAACTCAGGTTCCGTAATTTCTAATGGTTCCCTTTGTAAGCAGAGAATTGGATTTGACCTGCTTCGTTAGTACAACTGCCAATCGCTTCTCACTGATGGTTTTCTCCTCCAGGTCGGTTGTGTCTGATTCCCTTTAAGCTTTGACAAATGCGAGGGCTTCTGGCACAGATGAATGGCGCATCACACTTTCAGACAGCTTGGGAGCATCTTAATTGCCTTCCTCTTGTCATACATCCTCAGCCTTCCTTTCTGTGACAGCAATGTCCCAGTAATTTCAGAACTGTCACTATGGCTCCCTGGATGAAACTGGTTCTGGAGAACCACAACCCATTTATCTCCATGATCTTGCAGCATTAAGCCCTGCTGGGAAAACTCCGCGGTGCAATTACAGAAGCAACGTTCGCTTGGACTTTCAATATTTAAAGAGGCTGATAAGACAGATGGGGACAGACTTTTGAGCAGGGCCTGTTGCCATAGGACAAGGGGTGATGGTTTTAAACTAAAGGAGGGGAGACTTAGGTTAGATAGAAGGAAGAAATTGTTGACTGAGGGTGGTGAGAGCCTGGCCCAGGCACCCAGAGAGGTGGTGGATGAACCATCCCTGGAGACATCCCAGGCCAGGCTGGACGGGGCTCTGAGCAACCTGAGCTGGTGAAAATGTCCCTGCTCAGGGCAGGGGTGGGACTATATGAGATTTGAATGTCCCTTCAACCCAAATTATCTGTGATTCCACGATTCTCACAAGCCAGCTCCTGGAGTGCAGGACCTATACCATCCTGTGGCATCCATCAGGCTTTATTTACCCTTTCCAGGCATTCTCAGGATCTCTGAGTGATCTCTCCAGGTCTGACACAGTGAGGAGGTGACAGCAGAACTGGCACTTTGTGTCTTCTCCACTTACAGACCATGGCTGGATCACTGGGTCCGGTTTCAATGTCCCACTTCAAGGACAACCCAAAGAGCGTTCGTTTGACAGTAACAAGTATAATCAGAGGCCAGGAAAACATGAGCTATTGGGACGCAATTGGTGTCATTTAATCTGGAGGAAGGACAGCTGTGAGGAGACACAATAGCCGTCTTCAATTATGTAAAAGGTCATTGCAAAGAGGGGGAGAATAAACAGCTCTTCCAGGGACAGGACAAGCAGTCATGGACTGAAATTACAGCAAGACAGAATGACACTGAGATAGTCTTTATACCTAGAGGAGAGAGTAGAGTAGAGTAGAGTAGAGTAGAGTAGAGTAGAGTAGAGTAGAGTAGTGTAGAATAGAATAGAATAGAATAGAATAGAATAGAATAGAATAGAATAGAATAGAATAGAATAGAATAGAATAGAATAGAATAGAATAGAATAGAATAGAATAGAATAGATTATTCTAAATTACAGCAAGAGAGAACCATGCCAAGATAATCTTGCTGGCTAGAAGGAGAGTCTGGAGACTTCAGCAGAGACCAGACATGGAACTAACGGAGAGGGGACAGAGGAGCCCCAGAAATGATCTGAGGCTGGAACAGCTCTGCTGGGAGGACAGGCTGAGAGAGTTGGGGTGTTCAGCTGGAGAACAGAAGCTCCGGGGAGACCTTAGTGCACCCTTTACAGACTTAAAAGTGGCCCATAAGAAAGATGGGGACAGAATTTTGAGCAGGGCCTGTTGCCATAGGACAAGGGGTGATGGTTTTAAACTGAAGGAGGGAGATTCAGGCCGGACATGAGGAGAAAATTGTTTGTGCTGAGGGTGGTGAGAGCCTGTCCCAGGTTGGCCAGAGAGGTGGTGGCTGAACCATCCCTGGAGACATCCCAGGCCAGGCTGGACGGGGCTCTGAGCAACCTGAGCTGGTGAAGATGTCCCTGCTCATGGCAGGGGGGGCACTGGGGGAGCTGGGAAGGTCCCTGACAACCCAAACTGTTGTATGATTCTACAATTCTATGATTTTAGGGTGACCCAGCTTTGGGATGTGCTAAGAGGAGAAAGTTATGCAGAAGCTGGAAGGTACTATTATCTGTAGCTGCACTCCCTGGAAAGTCATTTTAACATGATGGATCTGTTCCTTTGTCCAGGTTCTAAAAGTGCAGAGAAATAAATGGGAGACACTGCAGGGAAGCGGTCGACAACTGATTCAGGAGCTGGAAAAGCACACGCTACTGCAAGAAATGAAGTTCTGGCCGTGGAGATTATCACAGCAAAGGTTAAGAGGCTGTTAAATCGCTCTCTGTGCTTGCCAGCGAGGACAGAGAATGGCTGATATGAAAGGAGGTTTCCCTCTAGTCAGCTAATGGCCAGCAGATAATGAGGGCCAAGCACTGCACCTTCAAACTGCAAAAGCAGCACGTCTTCATCATTGAGAGTAATTAGCCACTAGAACAGATTACAGAAGGACGTGGAGATTTTTTTGTTGATTTGAAGAATTATACATTGCTCTCAGAAATGCCACAGTCACTCTCCTTGATCATAAGGGTTCCTTGTGTTCTTAAAGAATCACCCAGACCATGAGCACCTCGAGGTGGAAGGAGGGATTCTCCCATGCTAAACCCATTTAGATGCTCTCCAGCCCCAGGGGAAGGCAGCATGGCATGGTGATGCCCATGCTGCCGAATCCTCTGCTCCCCGAAACCCAGAAGGTTCATCTACTTTACCTCCCAGCAGCAATCTCTGATCCATGCCACCCTACTCTGTGTCCACGCATTGTTTGGAGGAGACCTGTCTGGCACAGGCTGGAGGAGAGCTAGCAATTAAACAGCTCAGATAATTGCAGGTTGCGTTCCTGAGAAGTCTGTAAGAACTCACTAACACCAAAGGAATCGAATATTTCAACGTTATCTCATTTACAGACCTACATGTGTCCTCCCTGCTGCCTTGAGGATCCTTTTCAAGCACATTTTTGCTAAGTAAAAATGTTTCAAGTGATGGAAATTCCCCATAGAGGAGGACAAATCGTAGAATCGTTTTGGTTGGAAAAGACCATCAAGATCATCGAGTCCAACGATAACCCACCCCCAGCACTGCCCCATGTCCTGAGAACCTCATGTCCGTCTGTCCAGCCCTCCAGGGATGGTGACTCCAGCACTGCCCTGGGCAGCCTGTTCCAATGCCCCACAGCCCTTTGGGGAAGAAATTGTTCCCTAGATCCAACCTCAACCTCCCCTGGCGCAACTTGAGGCAGCCTTGCTCTGACACGGTGGATTAAAGAGCCACACAGCAAAGTCCTGGTGTGAGTTAGATGGAGAGGGGCCATCTGTCCAACTGGGCTCTTTTGCCAGCATTAATTACACCACTTACCTTTTTTACAGCTGACATCTCAGTTTTGAGTCATTCCAGCCACTCTTTTTCTCCATGTCCAAAGCCAAACTGGATGGCCCACAAAAGGCAGAGCACAACTTTGCTTACAACTTCTTAACCAGGTTTTGACTGTGTCCATCATCAATTAAAACAGAGCTGAAACCCGCCAAAAAAGTCATTAGCAGTTTAGCAGAGGGTCAGAAAACAGGTCATTGAGTTGCTTTATCACGGCTCTGAAATTCTCCTAAGAATAGAGCACTTTAGATTAATTAGGGGAAAAATGGATTGGAAAGTTGCAATTAAGTTGATGTCATAATTTTGAAAAAATCAGGTGCTCTGCTACAGCTGTAGTTTTCCTCTCCCAAATTTAATTGGTGTTTCAGTCCCAGTTGGCTGTATTGATAAAACGCTGGCCATAAGAAAAGTATAATTAGCATTGGTTTAACAGGTATAAACTTTTTAAAGAAAAAATGATTAAGAACTAGACAAACTGTAACACTTTCTTACCTTCTAAAAGCTTTGGGTAATTGTAGCAGCTCTATGCAAGAGTGAGGTGAGATAAACAGGGGAGAAGAGAATGACGCTTAATTGCACAGACACTGGGATAGTTGGGCAGTGACCTTTCGGTTACGTTGGTTGACACCAAGGACCTCATTAGCTGGGTTGTCATTTAACCGTGACCTGACCAGTGCATGAACATTTTGCAGCCCTGTAAGACACAGAGGTGAATGCAGTTAGGAGGAAGGCAGGGAGACCAATATTGCTGGAAACAGACATTTCTGCGAGACAGGAAATCATGATTTCTCATGGCAAATAGGAAGGAAGCATGGCCTGTTTAGAGATGATTCTATTCTATTCTATTAACAACCCCATATGAGAGGCTTTTTCCAGCCTGGATAATATATGGCTTCCCATCACTGCATTTACCTGGCTCTGCAGAAAAAGCACCTTACCAACACATACAGGTTGAAGTGTCTGATCAACCAAGTCTGTGGCAGCAAAATCCACCACTTCAGAGGAAAACAGAAATATCTCTCTGTGCCTCTGCCTTGACCAGTATTTGTGGTATGCACCAGCATCAGGACAATTCTGTAAGGTCCTGAACAGGTCCCTGCTACCCTGGTGCTCAAAATCAGAGAATCAGAGAATAGTTTGTGTTGAAGGACATTCCAGCTCCCTCAGTGTCCCCCCTGCCATGAGCAGGGACATCTTCACCAGCTCAGGTTGCTCAGAGCCCCGTCCAGCCTGGCCTGGGATGTCTCCAGGGATGGTTCATCCACCACCTCTCTGGCCAACCTGGGACAGGCTCTCACCACCCTCAGGGCCAACAGTTTCTTCCTCATGTCTGGCCTGAATTTCCCTCCTTTAGTTTAAAACCATCACCCCTTGTCCTATGGCAACAGGCCCTGCTCAAAAGTCTGTCCCCATCTTTCTTATGGACCACTTTTAAGTCTGTAAAGGGCACACTAAGGTCTCCCCGGAGCTTCTGTTCTCCAGCTGAACACCCCAACTCTCTCAGCCTGTCCTCCCAGCAGAGCTGTTCCAGCCTCAGATCATTTCTGGGGCCCCTCTGGCCCCTCTCCAGCAGGTCCAATGCAGCAGTGCTGGGCACAGGGCAATCAGAGGCACTGAGGAGCCTGTGCTGGGGAAAAGGGAGGAGAAAATGGGTTTCTGGCCTTCTATCAATGTTTCTGCTGCATTACAGCTGATAATCTTTCACTGTGTTTAAATTAAAGGAGTGAACCTGGAAGTGTGGACCCTGATAACAGCAGGCTTGCAGAGAACAATTCCCTTTGCTTGTCCTGAGCCTTCCCCAGCGGCTTTTGCTGGAATGCCCCATCTGAGCAATGACACCTCTTCTTTTTGGGTGTTTATACCCTTCAAATCACTTTGCAGAGGCATCACTTTCTCCTTTGCCATCATTCACTTGAGCTTTACATATTTAACTCTTCTATTCTTCCACCAATAAATCACTCCCTTAATAATTTTCAGTGTTGTCCTCAAAAATCTCTTCATCGTGATGACACATGTCAGGTATCCAGTTAATTAATGGATGGCAGCTTTCTTGCAGTGCTGAGCTGCACTTATGGAAAACAATTTGAAAAGTGTACAGGAAAGAGAAGATCAGATTTAACTGTTGGATGAGACAGCCACATCTGTTTGAGAGGAAAAGCTGAGGAGCAAGTGGAGGAGAAGAAGCCTGGATTCATCTTGTTAGCAACATGACCAAAGGGTCCATGGGCTCATGTTGGTACATGTCTGGATACGGGTTCTCTGGAACCCCCTCCCATAAATTGCAAGTCAGACCTGTGGTGCAGAGTTAACAGAGAGACCTTTTTTGGTGACAGCAACTGTGGCAGCACTCAGTGGTTTTTATGGCACGGAGCAGTCTAGGGAACCTCATTTTGGTGGAAAATATGGGTACAGTTTGGGTCCAATGTGTAGACACATCAATGGAGGTGTCTAGGAAGAAATGCTTGTACATGTGCTTGATGTCTAACCTGTTATACTCAATGCAGATATAGTCATTGCTGTTGGTGGAGTCTGGAGAGCAATTCTGCTCACTGTAAAGTGAGCACATACCTACCAATAACGCTGTCCTCCACTGGACTCAGTTCAACTGTGCTTGGTGTCTTGCTTTGCCTCCAGGTCTCTTTCACACCAGAGGCATCTCCAACACATTTCTAGGCACCCACATATGCCATTAAACCACAAAATAGAATTGCAGAATGGTTTGGGTTGGAAGGGACCTTCTAGTCCAAACCCTGCCATGAGCAGGGACATCTTCACCAGCTCAGGTTGCTCAGAGCCCCGTCCAGCCTGGCCTGGGATGTCTCCAGGGATGGTTCATCCACCACCTCTCTGGCCAACCTGGGCCAGTATTTTACCAACCTCACTGTAAAAAAATTTCTTCCTCATGTCTAGAATCCCTGTTTCAGTCCGGCTGCCTGTACACAAGCATCTGAAACCATGGAAGACCCCTGGGGTGTCTCAGCCATCCATCTGCACAGCGGTGGCAGAGAGAGAGAGGACAGAGGACCTATGGGGACATGTGCCATGCTAGGTTGGCTGGAGGCCAGGTGTGACAGAAACACAGAATCATTTTGGTTGGAAAAGCCCCTTAAGCTCATCAAGTCCACCCATTCCCCAGTCCTGGCACTGCCCCATGTCCTGAGAACCTCCTGTCCGTCTGTCCAGCCCTCCAGGGATGGTGACTCCAGCACTGCCCTGGGCAGCCTGTTCCAATGCCCCACAGCCCTTTGGCGAAGAAATTGTTCCCACATCCAACCTCAACCTCCCCTGGCGCAACTTGAGGCCGTTTCCTCTCTTCCTATCGTTTGCTGCTTTGGAGAAGAGACCAACACTCTGAGCAGAGGGAGCACAGGGCTGGGACTGGGAGCCTGATCAGATTTCCCCCACAATAACTCATCCTTGGAGTAAGTCTCCTTCTCCCAAGACATACTCACCTCTCCTTCCTTCAGAAAGACACGAGGGAGCTCAAAGCCGGGCTTTGTAATGTAGCCAAGGATTAATTGGGTTTTACATCTCTGTGCAAAGTCTGGAATGGGGTAAGAACAACAGAATGGATGTTGCTAAGAGGAAGATTTATTAACCTTTTGTTTCCTTTTTCATTTCAGCACTCTCAAAGTCACCTATGTGCTTCTGAATTGCTTCCAAAAAAAGGAAAACTTGCAGGTGCTGATAACATCTGACATCTCTCTGATTTACTGACAAACTGCTGGGGAAAGAAAGCAGAGATAAAGGAAAACAATCCATCCAGGTGGCTAGGGCCCCTGGAGACTACAGAGCTTCATACCCTTTGGTGTAAATCATCCAGGCAGCCTTGTCTGCATCAGGACCTTAGGTGCACGTCTCTGTTATAAGTCCCCTGAGTGAAAGGAAATTCCCTGCTTGAGCTTCTGAGCAACTTCACCATGGTCTGACTCAGTCCTGCCTTCCCTCTTGCAAGCTCACCTGGAGCGCTGCGTGCAGTTCTGGGAGCCACAGTACAAAAAGGATATAAAGCTACTGGTCCAGACATAAGGAGAAATTGTTGTCCCTGAGGGTGGTGAGAGCCTGGCCCGGGTTGGCCAGAGAGGTGGTGGATGAACCATCCCTGGAGACATCCCAGGCCAGGCTGGACGGGGCTCTGAGCAACCTGAGCTGGTGAAGATGTCCCTGCTCATGGCAGGGGGGCACTGGGGGAGCTGGGAAGGTCCCTTCAACCCAAACTATTTTCTGATTGTGTGATTCATGGTAGGGCAGGGCTGGGCAGATGCTCCAGGCAGCTCCTGGGATGTGCCAGAGCTGTGCGTGGCTTGAGAAGACACTGACAGGGAGAGACAACACCAGAAACAGAGCATTCCCAGCTTCTAGTAGGTTTGTCATTCCAAACCTTTTACCCTTTGACAAGTAGGAGAGGAGGAACATGTTCATACAGACGTTATCCATATGAATAAGACTATTGACCTTGTGCTTGACAATACTGCAGGCAGTAAGTCCATATACGTACTCTGTGGGCTCAAACTAGTACAGATGATAATCTTCAGAAACAGTTTATGGAGCAGTTATGCTTCTTTCTGGTAAAAGGGAAAGAAAACAACAACAACAACAACAACTCATGCAATAATAGCAGCCAGGAGAAAAGCTCCATGGAGAGGTCAAGGACGTGGATTTTTGCTGCAGACTGAAAGCAACCGAAGAGGATGAGCAGGTGGGAGCAAGGCTGCAAGATGCTTGAAATCTACAGATGGCCAAAAAAACCCACTTATAACACACTCTGGATAGAGCTGTGGGAGAGCTTTGGGGATTCATGACTTGCTAGTACTGAACACCGTGCAAGGATTTTTCCTTGAATGTTTAAGATGAAAACAAAGGATATTTAGGAGGTTCCCCTCTGCTTGGCTCTTCTTGGTCACCCCTTCTTTGCAGCTCATCCCTAGTGGCAGCAAGTTGGACCAATGAAACAAAATGATCCAGGTTAAGAGAAATCCAGCCTCAGTAATCTGATTTTCAGCAGGAAAATAATCCTAAGGGGGGTATGACACCCTCAAAGGTTTACTGGGTCAGCAGCAGGCTGACGAGATAAGGATGCAGGGAATGCTTCTCCATTAATCGGCCCTTGGACAAACTGCTTGTGTGCTCACACTCATGAGGAGGAAGAAGATGGGCTTTGCAGGCAGACAGGGCTATGTCAGCAGCATGCCTGGTCCCCCCATCCATCTTCCCTCCTCTCAGAAAATAAACACCAGAGCAAATATTGGCTCACTGGTCAAATGGAGACTGGGTCTGTCTGGGCACATTGCTCCTGTTTGCATTGTATTTTTTGAAGAGCTACGTCATGATGCCATCAGAGAAAGCAAGAAACAGAGTGGAAACATTTCAGGTAGCTTGGGTCAACACACAAGGGGTCTTGAGAGGAGATAAGCAGTGGAGAAGGCTTTGGGAGACCTTAGTGCAGCCTTTCTGGACTTAAAAGGGGCTGAGAAGAAAGATGGGGACAGACTTTTGAGCAGGGCTTGTTGTGATAGGACAAAGGGTGATGGTTTTAAACTAAAGGAGGGAGATTCAGGTCAGACATGAGGAAGAAATTGTTGCCCTGAGGGTGGTGAGAGCCTGTCCCAGGTTGGCCAGAGAGGTGGTGGATGAACCATCCCTGGAGACATCCCAGGCCAGGCTGGACGGGGCTCTGAGCAACCTGAGCTGGTAAAGATGTCCCTGCTCATGGCAGGGGGGGCACTGGGGAGCTTTAAGGTCTCTTTAACCCAAACTGTTCTATGATTCTATGACCTTAGCTGGTGGGAAGAGGGGAAGATGCCTTCCTGCTCAAGGAAGGAATAATTATTTATCCTGTAGAATTTAAGTGCTGTGGCATGGACATGATTTAATGTAGCCATGCCTAGAGATTCCAAATGCCACTTGCACCTCCAGATTCATGAGCCCACTGTGGACCTGGCTGCTCATGGGAACATCTGCTCTGAGGGGGATGAGGAGGCAGGAGATGTGTCCTCTCCTCCTGGGGGTGACGTCAAGTCTGGTTTTATCTCATTTAGCTGTTTCTTCTCCACTCTTACCTTCTGTTTCTCCCCACTGTAAGACCATCATGGCAGATGGTGGCTCCTTCTTTCACTCCAGATTGAGCATTGGGGCAAAACCCAAAGAAAAAGCTCATTAACAGCTTCTGGGGTGGAAGCTGCCAAGCTGAAGGAAGAGACTGCATGACTCCTTGCAGGAGTGGGTGGACACCCATCCCTGCCAGCGCCTGCTGCTCCAAGGATGCACAGCACCTGCATCCCAGATGAGATGTGCATTTGCACCATGGTCTTAACACTTGGCTCCCAAGAAACCTCCTGATCTCTTCATTTCACAAGTGATTGCCATTTTCCACAAAAATGCTGGTTTTTTTCTAGCATTCCCTGACTCTGGCCCTATTTTGTACTTTTTTCTGGGTACCCTCTGGCCTCTTAACTGGTGGAGAGCTTTCTCAATAGTATCTGCTATTAATTAATATTAATTAAATTAATATAAAATTAAAATAAATAAAAATAAATTAAATTAATATAAAAACCTCCTGATTAGCACCCTGGGATCTTAAAGTGTCCAGGGAAAACTCTTGAGGATTGACAACTGGATCATCCTTGAGCCCCTTTTTTGGACACCATATACCTTACAAATACATCCAAACCAGACATGAACACACCTTATTCCTCTCCCTATGGTGTTTATAACCAGGACAAACCCTCGTTGGCTTCTGGCACTAAAAAGAGCAGCAGGTCCACATGTGCTCTGATGTTTATATTTGAGCCTGACCAATATTTGCAAATGGCTGCGTGACGTCTCATCTGTTTAATCCACAAGCTGTTGCAATCGGTGCTGTGTCTCATGATGGTTTGGAGGCAGGTTTGGCCTCTGTCTGAAGTAGAACTTTGGCTTTTGTAGGGACATCAGGCTTTTCTACACAGAGAAAAGACAAAATGAAGACAAAGCTGGTGATTGGTGATGGGGAACAGCTGAGGGACCTGGGGGGTTCAGCTGGAGAACAGGAGCTGAGGGGAGACCTTCTGATCTCTGAACTGCCTGAAAGGAGCTTGGAGCCAGGGGGGTCGGGCTCTGCTCCCCAGGAACAAGCGCCAGGAGCAGAGGAAACGGCCTCAAGTTGCGCCAGGGGAGGTTGAGGTTGGATGTGGGAACAATTTCTTCCCCAAAGGGCTGTGGGGCATTGGAACAGGCTGCCCAGGGCAGTGCTGGAGTCACCATCCCCGGAGGGTTGGACAGACGGACATGAGGTTCTCAGGACATGGGGCAGTGCCAGGGATGGGGAACGGTTGGACTCGATGTTCTTGAGGGTCTTTTCCAACCAAAATGATTCTATGATTCTATGATTCTATGACTCTATGACCTAAACTGCCTCTGTTCACCACGCAGGGCTGGCAGTTGGGGTATGCGACCCAGGAGAAGCCTGTCGGCTCCTGGAGTGTCTGCTGGGTGGTGGGCTGGATGCTCCAAGGTATGTCAACCAGCACCAGGTACTGGTGTTTAGACAAGGAAGACCCAGGATGAGTCCTACCAACCCTCAGCCCACCTCCACACATTGCACACGGTATAGAACAACCCCATCAGCCCTGTCAAACCTTTTTGGGTGCCCACCCTTGGCTTGCATTCACCTCTTCTCACTGCTTCTGGGAGGCACCAGAGGGTGATGCTGCAGCCTTGGAGTTTTGCAGTGCAAACCCTGCCCTGGGAATGCACAGAAACACAGACTGGTTGGGGTTGAAGGGACCTCTGGAGATCATCCAGTCCAACCCACCTGCTCACGCAGGGTCACAGAGCAGATCACACAGGAGCCAGGTGGTTCAAATGTCTCAGAGAAGGAGACTCCACACCCGCTCTGGGCAGCCTGGGCCAGGCTCTGGCACCTCCCAGCAAACAAGTTGCTGCTCATGTTCACATGGAGCCTCCTGTGTTTCAGTCTGTGCCCGTTGCCCCTCACCCTGGCGCTGGGCACCACTGAACAGAGTCTGGTCCATCCTCTGACACCCACCCTGAGATACTGATTCATTGATCACATCCTTCTCAGCTTCTCTTCTCCAGCTCAACAGCCCCAGCTCTCTCAGTGTCTCCTCATCACAAAGATGCTCCAGACCCCTCAGCATCTTTGTGTCCCTGCACTGGACTCTCTCCAGTGATTCCTTGTCCTTCTTCAACTGGGAAGCCCAGTTTAAGTCAAGTTTAAGTGCAACAACCTCTCCCTCTGCCTTATTAAACACAGGGCTGCTTTGTCGCTGTGCTTTGAAGCAGGTGGCTTAATCCTTATCAACAGAGGAGAATTTCATCAAACAGGCAGCAGTGGTGAAATGGAAATGCGAAGGTACATAATTCATGCCGGAGAGGACACGATTTAATAGGTGTGCTCAGCGGCAGCTGTGTTCGCCACCTTGTTCTCCACGCTGAGGATGATGTCAGGTCATATGGGATTAGCCAAAGACTGCGTTTTTTCTGAAAGCCCTTTGTTGTCCCAAACTCCCTCTGCACATCCGGAGTCCTCCTGTGGTACAGGATGATCTCTGTACCCAGAGCTACTTGCAGAACCTGCTCGGTGTCAGAAAACAAAAGGGCTTATTTACACATAAATGAGAAAGGCAAATCTTCACCATAGATGCCAGCTGGTGGCAAGGAGCAAGGAAGGTGTTATTGGCAATTTCCTTCCCTGCTTCGCAAAGGCAGAGATAACCCTCAACTTGTTCCAGCCTCACCTCACCGGGGCAGGGATACAGCCCTGGGAAATGGCACAAATCTACAGGATCTCTCCAATCTCATCCATCCCTGCAATCTCTTATCTTCTTTTTCCTTTTTTTCTCTTTTTGTTTTCCTTTTCCTCTTTATTCTGGGACTGGGATGTGCACGGGGAATATGGCAAATCCTTGGTGCTGTGGATTCCAGAGACTGGCACGTGTCTCTGAGCGCTGCACAGGGCACAGACTACACAGAAAAGTGCTTAATTCCTGTTTGGCTTTCCCAGTTCCATCTCTTGGGTTCCTAAGTAGCCATTGCCATTCCAAAAAAGCAAATGTCTCCTTGTCCTCGTCATGTAGATGGGACCCGAAGCGCAGCGATGATGCAGGATCACAAGGAATGTGGACGACCCCATGGAAATGTAAATCCCAGGGGGTGTGAATCCCCTCCCAAGCCCTGTACAGGAAAGACACTGATGCTTTTTTGGGCACCTTTCCTACATTCGAGGAGTCAAACTGGTTTGGTTTCGTTTTTTCGCAACGGGAATGTGGAAAGGATGACAAACCCAGTCTGGTATCCCCGCGTCGGCTCCCACTCCAAATACAAAAGTAACCTTGCAGGTTCTTCCCAACCCATCCCAAAGCAGGGGGTGTCTCCTTCCCCTGCTCAAATTCGAGCCAAAAGCAGATTGATGACAAGTCCCTGCAAGGAGCGACAGTGGGATGGGAAAGGGGGGGCGGGGGTGACAGCATGACCCATCTCACAAAAGCTTCCAGCACTTCATCACCCGCAGCACTGCTCCCTGGGGACAGGTTCTCTGCACGGGAAAACAGAGCTTTTTAGTTTTCCTTTTTATTTTTTCCTTTTTCTGTTTTTTTTTTTGTTTGTTTGTTTGTTTATTCTTTTCTGGTTTCTCTTCATTTTTTTTTCTTGTTTCTTGTTTAATTTTTATTTTTTCCCTCTTCCTCTTCCTCTTCCTCTTCCTTCTCCTTCTCCTTTTCCTTTTTCCTTTCCTTTTCCCTCTCCTTTTCCTTTTCCCTTTCCTTTTCCTTTTCTTTCTCTCTTTCTTTCTCTTTTTTCTTCCTCTTTTTTCTTTTTCTTTTTATTTCTCTTTTTCTTTTTCTTTTTCTTTTTCTTTTTCTTTTTCTTTTTCTTTTTCTTTTTCTTTTTCTTTTTCTTTTTCTTTTTCTTTCTCTTTCTCTTTCTCTTTCTCTTTCTCTTTCTCTTTCTCTTTCTCTTTTTCTTTTTCTTTTTCTTTTTCTTTTTCTTTTTCTTTTTCTTTTTCTTCTTCTTCTTCTTCTTCTTTTTCTTTTTCTTTTTCTTTTTCTTTTTCTTTTTCTTTTTCTTTTTCTTTTTCTTTTTCTTTTTCTTTTTCTTTTTCTTTTTCTTTTTCTTTTTCTTTTTCTTTTTCTTTTCTTTTTCTTTTTCTTTTTCTTTCTTTTAGTTTTCTTTTTTCCTTCTTTCTCTTTCTCTTTCTCTTTCTCTTTCTCTTTCTCTTTCTCTTTCTTTCTTCCTCTTCCTCTTTCCTCTTCTCTTCCTTTTTTTCTCTCTTTCCTTTTTTCCTGTTTTTTCCTTTCTTCTTCTCCTTTCTCCTCCTTTC
Organism: Columba livia; assembly: GCF_036013475.1. Taxonomy (NCBI): domain Eukaryota; kingdom Metazoa; phylum Chordata; class Aves; order Columbiformes; family Columbidae; genus Columba; species Columba livia. The sequence goes on from NC_088602.1 coordinate 1,923,079, forward strand.
TCCTTTCTTCTTTCTTCTTCATTTTTTTCCATTTTTCTTCCTCTCCTCCTTTTTATTATTATTTTTTAACCCTCATTTTTCTCCAAAAGGTGCTTAACTCCACCAGTAGCTCCTGAGAAAAGCTTCAGTGAAACAGCCAGGCAGAAGCGGAGCCAGCAGGGAAACCTGGCCGTACTCCATCACTCCACACCTCTTTGGCAGCAACAGGGTCAGCATTTCACCGGGGAATGAGCTTCCTCTGCAGCAGAAGTGAATTCCTATCAGCACCATCGCTCTCTCCAGCAGCTGATTCATTGCAGCCTGCCCAAAGCAGCTTCTCTGAGTGGCCAAGCCCACGTTGAGCATCCTCCCAGCTGAGCGTCTGTTCTTGCTGAGGGCTCGAGAGCCCTCTGCTGTCCACCCACCCAGCCCCCTGACTTGTAGCACAGGGGACTGGGGGGCTTGCTGGTCCCCACCAGCTCTGGCCACTTCTCCAGAGCCTAAGTTGGGGTGTTCAGCCTGGAGAAGAGAAGCTCCGGGGAGGCCTTAGTGTGGCCTTTCCGGACTTAAAAGGGACCGAGAAGAAAGATGGGGACAGACTTTTGAGCAGGGTCTGTTGTGACAGGACAAGGGATGATGGTTTAAACTAAAGGAGGGAGATTCAGGCCAGACACGAGGAAGGAATTTTTTACAATAAATGAGGTAAAACACTGGCCCAGGTTGGGCAGAGAGGTGGTGGATGAACCATCCCTGGAGACATCCCAGGCCAGGCTGGACGGGTCTCTGAGCAACCTGAGCTAGTGAAGATGTCCCTGCTCATGGCAGGGGTGGCGCTGAGGAAACTGGGAATGTCCTTCAACCCAAACCATCCTGTGATTCTATGATTCTAAAGACTGGGGTGGGCATGGTTGATGGAGGTTGGTGTGCTAGCAGAGATTCATCAGGTCTCCATCAGTGCTGATTTAAAAATGGGTTTATGTGGCTTCAAGACATCTGAGGACTTGGCAAAGGGCAGGGAAGGAGACTGATGAGGCTGTCTGGTGTCCAACACAAAACCACCCAAAGCCACTGAGGTCCAGGCAGCACTTTCTCCTGCACAAACGTCATGTTTCCTTGTACCCAGACAGTCTCCATCACTAATCATCTGCAACAGCTACACTCCAGTGATGCAGGATTTTCTACAATAAAGAGATGATGAGCCTCTTTGGGCCATCAAGTTCATCCTGGGCTTGGCAGACACCGTAATGAATTTTCCTTTGGACATGGAGAAAGCTCCCTCTGGAAAGCAAGAATGGTTCTCTTCTCCCCACCTTGCTCCAAGGGTTTCATGGTTGGGATTCTGCCCTCAATGTCAAGACTCTCCATTTTGCCTTGTACTAGATAATCTTAGAAATTAAATATGAATATTGAATACAATGTTTATCTACAGCATCATAAATGTGTATAAAATATTCATCTTACATGTAGAGGTGCTGTGAAAGTTGCATAATCTATACAATTACAAGCACAAAGGTTGTAATCTCATTCTAGTTACTAAATATATATCATTTTAGCCCGTTCATATACACACAGAAACACCATTATTGCTGTTGTTTTACTGGTGTTACTACAAGTCTCCTGCAATGGAGATCGTGGCTAGTTGGAGTGGAGGGTGGCAGGTTTGGCTGGATTCAATAATTCATATCTGTATAAACCTGGCCTAAATGGTGAGAGGGAGGATTAAACACAAAGTCATCCCCAGAGCCAAATTATTTGCTCATACTGGCTGCATTACCTTAGACAGCAATGAGACTTTTACTGTTTGTTTTATTAGCACTCCATAAAAGCCTCGTTATGCATTTCTGCTGGTAATGCATTATTTATATGTGACACCTCCTTGTTTAAAGTGATTGGCTCCCTTTTCTGGCCCATTTTGGGAGCGTGGGGTTTCTGTCCCTTTGGAGCTGGGTTTGCTCCTTGGGTTGGGAGGTTGCCCTGCTGTGTCCAGAGAAGAGACACAGGACAAAGGTGCTCCAACCCCATGACCAGGACACTTCCAGAGCCCACATGCCACCAGCATCATCAGGAGGATGGTAGGAAAGGTGCAAGAACAACTCCTGGGGTTATTTAGCCTGGAGAAAAGGAGGCTGAGGGGAGACCTTCTTACTCTCTATAACTACCTGAAAGGAGGCTGTAGCATGGAGGGTGTTGGTCTCTTCTCCCAAGGAACAAGCACCAGGACAAGAGGAAACAACCTCAAGTTGCGCCAGGGGAGGTTGAGGTTGGATCTTGGAACAATTTCTTCCCCAAAGGGCTGTGGGGCATTGGAACAGGCTGCCCAGGCCAGTGCTGGAGTCACCATCCCTGGAGGGCTGGACAGATGGACATGAGGTTCTCAGGACATGGGGCAGTGCCAGGGGTGGGGGAACAGTTGGACTCGATGATCTTGAGCTTCCAACCAAAATGATTCTATGATTCTATCCCCCGGCATCCCCTTCAGCCCATGCTATCTATGGGCAGCCTGCAGTGAGTAGATCCTCTCAGGGATGCTTTAGGAAAAGGAAATATCCATATTTCTATGTGAATAGCCAGGTTTGCTGTTCTTTCCAGCTAGGCATGGAGTAGCCCTTCATTTTTACTAGGGCATTTTTTGTTTAATTAACAATAAACTGGACCCCATGACTGAGGTGACTCACCCAGACAAATGGACAGCCTGTAGGTAGAGTGTTTCCAGAGCCAAAATCCTCCTGTGCCTTTGCTTGTCCCTCAAACCCTAGTCGTGAAGATGCCTGTTTCTCCATCTCAGCATCACTTAGTAATTGGGGTCGGTGATGGGAGTAGGAAGGGGATTTCCTGTCATGGGAGTAGTGACAGGTCCAGTCTCTGAGGATCTACCTGGACCACCCCATCAGCTGGTGGGCTTGTGTCCTTGTTGGAAATCAGGAAGGGAGTGTGGAGCTATATGGAGGGGAAGGACAGACTGAGGTCTCCTTTACGGGCACTGGCCTCTTCTGTATCTGGGATCCAGTGCTTGACTTTTTGGGAGGAACGACATTTTAGTAATGCAATGGTGCTGAGATCTTGCAAAGCCAGGACCTGAGTCTAGGCTCATATTGGAGCAGCAACAGCTCTGAACATCCAAGAGCCCCTGAACTTCACTGTTGCTTAAACATCCAGTTCTTTTTGCAATTTTCCTGGCCAAACCCAGGTTTTCATAACAGGTCAAGGACACCCTGCCCGCTCAAATTGGGCCATGTGCAAGGCCACCATTTCTGAGCCTCTGGAGCCAGCCAAACCAGGCTTAATAGGGGAAATTTTGTCTCTCCTGCCTCTTGCCCTGACACAGATCACATCCCGAGTGTTAGCCAGATGCGTCCCACTGATCTCAGTTACAGTCACTTCTCCAGCCTTGCACCAAACCCTCTTGCCTTCACTTGCAAGCACTCCCTGGTCCATGCTGTGAAATTTGCCCTCTCAATTGCTCCTGGAGATCAGTTCCCACCCTTCCTCCTCCTCTTCCTCCTTCCCTTGTCCCTGTTCTCTATCACCCACCACCTAGGGAGACCATCCACCTTGTGACTCACAGCTGCATTTGCACCTCAACCAGCACAAGGCTTTGTGCCTTTGCCCATCTAAGGACGCATTTAATGCTCTTAGTAAGAGCTGGGATTAGAGTAGTGTAAATGAACAGGATATTCCCCCTCACCTGGGAGGTCCTGAGTACCTTTCCTTAAGGCAAAAATGAAACATGTTGCAAAACAGAGACTATTTTGGTCTCTGCCCTGGTTCAGGTGCCCCCACACCAGATGCCAGCAGGCAGAAGCAGGTCTCCAGTGTTGGAACCAGGCTTTGCTCCGGCTGCAGAGAGAAGGGAGAGGAAAAGGGGTGAATAATCATGTTTTGCCTCCTCCGAATCTTGTTGATTAGCATTCAAAATCTAATGAAACCGGAACGAGGATCTGCTCTTGTTTGTACGCTGCGATGGATCATGATGCCAATGTGGCTGGACCCTGGATGTGGAAACGGAGGGTTGTGGTAATGTGACAGGAATTAATGAAACGTAACCAGGCTTTCATATAATTAAAAACAGGAATTGCTGGAAAGATGGCTCATTTAAAACGATGGGCTGGGGTTGGGCTGGGTTGATTAAAACTGGTGACTGGCTACAAATGATTAGATTAAAAACAATTAACTGTAGAATTGCTGTCTGGCATATGGAAGGATAATTCAGTTACATAACTGGCAGTGGGATTTGCACTTCGCAAATGTTGTTTCAGTACATCAGTGCAGGCTTAGGCAACCTGGTCGTTCAGCAGGACAAGCTTCTGATTTCCGGTTTTGGGGGTGAGATTTGGTGATGCAACACAAGGAAGGACCCACAGCACCGGGTCTGTTGTCTCAGCAGCAGTGACAGAAGAGCAAGAAAGTCCAGAGATGGTTACAAAACCTTACAATAGCCTGGTTATTTGTAAACAGGAGCTCTTTTCATTACACTTTTAAAGACCCATTGGATTAAGGAAGCATTAGAGGAATTCAGCGCGGGTTGGCTCTATGTCCTCCCTCCTCCCCAGAGCCTGATGGTTGTGGTGCCCATTAGCACTAATGCAAGTGCATTAGCACATTGAAAGGATTCCTGTGTTACAGCATCCCTGATGACTTCATTTATTCTTCCTTCAAAAGCAGGGGGGATGGAAGTCTGCAGAATGAAAGCAAATAGCTGCTGGGTGCCTCAGGATGAGCTGTGGTCACCGGTCATGCTCTCCCGCTCGATGTCATCTGTGCCTGAGGAAGGTGGCCTCATCCTGTCCCACCTCTAAGGCTCATCATGGCACTGTGGATGAGTAACCAGCACTGGAAATAAACCCCTGGAGGTATGTACCCAAAAAGCAGTGCTTGCAGACAAGAAGCACTACATTTTAATAGATTTTTGCAGTTCCTACTGAGATTGTGGATTTGCTCATCTCTGATACAGTTGCGCTGAAGTGTGAGATCCACCTTCTTTATACATATCTTGCTTTTGAGCTGACATTTCACCACATGCTGGTCTGAGCTTCTGTGTGGCAGGAGCAAAGGCGCTCTCCCATCATGATACATCTGTCATCGACATTGCGATGGAGATGATACACATGCAGGGACAAAACAGCTCCGCTTCAGATATTTCTGGTGAGCCAGACTCCAAGCTCATTACATTCCCAGAGCCTTGAGCTTCACCCCAGAAATGGTCACCAAAATATCAAAGTGGTAGAGAAAGATGTTTCAAGTGGTGCAATGAAGCTGGACCAATTGCACCCACACCCTCAAGAGGGGAAAGCTGCTGGTCCTGTTAACTGCAGAGCACCCAGCATGGTCTCTGGGATGGGTCATTGTCCAGCCAGGGGATGGAAGTGGGCTTTGTCCCCTCCTTTGTCAGAAGATCTGTCCTGGAAGAGCTCTGGAAACCTCCCACACGAGCAAAAAAAATACGTGTGCTTTCTGTAGAAGAGGCAAAAGTAGATTTAGGTCAAAAATTGCTATGTATAGAGCAGAGAAACATCTCCTGAACCATCTGCCATGCACCAAAGCCAAACTCTGCTTACAGCATGCTGAGGCTTTAAAAAAAAATAAAATTAGATTGACTGGCTTTCATTCAGAGCTTTGAAACCACTTCTGCTCTTCATAAGGCTGTTTAAACATGGCTCTACTAAGCTGCAGTCCATCATAAATAAGCTCTTGGTTCTTGCTTTCAAGAAGAAAATTAACCTTACTTCTCCTTCTCTACTCCAAGAAGGTCACATCCAGCATGGGAGAAGAGTTCCTGGGTTCAGGTGTAACCTCAGCTTTGCTAGGCTGAGGGAGCATATCTTCCATTTTCTGCTGCGGTCCCCAAAGGTCCTTGGGGCACCTCTGCAAATGGTGTGAAACCATTTCATCTCACTTCACAGAATCACAGGGTGGTTGGGGTTGAAGGGACCTCTGGAGATCATCCAGTCCAACCCACCTGCTCACGCAGGGTCACAGAGCAGATCACACAGGATCCCAGGGGGTTTGAATGTCTCAGAGAAGGAGACTCCACACCCGCTCTGGGCAGCCTGGACCAGGCTCTGGCACCTCCCAGCAAAGAAGTTTCTGCTCATGTTCACATGGAGCCTCCTGTGTTTCAGTATGTGCCCGTTGCCCCTCACCCTGGCGTTGGGCACCACTGAACAGAGTCTGGTCCATCCTCTGACACCCACCCTGACATATTGATCCGTTGATCACATCTCTCTCAGCTTCTCTTCTTCAGCTCAACAGCCCCAGCTCTCCCAGTCTCTCCTCATAACAGAGATGCTCCAGACCCCTCAGCATCTTTTCACCTTCCACTGGACTTTAACAAGCCAGAGCTGGTAATCCCCAAACAGATCCTGCTTCTCTGCCCTTTGTCTATTGTGCTTGATTACTATGTATTGGTGCAAAATCCCTCTTTTCCCAGCTCTTCCACCGAGGCCAGCACACTTTCTACTGTATCTCTTCAGGTGTCATCCTAGGACAAGAGGAAACAGCCTCAAGTTGCGCCAGGGGAGGTTGAGGTTGGATTTAGGAACAATTTCTTCCCCAAAGGGCTGTGGGGCATTGGAACAGGCTGCCCAGGGCAGTGCTGGAGTCACCAGCCCTGGAGGGTTGGACAGACGGACATGAGGTTCTCAGGACATGGGGCAGCGCCAGGGCTGGGTTATGGTTGGACTTGATGATCTTGAGGGGCTTTTCCAAACAAAATTACTCTGTGATTCTATCCATATCCCATCTGTTTCTTAAACCTCAGCTGAGATCTTTCTTCTTGCATTAATGCAAAGTCGCCTGGATGCCTTTTTGGGAACATGGAAGTTCCACACAGCTGCACCCCAACTCACAGCCACGTTATTGCTGTATAAATCCTTCCCTGCTGCGTGGAAGCTCTGCAAATCACCAACATGGCAGGCTCCAGAATAAAATCTCTTTCATTGCAGATAGATGGATAATCATTTCCCTTCCTGAATGAGATGCAGTAGATTTATTATCCTGACTCAGCCACCAAGTTTATGCGAAGGAGTTAAGGTCAGGACAGAGTTTATAAACTCTGTCAATATTCCTGCTTTAGGAGGTTTTCTGCGCTCTGACAAAATAATTTAGCGAAACTGGTTCCTTGTGTGATGCCTTTAATAAGGCCAGAAGGACACAGATGTCTTGAGATAATTAACTCTTCTACAGTGAATCAAGAAGTGATCCAGGCTGTGGAAATCTCTGCATGGCCTCACGGCTGATGCTGGAAAATCGCTCAGTTCTCCCCAGCCCACGGGTCACACCCACCCCCAGATATAGACACGATAATTTCCTTTCTCTCTGAAATTCTATGTATCTGTATTTTTCCTGTTTAGTAATATTTCTAAAAATATGTCAGGAAGCCAAACGATCTTGTTCTTCTGCTTTTGATTTAGAAAGGACAATACTCTGGTCTGGTTTGGGACTTTCTTTTGTATTTTAGCACGCTTCAATTAAAACCCCCAAAAGCAGTTCAAAAAGGGAAAACAAGCCTGTTCCATTTCAACTTTACAAGAACACTTCACTCTGGGGATTTTTCAATGATTTGTTGAAATTAAATATATCAGTGAAATGTGGCTCATTGAATGAGCCCAAATTCCCCTACAGGGACAAGGTTGTTACGAACATCTCTGATCAGCCCTTTCACATTGCCATATTTAGATGTAGCTGGTATTGTCATGGAAATACGCCCTGGAACATCTCCCACCAGAGATGGCAAAGCTCCAGTGGGTCACCTTGTCTCCATCTCCATCTTTCGGCACCATGTCTTCCCCCACAGAGGACATCCGTAGACATTTTGATCCTGCAGTGTTGTGGTCACCTCCAGGTGGGCAGACTTCAGTTATATCCTTTTCCCACCTACAGGGTGGCTTGTAGAGGATGTCTTCACTCTGGCCAGGACATTTGCTGGGCAAAGACATCAACTGTGTTTGAACAAGTCAATAAGCCTTGTCCCAGGTGGAAGGCCAAGCAGAAGGTTCCTCTGTGTCCATGGTGGTCCAAGGTAGACCCTATGCATGAGCCCTACAGGTTGCTATTTCCAAGGCAACCTGACACCCAAAAAGAGAAGTCACAGAATCACAGAATCCCAGAATGTCAGGGATTGAAGGGACCTGGAAAGCTCATCCAGTGCAATCCCCCCATGGAGCAGGAACACCCAGATGAGGTTACACAGGAAGGTGTCCAGGCGGGTTGGAATGTCTGCAGAGGAGGAGACTCCACAACCTCCCTGGGCAGCCTGGGCCAGGCTCTGCCACCCTCACCAGGAAGAAGTTTCTTCTCAAATTTAAGTGGAACCTCCTGTGTTCCAGTTTGTACCCATTGCCCCTTGTCCTACCATTGGTTGTCACCGAGAAGAGCCTGGCTCCATCCTCCTGACACTCACCCTTTAGATATCTGTAAACATGAACGAGTCCCCCCTCAGTCTCCTCTTGTCCAGCTCCAGAGCCCCAGCTCCCTCAGCCTTTCCTCACACGGGAGATGCTCCACTCCCTTCAGCATCTTGGTGGCTGCGCTGGACTCTCTCCAGCAGTTCCCTGTCCTTCTGGAACTGAGGGGCCCAGCAAAACAGTTCAGTCTCACATTTTGTGCCTCTCTACTCCACTGGGTCCTTATCTTTCCCTTGGATATCTGTAATCCCTCTGCTGTTCAAGCTTACCCCATCTGCTTTCTCTTCTACTGCTCAGGGACCTGCACCACAGAGCTGTGGCTGAAAATACCCTCTGGAAAAAATAAAGTCTCTGGCCAAAATGGGTCGTGCAACAAAAAAACAACCAGCCCCGGCACCAGAGCAGGGACTGGGCGGGAGGCATCGCCAGGGCACATGGGATGGGACACTTTCCAAAGGCAGAGTCCATTGCTCGCCGCGCACTGCTACCATTAGCTCACTCTGACAGTGAAACCTCACCTGTAGAAATTAAGGGCTGGTTGCAAAGCTCACCACAACCAGTGAAAGGACTTCCCTCTACACGTGGCTTTGGACCAGGGTCTCAGCTTTAGCCCCAGTTTAGTCAGGAAGCCACCACCATGGACATCTAGCATGCTTTTAGTTCTCGGATCACCAAATCATGGATATTAAGCATTCTTTTGCTCTCGGGTCACCCAATCTCAGATACCCAACGTGTTTTTATTCTCAGGTCACGTTGGAGCACACTTTCTATTTATAAATAGAACAGCTTGTGGAGAAATAAACACCTGACGCTTCCCCATTGCTGATGTTCGCTAACGATGCTCCGGCAGCTCCACGCTGAACAGCTCAGCCAAGGAGAAGCACACCTCTCTCCAGATGGCGAGAGCTGCTGTCAGCTCAAATAGGGGAATCGCAGCTGAAATGAAGATACAAACTGGCATGCGGCAAGGTAGACATCAAAATTACTTGTGATTGGTGATGTCTGTCACTACCTATGGGCAGCAGCCCAGTGAGTACCTGTCATAAACCAGCCCCTGCTGAGCTTAATTGTAAACCTGATCTAACATGTTTTGAACAAGGCTGTTGGCAGGATCAAGGAAACAGGCGGCTGCACAGAAGGGCCAGCAAGCTCCCCAGGATTAGGGGGCATGGGGTTTCTAAGGATTGCAGGAGGTCCCATGGAGGATGTCAGGCCCTGGGTAAACATAGGACTGAGCCAGTGTTGGTGGCTTTGAGTTGGGAAACAAAGGGGGTTGGCGCAAGCTCAGGAGAAGCTCAAGCTCTTGGGAGGTTTTCTTTTCTTATCTTTCTTCTGTCTAGGATGACAGAGAAGAATAAATGAGGCAAAGCTTGGCTTGGATCTTGGGAACAATTTCTTCCCCAAAGTGCTATCAGGCATTGGAACAGGCTGCCCAGGGCAGTGGTGGAGTCACCATCCCTGGAGGGGTTGGACAGACGTGGAGATGAGGTTCCTAGGGACATGGGCTAGTGCTAGGGTTTGGAGAACATTGCCACTGGCAAGCCTGCAGGTTTGGGGGGCAAAGCCATGCTCACAAACCTGTTTCCACATCTGGTGTGGGTAAAGGAAAGAGTCACTCATCCAAGCCAACTGCAGAGCTTGGGGAAGGGAAGGAGCTGGTACAAGAGGGCTCACAGTAAGTATTACCCAGCTCCAGATCTTCTGTGGAGCTCTTTGGTGGAGCACTGGAAAAGGCTCCCCAGGGGGGTGTCATGGCCCCAACCTGACAGTGTTCAAGAAGAGAATGGATGATGTCCTCAGACACACAGTGTGACCTGTGAGGTTGTCTTGTACAGGGACAGGAGCTGGACTCCATGATCCTTGTGGGTCCTTCCAGCTCAGGACATTCTATGATTCTACAATTCTTTCCTAAGAGAAAATAGATACTTTATTGGATGGAGAGCAACTCCCCGATACGGTGACTCACCAACCCTTATGTTACACTTGTTATTTACACACCCCAGTGCTAATGTTATGACACTTAAAGGCTTACAAGGTACTATTTCATCTTCTAAATATACACCCCCATTGTAGTGCCTGAACTCCCTTCATTATATCATGAGCTGACTGCAGGCATCAATCACGGCTGTGATAAACAGAAACTGCCCTAATATCCTTTCACAGGCTGTGAAGAGTCTGATCTCAGCTGTGCTGGAGCCAGATGGAAGAGAGAGTGTGGAATAGAGACTTGCGCTTGGTTAAATATATGTGACATTTAATTACGGTTGCAATAGCTTCTCTCTCATCCAGGGTAACAGGAGACTGAGTTCTGAAAATAAGAGGAAAAACCTACATAATATAAGCTCTGCCACTTCCAGACCCAGCCTGGGTATTCACTGGTACATTCTGCAGCACAACCCTGTTCCCGGAGGATTTATTATATCAAATGCTGCATCATGCACACACAAAAAACAACTCAGGTTCAGAAATAAATTATCTGAGTTCCTGATGAACGTGTACAGTTTTGTAGCCCTCCCAGGACCTGGTGCATAGATCTCCAGGTGATCTGGTCACAGACACCTCCAGAGCAATGCAGAACCTCCAGGAGCCTCAACATCACCTCTCCAGGCTGATCTTGCACCATAGTCAGACCCGAGCAGGTCCCAAACAGAACAGCTTCCCATGAGCAGAGAAAATCAGCCCTGCTGAGTTCAAAATGGCTTACATGTGTCTTCATCTGTTGCATGGTTTAGCTCATTGCCCACGGACAGCGAAGAGTCAACTGTATTGCAGTTATTAATATTTCTGTGGTTGTAGTGATGAGGAGCTGCCTCAGGGAGTCAATTCCATTGCCACGTGTTGTGCAAATGCTGGAGGGAAAAATGGTGTTGTTTTAATGGGCAGCTGATGTTCTGGATGGGTGGAGATGGCATCTTCAGCCAGATGGAGCTACAAGAAGGCAGTTTTGGTCATTGGTAGGAGTGTTTGTCATAGAGTCATAGAACAGTTTGGGTTGGAAGGGACCTTTAAAGGTCATCTAGTCCAACCCCACTTCAGGGACATCTTCAACTAAACAGGTTGCTTAGAACCCCATCGAACCTGGCCTTGGACATCTCCAGGGATGGTCATACATCTCTGTGAACCCAACTGCTGTTAGGACTTCAGGAGGCATCACAGCTCGGGACTCATTCAAGAAGGGAGATAGGAAAGAGAAAGAATATGGCTGAACTGAAGTTCATGCAGAAAAGTGAGAGAAAGAATGGAAGAAAACCCAAAGGATATTCTCCAGAAACTCATCCGTGCCCACCATCTCCCAGGCCAAGCAGAGCCAGGCTTTCCATGATGGTATGGAGAACAAGGATAGACACCAAAGAGTCTTAAACCGAGGAGGAGCTGCTTATGGAGCTTTGGCAAGGCAGAGCAGCCAAATCAGAGCTTTGGGAAATGTTGCAGTAGCATTCTGGGTTGGCTCTGCCATGACAGATGCTAATTGCTGTTGTGAAGCAGTGCAAGATGATCAGACCTTGATACATCTCCAAATGGTGGGGAAAGGTGTCGCAGAGAATGAATGTGCAAGAGCAAGTCACTCCTGGAGGTGAGGACTCAATTTTCTGTGGCCTGGGACCACAAACCCCTGAGGACAGGGTGACACTTTCTCTGAATAATATCTTAAATTATTAATATAGCTCTTGACTTCTTTGTTTTAGGACAAAAGTGAGATCAGTGACCTCTTGTCTTCCAGTTTCTCTCAGCCCATCTCACCTCAGTCACCTGCTTGCAATGTGTGTTTAATTAAAGGTTGGTGCTGGGTAATTAAAAGGACCGTGCAGCTAAACAATCTTATTGATGGGTTTACACTTTGTACCAACGTCCTTTGTTAAATCAAGGTGGTTGTTTGGTTTGGTTTGGTTTGGTTTGGTTTGGTTTGGTTTGGTTTGGTTCGGTTTGGTTTGGTTTGGTTCGGTTCGGTTCGGTTCGGTTCGGTTCGGTTTGGTTCGTTTTTTTCCAGGTGGAAAGCACAAATATCAGTAAACAGAAGCCCATTTAATACCAGACTTTTAGCAACAGATAAGTCTCTACCCAGCTCTTAAATTCTGATAATGATCTCCTCCCTGAAGCCCTGCTTTCCAAAATAACAAAGTCCTTTTCTTTAACAGCGCGGAGCTTTTAGGCAGCAAATTATTGTTTTATGGGTGGAGGGTACATAAATAGGACCAATTTCTTTCAAGCCTGGAGATATATTTATTTTCTGGCAAACAAATATCAGAAAGGCAACATGCGAAAATATAGTTTTCCTGCATGTGGGCCGCTTTGCCTTCCCAGCTAAGACCCCCTGCCCTTGAACCCCATAAATACTTAACAGCCCAATCTGTTTTTGGAGCAGGTACATCATATTTATGGGAAACTGGAGACAGAGTGGATTTCTCCATAGCACAAGGCAGAGATGTCCTGGAGGAGCTTTTCCCATACAGGATGGTCATAAAACCAGCCCGTTCCCACCAGTATCCAACCCTCGGATAAGTCCCCAAATACAGAATAAGCTTTCTGTGACCATGGGGTAGCGGGATCACTGACAGCAAGGGGCCAGGATCATTTTTTGGCACCTGAGGCCACAGCATCTTGTACAAGAGGGACTTGAGCACTGGAGAATTTTGCCGTGGACCTGCTAAAAAATCAGCGTGATGGGGATAAATGGCCCCATGCACTCGCATCCGCTGCTGCCCGTGCAGATTCCTCGTCTCGATGAAGAAAAGCTTCCCCATTACCATCTGACGAGCTCATCAGAACAATACCCAAAGTCAGAAATAAATGGGTTGAATAATTTAGTGGGCTCCGGAACATGGGAATGACAGAGCGCATCGCCAGGAATAGGAAATCACGGCTAATAAAGGCAAGCGACAGTGGAAAATTCATTAAACGTTTTTTTCAGGCAAGAACATTTTGCCACTCGCAGAAAGAAAAATTAAACTAGAAATGAGGGAAATTTTGTTCTGCAGATGGGGTTTTTTGATAGGAACTATATAAAAAGCTGGAAAAATGTTTGATTAAAGATTGGGAGAGAAAAGCTATTAAAAAAAAGAAAAAAGAAAAAGAAAAAAGATAATAACAGTCTATAACCTTAATTTCAATTTTCTGAGACCTATATCTATTTCTTTGGGTCCTGCCCGGGTAAACAAGCCTGGCACTAGTGACTTTTGGGGTGCAATGAGTTCTTACTCCTAAAGGTAGGTGTCTCCCGGGGGGTCACCTTGGTTTTAGGTGTGTTGGGAGTTGGGCAGCCTGCACAAGTCTCAGAGCCATTGTGTCCCTCTGGGAGTCCTGATCTGCTCCCTGTGATTTATCAGTTGTCACATCTCTCTGCTGTATCTTCCCTGTTTCTGCAAAGGGATGTTTTGCAGGTTTTCTACCACTGCTACACCCTTAGAGATGTGGGTTAGGCTCAGCCTGTGCTGAGCAGAGTCACGCTCAATCCCACATCTTGCAAAAAGCAATAAAGAGAAGTCAAAGGAGTTGTCCCTCTGCCCTTGAGCTCCCCAGTACATCTCACATCCTTACCTAGCCCTGACCTTGGAGCCAAAGTCCCATTTTGCACTTTAGTAGCATCTATTACTTGCACATCCCCAAGTGCTCTGCTGCATCAGTTATCAACTGCAAGCCACTCGCAGTGATGCAGCATTTTGGGCTGATAAATCAAATGTTAGGAAGCTCTACGAGACCCTGCAGAGCTCCTTCCACCATGCGGCTCTGCTGGGAATCAAGGCAGTCAGACTTTGTAATATGGTTTAATGGGGTCTGAATGGGAAGACTTATTTGCCCAGAGAGGTGGTGGATGAACCATCCCTGGAGACATCCCAGGCCAGGCTGGACGGGGCTCTGAGCAACCTGAGCTGGTGAAGATGTCCCTGCTCATGGCAAGGCCAGCACTGGGGGAGCTGGGAAGGTCCCCTCAACCCACTCTGTGATTCTATATTTGAGGTAACGAGGTTTCTCGGTTGTTACTTAACCCAGAGGCTGCTGATGCTTGTGGTTGGTCAACACTGGACGTATATTCAAAGGACACGTGTTCTTCTTTCTGTATGGTGACAAAGTCCTTCATAGAACCACCCAAGATGTCCCTCATCCAGCAGCCCACCGTAACCCAATGCCATCTCATAATGAATTGTGCTGGTGACGTCCCTATGTCCATAGCTGTGTGTCCCCTTGGACAGGTTCCCTCTCCCAGCAGGACCAGCTGCACTGTTTTCCACTCTTCAGCTGCCTTGGAGGTCTCCAGGTCTCCTGTTTTCCCACCCTGGGCATAGCAAGTCCGTGAAGTCTAAGGGAACTCAAGCCACAGCAGCAATTTCCCTTGAGACCTTTGACAGTAGGAATGTACTTTCAAAGGGGAAAAAAATGGATTTAAAAGCAAGCAGTGCTCTCACCTGTCCCGCACAGCTCACACTGTGATATTTGGTCCCTCTCCCACCACAGACCACAGATGGGTGTGCAGCATCTCTGCCTGCTTCTCCAGCCCACCCAGCTCCCCTCCTTCTGCATAGGCAAAGCTCCTTCCCTCATTTCATAGAATCACATAATGTCTTGAGCTGGAAGGACCCACAAGGATCATGGAGTCCAACTCCTGTCCCTGCACAGGACACCCCACAGGTCACACCACATGTCTGATGGCATTGTCCAAATGCTTCTTGAACACTGTCAAGCTTGGGGCTGTGATGCCTCCCTGGGGAGCCTGTTACAGTGTCCAGCACCCTCTGGGTCAAGAACATTTTCCTCATGTCCAGCTGACCCTCCCCATCACATCTTCCTGCCATTCCCTCAGATTCTGTTGTTGGTGACCAGAGAGAAGAGCTCAGTGCCTGCTCCTCCTTCTACCCTTGTGAGGAAGCTGTAGCCTCATGAGGTCTCCCCTCAGTCCCCTCCTCTCTAGGGTGAACAAAACAAGTGACTTTAGCTGCTCCTGGTATGGATTCCCCTCTAAACACTTCACCACCTTCTAAATTTCTAAAGCAATCCAAGTTCTTGTCATCTCCCGTATTCATGGCCTGATTCCTGTCCCTGCAGTTGTTTTCTAACAAGTCCCTTGCTAGACTTCTTTCTTGCACTTATCCTTCCTGGGGGTCCTTTCCTATCTCCACCCTGTGCAAGCCAAGCATCAGAAAGGTCTGAAGTCACCTGCAATCATCTGAGAAGGGGACAGCTTGTACAGCACGTCCATGAACACCCAGGAGGACCTGGGCAGGTGGATGGTTAGGCAGTGAGGGAACCCATCTGGCATTACTGTTCACTTGGAAATAAAGGATGGGTTTGAAATCCTCCAGACACGAGACTGCCTGACATCATTGCAGAGCTGACAGCCATCCACTGCCTCAAACCTGCTCATCTGTGTCCCCGATGTTAACAGAGCATATGGTCCTCATCCATCTTTCTAACAGCCCAGGTCCAAGCTGGCAGCGTTACTGAATCCCTTTAGCTCCTGTGCAGCTTCAGTGAGATCCCATTTGGGAGCAGAAGCAGCAGAGCATGAGTCAGGTTCATCTTCTTCCTCCCACGCTTGCTACAGGGCTATGGCCACACGCTGCTGTTCTCCCTCTGGGATGACACAATCCCAGGAACAATGACAGTTCCCTGCTGGGACGCATCTCAGTTCGTGATTCTCTGCAAGAAGGAGGTATGGCTTTTCTCCTCTAGATGATGATGACCCTAAGACAAGACATCAACCCGGAATAATCCCCAGGTGCTGCTTCAATCCTGAGAGGGGTCTCTTAGGTTTACCTGCAGATGCTATGCATACGCAGAGGTATTTGCTAACAGGATTTCATAGGATCACAGGACAGTTTGGGTTGAAGGGACCTTCCCAGCTCCCCCAGTGCCACCCCTGCCATGAGCAGGGACATCTTCACCAGCTCAGGTTGCTCAGAGCCCCGTCCAGCCTGACCTGGGATGTCTCCAGGGATAGTTCATCCACCACCTCTCTGCCCAACCTGGGACAGGCTCTCACCACCCTCAGGTCCAACAATGTCTTATATCTAAGTTGAATCTCCCCTCCTTTAGTTTAAAACCATCACCCCTTGTCCTATGGCAACAGGCCCTGCTCAAAAGTCTGTCCCCATCTTTCTTCTCAGCCCCTTCTAAGCCCAGAAAGGCCACATTAAGGTCTCCGTGGAGCTTCTCTTCTCTAGCTGAACACCCCAACTCTCTCAGCCTGTCTTCATAGGACATGGATATAGAGATGTCATCAAACCATCAGTTTCCAATACAGGGTATTGCATGTCTCAGAGGCTCAACAATAGCGCCTTACAGCCCCTTTTTCATGGAGTATTTCTTCATTTACTTGTGCCACTTCTTTTATCTGTAACTCTCCCATCAGCTCCATCCCAATTGCTGACACCTTTTTAGCACTGGGGAGTCCAAAGTGACACAGAATCTTCATCACCTACACAGTATGCATCTATATTTTCAGTCTATCTGTATGCATGTATGTTTCAGCTCAGTCATTCGATGCTTGTGGGGCATTTTTGACACAGGTCTCACCTCGTCGTTTCCCAACGGCAGAGCACTGCTGTCCCCTGAGTGCAAACTTGCTGAGAACTCGTTAACAGGAAAACCCCTCGTTAAGTGCAAAGATCATAACGATCCTCCCCAAAGTGCCAGGGGATTTACTGGCAGACCGAGCAATTATCTGTACTGTATTCTGTTTCTCCATGTCTCTATCATGTACTACCACTATTAACCCTCTCTCTTGTCCTCTTCTCACCCGCAGCCCTTTCTCTGAACATCTAAGTCTCTAAATTTACTTCTAGTTCCCGACTTTAACATCAGAATGAGCCATTAGTTTCACCCTTTCCCTCTCAGTATTTGCAAACTTCACTGATTCTGACATTTAAAAAATAAACTAAACAGGCTAAAAGCTCCAGGTCCTTGAAAGAATAATGATTGCAAGAGCCTGGCTGTGACCAAACTAACCAACGTTCACAAGCAAAATAGGTGTGAATAATCCAGAATGCTTGCTGGCAGCCTTTTAAAGGTAAAACAGAGCAGTCATAGGCTAAAAATGAGAGATGGTACAAGCAGATGAGGTAAACGCCTGGAATAAAATCATCAAAAGACAGGAAAATGGATCCCTTAGATGCGACAGCTTCTGCCTTTGCAGTGAGGGGAATGGAGGAGCTTCATCTCAACTGGGATCGTGAACATCCAAGAGGTCATGGTTTGTAGAAGAGGGATGAGTGAGAGGTTTATTTGGTTGCTGTTTTATTATTTTGGCTGGGAAAACGAGAATTTCTGTCCCTTGGGAAATTCCAACACCCACCTTCATCCCTAATGGAACTGTCAAAATAGAGAAACTCCCCATGAAGCAGATGGACAAGGACAAAATATTAAGCAATATCAGAAAATCCGGCTTTTTTTCTTATTTAGCCCTGAGCAAAATTGGTCCGACTGCTCCAGCAAGTCACAGGAGTAGAAATCCAGGTGCTTCATAACTTTTCTGGGTTTTTCTCTGTTTCTCAGAGCACAACACATGGAGCTCGCTGCAGATCAGCCAGGTCCCTCTCCTGGTCTGCAGGATGAGGTAGAGAGGAGCAACAAGCTCCTCGTCTCCTCTAACGTCCTCACAGCGATAAACGTCAAACTGACTCAAACCCAAAGGACTGTGATTCAACAGAAAAAAGTGACTCAGTTTGGGGTCACCTCAGCCTGCAGTGAAAAACCTCACTTCTCTTTCCGTGCTATAAGTGAAAGCATTTCTGCACAAAACTCCGCAGGGATGGATGCAATGTTTCCCCTAAGAAGCATCTCCAGTGGCACCATGGCCAAGGGGCTCAACAAGCTGAGCTGCCAAGCATCTCCAGGGCTGTTGGTGTCCACTGATCATGATGTCTACATGCATCTTTTTAGCTTCTTCCTGAAAGGTGGTCCTGAGACTTTCCAGTTGGAAGACAGTTGACCCAGGATAGAATGTTAGGGGTTAGAAGGGCCCTGGAAAGCTCATCCAGTGCAATCCCCCCATGGAGCAGGAACACCCAGATGAGGTTACACAGGAAGGTGTCCAGGCGGGTTGGAATGTCTGCACAGAAGGAGACTCCACAACCTCCCTGGGCAGCCTGGGCCAGGCTCTGCCACCCTCACCAGGAAGAAGTTTTTCCTCATATTTAAGTGGAACCTCTTGTGGTCCAGTTTGAACTCATTATCGCTTGTCCTATCATTGGTTGTCACCAAGAAGAGCCTGGCTCCATCCTCCTGACACTCACCCTTATATATTAATAACCGTGAATGAGGTCACCCCTCAGTCTCCCTTTCTCCAAACTAAAGAGCCACAGCTCCCTCAGCCTTTCCTCATAAGGTGGACCCAGGATAGCCCCATGGTGGTGTGTAGGCAGATGAAGCATTGGTGGCTTTGTCTCCATGGGGTGGTGGAGAGAAATGAGCTCCGTTGAAACCATTCACCTCTCCAGTATTCACCCATCCAAGTGCAGTGAGTTTGCAGGATGGTTGCATTTCATAGAATTGTAGAATCACAGAATGGTTTGGGTTGAAGGACCTTCCCAGCTCCCCCAGTGCCACCCCTGCAGGGACATCTTCAGCAGCTCAGGTTGCTCAGAGCCCCGTCCAGCCTGGCCTGGGATGTCTCCAGGGATGCTTCATCCACCACCTCTCTGGCCAACATGGGACAAGCTCTCACCACCTTAATTGTAAAAAATTTCTTCTTGTCTTTCTATTGAAGAGACTAAATAGGTCACATCCCCTGCTGAGCTTCATTAACATGCACAAGGAGCACAGCTCAAAAATAGCCTTTTTCTGACCTCCCGATGAGGACCTGTCCCTCTTGGGCAGTGGTGTCTGGTGAGGGAAAACAGAGCTGTGGGAAGCTTCGTTAGTTAATGAGGCTGAAAGTTGAACTCTCCTCTTTTGCCAAGCTTTTAAGTGAATATTTGGGGCCTGGAGCAGCTTTAGGATGAAAACCACTGCTTTTTTTTTTTTACTTTTTTCTTTTAATTGAATTTGAGAAGGATTTATAAGGTAGATTGTACTCCCTGATCACCTCCCTAAAAGAGAGAGGAAATCAGAAGAAGAGTGATCTCCCCAGAAAACTGACCCAAAATGGTATAGATATGCTAAAGCCAAAGCATGTCCCCAACCCACCCGCGTGCTGTGTCCCCAGATTTGGAGACTCCCCTGCCCCTCCTTGAGTGGCTGCAGGAGGGGGAGCAGGTTGTCCCAGGGACCCAACTACTGATGGAGCAAATTGTGTATCTTATGTTTTTGAACTGTTTTCAAGGAAAGGTGATTTTGTGGTTAAAAAGACAGGAGGAATGAAGGATTTAGGGTTTTGTTCTCAGGTCTGCCACTGTCACTGGTAGAGCACTGAGCTCTCCTGTGCCCCCCAGCAGCAGGGCTGTCTGAGAGCTGCACTTCCAGCCAGCAAGTCTACAGGTAATGATCATAGAATCATTTTGGTTGGAAGACACCCTGAAGAAAATTGAGTCCAACCGTTCCCCACCCAGGCACTGCCCCATGTCCTGAGAACCTCATGTCCGTCTGTCCAACCCTCCAGGGATGGTGACTCCAGCACTGCCCTGGGCAGCCTGTTCCAATGCCCCACAGCCCTTTGGGCAAGAAATTGTTCCCCACATCCAACCTCAACCTCCCCTGGCGCAACTTGAGGCCGTTTCCTCTGCTCCTGGTGCTTGTTCCTGGGGAGCAGAGCCCGACCCCCCTGGCTCCAAGCTCCTTTCAGGCAGTTCAGAGATCAGAAGGTCTCCCCTCAGCTCCTGTTCTCCAGCTGAACCCCCAGGTCCCTCAGCCGCTCCATCACACTTGTGCTCCAGCCCCTCACCAGCTCCGTTCCCTTCTCTCAACTCTCTCCAGCACCTCAAGGCCTTTCTTGTTGTGAGGGGCCCAAAACTGCCCCCAGGATTTGAGGTTTGGCCTCCCCAGGTCCCAGCACAGGGACAATCACTGCCCTGGGCCTGCTGGCCAACACTACTTCTAATTATTCAAATTTAAACCAAACCAACAATGACACTTTTTTACTTTCATAAAGAGGGAGGTGCATCTCCCAGATCACCAGGAAAGCACATTCTGGGGACAGGACAGAGGAGGCTGCACTGTGCAAACAGCTGTTGTCTTCTCCACCCCTGGAGGTATTAAAACTTGGGCAGCACAAGATCCTGAGCAACATGAACCAGCTGGATCCTTCCTTGCCCACAATTATTCAATGATTCTGTGATATTTCTACTGAAGTCCCTGCCAGGTTCACAGAAGATGTTGGTGCCCAATGGTCTGGTCTGAAGATGGCACCTTAGTGTTTGCAGCAAACTGCAGCTCCAGCCATCTCTAGGTTTCCCTTGGAGAAGACATTCGGAGGGAAGAGCAAACCAAGTTCACGTGAGATGGGTGGAACGTGCCTTCAGGTTTCCATCTTCTCCTGAGAACATTGTGAGATCTTTCCTCTCCCTGGTGCTGGATGGGGCTATAGATTACCTGCAGCTGTTTTGGGGCTTTTTGTAGGCAACTGAACACATTTCTTTTTTAAGTAAAATCATGCTCTTGATTTTGCACAGCCAACAGGAGTGGGGTGAACCAACATGTGCGCTACAGCATCTTCAACCTCAAGCTGTTCAAGTGTATCTTTATCTCATGTAGCCGTGGAAACTGCCTTGGATGAAGTGTATTGCTCTATTACAGGGGACAGGGAACAACAGCGGCATTTTTAATTTTCAAAAGACTTTACTTGAATCCAGGAGCAGAGTCCTCCGTTCCTTCAGGTGAGCACTGGTCAAGCACTCAGCACTACTTTCCTACCCTGACATACAAAGCGACTTAAAGCTCATGGTTCAGAGAGAAAATGTTGGTCTTGCTCTGTCTTCCCTCCCCACAGGACCTGAGCAAAGACAAAACCTTCTGATACCGTAGCAAGTCTTGACCTGGAAACCAGCAAGAAAATGCATTTTGCATGCGGCGGGTGCCTGGAAGGATCAGTTACTGGTGTTGGAAGGAAAAGGAGGGGGAGGAAGCGAATGGTTAATGTCCCTTCTCTGAGCCAGTTCCCTTTGCAAATAGCTATTTGCACACTGATGGAGGTGGAAATGAGATCTCTCCATCAGCAGTCAGCCAAGCAGCTTGGTCTAAATGCTCCTAATTTCTAAGCAAGGCTGGTGCTGTGGGTGTGATTTCCCTACTGAGGCTGGTCTGACCCATCTCAGACCAGTTTCCCCCATAGAAGAGGACTGAGGGGATGGGTGAGAACTGAGTGCTGCTTGCACTGGAGGCTTTGGTGGTGTTTCCCATCACTGGCACTAAATGACACCAAATGGGTGATGTTTTTCCCATCCCCTGACTTCGCACAGGATGCACTTGGGCAGTGCAAAGGCATGTTCTGGCTTTATCCAGGGGCCTGAGCATCTGCAGGTGGTGGGGATGGCACAGCCCCAGACCTGGGCAGGCCAGGAGCTGCCTGGGCTTTCTTCTGCATGGACACAGCTGTTGTGACTCTCAGTCTTTACGCAGGTGCTTGAACACCAAAGTTTTGGGGAGCTGAATGCTTTGGGCACCACCCTACTGGTAAACACAATGCAGGATATGGATTTATTGCTGGGCACATCTGCACATCTGTCATACTCCCTTCTTGATGCTTCTCCCTCACTGCTCCCTGCCTCGTTAGCCACGTTGAACACTTGTGTCAGCTTTTCATCTTGTTTGTGGTTGCTAACCACTTGCCAGTGACAAGCTGGAGAAGTGGGTCCATGTGAACCTCATGAGGTTCAGCAAGGCCAAGTGAAGGTCTGGCACCTGGGTCGTGGCCACCCCCAGTACCAACACAGGCTGGGAATGCAGGGATGTCCCTTAAGGACAGCTTTGAGTTATGCCTCTCAGTTGCCTTTTGACATGTGGCAACTAGTTTTCATGACACACTCTCTCTCTCCAGACAGATATATATATCTATAAACATTGCAGTGCTGTGACTTTTGGCCCTTCAGCCACTTCGAATGCGTAAACCCTATTGAGCAATGATTTTGTGTTTCTGCAAGAAACACTCAAACCCGGGACTTGAAGCTATGTTTTCTGAGGAAGTCATTTAGAAACCGGACGGGCTGAGCCAGCGTCTTGGAAAAAAAATGAAAAAAGAGATCTGAGGAAAACATCCTGTGTTAATTGTGGGCTTGGTGGCATGCATGGTCAGGTCAGCTCTGTCTTCAGGGTAAAAACAAGTAGTTCAATAGTTCAATGGGAAACATAGAATTGGAAGAGAGGATTTTCTCTCCTTGGCCACGGGCTGCAGCCAGGATAATGCCTGGCAATGTCAGGAGAACAATTGGAAATGGCTTTGTTGGGGCTGGTCCCAGCCTGATGCTGCTGCACCTGGTCAGGGCAACCCCCAGTATCAATCCAGGCTGGGGATGGAGGGATGGAGAGCAGCCCCCAGGAGAAGGACTTGGGGTGCTGGGGGTGAAAGATTGGCCATGAGCCGGCAACGTGCGCTTGCAGCCCAAAAATCCACCCGTGTCCTGGGCTGCATCCCCAGCAGCGTGAGCAGCAGGTGGAGGGAGGGGATTCTGCCCCTCTGCTCCGCTCTGGTGAGACCCCCCTGCAGTGCTGGTCCAGCTCTGGGTCCTCAGCACAGGACACACATGGACCTGCTGGAGAGGGGCCAGAGGAGCCACAGGAATGATCCGAGGCTGGAACAGCTCTGCTGGGAGGACAGGCTGAGAGAGTTGGGGTGTTCAGCTGGAGAAGAGAAGCTCTGGGGAGACCTTAGTGTGGCCTTTCCAGGCTTAAAAGTGGCGAGAAGAAAGATGGGGACAGACTTTTGAGCAGGGCCTGTTGTGACAGGATGAGGGGAGATGGTTTTAAACAAAAGAGGGAAATTTAGGCCAGACATGAGGAAGAAATTGTTTGTGCTGAGGGTGGTGAGAGCCTGGCCCAGGTTGTCCAGAGAGGTGGTGGATGAACCATCCCTGGAGACATCCCAGGCCAGGCTGGACGGGGCTCTGAGCAACCCGAGCTGGTGAAGATGTCCCTGCTCATGGCAGGGGACTGGAGTGGGTGAGGTTTGAAGGTCCCTTCCCATCCAAACTGTTCTATGATTCCATGACCTCCCATGGTCTCCCCACCACAACCACATGGGCTGGATGGAGGAGAACAGGAGTGTTTGATCTGCCCTGGGAAATGAGGGATCTAGCAAGTGCTTGTGCAGTCCGTGCACGTCAAGCTCTGCTGAACCGCTCTGTGGAGGATGCTGGCACTCCATCAGATAATGAGGATTTCCTGCCTGGGTTATCAATAACTCCAAATACCTTCTGAAGAGTTCTCCCTCGTGCTGCCTCAGGAATGTGCCAGGATTGCTCAGCACTAAGAGTGACACAGGGTTTTTCCAAGGACCACATGTGAGCTGGATGCTTCACAGACCTCATTCTTTGATGACAGTGTCCCCACGTCCGGGAAAGGGTGAAAACCCCAGGACAAGATCAGGGAAGGAAAACCAGCCTCATCCAGCACCTGCTCTTGCTCACAGATGCAAAGCCAACTGGTGGGACTGGTAACCAGGGAAATTCAGCCTGGAGAAGACAGACCAGGCTGTTGCATGATGCCTTGATGAGGTCAACACTGGAAACGATGCTGTGTTCACCAGGATGTGCAGAGCGTCAGGTAAACAGGGAGTGGTGACCTCACCCTCCTCCATCCCTTTGCACGACCATGGCTGTCCCACAGTGTTCCTGGGAATTGATACAAGCCTTGGCAGAGTTAGACATCAGAGAGATCAAACAGGGTTTACTCGTGCCAGTTGAGGTTGTCTAGGCTTTCCAACACTTTCAACCAGGCTCAGCAATAAAAACAAACAAAATTAAGGTCTGTGTTTGTAGTTACCTGGGCTTAGCTCACCAGTGTTCACAGTCATTTGTATATCTGAGTGTAGGACAAGTTATGCATTTATTTGCTCCGCTCTGTGAATTAATGTCATGGTCCACTCATGAAAACTGGAGAGAAAAAGGGAGAGAAAAGCAATGCCACTACCCAACCAGCCCAGTTCAGCTGGGCTCAACACCTTCCTCCCATCAAATCAATTCAAAACCTTCACCTGCTGTAGGCAGTTCAGGTACAAGCTCCATATTTCCTGCAGGGTGAGAGGGACTGATTTTTGGCAGGGGAGCCAGGTTTTATGCCAAGTGAAACCCTTCTGAAAATCTCGTGCTGTGGCATGGTTTGTGTGCACCTTGCTGGGCCCAGGTGTGCTTGCCACCAGGTCCAAAATACAGGTGCAGAATCAGGGAGAGAGGAGGATGGAAGATGATGCTCACACAGCGCTTAGATGCTGCACTCCAAGCTGCTTCATGCAGTTCACCTGTGCTTCTGCCAATCCCAGTGACCGTAATTTTCCCAAAGGGATAAATATTGGGTTTGTGATACTCCTCAGCCCCATAGGTGACCCCCACAGGACTGATGTTTGCTTGGTGGTGTGCCTCTGGGTCTCAGTGGGCAATGTCTTCCACCAGCATTTCAGAAGGAGAGTGAGATAGACCCTGCCCCACATGATATCCATTCTACCTCATCTTTTATTGTCTTCCCCTCATTCGACAGGAAACATTCAAGGTTCACCTGATCTGGGTGAAGATGTCCCTGTTCATGGCAGGGGTTGGACTGGATGAGCGTTGATGGTCCTTTCCAACTCAAACTATTTTATGATTCTATGATCAATTATGTGCAATTTTCTCCTCTCCCTTCTGTGTGGTAATTGCAAACACATTGTTTTGGGGTTTTGTTTGTTTGTTTGTTTTGTCTGGGTTAGTGGTCTGGAGCAGAGCAAGAGAAAGGCACCTGCTCTGGGCTTGCTGAAGCTGGGAATGGAAAGCTCAGGCAAGCATCAGCTGGGCAACCAGGTCCAGGAAAATGCATTTCACGGGCTGCTCCGTGTCACACAATGTATCTGGGTTCAGGGACAAAATAGGGACAAAGCCAAGGAGCGAAGATGTGTAATCTGGGGGTGTCGGAGGCTCATGGTTTGGAAGATGTAGAGGACAAAAACAAAGAGGCACCAATCCACCATGTATCCCTTGGACCAACCTGAACCATCACTATCCAGGAGACCACACGCCTGGGTTGTCACAAGCTGCATTACAAAAACTTGGCTTGAAGCAGCAGTTCTGGGAGTCAGGGGATTACATGAGAACAGCAGTCGCCAAGCCAAAACTATTATTCTCTCTAGTCCTTCTGCTTCCAGAGGAAAGCCCGAGAGCATGAGACACCAAAACCACAAATTAGAAGTCAATAAGAATTATTCCTTCGTTGTTTTCAAGCCAGGCTGGTGGTGGCAGGGTATGCAGCCAACTCCTGTCTGTGCAGATGGCCCCAGGATGTTTGGGGGAACGTTTACCTCCAAAATTTATTTTCCGACATCCCCAGGAGTACCCAAGGTCACATCAAGACTCCAGGCTTCCCCAAGAGCCCAGCAGCTTCACTGTCATCCCCCTCTGAAAGTAGATAGGGGTCATGAATTCAACCCTGAAATGAAACAAGAAGCAAAACCAGGAACAGATCCATGATTAGTATTGAGTCTGTATTTGCTTTATTTTCAGTGATTTCAAGCAACTACCCCAAATCCTGATCCTTCCCCACACGACAGAAACCACCAGCCAGACTCAATGCATCAATAGGGACATACAACCAAATCTGGAATTGCCACCAGTAATATCCCTTCATTTCTCACCCAACTTCCTCCTGGTTGCACTCCAAGTGGGCACTGCAATGAATATTCTGAGGCTTGGCATCCCGTACCAAGGAAAGGAGATGATTCCCAGCTCCAGCTCATCATTTCAGCTAGTCCTAAGGGGGAAGGACAGCACTTGATGCTGGCCCTGGCACACCAGAGTGGGGGGACCAACACCGTGGTCACCCTGCCTAGCTTTGTCCTTCTTGATTATCTGGAGTACTGAGCTCAGCTCTGGGTCCTCAGCACAGGACACACAGGACCTGCTGGAGAGGGGCCAGAGGAGCCACAGGAATGATGCGAGGCTGGAACAGCTCTGCTGGGAGGACAGGCTGAGAGAGCTGGGGTGTTCAGCTGGAGAAGAGAAGCTCCGGGGAGACCTTAGTGCAGCCTTTCTGGACTTAAAAGGGGTTGAGAAGAAAGATGGGGAGAGACTTTTGAGCAGGGCCTGTTGTGACAGGACAAGGGGTGATGGTTTTAAACTAAAGGAGGGAGATTCAGGCCAGACATGAGGGAGAAATTGTTGCCCTGAGGGTGGTGAGAGCCTGGCCCAGGTTGGCCAGAGAGGTGGTGGCTGAACCATCCCTGGAGACATCCCAGGCCAGGCTGGACGGGGCTCTGAGCAACCTGAGCTGGTGAAGGGGGGGCAGGGGGGGCACTGGGGGAGCTGGGAAGGTCCCTAAGAACCTTCTTTATGTACTCTTATACCCCTCCAGGGATGGTGACTCCACCACTGCCCTGGGCAGCCTGTTCCAATGCCTGACAGCCCTTTCCAGGAAGAAATTTTTCCTAATATCCAATCTAAACCTACCCTGAAGCAACTTGAGGCTGTTTCTTCTCATCCTGTCACTTGCTACCTGGGAGAAGAAACCAACACTTTCCATGGAAAAGAAAAAGAAAGAAGAAAAGAAAGAAAGAAAGAGAAGAAAACAAAGAAAGTAAATGAAGGGAAGGGAAGGGAAGGGAAGGGAAGGGAAGGGAAGGGAAGGGAAGGGAAGGGAAGGGAAGGGAAGGGAAGGGAAGGGAAGGGAAGGGAAGGGAAGGGAAGGGAAGGGAAGGGAAGGGAAGGGAAGGGAAGGGAAGGGAAGGGAAGGGAAGGGAAGGGAGGAAAGAAGGAAGGAAGGAAGGAAGGAAGGAAGGGAGGAAGGAAGGAAGGGAGGAAGGAAGGAAGGTTGAAAAAAACCCTGGGTTCTAAAGCTGTATAATTGTTTTTTCATATTTAAAATTTATGTGGCTGTTGGAATAGACTCAGGTCCACCTGAGACAGGACAACTGCAAGCAGGTCCATCACAGGTGAGTCAACATGCAGGTGAGAAAAGGCCTCTGATGTTTTCCGTCGTCACCAAGATTTTCCTGGACCTTGTGAATCCTCAGGCATCAAACCCCAAGAGTCAGGGAGGGCTGGGAGCGCCAAACACACCAGCTTTGGATCAGAGGAGAAAAGTGGCCAGAAGCCACTTCAGTCTCTTCTGGTCTGAGCATGCGTTGCTTCCAAAATGATCTTTGCCGAGTCACATGGGCATAACAGAGAGTTTAGCTCCTGCATGTCCAGCTGAAATATGTGTTTGGCTCTTTGACTTTGCTATAAAAGTTTTATTTATTTTTTTTCTTGACTAACTACCTAACTCAAAGGGAAGAATCATGGCTAAAAATGAAGACAAGAATTTTCCACAGCAGGTACATTTAAATGGAATCTTCCAAGCCATAAATCAAAGTTTAATCCGACACAAGAGTACAACTCAAGCCCTCATCAATTTACCTTCCGTGGTTACACGTGAATGAGAATATAAAGGACTTCTTGATTTATCCAGCCTGGAGAAGCTGTACGGTGTTTCTTTTAATAGCTGATGCTTTATCTACCAATTCCCCACTCCCCTATGTCTATTTGTGAGCAGCTGATTAGAATTTATCGAGATCTGTACTCAACCACAAAGCAGACCCACTTCCTATTACAGTTTGAAAGCGCTGGCTTTTAACAAGGGAAATGCGAATATTTATCAGCCCCCGGATATATAGACATCAGAAAAATAAGACATTACCATTTTAAGGATTCTTTTCATAGCTCTTATTTTTTTTTTTACGCCACCTTTCTGATAAACCGAGAGCAACAGCTCTCTCACACAGCTGTGCTGCTTCTGCAAAGCAAAAGGAAAGTCTGATTGCACCCAGACCTGAGCTTAATTCCCTGGGGTCTCATCCAGAGGGAGGGAGCTTTTGGGAATACCCTTCCTGGAGGGGACTTTTACTTTGAAGGGCCAAATTAACTCATTAGCTGGACCAATCTGCTAGCAGAGAGTTGACATTTGAGGCCAACCCCCTGACCAAGGTGCAGAAGTTGTTTAGGGGGGCTATAACTCCGGTTCCCCCGTTAGCTGTTTGAGCTGTACCAACAGCCCAGCATCTTCCTTGCTAAGATTTGTCAACTTTAGATTAAATACAGGAGTAAAATAATGTTAAAATATATCAAGTATTAATTGTCCTCTGGGGGGACAATGCTGTTTCTGTGGCCATCCATTTCTTCTCCTCATCACCTCCAGATTGGTTTTACAGTCCCTGGCCACCCTTACCTTTCTCTTTGCCCATCTTCTAAGGCAACAAAGATGATTAAGGAAGTGGAGCATCTCCCTTACGAGGAAAGGCTGAGGGAGCTGGGGCTCTGGAGCTGGAGGAGACTGAGGGGTGACCTCATTAATGTTTACGGATATATGAAGGAGGAGTGTCAGGAGGATGGAGCCAGGCTCTTCTCGGTGACAACCAGTGACAGAACAAGGGGCAATGGGTGCAAACTGGAACACAGGAGGTTCCACTTAAATATGAGAAGCAACTTGTTCCTGGTGAGGGTGGCAGAGCCTGGCCCAGGCTGCCCAGGGGGCTTGTGGAGTCTGCTTCTGTGCAGACATTCCAACCCGCCTGGACACCTTCCTGTGTAACCTCATCTGGGTGTTCCTGCTCCATGGGGGATTGCACTGGATGAGCTTTCCAGGTCCTTTCAACCCCCTGACATTCTGGGATTCTGTGATCTTCCTCCCTCCCCATCTTTTTCTTTAGCAGCGCATTGCAAACACACTTAACTCCTCCACCCAACCACCCGTCACACCTCACTGTACAGTAAGTTGCCTTTGGATGTGGGATCCCAGGGACATTTCTCTCCCAAAAGGTCCACCAAGCTGCAGCTCTTTAAGTGCAGAGCACAGCACATCATCCCCATTTCTGGGACAGTTTCCATCAGGGCATCTGCCAGCAAGAGGTAAGATCACTGGGAACTTCACAACGACTCCCTTGTGTCTCATCTGTGCATCGAAATCCGCAGCTTTCAGCTGTTATTTCTATTACCCGGCATTTGAGTTCCTCATTAAGAAGTGTTAACTCCCATTTAATTCCCTCTCAGGATGGCGAGCGCCAGTGCTTAATGAACTCTCTGCAGAGCTGTCTGGGGAGATTTAAAACAAACCCTCCAGCAGCTGGTCAGGGTGTGATTAATGATGGCCGTGGACTCAAGAAGAGCAGAACCAAGGGGGCAAAAGCTGTAAGACTTCAATGAAAAGGTGCAAGCTCTGCATAGGTGAACATAGCTTCTTTCTTCCCATAAAACAGGACAGCTCATGGTGAGGGATGCAGGCAGCAGCTCTGTGCACCACCTCTGGCTGCTTGCAATGAAGGGTGAGGAGCTCCAAGTGGACATAATGACCTAGGAGGAGAGGATGAGACCCTGCAACAACTAATATGGGGGCTGGACACATAAGTATTTTCAAGCAATTTGAAATAAGCAGATTCATAGACTCATAGTTTGGGTTGAAGGGACATTCAAAGCTCATCCAATCCCACTCCTGCCATGAGCAGGGACATCTTCACCAGCTCAGAGCCCCGTCCAGCCTGGCCTGGGATGTCTCCAGGGATGGTTCATCCACCACCTCTCTGGCCAACCTGGGCCAGGCTCTCACCACCCTCAGCACCAACAATTTCTTCCTCATGTCCAGCCTGAATCTTCCTCCTTTAGTTTAAAACCATCACCCCTTGTCCTATGGCAACAGGCCCTGTTAAAATGTCTGTCCCCATCTTTCTTATTGGCCCCTGAGCCACCATATCATGGAGTGTCCCTGGGAGGGAGTCCCCACCTAGATACTCTAATTTCCACCACCTAGACTCCTGAAGGTATAAAGAAAACCCAAAGATGCCTTCAAACCTTCTATCGCTTTGTTCTGCTGATAAGTAGTTAAATCTTTTCATCCTCCACAATAACCCCAAACAGTCCCTAACGCATCTGTCTCAGGAAGAAATCTGTACTAAAATAATTCATTATACTCTTCACTCAGGTCCATCATCAGTAATTCCCTCTCCTATGTGACTGTCCCTGCTGGGTCCTCTTCCTGCCAATTACCCAGGGAAGAACCAGGGTTCAACTGAAAACATCTTCCAGCTCCGCACTTGCCATCGTTTGCAAGGAAAGCTCTGACAGCTCAGGAGCCATCAACAGAGGAAGAAATAATTTGGCAATTATCCTATGGCATGAGCAAAGATGATGAAGTTGCAGTCAACCCCTGACAGATAATGTTCATTTTACAAGTCACGGCTGCTTACAAATAACTTTCCTACCACCTGGAGCATGCTCTGTACTTCTCTGCACGCACACTAGGCATTTATCAATTTTATTAGCTTTCTTTTTTCCATGTTAAAACATTCTTCCCAGCTGCTTCTTGTTGCAATAAGTTGTCTATACAGCAATAGACCACGACCATGCTACTCTCCTGCTGTTCTCCAGCCACCATCTTCAGGGGATTGTAGCATTCGGCTGGTAGCACTGGGGTCTTGGCTGGGACATGGGACATTTGCTCTTTGACATGTAATGCTCTAAATTTCTTCCTTTGCTGGATAGATTAGGCTCTTAAAATTCTTCTCCAAGTGAAGACTGTACAGCTGGTCCTCAATTTCCAGAGGTCATTAGACTTTACCAGCAATGGCATTTACCCAGCACTTTGTTAGGGGAATACTGAAGGTCCAGAATGTCACGCCGTTATGTTAAGCCTGTGAAAACACAGCTTTCCCCCAAATAAATCATATTTCTGTGTCAGAAACCAGCAAGTAAGGGAAGTTGTTTAACTTTGCGGCGCAGGTCACCTTCCCACAACACCAGCTGCGAAGACAAGTCCAATCCTCCTTGCCTTTTCCCTCGTGACCCCGAAGAGTTTTCCCCTCATTCTTGTGCAGGAGCTGCAAATCCTTTTGATCCACTTATCTGCTGCTTCTTCCCCTTCGTTATCTCTCCCTTGTGTAACCCAGGCTCTGGGGGAGGACACATTTCCAGTCGTGCCCCTCGCATCACAGCCATCCATCACCCGCTGGCACTTCTGGCTCTCCTCCCCTGACACCCATCAGTGTCATCCCTCCCGCAGCACACAAACGCTCTCCTTACCATCATCATCCGTTTCCAGAGCCCGACAGGCTCCTCTTAAAGAGCAACAATCACTGGGAAAACGGCCAGCATAGAGCACGAGTGGGATGGACAGGAATAATTCAGAGAAAGACAGGAAGAGATGAATCACAACCATCTTGAACTGGATGCCATGAAATTCACAGTGCTGCACATTTATACAAGAACATCAGCAAGAAGGTGATGCTTAGCGATCACTTTAATGCAGATGTGTCCTCCCTGTGCTCCTTCGTCACTGCTCATGCTATAAGGGAACACGATGAATGAGGATTTGTTATGATGCCAACCCCAAAGAGTTTCCAGTTTACATAAGATGGTCAAGAAATAAGAGAGCAGAATTATCCCCATTTTGCAGTTTGGGAATCGAGTTCAGAAAGATTGCACAGTTCCGATCACACCGTTCTCCACCCAAAAAGCTGGAAATTAAATCATTTTTCTGGAGTCTCCAGGCAGTACTTTACCTGCAATTACCTTCCCTTCAAGTGTCTGAATATTTGTTTCAAGTCCTACCTCTAGAGCTCAGCAGCTGAACTCCTGAGTTGCTGCAGCTTGCTGATGGTTTTGCTCCAAGGTAATGAAGGAGTCATGACTAAATCTACAGTTCCTTATGTCTGGTCATGCATTAACATCCAAAGAAAATTCTGCATTAAAGGGATGTTTTGCCAAGGCAGGATAGGACAAGGGGTGATGGTTTTAAACTAAAAGAGGGGAGATTCAAGCTGGACATGAGGGAGGAATTGTTGCCCTAAGGGTGGTGAGAGCCTGGCCCAGGTTGGCCAGAGAGGTGGTGGATGAACCATCCCTGGAGACATCCCAGGCCAGGCTGGACGGGGCTCTGAGCAACCTGAGCTGGTGAAGATGTCCCTGCTCATGGCAGGAGTGGCACTGGGGGAGCTGGGAAGGTCCCTTCCAACCCAAACTATTCTATGATTCTACGACTTCAACCTGCAGATTGTCATCCTCATTCATGGAATAAACCTCTTTGCTTTCAGGCTGTTGGCTGGTGCAAGGAGTCCCATGGACCTCTTGAATGAAATAAAAAGGGATTGGTTGTGTTATCACAATTACGAGGTGGCCTCATTGCTCCTGCTTTTGCCTTCCCAGCTGTTCATTCACTCTTTGAGCTGTGCCCTCGGTATGTCCCAGATCAGATCTGAATCCAGTGCACTCTCAGTAAGACTGCAGATGACACCAAGCTGGATGGGACGGTTGATGTGCTGGAGGGTGGGAAGGCCATACAGAGGGGTCTGGCCCGGCTGGATGGATGGGCTGCGGCCATTTGTCTGAGGTTCAGCAAGGCCAAGTGCCGGGTCCTGCCCTGGGGTCACAGCAACCCCAGGCAGCGCTACAGGCTCGGGGAAGAGCGGCTGGAAAGTGCCCGGCGGAAAAGGAGCTGGGGGTGTTGGTGCCAGCGGCTGAACATGAGCCAGCGTGTGCCCAGGTGGCCAAGAGGCCACCAGCATCCTGGCTGGTACCAGCACTGGTGTGGCCAGCAGGCCCAGGGCAGTGACCGTCCCTGTGCTGGGACCTGGGGAGGCCAAACCACCAATCCTGGGGACAGTTTTGGAACCCTCAGCTCAAGGCTCAAAATGGCAGCCCCAGGGGCACCAAAATTACCTCAGAACACAGAATAGCATCCCCAGGGGCACTAACACCACCTCATGGCTCTAAATGGCAGACAGAGGGGTGACGAGATCACCTCAGCACACAGAATGGCGGCACCAGGGGCACCAGAATCATGTCAGGCCTCAAAATGGCGGCCAGAGCCGGGGTGGGATCACTGCACAAAAAAGCCCTTGAGGTGATGGAGTGAGTTGAGAGAAGGGAACGGAGCTGGTGAGGGGCTGGAGCACAAGTGTGATGGAGCGGCTGAGGGACCTGGGGGGTTCAGCTGGAGAACAGGAGCTGAGGGGAGACCTTCTGATCTCTGAACTGCCTGAAAGGAGCTTGGAGCCAGGGGGGTCGGGCTCTGCTCCCCAGGAACAAGCGCCAGGAGCAGAGGAAACGGCCTCAAGTTGCACCAGGGGAGGTTGAGGTTGGATGTGGGAACAATTTCTTCCCCAAAGGGCTGTGGGGCATTGGAACAGGCTGCCCAGGGCAGTGCTGGAGTCACCATCCCTGGAGGGTTGGACAGACGGACATGAGGTTCTCAGGACATGGGGCAGGGCCAGGGGTGGGTTATGGTTGGACCTGATGATCTCGGGGGTCTTTTTCAGCTAAAGTGTTTCTAAGATTCTAAGACATACTGTGGGATGGTGTTTCTCAGCGTACATACAGATCAATCCCTCCGGCTGCTGATGGAACCATCAGACTGATGCAGCACTTTCATTCCCTCCAGTGAATTGCTCCCTCCTTCCTCATCCCTCTTTATAATGCAGAGACCTTTTTTCTTCCCTCAGCTGCTTATTCATACCTTAATGGCACTTGATTTTTAGTGGGCTCTTCTAGCCCTTTTCTGTGCATACTCTGCAATGCTATTAGGCTTTTCAGCATTCCTTTGTTCTTTAAACAGTCTTTGCCTGCTTTTCCTGCAGAGACATCTAACCATGCCAGAGTTACACAGCTTGTCCTGTTGGTATTATCATCCAGCTGAATGTGGCTATTCTCAAAATGAAACTAAAATATCAGCAAAGTCTTTGGAATATATAAACACTCTGAGATGAGCCCCTCCTGGTTGCTGCACAAAAGCATTTATATCAGTGGTACACGGACTCAACGGGGGACTCCGTCTGCAGTGTTTGTGAAGCCGGCTGGTTGAGCAGTAGATCACCCATTATACTGTCCCAGGTTGGCCAGAGAGGTGGTGGATGAACCATCCCTGGAGACATCCCAGGCCAGGTTGGATGGGGCTCTGAGCAACCTGAG
This sequence comes from Columba livia, assembly GCF_036013475.1. NCBI lineage: Eukaryota > Metazoa > Chordata > Aves > Columbiformes > Columbidae > Columba > Columba livia. Next base: position 1,957,433 of record NC_088602.1, read on the forward strand.
CTGGTGAAGATGTCCCTGCTCATGGCAGGGGTGGCACTGGGGGAGCTGGGAAGGTCCCTTCAACCCCAACTGTTCTATGCTTCATTGCTTCAAACAGCCTTAAATTGCTTTCCCCTTCCAGCGACTTCACAGTGCAGCTCAATGCTGTTTGATTTTACAATGCAATGTTCAACAGGAAGGTGTGGGCACAAGCAGAGGCAATGAGGGTCAATTAATAACAGTCTTTGATTGGAAAGATCCCAACAATCTCCTGAATGGAGGATTTGTGAGCTGGGTTTAGGACATCGGGATGGCAAAGTCCTCTGTGCCCAAACTCTTCCCATGCAACCCAAGAACAGAACCCAAGGGAATGGCAGGAAGATGTTCCAAGGCAAGTTCAGGTTGGACATGAGGAAAAGGTTCTTTAACCAGAGGGTGCTGGACACTGGAACAGGCTGCCCAGGGAGGTGTCACGGCCCCAACCTGACACTGTTCAATAAAAGACTGGACAACATCCTCAGAGACACGGAGTGAACTGCAGGGTTGTCATTGCAGGGACAGGAGTTGGACTCAATCATCCTGTGGGTCCCTTCCAACCCAAGATGTCCTATGATTTGGATGCAAACAAGGCACCTCTATTCCTGCTCAGCCTTTTGCAAAAGCCTGTTCTGTGCAAAGTCCTGTACATCTTATTTCTCTCACAGGTGTTTTCTGAAGGGATCTTGTTTGTTAAGCCTCTACATTTCCCTTCTTCCTTATATCAGATGTTCTGCCTGACTTCCTTTCCTGGATGACAAGGAAGATGTGATCGCGAGCTCTCTAGTGAATATTGATACTGGTATTTGTTATTCTACTTAACAGGCAATCTTTCCTTGAGATGTTTGCTTTCCAAGGTATTTAGCTGTTGCTCTAAGCTCTGGAGGACCTCCAGATTTCACATCCATCTGCTAAAAAAAAAAAGCAGTAGCGTTTGAGTCCTTTTCATCATTACTTCGTTGGGTTTTTCACTGCTCGAATCTTTCCTGCAATGGCAAATACACTTGCAGCCCTACATGTGGGCATCGGTCCCTCCTTCACCATGTCCCTGTTAATTTGCACTGTGGTGCCTGTGGTCACCTTCCACGTGTTGCGCATGAGCCTGGTGGCAACCAGCTCCAAAACATCTGCACCGGGGTCAGGAAGAGACACACCTGGGGTATCGGCAGGGCTGCAGCCTGCTCTGCCATGCCATGACATCTCCATCCAACGTGCTCAAACAAAACCTGCAGTCCTGGTTGAGCCAATGCTGGTGACCAACCTCATCTGCTCCTGGAGCTCCTGGAGCTCCTCAGCTCCAGCTGAGACAACCTCTAAGCACAGATCTGCAAGATACAGGGGGTTCAGTGGGTGAGTTCAGACCTCACGTTGAGTTTGGACCTTTACCTGCCAGTGTAGGCTTACATAAGCTGAGCTTTAATTTAAAAACTTCCCGTGGGAGCAAAACCTGAGCCCTAAACCTGCCTTTGCACATTCCCATGGATGTTGTTCATTTTCAGTGGGGCCAACAAGGGATGGATGAAGAGGCAGATCCTACGGGGACAGCTGAAAGGCTCATCTAGACTAATGCGTCTTAAAGATTACTTATTGAGGCTGTTTTCCAGTGCCCAAAGCACAGATATTTTAACTTGTTCCTTAATTCACTCCTTAAAGCAGTTAGCAAAATTCCTACTATCAATCAGTCTGTGGCAGCCGATCCAAAAGGCACGGCCAGGAACTGCACATTAATTGTGAATGCTTTGCTGAATTTACTACATGACAGGACCAAATTTTTCACTCTGAGACGAAGCATGAATATGCTGTTTGGTGCAATCAATACTTTTCTAGATTGCTAGGAAATTGTCGGGGCTACAGAACCCATGTGTGGGGTATTGCCCCCTCTCCTAGACCATATGCAGAAATATATTATATAAACTCTTTCTCTGCGGTAAAGCACCCATGGTTCAGCATAGGAAACAGGCTGGAGATAAAATTGGACACCTCCACACCAGCAACAACATCTTTGCGTTTGCTGTGCCAGCCCCAACGAGACTCTTGTCCTTCCCAGAGATGTGCCCTCAAGATGTACTGCAGTCAAATTAGTTTTCATTAGCTTAATGGGAAATTAAGAAACTGGGCAACATTTTAAGTGAGAGGCAGCCAGTCAGAGAAGCAGGTTGATCACATAGTAGGGATAATTTTTAATTTGCTGAGATGGAGATGGGATGTACAGTGATATCTGGTTGCCCTATAAGATTTAGGATTATTATAATAGAGATTAGGAGGAAGGAGGATTTAGCCTTCCCGTAGCTCTGAGCCTGAGTTCAAGCAGAGGCTCCCACCACTCGATGCCCAGATTTTACTTCCTAGTGGGCTAACTCCTTGTCAGGCCTCTTTGCAATAATATTTTCAATTAAATCAAAGCATCTTTTCCTTCTTCTTACATTTATTCATCACTTCACTGCAGTTTCTATACAAGGATCATATGCAAATGTTTCATAACACTTACTACATGGATTTTCTGTGATCTTAATTTGCTTGTGGCATTAAAAACTCACTGGTTTAGAGTCCTTTTAAGGGACCATCTTGAACCTCTAAGAAGCTTTTTACGCTGAGGGTGGTGAGAGCCTGGCCCAGGTTGGCCAGAGAGGTGGTGGATGAACCATCCCTGGAGACATCCCAGGCCAGGCTGGACGGGGCTCTGAGCAACCTGAGCTGGTGAAGATGTCCCTGCTCATGGCAGGGGGGGCACTGGGGGAGCTGGGGAGGTCCCTTCGACACAAACCATTCTATGATTCTATGAACTCCCTTGGTTTGCAGTTAAAGCCTAGGGGTCAATACAAACGAGAGAATAAATAATAAATGGAAGAGATAGAATAAAAAGGAAAATTTGCAATATGGAAAGGGAATGTTCCAAGGGGAAAGATCCTGTTACAAAAGAATATATTTAATTAGTACATGGATCTAATAGGCTAAACTTGCAACCAGCATCCTCTCAAACACCTGCAACTAGCGGTGCCTCAGCTCGGGTTTTGCCACCACCGGAGATTTCCTGGCTCCCCCCTTCCTCAGCACAGCAATAAATCAAAACTTGCTTTGAACACACTCCCCTCTCCACAGCGCCCAGCAGAAAGAAAACATCAAGAATCATTAATGCAGCCATCTCAGCGAGGCCTTGGTGCTTGCAATGATGCACCTCAATGCAGGGGGAGGTGGGGAGGAGGGCAGCTACTTCCCAAGGGCATTTCTGCTGTCACTCGGACATGGACAATGGTTCCACCAGGACGCCGAGCCTGCTGATCATAGAGTCAGTCTATCATAGAACGGTTCCAAGCTCATGCAGTCCAACCCCTGCCGTGAGCAGGGACATCTTCACCCAGAACCCCATCCAACCTGGCCTGGGATATCTCCAGGGATGGGGCATCCACCACCTCTCTGGCCAACTCGGGTCAATATTTTACCACCCTGCACAGCAGCATCACCTCCTCCATATCATGTGGAGCAGAGCAAGCCATGATCAGCCTGCCCCACTCTTCTGTAGGTCTAGGAAACCTGAAAAACAAAACAGGGGTAGGTTTGTGTAAAGCACCTCCAGAGAACCCCAGCTGTATGGGACAAATCTCCCCCTTCTTGAGGCAAGGGCAGCAGCAGAACATCCCCCACCAGTTATACCACTATGGCAACCATCACATCAGTCCCAGCACAGCCCAGCTCAGAGCAAGTTCCTTGTAGCCAAGAAGGCCAATGGCATCTTGGGGTGTATCAGAAGCGGGGTGGTCAGTAGGTCAGACAGGTTCTCCTGCCCCTCTGCTCTGCCCTGGGGAGACCACACCTGGAATATTGTGTCCAGTTGTGGCCCCTCAGTTCCAGCAGGACAGGGAACTGCTGGAGAGAGTCCAGCGCAGCCACCAAGATGCTGAAGGGAGTGGAGCATCTCCCGTGTGAGGAAAGGCTGAGGGAGCTGGGGCTCTGGAGCTGGACAAGAGGACACTGAGAGGTGACCTCATTAATGTCTACAGATATCTAAAGGGTGAGTGTCAGGAGGATGGAGCCAGGCTCTTCTTGGTGACAACCAGTGATAGGACAAGGGGCAATGGGTTCAAACTGGAACACAGGAGGTTCCACTTAAAAATGAGAAGCAACTTGTTCCTGGTGAGGGTGGCAGAGCCTGGCCCAGGCTGCCCAGGGGGGTTGTGGAGTCTCCTTCTGTGCAGACATTCCAACCCGCCTGGACACCTTCCTGTGTAACCTCATCTGGGTGTTCCTGCTCCATGGGGGGATTGCACTGGATGAGCTTTCCAGGTCCCTTCAACCCCTGACATTCTGGGATTCTGTGATTCTGTGATTCTCCTGCTATAACATATGCAAAGTCCTGGGTCTGGGTGAAGAACCCGCTCAGCTCTGAGGGACACCATGTGCTTAAAAGTCCTTCAGAGACATTACGTTCTTGGGACAGTGGTTGTCAGGAGCTGGAGCATTCCTTGGTGATCCCAGCATCACAAAGTCGCAAACTAGGTGAGGTCAGCAGGGATCTCTGATTATTCAAGACCCCTGCTCAATCAGGGCTACCAAAGGAGGTTGCCCAGGACCATGACCAGTGTCTTCTTGCTGTCTCCTGGTGCCTTTGTCACCCCCTTGCTACACCCTGCCTGCTTTCATCCCCAGGCTGCTTGGTGCATGGTAACTCATGTCTTTCCCTCTGCTCACCATGCCCAACACACCCCAGGGAGGCATAGCTCACAGCTGGAGGAGATGTGGGATGGAGGTCTCCTGTGCAACCTTTCTTCCACTGTTAAATTGATTTTTGGGAAGTGAGCATGGGTTGGGGTTAGAAGAGAAGACCACAGCATTGCAGCACTCAGTTCAGTTGCTCTTCTTGTGGCTGTCACAGAATCACAGAATCATTTTGTTTGAAGGAGACCCTCATGATCATTGAGTCCAACTGTTCCCCCACCCCTGGCACTGCCCCATGTCCTGAGAACCTCATGTCCGTCTGTCCAACCCTCCAGGGATGGTGACTCCAGCACTGCCCTGGGCAGCCTGTTCCAATGCCCCACAGCCCTTTGGGCAAGAAATTGTTCCTAAGATCCAACCTCAGCCTCACCTGGTGCAGTTTGAGGCCATTTCGTCTTGTTCTGGCACTTGTTCCTTGGGAGAAGAGACCAACACCCATGATCACTGATAAATTGCTGTATGGGGCTTGCAACATCTCTCCCTCCCACCTCCATCGAAGGATGCTCGGCTGGCTAACCATGGCTCTGAGAGTCTTGGAAACCACCTCAGATGAGGCAGGGTGCATAGTGTGGCACTTGCCCTGTAGGGAGCCATTTGCTCTAAAAAAAGAGATTAAATTAGCAATAGTCATTGTTCATGCTGAGAGGTTAATATAGACCCTGTATGGGTTATTCATGAGATTTTAGAGTCACTTCCATCAAAACCTTCTCTTTTTTAATTTTATTTTCAGCTCAGCCTGAGCTAAGATTAGTGATGGTTGGAGAGACTGGATGGTTCGAGGAATGGCATGGGACTGCAGAGTAAATTGTGATGGCCAAAGAAGCCTCTGTTCTGTGCCCCTTGAAGGACACATGGCCTTTAGGACCTGAGCCAGACTCTGATCCCTCTCCACAGGCAATGCCCATGTCCCGTATCCTCTCTCCCAGATGAGCACTACCATGATTCCCATTTTCTCCAGCCACTCCCATCACACTTGTGCTCCAGCCCCTTCCCCAGCTCCTTTCCCTTCTCTCAACTCACTCCAGCACCTCGAGGGCTTTCTTGTCGTGAGGGGCCCAAAAATGACCCCAGGATTCAAGGTGCAGTCTCACCAGTGCCCAGTCCAGGGGAATGGCACAAGCCCTTCTGGTCAAGGGCAAGCTGTATTTTATGGAGAACCTAAGGTCCAGCAAAAGCCCTGCCCCCCACCCCCGCAAGCTCTCGGGTTTCTGAGCCCCATGGCTGGATCCAAACTGGGTGATGAATCCATTTACCCACTCAAAAGTGGGGTCTCAAAACCCAGGGATGGGCACAAGTGGATCCCTGGATCAAAAGGAATCCCCAAACCCAGCTCCCAACTCCAGTTACTGAAAGCAAAGCACAAGCAAAGGTCTTGGTGACAATGCACATCATGGGAACACCCTGTCTTTGTCCTTCCTTGTGATCAATCCCAATAGATCGGAACAAGCCCAACCTGGTTCCTGCAGCTCTCCATCCTCCCTGCAGCCTTGCATCACCCCTGCAGCAGCCACCAATGCTGCAAAGACTCATTGCAGCACTAGTATCACCACGAGTCTCTTGGCCAGACCCAGAGCACCGTGCTGAGCTGCAATGAGTCCCTACACCCTTTGGTGAGTCCCTACAGCCCTTAGTGAGCCCCTACATCTCTTGGTTAGCCCCTACAGCCCTAGGTGAGTCCCTACACCCTTTGGTGTGCCCCCACAGCCCTTGATGAGTCCCTAGATCTCCTGGTGAGTCCCTACAGCCCTTGGTGAGTCCCTACATCTCTTGGTTAGCCCCTACAGCCCTAGGTGAGTCCCTACACCCTTTGGTGTGCCCCCACAGCCCTTGATGAGTCCCTAGATCTCCTGGTGAGTCCCTACAGCCCTTGGTGAGTCCCTACATCTCTTGGTTAGCCCCTACAGCCCTAGGTGAGTCCCTACACCCTTTGGTGTGCCCCCACAGCCCTTGATGAGTCCCTGCATCTCCTGGTGAGTCCCTACAACCCTTGGTGAGACCCTATAGCCCTTGGTGAGTCCCTACATCTCTTGGTAAGGCTCTACAGCCCTTGGTGAGACCCTACAACCCTTGGTGAGTCCCTCCATCTTCTGGTGAGTCCCTCCATCTCCTGGCGAGCCCCTGCATCCCTTGGTGAGTCCCTACATCCCTTAGTGAGACCCTACGTCCCTTGGTGAGTCCCTACATCCCTTGGTAAGGCTCTACAGCCCTTGGTGAGCCCCTACAGCCCTTGGTGAGTCTCTCCATCTCCTGTTGAGCCCCTCCATCCCTTGGTGAGCCCTTCCATCCCTTGGCAAGTCCCTACATCCCTTGGTGAGACCCTACAGCCCTTGGTGAGTCCCTACATTCCTTGGTAAGGCTCTACATCCCTTGGTGAGCCCCTACAGCCCTTGGTGAGCCCCTACAGCCCTTGGTGGGGAATGCCAAATCTAGGCTGAGGGTAAAATACCCTGCTCTAGCTCCAGCAAGGTACACAGACAGGAATGCAGTTGACAACAGGTGGTCCCCCGAGCCAGGGAAATGCAGCATTGTGTCCTTTCACTGCTGGAGGAAAAGCTGGGACCTCACTGGACACAGAAACTGAATTTGCCCCTTTCTACAAGAAAAGGAACCTATAGGATCCAAGTTCTATGGTGGTGGCACAGGAACTCCTGCTGCTGCCATCACATCATGGATGGGCACCAAAGTGACACCATAGCATCACCTATTGTATTATTCATGTTTTCACTGTGTGGCCCAGTAAACAGTAAATCAGCACTTGGGTTTTGGGCTAGCACTCCTGAGATTCCCATCTGAGCTCTCCGCCTCCTCCCGAGCTGATGGATGCAGCAGACGAGGGGAGCCAAGGACATCCTTTTGCAAGAAAACCCAGGGGGTCTTACCTTTCCTGGGGAAAACACCTTTAAATTTTGTTGTAATTGCACTTTTTTCCCCACATTGTGTGGCACACGGTGCTGGTAATGAAGATTGAATAGAGCAGCAGTGTCTGCGTGCGAAGCTGCAGAGGGTGGTAAATCTGGCTGCTTGTACCGTGAGCGTGAACAACAAATCTAATTGCCATTTCGGAGTGGTGATTAGTGCTGCAGCAAGCTGTCAGCTGGGGATGCCAAGTAAACAGGGCTCAGCAAAGGAAAGTTCACAAGGGAGCAAGAGGGGAGGAAGGACGGAGCAGCTAAGAAGAGCAGGGGAGGTGCGAGATGCCACAGGGTTGGGTGGCCTTTGCCCATGGTGCCACCTCCCATGGGAAACCTCTCCTGGGGTTGGTGCAGGATCATCCCAACCTCTCTCCATCCCATACTACACAGCATTATGGATTCAGATGAGGTTTAGCGTTTCCCTAAACCCAGTTAGGGGGAAAGGAAAAACAGCCCTGGGGTGCATCGCCTCTTGAGCTACCACACTGAGCTACCACACTGACCACAGCTGTGCATGAGGCTCCATCTCCACTTCTCTGCCCCTTTCATCTCCCCTCTGCCTGTGAAATATCTGGGATTAAAGGAAACTTTATTAATGGGCATTACAGACAGTAAAACACATGGCAGGAGAGGCGGCTAATCCTGCACTGCCGGAGGGATGGGGAGGCTGCGGTACACAAATCACAGCATCTGTAGCTTTTTTAATGCTGTTGGGTAACAGACGTAGCCAAGCGTGTAACAAACGAGGTTAAAATTTCATGCCGTACTCAAACAAACCACTTTTTCCCCAAAAAAATAAAGCTTTTACATTTGCAAAAGCCTCTGATTAATCTTGTCATTTAACCACAAGCTGCAGAACTTAAAGTAAGGAAGGGGTAGTGTTTATTTCCCGTAACTTGCTGTGCTCAATGTCTCCTGTGCTTTATCACTGACACTGGATAAGAGGCTGGGCCACAAACTCCCAGTGTGACCCTGGACAAGGTTTTTGGACCCAGGACTTAAAAAGCATCACCTTGACTTGGGGTGAGCTGGTTGCCTTAACACCTCAAGGATGGGTCCTTATCCTTCATGAGTCTCAACGTTCTCCAGGTATTTCAAGGTTTGTGCCTTGCTCGTAGTGGTAACAAGCCAAGAAAGTCCCTGCAGAGGTTGTATTTTGGCATCCAAACAAAATCATAGGCAAAAATAGCAGCTCCTCAATAGATTTATGGTAGAATTGAGGGCATTTTCCCTGCTCTGGTGGGCTGAGAAAAGTAGAAGTTTTAGACATCGCTTGGTCAGAGTGGCAGGCATGTTGGATTTTCTAGGACAAACAACAAAAATCTCACCTCCTAGAGACTTTTTTTGAAGATTGGTGTTTTTCAGTGAGCTGAAATCAGGCCAGGAAGCATCCTTCATGCACCCTGGAAATGTAGAAATGCTGGAAATATGGAAATGGCCCAGTAGAAATGCCTCTGCCTTTGCACAGGGACATAAGCGACACAGGTCCTTCTCAAACATGTGGATTACGCACTTGCGCATCCTCAGACTAGCCGCAAACACGTGCTGCTCCCACGAGAGATGCTCATGGATGCTCCAGAGGCATCGCTCCATTTAAGCGTCCTCAACTGATGGCTAACTCATTTATTTTTGTTTATCTTAATTGAGCTGCATATGATTGCAGTCAGCTTCAGTTAAAAACATCCTACATCTCTGATCAGCTCTGCAACGCTCCCTTGCTGCCACCAAGCTCTTGCTCCCCACGGGTCTCCAGTCTACCGCTTGTGTTGGCATGTCCCATAGCAAGCTGCATGGTCCCCAGTAGCCACATAACAGGTGGTCCCACGTGTTTATTACCATGTAAAAGCATGGCCAAGGTCCATGACCTCTTGCTCTTCTCCCTTGGGTCTCAGAGGCTGAGGAGTTTGCTAGTCCCATCTCCAGCACGTAAACCCCTTCAGCCTTACAGAAAAGAGCTGGTGTTTTTCATCCTTTACAGTAAACAGAGCCTTAATCCAGGCCTTTAAGTCTGTCTAGATTTCGAAATAATTGCAAGCAGCCTCCTAACTTGTACAAAGTTTGATTTAAGCCTTAATTTAATGGTTTATCTGGAGAGCAGGAAGTAAGCTGGATCTGCCAATTAGGAGCCATCTGTTTTCTCCTAATCTTTTGCAGGCTTCAGATCAGCAAACAAGAACCTCCATGGCTGGACAATCACTTCTGCCACTCACAAACAACCCACCGGTTCTCTGAGGGGGGCTGTCTCCAGGGACCATGTCCTGGTGTCTTCAGGGATCATAGAATCATAGAACCACAAAAGGCTTTAGGTTGAAGGGACCTTAAAGCTCCCCCAGTGTCCCCCTGCCATGAGCAGGGACATCTTCACCAGCTCAGGTTGCTCAGAGCCCCGTCCAGCCTGGCCTGGGATGTCTCCAGGGATGGTTCATCCACCACCTCTCTGGCCAACCTGGGCCAGGCTCTCACCACCCTCAGGGACAACAATTCCTTCCTCATGTCTAGATGAATGGCTTCTTCTCCTGGAGTTAGAGGTGACCATGGGGAGGTGTGGGTGGGTTGCTCTGAAGAGACATCAAGGACCAACATGGATCAGTGCTGGAGAGAATGGAGATGTTTTCTCGACAGAGACAATGGAGGTGGTTGCTTTGAGCAGGACCCTACATCTTGACGGTACCTGGAGAAAGATCCTTAAAGAGTAGATGGATTGGAGAACCCCAGACAAAGAGGAATGGACAAATTTCTCTTGCAGAAATAGCTGTTTCACACATCCCTCCATACAGCATCCCAAGGAGAAGATGCCAAGGAGCACATAACAAGGACAAGTGTAGAGTCTTGTATCTGGGCAGGAACTACCTCAGGTTCCAATATAATTTGGGGAATGACCTGTTGGAGAGCAGTGTAGGGGAAAGGGACCTGGGCATCCTGGGAACAGCGGGATGACTGTGAGCCAGCACTGGGCCCTTGTGGCCAGGAAGGCCAATGGTACCTGGGGTGGGTTAGAAGGGGGTGGTCAGTAGGTCAGAGAGGTTCTCCTGCCCCTCTGCTCTGCCCTGGGGAGACCACACCTGGAATATTGTGTCCAGTTGTGGCCCCTCAGTTCCAGCAGGACAGGGAACTGCTGCAGAGAGTCCAGCGCAGCCACCAAGATGCTGAAGGGAGTGGAGCATCTCCCGTGTGAGGAAAGGCTGAGGGAGCTGGGGCTCTGGAGCTGGACAAGAGGACACTGAGTGGGGGACTCATTCATGTTTACAGATATCTAAAGGGTGAGTGTCAGGAGGATGGAGCCAGGCTCTTCTCGGTGACAACCAATAATAGGACAAGGGGCAATGGGTGCAAACTGAAACACAAGAGGTTCCACTTAAATATGAGGAGAAACTTCTTCCTGATGAGGGTGGCAGAGCCTGGCCCAGGCTGCCCAGGGAGGTTGTGGAGTCTCCTTCTGTGCAGACATTCCAACCCGCCTGGACACCTTCCTGTGTAACCTCATCTGGGTGTTCCTGCTCCATGGGGGGATTGCACTGGATGAGCTTTCCAGGTCCCTTCCAATCCCTGACATTCTGGGATTCTGTGTGATTCTGTGATTTCTGGACAGCTGATCATGACTGGGAGAGGAGCAGGTCTGCCAAAGACTAAATAATTCCCCCTGCCCAGAACAAGCCACCATGGACAGCCACATGTCCCTAAAGGTCAGCACAGGCCTTCCCTGCTCCCGTTCCCCGTGTGCACCAACCTCGAGGTGAGGACAGGCACTGGCAATGGGAGCTGGCTCTGCTCCCAGGCCAGCTGCTCCCACGCCCTTGGTGCATCACCAGAGTTGAACAATTCTCACAGCTCTGAAATTAATAATAACTCTGGAGTAATCACATCGGGCTTGCTCATCCCTAAAATCTTCTCCATGTCGCAGGTTAAAACAAAACAAAACAAAACAAATCTCTGTTCTAAGCCCAGCATAAAAGTTATTGGGGCTGCTAAGAGGTATCTGCCCTTCCTGCTGTAGGGACCCTGCAGAGATAACATCTCCCCCAGCTCCCACATCATCAGCAGAGGGGTCCCGCGGGGAGATGACTCAGAAAATGTCTTTGAGAAGTCAAAAGATGGGGGCTCTCCATGCTCCTCCTCCCACGCAGCAGTTTCGGAACAGCCTGTGCTTTGATTCTCAGAAGGCTCCATTGCAACCTTGATGAAGCTCTTCGGGTTTTTATACACCAACCATTAAACAACAATAAAACAGCAATAACAGGAGGATCATTTACCAGATGTTATCACCTCCTTTGTCTGCATTTTCTCCTGCAAAATATTCTGGCTGCAGCGTTTTGCTCAGGTACCACCTCTGTTGACCTGCCCGTGCTGGCACAGGTCTCTTCAGCAGCAGAAAAAAGCCCACCCTGCTTGGGTCCAAGGCATGAGGAGCAGCAGAAGGAGAATAACCAGGGACCTGCCCCAGCCCAGGCTCGGGAAGCTTTGGAGAGTGGTTGCCTTGCGAGTCGTTCACGACTTTGATTCATGGTGCTAGAGATGCTTCTGCGGGAAATATCTGGTTGTCGGCTCTGCTGAGTCACACCGCTGCTCTCCACAGTGATACCTCCCTGAAAACACCTTCCCCACCTGGCTGGGAGCCCTCTGTCCAACAACACCTCCTACCCCACCGATTTTTACTATACATGGACAAGGGTGGTAGCTATCAAGGGTCCAGCAGATCAGTCAGGGCTCTCCAGCCTGCCAGATGCCACCACACTTTCCTTAAGACCTCATAAATGCTGTCTCCTGGTGCAATTTGTTCTGAAGGACAAATACATAAAATCACAGAAACGCAGGATGGTTTAGGTTGGAAGGACCTTCCCAGCTCCCCCAGTGCCCCCCCTGCCATGAGCAGGGACATCTTCACCAGCTCAGGTTGCTCAGAGCCCCGTCCAGCCTGGCCTGGGATGTCTCCAGGGATGGTTCATCCACCACCTCTCTGGCCAACCTGGGACAGGCTCTCACCACCCTCAGGACAACAATTTCTTCCTCATGTCCAACCTGAATCTCCCTCCTTTAGTTTAAAACCGTCACCTCTTGTCCTATCACAACAGGCCCTGATGGTGCAGGGAGATCAGAGAAAGACTTGGACGAGTCTTGAAGACATTACCATGGATGGGAAGAGGTAGCAAAGTTCTCCGAGTGTTGATGGTGCACAGCCCCAGCCCTACCACCCACATCTTGCAGACCTCTAGCAGGTGTTGCCTACTCTAGGCATGATGCCATGAGACCTTTCCATGCTGGGTGTCAGGGTGACTTGTCCATCCCACACCCACCCAGAGATGTGCTGCAACCACTTGGTGACTCACCCAGCCCTCAGCCATCCTTTGGGGGCAGCATTTCTCCCCCTGAAAGAGTTGGCATTGCTGGGCTGGCTCCTGCCCAAAACAATGCAAGTCCAACATCTCTTTCCACTTGCACATCACGCCTTTCTCCCAAGTTTCCCCTCAGGGAGGAGCTTCCCCATAGCATCCACAAAACCATCCCGCTGCCTTTCTGAACCCTTCTTTTCCTCACAATGCAGCCAAGAACAGAGTGTCCAAGGCCACAGCATCATCAGAAGGTCCCTCCTTGTGTCACCTTGCAACATGGGACAATACCTGGGGTGGCTTCATGGACCGATCTTCTCTCTGGCAACCAGTGATAGGACCCGAGGCAATAGCAGGAAGATGTGTCGGGGAAGGTCAGTGGGACATGAGAAAAAGGTTCTTCCCCAGAGGTGTTGGATGCTGAACAGGCTCCCCAGGGAGGTGTCACAGACCCAACCTGACAGTGTTCAAGAAGAGACTGGACAGAGTCCTCAGACACACGGGCTGAATTTTGAGGTTGTCCTGTGCAGGGCCAGGAGTTGGACTCGATGATCCTTGTGGGTCCTTCCAGCTCAGGACATTCTATGATTCTATGACTGCTCTGCTCGGACACGTTTTGCATGACCTTCACTTGAACAACTTATCCCCTGGGTTAAACTCAGGAATAGCTCTTTCCTTGCTGGGCTTTACATTGTGAGTCTCTTAAAATGCATTTTAAGCTGGCAGATGACTGTGGTTCATAAAAGAAAATGGGATTCGTTTTTCTCCCCAGGTTTTTGCTGGGGTTTCAGTCAGCAGCGCCAAGCCAAAGCCCTTGATGTTCTACAGCTCCCACTAATGCACCGGTGCTTCCCAAAGCAAACTATTTATGACCGTGCCACAGGAGGGAAGGTGGAAGGTCCCCACAGTAAGATATTTATAACCCTGCTGATGGCTAGCCTCTGCTTTTCCCCCTGAGCATCCCCTCTGCAGGCAGGATGTTATAAACATTGCAATGATCTCTGTTGTTGCTCCTTACTCAGAAATCACCATCACATTTCCCTTAGGAAGAATTCACCATAAAGCTCATGTGCTGAGCCCAGGTTCATCACAGGTAAGCTGCTGGATGCTACACACCCATCATCCCTCCCAGATTCAAAGTAGCTCCAAATACCATGAAAATACAGTTGCCCATGCGAGATGAGCAATGAAGTCTGAGATACAAAGATGCTGAGGGGTCTGGAGCATCTTTGTGATGAGGAGAGACTGGGAGAGCTGGGGCTGTTGAGCTGGAGAAGAGAAGCCGAGAGGGATGTGATCAATGGATCAATATCTCAGGGTGGGTGCCAGAGGATGGACCAGACTCTGTTCAGTGGTGCCCAGCGCCAGGGTGAGGGGCAACGGGAACAGACTGAAACACAGGAGGCTCCATGTGAACATGAGCAGAAAATTGTTTGCTGGGAGGTGCCAGAGCCTGGCCCAGGCTGCCCAGAGCGGGTGTGGAGTCTCCTGCTCTGAGACATTCAAACCCCCTGGGATCCTGTGTGATCTGCTCTGGTGACCCTGTGTGAGCAGGTGGGTTGGACTGGGGGGTCTCCAGAGGTCCCTTAAACCCCAACCATCCTGTGATTCTGTGATATCATTCTAGGGTCTCTGGGGACTACAGGACACTTTGGTCTCATGCTTTTCTTTGCAGAGGTCTCTGAGGAGGCCACACTTGCCCGGTCCCCTCCAGAGCAGGACTGTCACTGGCGAGGGTGACCCCTGGCCACCTTCTCTAAGAGCAAGTCCTGGCATAGCCATGGCACCTGAGTACTTCTATGCTGCCTTTTGTTTTCATTTAGACTCAGGAGACCACTTCTGAATAATGCAAAGCCAGGTCCTATCACAGCATTTCAGCAGCTGGAAGACAGAAATACCCTGAGGTGGCAGGGGGCAGAGACCTCCCCAACTCACTGCACTAAATTCTGGGGCTGGCCACCAGCTTGCTGGAAGGCAGAAGCCCCTAGAACCTTCTCCATGGGCCTCCCCTAAGAGCTCCCCTAGAGCTGATCCCCCTCAGGGCAGATCCAGGTAGGACTGACACTCCCATCCGTGCTGTGGGATGCAACATGGGGCAGACAGGGAAATGCTTGAGTTCTAAGAAGGGCAACAGAGCTTGAGAAGGGGCTGGAGCACAAGTGTGATGGGAGCAGCTGAGGGACCTGGGGGGTTCAGCTGGAGAAGAGGAGCTGAGGGGAGACCTTCTGATCTCTGAACTGCCTGAAAGGAGCTTGGAGCCAGGGGGGTCGGGCTCTGCTCCCCAGGAACAAGCGCCAGGAGCAGGGGAAATGGCCTCAAGTTGCACCAGGGGAGGCTGAGGTTGGACTGGAGTAGGTTGCTCCAAGTGGGTGTTCCCACATCAGTGTCCCCAGGTGACAGCCCTGTCCCTAAGGATCCTTGTTCCTCCGTCCTGCCCTGGCCATGCCCAAAGGAGGATCTTTGATTTCAGCTCGGCTGTCAGGTATCATAGAAACACAGAAGGGTTTGGGTTGAAGGGATGTTCAAAGCTCTGCCATTGCCACCCCTGCCATGAGCAGGGACATCTTCACCAGCTCAGGTTGCTCAGAGCCCCGTCCAGCCTGGCCTGGGATGTCTCCAGGGATGGTTCATCCACCACCTCTCTGGCCAACCTGGGACAGGCTCTCACCACCCTCAGTGTAAAACATTTTTCCCTCATGTCCGGCCTGAATCGAAACCCAGATTTCACGTCTCCACGTTCAGGGTGTGCAGGAGCCACAGTGCTGATCTTTAATTAAATATTCTCAAAGTACTGCACGCTATCATGGGTGAGTGTGTAATTTGTCATGTCTCCATTATTAATTATCAGCTCAAATATGAGTAATTGTGCCCTTCTCCCCCTTCTCTCCCTCCCCAAGTCCCACGCTGAGGAAAATTTATAGCTTTTTACTTTCTTGGTGTAGTAGCAAGAGCTCAACCGGCTGGTGATGAAAAATATCCAGGAGAAGCATATGCTGGAGCAGTGGAGGGAGTGCTCAGTGGACCATCAGCTGCCTGTTCTCTAATTGCATCGCTGCCTTGGCTTCCACTGGAGTTGATAATTCAGGATGCTACAAGCAGCCTCATGTCAGCCATCACCTGGGTATAAAGCTCAGCCCAGTGCGGCGCGGGGTCGGCTGGAGGTTGGGATGTTTGCTCCATCACCATCCCACTCGTCCTCGCCAGCAAACCACGTCATTAATGTGGTTTGGAACCCACTCATTAAACTCTGGAGATGGATCTGACACCCTGAAAAGCATGAAATAGCAGTTCTCCAAAGCAACAGAAAAAGAAGATAAATGGGCCTGAAGGGCTCCAGGAGGAGTTTCTGCAATGAGAAGAGAGATCACACAGCTGAAGATCACACCAGAGCCCTTTGACTTCTTACCCACCCCGCAGCTGCCAGAAAGTGTCGGGCAGATAATTAAACAGGAGAGGGGGAATTGCTGATGAATGGAGTCTAGAAATCCAATTTATTATTGGAGTGAGTTCACAGACTCACAGAAGGGTCGGAAGGGACCTCTAGAGGTCACCTAGTCTGACAAGGTGCCCTTGTGGCCAAGAGGCCAATGGTACCTGGGGTGTGTGAGGAAGAGTGTGGGAAGCAGGTCAAGGAGGTTGTTCCTCCCCCTCTGCTGCCCTGGTGAGGCCACATCTGCAGAACTGGGTCCAGTTCTGGACTCCCCAGTAGAAGAAGGACAAGAAATTACTGCAGAGAGTCCAGGGAGGGACACAAAGATGCTGAGGGGTCTGGAGCATCTTTGTGATGAGGAGACACTGAGAGAGCTGGGGCTGTTGAGCTGGAGAAGAGAAGCTGAGAGGGATGTGATCAATGGATCAATGTGTCAGGGTGGGTGTCAGAGGATGGACCAGACTCTGTTCAGTGGTGCCCAACGCCAGGGTGAGGGGCAACGGGCACAGACTGAAACACAGGAGGTTCCGTCTGAATATGAGGAGAAACTGAGGGTGACAGAGCCTTGGAACAGGCTGCCCAGAGAGTTCAGAGAAGGACAATGGAGCTGGTGAAGGGGCTAGAGCACAAGTGCGATGTAGATTCCTCTGCTCCTGGCGCTTGTTCCTGGGGAGCAGAGCCCGACCCCCCTGGCTCCAAGCTCCTTTCAGGCAGTTCAGAGATCAGAAGGTCTCCCCTCAGCTCCTGTTCTCCAGCTGAACCCCCCAGGTCCCTCAGCCGCTCCATCACACTTGTGCTCCAGCCCCTCACCAGCTCCGTTCCCTTCTCTCCACTCGCTCCAGCACCTCAAGGGCTTCATTGTCATGATGAATCATTTGTAGCTGGTAGCAAGAGGTTTTGCTTTTATTTGGGTTGCGAGGACCCTTTTTAAGAAGCATGGGACCCCCTCATGTGCAAACACAGGCTGGATGCCTCTGATCAGACCCAGCCCATGATCACCCTGTAACCACAATAGCACAAGTGTCCCCTCCCCAAATGACCCCACGTCCCATCCATAAACTCGTTTACCCTCTTTTTCTCTTTTTTTGGGTAGGTGTTTGTGCCACTGCTGCAGGAATGATCCCATTCAACCCCATCACGATGGGGACACGTCCCCCACCATGCTGGGGATGGGACCACCCTGAGTCACAGGGCAGTGACTTTTGGGGACCAGGTCCAGCTGGCTCAGCTCCTCGCTCCTCCTACATCCAAGAGGGATAAAACCTCCCACAGTAGAAGTCTCCCATGCTTTTCTGGGATGGAGAATGCCATGGAGAGGACTCCGACTCCTTGGGAAGGGACAGCCCATGCGGGCGGAGGAGCACTGCAGGCAAAAATGCTGATGCAAGCAAATCCATCGGGAGGAAGGCTGTGCCCTCTGGACTATTTTTGGCTTGTTTTTCTTAACTATGGAGCCACTGATCTATGATATTGTCATTGCTGTGACTCTGTAGTTGGAATTGCATCAAACCAGAGTTGCAGAGAAGGTTGCACGTGGGTCTCGGGGGACCGGTAATGGGAGAAAGCCCTTCACCTCCTGTTTACACTTTAATGCCCATCCAGGTTATTCATTATTTATTGCTAATGTATTTATAGTGCATTACTAGCACGCACGGTGCTTTGCAGACGTTTGGGGAAAAGGTCCTCTCTCCTTCGGATATCATGGTATAAATAGAGTGGTTTAACACAACACGGGCTCTGCTGAACCTTCGCCTTTGTACCCGAACTCTGATGAGGTGGAGGGTCCATCTCTCCCCTCCTGGGTCTTGTTGCTTCTCCATGGGTGTTTTCTTTTCCTGTAGCATTTGCTCTGTGCATCTGTTTGGTCCGGGATACACAGCAAAGCCAAGCCTGTCTGTGCGCACCTAAAGCACCCACTCCCTGACACACATTAACCTGCACCCTTGTTCTCAACCTGGGGACTGCAACACAGAAAGGGAAACTGAACATCACAGTCCAGTGCTGCAGGGTTTCATATATTTGGGGTGAAAAATCACCCTGATGACTCCAGGTCCCACGGCCAGGGGTCCTGACTCAGTGCCTTCATTTGTCCCTGCATCTTCCCTCACAGTTCATCAGGAATCATCTCTGCAACCCAACAAGTACCACAGTGACCACATAGAATCACAGAAGGGTTTGGGTTGAAGGGACCTTAAAGCTCCCCCAGTGCCCCCCCTGCCATGAGCAGGGACATCTTCAGCAGCTCAGGTTGCTCAGAGCCCCGTCCAGCCTGGCCTGGGATGTCTCCAGGGATGGTTCATCCACCACCTCTCTGGCCAACCTGGGCCAGGCTCTCACCACCCTCAGGGCAACAATTTCTTCCTCATGTCCAGCCTGAATCTCCCTCCTTTAGTTTCAAACCATCACCCCTTGTCCTATCACAACAGGCCCTGCTCAAAAATCTGTCCCCATCTTTCTTCTTGACCCCTTTTAATCCAGAAAGGCCACACTAAGGTCTCCCCAGAGCTTCTCTTCTCCAGCTGAACACCCCAACTCTCTCAGCCTGTCCTCCCAGCAGAGCTGTTCCAGCCTCGCATCATTCCTGTGGCTCCTCTGGCCCCACTCCAGCAGGTCCATGTGTGTCCTGTGCTGAGGACCCAGAGCTGAATGCAGTGCTCCAAGTGAACACAACCAGCCCAAACAGACTTGCCCACCCACAGCTGCATTTGCAAGTCCATAATGTTTAAATGTAAAATCTTTGATACCGTCTTAAAATATGCACCAATTAGGACCAATTCCACTTGGTTTTCTGGATGTCAATGAATCAATTAGCAGGACCATGTCAAGCTTGGACCCAGTGGCATGGATGGTGGCTGCACTACAAAGTAGCCCTCACCATGCTCTGACCAAGTGGCATTTGTGATCTGGGTGGTACCAGCTGGGACATATGGACAGAGGAGCTGTGGAGCAAGAAGTGCTCCATGCACAGATGAGGTTCTTAGGGACATGGTGAACTTGACAGTGTTGGGTTAATGGTTGGAGTCAACGATCTTAACGGTCTATTCCAGCCAAAATCATAGAATCATTTTGGTTCGAAAAGCCCCTCAAGATCAATAATCTAACTGTTCCCCCAGCCCTGGCACTGCCCCATGTCCTGAGAACCTCATGTCTGTCTGTCCAACCCCCCAGGGATGGTGACTCCAGCACTGCCCTGGGCAGCCTGTTCCAATGCCTGACATGATTCTATGGTTCTAAGAAAAGGGGGTGGCATGAAGCACCCAGCTGTTTGGTCACTTCTGGTGACCACTGATCACAGGGATGAACTCATGACAGCAGTGATAACCGGACCAGACACAGCCTGCAGGGACGTGCTGTCCCCACCTTGTTTTGTCTGCCCGTCCTGGCTTGCCTCTTATTTTCCGCTTCTTATCTGCTCATGCTGAGCAAACAGCAGAGGAGAAGGTGGTTTCTGCCAGGTCATGGGGAACCAGCTTGGCCATGGGACCAGGGAGTCCCAGCCTGACTCGCAGCCCCGCCACCCATCGCGTCTTTGTGCCATCTCTGGAGCAACACACCAAATCTGGGACATATTCTCCCATTCTCTGGCATCCTGGGGACTGTCCCATGTTGGGATAAAAGCGTATTTTTACAAAACCTGAGTGGGTACACGCAAGGGAGGGAGAAGAAGCCACCTGGGACAAAGCAAAACCTGAAACAGGACCTGTCACTTCAGTGCCAAACCCCTTGCAAATACAGGTGGGAGGGTATTTCTAAGAGGAAAAGCTGTTGTTTCCAACAGTTTCACGTGGAAAATGTCAGAAGAAAATATTCCTCATTTTCCAGCATTTTTCCAAGGATTCTCCCACAAAGAAATGAGCAATTCCAGTGGCACAGGCATGAGTTTTAAAGGGATGCTGCACTCGGCTGCCACCGGCATTTGCTGAGCAAAAGTTAATTGTTGGGTTCAAATGCTACTATTTACAGATTATAGGATTTCTTAGCAGCAAAAGGGATATTCTTACATGGCCCAAAGCACATGGCTGGGGCAGAAAACCACCACTTGAAAGGGACCCTCAGGAAAAGAAAAATAAAGGAAAAAAGAGGCCAGAAGGAGAAGAAATGCCCCATCCAAGAGGGCAGAGGAGGCAGAGAGATACTGTATGTGATGAACTCTGCACTCCTCTGCTCCTTCCCCCTTCATCCCGACACATCTCAGGATGATATCGCAACCGGCACATCAACTCTTCCCCACCGATGCTAAAAAGGACTCAAGGTTGTGCAAGAGCATCGTCCTACAAAAGCAATTCGGTCTTTACATTTGTGGAGTAAGACTTGAAAATGTGCCCGGGAAATGTGTAAAAGCCAGAAAAATATTTTTATCTGTTTTTTAAACCACCTATTGTTTTTAAATCACCTATTTTTGACCTCTGAACTGCCCGAAAGGAGCTTGGAGCCAGGGGGGGTCGGGCTCTGCTCCCCAGGAACAAGCGCCAGGAGCAGAGGAAACGGCCTCAAGTTGCGCCAGGGGAGGTTGAGGTTGGATGTGGGAACAATTTCTTCCCCAAAGGGCTGTGGGGCATTGGAACAGGCTGCCCAGGGCAGTGCTGGAGTCACCAGCCCTGGAGGGCTGGACAGACGGACAGGAGGTTCTCAGGACATGGGGCAGGGACAGGGGTGGGTTATGGTTGGACTCCATGATCTTGAGGGTCTTTTCCAACCAAAATGATTTTATGATTCTTTGATTATGTCTTCAGATCTTCCCTTCTCACCACACCTGTGTGACAGGTGAGACAAAGGGTCATGGCTTTAGTGGCAAAAAGACGGGGTGGGAAGCAGTGGGAGAGGAGCTGGGAAGACCAAAAGGCTCCAGCTCTGAACCAGAGATGTGTTTGCACATCCCTGGGCTGAAAAACCAGAAATACCACGGACCAGCATCAAAGAGGAGGAGGAAGAAGCTTTGTCACAGAGCAGGTGGCTTTCCACCCGTTACTGAAGACATGGTGCAATTAATCAATTGCGTTTGAAAGCCTCCAGAAGATAACGAGGCGATGAGTAACGGTCTGTACGGATTTGTAGGAACAAATCGCATCAACCCAACCTAATCTCATCTGTGACATGGTGGTGGACTCGTGGCATTGGGGCGATGCGGATCTCCTCACCTTTAACAGCAAAAAATCTTCAACATCATTTCAAAGGTAGAATTATGGTTTGGGGGAGATGGTGTAGGAGGATCCCAAACTGATCTAAGTCCAACAAGGGCTCAATGGGGAGCCTGTGTTTGAAAGGATACACAATCTAGTGTGACGATTAACGACTGGGAATGAAGAGCATCAACCTGGGGGTCTATGTCGAGATGTCAGAACTGGAAAACAGATTCAGAGCCAACCAGCAATGACACAGGGATGTTGCTAGAGAGGATACACACAGGCAGGACCAACAGGATGGATGGGAAGAGGAGACTATGAACCCAGAAGTGAACCATCCTTTAGAGGATGGAGGAAGACTGGGGTGTCCATCTGCTCTGTGGGGTGACTGGAGGCTCAGTTTAGGGCTCTGCACTTCAAGAGTGATGACCCAACTGGAGAGAGGCCAGAAAACAGTGGCTGTGAGGAGAAAGTGGGGAAAAAGCTCTGTCCTCCACACCTGATTCTGAAAGGATGGAGGTCCTGAGACGGTTTTGGGCTGAACCAAGCTGAATCCAGGAGCAGAGCTGCAGCTCCCTGAAGGTTCACAGCTTTGCTGAGATGATGGGGGCATCCATCTCCCATTCTGGGACTTCATCAACCCTCTCCCCAGACCCCACACCAGCCATCCCTGGGGAAGTCTGGGGTGTTTGCAGCAGGCAAGAAAGGCACCATGGTGCCACCAGATGAGAGTCCCCACATCCCCAAAGCCACCCTGCTGCAAAGAGCCACGAAGATGCTGAAGGGAGTGGAGCATCTCCCGTGTGAGGAAAGGCTGAGGGAGCTGGGGCTCTGGAGCTGGACAAGAGGACACTGAGGGGGGACTCATTCATGGGGATCAATATGGAAAGGGTGAGTGTCAGGAGGGTGGAGCCAGGCTCTTCTCAGTGACAACCAATGACAGGACAAGGGGCAATGGGTGCAAACTGGAACACAGGAGGTTCCACTTAAATTTGAGAAGCAACTTGTTCCTGGTGAGGGTGGCAGAGCCTGGCCCAGGCTGCCCAGGGAGGTTGTGGAGTCTCCTTCTGTGCAGACATTCCAACCCGCCTGGACACCTTCCTGTGTAACCTCATCTGGGTGTTCCTGCTCCATGGGGGGATTGCACTGGGTGAGCTTTCCAGGGCCCTTCAACCCCTCACATTCTGGGATTCTGTGGGTCTGTGCCACAGTACAGCACACAGCACAGGTCTTCTCCAAACCTTGGAGCATCTCCACCCTTCAAAGTCAAAGGGTTGAGCTCCCTTTCAGCTGCAGCCAGGCTTCTGCTCTCCTGTAACCTCTAATGTCACTCACTGAGCA
This sequence comes from Columba livia, assembly GCF_036013475.1. Classification (NCBI taxonomy): domain Eukaryota; kingdom Metazoa; phylum Chordata; class Aves; order Columbiformes; family Columbidae; genus Columba; species Columba livia. Next base: position 1,980,291 of record NC_088602.1, read on the forward strand.
TGTTTTATGGCTTTTGGAAAGGGAGAGAAGACACCCTGCCTCAACCTCATTCTTTTTACAGCAGGTGCTTCTTCTTCAAGGAGCCGCAGAGGAGGACTAAAAGGTGATGGGACATTTGCAACCCAGCAGATAAGAGGTTGCCAGGACCTCCACCTGGCCCATTGAGCGCCTTGTTTTCAACAGTGCTATTGATTCATTAAATGTAGCAATTAAATGTGATAAATGGGCCCCAAAGTGTTATTTTTGGGGAAAAGAGGCTCTGTCCATGAGTGTTGCAGTGCACGACCCACGGGCTCTCCCCGCTCCTCCTCCTTCGGAGCAATTGATGTTGCCCCGTGCTTAAATATTGAACAGCACCCAATTAGTTGATATATTCCCAAGTCTGTTCTTTTCCCCCCTCCACCTCCCACAAGCTCAAGCCAAATAATCACACCAGCATCCAAAACTTACCCGGTCCCTGCAAAATTCAGGAGAGCTTCAGGGAGGGGGAATCTCAAGGTGTGTTTGTGGGGGGGAAATCCTTTGGGAAAAAGGTCAGGATGAGAGACAATGGTGGGGAGGAGGCGAAACATCAAGATCCAGGAGAAAATGTACACGGGACGGAGTTTATTTAATGCAACCCCCAGCACAGGTTCATAGATGTATTTAGGCACCCAAAGAAGGTCCAGCACCCAAATCCTGCTGCGGACTGAACACAGCGCACCCAGCCCCTGGTTGTGCATCCAAAAATCTCACGCCCACCCAAACACCGTCCTCCATGGCCAGGGGCTTGTGACCACAGAGTCACAGCAGCCTGTGCCCCCCTGGCCCTCCACAGGCCCCCAGGATGGTGGCGAGACCAAGTCAGGCTTTGCAGCAGAGGTAATAACTTTTATTAGCCTGGCAGATACAATAAAGAGAAAATAAAGCCGGGAGCGCACAAGGGGCCAGCGCCGCGTGCCCGGTGCCGGTTGGGTTATTTATCTCCAAGCCAGTCTAATAAAAGCGATGACCTCTCCATCCCTCGGCATTGCCCTCTCCCAGGAGCACAGACCGTGTCGGTGGATGGACCCCACGGCTCCCCACGAAGCTGGGAGGGGATGGGGACCCACGAGGGACGATGCAACCGAGTTCTGAAAAGCCAAAGCAGCGATAACTTGGAGGCAGCGATGAAAAACCTGCCTGTGCCTCTCCCCGCACTGCATCCCTCAGGGATGCTGTGGGATGTCCGGCTTTTTGAGCAATAGGGACCAGGGCTGGAAGGGGACCAGGACAACCCCCGAATCCTCCCTGGGCTGGAAAGAGACCGGGACGGCCCCCATTCCCTCCCCAGGGCTGGGGTAGGGGACACCACAACAGCCCCCAGCTCCCCGCATGGTGGGAAAGAACCGGGACACCACCCAGATCTTCTCCAGGGCTCGAGGGGGACTGGGACATCCTCTGACCCAGCCGGGTTGGAAGGGGACCAGGACAGCCCCCAAATCCTCCCCGTGTTGAAAAGGGACCGGGAGAGCCCCCAACCCCTCCCCGGGCTGGAAGGAGACGGGGACACCCCTCAAAGCTTCCCCGGGCGCGATGGGAACCGCGACATCCCCCAACCCCTCCCTGGGATGGAAGGGACCGCGTCAGCGCCCCCCCCGCAGCGGCGGGGACCGGCGCTTGTGAGCGGTGCCGAATCGAGCTGAACCGAGCCAAGCCAAGTGGAGCCAAGCCGAGCCCAGCCGAGCCGAGCTCGGCCAAGACGCGCCGAGTCCAGTCGAGCCGAGTCGAACCGAGACGAGCCCAGCCGCGCAGTAACAAGTCGAACCGAGCCGAGTCCAGCAGAGCCGAGCCCAGCCAAGCCGAGCCGAGCCGAGCCGCGACACACCGAACCGAGCCGAGTACAGCAGAGCCGAGCCCAGCCAAGCCGAGCCCAACGAGCCGCGCCTCTCCCCCGACGGCAGCTTGCCCACCGCGCTCCTCCGCCCAGCCCGCAGCGCCAGGCAGCCCCAACCCATCCCCCTTCCCTCTCTTCCACCTCCTCCTCCTCCTCCCCCTCCCCCTCCTCCTCCTCCTTTTCCTCCTCCCCCCTCTCCTCCCCAAGACCGATTTGGGCAGCGGCGCGGCCGCCGCTCCCCGCAGAGCCGCCGTGTGCGGGCGCCGCGCCGGAGGCAGCTCAGCCTCGGGGGGGGGCTGAAGGGAGGCAGGTCCGTCCCCCCCACTCCCCAACCCCTCCATCACCCCCCCTCTGCATCACCCTCCCCACCCCTGCATGCCCGGGCAGCGAGCATGGCCCGCAGGCAGGTGCGGGCAGCAGGCAGCAGGGGCTGGTTGCCCTGGCTGGGGTTCGCTTTGCTGCCTCTGGCCGTGACCCCCGGCGCCCCCCCCGGGAGCTGCCCGTCCGCCTGTTACTGCGTGGCCACCCCGGAGCTGGTGCAGTGTAGGTACGAGAGGCTGGAGGAACCCCCGGGCGAGCTGCCGCTCACCGTGCACAACCTCAGCATCGTCGGGAGCAACCTGAGCGTCTTGCATCGCGCCGCCTTCGCCGCCCGCCCGCTGCCGGACCTTCGCGTGCTCCGCTTGCACCACAACAACATCCAAACCATCGAGGACATGGCTCTGCAAGGGTTGCCCGCCCTACGTACCCTCGACCTGAGCCACAACCCGTTGCAATCGGTGGCCGCTGGTGCTTTCGCCGGCGTGCCGCTGCTGCGCACGCTGCAGCTCAACCAGGCGCTGCTGGCCGCCCCGTTGGAGGACCAGCTCGCCTTGGCCCTGCGCAACCTCAGCTTGCGGCGCTTGGAGCTGGCGGGCAACGCGCTGCGGGCACTGCCGACCGCCCTGCTGCCCACCGGCCTGGAGGAGCTGGACCTGCACAACAACTCGCTGCAGCGGCTGGCGGCCCCTGAGCTGCGGATCCTGGACGCGCCGGGGTTGCGGGGGCTACGGCTGACGTTGGGGAACAACCCGTTGAGTTGTGACTGTGCCCTGCGCCCGTTCCTCGCCTGGCTACGCGCCGCCACCTCCCGCGTGTCCGACGCCCACAGCCTGTGCTGCAGCGGGCCCCTGGCGCTGCGCAGGGCCATCCTGCTGCGGCTGCGGCCCGAGGGGCTGGTGTGCACGGGCGAGGAGGACGGCGAGCCCGGCCAGCTGGAAACGGCCTCGTACGTCTTCTTCGGCATCGTGCTGGCCCTCATCGGCATCGTCTTCCTCATGGTGCTCTACCTGAACCGCCGCGGTATCAAGCGCTGGCTCCACAACCTGCGCGAGGCTTGCCGCGACCAGATGGAGGGTTACCACTACCGCTATGAGCAGGACGCCGACCCCCGCCGTGCCAGCACCATCGACACCCCTGGCCTCTGACAGCACCCCCGGCATCCACCCACCATGCCGCCCCTCGACACCTCCGCTCCCAGCATCCACATCCCCATCCCCTTGCCACGGCACCGCCGAAAATCAGTTTCTGAGGACACGCCGGCCTCGGGGATGGGTGCTGGGGTGCATCAGAATGGGGTGCACCCTCCCCTGGGGGCTCCGGACCATGCCAGAATCAACCCCATTGCACTGATTCCCGCAGGCTGGATCCACTTCCCCATCCCAGCGCCCGCAGGCAGGGGATGCGCATCCGGCTCGTCTCCCGGGTGCCGTAACGCTCAGCCGGTGCTGCCGGGAGGATGATGAGCTGCTTCTCGTGTCTCCTCTCCAGCGGCGGGTTTTTCGGTGGCTGTGGGATGCTGTGTTTGCTTGGCACATCCCAGGACGCAGCGAGCAACACCCGAAACTGTCCTCCTGGATGTTCCTGGAGCCTGGACTTGACTTTGACCATGTACAGCTCTCTTTCCTATTAGATTTCTATTTGACAGATGCAAAACTTAATGCGATTTCTTTTCTTTTTTCCCTTTTGCTCCAAACACAGAGTAAAACACACCGTCCAGCCGCTCCCCCAGAGAAGCGACGTGCTTTTCCGAGCCCATTTAATCCATTTGGTTTAGTTTGATGACATTTCCAGCTCTTTCCAGGCACAAAACAATGCAGCTGTGTAGGAAACGCCCCTGCCAGCAGCCTGCATGTTCCCCAGGGCACGCGGGGGCAGCCCTTTTCTGCCTCTAAAATATATCCTAGACTAGGCTGTCTCAGCACTTTGTCATTTAAAACGAGCCAAGCAAAAGCTCTCGACCTAGTTTATCCGCCCGTGTTTGCTTTAGAACCGTGCCTGTTACTATATCCTAGAGCAAATATATCGAAAGCTGCATCCGCTCTTATCGTCTATTTTCTATAAAGCTGCTTGTGATGGTTTCTGAATATCCCCCTGGCTGAGATGATGTTGTTGCGGTCGGTTTGCTGGGTAAGGCAGCTCTGGGCTCCTCTCTAATTGTGCTTAGAAACTTTTGCTCCTGGGCTGGTAGGTGGCCGGGGATGCAAAGAGGTTTTGCACGGCTTGTGCAGAGCTCAGGCTCTGCCGGTCCTGGAAACAGAGCAGGGACTTGGGAAAAATGTCCAGGTAATAAGTTTCTAAAGTGTCTTTTAACTCCTGGGTGTTTTGGAACCTAATTTGTGAGGTATCGGAGAGCGGAGCATCTACAGATGCAGGGAGAGGCAGCGCAGGGCTGCAACTCGCAGCGTTTCCCAAAATGAAGCTGTAGATCTTGCAATGATCTTGCATCTTAAGATCTTGCATCTTAAAACGCTGAATTTTGGTACCAGGCTGAAAAATTAAGCATTGCGTTTTGATACGTCTGCGTTTGCCTTTCTCCGGACCGGGAAGCTGATACGGGTGAGGATGGGGCTGCATCTTCACAGCCAGCGCCGGTGTTTGCCGGATGCTTTGGGATCCTTGATGCGGGGGCAGCAGGTACCCGGCGTGTTGGGTTTATAAATAAGAGTTTGGGGGATTTACGGTCCCCTGAATCTGAGTCTGTGTGTGTGTGTACTCAGCCCTTGCGCTGGGCAGAAAGCTCTACGGGGGAAAGCACAGTTATCATTAACATTTCCATCCCCTGCAGGCACCGGGAAGGATGCGACCTGGTGCAGGGTCCTTCACGTTTTCCCCCTTTGCTTTTCCTCCCCTTGCAAGCCCAGGGTGGAGGTGGCCAAGCCGGTAGGGAAAAGGGGCTGGAATGTGCGCGGAGCCGCTTGTCTGAGCTGTGTTCGGGTAGGGATACGGCACTGGGAGTCAAATGATTTTCCTGGGTGCTCTCTGCTGAGCAGGGAGCTGGTTCTCAGTGCCCAAGGAAGCCCCAGAGACCCCCAGAGCTCAGCTCATTGGAGATGAGCTGTTCCAGCAGAAACTTGTCGCATTTTGGGGACCTTTCCCTGAGGTTTCCTCACTATACCAGGAGCTTGTGGGCTCCGGTCCCACCTTGCCACCCCGTGCAATAAGTTAGCAGGCAGGCTTATGGGGGAGAAATCTCAGCCCTCAGTCCCTCACCCTCATCCACTTTCCCACCTCCTCCCTCCGTTTTCCACCCCGGTGCATCCAAAATGCATCCCCAGAGCAAGAGAAAGGGTCAAGGGGTGTATTTCACACCCTGTGCCAGGAGCAGACGGTGCTGAGCATCGCGGGTTATCCCGGGTCGCGGTTCCACCGGAGCATCATCAATTTTTTGGGATGATGCTGAGAAGTCCTGCTGAGATTTAACATCTCGCAGTGAGGAGGATGCCGCCAGTGCCTGGCGATAGATAATGGAAAGGAAATCGCCTCCAGGCAGATAACAAACTGGCCAAACACGTCCCAATTCCGAAACCCTTTGCCGAACAGGGTGGCCGGTGTTGCTCCAGCTTTCCCTGGGCTCAAAGAGAGGGATGCGGTGGCTTTTGGTCCCCAGGGATGAGGATGCTCCTCTTTTCAGCACTGAGAAGTTCGAAGCATCACTCCCCATCCTCGCTGGGTGCACCGACCGTCTCCGGGGAGGCAAAGCCCCGTCAGCCCAGCAAAAGTGACGTGCGGACGCGAGTGTTTGGGTGGAAAACCAGCTGCAGGAGCATCATTCTTGCGGCTTGTTAATGTTAATATTATCCTGCACAGTGCATACCCCACGCATGACAAATCAGCAGGGGTTGGGAACCTCTGGGTTAGTGAAACCAAGACTTGTCACCAAGCTGAGACTCCAAAATGTGCTTTTTGGGTTCCCAAGGACAGCTGTGTGTTCGGAGCGACGCGGTTGCTGTTGCGTTTCCGTGTGGTCCCTCTCCACAAAGGTTACCCCGACTTCTCCTCAAGCCGAACAAATTGCAGGATATAAACAGCATTTGCGATATGAATCAAGCAAAGGATGCTCGGAGCCCTCCGCGGTGGCTCAGCACCAAAAAACAGGGGAAAAACCCAAAAAGGGCTGTGTAGAAACGCTTAGAAGCTGTCGCTGCTTTGCAACCCAGCGTGGTCTTTCGGATTTGCTTTTCAACCCTTATTTCCCAAAGTTCTCAGCCATTTCTTGGGTCAAGATTTAGCTGAGGAGGTGGACATGGGGGCAGCGTCCGTCCTCCCCCTGCACACATCCTTGTGGGGTTTAAGTGCTCGTGTTGCTGGACCAGGGCAGCCCAAGAGCGTTTCAAGAAGGATTTTTGCTCCGTGGCTTTCGGAGCCGTAAGAGACGAGCTGAGCGTGGTTTCATTTAGTGCAGGAGAGGCCAAAAATGCCGGCGTTTTGATTGCTGCCTAATTTATCGAGTGGAAATAACTGGGCTGGAGCATCATCCTCTTCCCCACTGACCATGGAGATGCAATGACCCAGCACTTGGGCAGCGGAGAAAATCAGGTACAGCCGTGTCCCTCTTCCTAAAATACACAGAGTTAATAACAATTCATTCTCCCCGAGCAGCTTCACACCAGGTTCCTTCATCCCCATCCTCTGCTAGCAGAGATTAACCCAAACCTACCGAGGGAGAAACAAAAGGGAAAAAACCCTCTGCTTTTCATTTATTCCCTTAGGAAAAGCAAGTAGGAGCTGTTACCCTCATGCACTGGGGAAACTGAGGCACAAGCAAAGCAGGGCCAGGTTGCTGATAGCAGGGAAGGGTTTGGGCAGAAAACCCACAGAAATGGATTTCAAACCTCAGCAGGTTCACTTAAAACTCTGGGCAGTTTGGGGACGTCCAAGCCCAGGACAGTCCCTGCTCTGTTTGTCCTTCCTCCAGCTCAGGAGTGGCCCAAGTGTCCTGCCAAAGAAATTAGGGCTAATAGGATCCTGCTTATTTAGTTGTGATTCTAATTAGCCCAGATAGGACAATGCTGAGGGATGGGGGGGTCCTGGCACGAGCAGTGATGTGACCCCCCTGGGGTGACAGGGACAGGCAGGGATGCCCAGGCAGGACACACAGGATGATCAGAGCTGGGCTGGGGGGAGGCAGCTCCCCACACCCCAAATCTGAACCCCAGCAGCTCCCCTCACACCCCAGGACACCCCCATGGCCTCGTGTCCTCCCTGTCACACAGGTCCCCAATATGGGGCCACCTCATCCTCCGTTTTTCACCCAAGTCTGGCTCCGGGCGGCCCCGCAGGACCTGGCACAGCACAGCCCAGGCAGATGGGGAAGGACACGTTTCTACTAATCTGCCCCAATCTGGATTATTTTTCCAAATAAACCCCGTTTTGCAGCTGTTTTAAACAAGTTTTGGGCATGTTGGGGACAGGCGGGGTTCTGGGGATGAGGGAGAAGCTGGTAGGGCTGGAGGCGATAGAGGGGATGATGTGGCTGCTGGGTGTCCCCATGTCACCAGGGTCCCGTTGTTTGCTTGGAAAGTGGGGAGCAGAGCAGCTGTGAGGGGATTTTGGCAGCATAACACCCAAGTCACGGGGCTGGGATCATCCCATGGTGCTTGTCATGGCTTTGCTGAAGTTAACCCCTATCAAAAGCCACTGAGAAATAATATATGTTGAGGGACCGGTGTCAGCCCCAAAGCCCATCCCTCCCACCCCATCTCCCACCCAAAGCAGAGCTGGGATCGTCTGCAGCTCGTGTTGAGGTAACGTGGCACAGAAACAGCCTCTGGCCATGGAGAGAATCACAGAATCATTTTGGTTGGAAGACACCCTCAAGAACATCGAGTCCAACCGTTCCCCACCCCTGTCCCTGCCCCATGTCCTGAGAACCTCATGTCCGTCTGTCCAGCCCTCCAGGGATGGTGACTCCAGCACTGCCCTGGGCAGCCTGTTCCAATGCCCCACAGCCCTTTGGGGAAGAAATTGTTCCCACATCCAACCTCAACCTCCCCTGGCGCAACTTGAGGCCGTTTCCTCTGCTCCTGGCGCTTGTTCCTGGGGAGCAGAGCCCGACCCCCCTGGCTCCAAGCTCCTTTCAGGCAGTTCAGAGATCAGAAGGTCTCCCCTCAGCTCCTGTTCTCCAGCTGAACCCCCAGGTCCCTCAGCCGCTCCATCACACTTGTGCTCCAGCCCCTCACCAGCTCCGTTCCCTTCTCTCCACTCGCTCCAGCACCTCAAGGCTTTTCTTGTTGTGAGGGGCCCAAAACTGCCCCCGGGATTGGCGGTTTGGCCTCCCCAGGTCCCAGCACAGGGACGGTCACTGCCCTGGGCCTGCTGGCCACACTATTCTTATATCCAGGATGATTCATGACAAACAGTTTCTGGGGGTGTGGGGTATCTTGGAGAGCCAGGATGAGGAGGATCAACCCAGGGCAGATGGGTTTTGGTCCCTCATCCTGCAGAAGGATGCACCAGCCAAACCCACAGAGCTTCTCCACCCGCCCAGCACGTTTCTCAAGCACTCACCAGGCTGACATTTACAAATACCTATTTTTAGATGATCTTCATCACTTCTAATTGTTCAGACTCCTCAGAGGACACATCCTCAGCTTGGACGGAGACAAAGCCAGTTCCCTCCCTGCGGGTCCTTCCCCCTCCCATGCTTTGCACTGGTGTGACTGGTCCCAGCAATGCTCCCGGCTCCATTCCCTCCCCACCGTGGTACAATTTGCACATACCTTTGTGCTTCAGATGAAGTCTCTGGAAAGGACCTTTCTGTGAAGTCCTTTTAGGGCAGTTTCCATCTTCTTCACAAAGAGGAGCCAGGATCATCTCTGCAACATGCAAATGGAGAGAACCTGCGCTCCAAACCCATGGAGATGCTGTTCTGCATGGGCAGGATGAGCCTCCAAAGCCATGGAGATGCTCCTCTGCATGGGCAGGATGAGCCGCAAACCCCTAGGGATGCTCCTCTCCATGGGCAGAATGAGCCACGAAAGCCATGGAGATGCTGTTCTTCATGGGCACCATGGATCCCTGAGCTCCCAACCCATGGAGATGCTGCTTTGCATGGGCAGGATGAGCTCCCAAAGCCATGGAGATGCTGTTCTTCATGGGCACCATGGACACCTGAGCTCCCAACCCATGGAGATGCTGCTTTGCATGGGTACAATGAGTCCCAAACCCATTGGAGATGCTGCTCTGTGTGGCCTTGATGAACTTCCAAAGCCATGGAAATGCTGTTCTTCATGAGCATAATGGACCCCTGAGCTCCCAACCCATGGAGATGCTGCTCTGCATGGGCAGGATGGACCCCTGAGCAATCAACCCATGGAGATGCTGCTCTGCATGCACAGAATTAACCCCTTTCCATCCCCATGCCACACATTTCCAGGCTGGGGGGACCCAAGGGTGCAGCCATGATCTGGGGGATTCACCTCCTGCCCTTTACCTCTTGAAGGAGCAAGAACTGGCCAGGCTGCCCACGTCTACAGCAGTGACACCGAGGGGTCAGCATCGCTGTCACCTCCTTGCCAAGGACCCTGTGTCCCACTGACTGGTGCCTCACCAGCAAGGTCCATCACCCATGGACCAGAGCTGGGGGATGTGGGATGAATCTGGCTGTAGCGTTGGGCTTATGGGTGGTGGTTTCTCCTGTGCTCTGTGCCTCAGTTTCCCTTTCGGGTAGCAGAACAGTTGATGGCCTCCCCTTGGCCCCAAGGAGCAGTTTTGGGAGCTGCTGGCCTTACTCCAAGCCCTTTGAATGAGCTCCAGGTGCTCTGTGCACATAAAAAGAACTAATTAGTGATGGGAGGAAGAAACCCTCATTGCTTCTTGCTGCTGAAGTGGTCCCCACGAGCACCTGGGGCACCAGCCATGTCTTCCGTTGGCAAGATGGACCCAACCAGCAGGACTAAACCATGAGCCACGGGCTCCAGAGATGACTCGAGAACCCCCGGAATGCTGAACCCAAGAGGCAGGCCACGTGGGCTGGGCTTGGCATGTTGGTAATTAATTTAGTTCCTAAATTAACATGTAAATTGACAAGACTGGAATGTGAAGCCAGACACCAGCACCTGCTAGGACTCACCAGCCTCTGGTGACTGTCCCCGGGTCCTGGTGCTTGGCCAGGATGGACACTGGGACCTCCATTGTGACACTCTCGTCCCCCAAACCGTTCCCACGTGCCCTGTGGTGGCTCCTGGAAGAGATGTCCCCGTTCCACAGGGACAAGGACAGCAAAACCCTGTCCCGGGGTCCTGAAGCACAAACTGTTGCTCTGCCCCCCAGCTCCAAACCCCAGGGGTGGCCCAGTCTGTCCCTTGCTTGTCCCCAGCCTGTCCCTTGCTTGTCCCCACATCTGCAGGACCCACCAGGCTTCTGTCCCTCTGCACAGGCTCACGGTGACATCCAGCGCCAGCTCCTGCAATTACAGAGCGGTGGAGCCCGTGGAGGCTCAGCCATCGCTGACCTGTCCCTGTCCTGTCCCTCCTGGTCCCCACCTGGCTGTGTCAGGGGGTGACACTGCTGCTCCCCTTACCCCCAGCCCAAATAAATCCCTCTACCTCTGCATCCCGCAGCAATTTTCATTTAAAAACCTGATTCGGGGGTACAGTTCAGTCTCTCCGTCTGTTACGTTGTCACCGTAGCACGGGATAAAATTGGGAGCGAATTCTGGCGAGCTGGCAGGAGAGCGGCCCCGATGAGGAGCAAGGGGGCTCTTCAGCCTTAGCAAGGAGAAAATGTAAAAATAAATTAAAACATAATAATTAACCCCCAGATCCCCTTGGGATGAAGCCCACAGCCATCATCGAGGGATGCGGGAACCCTCCTGGACTCACTGTTGCGCCCTGATATCATTGATATCAACCTCTGCGATGCTTTAAATTTGCATTAAAATATTAAAGCCGAGCTGGGGTTGAAATCAGCTCGTGTCTCAGAACCAGAAACACCCCAGAAAAACCCCAGCACGGGGTGATATGAGAAGAGGGGGGGCAGTGAAGGATGGTCCCTCATCTTCATCAACTTTCCTGGTAGGATTTTTATGGAGCTGAACCCTCTTTTATTGGGGTGAATTCCAGCCCTTTGGGTGAATCTCTCCCCTGCAGTGCCCACCCTAGATGGTGGCTGCTCCTCTCCCCCGGTCCCCTTGTCCCCAGCCTCCACCAGCTCCTTTCTAGGCTGTTGCTTTTCCCAAAGCGATTTCACCCCCAAAACACCAAATTCTCCTTAAATTTGGCTTGTTCTACGGCCCCAAACATCTGACTCTTCCCACCTGGTGGCATCAGCGGTGACTTGGGGTCACAACCAGTCCTCGGTGCTCTGCCCTGGGCCAACTTCAGTGCCGAGACTCTTGGAAACGATGTCACCATTTGACAGGTGACATTTAGCATCATCATCATCATCTTCTTCAGGAAACACTGGGGGTTTTAGGTGTCCAAGCAACACACGGTCAATATTCCTCCTACACCAATTCAGGAACAATTGTGTCCCAGCTCAATTTTTGAGGCAATAGCGTTTGAACAAAGACCAAAGAAACGCGAAGGATTGCTACTACGAAGAGAATATTTTATTAGTTCTAACACTTCATTCAGCTAAATCCACGTAGCAATACACACAGAAATACTTCTGAAAAGTGCAAATTCTCACTCTGTATTTGTAATATGCCCGAGTTTTACAGAACAGCCACCGGGTGAACAGGAGAACAGATCCAGAACTCGCCAGGATTCCAGATGAGGAGAATGAAGCAACTTCAGGTACTTCAATCACCTCGTATAAAGTTTCTCTTGAGCACACAAAGGGTGGAGGAGGATGGAAAATGTCCTGGGTATCAAGCTGGACTCGAACCATCCAGGTGTCACCACACAAAGAGTCCCCTCCCACATCTTACTTGTGGAGAAAATGTGGCAAAAAAAGGGGGGGAAGACAAAATGAAGCGGTAACAACAATAGTTTTAAAATGAGAGAGAATATCCAAGTGCTTTTTCTAGCAGAACACGCGTTCCACCCCGCTCCGAACAACAGAAACCATTGTCCCACCTGGCGGCTTCTCTGAGTGTCCCACAACGCGCTCCCTTTAATAAAACAGGAGCTGAAATCCTGAAGCCAAGGAGGGGACACAAAGTGCTGAGTACCTGTAAATCGGGGAATACCACTGGAAATGTCAACATCCTCCAACTAGATACAGCAACAAATCAGGTGCGAATTGGGGTGGAGGAGCCCCAGGCAGCGTGTGCTGCGTGTTGTAACTCACCTCAACGTCTGAATAGAAAGACATTGAATTTGAATTCTGAATTTAGGCTGTGGGTGACACGAAGAAGCATCTCCCCTACTTAAATCAAATAGTAGTTAAAATGAAGGAAATTGGGAGATCTACTTGGGGCAGATCCCACTTCTCCTCACAAAGGTCCCATCCCAGGCTGGTGGAAACAAGTTTACCACGTATCTGAGAGGGACGGAGATGAAACCTGTCACATCAAAAAGGGAAAAGCCAAAAAAACCAAGCCCTCCTCATTTTATCAAATGCTAAAAGCAAATTGGCTGGCTAATTAAGAGGTTAAGCCAATGACTTGCTGTAGACCAACCTTTGAAAAGGTGTATTTGAACTGGAAGCGCCTATTAAACAAATCCGCAGTGGACTTTGATCTGGTATCTGCTTCCTACTCAGGTCTGCAAAGCTTTTGTTCTTATCTGTAAAGTAGTAAAGAGCAGCTGACAACTGAAAATAAGGTTGTGCATAAGCCCAACAAACTCTTAACACAATACATAACAAAGTTCCAGGGCAATGAAAACCAAAGAATTAGAGTCCTTCACAGTAACACAAGTCAGGGAAGCGAGATGGGAGGAGATAAAGAGTTCCGGAAATGGAACAGAATAAATATATCAAATGGTTCCAATACGGTAGGAAAACAACGGTAGCAGCACTTTAAAACCAGCAATAGTTATTCTAACCCTTAAAATACATTCAACACGTTGTGCCTGTTGCTGTCGTTCCAAAAGCGCCGCTCCGCCTAGAACTTACTGCTCAAATCTATCGACGAGAAGAATCCCAAATACTTAAACCCTGTGTTTTAATTAAAGATATCGAACAGTTCCCGACGTCTACGAACGGCGATTGCGAACGTAATCATCATTTTCTTCCATCCTGCGTTTCTAACTCTTGCCTATTGATATAAAGCAGATCTCGCTGGGAAATTGTGGATTCCTGCTCTTTGTAGGAGCACAAAAATAACTCACAAGACGTCACTCTTAACGCTAACGGCTACGATATACACCAAACGCGCTACGCTTTTTACAGTGTTCACCTTTGTTCAAACTTCTGTTCCGAGTCGCTCGTTCTCTTCTGAACTATTAAGAAAGCAATTTAAAAAGCAAGAATCCCAAGCGCCTAAAAGCTTAAAGCTGATGTCGGTGGAACAAACGGCGAAGCCTCTGTCGAATTCATGACGATTCGCACCTTTTTGTGAACCTGAAGACGAAGCGGCAGCCAGAAATGTCTTCACGCCTTCCGAGCGCTGCACAATAACATGAGGATATTCTAAGCGTAAATGCTTTCGGCTTCTTTTCCCCGCCGCATCAGTAAAATGTACAATCGATAACAAACAAGCTTTTTGGCGTTTGATGCATTTCACTCGGCTGCAGAACCATTCGGAAAGAGCTTCATTCCAAATAAAAAATAAATAAATACGGGCGGTAAAGGAGAATTTGTGCAACACACGGAGCTTCTGCAGGACACGTACATTCATATACAGCAAAAATACTTCTCCGCGGTTATAGTGCAAAGCTGCTGTCAGCATGAAATACCCGATATCCGCGCGGCCACGGCAACCTCAGTGCTCTTTGAAGCCATCGAGATGCGACACGTACAAACAAAACACGCGGCGCCATCCTACGGCATCAAGCTGCAAGGGTGGAATAAGGACAAATGTATTTAACAATAGCGGCAAAACAACGGCTTGAATTTAACCTTCGATACAGAGGTTAAATGTTCGGTTTTATCTATTTATGTAATTACTGCAAAGTGATAGTGGGAGATGCCCAGAACGTCATTGACTTTATTCTGAAGGCATGTATTAGAAATTTAGTAGCGACTATTACTCTCAGTTTATCACTTTCTGCTCAAGCAAAGGTAGGAAACACGGGAAATTGTTAATAATTTGCCCTAAAAGATGATGAATAACAGCGTCTGCAAACTGCTGTTCTAACAAATTAGTTTGTAAGATGTGACAAAAAAATTAATAATGATTTAGCGACAAGAAAAATCAAATCAAGGATGTCAGTGTCTCACCTCCACTTTCTTCCTTTTTTTAATATACAGCATGAATTCAAGCCAACAAAACCAAAATAGTCCCTTTAAAGATGGGGGACAGCGGGACAAAAAATGGTTACAAGGCCTACAGGAGTTAAAACAGGCTGTTTAACTGAGGAATAAGTATGTTCTTCCTCCTTTGGAAGCCTCGGAAACGCACAATGTAATTCAAAACACGGACCTGCGTGTGTTGCCACTATTGTTTCGCCATCGATATTTGAAGATACGCACTGGAAAGACACACTGCACCAAGAGCACCTTGACCAACAGAAGATACTTAAATAGCTGGAAAGTGTCATATCGAACAAGTCGCCTAAATGAGAAATACCAAGCGCTGAGCTCCACTTCAGCATTACTTTGGAAATTAAGACCTGTAACGATGATACCAGCACTCACACACACAGCTAGGAAGAAGCAGGCTTTTTTTTTGTCAGTTTGGAGCGATTGTTTCCTTCAAACGCTGCCCAAATTTCCAACTTTATCACACAAAAGGTATTGATACCTGAAATGAGCTTAAGACAAGATCTCCTGGCTAAGATCACCTGTCTTAACGGCAGTTCGTTAGCATTGGTGCGGGTTAATTTGGTCAAAAGGACAGGAAATTGTAACAATAAATAGAATTTAATATTAATATAATAATAAATCCTGTTCTTTTCTCTCATGTCCTCTCCTTACCCCAATTTTCTAGCCCAGACTTTGGTGAAAAGCCTGACAAAAGAATGCTTCTTCTTTAGAGAATACAACTGGAGCTGTTTGTTTAACACACATACACACACGTATTAAACTGAATTCTGTTCTTGGTTCCTCGGTTTCACACCGCGGGGCCGGCGGTCGCTCCTTCGAACAGAAGTGATGGGAGACCTAAGCAGAGCGCCAGATCAGTCCGTTCTTATCCGGCTCCAGAAAATTCGCAATCAAAGCTTCAATAAGCTGCTGAAGTTCTTCTTCCAGCACGGTTCTGTCACTAGAAAGAGAATAATATCACGTCAGGGGGTTGATAAACGCCAAGATTCTATTTAAAAATAAAATAAAACCAAGATCTGATGGTGAATGGAGTAGCTCTATGTTTCCTACCAGCATCAACATGCAGAGACTCACAGAATCCCAGGGGTTGGAAGGGACCTGGAAAGCTCATCCAGTGCAATCCCCCCATGGAGCAGGAACACCCAGATGAGGTTACACAGGAAGGTGTCCAGGCGGGTTGGAATGTCTGCACAGAAGGAGACTCCACAACCCCCCTGGGCAGCCTGGACCAGGCTCTGCCACCCTCACCAGGAACAAGTTGCTTCTCATACTTAAGTGGAACCTTTTGTGTTCCAGTTTGTACCCATTGCCCCTTGTCCTGTCATTGGTTGTCACCGAGAAGAGCCTGGCTCCATCCTCCTGACACTCCCCCTTTCCATATTGATCCCCATGAATGAGTCACCCCTCAGTGTCCTCTTGTCCAGCTCCAGAGCCCCAGCTCCCTCAGCCTTTCCTCACACGGGAGATGCTCCACTCCCTTCAGCATCTTGGTGGCTGCGCTGGACTCTCTCCAGCAGTTCCCTGTCCTGCTGGAACTGAGGGGCCACAACTGGACACAATATTCCAGGTGTGGTCTCCCCAGGGCAGAGCAGAGGGGCAGGAGAACCTCTCTGACCTACTGACCACCCCCTTCTAACCCACCCCAGGTACCATTGGCCTTCCTGGCCACAAAGGCCCAGTGCTGGCTCATGGTCACCCTGCTGTCCCCAGGACCCCCAGGTCCCTTTCCCCTACACTGCTCTCCAACAGCTCCTTCCCCAACTTACACTGGAACCTGGGGTTGTTCCTGCCCAGATTCAAGACTCTACACTTGCCCTTGTTCTAGTTCATTACATTTCTCCCCGCCCAGCTCTCCAGCCTGTCCAGGTCTCTGATGGCAGCACAGCCTCTGGCGTGTCAGCCACTCCTCCCAGCTTGGTGTCACCAGCAAACTTGCTGACAGTCACTCTATTCCCTCATCCAAGTCACTGATGAATATATTTAATAACAGCGGCCCCAGCACTGCCCCTGAGGCACTGCACTAGATCCAGGCCTCAACTGGACTCTGCCCCATTGACCACGACTCTCTGGCTTCTTCCCTTCAGCCAGTTCACAGTCACCTCACTCCCCGCTCATCCAGACCCACTCCCTCAGTTCAGCTGTGAGGATGCTGTGGGACACTGTGCCAAATGCCTCACTCAAGTCAAGGTAGACCATGGACTTCATCCATTTGCTTTAACAAGCTACTTTGTGGTAGTGACTACCGCAATTTTAATTTAATTTTATTTAAAAAGAACGGCCACAAGAGGGCTCTGCGCTCCAGAGGGGACACAAGAACTAAGGACTGCAAAACCAACGCACGACTGGTCAGACACAGGCTGTAAATGGATTAAAAAGTCAGAATGAGCTTCTAATAGCAAATATCGATACCCCATATTTTTCTCTCCGTGGCGTTCTGTATCTGATTGTATTTTGACTAAGGTGCAATTTACGGGGATTGAGTAATCAGGCAAAGTGTCACGGCTCACAAGGGGACACTGTAACATACTGATCCTTTCCTTATTTAAACACACAGTCATTTATTCAAGTAAAAAGGCAACATCCACACGCACAAACACTAAAGTATTGCAGCACTCCTCTAAAACTCCATAATCCCTCTCCTACCCGCAAAGTCTCACTGGAGGGAGAGGAACTCAGGCTGTTTCTAAAGGAGAAAATACAAACCAGACTTCTTTACATTTGCTGTGTTCATTAGTGGAACCGGCAATAATGAATATATCGCTGCCCTTCAGGCCACCACTTCCTTTGAAAGCAAATACCTAAAAACGCTGCCATAAAACTGAGTTTCCTGATGCTCAGCTTTTAAGAATAATCAATAAACAGCAACTCATAAAACTATTCGCAAAGCTATTACAGAGAAGAGTGTCTTTTGAGGTTCCTACAGACCATTTGATGCCTCGAACCAGGGAAGCTTGAAAGCTTTTCAATTTTCTGTTCCAGATAATAATTGTCGTTAACCGTAGGTATTACTAAAATTCAAGGTCGATGTATTTTTCTGACTTTCCAGAATGAACAACAGCAGAAGCCCAAATGAAGCATCAAAGCATCTGGCCTTGACTTGTGTTAAAATTAGGTTAAGGGCAATTTTTCTAGCATTTATTTCTTCCTCGTTGGTGCAGCTGTTTGGCTCCACTGTATCTTTCCTTTTCTTCAGCGTCTACATCAAATGGTACCATGTCCACTCTCCGGTTTATGGAAGCACAGAATCATTTTGGATGGAAAAGACCCTCAGGATCATCAAGTCCAGCCCTAACCTAACTCTGGCACTAACCCATGTCGCTGAGAACCTCATCTAAATGCCTTTTAAACCACTCCAGGGATGGTGACTCCAGCACTGCCCTGGGCAGCCTGTTCCAATGCCCCACAGCCCTTTGGGGAAGAAATTGTTCCCACATCCAACCTCAACCTCCCCTGGCGCAACTTGAGGCCGTTTCCTCTGCTCCTGGCGCTTGTTCCTGGGGAGCAGAGCCCGACCCCCCTGGCTCCAAGCTCCTTTCAGGCAGTTCAGAGATCAGAAGGTCTCCCCTCAGCTCCTGTTCTCCAGCTGAACCCCCCAGGTCCCTCAGCCGCTCCATCACACTTGTGCTCCAGCCCCTCACCAGCTCCGTTCCCTTCTCTCAACTCGCTCCAGCACCTCAAGGTCTTTCTTGGTGTGAGGGGCCCAAAACTGCCCCCAGGATTGGCGGTTTGTCCTCCCCAGGTCCCAGCACAGGGACGGTCACTGCCCTGGGCCTGCTGGCCACACCAGTGCTGGTACCAGCCAGGATGCTGGTGGCCTCTTGGCCACCTGGGCACACGCTGGCTCATGTTCAGCCGCTGGCACCAACACCCCCAGCTCCTTTTCCGCCGGGCACTTTCCAGCCGCTCTTCCCCGAGCCTGTAGCGCTGCCTGGGGTTGCTGTGACCCCAGGGCAGGACCCGGCACTTGGCCTTGGTGAACCTCAGACAATTGGCCTCAGCCCATCGATCCAGCTGGTCCAGATCCCTCTGTATGGCCTTCCCACCCTCCAGCACATCAACACTCCACCCAACTTGGTGTTGTCTGCAAACTCACTGAGGGCGCACTTGATCCCTTTATCCAAATCAGTGATGAAGAGATTAAACAGAACTGGCCCCAACACTGAGCCCTGGGGACACCACTCGTGACCGGCCAACAACTGCATTTGGCTCCGTTCACCACAACTCTTCCATTCCCACATAAACTAAGAATCGCTTTCACCTACCAGACAATCAGAAAGTTCTCTGAGCAAATAAACACAAGTTTCTGGTAAGAGCTGCCACTCAGAAAAGTGGGGTGTAGAACTTCTACCACTTCTCTGACCTGCTGTTACTCCACAGTCAGTTCAGAACAGTTTAAAAACGTGATTCAAAAGATTTCAATGGTGTAAACACACTCTATGCTTTTATTTTCCCCTTTTCAACTGGAATAAGTTGAATCCAGGCAGCTGTCAGAAGGGGAGAGACCTCTAGTTGCTATCCAGAAACTCAGAGCAACACAGCAAATTCCCAAATACAACAGGAATCCACCTGGGTTTAAGGATACTTGCACAACTTCATTACTTTATAACTGCAAGAGAATAATCACAGAATCCCAGAATGTCAGGGACTGGAAGGGACCTGGAAAGCTCATGCAGTGCAATCCCCCCATGGAGCAGGAACACCCAGATGAGGTTACACAGGAAGGTGTCCAGGCGGGTTGGAATGTCTGCACAGAAGGAGACTCCACAACCTCCCTGGGCAGCCTGGGCCAGGCTCTGCCACCCTCACCAGGAACAAGTTGCTTCTCAGATTTAAGTGGAACCTTTTGTGTTCAAGTTTGCACCCATTGCCTCTTGTCCTACCATTGGTTGTCACCGAGAAGAGCCTGGCTCCATCCTCCTGACACTCACCCTTTCCATATTGATCCCCAGGAATGAGTCCCCCCTCAGTGTCCTCTTGTCCAGCTCCAGAGCCCCAGCTCCCTCAGCCTTTCCTCACACGGGAGATGCTCCACTCCCTTCAGCATCTTGGTGGCTGCGCTGGACTCTCTCCAGCAGTTCCCTGTCCTGCTGGAACTGAGGGGCCACAACTGGACACAATATTCCAGCTGTGGTCTCCCCAGGGCAGAGCAGAGGGGCAGGAGAACCTCTCTGACCTACTGACCACCCCCTTCTAACCCACCCCAGGTACCATTGGCCTTCCTGGCCACAAGGGCCCAGTGCTGGCTCATGGTCACCCTGCTGTCCCCAGGACCCCCAGGTCCCTTTCCCCTACATTGCTCTCCAACAGGTTGTTCCCCAACTTACACTGGAACTTGGGGAATTAAGTTAATGAAAGAAGTCTCCTACAGTACCATATGCTGAAAATTCAATTCTTTTTTGTCTTATTCACTGGAGAGGGGGGTCTCTTATAAGCAGGAATGTGCATCGCTGGCCAGTTTAACATGCTGGAACAGTCAGCTGAGGCTCAGGTCTACAAGAAGGCAGAAGAATCCTCTCCATACAGGGAATAGACCTCAAATTTCATTTTTCAGCCCAAAAGCACATTGCAGCAGACCTGCTACCGACCTCTGTTCGGGCAGCGCGCACATCTCCGCGTAGTACTTGATCTTTGGTTCTGTCCCGCTGGTCCGAAGGGTGGCGACGCAACCGTTTTGAAACGTAAAAGTGATCATCTGGCTGCTTTTACTCACCGGCAGCACCTGTAAAAACAAGAATATTTTGTTACAGACCACCCCAATGAACACAAATGTGGTGGGGTTTCTTATTTTTATTTTAATACAACATTCAGCACATAGCAAGCTAAATAAATATGCTGAAACCTGCTGTCTATCGCCTGGATTAGACTCAATATTTCAGGATAATGGCACTGCTTCCCACTGCAATTCCAACACCTGGAAGCCCGATAGACAGCTTAAGAATTGCAGGAGCCTCAAACTATTTAATTTAAGAAGTTTAGTCATTGTTATATCAAAATAGTCAACACTACAGTGAAGCCATTTAACATTTAAGCAGTTTTCTTCCCAGTAAATGTTGTTGAGTGTTCTTAATATAGGATGGTAATTATAGTGGCATCGTAGCTGACAAAGAACATCTTTCTGCACAGTTCTTGGTCCATTTACCTTTTAATTTCCTCAAAAAGAGAACCCCTCCTGCAATAATACTCTGCAACTCACTGATTTTTTATTCGGCTGGCTGCTGTCGTAGCCGGTGGTAACATCTCGTACATGTAAAATATTGTATATCCCACAAAAGCTTGGATAACACTGAGGGGTATCGAAGTTCCGAAGTTTCTCAAATATCCTTTTGATCGTAGGAGGATCGTAGCACAAGAAATAGGAAGTCTTGGATATGTGATATCCGTACCTACAAGCAGATTGACATTTTCAGTTACAAGATTCGGAAGTTTTCTGCACATTTGATATGTAAAGAAAGTCCCGGGTTGGAAAAGCAATAACAGAACCAGAATGCAGCTCTCACAGCCGTGGAAATAGATATTTATAGGGAAACGTCTGGGCTCTGAAGCCCATTTCACAGCATTCATCAGATCATCTTAAGCTATTTGTAAATTCAAGCAAAAGTTTCAGATCCAAAGAAATAAAAGCCAACTATTCGGTCAAGTGCAGCCTCAGTTGCCCTCTGTAAATTAATATACAGTATCATTCCTACACCATGTTGAAATATAAGTTGTCCTTCACTATATTCCACTTATTCCTTGTTCTACAGAGACCATTCTCTGCATCGTGACTAGAAGACGAATCCTTCTGTTATCATGATCGCTGACAGCTTTTTAATCCAGTTGTGCAGAATTGTTTCTGCTGCAGTTCGCTTGTGACACAGCAAACTCCCAAGTGCCACAAAGAGACAAACGCCCATCAGCATTTGTGCTTCCTCGTTCCAGGTTCCAAAATTGGTCTTTCTGCTGGGCTGGCAGGAAAATCAGTGGCATCTATGATTTGCTGTAATTGTGCTAATAATCCCATTAAAGCCGAGGAACTTCTCCCTATAAACTAGGCTTATCACAGTACGACTTTTCATTCTGACATAAACATGTTCCTCGTTTTATTGCTGTCTGTCAAACACAGGCTGTTCCTTTAACCTCTGTTCTGTTACAAATCTCTGCCAGAATCACAGAATCCCAGAATGTCAGGGGTTGGAAGGGACCTGGAAAGCTCATGCAGTGCAATCCCCCCATGGAGCAGGAACACCCAGATGAGGTTACACAGGAAGGTGTCCAGGCGGGTTGGAATGTCTGCACAGAAGGAGACTCCACAACCCCCTGGGCAGCCTGGGCCAGGCTCTGCCACCCTCACCGGGAACAAGTTGCTTCTCATACTTAAGTGGAACCTCCTGTGTTCCAGTTTACACCCATTGCCCCTTGACTTATCATTGGTTGTCACCAAGAAGAGCCTGGCTCCATCCTCCTGACACTCCCCGTTTCCATATTGACCCCCATGAATGAGTCACCCCTCAGTGTCCTCTTGTGCAGCTCCAGAGCCCCAGCTCCCTCAGCCTTTCCTCACACGGGAGATGCTCCACTCCCTTCAGCATCTTGGTGGCTGCGCTGGACTCTCTCCAGCAGTTCCCTGTCCTGCTGGAACTGAGGGGCCACAGCTGGACACAATATTCCAGGTGTGGTCTCCCCAGGGCAGAGCAGAGGGGCAGGAGAACCTCTCTGACCTACTGACCACCCCCTTCTAACCCACCCCAGGTACCATTGGCTTCCTGGCCACAAGGGCCCAGTGCTGGCTCATGGTCACCCTGCTGTCCCCAGGATCCCCAGGTCCCTTTCCCCTACACTGCTCTCCAACAGCTCATTCCCCAACTTACACTGGAACCTGGGGTTGTTCCTGCCCAGATTCAAGACTCTACACTTGCCCTTGTTCTAGTTCATTACATTTTCCCCGCCCAGCTCTCCAGCCTGTCCAGGTCTCTGATGGCAGCACAGCCTCTGGCGTGTCAGCCACTCCTCCCAGCTTGGTGTCACCAGCAAACTTGCTGACAGTCACTCTATTCCCTCATCCAAGTCACTGATGAATATATTGAATAACAGCAGCCCCAGCACTGCCCCCTGAGGCACTGCACTAGATCCAGGCCTCAACTGGACTCTGCCCATTGACCACGACTCTCTGGCTTCTTCCCTTCAGCCAGTTCACAGTCACCTCACTCCCCGCTCATCCAGACCCACTCCCTCAGTTCAGCTGTGAGGATGCTGTGGGACACTGTGCCAAATGCCTCACTCAAGCCAAGGTAGATCATGTCCACCGCTCTGCCATCATCATGTGATCTTCTAACAATCCCCAGACAGTGTTTCGGTGAAAATATTAAGTGTTTAAAGAGAGGCACACTAAGATATAGCTACCCAGGAAAAGATAAGTAACACAGTGTGAATTAAATACAAGAGAAAAGTTTGCCTTGGGGGATCCATATGCAAAATTCTACTTTTTCCATAATTTATTGCAGAAACATGATAACAAGAGTCTCTTTAGTCTTTTGGGAAATGTGGCATTGAAGTGGTATCCGTAATTGTGAACACTGCAGCATCAGAAAAAAGAACTGAGAGTGATAAAACATCTGAGGGATGTATGAAAAATACTTCCTAGATTATTGTCACCTCCAAAATAGTTCAAAATAGTTCTACAGGTTTCATAATCATGAAAAATACAACTTACGTTTCGTAGATCTCAATGAGTTTCTGCGCTAGTGTAAGGTTCTTGTGCTCCAGGTACGCTGCCATTTCCGCTATGACCACAGCTGCGCTCACACCGTCTTTATCCAACACTGATGTGCCACACATGAAACCTAAAAAGAAAAGAATTGATCATGGAAAAAAAAGCTGACACACTGTTACAGTGATGTACTTCAAAGTTTTAACCTTTTTCCTGGAAAAGAAACTTGGTTAATACAGGTAAGCTGGTTTTATTACTGCATGTGCATTCCTATTTGGTGTGAAATCAAAGTTAGGGGTCATAGGGCTGGAAAGATACGTGTTATAATCAATTAATTGGTAACATCTGCTCGCATAGTCCAGTGCTAAACACACAGTGTGGCCAAGCTGCCTTCTTTCCAAAGGGATATATGTGCAAGATGTTATTAATTCACAGAATCACAGAATCCCAGAATGTGAGGGATTGGAAGGGACCTGGAAAGCTCATCCAGTGCAATCCCCCCATGGAGCAGGAACACCCAGATGAGGTTACACAGGAAGGTGTCCAGGCGGGTTGGAATGTCTGCAGAGAAGGAGACTCCACAACCTCCCTGGGCAGCCTGGGCCAGGCTCTGCCACCCTCACCAGGAACAAATTTCTTCTCAAATTTAAGTGGAACCTCCTGTGTTCCAGTTTGAACCCATTGCCCCTTGTCCTACCACTGGTTGTCACCGAGAAGAGCCTGGCTCCATCCTCATGACACTCACCCTTTAGATATCTGTAAACATTAATGAGTCACCCCTCAGTGTCCTCTTGTCCAGCTCCAGAGCCCCAGCTCCCTCAGCCTTTCCTCACACGGGAGATGCTCCACTCCCTTCAGCATCTTGGTGGCTGCGCTGGACTCTCTCCAGCAGTTCCCTGTCCTGCTGGAACTGAGGGGCCACAACTGGACACAATATTCCAGGTGTGGTCTCCCCAGGGCAGAGCAGAGGGGCAGGAGAACCTCTCTGACCTACTGACCACCCCCTTCTCATCCACCCCAGGTACCATTGGCTTCCTGGCCACAAGGGCCCAGTGCTGGCTCATGGTCACCCTGCTGTCCCCAGGACCCCCAGGTCCCTTTCCCCTACACTGCTCTCCAACAGCTCGTTCCCCAACTTACACTGGAACCTGGGGTTGTTCCTGCCCAGATGCAGGACTCTACACTTGCCCTTATTTCTAGCTAAAGAGCATTCCTGTTGTCCCCTCCAAACATCCCCCACACTGGCCACGGGTGCCCAGCAGCTCCCCTAATGGCCCTGGCCAGGGGGCTCTGGGGCCAAACAAAAGCAGCTGTCAGCCTCAAGCAGCAGAGAGAGAGGGAGATGTGTCTACTCCTTCCATATCAAAGGAGGGAGCGAGAGAGAGTGAGGTTTGCATTCTGCCACAAACACCATCCCACAATCACACATTAATACCCTCCCCAAGTTGTCTAGCGTGCTCTAGGAAGGGTGAAAAGTGTCGAGTGATCCAGAGGTGGGTGTCGAGCTCTGCCACAAGAGAATTCAAAAGAATTGTGGTGGTGTTTGACAGGGAGTAAAATTCATGGTGGTCTGTTAATCAATGGCAATAAAATGCAGAATGATACAGATTAAAAAAGAGAGGCCAGACAGTGCATAAAGGGAAGACAAGAATGGAAGAGAGAAGCAGGAAGAGGAAAATGGAAATAAATGTAAAGGAAAAGATGAGCCATGAGGAAATGGGAATGAAAGAATTGCAGACAAAGTACTAACAAGTTGTTATTCAATATATAGCATTGATGATGCTAGTTGGCAAGTTGGTTTGATGACAGCGAAGTACTACAACAATAAAGAATAAGAATAAAGTACCTTTGTGTTTCTTTTCCTAACTAAGACCGCTCCTTTTCAGGTGCACTTTTCCCCCACAATTCTCAGTATTATAAAGGGATATTAACACACATACCAATAGACTCTTCAAATGCAAAGAGAACTTCTTTTCCATTATCCAGGAGATCTTTCACTCTGCTTCCAATCCATTTAAAACCAGGGAGCGTTTCCTGAAACAGAATAAAAATATGCATTAAATACACGCTTTCTGTGTCATTTCAGGTGTAGAAGTTAAGGAAAACAAAATTAACTAAAAGAAAAAAAAAAAGAAAGGAAAAAATAAAGATGACACATATCAAAATTTTAGGGTCAATGGGAGAGATTGCGTCAGGATCAAAACACCAAAGCTTAAGGACATATTTCTTATTCAAATCATTTACTTGAATTTACACCTAATCAATCGACCAATAGAACAGGGACAGTAAAGACAAACATTGGACAAGTTGTACCTTCTGTACAGATTATGAAACTAAGGCAAAGCATCACTGGGCAGCATTTTACTAGGGAATACTCAACTAGGATACGAACATCAAAATCAAGGAGTGAGAGACTGTAGTGCTCTCACTGATTAGATACGATGTTCCATGGTGCTTATCAGATGAGACAACAGGACAAAGTTAGTCAAGAAGAAAAGTTACAGAATCACAGAATCACAGAATGGACTGGGTTGGAAAAGACCTCAGAGATCATCCAGTCCAACCCTTGGTCCAACTCCAGTCCATTGACTAGATCGTGGCACTAAGTGCCATGTCCAATCTCAGCTTAAAAACCTCCAGGGCCTGTGAGTCCAGCACCTCCCTGGGCAGCCATTCCAATGCCTGACCACTCTCTCTGCAAAGAATTGCTTTCTCATCTCCAGCCTCAATTTCCCCTGGCAGAGTTGAAGCCCATGGCCCCTTGTCCTATTGCTGACTGCCTGGGAGAAGAGCCCAATCCCCACCTGGCTAGAACTGCCCTTCAGGTAGTTCTAGAGAGTGCTGAGCTCACCTCTAAGCCTCCTCTTCTCCAGACTAAACAAGCCCAGCTCCCTCAGCCTCTCCCCATAGGGCTTGTGTTCCAGTCCCTTCCCCAGTCGTGTTGCTCTTCTCTGGACCCGCTCCAGCACTTCAATCTCTTTCCTGAGCTGAGGGGCCCAGAACTGAACACAACACTCCAGGTGTGGCCTCCCCAATGCAGAGCACAGGGGAAGGATCACTGCCCTTGTCCTGCTGACCACGCTGGTTTGGATACAGGACAGGACACCACTGGCCTTCTTGGCCACCTGGGCACACTGTTGGCTCATGTTGAGCTTCCTGTCCATTAGTCCCCCAGGTCCCTTTCTGCCTGACTGCTCTCCAGCCACTCTGTGCCCAGCCTGGAGCGCTGCAGGGGGTTGTTGTGGCCAAAGGGCAGCACCCGGCACTTGGCCTTGTTGTTACAGAGATATAAAAAGCAACTTTGGGTGCTGGGAGGGAAGAGCGCTGCCCAATTCCTTCAAATCATACAACAACAGTCAAAAGAAAATGGTCATTATTTGGAAGGTACAAAGAGGCGAAGCTTTTCAAGGAGATCAAGGGGTTCTGTAAATTCCTGGGGGTTTTCCAGCCAAATGTGTCCCCTTCCAGAAATAAAATATATGAACAGTATTTAGTGAGTTAACAAAATTCACTACAAGGCAGTGAGATTCAACCTGATTAAGCATATCTAAAAATTGTTTACAGAGCTGCTTTCAATTTAAGTTTTGAACTTGTCACCATTCGGTAAAATATCTTTTCCCACTGCACGTGGCTTTAATTAAGAGGCGTATGAAACAAGACCTGGAACTCTGTGTGTTTGTGCTGAGCTTTAGTGCACTTGCATCTCTCAGGGTTAAGATCCAACAGAAATCACAGCAAGTACATAATTTGAATGCCAAAATTAAAATAATAATTGCTCATCTGCAGGGGTGCTCCCAGTTTTCTTTTTAAGCAAGTCCTCAATGAAATGGCATTAAGGATGTGAACATAAGAGTTGCCTTGTCGGTCACAATTTGAAGCAAAACCAAATTTAAAACCTACTAGAGTGAAGGAATATTGTGCAACCTCTGTTTGCTACAAATCCATCCAAAACCACCCAATTTTTGCAGCAAACACACCAAGTTGCACACACTTTCATTCCCTCACACGGAAGGTTTTATCTCTAGGAAAATAACCAAGACAAAGCCATTTCTCTTACACATAATTTAAGTTTTAATCTGCGTCACCTGCTAGTCACAGCCTCCTTGCAGCTTTGCATAAGCTGATTTCATCATCTGCATTGGCTGCAAGATGCTGAAATCAGGCCTGCCTAAATAAAAACAGCATTCTCAAGTTGGAACACATCAAAACTCCCAGCCAAAAGACTGCAAATCATCTGGTTTTCATTTCATAAAGCCTTAAGATGAGCGGCAAGACGAAGAACACAGCGATCATTTATTCTGCCACACCAACACTCACTTCAAAGTGAAATCCCTCCTTAAGAGCAATCGCCCGCAAAATTTTCGAGGAGACCGTGGTCGCCAACATGTAAACGTTCTTCACATCCGCGTCTTCGGAGCGGTTTTCCTTCCAGCAAGAAAACATCCACCAGCCAAACAAAGCCGCCAGTTCGTTGCCGGTGAACACCTTCCAGCGCCCGCTGCCGACAGGAGAGAAAACAGAGTATTGTCATGTTTGCCATCTCAAGGGGAGATATTTTCTGCGGTCGCTGGAACAACTGGGATCCGAGCACAACAAGCTGCTCTAGACAAAGCCACCGTACTAACAGGACGGCACATTTATCACGTCTGGATGATTTACAAGCCCAGTGCGTTCTATTTGCAAGCAAAGATACCAAGTATCTTTACCGTCTCGCTTTAAAATAGCTTAGGTCTTTTTAATTTCTCAAACAGAAGGAGTCTATATGAGTCTATACATTGCAGACAGGCAATGCCTGCACAACTGTGCATTATAGACAGTTACTTACACAGCGATCAGATTTTTGGCCTGTTAGTGGGAGAAAAACAATTTAAATTCAATATGAATAAGCCAGGAAAACAATGTAATAGCCCCCAACAGCTGACTGTCCCAAGGCAGAACTGGTTTGCTTAATAGAAGCAAAAACACAATAACAACAAGATTTTACTGTCTTTAGTAACTTTTCAGTTCAATTTTATTTGGCCATTTACTGTAACACTAAGTATTTAATCATATTAATCAGTTATTAACTGATTTTATTTAAAATACATTGTTTTAGGTGAAACTATACCCAAAGGTGAAGCCAGCAAGGAAAATAACCCAAATAACTAAGTCACGATGGGGAAGAGTGGGTTGAAGGTGCGGGACTGTCAAAGTTTTGGGGATATTCGGCAATTGTCACTAACTCTTCTGCACAAAGACGTAAAATAAAAGGTCCCGTCGCTTACTTCTCCTGCTGTTCTGCCACCGCGAGTCTGTCTGCGTCTGGGTCAGTGGCCACCACTACTTTAGCGCTTTCTTTCTCTGCGAGCCTCAGTGACAACTCCTGGGAAGGGAAGAGGAAAGGGGAAGAAAGGAAGGGGAAAGGGGAAGAAGCAAGAGTCAGCCCTCTCCCCATAGGGCTTGTGTTCAAGTCCCTTCACCAGCCTTGTTGCTATCTTTGATATCTTTGTCTCTCTCTGATATCTTAGTTTTCCTTCTCTCTTTTCCTTCTTGAACATATAAAGGTAACATCATCGTAAATTCTGCTGCTAAAGTCTTGTTAAGTTTTGTGCTGTATTAATATACCTTTGCCAAGTCACTAATCACTGTAATTTGTATCCCACCACATGCTTTTAGTAAATTCCTAACTGAATTAGACCTCTGTCTGTTATTCACTTTGTGTTAACGCACAGAAATACTCAGAGTTAACTCACATCTGTCTCAAATGTTGGGACAGGGCACGTGTTGCATTCAGAGTTAACTCATCCCTCATCCCACCTGGTGGGACAGGACAATTGCACACACCTGAAAACCACGCACTCCCTGTTTTCTTCCTATCCAAACAGAGGAAAGCTCATAAAAATATGATGAAGTAGAAATAAAAATACCAGCACAGATTCTCCTTCTTCAGGATTTGGGCATTTGACAGTCGAGAAATCTGGATCTGGATCTTTTTGTTCAGGTACTGGAATGGGGGGTTGAAAGCCAAACGCTTTGAAAGCCGCCTGCACGTAGTCGTGTCCGACTCCATGAAAAGAGGTATGAACAAACTTCAAATTGGTTTGCTCGTTTAGCTCCCTGAGAAGGAAAAAAAAGAAGTTCAGTAAGATTTTAGTTATTTCACAAGACTGCTTTCATGTGGGAAAGCAAAAGCAAAAGAAAACGCAGTTACACTTGGTACTATTCTGCTGAGTTCTGAATTGATTTCAAAGAAGGAACCAGGGGAAATTTATCATTTGGACTTTCACTGGGAATTACAGAATCACAGAATCCCAGAATGTCAGGGATTGGAAGGGACCTGGAAAGCTCATGCAGTGCAATCCCCCCATGGAGCAGGAACACCCAGATGAGGTTACACAGGAAGGTGTCCAGGCGGGTTGGAATGTCTGCACAGAAGGAGACTCAACAACCTCCCTGGGCAGCCTGGGCCAGGCTCTGCCACCCTCACCCTCAACAAGTTGCTTCTCAGATTTAAGTGGAACCTCCTGTGTTCCAGTTTGAACCCATTGCCCCTTGTCCTACCACTGGTTGTCACTGAGAAGAGCCTGGCTCCATCCTCCTGACACTCACCCTTTCCATATTGATCCCTATGAATGAGGTCACCCCTCAGTGTCCTCTTGTCCAGCTCCAGAGCCCCAGCTCCCTCAGCCTTTCCTCACACGGGAGATGCTCCACTCCCTTCAGCATCTTGGTGGCTGCGCTGGACTCTCTGCAGCAGTTCCCTGTCCTGCTGGAACTGAGGGGCCACAACTGGACACAATATTCCAGGTGTGGTCTCCCCAGGGCAGAGCAGAGGGGCAGGAGAACCTCTCTGACCTACTGACCACCCCCTTCTAACCCACTCCAGGTACCATTGGCCTTCCTGGCCACAAGGGCCCAGTGCTGGCTCATGGTCACCCTGCTGTCCCCAGGATCCCCAGGTCCCTTTCCCCTACACTGCTCTCCAACAGCTCATTCCCCAACTTACACTGGAACCTGGGGTTGTTCCTGCCCAGATTCAAGACTCTACACTTGCCCTTGTTCTAGTTCATTAAATTGCTGGTTTAAAGCTGCTTCTCCTGGAAAATGAAACCTTTACCTTCTGTTGAATCAGCTGAAAGTCTCCCAAGAACCAACCATTAATTTCTGCAAACTCAAGCTCTTCTACCACCCTGAAGATCTTACTCTGGCTCTACATACATTATTCATCCTCTTCCTTTTATCTTTGCCGTCTGCCCCCCTTAACCTTTAATCTCCCCACTTCTATTCTATGCATTCACACCTCAGCTTTACCCTGAACTTCTGCCTTTTATTCAGAACTCTTGGACCATATTTATTTGCATCAAATGGTTCACACCAGGGTGCTTTACTGCAGACAAGTATCCAAAGGCAGGTTGTTTCATTGTCAATTTAGCCCTAATGATGGTGACCATCTAATTTAACGACAGATCAGAGAGGGATGGGGTGAGACAGAATGGACAGATGTCCAAAAAGTTATTCCCACTGCTCAATTTTCCACAAGTAATCTAGAACTTGATTAAAAACCATCATTTAAGTACACTTTGCTTTATACAATACCTATGATAGCAGATCTTTTTCAGATCCTCCATGTAGCAGTCACAGATTTTCTTCAGAGGATCCTGTCTGAGGGGACTGGTGTCTACTAGATTCTCATTCCAAGAGCCGTTCCACGGTTCAACGCACTCTTCTATACATTTGATGATTTCCTTATCGTGAGGAGCGGTGATCTGGGCTCCATTTTCCCAGTAAACCTGGTGGAAGTTGTAGGAAAACACGACAGTTTATCTACAAACATTATCAACTTCAGAAATTCTTTAGCTATAGGATTCTGTGTATTTCCTGGCATTGGACCGGCTCAATTCTCAACAATCATGTGGAATCAGATAGTTTATGATTTTATGTATGTCATGATAGTTACTCAGCAACACAACCTATTTTCAAGAAAGCTGGTGTTCAACTATTGTGTCTGAAATCACCCAGACATGAGAAGCAGGAACTGGGCACTTAAACTCAGCGTTGTGCAAACAGAAACAGAAGAAAAACACCTTCTACATAGCCTGGCATCCCTTTTGATAAAGCAGCACAACTTGCTTTTGAAATGGAAGCAAACCAGATAAGCAGTGTGCCAAGGTACGTGTTTTTCCGTAACTGAACAACTATAATCTTTCAGCAAGAAACGCTGTCAAACTAGAAAAAGGTTTTGTTAAGAAATTATTTAGATGTTTGTTTCCATCAGGATGGTTGAATTCAAAGCACCGACTTTCTACTCAGACCCCCCCGTCTCTCTTTTCTTCTGGCTATTACAAAACCCATCGGTACTCAGAGTCTTCATAACTGTTTGTCAAGTGTGGTCAGAACTGGACAAAACCTTCCGAAGCTGCTGAATTTGCAGGGGAAACAGTGAAAGATAAAACAATTCTTCTGAAAGACTAGAAAAGAACCCAAGATCTTAATAAAAGTAAAATGTTTTGTATCAGAAGACCCAAACGTAATAGCTTCTTGATAAATGAAGCACCTGGAAAACGGATGTGAGTTATTTTCTTATTCATTGCAACAGCAAAGCAGAAGTAAAGGCTGGTGAAGTACTTTACAGCTTGTTCCGCTGAAGACGAGCACAGTACAATCACCTCTCTGAGTTATCTCTGTGCAGAGTCAGACTGGTTTTCCTATCGTTGCCATTACTCACCTCTTACTAAGCTTCTAGAACGCTACATTTAAAGTTTAGAGTTTAGATCAGATTCTTCTCAAGTTTAGTTCAGATTCTTCTCATGTTTAGAAAGGAAAAACTGTGTTACAATAACACATAGGCCACGTTTGCTATTATAGATGGTTACGCTGCTCCAAGTGTTCAAAACGAAGGCGCCCGCCTCTCTCCCAATGCCCAGAAAAACAACCTTAAAGGGAGCAACAAACTACCACACAGTTTTATTCATCAACTATAATACCATCACCATCTTCTGCAGTTACGTACTACGTTGACTAATTTCCGTAAGCTCTAGCTTAGTTTTAAACTCATTTTTAAGTCTAATTGTGGCATAATCGCTTAAGCATTACTTCAGCTGCTGATTAGACTCTACGGAATGTCAAAACAGACTTGTGCTCAATACATAAGACAAGTTCAAGCTTTACCTTGTACCCGTTGTCCTCCTTGCGGTTGTGGGACGCGGTGATCATCACACCAGCCACAGCTTTGAGCTGCTGAACAGCGTAGGGCTACGGAGGAAACCCAGAAATACCAGTTTACCCAAGAGTTCTGCAGCTGGCGTAAAAAACATTATATTATTAGGACAGTTATGCAAGAGGATGCCGCAGGAGAAGCGTCTCTTAATGTTTAGCTAGTTAATTTGCAAATTGTATACATGAATGTGTAACATTCCCTTTCCTGTAGCTAATAATAGAAGGAAAGCTTGTTTTATTCTGTTGCATAGGAAGATGATTCTGTTTCCCAATCACATAAACAAAATTGCTAACTGGCCAACTAAAGAAAGTCTACACTAGCATTTGAGGAACAGAAAACAGGTGGGAACAGAATGAATTCACCAAAAGGCTTTTGGAAAAACAAGCTACAGGTATTTCACAGAATCCCAGAATGTCAGGGATTGGAAGGGACCTGGAAAGCTCATCCCGTGCAATCCCCCCATGGAGCAGGAACACCCAGATGAGGTTACACAGGAAGGTGTCCAGGCGGGTTGGAATGTCTGCACAGAAGGAGACTCCACAACCCCCTGGGCAGCCTGGGCCAGGCTCTGCCACCCTCACCAGGAACAAGTTGCTTCTCAGATTTAAATGGAACCTCCTGTGTTCCAGTTTGAAGCCGTTGCCCCTTGTCCTACCATTGGTTGTCACCGAGAAGAGCCTGGCTCCATCCTCCTGACACTCACCCTTTAGATATCTGTCAACATGAATGAGTCCCCCCTCAGCCTCCTCTTGTCCAGCTCCAGAGCCCCAGCTCCCTCAGCCTTTCCTCACACGGGAGATGCTCCACTCCCTCCAGCATCTTGGTGGCTGCGCTGGACTCTCTCCAGCAGTTCCCTGTCCTGCTGGAACTGAGGGGCCACAGCTGGACACAATATTCCAGCTGTGGTCTCCCCAGGGCAGAGCAGAGGGGCAGGAGAACCTCTCTGACCTACTGACCACCCCCTTCTAACCCACCCCAGGTACCATTGGCTTCCTGGCCACAAGGGCCCAGTGCTGGCTCATGGTCACCCTGCTGTCCCCAGGACCCCCAGGTCCCTTTCCCCTACACTGCTCTCTAATAGGTCATTCCCCAGCTTACACTGGAACCTGGGGTTGTTCCTGCCCAGATGCAGGACTCTACACTTGCCCTTATTTCTAGCTAAAGAGCATTCCAGTTGTCCCCTCCAAGCAATATCCACAGCACACTAGAAAAACTTGCAGAATAGGGATTTAAAATGCTGCAAGAAAAAGCTTCTGGAGAACAGAAAGCTCTATTTTTTTTGGAAATTAAAAGCAGAGGAAATCCTTCATTTCTTCCACTCTAAGCGATGGGGGTCTTATATCCAAAAATATACAGTGTGTATATTCACACACACAAAAATGTCATCTTTGACCCTTATTACACACAGATCTTTAAGCACAGAATAAAGGAATGTTTCACCTGTAACTAACAAAGCAAAGCCTGGCCTGCAATCACTATTGCCCTCACATAGCAGTCCAGAGCGAAATGGGATTCTGTTGCCCATCTGCATACACAAAAATTCAGCGACGTTCTTTTTACAGCCCCGAAGAGCCAAGCGTACCAAGCAGCCCTTATTTTTCTGAGAAGCAAATTGCTAGTTGCCATTTTTAGTCAACTTTCCAATCGTCCCTTAGCTGTGTGGTTCAACAATGAAAAGTAAAGAGAAGATGACTCACCACAAACGGTGTCGGGACATAGGTGGAAAAGAAGTAGACAGGTACATCTTTAGCCAGCAGGACGGCGGCAGTGAGCTTTGCAAGTCTAACACCACCAAAAAGAAAGCATTTAGTCAGCAGAGGACAATCCAATAGCCATTTACATTACTATAACTTTCATTTTACTTGTTTCTTAAATCCCTTTTTTTTTTTTTAAATTACACAAAAAGTAGGATCCTGCAGTTTACACAGTGAATGGAAGAGTTTCCATGTTACAGAATCCAAGACGGTGTTTTAATTTGTGGCTCGAAGAGCACAAGGCGCTTCGGTCAATCCCCTAAATAAACCAGTGATATCAAACCCAAAGATACAGAACCTATTGGTGGGATGCTTGTCCTTCATTCAAGGACATGAACTGATCTCCCAGAAAGTTTCAAGCACCAGATGTCAGCACCAGCAGGTCTGGGAAAGGATTCAGCATCCCACACAGCAAAGCTGTGCACCAGCTTCAG
Organism: Columba livia; assembly: GCF_036013475.1. Taxonomy (NCBI): domain Eukaryota; kingdom Metazoa; phylum Chordata; class Aves; order Columbiformes; family Columbidae; genus Columba; species Columba livia. The sequence continues at coordinate 2,014,849 of NC_088602.1, forward strand.
AAACATCCACGAAGCAGATCTAGTCCTAAAATATACTTCTGAAAACAAGCACGGGCTTATTCTTATTATTATTCTTATTATTAGAAACTGTGTTTTTAAACTTTGCCTTTATTATAAACATTTCCTTTCAAGTAGCAGGGAAACGCTCTTTCAGGTAACTGATATTAAACTGTTCTTTTCAAGTCAGGTCTACTCAGCTCAGCAGTTATTGGGAAGTCTGAGAGTCAAAACAGATGAGAGATTAAATAGGGTAAGTTTGATCTGCTCACTCATTTTTACAAACAAGCATTAATACTTGTTTATCTCCCACGATGAGTGTATTGGAAGCTTAAGTTTCAGTTCCTCAGAATTTCTCTATAACCCAAAACCACTTAAAAGAGTTTGAGAGCTCAGCTTGTAGCTGAAACTCCTGAAATTTTGCTTGGAGTATCACGATGTTCTACACCAATTTAATTACGGGACATAGACCATCTGCCATCTCCCATAGAACCAAAACCACTCTTTTGGGGAGGTATAATTCCATTTTAGCACTATTGCAACTGCACGTCAGCCAAGGGGACAAAAGAAACATGTTGCTGAGAACTGATTTGCTCCTTTGATATGTTAAACTCGGCCGTCAAGTCCAAATTCCAAGCTTTACGTGGCTGAAAAGGAACATTTTTCTTACACTTGGACATCTCTAAGCTGTGCATAACCCTCCCTTTATTTTTTCCCAAGATGTTTTGCTGCCCCAGTGACCAGGGATTAGGAATTCTCACAAAATCAGAAAGCGGTTCTTTTACAGATCCTCACTCCCCTTCCCTTGCAAAGAGCAGCTTGACACCACTACAACTTCCCATTTTAAGCATTCCAGGTAAAATATTCCCAATATGGAAATACATCAAGAACACGGGTATGACAATTCCAGGTTCCAGTGGGCTGCAGGTAGAATTCTTCTCCCCAAACAAGCTTAAATCAGGCAGATTATACAAAGTAACAACGGTGTTAACAATTATGCGTGAACATATAGGGATTTCAAGCTATTCTGAATTTACCTTCACATTCAAGTTTCTCTTTGTAAATTCTTTCGGTGAAGCAACTAGCCTCACATGCCCCATTTTCTGGCAACTGGTATTATAAAAGCTTTAGTCCATGCCTCTCTGAATTATAATTTAGACGGTAAAGGGAGGGGAAAGAACACAGTGCAGTTCACGACAAAATATTCAAATGTGATGCAATGAAAGGCACAATTTAATTTCTAGGCTGGTAAATGTGATCAATACTCATACTTCTTACTGCTGCAGTTGCTGGTGACCTGACCTCGTGTGTCATATCCAACAACAAAGCCTCTTTGCTTAAAGTCTGAAAAACACCTCTCCAGATACTTGTAGATCCCCTGCAAGGAAAAATAATATAAAGATTAAAAAAGAAGAACTAGTTTTAGTGCAGCACATGCAAGCTTTAAAAATGATCTGTTCTATAGGACATAATGTCACTAGTCAAAATAAAGCTCAGCAAAAATATCAATAATGATGCCCACAAAAGCACCTTTATCGTTATTCATGGAAAGAATGAAAGCAAACGGAGCAATAATTATGGGAAATAAAAGCAGTACAATAATAAGTGACCAAACAGCATAAGCAAAGCTTGAGGCAGCAAAATCCTCAAGCAGCAAACAGAATCACAGAATCAACTGGGTTGGAAAAGCCCTCAGAGATCATCCGGTCCAAGCTTTGGTCCAACTCCAGTCCATTGACTAGATCATGGCACTAAGTGCCATGGCCAATCTCAGCTGAAAAACCTCCATGGCCGGTGAGTCCAGCACCTCCCTGGGCAGCCATTCCAATGCCTGACCACTCTCTCTGCAAAGAATTGCTTTCTAATCTCCAGCCTCAATTTCCCCTGGCAGAGTTGAAGCCCATGGCCCCTTGTCCTATTGCTGACTGCCTGGGAGAAGAGCCCAATCCCCACCTGGCTAGAACTGCCCTTCAGGTAGTTCTAGAGAGTGCTGAGCTCACCTCTAAGCCTCCTCTTCTCCAGACTAAACAAGCCCAGCTCCCTCAGCCTCTCCCCATAGGGCTTGTGCTCAAGTCCCTTCCCCAGTCTTGTTGCTCTTCTCTGGACCCGCTCCAGCACTTCAATCTCTTTCCTGAGCTGAGGGGCCCAGAACTGAACACAATACTCCAGGTGTGGCCTCCCCAATGCAGAGCACAGGGGAAGGATCACTGCCCTTCTCCTGCTGACCACGCTGGTTTGGATACAGGACAGGACACCATTGGCCTTCTTGGCCACCTGGGCACACTGTTGGCTCATGTTGAGCTTCCTGTCCATTAGTCCCCCAGGTCCCTTTCTGCCTGACTGCTCTCCAGCCACTCTGTGCCCAGCCTGGAGCGCTGCAGGGGGTTGTTGTGGCCAAAGTGCAGCACCCGGCACTTGGCCTTGTTGAACTTCATCCCATTGGAATCAGCCCATTTTTCCAGTCTATCCAGATCTCTCTGCAGAGCCCTCCTGCCTTCCAGCAGCTCCACACTCCCACCAAACTTGGTGCCATCAGCAAATTTGCTGATGATGGTCTCAATCCCCAACACTTGTTTTCAATCCGTACTGTGCTTTTAGGGATCCAAACCATCTTCTTAAGCAACCCATTGAGAAAAATCCATATTTTGAATGCCCAGGGTAAGTTTGGTATCAGTCTGTGCTAATCCATCCTTGTGCTCACAGTGTGACACCTTTTCAGCACCGTTTCCAAAGCGTTAGTTCTAAATTTGCATTAAAAGAAAGCTTCATCCTTACCCACTTTTTCAAAAGAAAGTTTGTTACTAGTGACCAGCTCCAGGTGGACACTTTAAAGCCCTTGATTTATATACTATGCAGATATAACAGCAGAAATCAAGCTGTCTTCTATAGATCAAGGCAGTACATTTCCAATGGCAAGATATCCCCATGCAGAGAAAAGAAAGTAGATTTTTAAAAGACACTGGGTGTGAAGAGAAATACGTGTGTAAATGTATATATGAGAAAAAACCAACAGCCTCTCGGCTGCCCCTTCTTTTTGAATCAGGAGATGGGTGTTCTTTGACAAAGTGCATTACATGGTGCTCCAGCTTCTCCATCCGCTTCTCTCTGGAGATCCATCAACTCAGGATGGATCAGCAGCTTTAGACAAAGAGGTGGAAACGCTATTATCGGTAGAAGATTCCAAAGGCTACAGTTCGCTCCGAAAAGCAGCTATCAGTAACAGAAACACATCTCCATGATCTTACCATAGCCTTTTTAATAATGATTATTGCCCTTTCCACCAAATAATGTGCTTCGAACGTGAACAAGTGGGTACCGGCATCTCTTTGGAGAAGGATTTCAGCTGCGGGGGATTCAGAGAGGGAGGAAAACTTCCAAATCAATACAAATCTTTGAATAGTGAGAGAAGTGGAAGCTTTGCCATGGTGGGATCTCCGCTCAAGTCACCTGCACGCAGGACTGAGATGTGTTGATACACAAACAAGTTCACTGTGGTGACTTAAGGAACTTTTATTCACAGAATCACACAGAATCACAGAATCGACTGGGTTGGAAAAGACCTCAGAGATCATCGAGTCCAACCCTTGGTCCAACTCTAGTCCGTTTACTAGATCATGGCACTAAGTGCCATGGCCAATCTCAGCTTAAAAACCTCCAGGGACAGCGAGTCCAGCACCTCCCTGGGCAGCCATTCCAATGCCTGACCACTCTCTCTGTAAAGAATTGCTTTCTAATATCCAGCCTAAATTTCCCCTGGTAGAGTTTAAGCCCATTCACAGTTGATAGAGAGACATGAGATGGAGAAATGGGGAAAACTTGCTCGAGCTTGATTAGAAAGGGCTGAATAACATTTAAAGAGATGAACTGCAGATTTCTGACAACAGATCCCTTATTTAGGTGAGCGGTATCGTGAGGCTGGAGGACATCGCAGGGTTTTATCTGAACTAGTTCCTCAAACATCAAGAAACCATAAAAAAAGACCAGATTTACAGAAGCAACAGGAGCATCTCAACCAAACTAGTACCAGTCAGGAGCAGGAAATAAACTAGTTAGAAGCAGCATGAACCAAAGTAAGTTCAGATAGAACGATTAATACTATGCGCATAAAGACAAGAGGTTACAAACCACAAAACGCTCTTCACAAATGTAAAGATGACCTTTCTTTCCTAAGTTTCTCAATTTAAAGAATTTCTGTTTCCTTTTTGCGAGACTCAGGTTTTGACAGCGTCCCCACCTCGTTTCTGCTTCTAAATTGAAGATGGCCAAGTCTGTACCTTGCCATTACATACCTGGGGATTATTAATGACTTATTTACGAGCATACGAATGCAGCACCATCTGAGTGGGCCTAAAACAGTGAAGTATTACAAATATTCATATATAAAATTCAGACAGATCTAGTCTGCTCCTACAGCCACGTTTTAAATAATCCTCTTGCATGTCCAGCCCTTTATGAGCAATTTCAAAAGAGAAGGGGAAAGCGATGTTATCAAGAATGGGATGGAAAGATCTTTTTAACAGCTTTATGAAGTTAACTATTTACATCTTTCACCTATTGTTAGAAGATTTGCTTATATAGCCACAGGGAACTCGCAGCAACGATGCAAAGATGAGTGGTTATCGTCATTGCGGAGATCAGAGATGGATTATTTGCCTATTAATAAAAGCAACTGGTTCAGGAGGGCAAATCTACGAATCTACAATATTCACAAGAGACAAAAGCAACTTCTGAATATTCTAAACCTTTCCAGATCTGGCTTTTCATGATATCAATATAATAACGCAAATGAGGAACACAGCATCCACTTCATTAGGTTTATTTTAACGGAAAGAAGTATTTTAATTACACTGAAATGTCCGTTTTTGAATGGCCATTTATTCCCGTAGCAGGTAAGAACAAGTATAGAAAGACGGGGTTTCCCATTTTCACATTTGGTTCAGCAAAACTGCTCATGTCATTGTCATGAGCTTCCGAAACAAGAGTACTCAGAGTAATTAAATCTGCTGTCGTTTACTTCAGAAACAAGCTTTAATCAGCTTCCCAGAGATTGCTTTCTCTACATTGATATATGGCATTAATAAACAACTAAAAATAGAAGGGAATGAATACAAGCCAGTTTCTTACTTTCGGAAGCCAGCGAAACTGAGCTCGCAAACACGTTCCCTGCTGAGCAAAAAGGAATTTCCTCCCTTTCTGCCAAGAATGCACATGGGCGAACACTCCCCATGGGTCACGCTCGCACGGCGCTGAAACAAAGGCAACACGCAACGCTCAGGCGCCGGGAGCGTGAGCAGCTCCAAAATCAACACATGGCACAGGCCACAAAGCAAAGCGACTGGTATCAACTTCTTCCAGCGCGTTGTCGAGGTGTTTATTCTGCTTCGAAGGGAACTGGATTCGGTTAAAGCAACTTCACTGCTCTTCACAATTCCATCACTGGCAAACTACTTGATTTTAGATGATTTTTTCTTGTTCTTTTCAGTTTGTATCAGTAAATTGTGTTCCTACCACGACGGTATTTGTAGGAGATGAGTTTGGCATCCTCAGATCAGTAAATGAAGCGTCACTCTAAGATAAGCCCAGTTTAGAGGGTAGAAACCTAAAGAAAACTCTTTGTTAGACCCAAGATGATACAGAAGAGAAGCAATAGTCAGATATACAGCTGCGTTTCAAACCCTGCAACATGTTCATTCTCTTTTTTTCAAAAGACAGCTATTGGAATTCGGTTTCAGCTCCAGTTGTACAAGCCAGTCATTAGCAACACTTCAATAAATGATTTCACTGCTGTCTGCTGAGGGACTCGTATCAGAGAATTAACCTGCAGAGAGACAACTGCTGTAAAATGTTTAAGTATGCAGGAATAAATGAGAGGTTTTAATCAACCCTTTGTCAATCATGTAATAAAACACCTTTAATCACACGCTGAAGCTCCATTTCTAAAGAGGTACTTGACAAAGTAGATAAGATTCAATACGTTTATCAGAACAAAAACTTTTTATTGATGTTCCAAGTGCAACGGTTACAAATATATCAGCTCATTATTTTTTCAATAATAAAGACTAAAGGTAGGAAAAGATAAGATGTTTAAATATATTGAATATGTGCAGCCTGACCCCATTTGCGTTGTATATCTTCCTAAGGGAAGGAAATATTCAACATCCATTTTCTGACCCCTGCTATTTGTTTTCAAAAGGATTCAACAATTCTCTTTCCTTGTCCCCCACTGGGATGAGAAATGCTGGACTTTGCCGATGAAAAATCCAATTGTTTTTTGCTTAATGAAGTATGTGCAAGAATGACTATAGATGGCAGGAATGGTAGTTTAAGAAGACAAATATTCAAATTCAAACACTTCTTCCACGTGTTCAACATCTGGATAATATCAGATGAATTTCAAATGTACTCTGAATTAATTTCTTGTGAAGTTTGCTTGTGAAGAGATGATATTTAATCTACTGATAGAGGAACACATCAGCTGCAAAGCACCCTGGTGCTGTACAATAAGCAAATTTAAGAAGAAAGCCGCTATGAGACAGAACTATAGAAAAGGAGCATGGAGCGCTTCTGATCAACAACTAAATACATCAACTGGTCCTTCAAAGGTGTTTATTGAAAAGGTGGGGAAAGAGATGAGACAAATGAGGACCAGGTTCTTTGAGAAAAAATGTATCGTCTGCCCTTGAGCAAAATCGCACTTCAAAGAAAAGCAGAGATGATTAAGGCTTATATTAATTAATGGGTTGGTTTATTCGAATAATCACCATACACACAACCCATTAACATTGCTTTAAAGAGATGCAGGGAGGGAATCTGAGTCTGATCATTTTCCACCCTCTTCTTGCATGCAAGAGCAAAATCAACCGAGGAAAAAAAGAGGGTAAAAGATACTGAAGAAACAAGGCCAGAAAATGGTATTTCTGGTTGTTAATCACACAGCTAGTCAAAAGAATCTAAACCAACTAAAAACAACCCAAACCAACTCTAACCCAAATACACAAAAATTAATATACCGATAAACCACGAATCATCGACCTGATACAATACGTAACGTAAGATTTGCGGTTTGAGAGTTTAAGTTTGTATCTCAAATTACCTTCTCGCATCTTTACTTTAAAAAGAGCCGAGAGCTACAGAACTGCGCTTAACCACAATATTTTCTACCTAACCCGGTTGCAGGTAATACAACCAGTGTTACTGGAAGGGTTACCCAGAAGCTCAACAATCTACAGATGTTCTCCACTATCAGTTTACATTTGATTTTCATCTCACTCCCTGTTCATTTTCTTAGTAAAACCTGCTATTTTTGTACAGTTATTCACAATTTTGGCCCAAAATGAAAGAGGTGGCTTATTTGGTTGGGGATGGGTTTGCTTTCATTTTGGTTTGGTTTCTTGTTTGTTTTTCGGGGTTTGGTTTTTGTTGTTGTTTGGTTGGGTTTGGGGTTTTTTGGGGTTTGTTCAGTTTGACAAATACTAAAAGTTCTTAGGACAGCTAATGATTTCCAACTTGAGAACAGTATCATTGACTAATAGACTTGACTGGCCAAATTCCAGGGCGGCGATTCTATTCTGCCTCCTAGGACGCCCAGTTCAACCTGTTCAAATGACTTGATTTTCCTCCAGTACTGAACACGTCATGCTACCACTGCATTGCTTCCCTGCTCAGTTTGTATTTCAATGGTACAACATATGACCCAAATATTCACTGGGAAACCACTCACTCGTCTCCACTGGAATTAATCAGCTTACCTGCGTTGATTGGATCACCGTGAGATCGTTAATGTAGCAAAAACCCGCTCCCATAGCAGAGCGAAGCCCGGCGGTCCCAAAGGTCAGCCTGCAGCAGAGCCGATCCCGTAACTCCTTATGCTTTCCATTCTGCAACAAGTTTTCAATCTGTTCTTTCGTTTTCTGGTTCTGCAAAAGAAGAACAAGGTCTTCATTAAGTGCTTGAAATCAGGATCTGAACTATATGTTTGTTGTTTGTAAATAATTCCTAGTTCTGTTGTGCAACAAGTTCTTGTCTTATACAATGCCCATCTGTACAAACCCTCATTGTAGCTCTCATTTCTATTGTATTCTCTTTTCTGTATCATCCTTATTTATACCAGATTCACGAGCTCTTGCATCCTTACTTACACAAGATTCAAGAGCTCTTACTGCCGTCAATACACTGAAGTGTCTGCCCAGTCATTAAGACACCTTCCAGCTACATAAAACTTGTGAGTGAGAAGCACAGACTTTAGAACAGGTTTTTGGGGCAGGTAGCCCCAATTATTTCTCAATCTGCTGGAAAACAGACCAAAACAACTCACTTCAAAGCACTAGTTCCTTCCTTCCCACCCTCAGGAAAGGTCTGCAAAGAGGAACAATATATAAAGCTCAGATGGTAAAACAAAAAATAAAGGTTTTCTTTTCAAATTACATTAAGCGTTAGTGAGGTGGGTACAAGAGAGTCAAACCCCTATTTACCGCAAACCCTCAAATAAAGGTAGGTATTTGTGTCAGAAAATCTCAGTCGTTTTTGATGCTTTCCCTTGTCATTATAACACTGGATATGAATGGGTTGGAAAGAAAAACAACCACCCTACTCCTAGAGGTAAGTATCACATGCATGATTATTTCAGCCGCTTTACGCTATTCTCTAAAGAAAGAATTCTCCAAAGTCACTGGATGGATCTTTAAGCACCAATATATTTCAAAAGCAAAGATAAAACCTGCTCCCAAAAGCAGTGCTGGTGTCAGTGAAACGTAACTGCATTGTTGGTCTTAGAGAACATAAAAGTAGCAGTTTGTTTTATGATGCGCCCCCAAATGGGCAAAAGGTGTTTGTCATCTGCATGTATGGAGAATACATTTACTCACGTTCATAGCTGAGCTGAGGAAGTGATTTTATACACCTCTGAGCAGCTTAATTCAAGTATTTACCTTAAGGTGGGAAAACTTACGATGCTATGAATGTTTTTGAGTCAATCATCTGCAGAACACAGTATGTTACGTAGAAGGATCGATAAGAGACACTGATTAAGTCTCCCTCTTTTCATTCAGTATTTTCCTAAACTTGCATAACCATCAAAGCTGTGAACTTCCATGTGTACAAAACACATGTATATCCACACTATTTGTTCTTTTCGTAGTTATTCTGCACCCCCAACTAATACTGAGGCTAGGAAACAATGGGACAAAAGAGGGAAATTTGCATATTAATTACCTATGATTAGAATCAGATAGTTATGGTAATACCAACCACACTATCGTGGAAATGCCTGGGGACACCTGGGGGAAAGTGCGAGATGATGAGTCTTGTTTGCCAAAGACAAAAGATATAAGAATATCATGTCTGTATTTAGAAAATGTACTAATATGGAGCAATTTACCCATGGGATGCTGATTGTGAAAGAAAGGGATGAGTAAGAACCATTATTTTATAACACGGGGATTTTGAAGGCTTTATAAATTCATTTGGTCATCAAGAAACTCGGCCGGTGCACTGACATCCACTTCACAGCTCCTATAAACACATAGAATCACAGTGGTTGGAAATGATCTTGAAGATCCTTGAGTCCAAGCATTAACCCAGCAGCTGTAAAAAGCCACGAGTCCTGGAAGCACAAGAGCTTCTCAAACACACTGTTGCTTCAAGGGGACTCCCAAGAAAGGGTTAAAAATAAAGGCAAATGGAATCTGAAAGGCAAAGGTGAAGCACCCCTGACATTTAAAACAGAGGTCAGCCAGCTCCAGCTCCTGTCGCGGAGGGCAACACGTTCTGCACACAGAAATGGTCTTTGGGAGGATATGAAAAATGCTGGGAAAAGCACAATAATGAGCTGCACAAACTGTCATTAGAGAAAACAAATAATATTCAATAAAACTTTTCAAAATCTGAAACTATTCCTGCTGCTTGCTGACAGATCTTGAACCCGAGACACGTGCATTTCAAAGAAATTCTCATTTCTTTGTGCCTTAAACTGGCAAAGCGTTATTGTTGAAGCTCTCCCATGGCTGGGCGAGCGAAGTGAGCCATCACTCCCAACGCAGCTCGAAAAAGGCCTAAAAATAAACCAAAAACAACGGGGCGCAACAAATATTAAATCCCAGAAGCCAATGCTTCTCTTTTAGCTGTTCACAGGCAGCCAGCTGGAAAACCAATGACTAATGTGAGCAGAGTCTGAGGCAAGAGTACACGAAAACCTCATTTCACACTATCATAATTCAATGGATAGTTTTATTTTAAAATAAGCTTGTTAAATTACACAGCGTCTTTAAGAGCTTTTTAGGACACGCTGTATTGCTTGCCTGCAAGAATAATGTGTAGTACATTATGTAGTTTATGGGCAGGAGTTTTGCAAAACTGAGGCGAGACCTTCCTGAAGCAATTTTACAAATCGATTAACCTGCATGTTTAATTGAAGCTACCTTATCTATTTCTTAGGGAAGACAAAATGAGGCAGCCAACATTTTAATTTGCTCAGGTTGCACTCAGCTAAAATTTTCTGCTATTAGAAAAGGAGCAAAAAAATAAGTGACAAGGTAAAGAAGAAAATCTCAACATTCTCACAGATGACCTGAAACTCCTGGAGCAACAGAGAGAGGGAGTTTTACAAGACTCGGTATAAATTAAGACGTGGTCTCACGCTCTGGGTTACACATTCTATAGCAGTAGAGGCTGATTTCAAGATGACTGTTATCACAACCCTCCGTGGCACGTTCCTTATCACTTTTCATTGTTTCCTGCTTTTCCTTTTTCCAATTTGGAGCTTCAAAGCCTATGGACCAGTTTAGCTTCTTGCAATGTGGGTACTAAACTGAGAATTTCAAGAGGCACTGCGGTCAGGTGGGGCTAAAAGATAACGACAGGTTCCACTCTTGACGTTTAACCCTATTGCAAACTCTCAAAAAAACGGAGTGCTATGCAGCATCCCATTATATCCTTAATTTCCAAGAAAATATCAACATACCCACCTATGGATGCAATTATGTGACACTGAGGTGAGCGCCTTACCAGCAGCTTGAAGTAGTTCATCGATATATTCCAAAATAACTATAAGCAATCAATGGTTAGAAAAGCATTTCTCAGGCTTCTGAAGCCAAGCGCAGTGTGAGCACCAAACTCAATTAGCTTGGGAACACAAACTCAGAGCCACTGAAGTGCCTGCTCTCAACTGTTGCCTGGATTAGTAGGGCAGTGAGCTCGGTTAATCACGGTGCAGAAGCCTGGCGAAGCTAAGGAGAGGTTCCCCAGGGATTCTCAGCTACAGTGTTTGGAGAGTATTTTTAATATCTCTTAAAAATAAAATAGAAAAAGGAGGGGGAAAGGAGGGAAAAAGGAGGGGGAAAGGAGGGGGAAAGGAGGGGGAAAGGAGGGGGAAAGGAGGGGGAAAGGAGGGGGAAAGGAGGGGGAAAGGAGGGGGAAAGGAGGGGGAAAGGAGGGGGAAAGGAGGGGGAAAGGAGGGGGAAAGGAGGGGGAAAGGAGGGGGAAAGGAGGGGGAAAGGAGGGGGAAAGGAGGGGGAAAGGAGGGGGAAAGAAGGGGGAAAGAAGGGGGAAAGAAGGGGGAAAGGAGGGGGAAAGAAGGAGGAAAGAAGGAGGAAAGGAGGGGGAAAGGAGGAACAAGCAAGAAGGAGAAAAGAAATAAAAATATTTTTAACAAGAGAAATAAAGAAAAACCACAAGATTCCCTAAAGCTTCTTGTCTCAAGCAGGAAAATGTAGGCTGTTTCATACAAAAATAGTCATTCCTTAGTAAAAGCAACACTCTACGATAGCCTTGTGTCCCAAATGGCTCTAATAAAACAATTCAAATTCTTCTCATGGATTTAGTGATTTGAAGGGCTCACAGAATTTCATGCTGCTTCTGAAGTCAAGCAGTGTGTGGACATCAACAGTATAAAATCACCCTGAGATATTGATCCATTGATCACATCCCTCTCAGCTTCTCTTCTCCAGCTCAACAGCCCCAGCTCTCTCAGTGTCTCCTCATCACAAAGATGCTCCAGACCCCTCAGCATCTTTGTGTCCCTCCCTGGACTCTCTCCAGTAATTCCTTGTCCTTAAACTGGACCCAGTTCTGCAGATGTGGCCTCACCAGGGCAGAGCAGAGGGGGACGCAACCTCCCTTGGCCTCCTGGTCACTCTTCCTCACACACCCCAGGTACCATTGGCCTCTTGGCCACAGTGCACATTGAATATCCCAGTAACTAGGGTATCCCACACTAGGAAGTGCTTAGGAATGGGGGAAAAGCAGAGGGTGAGTCCATTTCAGTGCTGTGGTTGTGGTGAGGTCCGATTTGATAGGAATGCATGTGCACAGGCCCGAGCTCAGCACCGGATAGAATGTCTGGCAGAAGCAGCACTGACTCTCCCCCCAAAAAACAGGGGAGAGACAGACCCATCAAAGCCTGTGAGCCCCACGCTGCTACTGGTTTTCAGAGGATTACTTACTGGTGGAAAAGGCATCTGGCAGAGAGGAGGGGTCTTTAAACCCACGGGGATCAGCTTCCAAAAAGCAAAGAGAGCAGGGAAGAGGGCAGCACTGGGTGGGGGGGGGAAGACCTACATCCCATGGAGAAGCTGCTGCTGTCAGCCAAACAGTTTTCCATGCATCTAACAGACAAGCAGCCACCACATCATAGGGGACCACCCCTTACAGCCACATATATACATATAGGTCAGGAGGCAGGACAAAGCAGCAATCAAGAAGCAACAGATGCTGTTGCTCGTGTTCTGGGCGGCAGATAAGGTGACAGCAGCCAGGAGGGCCCTGGAAGGAGAGGCTGGTGCTACCTGAACGTACATTGCTGGGGACAGAAAAGGGACAGGGAAGGAAGGAAGTGCCTCTGGGCTAGAGTTGTGTTTCTGACTGTGGCTCTCCACTTTGTTCATAAAGAATAGGATAAATAAGAAAAACAGCACCAGTTCCCTCAGTGTCACCCCACAGGGCGAGTGTTCCAGCCTCCAACCATCACCCAGTCCCTCTGCTGAACTTGCACCACTTTGTCCATATCTATCTTGTACTGGGGGGCCCAAAACCAGACACGGTATCTGGATGCAGGGTAACAAGCGCTGAGTAAAGGGAGATAATACCTTCCCGCAGCATGTTCCGCATTCCCGCCTGTCCTCGTGGAATGTCACTGAACGGCCCCACTGCTCCATTCCCCCGGCCTATCTGCTTCTTCCTGAACAGCAGCTCTGCCCTCAACCGTCTACTCAGAATCCAGCAGCACCTACAACGCGATGTGAAAGCCCTCGGAGACATTAATCTACCATTTTAAGATGGAAATTCGTGAAGCATTCTGAATTTTTAAATAGCTTTGAGGCTCGCCATTTGATATGTGGGAAGTGAAGAGCAACCAGAGGTCAGGCGATGTTTTCCTATCCCATTTCACGGAGACTCTACCAAGTACATTCAGGGAGTCCTCTCAGGTTCATTATCACAAAGAAATGGAAACAACAAACATATGGACCAGAGACAGACAGGGCACTGCATGGGTAAGAGTCCAGACTCTGCACCATTAACACTTCTAAGAAAGGCCTGAAGTTTTATTAAACAAAACCAATATATTTTCTCCTGAATTCAGTGTTACGCTGCTTCACGTTCAGTTTTCGGTGTACTGCACAATTCCTTACTGAGACAGAATCACACTTTTTTGTAGCTCATCAGGATACATAACCTGAAACAACTGGAGAATTAAAGTACCAGGGCATTAGCTGAGTATTTCTTACTGGTTCTTTCACTCCCAATCAGGTTAATAATGTGTACTTATTGCCAGAGTTAGGTTTCAAAGCTAATATCCTGTCAAAATAAGTGGCAGTTTACAACTCCCGTAGCAATTGTGCTTTGTTTTTCAGACACTCTTTGAATAAGTAGCCTGGAAGAAAGAGGGGGAGAGGAAAGATCTCAAATTCGCTTATAATTCAGCAAATTTGACAGCCAGAAATTAAGCGCATCAAGCTATACCTTTCATTTTTAACCAGCAATTGTTTTAAGCTTTTCCTGAAATTAAATCAGGGTCAGTCCCTAAGAGCCAAACACACCAGAGCATCTATTTGTAGGAACTCCTAACGAAGAGAAACAGAGCTTTGCTTGTATTATAGCTTATCACCTTATACATCCAAGCAACTTAAGACTGGCAGTGGCCCTTGCATGAAATTCTTGTTTACAATTTCTCTTGAAAATTGTAGTCCTTGTTTCCTCTTGTTAAGCAAGAAATGTTAGTTTTCTAGTCAGCAACCACACCAACATTCTTCTGTGAAAATCAGTTGGGTAACTGCAGGCTGGCAGTTCCTCAGGCCAGTTACTGCAGTGGAAGGGGAAGGGGATGGTAGAGCAAATCACGGCCTCTATACATTGCTGTAGGAAGTGTATTGAGAGGCAGAAGGTTCCATACAGAACATCCCTTGTATCTGCCAACCCACTGGGGTACATTTCCATTGTGAGTTTGTCTTGTTCCATTTTGTTCCCATATTTGGTGCCTCAGTGAGTGACGACACCTCCGGAACAGTCTGCTCTGTCTGGTAGCCCAGAAGGGTGGAGGAAGCCAGGATGAAAGAACATTTTAGGTACAGTCTACAGCCATTCTGCCTGTCTGGAGTGAACTATGGAAGAGCTTTGCTCCATGCATCAAAATCAGTCTTCCAATACTGTCCCCAAAGGCCCTATACCTCCCCCATATGTCATACAACCCATGTACATGGGACTCAAGTCTTCCCGTTACCAAAACCACCACCCCATCGGCACTTCAGACTAACAAGATCAAGGTGTTCCTGAGGCACAGAGGCTGCACATACCATAGAAGACAATCCTCAGCCACACACCATATAGAACTATTAAGAAGAGTGCCCATCCACAGACTGTACCACTGATGTGCTACGGCCCTCCGAGAAAGACAGTCACATCATAATGTATTTTCAAGAACACTAAAACCTGGAAACCTGCATTGTAAAAAACATCCAAACTATTATAGCAATCCTCTGATTAGAGGCCCACAACCATATTTCAGAAAAACAGACAACACAAGATCAAACGCTAACGGCAAGAGGCGCAAACAGAACTAGAGCTCCAAGTCCTTTAATTTAATTCTGTGGCTCAGCGTACAAAACACAAAGTCAGGTCACATCACTGCGCTGTTCAACCACCTGAAATAGTTCACAGCATGCGGATTTCACTTGCTTCTCTGCTTCTCCCAAGGGTCAAGGCAGGATTGCATCCAGGAAACGAGAGACCATATTTCTGTTGACATTTATTTCACTACTTCTGTTTTAGTGGAAGATTTTGTACATTTTATCTAAACAAATTTAAGGAGACTTTTGTTTCACAGAATAGGACCTCCAGAGGTGAAGTTCACCAACCCTCCTGCTCAAGCAGGGACACAGAAAGCCATTTGCCCAGGACCCTGTCCAGACAACTACTGACTATCTCCAAGGATGGAGGCTCCACCACCTCCCTAGGCAACCCTCATCATTAAAAAGTGTTTTCTGGTGTTCAGAGGGACCTTCTAATTGAATCATTTTGTTCCAGTGCCCAACTGAAGTGTGTAACACAGGACAGTCCCTGGTAAAATCTCGGGTTCACGTCAGGTAGAGAAAGACACGAGTCCTGTTGTTCACACTGAGATGTCCTCAGTGCCCCCAGCAAGTTGTGGATGCAGGGCTTAGCACTAGACATGACTTTAATCTTAAATGTGTGAAATATTACCTTTGATCAACTTGACAAGCATTTTTCTTCCACAATTTAACATGCAAATCCACAAATCTCAGCAACACAAGTCTTTAAAACTGGGCAGTAGATAGAACAAAAAGCAGCAAGGCCTATTTTAATCTTTGCTGAGGTTCTTTAAATTACTGCTCCAGCTACTGACTTTCCCTCCCCAGCATTATCACTTGTTATTATAATTCTATTAATATTTGTTTCTTCTTGCTTGAATGGTGGAAGAGAGCCATGTCACAGTGACGTCAGGGCCACACCACAGCAAGAAGCCACCAGCTCTTGGCATTACCCCGGTGATGCAGTAGCCATGTCACAGCAGGCAGAACACTGGTGATGGCCAGTGTCACAGGGGACTTAGGGACACAGGCAACCACAGATGGGCACACCAAGGGCTGTGTAAGGCAGGGGAGGGCAGGGTGGCTGTTCCTCCTTTGTTGCTTCTCCTGTGCACCACTGAACACCCAGAGAGGGATGGGACTGGACCATAGCATGCTCCTGTCCTCTCCCTCCAGAGATAAGTACCCAGATATCCTGCCTGTGTCCCACCACAGTCATGCATGGAGCTGGAAGTTCCTCACATCAACGAGCAGAGGGAGCTCCCCATCCTTTAACCTGGACAGGCACAGGCTCCCCAGTTTAAGGACAAGGAACTACTGGAGGGAGTCCAGTGGCGGACTATGAAAATGATTAGGAGTCTGGAGCATCTCTGTTATGAGGAGAGACTGGGAGAGCTGGGGCTGTTGAGCTGAAGAAGAGAAACTGAGAGGGATGTGATCAATGGGATTGATATCTCAGGGTGGGTGTCAGAGGATGGACCAGACTCTCTTCAGTGGTGCCCAATGCCAGGGTGAGGGGCAACGGGCACAGACTGAAATACAGGAGGCTCCATCTGAATATGAGCAGAAACTTGTTTGCTGGGAGGTGCCAGAGCCTGGCCCAGGCTGCCCAGAGCGGGCGTGGAGTCTCCTTCTCTGAGACATTCAAACCCACCTGGGACTCTATGATCTGGTGACCCTGGTGATCTGGTGACCCTGCATTAGCAGGTGGGTTGAACTGGATTATCTCCAAAGGTCCCTTCCCACCCCTACCATCCTGTGATTCTGGGCTGGGCCCCACATGAGCTCCTGGTACCATCACTAGTAATGCAATCGCCAGAACGCTGGTGGTAGTCCATGTCACTGGGAGGTGGGTGGCACAGTTGGCCCAGGACAGGTGTCTCCTGCCCATGAGGGAGACATGGGATGGACAGCTTTGGCAGCAGACTGGGAGAGCTCCCAAGCAAGGAGGCAGGAGCGGTCCAAGGTGATGGAATGTGACAGCTTTGGTTGTTGATTCTCCCATTTTGACAGCTGCAGCCCTGGATATGCACATAACCAGACCAAAGCCTCCACTACTCAGCTGTAGAGCACTGCACCTTTCTGCTAGGGCACTGAGACGGTGTGTACCCCATCATGGGCCTACAGGCAGCCGGAAGCTCTCCACAGCTAAGGACAAAGGTTTCTCCACACCAGTCGCCCTCTCTGGACTCCAACAGGGACCTACAGGCAGCTGGAAGCTCCCCATAGCCATAGATGATAGAATCATAGAATGTCCTGAGTTGGAAGGGACCCACCCACAAGGATCATTGAGTCCAAATCCTGTCCCTGCATATGACAGTGGGATCGAGCGAACACTCAGCGAATTTGCAGATGACCCCAAGCTGAGTGGCGCAGGTGACCAGCCTGAGGGACGGGATCCATCCAGAGCAACATGGACAGGCTCAACAAGTCTATGCAAACCTCATGAGGTTCAGCAAGGCCAAGTGCAAGGTCCTGCACCTAGGTCAGGGCAACCCCCAATGTCAATCCAGGCCGGGGATGGAGGGGTGGAGAGCAGCCCCCAAGAGAAGGACTTGGGGGTGCTGGGGGTGAAAGATTGGCCATGAGCTGGCAACGTGCGCTTGCAGCCCAGAAATCCACCCATGTCCTGGGCTGCATCCCCAGCAGCGTGAGCAGCAGGTGCAGGGAGGGGATTCTGCCCCTCTGCTCCGCTCTGGTGAGACCCCCCTGCAGTGCTGGTCCAGCTCTGGGTCCTCAGCACAGGACACACATGGACCTGCTGGAGAGGGGCCAGAGGAGCCACAGGAATGATGCGAGGCTGGAACAGCTCTGCTGGGAGGACAGGCTGAGAGAGTTGGGGTGTTCAGCTGGAGAAGAGAAGGCTCTGGGGAGACCTTGTTGTGGCTTTTCAAGAGTTAAGTATTTTTTCTGTACCTTTTTTTTTACTTTTTCAGTACTGTAAGATGCCCATAAGAAAGACAGGGACAGACTTTTGAGCCAGGCCTGTTGCAACAGGACAAGGGGTGACAGTTTTAAACTAAAGGAGGGAGATTCAGGTCAGACATGAGGAAGAAATTGTTGTCCTGAGGGTGGTGAGAGCCTGTCCCAGGTTGTCCAGAGAGGTGGTGGATGAACCATCCCTGGAGACATCCCAGGCCAGGCTGGACGGGGCTCTGAGCAACCTGAGCTGGTGAAGATGTCCCTGCTCATGGCAGCGGTGGCACTGGGGGAGCTGGGAAAGTCCCTTCAACCCAAACTATTCTACAATTCTATAATTCCAAGTCAAGGGCAAAGGCAGCACTGCACCATCATCTGTATACCCCATAACAGACCTACATGCAGCAGGAAGCTCCCCACAGCCAAGGACAAAAGGATTTCTGCCCCATTCCCACACCCAATTACGGGCCTACATACATGTGGAAGCTCCCCACAGCCGTAGATAAAGGTTTCTCCACACCACCTTCCAGCTCCACAACCCATTGCGGTCCTACAGGCAGCTAGAAGCCCATAAGAGTCAAGGAAAAAGGGAGCAGCGCACCATCAACCATCTCCATACCCCATCATCAACCTATTAATTAATATGTATGTGCATATATATATATATATATGATATGCACACATATATAAATATACATATATAAAGTGTAGCTATGAATAAATCAGAGCTGCACGGAGGAATGTGGGTGCTGTGGGGCTCCCCAGGAGCCAGCAGTACAGGCCAGCAGAAAACCCACCTCTTTTATATCAGTCCAATAGAAAACAAGAAACAAAAACCCTTACATAACTGCTTTTTTTTTTTTTTACAGCTATTTCCGCATGTTCTTTTTTAAATAAACTGGATTGCAATCTATTGTAGTAATGCTTTATAGCTCACTGCTGCTGAAGGAGGCGGTTCTCACCTTCCCAGGCTGCTCCCACTAATGTGCTGGCTCCTTTTTCTTGTGTCAGGAAAAACATTTATGCAGCTGCAGCAACTCGGATCAATAACAAACCCACTCCCTTCCCCCGCCCCGCCAGCCTGAAGAGCTACATGAATATTGTGCCAGCTCAGGCAGGTATGGAGGGGGAAAGTATAGCAACAAGGAAGGGTGAGATTACCTTCTTTCTGCAATTCTCTCATTATGATCTGATGAAGAACATTGTAAAATCATTAAACCACCCAAATACACGTAGACCAGCTGTTAAAAAAAGAAAAAACCACAAAAGATCTTACATCATACAGAATACTTACATTTATGTACTCAGAGGTGCCTGACATAGGCAAGCTCCAAATGGTACCCATCAAATCTTAATGCTCAAATCTTATTTCTGATGTTTGGAAGTTAAATTGTGTAAACACAAAACAGCAATATCCTTTCCTCCATGACGACACCACAGACAGAAATATGATTTATTTATCAATACAGACAGCAATGCCATGAAGTATAAGCTTCAAGAGTATCCTGAGGGAATTCATATAGTTTCATGTCTTAGAACAGGCACTAAAGCACAGTACTTATTTCTGAGCTTTCCCCCATTTCGCTGAGTTGTTTACACCCTCTCAGTAGTCTTGGTTGTACCAAAATAGGGTTTGTGCCCCAGTCTACCCAGAATCAACTATTTGAATAATCCACAATTTTATCTGCTGTGTTTCAATGTTAGAGCTTGTAACGCATGCAAGTAAATTTAAATAATTCCTCTTCTTGTTTGTGGCAAATTCCTAGACTTGATTTTCCCATTTTTACTCTTAAAAATACACCTAGAAGTCTTTATAATAAAAATATTGCAAGTTGAACGGCAGGAGCAAGTTCTTGGTCTCTAACTACCAAGTCCATTTCCTCTTCAAAAGCATCTTAAAAGTCACAAAAACTAAAATAATACCAAGAGGCATTCCAAAAAAAGCCCTAAAACCAACCAAGCCACCTTGTTAGCCAAGTGGGAAGCTATCCATGCTACATTTGTTCACTGACAATAAGTCCATGAATTAGTAAAATGAAATGAGAAAGGTCTGCACAAACAGCTCCAGGAGAATTAATTTAAGTTTTTCCACCATGTGATGTTCTAACAGTGCCCTTGTAATAACCACAAAACATCCCATTCTCCCACACAGGTCTCACCACAGCCTGGGAACAGTTTGTGTACAAATACTCCTCCATATCTTGATTGAAAATGAGAAAAGCCACATGACACTGAGCATGCCCAGGAAACACGAGTCTTGCCTGCAGTCCTACAGGGCTGATTAATAAACCATCAGCCAACAGCTTGAGCTTAGGCTTATTTTTACAGTGTGAGGACTTACTGAAGGAAAGGAAGAGGTTACTTGTTATCTGCCTCACAGGCAAAGCTGTGAATCTTTCTTTGGGATCGTGTTTTTGATGAAGTAGATCAGGATCTTAATCATACTGTTCTCTCCCAACAGCTGCTGAGCCAATATCTGAACCTCAGACTTACACCAAAACCTCCTCTGCTGCTACGTACAACAAACGCTCAGCTACTGTACTGAGAACACCTCATCTTCGTGCCACTCTGCGTGTGCCACATTCTTGCCAGTCTATAAAGCCACCTAAGACAAGCACATAAAATCATTACTACAACCACAGTCCAAAATTCAAACACCTGTTCTAAAGAGAAGCGCTCTTCTTGGAGACAACTGCTCTGACACAGCTTTCTACACAAGCCAGACTCCTTTAGGAGACGTAAGACAGATGTGGAAGAACAACAGGAAAGCTAGAAAGTGGATGAAGAGGAATCAAATGGAAAAAGTATAGAACAATATTTGCTCAGATAGTTTACCAAGGAGGTGGGTGCCTCATGCACCTAAACCTGTCTCAACGCAAAAAAAGTAAACACGCAGCAATTAAGGAGTGAGAATGGAGAGAGATTTTGTTAGTGAGTTACTCTAAGCCAGTTGCTAGAAGCATTAATGAAGATGGAGAGAAAGGAGGAAAGCAGAAGGACCATCATACAGTCAGGTTTCCTCCATCCACCCACATCTCAGTCTGTAATCACAGTTTTATTATAGAAGAGGTTAGCACGTATACCCAAATGAAAACGGATGAAGAGCACCGCTCTAAGAATTAATTACAGCAAGTAATTTTCAATTAAGTTAGAGGACAAAAGCTCCCCACAGCTAAATACTGCTGCGAACACAGCGCATAGATTTTTCCTTGATCAGAGGCAGCAAAAGTCCCTATGACCAAGGAAACTGTGAGCAGGGAAGGGGTGAGACATAGGCAGCTCTTCATCAAGCTGCTTGGCAAGCAGCAAACCTAGAGACCTCATTTCTTGGGTTTACGGTGAAATACGAGGGTATTGGGCAAATAATCCTGTACTTGCTGGTTTCTCTTCGCCTTCCCATCCCACAATCCCTTCATCTCTTTCTTTTACACCCTTTACAGAGCAACTGGAAGCGCTTCTGGAGCACCCACGGCTCCAGCCCCGTGGCCAAGTCCTCCTTCTCCAGGTGATTTTGAGTTCTCAAAATTCACAGGAACTCTCTTTGAAATCTCTCCGAGTAATAAGTTCGAGTGGTAGGAAAGGTCATGATTATCACCTAGGGAAGGAAGGGTAAACAGGAACAATCAAACTGACTCTTCAGTTTGTATTTTACTGGTTAATTTTGGCTTTAGAAGGAGCTATAGAATATTTCACTATTGCTGGTTTTAATCAAAATATTCTTCCTCAGTAATCTTAACATTAAAAAGTGTAAGTTCTCCTACTTCACACATTTTTCAGATAAACATATACTAATCTGTCTTAAAAAAAAACCTTCCGATACACTAACCAGAAGTTCTAACAAAAAAAAACCCCTATTTACTAGAGTTCAGTCTGGGTTATCAAGTGTATTATCAGGAATGTTATTTCCCTTTTCCACTCCTTCCCTCCCCCATGCCACAATTCACAGATATTTTCACAACAGCAGCTCCGAGCGCGGAATGCGCAGATGGCGAGCGTTAATTCCTGCAAAAACGAAAGAAGAGGGGATATTTCCAAGTAGCAGCAAGCTCATCTAAGGGCTGTCATGTAGAATTGGAGCCCGTCTGCTTTGATCCTGACAGGACACAATTAGAGGAAACGGCATAAACGCATTGACAACCACTCTCATTAAAAAGGAAAACAAAGAAAAAAGCCACAGACAGAAACCTAAAGCACTGGTGAACTGGTAGTTTACCCTCCCCCATCTCCAAGGTATTTTTTAAAGCACAGGCCATGTTGTTTTGATAAATCAGCTGAAGAAAAAAAAAACAACTAACCCTTTCAACAACGATTTAAGCAAAATAACATCCAATACCGTATTATTATGGCCTCAAATTCGCTTTGGATGGTTTTAATCAGAACAAACCTTGCTGGAGCAGAAAAGGAAGGAGCATGGGAGAACTTAGATCTCTGGAGCTGTTTCTTTCCTGGGGAGGGCATTAAATTCAGGAAGCTAAGAAAACCAAAATGATGCCATTCGACTCGTAACTGCATTTTTAAGCCACGCAACAAACCTTCAACCCGATTTCACAAAATGCACGTTTCTGCCTTAACGAAGCAGGTGCCACGTTCCATGTGCCAGTAAAATGACATCATCGCATCCCTTCCTCAGGTACAGCCCTCGATGACCTCACTTTCCCCCCCCCCTCACAGAATTTTAGTCACAAAGAGCATTTTTTTTATTTGGCTGGATGCTCAGAGTTGTTTTTTTTATTTTTAAAAGGTACCTGCCACCCCCAAGCCCGGGGGAAAGGGCCCTCCTGAGGGAGGGCGGAGGGAGAAGGGACCGAACAGAGCACCGGGCGGGAGGAGGTGACACCACACGCGATGGGACCGATGACAAAACAACCCCGGGAGGGTGGACAACCCCCCAAGCGGAGCCACACACCCACCTTGTCCCAGCTCAGCCACTGCCACACCGCCTTATCCAGCTGCGCATCGCCGGTGCTGCAGGAGATCAGCACGTTGGAGTTGACGTCCCCGGGGGCTCCACACTCGCCCATGTCTGCGGGGAGTGGATGATGAGGGGACGACGGAGGCTTCGCTGCTTCGCTTCTTCACTCCGCCGCGGCACCGCGCATCGCTTGAGGGAGGGGAAGAACGGAGGGAGGCGGTGCCGGAGCCCCGGTACGCGGGGAAAACGGGAAGAGCCGGGGGCTCCCGGAGGCGGCCGCTATTTACCTCAACCCAACGCTCCCGACGGCGGTCGCCGCCTCAGCCGGTAACGGTAGCGGCGCGCGCCCCGCGCACCGCCCGCCGCTCGACAACAACCGAGGCCACGCCCCCAGCGCCGCGGCCCCGCCAATCCCGCCTCGTCAGCCTGGCTGGCCGCGCGGCAATGCATGACGGGAAATGTAGTCCGAGCGCCGCAGAGGGCGGGGCGGGCGGACTGGAAGAAACTACAACTCCCGGCAGCCCCCGCGGCGCGCCCGGATCGCCTGAGGGTGAGGGGAAGCGGACAGGGCTGAGGGGCAGCGGCTCCGCTGCCTTCAGCCGGCCCAGATGAGGGGGTCCCGGCTTCTCCCGTCCTGTACCCCCTCTGGTAGCCGTGTTCCTCCCTTCAGTGGCCTCGGCTCCGTTCTGTCCCCGACCTGGGGCTGCTCAGTGTGGTAATAACGACCATTGGCGATCAGTGTCACAGAGCGCTTGGCCCTCAGGAGGCTTGCGCAGGGTTAGGGGGGAGGCGGGAAGGGCCGGGGGGAGGCTTCCTGCTTTTGCTTGATGAAAACAAAAAAATGTACAGTATATATCTTACCACACCACCGAACCTGCGCTCTCTGCCTCCTGGGTGATCTTCATGAGACCCCCCTGCAGTGCTGGTCCAGCTCTGGGTCCTCAGCACAGGACACACATGGACCTGCTGGAGAGGGGCCAGAGGAGCCACAGGAATGATGCGAGGCTGGAACAGCTCTGCTGGGAGGACAGGCTGAGAGAGTTGGGGTGTTCAGCTGGAGAAGAGAAACTTTGGGGGGACCTTACTGCAGCATTTCCGTACTGAAAATAGGCCGAGAAGAAAGATGGGGACAGACTTCTGAGCAGGGCCTGTTGTGATAGGACAAGGGGTGATGGTTTTAAACTGAAGGAGGGAGATTCAGGCTGGACATGAGGAAGAAATTGTTGCCCTGAGGGTGGTGAGAGCCTGGCCCAGGTTGCCCAGAGAGGTGGTGGATGAACCATCCCTGGAGACATCCCAGGCCAGGCTGGACGGGGCTCTGAGCAACCTGAGCTGGTGAAGATGTCCCTGCTCATGGCAGGGGGGGCACTGGGTGTCTTTTGAAGGTCCCAAACCAAACCATTGTGTGATTCTACGAAAAGCTAAAAACCTCCCTGGCTGTGCTTCTTCAGCCTCTGAGGCAGAATTCAGCACTATCAAGTGCATCATCTGTTCCCTCTAAAGGGATAATGGAAACAGTGCTACCCTGGAGGACAAGCCCTTTGCTCAGATCATTTCCAGACAGGCTGCAGAAGCAGCAATTAAACTGCCGTTAGGAGGAAAATCATAATCCCTGCTTCGCCTTCCAGGTCTCTTCAGTTCTAATTGAGTTGCCTGTCCCTAAGCAGAAGGCCACAGCAGTGACCACATCCCGCAGAGCATCCTCATCCCACAGAGCATCCTCATCCCACAGAGCATCTCCATCCCACAGAGCATCTCCATCCCACAGAGCATCCTCAGCCCGCAGAGCATCTTCATCCCACAAACATCGTCATCCCGCAGATCATCCTAATCCCACAGAGCATCTCCATCCCACAGAGCATCCCCATCCCGCAGAGCATCTTCATCCCGCAGAGCATCTTCATCCCGCAGAGCATCCCCATCCCGCAGAGCATCCCCATCCCGCAGAGCATCCTCATCCCGCAGCGTATCTTCATCCCACAGCGTGTCCTCATCCCACAGAGCATCCTCATCCTGCAGCGTTTCTTCATCCCACAGAGCATCCTCATCCTGCAGAGCATCCTCATCCTGCAGCGTTTCTTCATCCCACAGAGCATCCTCATCCTGCAGCGCATCCTCATCCTGCAGTGTATCTTCATCCCACAGCGTGTCCTCATCCCGCAGAGCATCCTCATCCTACAGAACATCTTCATCCCGCAGAGCATCCTCATCCTACAGAGCATCTTCATCCCTCAGAGCATCCTCACTCCACAGAGCATCCCCATCCCGCAGAGCATCCTCATCCTACAGAACATCCCCATCCCGCAGAGCATCCTCATCCCGCAGAGCATCCTCATCCCGCAGAGCATCCTCATCCCACAGAGCATCCTCATCCCTCAGAGCATCCCCATCCCGCAGAGCATCTTCATCCTGCAGAGCATCTTCATCCCGCAGAGCATCCTCATCCTGCAGAGCATCCTCATCCCCCAGAGCATCCCCATCCCGCAGAGCATCTTCATCCCACAGAGCATCCTCATCCTGCAGCGCATCCTCATCCCACAGCGTATCTTCATCCCACAGCGTGTCCTCATCCCACAGAGCATCCTCATCCTGCAGCGCATCCTCATCCTGCAGTATATCTTCATCCCACAGCGTGTCCTCATCCCGCAGAGCATCCTCATCCTACAGAGCATCTTCATCCCACAGAGCATCCTCAACCTGCAGCATTTCTTCATCCCGCAGAGCATCCTCTCAGAGGTTGCCATAGTGACAGCGGGCACTGCAGAGGGATGCGAAGCTTCAGGAAGACGGGCAGAGGGCAGCGGGACTGGTGCCCAGGGGATGCTGGGTGTGAAGGGAGGTACAAAACGCTGGGTTGGGAGCGGCCCAGGCTCCTGGAGGAGGTGGATAGAGGAAGTGGAGGAAGAAGCTGACACAACAGAGGGGTGGCAAAGAGGTGGGGAGGTGGTTTGGGGTACCCAAGCAGCACAGCAAAAGATGTTGGTGAAAACTAAATATAGCAGGGAACGAACCAACCTAAGAAAGCCTAGAAATCTCAATTTAAAATCGCTTCCCTTCAAAGGTCTCAAGTCAGTGTCCTGAAGAGACCTCTTGGCTGCAAACACAAACAAATCCTCCATTCCAGAGGTCTGACTCGAGTGTGGGGAGGTGAACCTTTAAATAGGGCTATTACAGTAAATTACTGTTCGAAGTCAACAGGAGACGAAGATAGGAGAAATAAGGAAGGCAATCTAAGTGTTCTGTTATCACTAAAGGACTCTCCTGAGGTTGTTTCTGGCATAAAAGGAGAAGAGTTTGGACACTTGTGAAGTTAGGGTGGGGAAATCAGGATAATAGATGGCCACCCACCCCCCATGTTGTTTCCTCTCCTATTTTTGTGGGGTTTTTTTCCCTTTCTCCCACATCTCTGCATAAAGAGGCAGCATCTGTAGCAGTGTTGAAGCCATCCTGAGCCTGGCAGTCCATTTAAAACATGTTCCAAACAGCCAGATGCTGGCACATTTTTCTCCAG
This sequence comes from Columba livia, assembly GCF_036013475.1. Classification (NCBI taxonomy): domain Eukaryota; kingdom Metazoa; phylum Chordata; class Aves; order Columbiformes; family Columbidae; genus Columba; species Columba livia. Next base: position 2,041,226 of record NC_088602.1, read on the forward strand.
ATCTCAGAGTGGTTCCTGTGGTGAATTTGCACCTGAGAGTCAGCATGAGGTGAAGCACCTGCTTTTCATACCTTACCTGCTCTTTTTTCCTCCTTTGTGTTTTCTCTTCAAGGAAAGAAGCCCAGAGCCCAGCATAACAGGAGCTCCAGCCCATAAAACCTTTGTTTTCCTCCCCCAAAAAAGGACAATGGCCATATTAAATACCTCTCCAAAGAGCGTTTCTTACGAAAACCCTGTAACTATTCACAAAGGCAGTAAGAGTTGTTGTTAAAATGAAACTTCATACTTCAAATGCTTAAATTCTTGCCTCATTTTTTTTTCCTATGTGCTTAATAAGAGTTTAAAATTGTTCTGAATGATGATATTTTGCAGGCAGGTTCTTTCTGCACATGAAACCTTGAACCTTATCAAGTTGTTTTGCACAGGACAGTGGCAGCCATGCCTATGCTTTCCATTATCAGTGCTCGTTTATTTAGCCATAATTAAAAGCAGGATTTTCCCTTCAGATATCTAGATAGAATAATTATCATTCTCTCATATGTCAATGCGCCTTCATGATTATTTCCCTGGAAAGCAGATAAAACAGCCTCATAGAAGATGAAAGTCTTCACCTGTTATTTCTGTAGCGGGGTTTGAAACTTCTCAGGATCTCACAAATGCATCCAAAATCAGAGAGGGACGATCTAGCTTCCAAATATTATGGAAAAGTTTGGTTAGCAGCTCCAAGAATCCACCATGTGTTTAGCAAATGCTGGGCAGCCTTAGAAGCTCCAGCCCATACAAAAATCATCTAAAAATATTACAGGCGATACAGCTTAGATCGTGCTTATGGATTTGTTATGTCGGCCTGGGAAAACACCGACCTCACGGGAGATAACAACTTAAGTCCGATGTATTTGAGGGTTAACCAGCCACCAGAAGAATTTTTAAAGCTGATTACGTCGCTACAGGAGAGTTAAACTGAGTCCCATCTGTTTTCGTGCTGTCACAGAGAGCGATAGTGAAGAAGCCGGCATGACTCTGGACTGCGCTGCGCTGGGGCTGGTATTTCGCCGTTCTCATGGGCACTTTGGCGTGATTTCCCAGCCCCCCACACTCACTGTCTGTGCACATTGCCAGCAGAAATCCCCATTTTCACCTATTACTAGCAACAAAACTTCCAGTCCTTACAGCATAGGGAAAAGCCAGAAAATAGGAAATTATTGGCGAGTGAAGGAAGGGCAACATTTTTAATTCTTCACCCTCATGTATCATTTTGCGATTGGTGCACAATGTGCTCAGACCAAACTGAGCTGCAGCAAACAGTCTAGGGGCTAAAAAACGCAGGAGGGGACACGTTGCCAGCGATGAGTACGAGGCAGGCGGCGAGGAGAAGGGTTGACAGGCTGCTGACAGCCGCCTGCTTGTGTGCTGGGAGCTGCCAGAGCCAGCGGGGACTGTGCCGGGGCTCAGCTGGGTTGGGTAAAACTCATTCCTGGCCAAAACGAGTGTGTGCATCCACATATGCATATATATGGCTGTGGGTGTGCGTCAGTCATGCTTTTGGGGAAGGTCCCTGCTCTCTGCGCTGCTGTTATGAAACCCAGAGTTCCCAAATTGCAACAGATAACTGTCTGTGCCCCCAAATTTAGACTTTTTTTCTAATGTAAATAAAATAATGGAAGTTATTAGAGACCTGTTGATAACATATAGCTCCTGTTTGGGATTTCCAGATATGCAATGCAGGAGTAAAGAGCGTATCTGTTCTCGCTTATATGATTAAATGTATCCGTCTTCCTGGCAGGGTTGGGTTTCCAGCATCTGTATCGTACCCCTAAACAATGATGCACATGTTTTTTTCTTCCCAATGTGTTTCGTTTTGTTTTTTTCCACAGAAAATTGGTTAAGCACACAGCGATGTCACCGAGTATCAGAAACAAAAACCATCTGTACAGTCACGTTAGCATCATCAGCGATCTGGTACCGCAGACCAAATCCTCGCCCACAACAAACCGGATTAGCTCTGTCGATCGCGCAGCTCTGCCAGCCCTGCGCCGAGAGCCTCAGGGCTGAACCCAGCTGGTACGGTGTTTCCGTGGCAATTTTGCCGCATGTTGTTTATTCCAGATCGCCTGCAAACATCCCAGGGCTCTCATCATATCCCAGGTTGGTTTTCTGCCCCCCAGTTTCCACAGCGAGCCGGGGTCATGCGGGATAAACCCAGCGCATCCTTCTGAGCCCCTCAGCAGGCACCGTGCGCACCCTCGCTCCGCAGAACATCTTTTGTTTTATTATTTATGCATCCTGAACCCCTTGTTCTCCTCTGCTTCTCGGGTTACCTGCTGATAACACAGCAACTCCCATCCTTTCGTTTCTCTCAGTATCAACAGAAAGGCAGCGCAGCTCTACACGCAGGCACTAATGACATCCCCGCGCGCTGCACCAGGAGGGGAGGGTGGGTTTTGGGGCCTGAATACTGTTTTTAATCCTATCTGGGCTCAAAACAGCCAAAGCGCTTTGTCCTGAAGGAGAGCAGGCGCTCTGCAAGCAGAGCACGAAGAAAGGGAGCGGACGGCCAGGTCAGAAGGATGAAACGGGGACCACTGAGATTAAGAAATGGCTTTTAAATTCTGCAGCTGTCCCTTGTGCTTCATGTTGTCAACCTTGGGAAGGCCTGATCATGCACCCTCTGGCGTTGACAACACACTCATTGGCTTCCTCGCGAGCGTAACACCCTAAATACCCACACTTTAAATGAAGTATTGAATGTGCAGCTGGAAAACCCTCTGCTCAGCCCTAATGGAGCTGCTTTCCTCGCCGCTGCCGCAATATCATCTTCCTGGTTCACAGATTCCTTTCAGGTTTGTTATTTTGGGGGAAAATTTCAGTGCCTCCCACTCGCTCTGGCTTCAGCACCCCAGAGAAGCCGCTTTGATCACCAGGCCCCTTGTATATCAATGCGTGTCCTTTCCAAACCAGCAACCGAACGCAGACCTGGTTATTTTTAATCCTCCCCTCTAGGTATTAATAGCCGCGGCGCGTGCTCTGCTGAGCAGTTGTCTACCAGCCGCATCCATGTCCAGGAAGGAGACGGGATGGGCCCGTTGGAGAGAACAAGAAAGGAGTATGGATCAGGCTTTTTATCCAAATTTATCCTCTCAGTCCCAAAGCACAGGGTAAGTTGTGTAGAAATGTGAAAATTTGCTCCGAAAACGTTCTGCAGAGGGAGTACATGAGATCCTGAGTGTCTGGGATTTCCTGATTGTCAATAAAATAAGTGATGCCTTGATCTTTATTAAGAAATTCTGCTTTTTCTTACCATGTGGTGCAGGTTTTATAGGGCAGCCAAGCTGAACTGAACTGCCCTGTTATTGCACAATCCCAGCAGTTAGTTTTATGACCAGACTTTTGATAACACTGCTATATATCATCCTTCAGCTGGTCTGACCCCAGGTCTCCCTTTCCCCTCTTCTGGATGAGAACAGAGGAGGAAAAGGGGGAAAAAAAGAGCAGAAAAAGGGGAGAGAAACAGACCTGCGCTGTTGGAACAGCCACGGTGCAAAGGAGGCCGGGATCTGAGTGCAACATGTCATGTAGAGAGGGCCCAATGTAGCCTGCACATTCTGCCTGTGCCTGCTGAGGGCTCCTCCACTAATTAATTTGGTACCTCTCGGAGTCAATTTGGGAGCGCACACAGGCAGCTGGGCCACCGTGGTACCAGACGCCGGGGAAGGGAGATGGTGCCCAGAGGTTCAGAAGGCCAAAGTCTCCTGAATGCTGCATTTTTCCATCGTGTGCTTTAATAAATAAAAAAAAATGATTGTAAAATGACTTATCTGGCTTAGGTGAGAGAGGACGCTGCACCCAGCACCGCTCAGTGAAGGGCTGTGGGTGAAAAACGCTGCATGAGCGAACATCAGAGCTGCTTTAGGGACATGTCAGAGACCTGGACAGGCTGGAGAGTTGGGCAGGGAAGAATTTAATGAAATAGAACAAGGGCAAGTGTAGAGTCTTGTATCTGGGCAGGAACAACCCCAGGTTCCAGTGTAAGTTGGGGAATGACCTATTAGAGAGCAAAGTAGGGGAAAGGGACCTGGGGGTCCTGGGGACAGCAGGGTGACCATGAGCCAGCACTGGGCCCTTGTGGCCAGGAAGCCAATGGTACCTGGGGTGGGTTAGAAGGGGGTGGTCAGTAGGTCAGAGAGGATCTCCTGCCCCTCTGCTCTGCCCTGGGGAGACCACACCTGGAATCTTGTGTCCAGTTGTGGCCCCTCAGTTCCAGCAGGACAGGGAACTGCTGGAGAGAGTCCAGCGCAGCCACCAAGATGCTGAAGGGAGTGGAGCATCTCCCGTGTGAGGAAAGGCTGAGGGAGCTGGGGCTCTGGAGCTGGACAAGAGGACACTGAGGGGGGACTCATTCATGTTTACAGATATCTAAAGGGTGAGTGTCAGGAGGATGGAGCCAGGCTCTTCTGGGTGACAACCAGTGATAGGACAAGGGGTAATGGGTTCAAACTGGAACACAGGAGGTTCCACTTAAATCTGAGAAGCAACTTGTTCCTGGTGAGGGTGGCAGAGCCTGGCCCAGGCTGCCCAGGGAGGTTGTGGAGTCTCCTTCTCTTCAGACATTCCAACCCGCCTGGACACCTTCCTGTGTAACCTCATCTGGGTGTTCCTGCTCCATGGGGGGATTGCACTGGATGAGCTTTTGAGGTCCCTTCCAACCCCTGACATTCTGGGATTCTGTGAACAAGGGTGTCACTCCAGCTGTGATGCTACAGGGCTATCAGCAAGGAACAGGCTGTGTCTTTGGCGAGAGGAACTGATATCTTTAGAAGAAATGGATGTGTTTTGGGTACTGAGGGTTTCTGACATGAAGGAAGAGCCTGTGTGTCTGGAAGCAGCCCCTTTCCCATTACAATGACCTTGTCACCTCCCAGAAAATCCTTTTAAGGAACCGCAGGCAATGGTCACCCTCATCTCAGAGCAGGGCTGGTGGAGTTACCTTGTGGGAGGACATCACCTCTGCTGTCCCTCCAGAGGAAGGTAGCAGATAATGAATAGTTAATGTCACTGCTTGAAGCCACTCGTGTTTCCATAGGACACGGAGCTGTGCCGCGGGGCTTTCATCCGACATCCGCAGCACTGAGCCCCATGTCATTGTACCTGTGCGGCCAGGACACCATTAAAGCTTCATGTCCCATTTTGCATGGGCAGCGATTGCCACTGATGTATGAACGGCCATTAGTCCCCTCCTCAGCTTTTCCATCCCTACTCCTTAGCATTTAATTGTAGCCCGTTGCATGGGACAAACAGAGCTTGTTAGGACTCCTTAGTAGCGAGCACTTATTGAATTATCAGATAAACATCACCTTATTGCGGCCTTTCCGTACTTAAAGAGGCCAAGAAGAAAGATGGGGACAGACTTTTGAGCAGGGCCTGTTGTGACAGGACGAGGGGTGATGGTTTTAAACTAAAGTAGGGAGATTGAGGCTGGATATGAGGAAGAAATTGTTGCCCTGAGGGTGGTGAGAGCCTGGCCCAGGTTGGCCAGAGAGGTGGTAGATGAACCATCCCTGGAGACATCCCAGGCCAGGCTGGACGGGGCTCTGAGCAACTTGAGCTGGTGAAGATGTCCCTGTCATGGCAGGGGGGGCACTGGGGGAGCTGGGAAGCTCCCTTCAACACAAACTATTTTCCATTAAGCACTTTTCCTTTCCCTCCCTTTATTTTCTTTAGTGTTTCCCACACCTCAGTGCCTCTGTGCCGTGTATTCACCAGCCAAAACCAGTGCAATACAAACTGCTGGAGGCACCTTGTGCTGTTAGCTAATCATTCACCGATACCCGCTGCCGCCGCTTGGTGATACCATCGCTATCAGCCCCTGCACCGCTATCATTTCACCTTACACTCCTCTTATCAAAATGCCCAGCATCAAAGCAGTCCCAGGAACAGGCCTCTGCAATTCCCGGCGCTCCAACAATCCCACCATCGCTTCGCTAATGCAAGGTCAGCCTGGATTTCCCAGACACACAACATTTCGATAGCCTTTTCTAAGTACCTGGCAAACCACTACAGACATCGCCTCATCTGTGATTCATTGCTGTGTGCTGAGGAAAAAAATCTTAAATAAATTGGCCTCCCATGAGCCCTATTTTTTTTTTCCTAGCTGCATTGCTTAAAATGTAGGCAGCTAGGATTTGTATGGTTGGATTTAGTGATCCAGGCAAGGCCAGCGCTGCCCCAGCTCTCCCCTCTGTGCACCTGAGTGCATCTCCGTGCTGTTAAAACAAACTGCATGAGTGTTACCCCGAAATCTGCTCCTGGGGCTGCAGCACGGGGAGTGAGGCCAGAGCCCAATTGGCTTTGAGGAGGAATCTCTTGAGCTTTGGGATGAGCACCTAATTAGTCCCTAAATCCTTCCTCCGCCAGCTGAAGCAAACCCATTTCATGAGGCTCCCAAATCCATCCACACCCCCTGTATCCTCATGTTTCCGTACCCCTCTGAGCATCCCATGGGGACACCAGCCAGCCTGCTGGGTCCCAAGGGGACACCAGCCAGCCTGAAGCTGTGGGTCCCATGGGGATACCAACTAGCCTAAAACTGTGGGTCTCAAGGAGACACCAGCCAGCCAAGAGCTGTGGGTCCCAAGGGGACACCACAGCCATGGGTTCCATGGGGACACCAGCCAACCCAGAGCCATGGGTCCCAAGGGGACACCAGCCAGCCCAGAGCTGTGGGTCCCATGGGAATACCAGCCAGCCCAGAGCTGTGGGTCCCCTGGGAATACCAGCCAGCCTGGAGCTGTGGGTCTCAAGGAGACACCAGCCAACCCAGAGTAGTGGGTCCCATGGGGACACCAGTCAGCCTGGTGGGTCCCATGGGGACACCAGCCAACCCAGAGCCATGGGTCCCATGGGGACTAGCCCTGCTGCTCTAGCCCCATGGAGTCCACAGGGTTCTCTGGGAAGGAGCAGGTGCCTGTGGCGCAGGGACCCTGAAGCAGCTGCCACAAGGTGGCACTGGCACCTTGTCACCCAGCCCGCTGGCCTCCAGCCCCAGGCCTGAATGGGGACACCCAGGGCATCCCCCAGCCCTGCTGCAGGCTCTGGTCTGAATTTAATTGTGGGGACGGAAGGGAGGACCAGAAACCGGGTGAATAGTGATCACCACATGAGCCCTCTTGCAGGAAGGCTTTTCCCCCTTAGGATCTTCTGGACGAGGGAAAAGCAGCTTTTTTTTTTCATTTTTTATGACATACCACCCTGTAACAGGGTTGTCCCCCACAGGTACAGCAACAGAAGGGACTCTGCGGTCACCAGATCCATCCCAGCCACCCCCTTCGCCCAGGACGGCCAGTGGCCACCAGGAGAGGCAAGCAGACCACATCACTGGGGGTTTTGTCATCGGTCCCAGCACAGGGACCTCCACGGAGGTGGAGAAAACCCCCACGCAGTGTGTGTGGCACAAACCAACCCAGCGGAGGGTTTGTTGTCTCGGCTGTCCCCGCCTGGCCCTATTCCCTTGATTTATTTGCAGATAAAGGGTTTATTTTCCTTTCCCAGCACTGCAACCGCAAGACAAACACAGCAAAGCCTCTTGAGCTACTTCCCGCTTGGGCCAGGTGCCGGGGGACGTTGGTGGCATTTGTCCCTGCGTCCCTGGAAAACCCCATCAGCACCACAGACCCGGCTCAGAATTCACAGTGGGCTCAGCCCCAAAGCCAGCAGCCCCCCCAGGGCTCCCCCAAACCCTCTGCCTTGGGTTTTGTGCACAAAACAAGGGTGTGGGAGATCAGGAATTGGTCGTGGAGCCGCTGCCATCCCAGTGCTGCCAGTGCCAAGATTTCCAGCTCTACCCTAGACTATTATTTTGGGGATTGGGGCTTGGCGTCACTGTCTGGGCTCAGGCATCGCAGCCGTGTTTAACCTCTGAATGCAGAAAGGCCCCTATGGGCCAGCTAATCTCGCTGCAATTAAAGACATTAATTATGCCATTATTAACAGGTTAAGACATGTGAGAGACCGGGTCACCTGCGCTGCACCACAGCCTGTTTTGAAGGATGAGGACGTTTACTGTCCTGGCCACTGGCCACTCCACAGGCCAGTCCCAAACCTGGCCAGTTTAAAAAGCGGAGACAAAGCCAAGGAGCCCAGCAGGACCCGAGAACATCCCCTTCCCATCCACCGCTGCGCCCTCGCCCTGTGGAAAACACATTGGGACCCGTGGTACAAAAGGCCAAAGCTACAGCCGACAGCAGGAAGGAAGCAGGAAAAACTTCAGCATCACCGTCCGGAGCCCGGGGAGACTTTCGGGAACGTGTGAAGCCGGATGCCTCTGGCTGGGCTCGGACCACGACCGCAACGTGTGCCCGCAGTTCCAGCGATGCTCCGCGGTGGGGAGGAAGCGTCTCGTGTCCTGGGGCTTCGATGCCACCAAGGGTTTGACCTTGGTGTCCCCTCAGCAGCACACAGGGAGCAGGTTTAGCCCATACAGCACCCCCTGGGCAGCCAGGGCAATGCACCAGCATGGAGAGGTGTCGCACGGATCCCCCCGACACCGACTTCGCTCGGAGAAGAAGCAAACGCAACCGTGTTGGAAACCGCCACCTTCTTTAATTCCCCACCAGATAAGCAGCACCCAGCCCTACTCAAAAAATACAGGGTTTTAGCACCAGAAAAACCCACTAGCCCATGTCACGAAGCTGCTGGCCACCCACGGAGGTCAACGTTGGCTGATCCAAGTGGGGAAATGGTAAAATTTTCTCTTTGAAGACACTGCGAGCCTCAGCGGGCCACGATGAGAAAGGAGCTGCTCCTGCCATCCCCGTCCCCACGGGGCTCAGCCGAGGTGGGTCTGCGGGACCGGGACCTGCCCATGGGTCATACCCTGTCACCTCCTGCCAGACAGGAGCTGTAGCGTGGCCAGGATGTCCCCACACTGCTCACACCAGGGCTCAGCAACTCCATGGGGACACCGGGGGGGGTTTCCAGCAGCTTTGGGGCCAGGCTGGCCGGCAGCGCTGCCCCATCGCAGCAGCAACATGACCCTCGAAGCCACCAGCTCGCAGGGGACAAGGCGTCAGGGCCGGGCTCAGATCATGGAGACCCTGTTCTTGATGTAGACGTGGTACGGGTCGCTGCGCTTGTCCACTTTGCGGGAGCGGGTGTAGCCCAGGATGAGACTGCCCACCGTGGCGGCGAAGAGCGTCATGACGAAGAGGATGTACATGTAGGCGTTGTCGTTGCGGCCGGGGCGGGCGGCGCGGGTGCTGGCGTTGCGTGCGGCAGCGGCGGTGGTGGCCGGGCGGTCGGTGGGACAGAGGACAACCCCTTGCAGCGTCTGGTTCAAGGCATCAAGCACCACCTGGAGGCTTTGGTGCCAGGTCTCCGTCTGGTTGTTCTCCTCCATGTCCTCCTCCAGGCTGCGGGGAAGGACAGGGAGGCTCAGCCAGGGCTGTCCGTGTGGTGTCAGTGACCCTGGGACAATAGCAGGGATGTCCTGCTGGACCCAACAATGACCCCAAAATGGTCCTTGAAGCACCTTCTCTGCCACACAGGAACAGTAGGACAGGGGGCTTTGTATTTGCAGCAGTTCCCTCCCCAAATTTCACTCCTTTCACCAAGAGCTTTGGGGCGCTTGCCTGCCCCCCACTCCTCCCCAGAGCTGGGGACAGTCAGGGACACAGCTGTCCTAGGGGATGGTTGAGTTCAGGGGAGTGGGGGGACAGTGGGCTTGCAGGGTGCAGAGCTGGCACCCAAGTGACCCCAGGGGCGTGATGTCTGGGGTCCCCAATCCTAAATAACTGATCCAGGACTGATCCTGCCATGCATTGACCCCACTCACCCCCAGGGTTAGCAGAGACCCCCATTTTTTCCCCGTTGGTCCCCACCCAGGGCCAGGAATGACAGCCGCTCCAGCAGTGGGACACAGCTCCCCACATGCCCCAGTGGACCCATCCCAAGGGGTCACTGCCCCAAAACCCCCCAGGGACTTCCCATAGATCCCAGACCCCCTTTGACCCCCCTGGGTCCCCACTGCCAGCCCACCCTGGAGCCCCATGTGCCCTCTGTGTCCTCATGCACCTTCACACCTGGCTGGAGCCTCTGAGTTGGGGCGCACAGGAAGGGACTTGGGGACACAGGCTCTTTCTCCCATGTGTGCCATCCTTTGGGACCCACCAGCCCCACAAACTGCCATTGTCCCCTGGGGCACAGCACACCCAGAGCCATCCCCCCAAGCTCCCGAGCACCCCAGCAGCTCTGCCCCATGCACAGGCAGATGAATCCCCCCCAAAATAAAGGGTCACCCCAAAACTCAGGGTGCAGCTTGCAGGCAGTGAGGAGGAGGAAGGGGCCGAGCAGCCACAAGCCCACGGGGATGGGCTCAGCCGCAAGTGTCTTGAAGGCTGAATTTGGGAGATTTAGGGCAATATTGGGGTTTATCCCAGGAGGGGAGGCGCGGCATGGGGGGACCCCATATTAGGGAGGGATGTAGGGGCTGGGGGGACAAAAGGGAGACTGGAGGGGTGGGAAGGGGGATCGCACTCACCCGCGGTGCCCTCGCTGCTGCCGGGCTGCGCCGGGACTGGAGCATCGCGGGCAGGGATGCCGGCCAGGCTGGGAGTGCCGCGCAGCCTCCTCCCCTTCCCGGGGCAGAGCCACCTGCCAAAGCCACCCAGCCCCAGCGGGCCACCAGCCTGTCCCCAGCCCACAGGTCCCGCCACAGCCCTCTCACCCCAGCCGGATACCGGAGGCTTTTATAGGGCTGGGAGAGCCAGACCCTGCGTTTCCCTCCCGCCACACGCTGCCGGTCACGCTTTCCTGTCCCTCCTCTGTGTGTCCTCGCTGTCCCCAAGCCCTCGCGCTGGGCACCGAGCCTGCCCGGGGCACGTTCATCCCCACTCACCATCCTCTGCCTCCTTAAAATGGGGTTTTCCTCCCCCTTGTGCCTCCCAGCCCCATTGGTCCCTTTTGCCCACCCAAAATCCCGAGGGGGCTGCAGGGTGGGGGCAGAGAAACCCCAAAGCTAGTGGGGCAGAACACAGGCCTGGAGCAGCGGTGACGGGCTGCAGGGGGGGCTCAGCTCCCTCTCTGAGCAGCGTGCGGGAACTTTATTTACCATTTTCCATTTCTCCTGAACGAAAAGTTATTAAAATCAGTTTTATCTGTGTCTACCTATAGGTTTGCATCCATAGGCAGGACCTCAGGGTGGCTGCACCGCTTCACTGGGACGGCTCCTGTGAGCTCACACGGATCCTGCAGCCGGGGCGGCGATTTCGGAGGAGCCAACACCACCTGCACGGACCACAGTGACATCCCCAGCACTGGATCCCACACTGTGTGGCCCCACACGATCTGGAATGGCCACAGATCCTCTCCTAGACCCACTCCTCCTCCTGCTTTCCCACCACATCAGCATTGCTCCGTAATTAACCATTTACAGCCTCTTATCAGTGATTTTTCCACCCGCCCCAACCCCGCAGTGAGGATTTTCGCCTTGTGAGGATTTCTCTGGGCACAGTGCAAGAAAAAGGTCGTTATTCATAATATCTTGGGGTAAATAAACAAAGGATCAGCAGCCAAAGTTCCCAGCAAGTCTTTTCATAGAAAATCTCCCTCTTTTTATGCAGCAGCGAGGGAAAAATGCTCAGTCAACCAGTCCCTCCTCCTCTTGTCCAAAGGGCTCGTGAGCGTTCACCCAAATGTTGGAATTTTGTGGGGAGACAGGCAGAAAAAACACACAGAAGTGCTTGTTTGGGCATCTCCCCAGCAGGCGACGGGGACGTGACACCCTGGGAGGTCTGAGCTGAGGGACAGAGACCCGTGGAGCTGGAGAGAGCAGCCCCGATGGAGTTTTGGCTGTTTAAGCGACAACCTGGACCTCTGTGCCGCCGTTCACGTGCTGTCTGCAGGTGAAGGCACCAGAACTTGTCCTGCAATCAAGCACCAGGCGGCTGCACCGAGGGTTTGCCGGAACACTCAGCCGCGGCGCCGCGGCTCTCCCGCTCCCCGGCATCTTCTGAAAACACCAAGGTGCAGTCGAACACCTCCTGGAAGGAGTCGAGGAAAGGCTGGAGGACGTGGTCGACGGTGACGGGCCGGCCCAGCTCGCGGCTCAGCGACGTGACGCCTTTTCCCTCCAGCCCGCAGGGGACGATGTGGTCGAACCAGGTGAGGTCGGTGCAGCAGTTCAGCGCCAGCCCGTGCGAGGTGATGTGGTTCCCGCAGTGCACCCCTGCGGGGGCCCGAGCACCCACCCGTCAGCACCCGTTTGTTTTATTAGTTTATTATATTTCGTGATGGCTCACTCCACCCCATCCCCGCATCCCACTGTCGGGGTTTCGGGTGGGCTTGGACAGGGGGCTGTGTTGAAAAGGGGAGTCTGGGCTGCAGGGCCCCAAGACGAGGCAACAGAGCCCAACTGGGGGTGCTGGGATTCAGGATGGGGTGCAGGATGTGGGGCTGTAGTACAGGGGAACAGCTCAGGGGCTGGGGACAAAGGGGAAAGGGACAAGACTGGGGACAAGGGGACAATGCTGGGGACCAGGTTGTAGACACCCAGCTCTGGGTGCAAGGGCCAAGCTGCAGAAGGTGCAGTGCCCTGGTTTGGGGTGCAAGGGTCCAAAATTGTGCTGGCCCCCACACACTCAGTACACACTCCCTGCACACCCCCCACCGTGTGTACCCACCCCGGTGCCCACCTTCCCCATGCTGCACATGTCCCAGTGCATCTCCCCACCTGGTGCATCCTTCCTCGGTGCATTTCCCCCCCCGGTGCGTGCTCTCCCCCGGTGCATGTGTCCCCAGTGCATGTCCCCCTCATGCATGCCGTCCTTCAGTGCATGCTACCCCTGCTGCATGCCCCTTACCACTGTGTCACCTTTCCCAGTGCATGTCCCCCCCGGTGCACAGCATCCCCTGGTGCTTTTCCCCCAGTGCATGCCCTGCCTCACTGCATGCCCCCCCGCTGCATGCTATCCCCGCTCCGGTGCATGTCCCTCCCACGCATGTCACCCCTGGTGCATATCACCCCAGTACATGACCCCCAGTGCACATCACTGCCGCATGTCACCCACGTCACCCCCCTCCGGTGCATGTTACCCCCGTGCACCCCCCTCCCACCCACTGCATTTCCCCCTGTGCATGTCCCCCCCTCCCCCTGGTACATGTCACCCCCCCAGTGCATGACCCCCAGTGCACACCCATGCTGCATGTCCCCCCACTGCATTCCTTCCCCAATGCATGCCCCCCACTCTGGTACATGTCACCTCCATGGTGCATGACCCCCCCAGTGCACATCCCCGGTCTGTGTGTCCCCCATCAGTGCATGCCCCCCACCCTGGTACATGTCACCCCCCCAGTGCATGACCCCCAGTGCACACCCCTGGTGCATGTCACCCCCCCCCCAGTGCATGACCCCCAGTGCACACCCCTGGTGCATGTCCCCCATCCTGGTACATGCCACCCCCCCTCCCCAGTGCATGACCCCCAGTGCACACCCCTGGTGCATGTCCCCCCACTGCATTCCTCCCCCGGTGCATGCCCCCCACTCCGGTAAATGTCACCTCCATGGTGCATGTCCCCTCGCGGGTGCACCCCTGCCACCCAGTGCATGTCCCCCTGCTGCTTTCCTCCCCTGGTGCATGCCCCCCACCCTGGTACATGCCACCCCTCCCTAGTGCATGACCCCCAGTGCACACCCCCGGTACATGTCCCCCCACTGCATTCCTCCCCCGGTGCATGGGTGCATGTCCCCCACTCCGGTACATGTCACCTCCACGGTGCATGTCCCCTCGCGGGTGCACCCCTGCCACCCAGTGCATGTCGCCCTGCTGCTTTCCTCCCCCGTGCATGTCCCCCACCCTGGTACATGACACCCCTCCCTAGTGCATGACCCCCAGTGCACACCCCTGGTACGTGTCACCCCCCGCCAGTGCATGACCCCCAGTGCACACCCCTGGTACGTGTCACCCCCCCCCAGTGCATGACCCCCAGTGCACACCCCTGGTACGTGTCACCCCCCCAGTGCATGACCCCCTGTGCACACCCCTGGTACGTGTCACCCCCCCAGTACATGACCCCCTGTGCACACCCCTAGTGCATGTCGCCCCCCGCCCCGGTACATCCGCCCATCCATGCCCCCCGGTGCACTGCCCCCTCCGGTGCATGTTCCTCCCGGTGCACCCCTCCCACCTGGTGCACGACCCCCCAGTGCACACCCCTGGCGCATGTCCCCCGCCTCCGGTGCATGCTCCCCCCGGTCCATGTCACCCACCCGGTGCATGCCCACCCACGCGGTGTATCACCCCCCAGTGCACACCCCTGGTGCATGTCCCCCCCGTCCGGTGCGTGTTCCCCCGGTCCATGTCACCCACCCGGTGCGTGTCCCCCCGGTCCATGTCACCCACCCGGTGCGTGTCCCCCCGGTGCGTGTCCCCCCGCCGCGCTCACCGATGGCGCACACTTTGCTGTCGCCCATCCAGACGCCGGTGAAGGGCGGCGGGAGGGCGCGGGCGGCAGCCAGGCCGAAGCGGCGGCACATCCGCACCACCAGCGCCTCCAGCGCCGCCACGTAGCCCCGCAACGGGAGGCGGCGGCGCCGCAGGTCGAGAACCGGGAAGGCGAGGAGCTGCCCGGGCCCGTGGAACGTGATGTGGCCGCCCCGCCGCGCCGCCAGCAGCCCCGCGCCCCGCGCCCGCAGCCGCGCCGCCGCCTCCGCCTCCGGGGCGCCCCGCAGCCCCCACACGTACACGGGGGCCGCCGGTTCGCTCAGCACCACGCTCTCCCCGGCGGTGGGAGCGGGGGTGGGAGCGGGGACGGGCCCGGGCCGCGCCGCCCGCGCCGCCGCCACGCAGCGCTCCTGCACCCGCAGCGCCTCGGGGTACGGACACAGCCCCAGGCGCAGCACCCGCACCGGGGCCCGGGACATGGCGCCGCGGAACGGGGCGCCGGGACCGGGACGAGGGGGAAGGGAGCGGGTTAGGCCGCGGCCGCCGGGGCCGCCGGGAGGGAGCGGGCGGGGCGGAGATCGGCGGGGGGGCGGTGGGAACGGCGAAAGGGGGACGCGTACGGGGAGACAGGATGGAGGAGAGGGGACAGGGATGGGACAGAGATGGGGACTGGGGACAGGGGACAGAGATGGGGACACGGATGTGGAATGGGGGCAGAGATGGGGGACAGAGATGGGGACAGGGATGTGGAATTGGGACAGAGGTGCAGGACAGCGGACAGAGATGGGGACAGGGATGTGGAATGGGGACAGAGATGGGGGACAAGGGACAGGGATGGAGGGGACAGAGGATGGGGAGAGGGGGATGGAGACAGAGATGGGGTACAGGGGACAGAGATGAGGACAAGGGGCAGGGATGGGGACAGAGATTGGGACAAGGCACAGGGATGGGGACAGAGGATCGGGAGAGGGAGATGGAGACAGAGATAGGGGACAGAGGATAGAGATGGGGACAGGGATGTGGAATGGGGACAGAAATGGGGGATAGGGTTGGGCCCATAGACGGGGGAGAAGGGACAGGGATGGAGGAGACAGAATGGGAAGAGGGGGATGGAGACAGAGATGTAGGACAGGGGACAGAGATGTGGGGAATAAGGAATGGGAAGAGGGGGACAGAGGATAGAGATAGGGGACAGGGTAGTGGGGACAGAGATGGGGGATAGGAGCAGGCACGGTGGATGGGGACAGGGGGCTGGAGGACAGGGGACGGGGATGGGGGATGTGGATAGAGGAGAAAGGACAGACATGGAGGACAGGACAGGCACAGGATGGGGACAGAGATGGAAGAGAGAGGACAGGGATGGGGGGCTGGGGACAGGTGTGGGGGATAGGGACAGAGATGGAGGAGAGGGGACAGGGATAGGGACAGGACAGATGGAGGAGAAGGGACAGGGGTGGGGGATGGGGACATGGATGGGGGATAGGAGACAGGGGAGAGGGGACAGTGATTGAGGATAGGGGACAGGAACAGAGGATGGAAGACAGATGGGACAGAGATGGAGGACGGGATGGGGACAGGGGAAAGGGGACAGATGGAGAACAGGGGACATGGATGGGGGGATAGGGGATGGGGACAAGGGAATGGAGACGGATAGGGGCATAGGAGACAGGTGGATGTCAGACAGGGGACAGGGATGAGGGTTAGGGGAGAAGGGACAGAGATGGAGGACAGGGGATGGGGATGAGGGGATGGGGACAAGAGGCAGAGATAAGGGACAGGGATGAGGGGATGGGGACAGAGTTGGGGGAGAGGGGACAGGGATGGAGGGGACAGGGACGGGGACAAAGGACAGATGGAGGATAGGGGACAGGGATGAGGAATAGGGACAGAGGATGGAGGACAGGGGACAGAGATGGGGGGATAGGGAATGGGGACAGAGGGTAGAGGACAGGGGACAAAGATTGAGGACAAAGGACAGGCACAGGGGATAGGGACAGAGATGGAGGACACGGGGAGAGGTGACAGATACAGAGGTTGGAGGACAGTGGGGACAGAGATGGAGGACAGGGGATGGGGACAGAGATGGAGAACAGGGGGACAGTGGATGGTTGTTTGTGGCCAGGGAATGGAGGACAGTGCCTGGGGACATGGGACATGGCCTGAGACAGGGTATTGGGGATGGGGTCTGTGGTGGGGGATAAAAGACAGGGGACAGGAGGTTGGGGACAGGGGATCATGCCTGGGGACAGGTGTTAGAGATAGGGGACAGGGCCTGGAGAGGGGTGTAAGGCACAGGGTGGTACCTCAAGGTCGTGGATTGTAAATAGAGTTATTGTACCGCTGATCTGCGCTGCAATTAGTCACCCTGTGGCTTTGAAAGCGATAAGACATTCCCACCTTAACATTTTATTACAAATGTCAAAAATACGCCAGTCTGGTGGCACCACTAATGAGTCAACCATTAAAACCACAGCAAACCATTCCCAACCTGCAGTCCTTCCGACTTAGCGACTGGATTAAGCGTGTGAAAGTATGTTTTGATTTTATAGGGCAATCTACTGTGTTAATAAACTTGTTTTTAGCCAAAATATGGCTCGGTGGTAATCTACCCCTGGTTGCCACAGGTCATTCCCCTGTCGTTCAATGGCCTGGACCTCTGTGCGGGTATTTGCAAGGAGGGGAAGTGCATCCCTGTGTTTACTCATTTTCTTGATATACAGGAACAAGTACTGTGATGGTTTATAAAATTAATAACAACCTGGGAAAAAACAAATGGGGAAAAACCACCCTAAACTTCACCAGGTCATGGTGTATTTGGAGCAGGACCATCTCACTTTGGGTGCGATCATCACCTCGACCACCCATTCCAGAAAAGCTGCTCGGGGTCTCTGCCCTTGGCAGGAGAGACTTACATTTTGCACCAACATTGTGTGTGTATATCGAGTTATTTCCTTTCTTTTTTCATGATTAAACATCAACTTCTTGCTGGAGATCAAAGCCAAACGCTCTTCCTTTTTGGCTGGCGGCGGCGCTGCCTGCGTAAGATGGGGAGAGCTGTGTGTAACAGACCCGGGATCCTCGTCAATAAGACGGCAGAGACCAGCGCGGTTGCGTCGTCGGGCTATTTACTGTCGATATCCTGCTTTTGAAGCAGGGAGGAAATTTGTATGGACGGAAGCCACGGATGGCTCATGTTTTATCCTTCTATTGGTGTTTAAATATCCTTTTTGTTGTTATTTTTCTTCGTGGTAGGATAATTTGCTGTTCCCTCGTACCTTTTCCTTTCGGTACCATCAACGTTAGCCGAGTTTCTTGAATTCTCACCAATTCCTTTGATTGCAAACCTCATTTTTCTGGCACGAGAGGCTCCCTCGGGGAACTTTAGAGCTGAAGCAAGTCAGGGCTTTAATAGCAGGAAGGGGAGGGGAGGACAAAGGTGGCGGCCGTGGAACAGGTGCCTGGCAAGAGGGACCATCACAGCTCACCAAGAGCCACAAACGGATGCCAAGGGTAATATCTTGGCTGCGGGGAAGTCCGGGACAAAATTCCTGTTGGTTTTGGCAAGGTTGGGGTGTCACAGAGAGGTGACAAAGTAATTTCTCTTTTATTCAAGCAAACTGTACTGTGGGTTTCCCTGGGGGTGGTGCTGGGAAGCCTTAAGTTATTGATTTATTTTTCCTTGGTATTTTGTTCCGCAGGTTCCTGTGAGATGCCTTGGAATAGGCAACCAACCTCTTCACACAAGACGCGGGCATTGCCCAAGTCACAATATCACAGTATCACAGTATGTTTGGGATTGGAAGGGACCTCAAAAGATCATCTAGTCCAATCCCCCTGCTGGAGCAGGAACACCCAGGTGAGGTCGCACAGGAACATGTCCAGGTGGGTTTGAATGTCTCCAGAGAAGGAGACTCCACAACCCCCTGGGCAGCCTGGGCCAGGCTCTGTCACCCTCACTGAGAAGAAGTTTCTTCTCAAATTTAAGTGGAACCTCTTGTGTTCCAGCTTGATCCCATTACCCCTTGTCCTATCATTGTTTGCCACCGAGAAGAGCCTGGCTCCATCCTCATGGCACTCACGCTTTATATATTTATAAACATTAATAAAGTCACCCCTCAGTCTCCTCTTCTCCAAACTAAAGTGACCCTCAGCCTTTCTTCATAAGGGAGATGCTCCACTCCCTTCAGCATCTTTGTTGCCCTACGCTGGACTCTCTCCAGCAGTTCCCTGTCCTGCTGGAACTGAGGGGCCACAGCTGGACACAATATTCCAGGT
Organism: Columba livia; assembly: GCF_036013475.1. Lineage (NCBI taxonomy): Eukaryota > Metazoa > Chordata > Aves > Columbiformes > Columbidae > Columba > Columba livia. The sequence goes on from NC_088602.1 coordinate 2,059,933, forward strand.
GTGGTCTCCCCAGGGCAGAGCAGAGGGGCAGGAGAACCTCTCTGACCTACTGACCACCCCCTTCTAACCCACCCCAGGTACCATTGGCCTTCCTGGCCACAAGGGCCCAGTGCTGGCTCATGGTCATCCTGTTGTCCACCAGGACCCCCAGTCCAAGCAGCAGCTGCCAGTCCTGCAAACATCTCCATGACATCGTATTCCATAACAAATCTTTCCCTGATGGCATTGAGAGGGAACGAGTCGGGTTGAGATCGCCAGTTCATTCAAGCAGGATCTCAGACCCAGAGCCAGAACCGCTCCTGACTCTCCTGATCTCTTCGTCAACTCAAAGAAACACCATCCCAAGTCTGTGACAAAGCTGAAGAAAAACAAAGAGACGCACGTGTGAGGCCATGGGGTCAGAGCTGGTGTGAGTTTCTGCTTCTCTTGGTGCTGGTCGTCATCTTTTGACCCATCTCGGAGTTGATGTAGAGGGCAACTCCGCTTCTCTGAGCTTCCTGTGATGCTGGGAGCTGGTGTTTTAACTCACAAAGCTCAGGTGCATTGTTTGGCTTTCACTGGCCCTGTTGAAGATGCTCTTGTATCTGGTTTGTCCTCAACTGCTGGCCAGTCACCCTGCCAGAGGTCACCCTGTCCTCTGGTCAACCAGCCTGACTTTGCAGTCCTGCCAAAACCATCCTGGTTGGGTTAAACACTCATCTCAGCTTGTTTTTAAGAAGGATCCTGGGGTCCCTCAGCACAGGACACACATGGACCTGCTGGAGAGGGGCCAGAGGAGCCACAGGAATGATGCGAGGCTGGAACAGCTCTGCTGGGGGACAGGCTGAGAGAGTTGGGGTGTTCAGCTGGAGAAGAGAAGCTCTGGGGAGACCTTAGTACGTCCTTTCCGGACTTAAAAGGGGCTGAGAAGAAAGATGGGGACGAACTTTTGAGCAGGGCCTGATGTGATAGGACAAGGGGTGATGGTTTTAAACTAAAGGAGGGACATTCAGGCTGGACATGAGGAAGGAATTGTTGCCCTGAGGGTGGTGAGAGCCTGGCCCAGGTTGGCCAGAGAGGTGGTGGATGAACCATCCCTGGAGACATCCCAGGCCAGGCTGGACGGGGCTCTGAGCAACCTGAGCTGGTGACGATGTCCCTGCTCATGGCAGGGGGGGCACTGGGGGAGCTGGGAAGGTCCTTCCAACACAAACTATTCTGTGATTGTGTGAAAATGAGCACAAACTGGATAGGGACGGACGTTATGAAAACAGAAGTGTGCTCATGACTCACCCAGCAGAGCTCGGTGCCTCCATCCTGATGGGTGAAGTTCTTCTCACCCCACTCCCAGCATCTTCATTTTTATCTTTATCCAACACGAATTTTGAGCTGCCTTTGGTTTGATCCTGTTCTCTTCGTGCTCTGTGCAAAGAAATGTGAAAAGTGACAGTTGGGATGGTAAAAATTGCTATTCCTTCTGTCTTCTCTTTCTGCTGCCAAAAACCTGCCAGTTCAGAATGTTTCTCAGCGATTAATCTCCAAAGAGAAGCTATTTCTACATTGAACCCATCGTGTCTTTTAAAAGGGCTTATTGCAGACACCAGAGTGGGAAAATCTTTAATTCCCGCTGTCAGGGATGAGACCTGGTGCTTTTGCTTTCGGTGACAAGGAGATGAACCCATTATTTGTCCATCCAGGAGCTGCAGCCGCAATAAGGGAACCCGGTTTGAGATGACATCTCGGACACCCGCTCCTTTTTTAACGCCACACATCAGTTTGCGGCAGTTGTAGCCAGGAGAGGTATGAGCTGTGGCAATCTGTGACCCAGATGAGGCGGGAGACTAGTTAGGAGTCATTTTCTTAGTCCTACACATCGTTTGCTGCACAGATTTTGGGCATTAATTAAGCTTTGTGCGTCTCCTTTACTCATATGTGAGGTGGGAATGATTGTGCTTGCATTTATTTGTTAAATGATTTTAGATTCTGAATGGAAAGAACGTTGTTTATCAGTGCTCGGTATCTTTAAAGCCTTTTTAAACTCAAAAACATACATGTCCAGGCATTAATGAGGGTCCTATCCTTTCTTCTCTTTTCTTCCATATTGGAGACCTGCTGCTTCTCTCATTTCCATGCTGCAAAGCGAGTACCACGGAGGTTCATAGGGTCATAATTCAGGTTAGAAAGGACACTAGGAGGATTTGGGTCCCACCTCCTGCTCAAAGCAGCAGCAGCTCTGAGGTCAGAGTAGAGACCAGTGTAGGGGAAAGGGACCTGGGGGTCCTGGGGACAGCAGGGTGACCATGAGCCAGCACTGGGCCCTTGTGGCCAGGAAGCCAATGGTACCTGGGGTGGGTTAGAAGGGGGTGGTCAGTAGGTCAGAGAGGTTCTCCTGCCCCTCTGCTCTGCCCTGGGGAGACCACAGCTGGAATATTGTGTCCAGCTGTGGCCCCTCAGTTCCAGCAGGACAGGGAACTGCTGGAGAGAGTCCAGCGCAGCCACCAAGATGCTGAAGGGAGTGGAGCATCTCCCGTGTGAGGAAAGGCTGAGGGAGCTGGGGCTCTGGAGCTGGACAAGAGGACACTGAGGGGGGACTCGTTCATGTTTACAGGTATCTAAAGGGGGAGTGTCAGGAGGATGGAGCCAGGCTCTTCTCGGTGACAACCAATGGTAGGACAAGGGGTAATGGGTTCAAACCGGAACACAAGAGGTTCCACTTAAATCTGAGAAGCAACTTGTTCCTGGTGAGGGTGTCAGAGCCTGGCCCAGGCTGCCCAGGGGGGTTGTGGAGTCTCCTTCTGTGCAGACATTCCAACCCGCCTGGACACCTTCCTGTGTAACCTCATCTGGGTGTTCCTGCTCCATGGGGGGATTGCACTGGATGAGCTTTCCGGGTCCTTTCCAGCCCCTGACATCTGGGATTCTGGGATTCTGTGGGTTTCTGAGGTTTTTATCCAGCCAGGTCTTGAAAACCTCCAAGAACATCGATGCTCAACCTCCCCAGGATCATGTCCTGCTGCTCAACCATCCACATGGACAAAAAGCTTCTCCTTATGTCCCATCTAAACCTCTCTTGTTCTAATTTATGCCCATCTAGTTCCCTCAGAATACGAAGCAGGTTTGGGTGAGATCAGAACCGCATCCCACGGCATTTTCATAAGCAGAAAATAAATCCTTGGCTAAGAACTTCAATAATCTCATTTTTACCCTCAAGCCAATCTGCGATACCAAGACAAACACTGTACCCTGAGCGTGGAAAGTGTAATTTTACAGTTACCAGGCGTGTTCAACCAGGTCAGGAAATCACTCAGAAAGCTCGAAGCAGGAAACTTGAAGGAGGAAGAAACAAAAGATTAAAAGAGCCTTTCAAAATAATTTAAAATTACGAGTGATGGATTAAGACCTACACACTCCTTCCATAAAACCAACACAAATGTCAATCCGGGAGCAAAAAGTGGCAGAGTGAGAACCGCTACAGTGAAAGGAAGAAAAAGAGAGGACAAGAGAGTGCGTGGAACTGCAGGAGGAAGAGGATGTGTATGATTTTGTTACCAGCAAAACAAAGCCGATGCCAGCTGAGTGACGCGGTTGTTGTGAGAGTGAGGAACACTCCGGCAAGCCGCGCGGCCACGTGCGTCACCTGCAGCTGTTTTAACACTTGTTTCCTTCCCCGACCTTTGCCAGGTAAAAAGCTGTTGCATTTAAGTGAGGATCTGTATCCTCCTGGAGTTCTCATGGAGCGAGTGATTTCACCCAGAGGAAGGTGAACTGATAAATGTGGTTGTTGTTGGGTGGCATCGCTGTGTGACCTCCCCAGCCTGCAGTTCTGCTTTGGGATTTTACGCCTGTTGGAGCTGTGCAAGGGCGAAATTGCTTCTGGAATCACACAGGTCTGTCCACCCAAAACTCAGGTATTTCTTCACAATTGCTGATTTTTTAGCTTGCTCAGCTCAACTGTCTGAGGTTCACCAAGGCCAAGTGCCGGGTCCTGCCCTGGGGTCACAGCAACCCCAGGCAGCGCTACAGGCTCGGGGAAGAGCGGCTGGAAAGTGCCCGGCGGAAAAGGAGCTGGGGGTGTTGGTGCCAGCGGCTGAACATGAGCCAGCGAGTGCCCAGGTGGCCAAGAGGCCACCAGCATCCTGGCTGGTACCGGCACTGGTGTGGCCAGCAGGCCCAGGGCAGTGACCGTCCCTGTGCTGGGACCTGGGGAGGCCAAACCGCCAATCCTGGGGGCAGTTCTGGGCCCCTCATCCAAGGCTCAAAACAGCGGCCCCAGGGGCACCAAAATCACCTCAAAACACAAAATGGCGGCCAGAGGGGTCGTGGGATCACCTCACAAGAAAGGCCTTGAGGTGCTGGAGCGAGTGGAGAGAAGGGAACGGAGCTGGTGAGGGGCTGGAGCACAAGTGTGATGGAGCGGCTGAGGGACCTGGGGGTTCAGCTGGAGAACAGGAGCTGAGGGGAGACCTTCTGATCTCTGAACTGCCTGAAAGGAGCTTGGAGCCAGGGGGGTCGGGCTCTGCTCCCCAGGAACAAGCGCCAGGAGCAGAGGAAACGGCCTCAAGTTGCGCCAGGGGAGGTTGAGGTTGGATGTGGGAACAATTTCTTCCCCAAAGGGCTGTGGGGCATTGGAACAGGCTGCCCAGGGCAGTGCTGGAGTCACCAGCCCTGGAGGGCTGGACAGATGGACATGAGGATCTCAGGACATGGGGCAGGGACAGGGATGGGGGAACGGTTGGACTCGATGATCTTAAGGGACTTTTCCAACCAAAATGGTTCTGTGATTTGGTTTTCCGGATGCAGTTCTCGGCGTGGCTGCACGAATGCCGGTGCTGGCAGCGAGGAGGAGTCGGTGGGCAGTGGGACACAGGCTGGAACGAGCAGCAGAACCTGGTTTGTTTTGCTGTGCAGCTCCAGGGCTGCCAGGCAAGCGCGGTGCCCAACTGTCACCTGCTGACGTGGATGGGGAATTGCATGAGAAAAGGCGATTTTGGCAACACGGTGCCCACATCTCCATAGGCGGTTGTTATGCTCACAAGCCGCATCGGCTCTCGTTGATATTTGGCCATTTGCAAGCTGTTGGCATACATCACACCTCTCACGACTGTCCTGGGTCTTTTTTCAGAATTGCTGTTTCTTTTTTCAACTCTGTTATGGGTTGTTTTTCCCCAAATCTACTAACCAACCTTTTTTTGGAACGTGAATCTCAGCAGAAGCTGAGTAAAGGAGCGTGGAGACAGCAAAGAACCCGTCTTCAGCCTGTTCCCAGAGCTCAGATCATGTAGTGCAAGAGATAGCTTAAATTTCCTTATTATTTGTCAGCCGTTTTATAAGATTTGGAGGAGGGAAGGAACAGAATCACAGAATCGTGGAATGTCAGGGGTTGGAAGGGACCTGGAAAGCTCACCCAGTGCAATCCCCCCATGGAGCAGGAACACCCAGATGAGGTTACACAGGAAGGTGTCCAGGCGGGTTGGAATGTCTGCACAGAAGGAGACTCCACAACCTCCCTGGGCAGCCTGGGCCAGGCTCTGCCACCCTCACCAGGAACAAGTTGCTTCTCAGATTTAAGTGGAACCTCCTGTGTTCCAGTTTGAACCCATTGCCCCTTGTCCTATCATTGGTTGTCACCGAGAAGAGCCTGGCTCCATCCTCCTGACACTCACCCTTTCCATATTGACCCCCATGAATGAGTCCCCCCTCAGTGTCCTCTTGTCCAGCTCCAGAGCCCCAGCTCCCTCAGCCTTTCCTCACACGGGAGATGCTCCACTCCCTTCAGCATCTTGGTGGCTGCACTGGACTCTCTCCAGCAGTTCCCTGTCCTGCTGGAACTGAGGGGCCACAACTGGACACAATATTCCAGGTGTGGTCTCCCCAGGGCAGAGCAGAGGGGCAGGAGAACCTCTCTGACCTACTGACCACCCCCTTCTAACCCACTCCAGGTACCATTGGCTTCCTGGCCACAAGGGCCCAGTGCTGGCTCATGGTCACCCTGCTGTCCCCAGGACCCCCAGGTCCCTTTCCCCTACACTGCTCTCCAACAGCTCGTTCCCCAACTTACACTGGAACCTGGGGTTGTTCCTGCCCAGATTCAAGACTCTACACTTGCCCTTGTTCTAGTTCATTACATTTCTCCCCGCCCAACTCTCCAGCCTGTCCAGGTCTCTGATGGCAGCACAGCCTCTGGCGTGTCACCCACTCCTCCGGGCCCGTTTTCTCACCCTGGGCTCTGTATGTAACATGGTTGAGCTGACACTGGGGATTTTGCTCCCGATATCTCCTTCCCGTCTTATTTCTGGGATGCTGTAGTCACGCACTGCCCTGGATTTTGGGGAGATGCTTTCCTGCACATTCCCATCTCTACTTTATCAGTAGCCATTCTTCAGAGGATTTTCATTATTTCCTAGCGGTTACTCTTGTTTATCTTCTTTAATAGCCCATCTGCTTGTGGAAACAGATCCACAGAGCTGCTAGAAAACAAGCTGTTCTGCCTCAGCTCCTTCTGTGCCCGTCCTGCTGTTGAATAAATGTCAAATACTCCACGCTGAGGCACACTAATTATCGCGAAATAAAAGATATCAAGAACAGGAGTCCATAGGGGAATTATGCCATCAATCTCCCCGTGCAAACTGCACCGAGAACATGCTCGGAATATGGGATGTGGGTGTTAGTTAATAAGCTGAAGTCAGGAATGTCAGTGACTACAGTGACTCAATGCGGGAAATTTGTCATGACGCTTTCAAAGATGTTCATGCCAGTTATCTTTGTTTGGATGTGATAACATGTAATTGGGAGCAGCAGAGATTAAATTCTTCTGGCTTGTTGCATTCCCAGATGGCTACACATGCTTTTTTCTACTACTACACACTGCTTAAACCTGGCATTTTTGTTTTTGAGAATGGATTCTTGATACAAAAGTACAAGGAATCTTGGCAGAAAGGACCGTGCAAGGTATAAAAGTGAATCTGTCTGAGTTGAGAGAAGGGAACGGAGCTGGTGAGGGGCTGGAGCACAAGTGTGATGGAGCGGCTGAGGGACCTGGGGGGTTCAGCTGGAGAACAGGAGCTGAGGGGAGACCTTCTGATCTCTGAACTGCCTGAAAGGAGCTTGGAGCCAGGGGGGTCGGGCTCTGCTCCCCAGGAACAAGCGCCAGGAGCAGAGGAAACGGCCTCAAGTTGCACCAGGGGAGGTTGAGGTTGGATGTGGGAACAATTTCTTGCCCAAAGGGCTGTGGGGCATTGGAACAGGCTGCCCAGGGCAGTGCTGGAGTCACCATCCCTGGAGGGGTTGAAAATACACATAGATGAAGTTCCATACATGGGGTAGTGCCAGGGGTGGGTTGGACTCGATGATCTTGAGGGTCTCTTCCAATCAAACTAATTCTATCATTCTGTTCTATGATTTCCCATCATGAAGATACGTTGCACTGTGACACACCACAAACCACATGAGCGGACTGGGAACCAGCTCCACATCAAGACATTAAATTCAGGTGTCTCCACTTTTGCCGGGTGTCTAAAACTCTCTGTGTCCACAGTGGAGACACAACCAGCGGTGCCGGGGGTGATTTGGCTGATTAAGATCAACAGCAACGGGCTGTCAACAGTCACACTGCTGTTCTACACTGGTTGTCAAGCGGAGACGTGTTCCTGCTCATATATCCTTCATCCAACTGAAACTTGTCTTAGTAGTTTCTTAAATGCTTCTCCCTTGTTGCCATTATTGCTGCCTCATTCCTTGAGCATCTCAAGATATTTTCATTGTGAACACGCGTAGAAAATATAATAGAAAAGCCAATTAAGCCACGCAAAAACATGCATCTGTCTCAAATGCAGCTGTCTGCATGATAACAATGTACGGACTTTGTACTGAGTATGCCCCTTGCAAGCCTATAAGGAAATTTATCTTCTTAGGTTTCCTCGGTGATTTTAAAGGTCTTTTCCAACATAAATGATTCTATGAGTCTCTTATTCTAATTCCCGCTGTTTTTCTGATGGTGTTTGGTCTTTCAGCTATGCTTTTTAATTTTCTATAATTAAGGAAGGAGTCATTGCCTTGACAAGTTTCCTACTGAAAAGACGCTGCTAATTCCACCTTGTTATTTGTAATTCGTCTTGGTGGCAGAAAGGCGGAAGGGGGGGCTCTGTATCTCCATATGTACATATATATATACATATATATATATACATATATATATACACATATATATATATATCTGTCTTATGACTTTCGTTTCATAACTGAAATCCTCCACTTCTGCCCAGATGGGATTCATTTCTGCCCAAAACCTGGATATTCAGAATTGCAGTTGACGTGGCTTCACCAACCTCATTGACTTTTATGAGGACATAACGAGGTGGATGGATGATGGCAGAGCGGTGGACGTGATCTACCTTGACTTGAGTGAGGCATTTGACACAGTGTCCCACAGCATCCTCACAGCTGAACTGAGGGAGTGCGGTCTGGATGAGCGGGGAGTGAGGTGACTGTGAACTGGCTGAAGGGAAGAAGCCAGAGAGTCGTGGTCAATGGGCAGAGTCCAGTTGAGGCCTGGATCTAGTGCAGTGCCTCAGGGGCAGTGCTGGGGCCGGTGTTATTCAATATATTCATCAATGACTTGGATGAGGGAATAGAGTGACTGTCAGCAAGTTTGCTGGTGACACCAAGCTGGGAGGAGTGGCTGACACGCCAGAGGCTGTGCTGCCATCAGAGACCTGGACAGGCTGGAGAGCTGGGCGGGGAAATGTAATGAACTAGAACAAGGGCAAGTGTAGAGTCTTGAATCTGGGCAGGAACAACCCCAGGTTCCAGTGTAAGTTGGGGAATGACCTGTTGGAGAGCAGTGTAGGGGAAAGGGACCTGGGGGTCCTGGGGACAGCAGGGTGACCATGAGCCAGCACTGGGCCCTTGTGGCCAGGAAGCCAATGGTACCTGGGGTGGGTTAGAAGGGGGTGGTCAGTAGGTCAGAGAGGTTCTCCTGCCCCTCTGCTCTGCCCTGGGGAGACCACACCTGGAATATTGTGTCCAGTTGTGGCCCCTCAGTTCCAGCAGGACAGGGAACTCCTGGAGAGAGTCCAGCGCAGCCACCAAGATGCTGGAGGGAGTGGAGCATGTCCCATGGGAGGAAAGGCTGAGGGAGCTGGGGCTCTGGAGCTGGACAAGAGGACACTGAGGGGGGACTCATTCATGTTTGCAGATATCTAAAGGGTGAGTGTCAGGAGGATGGAGCCAGGCTCTTCTCAGTGACAATCAATGACAGAACAAGGGGTAATGGGTTCAAATTGGAACACAGGAGGTTCCACTTAAACTTGAGAAGAAACTTCTTCTCCGTGAGTGTAACAGAGAACTGGCCCAGGCTGCCCAGGGAGGTTGTGGAGTCTCCTTCTGTGCAGACATTCCAACCCGCCTGGACACCTTCCTGTGTAACCTCATCTGGGTGTTCCTGCTCCATGGGGGGATTGCACTGGATGAGCTTTCCAGGGCCCTTCAACCCCTCACATTCTGGGATTCTGTGATTATTATGAGTGCTCTGGCTCAGTTTCTGCTGGTCCTGATGGTTTTGGCTGCGGGCAGCTCTAAATGCAAGACATTTTGTCACTAACAAGCAAATCCTTTATAGTGCTTTGAAAAAAATTAACATTTTGGAGTCAGGATACTTGGGCTTTACACCTGGGAGTATTGAAAGGTTCTTGGACAAATCACATAATTTCTCTACTTCTTCAAAGGGGAACAGAGGTTTAATGTCTTATTTCTCAGAGCTACGTATGAGAGTACTGCACATCCTAAAAGAAAGAGAATTACAAGACCTTTTAAGGGAATTGTCTCACAGTATTTTCAGTTGCTGTGTTAGGATTCATACACCCTACCTTAAGCAAGTACAAGGTTAGATGTCTAAAAATCCGAGATAATTGCGCTACACTAATTTTCTAGGTATTGAAGAAAAACAGGCTCCTCCAGGGGTTAATATTCATACCCAAAGAGGTGTCCTAGATGGGTTCAAAGAGCTGCCCCCTGGAAGCACTTCAAACATCTCCACTTGTGCAAGAGAAATCCCAGATGTGTATTTTTCAGCGTCTGTCAGTTTGCTGCATTACAATGAGATTATTTCTCTTGTTCCTGTTTTTCCTTCTATTCAAATTTAATTTAAAACGTATGTATTCTTGCTGAGAAGGTGTCAGGGAACAGGCTGCCTGAGCTTGTTGTGTCCTGCTTCTTATAGAACTTGGTTGGAAACTGCTTATATAGAATAATGTTTGCTTGGGGTAACTTCTGCAAGCTGTGAACCTCCGAACTTTCTGCTTCTTTTAGATAAAGTTAAGTGAAGTAAGCACTTTGTTAAGTGAAAAAGGCCTCAGAGTCTTCAGGCTGGGAGATAATGGGAGCTGCATCCCTGGAGATAAGGAAAGGAACAGAATGGCGTCCAACAAAAATGGGGTGTTTTTGTTTGCCGAGAGCTTATTTTCTCCAGTTGCAGGCGCAAAACAGCGATGGGAGGTCAGAGCTTTAATTGGTGGCCCACCTGATGAAAATTAAGAGATGGATGAAGAACGGGGAGACCCCAGACTCTAATTTTGTAATTAGCCCGGAGTGACACACGGGGGTGGAGGGATACACCTTTTTTTCCTGCTGATTTTTCATTTCTTTCACTTATCAGCCACTGTATTTCAAGTGCTGTTGGACAGGAACGTGTTTTGGCCAAGGACTTGGTTCACAAAGATGAAATTGCACGACAACTCTTCACCAGCTGCGGGCAGAACCGGAGACGTCAAGAACAACCAGCAAGTCCCAGAATCTGCAAAAGAATCATTGCGGTGTGCGGGTAATGATTTTGACCTTTCTTCTGCTCCTTTTGAAACCAGAAAGAATATCTCTGACTTCAGGGAGTGAAAGGCTCTTGCTAATTAAATGTGTAATTCGTAGTATCATTAACGTTAAGGCTGGTGTCATGACCTTGGGTACCCAGAGGAAGATCAATCCCTTGAGATATTAAAGCTCATTTTGTGATCTTTCCTTGCAAACCAGCAAAATCTGTCTCTCCGCTTCTCCGTTATAGGACCAATATGTGAACACATTCATCTCACACACCCGAATTTCACTTTAAATTCTCCTGACAGGTTGTTCAGCCCCTGCTTACAGACATCTCAGTTTCCCAAAGCCATTGCTCCTGGAGACAACACATAAATTGGGAACACACCTATACGCTCATAAACGTAACGTTTCAGTGATCTCTTCATCAGAGGAACCCACTTGTGACCCTACAAGAGCATTTTTCAGCTCAGCGCTGCAGCCCACCTGAAAATGAAGAGAGCAGAGGAAACACGCATCAGTTCTCTCCCACAGAAGCGGATTTTGTGGCAGTACTAGATGTAGAAAACGTATTTATTTTGTGTTGCTTTTGCCTAACTGCCAGTAGAATGAAGCGAGTCATCCGGAGACAGAGGGATTTGGGTTGATGAGGTCTGGAAAGGGTGGGAGATGCTCGACATCCCATTCCCAGCAAGAACCCAGCCAGGACAGGTACATGAGAAACATGGCAGATAAAATTTAGTGTAATCCACACTGGAAGGAAAACAAGAAAAAATATCACCCTCAAAACCACCTAATAGATTTTAAATTAACCTTATAGTGGAAAAGTATTTAGAAAACAATGTAGATATATCAATGGAGTCCTCAGCTGCATTAGAAAAAGGATGCAAATGGGATGGGATTGGGAATTAAGGATTTGGAATTAAGGATTGGAAGGAAGGCTGTGGGTCTGTGATGGGACAGCATGGGCACATGTGAAGGGACAGTGTGGGGACATGGGGCTGTGAGGGAACAGCATGAAGATGAAGATGTATGAGAGGAGGGCGTGGGGACATGGGTCTGTGAGGGGATGATGTGGGGACACGTGAGGGAATGGCGTGGGGCCGTGGGTCAGTGAGAGGAGCATGGGGACGAGTGAGGGGAGGGCATGGGGGCAGTGATCTGTGAGGGGACAGCATGGGGACATGTGAGGGTAGAACATGGGGACGTGTGAGGGAACAGCATGGAGCCGCAGGGCTGTGAGAGAAGGGCATGGAGACATGTGAGAGGGTGGCGTGAGGCCATTGGTCTGTGGGGATGGCATGAGGATGTGTGATGGGACAGTGTGGGGACATGGGGCTGTGGGGGAATGGTGTAGGGACATTTGAGGGGATGGCATGGGGCTGTGGTTGAGAGGAGAACATGAGGACATACATGGCAGCAGTGATCTGTGAGGGGACAGTGTGGGCACATGGGTCTGTGACAGGCTGGTGTGGGGACATGTGAGGGGACAGCATGGAGCTGTGGGTCTGTGACAGGAGAGCATGGGGACATGTGAGAGGATGGCATGGAGGCAGAGATCTGTGAGGGAATGGTGTGAGGATGTGTGAGGGGACAATGTGGGGACATGTGAAGGGACAGCGTGGAGATATGAGGGAATGGTGTGGGGCCACCTGTCTGTGAGGGGTTGGTGTGGGGTCATGGGGTTGTGAGGGGATGGTGTGGGGACATGTGAGGGTAGAGCAAGGGGACATGTGAGGGGACACTGTGGGGCTGTGGGTCTATGAAGGGATGGAATCAGGATGTGCGAGGGAGCGGTGTGGGGACATGTGAAGGGACGGTGTGGGGTTGTGTGAAGGAATGGCGTGGGGCTGTGGGGCTGTGAGTGGACAGCATGGGGACATGTGAGGGGACAGTATGGGGCCATGGGTGTCTGAGGGGATGCCATGGGGACATGTGAGGGGACAGAGACCACAGCTGGAATATTGTGTCCAGTTGTGGCCCCTCAGTTCCAGCAGGACAGGGAACTGCTGGAGAGAGTCCAGCGCAGCCACCAAGATGCTGAAGGGAGTGGAGCATCTCCCGTGTGAGGAAAGGCTGAGGGAGCTGGGGCTCTGGAGCTGGACAAGAGGACACTGAGGGGCGACCTCATTAATGGTTATAAATATATAAAGGGTAAGTGTCAGGAGGATGGAGCCAGGCTCTTCTCAGTGACAACCAATGACAGGACAAGGGGCAATGGGTTCAAACTGGAACACAGGAGTTTCCACTTAAATCTGAGAAGCAACTTGTTCCTGGTGAGGGTGGCAGAGCCTGGCCCAGGCTGCCCAGGGGGTTGTGGAGTCTCCTTCTGTGCAGACATTCCAACCCGCCTGGACACCTTCCTGTGTAACCTCATCTGGGTGTTCCTGCTCCATGGGGGGATTGCACTGGATGAGCTTTCCAGGTCCCTTCCAACCCCTGACATTCTGGGATCCTGTGATTCTGTGACATCACGGGGCCATGGGTCTGTGAGGGGACGGCGTGGGGACATGTGAAGGGATGGCATCTGTTTGTGAGGGAACAACATGGGGACATGTCAGGTCGACCCATGGGGACATGTGAGGTGACGGCGAGCGCCGCCTGGGCGGGGCGTGGCCTGCCCGGAGCGGGCGGGCACAGGGACCGCGCGGCTCCTCTTCACCCCAGCCCGCCCCTTTTTGTCCCCGCGCGGCCCCCATCGCCCCCGCCTGCGTGTGTCCGCGTTGCCATGGCAGCAGGGAGGCGGCCGCGGCCTTGAGCTGCGCGGGAACGGCGGCGCCTCCCGCCCGCGGCCTACGCGCCCTCCCCGCCCCGCCCCGCCATGGAGGACGAGCTCTACCTCGAGAACATCGACGAGTTCGTCACCGATCAGAACCGCATCGTGAGTCCCGCCAGCGGGGTGGGGGGGCGGGAGGCTGCCACGGTTGCGCGGCCCCCTCCGTGAGGCAGCGACCCCCTCCGTGAGGCAGCGACCCCCTCCGTGAGGCAGCGACCCCCTCCGTGAGGCAGCGACCCCCTCATGAGGCAGCGACCCCACACACTTCCTACCCTTCCCACTAGCGTGGCTGCCGTTGGGGTGGGGGTCAACCTGTATTTTTGGGGGGCCCCCTCAGGCTGGGCCCCAACCCCGGCTCTGGTGGTGCTGGAATCAAGGCTGAGGTGACACCGGTTCAGGCCCCCCCAGTGTCACCCACCTGCGGGACACGCGTGGGTGCCCAGCCCCCCCTCGGCAGCCGCAGAATAAAGGAGATTTCCGCAGCTGCAACCGCCTTGTTTACTCAAGTTTTACTCATTTTCAGGGTGTACGTTGGGTGCCTGGCTGGTTTTGCAGCGTTTGCTATTCCACAGGTTGCAAGGTAGAGTTAATACAGGTTTTTGTAAAGCTGGACAAGAGGTGACTTTCTTGTCAGGATTTTTCCCCCGCTCGGTGCCTTTAAATTAATTTAATACCTCTGAAGAGAATTGGTGGTTGCATTGTTTATATGATGGGAAAGCCAGCTCTCCCCAAATTCCTTATACTCCCCAATGGGTGAGGTGTTTTTCCTCAAAAAAAGAAACAAAAAAACCCCCAAGCCAATACCCAAACAAACAAAAAACCCCACAAAATCCACCGTAGTGACAGCAGCGTTTTAACTCAAGGTGTAAATGACAGAAGTGGATGAAACAATGAGTTCTTCCCCATCAAAGTTTGAGGCAGTTTGTGCCACTATTTCAGCTTAAAACTCAAATTACTACTTATTAACTGTAGCTTCTTGAAGCCTGGCTATTTTTTTAGGACAGTTTAGAAAAACGGTAGGCATGTGTGTCTGTGTTTCTTTCGAAATGAAGATTATTTTTGCCTAGAAAGTGATACAGTAAAGTTGGTCGTGTCAAAGCGGTTGTATCAATGTGCGCTGCCTACGTTGTTGTAATTATTTCAGTAAGCTGTTAGACTAATGACAATTTAATTGTGTATGAGGGAGGAGAGGCCTGAGGATTAGTTTGAAAAGGTAGAGCAGGAGGAAAAACAGGTATAAAACGCACACCTTGCCTAAATAATACAGCAAGAGGGCTGGGTTTAGAGCTGGAGCCGCCTGTGATTAATCATGCTGTTGGATTTATGTTGTAGCCAGAGATCCCCGTGACAGGCAAGAGTGTCAGAAATCCAGTAAATGTAAAGGTTGTTGTTTGGGAGAGCAAGAGGAACTTCTCACCATTAAAGATTGCACTGTTTGGGGTTTTGTATTGCATTTTGAATGGTTTTTATGTATGTAATGGCACTTCAAGAGGGCGTTTCCAAACACCACACCTTTCAGGGTAGGTCGTTTGTTCGGGTTTCAGGAATTCAGTCTCCTCAGGTGGGTGCGTGTCCGTGTGCTTTCACTTCTAACAGGTTTTACTGAGGGTCTAAAGAGTTTGATTTACCCACGAAACAAGCGGAGGATGGAAGGTGAAACAAGTCAAAACACCAACGTTTTCCTACTGAAGTGTTGTTTTGCTTTTTTTTCTTGTTACAGGTAACATACAAATGGCTCAGCTATACTCTGGGAGTTCACGTCAACCAGGCTAAACAGTAGGTATTTATGCATCCCACAAACTTTTTGTTTTGCGGCAAAGCCTTGTTAATTACCACTTTCATTATTGTGGTTACTGTATTAAAATTACCTCCCTGGAAATATTTACAAATCCTCAGGTACAGCCGGTTATGTTATTCTACATGTAGACAAATTGTGCCTTGACTGTGATGTGACTGTGCAGTGCTCAGCTCGACACCTTGTGCTGCTTTATACAGACTCAATGATCGTAAAGCTCTCTTCCAAACAAAATTATTCTATGATTCTCTAAGTACTTAGGTCAGAATAGATGTTTTAGCATTATTACATAGCTCCTAAAATGTGAATGTCTCTTCCGAACTTGGCTCCAGCCCTGCAGAGCTGTGTCTCTGTGAGAATCTGTCGCTGCGTAGCCCAGTTTAGGATGCCATGTATTATCCAAGGATATTTCTGAGAGCAGAGTCAGGAAAATACAGAACATCTCATGTGAATGGCAAATTTTCATCCACTCTGACCCCCCTGCTGCGTATTTATTAATATCTGCTTACCATGCTTGATGGGCACAGGTAAATATTTGAATGACAGGGAGGTCAGTTGTGTTGCCACATTTTTATTTCTCCAAACAGTAAAAATGTGTAACAGTGTCTTGCTGTATTTTCAAGAATAAAAATTACTGTAGCCTTTTAAAGACAAAGAACGAGCTCCCAAGGATTCTGGGGCTGTTGCTACACTACAAAGTAGAGTTGAGCATAAGATTTGAAGGCTCTATGAGGGTGTTATGTCCCATAATAGCAAAATTTTCTCTGTGTAGATCAGAAGGTGCTTCAGTGATGGTGTAGACCTGACTGGGAACAATTCTGGTCATACAATAAACTAGAAGGAGCCAGAGACCTTTAAGCTGTGAAGAAGATGGCCCAGGTGAAACCGAGGCACCTTCTTGTACCCTTCAAACACAAACGGGACATGGAGAACTCCTGTGGCATCTTTGCGCTTAAAACTCTCTCCTAGAAGCTGGAGATAAGGCGAATGGATTAGTTTAGTGAGTTGTGCTGCCTGGGGTAGCACAGTAATCGCTGCCTGTCTCCATCAGCACGAGGATCTTCAAGTATTTGTACCAGAGAACATCGTCGTGGGGTGTGCGGTAGCATCTCTGTGCAGTTACACGGGAGACTCGCGATAAATCAGTGGGAGCTGAAAGATGCAGTGTCAGCTCAATCTCATCACCACTAATCCTGCTCTTTCCTCCTATTTCTGATCTCCGCATCAGTGGATGTAGCTGGGATTGTATATATACACCTGGCAACGCAATTAGGTGCCCAAAATCACCAGTTACTCTCTTGGGTGTTTCAGAACGCTGGGTCTTAATGGAACAGCCTTTCTTGAGGGGAGACGTTGGAGCAAACCGCCCAGAGGATGTGAGACCATCTGCAACCAACTGTTAAAGCTTTGAGGGCTTGTGTTCTTTCCACCTGTGGTTTCTCTAGTTATTTGACTGAGATTCTTCAAAGTGGCAGAGGAGAAAGGTGTCTCGGCAAGTTTAATCCTGGTTAGAATAACTGTGCTTATATGAAATGTGACTGTATTTGCTCTCTTTATGTCAGCTTCACGGAAGGGGTGGTGAAGGGTCATTTCCTTCCAGGTGATTAACACTGGTTTCTTTTGTGCAGGATGTTGTATGATTATGTAGAAAGGAAACGAAAGGAGAACTCGGGAGCTCAGCTTCACGTCACCTACTTAGTAGCAGGAAGCCTCGTCCAGAATGGACACACAGTGAGTGTTTTATTTCTCTTTTCTCTTTGTTCTTGTGCCTTCTGTCTCTTTCTTTTGGTGATCTTTTGGTCAAAAGCTGAGCTATCTCTCATTTTCCAGTGAGCTAAGTCTTCTGTACGTGTACAGAATAAGCATACAAATGATGGGGAGGAAAGAGCAGTTGGACATCATTTGATAATACAGCGCTGAATAACTCACCAGGGTTTTTATTTAATTAACTTAAACCCCCTTACCAGTCGTTTCTCAATGCTGTCACTATTGGACACCAATAAATAAAACAGTCTGGAGGGGCCCTTGTGAAATCAGCTGATCCATTTCCCAGGATCTGCTGTGGAGTAGAGAGCTTGGAATTCAGCTGCAATAGTAATACATATAATAAATAGTTGGATAGCTCTTGTTAATTAAAGCAGCTTGTTTATCCTGGTATAAAAGAGAAACGTACATTTATTAACAGTATTTTGTGTTTAAAATGCTTTGACTTACTAAGCAAAGGAATAGCTACTTAATGTATTTATTTTTTTCTCGTAGCTTCTTGTCAGATTGTCGAGAATATAATCGACAATTTCAGACGGGCACCCCAGAGGTTTTTAAAGGATGAGCAGACGGAGTGCCCGTTTCTCTTTGCTTTCAGAAGAATTTTGTAGCCAAGCACTAAATGCCTTTGATGTTCCACTAAGTGTCCATATTTATGTACAAGTATCTAGATACAAATTTAGCTCCTCATAGGTTTAAGTAGCCTAATACCAATTACAATCCACAGTCTTCATTTAGAATTAGTACTTTTCAGGATGTCCTGGTGTTTTTTTGTAGATTGGGGAAACACACACACACAGATCCAAAGAACAAAACCAACCAGCCAACAAGAATCACAGAATCACAGAATGGACTGGGTTGGAAAAGACCTCAGAGATCATCCAGTCCAACCCTTGGTCCAACTCCAGTCCATTGACTAGATCATGGCACTAAGTGCCATGTCCAATCTCAGCTTAAAAACCTCCAGGGCCGGTGAGTCCAGCACCTCCCTGGGCAGCCATTCCAATGCCTGACCACTCTCTCTGCAAAGAATTGCTTTCTCATCTCCAGCCTCAATTTCCCCTGGCAGAGTTGAAGCCCATGGCCCCTTGTCCTATTGCTGATGCCTGGGAGAAGAGCCCAATCCCCACCTGGCTAGAACTGCCCTTCAGGTAGTTCTAGAGAGTGCTGAGCTCAGCTCTAAGCCTCCTTTTCTCCAGACTAAACAAGCCCAGCTCCCTCAGCCTCTCCCCATAGGGCTTGTGTTCCAGTCCCTTCCCCAGTCTCGTTGCTCTTCTCTGGACCCGCTCCAGCACTTCAATCTCTTTCCTGAGCTGAGGGGCCCAGAACTGAACACAACACTCCAGGTGTGGCCTCCCCAATGCAGAGCACAGGGGAAGGATCACTGCCCTTGTCCTGCTGACCACGCTGGTTTGGATACAGGACAGGACACCATTGGCCTTCTTGGCCACCTGGGCACACTGTTGGCTCATGTTGAGCTTCCTGTCCATTAGTCCCCCAGGTCCCTTTCTGTCTGACTGCTCTCCAGCCACTCTGTGCCCAGCCTGGAGCGCTGCAGGGGGTTGTTGTGGCCAAAGTGCAGCACCCGCCACTTGGCCTTGTTGAACTTCATCCCATTGGAATCAGCCCATTTTTCCAGTCTATCCAGATCCCTCTGCAGAGCCCTCCTGCCTTCCAGCAGCTCCACACTCCCACCAAACTTGGTGTCAGAACAAACAAAAAACCCCAAAACAAAACGAAAAAGCAAACAAAAAAAAAGGCAATAAACCCCACCACCTTTTGGCTTTCCTCACTCATAAACTGCTTCACATGCATACAATATTCTCTTTAAATCTCCAAATCTGCCTGAAATCGAAGGTAATAATTTATTGCATTAGTTCTGTATAATGGAATATATTTATTTATAGCTTTACAGGTAGCGTCACATTTATAGCCTGAGTTTCACAGGTTTTCCCCAAGGTATTAGTAGCATCTCTTGACGCACTAGAACCACCCAGAAGCTTGTCAACGCTTCCTATAATATTTAAATTTACTGGAATGTGTTTAAAACAAATAAGTGAATTCCTACATATGAACAAATAATAATGTTTTTTAACTCTTAGCAGCTTGTATATTTTTAAAACAAGTTCTACCAAGGTAAACATACAAAGGTCACTCTTTTTTAAGTTTTTTGTATTAAATAGTATATTTTTAATACAACCCTGTGCTTGCCGGTAACCCTGCACTACTGGCTGCTGTCAGTAGGTGTAGCCACAGGCTGAGCATTCAGCTGCAAGACTGATCTGTAGGGAAATGGGGGTAGAAATTGGTCACAAATAATTCCCATTGTGTCTTAAGCGCTGCACGCTCTTAATTGCAATTTTTTATCTGCCTTGGTGAGGGACCGAGACTCTCAATGGTCATTTACAATGTCAGGTTGCCTACATTTTCTTGCCTATTACTGTCTGTGGTATCAATTAAACACTAAGTTAATAGCTGGATTTTCGTCCGTTCTGTTTCTTTGGCTACTCTCCATATCAGCTGCCTGATTTTGCTGTTTTCCACTATATCGCACAGCTGTTTAATCCTCATTTCATCCGTGTCTCATCTCCCAGTGTCAGCAACGGAGGGCAGAGGGTTTTTTTAGCGTTGTAGTGACCTGTGACACAGTCTATTGGAAAAGCAGGAAGACAGACCTTTAAAAACTAGTTTAAAAGAGCTTCAAAAACTGTTTGAAGGCACCAATATAAAGCTGCAGTTCGAATCGTTAGACTTTCGTATTCAATAGATAATGGAAAATATTGGTCTTGCGTGCAACAGATTCACATTTTAAGAGTGCCATTTCTTTTTTACAGTGCCACAAGGTTGCAGTAGTGAGAGAGGATAAGCTGGAAGGTAAGCAGATCCTGAAAATGATGTGGTTTCTAACTTCTTTTTGCTTTGAAATAACAGCAAAATGAGTAAAGCTCAGAACTTGCCATCTGCACGTAAGTGCCCGGTCAGGCTCTTGGGCTCAGGTGTGTACTTTTTGTACCAGCTTTTTCTCAGAACATTGAATATCTGAGCCAACAGCTGTTTAACTTGAGACTTGCAGCTTGCGTCTGGTACTTTTTGCTGTTGAATATTTCAGTCAGCGATTCTTTTCCACCTCCCTGCCGCGGCTCCTCCTTAAGGGCAACAATATCTGAGTGGGTTTAGAACTTTTAGAAGATGCTGAAGATGCTGAAGATGCTGAAGATGCTGAAGCAGATAATTCTGGTTATTGGTTAAATGCAACTTTAAGTACCTTTGTTTGCTCTGAGTGACTTGAATCTTAGTTAAATGTCCCACAAGAACACTGTGGCTTTTGTTTGGGGTATTTGCTTTGATATTGAAGGTGAAAAACCCCACAACTATAACATACTTCTCTTTCCAGGCCTGGTCCTGCTGATGAGATCTGATCCGTAGCAATTGAAACACAACTAAAGGCTCTTCATCGCTTCCAAATAACACCTTTGGTGTTTGAAAACGTACTGTGGCATCCGTGGCCTTAAATATCCATCCTAATGATCCGACTTTGCTCGGAGGATTTGCGATATTTTCCTTTTTGAGATCTGAACTTGATTTCTAGCTCAAGTTGTCTTCCTCAGGGTAGTAAATTGCCGAACAGCGCGACTACTATCTGTCGTGTTTGTTGGACTGCGTGCGCTGCGTAATGTTCTGTTTTGCTGCGCGGAAAAGGGCCGTGCGTGTTTTTTGGCTGAGAAGCCAGGCCAAAGGTATGACTTACATTTGGAAGAGGCCAAGACTGGTGATGGGAGCAGGGCTGCGCAGTCCAGGCCTGGCCCCGAGAAATGATTCCCGTGTGTATTTTTACAGCGCCTAGAAGCTCTGTCACAGGCCAGGGCTGTGTGCAGGGAACAATATGAGCAATGAACACAGAATTCCTAAAAAACCAGCCCTCATCTCAAGGGGATAATGGTCTAAATAGCATTGAAGAGACAAAACATTGATTCCAGCAGGCTGCTGGAGAACACGCTGTGACAGTAGCTGTGACAGACGCTACCTTAATGGCAGAGAGCGCTTCCAGCAGGGCAGATTTACCACCGTCTATTTTCTTCCTTAGTTTTAGGTAGTTTTATAGATATTCTGGAGCCCAAACATTAGATATTTTCAAGGTAAATGCACAACTTGCTCTTAATTTATGTAAGACCCAAGTGTGTACAGTGGAAAACACGTTTGAGAGGCTTGTGGGGTCTGTTACCTTGAATTTACAGTCAGTGAGCACTTGAATAAGGTGCAGTTGGATCTTGGGAACAATTTCTTCCCCAAAGGGCTGTCGGGCATTGGAACAGGCTGCCCAGGTGGAGTCACCATCCCTGGAGAGGTTTAAAAGATGCAGAGATGAGGTTCTCAGAGACATGGACTTCACAGAATCACAGAATCAACTGGGTTGGAAAAGACCTCAGAGATCATCCAGTCCAAGCCTTGGTCCAACTCCAGTCCATTGACTAGATCATGGCACTAAGTGCCATGTCCAATCTCAGCTTAAAAACCTCCAGGGCCGGTGAGTCCAGCACCTCCCTGGGCAGCCATTCCAATGCCTGACCACTCTCTCTGCAAAGAATTGCTTTCTCATCTCCAGCCTCAATTTCCCCTGGCAGAGTTGAAGCCCATGGCCCCTTGTCCTATTGCTGACTGCCTGGGAGAAGAGCCCAATCCCCACCTGGCTAGAACTGCCCTTCAGGTAGTTCTAGAGAGTGCTGAGCTCAGCTCTAAGCCTCCTCACACTTCATAGTGTGAGGTTATGGTTGGACTCAATGATCCTGAGAGTCTCTTCCAACTGAAATGATTCTATGATTTATACTTTTTATCAGTAGTATTTTCAGGTCCTTGCTGTCAAGCGGTCTGTCAGTCTTTCTCCATCCTTGTTACAGAGCCTCCTACTTAAAGTTGTCACCAGATTCTGTCAAGGTTCTACTAACATAGGACTTTTTCTCCTCCTTTTTTTCACCCCCCCAGCAATGAAGTCCAAACTGGCCACGATAGCCAGCGTGCACGTCTACAGCGTTCAGAAAGCCTTGCTCAAGGACAGCGCCCCGCTCTACAACACGGACTATGACATTGTCAAAACGAACCTGCACAACTGCAGCAAGTGAGTTGCATCTTGGTTTATTTTTTAATTCTTAAGGTTTGCGATTTGAGATTGAGATGTTGCTACATCATGCGCTTCGGTAGATGTCAACGGTTACCAGAAATGCCTGGATTTCTAGGAAGTTAGGAAAAGATACCTCCTAAGCCATGCCAGACCAGTCCCCAGACAGCGCATTTTGTGATTCTTTTGTAAGCGGAGCTATTTCCAGCTGATGGTTGGTTCACTTGCTCTGTTACACCAACGAGCAAGCGGTTCCAGCACCTTCCTTTTCTGCTGGCTAGAAACCTTTTTCTCATTTCCAGGCCACACTTAATCATAACCATTTTTAACCAGTTCTCAGTCACACAGGAGGACTAAATTGAAACAGACTTAGAAAAACATGAGTGATATGCCTAGTAAAGCACTAACGTGAGCTTGCTTTCTGTTTTGTGTGACCGTGTCTTTATTCACTGGCCTCCTCTAGAGGAATTCATTCTCCGTATATGAGAGCCTGAGATGTAGGGGAACCGTACGAAACAGACCAAGCAGCAAAAGTGTCCTTCTTGGTTGAACTACAGAAAGGTTGTTCTGGAATTCGTAGAATCGTAGGATAGTTTGGGTAGGAAGGGACCTTCACAGCTCATCCAGTCCAAAGCAAGTTTTGAGTTATTGCTGTGCTGAGGAAGGGGGGAGCCAGGAAAGATCCGGTGGTGGCAAAACCAGAGCTGAGGCACCACCAGCTGCAGGTGTTTGGGAGGATGATGGTTGCCAGTTTAGCCTATTCTATCCATGTACTAATTAGCCGTATTATTTTCTAACAGGATCTTTCCCCTTGGACCATTCTCTTTTCGTATTGCAAATTTTCCCTCTTTCCTGTCTCACCCATGTATTATTTCTTCCCACCCTTGTGTTGACCCCAGGCCTTACCTGCAAACCAAGTTCGTTCATAGAATCGTGCAATCATTTAATAGTTTGGGTTGAAGGACCTTCCCAGCTCCCCCAGTGCCCCCCCTGCCATGAGCAGGGACATCTTCACCAGCTCAGGTTGCTCAGAGCCCCGTCCAGCCTGGCCTGGGATGTCTCCAGGGATGGTTCATCCACCACCTCTCTGGCCAACCTGGGCCAGGCTCTCACCACCCTCAGGGCAACAATTTCTTCCTCATGTGCAGCCTGAATCTCCCTCCTTTAGTTTCAAACCATCACCCCTTGTCCTATCACAACAGGTCCTGCTCAAAAGTCTGTCCCCATCTTTCTTCTCAGCCCCTTTTAAGTCCACTCTAAGGTCTCTGTGGAGCTTCTCTTCTCCAGCTGAACACCCCAACTCTCTCAGCCTGTCCCCCAGCAGAGCTGTTCCAGTCTCACATCATTTCTGGGGCTCCTCTGGCCCCTCTCCAGCAGGTCCATGTGTGTCCTGTGCTGAGGACCCAGAGCTGGACCAGCGCTGCAGGGGGGTCTCACCAGAGCAGAGCAGAGGGGCAGAATCCCCACCCTCCACCTGCTGCTCACGCTGCTGGGGATGCAGCCCAGGACACGGGTGGGTTTCTGGGCTGCAGAGGTCCTTCAGTCTCCAGGGGTCACCATCTCTCCTCCTGAACAGAGCCTGGCAGCTGTGGCTTCTCATTTATATGTGTTTCCACCACGACAGCTTCAGCGTGATGTAATCAGCACGTACTGTGCCATGACCAATCTGGTTTAGAAGTGGGATGCCTGAATGTTGTGTCATAGAGTATAGAATTTGCAAATAGAAATGTAGCCGTCTTCAAAACGTTGAAAATAAATGTCCTAGAAGCCGTGTGTTTCAAATGTGAATATCAGTACCCTGGGAAGTGCTGGAAAACTCTGTCCCGATGAAGACGCGTTGGCTTGGCTGCAGTTGCCTCGTTCCAGTCTATTTACTCTCAGGCACCCCTGCATGGTGATGTTTGCGTCTTAGAGGCGTCTCCTTTGCAACTTGGACATCCAGAAGGTTTTGACAATTCCATTTTTGACGTAGCTTTCTGCAGCCCATGTCTGAATCCCTGCCTTCCTTTGGAGCAGAATTTCCCAAGCAAACTAAGAATAATTCAGCTTCTTCACTTGAGACCTGGCTGAACTAAATTCAGACTGACCATATTGCCTCTGCAACGGCATGAATCTTTTCTTATGCATGAGACACGGTTCCTGCAGCACCTAGAAAAGACAGACGTGCATCTTTATTGCAGAAAGAACCCACTGGCTTGTTATGCTTCCTTTGCAGTCCATATATCTCACAAGCTCGGGAGCAAGGATCTTTATTCTCTTCTGTGTTCATGTAGGACCTGTTATGCAGTGAGGATGGTGGAGGTAGCTAGATGTTGTACTAAGATAAATAATCAGATTGAATGCGTGTTGCTCGTGTCAGCTTTCCAAGCGGAAGCGGCTCCTTGCTTGCGGAGCACAGTCCAAACATGGCTTGTTTTTTCAGCGATTATTTAGTGAATTTTGGATCAAGCCCACAAACTATAGTCACACAGGAGCTTTGAGACAAGCCAGCTTCTCAAGCGCCTGCGATGTGTGAGGTTCAGATGTTTGCTGCACAATCAATACAACCATTGACTATACGACGTTATTTGTAATCTGACGGGTTCTTGGTGTGTGTGGAGTAGGAGTCAAAGCTGTTCAGAGCGCAGTGTTGGCTCTGCTGAAAACAGATTAAAAGTAGAAAAGTAAGCAGGAATATCTTCAACATCTTTCCTTCCTTTAAAGGTTTGAATGTCAAGAGATTGCTGCTGCAGCCTAGAAATGCTGTAGAGCTGTTTTGTTCATACATTACAGTTCCTGATCTGAGTAGAAGCGAATTGTGCATGTGAGCTGCTAATGCCGAGGCGCAGAAATTAATTGGCAGAAGGCTGGTTTATTTCTGGTTTATTTGTGATGCAAATAAAAATACGCTGTGTAATTCGGCGGGTTGGAAGGCGTGAGTCTGTGCTCTTCTGTGGGATTCCTGTAGGAAATCTGGAAAGCCTCGCCTGTGATTTGCACAGCGGGGAGCGGAGTTCGGTTATTTTTGGGTCCTGCTATTCCTGACTGTCAGGGAATTGTATTGGAACTGTGAGCACATGGTTTCTTATATCTCTGTATCCCCAAACAGTCACGTTTCAGACTGTTACAAGCTGAGATTCATCTTTATCTACCAGTGATTACATAGAAATGACTTTCACAGTATCACAGTATGTTTGGGATTGGAAGGGACCTCAAAAGATCATCTAGTCCAATCCCCCTGCTGGAGCAGGAACGCCCAGGTGAGGTCGCACAGGAACATGTCCAGGCGGGTTTTGAATGTCTGCAGAGAAGGAGACTCCACAACCCCCCTGGGCAGCCTGTTCCAGTGCTCTGTCACCCTCACTGAGAAGAAGTTTTTTCTCAAATTTAAGTGGAACCTCTTGTGTTCCAGCTTGATCCCATTACCCCTTGTCCTATCATTGTTGGCCACCGAGAAGAGCCTGGCTCCATCCTCATGGCACTCACCCTTTATATATTTATAAACATTAATGAGGTTCCCCCCTTAGTCTCCTCTTCTCCAAACTAAAGAGCCCCAGCTCCGTCAGCCTTTCTTCATAAGGGAGATGCTCCACTCCCTTAATCATCTTGCTTGCCCTACGCTGGACCCTCTCCAGCAGTTCCCTGTCCTGCTGGAACTGAGGGGCCACAACTGGACACAATATTCCAGATGTGGTCTCCCCAGGGCAGAGCAGAGGGGCAGGAGAACCTCTCTGACCTACTGACCACCCCCTTCTAACCCACCCCAGGTCCCATTGGCTTCCTGGCCACAAGGGCCCAGTGCTGGCTCATGGTCACCCTGCTGTCCCCAGGACCCCCAGGTCCCTTTCCCCTACACTGCTCTCTAATATGTAATTTCCCAACTTACACTGGAACCTGGGGTTGTTCCTGCCCAGATTCAAGACTCTACACTTGTCCTTGTTCTATTTCATTACATTTCTCCCCGCCCAGCTCTCCAGCCTGTCCAGGTCTCTGCTGGCAGCACAGCCTCTGGCGTGTCAGCCACTCCTCCCAGCTTGGTGTCATCAGCAAACTTGCTGATAGTACACTCTATTCCCTCGTCTAAATCGTTAATGAATATATTGAATAATATTATATAGTTAAGTCTGGATGCTGCGGGTATTTCCTGAGCGGTTTAAGTGGTTCGGTTTCCATTGTGATTTACTCACCTGCCTGGTGCGATTGCAGCAGCAGCGGATTCTGTCAAAGCATCTGAAAGTTGTAAATGCTTCAGAACATCAGACAGCATAGAATTTATGCTGCACGCTTCAGAGAGCGTAACCCGTTTAGGAATAAAATGCCATCTATTCCATCTCCCCCCACCCCAAAATCTGCACAGCATGCTTCGCATTTGGATGCTCTTGGTTCTCGCTGACAGGTTCATAACAGGAGAACACAAGACCAGAGAGAATCAAGGTGCTACTGGTGTAGAAACCAAGGTGAGAACTACGTGAAAAGGCTGATGAGATTTTTCCGCTTCCTCACGCAGGTTCAGCGCCATCCAGTGCGCCGCTGCCGTCCCCAGGGCGCCGGCCGAGGTCCCTCAAGCGCAGAGGGCGTCCGCGCAGGCCGGGTCCCGGGCGCCGAGTGACGCCGGCGCTGGCAGCGCACCCGTGGTCAACGGCCACGCTCCCTCGGCCGCTAAACAGACCTCGCAGCAGCCCAAAGGGATC
Organism: Columba livia; assembly: GCF_036013475.1. Taxonomy (NCBI): domain Eukaryota; kingdom Metazoa; phylum Chordata; class Aves; order Columbiformes; family Columbidae; genus Columba; species Columba livia. The sequence continues at coordinate 2,086,833 of NC_088602.1, forward strand.
ATGGAGATGTTTGCAGCGAAAGCGGCTTCCAAAGGCCACGACGCAAATAAAGAGACTAAAACGGAGTCTAAGGAGGCCCCAGGTGTAAGTTCCCTCTGGGTTAATTTAACCGCATAGTGCAGTCGTGGCTTCTGTCAGTCATTTGGGCAAAAATATACTGTGCTACGCTCTCCATATATCAAAAAAAGCAGATTTGCCATAACTTTGACGTTCCTCATTGAGCCAGATCTCCAGTACAAACCGGCATAGCTGCATTATTGAGACAATTGTTCCATTGTCTTCGGTTACGCCAATATATACACCGGTTGAGGATCTTGCTCTCTCCATTGTGCTTAAAAGGATTTGTTTTGAGCAATAAGTGAAATGGGAGAAGTCCAGGTCTTAAAAGTATCAAGGTGTTTAAACTTGGTCTGTGAGGGGAGTTTCAGAGCTTGACCTGTGCAGACTAAATTGTTTATCTTCTCAACTGCTGCTTTTTCTCCTTCAGGGTAGGATTACATTTTAATTTTAATTGGTATAATTGTTTTTAAAGCGACGCGGCCAGTAAATGGCTATTAAAATGGTAACATTCCCTGCGTGTGGTTTGGCTTTTTTACAACAGCCGAATACATTTTGGTTCATTTTTCTGATTTTTGTAGTGAATTTAAAACTGGTGAAATATTCCTGTCGGAGTGTTTTGAGAACTTTAGTGGTTTAGTTGCCTGTTGGGTTTTTTTGCGCGTGAAAATAAATGGGATTAGGAGGCCAAACGTAGGTGGGTTTTGCGTGTGTGTGATTTTTCACTGTGGTGGTGGCTACATTAGCGGGATAGAGCAGCGATGTTTTGCAAATGCTCGGCAGACCAGCGTACGTGCCAGAGGAGCTGGATAAAGTCCTCATGGTTTGGCCGATCTGTGTTCTTTCCCCTGTCGGTTACTGTGAATTGAAGCACTGAACAGTTGAACCCAGAACAGTTCTTTACTGGGAACTAACCCAAGTCCCAAGCACTTATTTCAGTAACGCTGTCAGCCATCAGATGGGAATGTGACCCAAGTTAGATTTGAAGGCAGAATTAACTTATTTCGACCCTTTGCATGTACTAATATCTTCAAATTCTCCTGAACAGACACTGCAATCTAAGACACTGAGTAGTCAACAGATTCTCTGGGTTTATTTTACTTGTCTAGAAGCAGCGCTGTGTTTTTTGAGGGCCGCGTGGCGTGAATAATTCCTGTGGTTTCTCCTCTGTTTGCTTCTAGGTGTCGGCAGCAAGCAGCAAACCACCAGCAAAGAGCAGCATCATGAACAACTTCTTTGGCAAAGCTGCCATGAGTAAGTGCTTTATAACACGCGTCTGTGTTGCGAAAACCATTGTGGTCAGGGCCCAGCCTGCTGGAGCTTTTCAAAAAATAAATACAAATCCTCAGGGAGATTGGAAATATTGGAAATGTAAGTAGCAATTAAAAGAAAATCAGTGATATCAGGTATCATCTTATACATCTGTGAGAGGCATAAACAGAAAGGAGCAGAACTCTTCCCACTCCTGCCCCACCAAACTTCTCGGATCTTCCTTAAATCCCCTCTTTTCTTATACTATTCTTCTCCTCTTTTGGACTCAAAGGGGTTAATGTTTTTCTCTGCAGCTCTTAAGGCAAAAATTAAGTCGTAAGTGGAATTTTTCGGACAAAAAACTTGCTGGATGGAGATCAATTAAAATGACATATTTGTGCAGACTAACCCAGGAAGGATTTTTAGTGCAGAAGAAATCTGATTTCAAGTGAGTACTTCTGGCTGGAAGATCGGCTTATTGGTAAAACGTTTGCCAAAAGCCGTTACGCAGAGCGTGTTAATGATGCTTGCTTTTCATCACAAATCACCGAGGAGTCTATAGTTAGATTTAGGGTTAATTTCTTTACTGAGAACTGAAGAGCTAATCATTGAGGGATAAAAATGAGGGACGACCTTCACCTTTGAGCAGGGGTTTGGAGTCGATGGCCTCTGGAGGTCCCTTCTCACCTAAATTAGCCAAGTCTAAAGAAAATACGGCGAAGCTTTTCAACAGACGTTGGAAAAGGACTGGAGGACTTTCTTCAAAGCTCTTCTTATAATAGCGAGTCAAAGCGAGTCTTCTTATAATAGGAGTCAAAGAAGCGTTACGGGGAGAGAGTAAACAGCACAATTCAGTTTCTAACAACCATCTGTCGGAGTTTGCAGCGTACGGTTCCAGCGCCGAGCACACAAAACGGCTTTGAGTTCCTGTTTTGATGAGACGGAGGGAGCTGAGGACACTGAGCCGAAGCTTCACAAGCCGAAGCACAGTTACTACAATTAAAGGAAATTCTTAAGATCTGAGAAGAGCCATAGACTAAAGTTTATTATTCTGAAGACCCGGGAAGGTCAAATTAACCCCATGGTGATGGGGAAAGCTTTGCAGTTGGATTTCCATGATTTCCAGTGGGATTCTCTTCTCTGACGAGTCCTGTTGAGGAGCTTTACAAGGAGACTGGTGTGGTGGCTGCAGGGAAGGAACAAACCGAGCAGAACTGGAAATGATTATGTGTATGGAAGAGATAAGGATGATTCCACGAGTCAGATTCATTCCCTACATGTTACAGAATCACAGAATCAACTGGGTTGGAAAAGACCTCAGAGATCATAGAGTCCAACCCTTGGACCAACTCCAGTCCATTGACTAGATCATGGCACTAAGTGCCATGTCCAATCTCAGTTGAAAAACCTCCAGGGACGGCGATGTTGTACATCTCTTCTGGCTTCAAGGATTTCACCAATGCCTCAAAGTCTCCAGTTAACCGTAATTAGGTCCTTCGGCTCTCTGCGGTTGCTCATAATTAAGAGCTGTCAATCAAGTTCTTAGATCTGAGATGTTTTCCCTTGCTCAGCGAAGCAGCCGGCCTGTTCTCCAAGCTGGAAAGACATTGGTATGAAGTTTTAGCCTTCTCAGCAGCCTCTGTTTCTATTGACAAGTTAGTTGATCTCATTCTTGGATATTTTTCTTCTTCACTGGGGCATCTTGTACTTGGGATGATGCAGGTTTCTAACTTTGTGTCCCTCTCTTCTGCGACAGTTGTGTGCTGAATGAAGCTCACAGGCTGAGATTAAGTGTGTGCTAACAGCACCATCCATCAGGTTGATAAACATACTATTTATCTGTACGCTCCCACCCGCTCTCTCTTCTCTGGTACTAGATTAAAAGGATTTGAAGCAGAATTGTCCTTCTGTGTGGTACCCTATAGGCGAAAAAGGCTGGTTCTTGATCACATTGGGCTGGGACAAGAAGCTGCTACGTTAATGAAAACGCTAATCGTGGGCTTTAAAATCATACAGGATGAAGGCTGCACGTTGCTCTTCTTCAGTCCTGATTCTTTTGTTTCTGAGCTCTTTCATGCTTGATTTAGAAGGGATAAACTGACTGTGAAGATGGACTTGGTGTTTTAAGCATGCCCTTTTTTTGTGGATAAAACAGCTTGGTCAGTCTAGATCCCTCATGTTTTTACACATCATCTGTAGTGTTTTCTGTATTCTTGGTGCATGGTGTTTTTAGCCGACTCCTTTGTAAGTTGTCCGTACTGAATGCCTCTGGGTTTGTTCTTTTTTAATGGTTTATGCACAGATAAACTCAAAGTCAACTCTGTGCCTGAGAAGCCAAAGGAGGAGAAAGAAGTGGTCAAGCCTTCAGTTCCTGTAGCAGAACCAGAGTCATCCTCTAATGTTGTAGTAGAGAAACCTGGGAAGAAAACAGAGTCTGTTAAAAGTCAACAAAAGGACAAAAAAAGGTGGGTGACACCATTCAGGGTCCCTGTCATCTCTTAACCTACTGGTTGGTGGTGGCCTGTGTGGAGCTGGCTGGTCACACCATGCTGGCTCCCCTCCCATTTCTAGCTACTAAACTGCATGAAACCTGGCTAAAATGATCTCTCTTTAGAATTCTTTCCTACTATTTCTTTTCCATTTAGCGCTGTGGGTGCCTCGGGGCCATTTGTGCCACTGCAAAGGGGAAGGGACACGGTCCAGGTTAGAGGGGGTGGCTTTCCATGAGACAACCTCCCGCTGCGAGCAGACTTAGCGTAGACCCCGCAGGCGATCTGTGGGGGCTGGCAGGAGCACCTATACTCCAGGGATGGTAGTATATTCCCCAGCTTATATGTACACAGCTTCCAGCACACAAAGTTCTACTTGTTGCTTCCATCACTCATGTACCGCTGCTTTCAATGCCGCCGGTTTACTTTGGGCTGAGACTCCGAGTAAATTTCAAGTTCAATCCTTTGTGTTTAATCCAACCCAAACTGACAGAGACAAAAAATCATTACAGCCTGATGGCTCTCTGGTGGCCTGTGAGTAATTAATTGGTGGTCTCAATCTGTTTCTAACTAAATAGGTAAGCGCACCGCCCAGCCCACCGTCGCAGTCGGTCGTCTTATTGATAGTCTCGTTCAAAAAGCCAAGGAGGCTGCGTGTTGGCAGCGTGGTGTTGGGAAGGCCGCTTGGGCTGTACCAGCTCGATGAGGATACGTGGGCCTTTAGCCTCCAGGCTTGTTAGTCTGCCGCGTCTCGCCAACATGAAAAAGAAAGAAGCTATTTTATTTTTCCAGTAGTCTTAAAAAAAAAATGGCTCCAGGATTCTGAGACACTACCTCATAGTCAGTCAGTGGCGAGCAGCCTGTCAAAAGAGCTTCTGAGCGATGCTGTTGGGGACACGAGTGTTTGGGAGCCTGAGCTATAGAGACAAGATCAGAAATGGGCTCTTGCCAGGTGGCTGTGGCCAAGCTTAGGTGAGGTACTGGGCAAAACGTCGAGCTGCAAAGGGGCTGAAGAAATCCTTCTTGTTTTGGATGAGAAGCTTGAAAATGCGCGATTATATAGGTGAGTGTCCGTCAGTGTACGTGATGCTCTCATGTTTTTAAGTAGTATTTTATTTCCTTGCTAGCGGTGCGTCTATCAGGAACACGTTTGCCGGAGCGTACCTGAGGCTTTCACGCGCACACAAGAGATAATACGTGTTCATTCCCTTTCTTTTCTTTTTTTATGGCAGTAAAATGAAGAGGGTGGACAAGTCGGATAACGAGGAAGAAAGAGAACCTGAAAATCTAAAGAAAAAGAGGAAGCGAATCAAACAACTTGAGTCTGACAGCAGCGACGAGGAAGGTAAAAAGCTGTTTAAACACCCAAGCGCGTTGTTCAGGGGCCTGGTTTTGACAATATTATTATCCAAGGCTGTTGGTCAGTGATCGAGGGAATAGTTTAGAGGCCTAAAGACCGTGCAAATGCCTTGAGTTTTGTGCTTATCTGGTGCTGCAAGTGGAGATGTCTCGGTCAGTCGGTCTCAGCTCAGATCTGTCTGTCTCCTCGCCAAGTCCCACTGCTGTGTGGGAAGGAGGTTCTCCAATCTCTTACGAAAGATATCGCGCCTTCCAGAACTGTAGGACTGGTCATAACCAGTTTATTTGGTGAGTAAACACTCGCAAAGTGACCTCCCCCCACCTCCCAGGGTCGTTTTTAGTATCTTTATTCTGGCTGTTTATAGAAATGATTTGGAAGACAAACACTGGAGGCAAGACTTCCAAAAAATAATAATAATAATAGAGGAATTGGAGGCAAAACATATCTGATGCGACTCTGCGTCTCCTCGGTGGCTGTTGGCTTTGATAGGAGCGGGGTGCCCAGAACGTCGCAAGATTCGGGCTTATAATGAGGAACAGCAGGGCCGGATTCCAAAGAATTTGGATAATTGAGGCGACAAATGCCGTTCAATATAGATAACTGGAAAATGAGTGGGGATCAAGCTAGGGAGTATGTGCGAGATGGAGCAGCCATCCAACAAGCTGATCAGGAAAAGAATTTGGAAATCGTTACAGACAGATAATTGAAACCACCGGTTTGGTGTAGAGCTCCAGTGAAAAAAAGGTGAAGCAGTAAATAGGATGTATTAGCGAGGAGGTGAACTCCAGCAGGACAACTGGAGCTGTTTGCTTGTTTAGTGTGGCTGGCACATGAGAAACAACCGTGAACTGAAGAGAATCTGTAATACAAATTAGAGAGGCGGATATTGTTGGGTATCTCCGCAGTCGCCATGCCACCTTGGGCCTATTTTCATAGCTTCTCGTCTGCCCAGCTTAATTTCAAGTGATCTCTGTCATCAGGCATCCATCACTGCTGCTCAGGCTGTTGCCCAGGATGATAAATCTCTCAGGAAGCTGTTCTTCATGATCAGCCTTAATTTCATCACATTCCTGTGTGCAGCTCCTTGTTTGGCCATAATAAAAAAAAAATACATATGCCCACACTCTTTGGTATTTATTTCGTGAAATGTTTGTAAGCTATTATCAGGTCTTTCCATTTACTCATCACTCAGCCTACTGACAAGCTGCGTTGTTTTGCTCTGAAGAGGGCAGATTGAAATCAGGCTGTTTAGCCAGTTGAAGCACAGCTCCTTGCTGGGCTGGAATCTCTCGACTCGTCCGTTCTCTGCTAACGAGAGCAGGCAGGAATGAGCCCTGTGTTTCAGGCTTGTTGGTTCTGGCTTTCCCGGTGCTGCCGTGAGTTGGGGACCCCCCAGCGTGTGTTTGTGACAGTGCGAGCACACAGCAACTGAGACGTGGCCACACGGTCTGTTTTCCTTCTCTATCTCTGTTAGAGGCCTTTTAATCTCCTGAGACGAAGAGCAGCGCGGTAAGACTGATAAACTGAGGAGCACTTTCTATAGAGAGAGTAGTGCAAACTCCTGCTTGCTGCATGTCATAGAATCACAGGAAGGTTTGGGTGGGAAGGGACCTTCCCAGCTCCCCCAGTGCCCCCCCTGCCATGAGCAGGGACATCTTCAGCAGCTCAGGTTGCTCAGAGCCCCGTCCAGCCTGGCCTGGGATGTCTCCAGGGATGGTTCATCCACCACCTCCCTGGACAACCTGGGCCAGGCTCTCACCACCATCATGGCCAACAATTTCTCCCTCATGTCTGGCCTCAATCTCCCTCCTTTACTTTAACACCATCACCCCTTGTCCTATTGCAACAGGCCCTGCTCATCCCCAGCTTTCTTCTCACCCCATTTAAGTATGGAAAGGCAGCACTAAGGTCTCCCCGGAGCTTCTGTTCTCCAGCTGAACACCCCAACTCTCTCAGCCTGTCCTCCCAGCAGAGCTGTTCCAGCCTCGCATCATTCCTGTGGCTCCTCTGGCCCCTCTCCAGCAGCTCCATGTGTGTCCTGTGCTGAGGACCCAGAGCTGGACCAGCACTGCAGGGGGGTCTCACCAGAGCGGAGCAGAGGGGCAGAATCCCCTCCCTGCACCTGCTGCTCACGCTGCTGGGGATGCAGCCCAGGACACGGGTGGATTTCTGGGCTGCAAGCGCATGTTGCCGGCTCATGGCCAATCTTTCACCCCCAGCACCCCCAAGTCCTTCTCCTGGGGGCTGCTCTCCATCCCTCCATCCCCAGCCTGGATTGACATTGGGGGTTGCCCTGACCCAGGTGCAGGACCTTGCACTTGGCCTTGCTGGATTTCAAATCAGAAACCATGTGTCTGGTCCTCTGGTCAGGTTGGGGCCCAATTGTCTTGTTATCCTCATTCTCAGTAGTTTTAGACATTAAAAAATGTTGAAAAAACCTACCCACTTGTCCGTGAGGCGGGTTGGTTTTTGGTTTACCCCTGTCTTACCTACTGAAGGTGTACACAGAAGCTTGACTTTCTGTTTGGAGAATTTTCTTGTCACTGTTACTCCTCCTGCATCCTCATTGTTCTTTCCATCATGTTGAGAACTGACTTTGTGTTGTGTATTAGAATGGTAAATTTCTGCAAATTATAGCTTGTGTCTACAAATCTGTATATTAGTTCTATTCCCTCTTCCATAAGGGAAAGATTAGAATCCAGAGCGCTTCTCCCTGCTTCTTTTTTAAGCTAATTGCTGTACAAACCATCCTGATGAGGTCTGTGTTCAGCTGTCTGGTTCTGCTGCTTGCCCCTTCAAAATCCAACCAGATAAAAGAAGGTAGATTTGAATTATTTGAAATATACCAAATTCAACCTGGCGATGTTATATTGGTATTGAAGTATAAGAATATATGCTGGATATAGAAAATAATTTTAGCAAGAATGTACAACAGCTGGACTTTGAGAGCGTTTATCCTTGGAAAGATGTTTCTCCGGTGAGCAGGGGCAGTTATAATCAGCATCAGTGAGCAAAATGGGGCCTGGAGTGACATTTTTCCACGCTTGGGAGCAGGGAAGAAGGCACCGTGTGCTCCCCAGCATTTGGAAATCACAGCCAGCCAGGGCACAGCTCATCCACCACCTGCATAATTCCCCCGCAGGTGATCGAAGGGTAAGATTTCAATGTGCAATATGTGATGCTGCGCCACCGCAGCGGGTATCAAAGGCTGATGGTTCAGCTCACGCTAACCCGGTTGACCTCTGCTCGAGGTGCTGGAGGACGCACGGCGCTAAACTTCCCTGCGGGCACAGCCACGGGTACAAGGGGACGCTTGTCCGCAGCCGTCGCTGTGATTAAACGGCGTTCAGACGGGGCTCCACCTGGGCAGCTGCTGGTAAAACCGCTGCCTTTTTTTGGTTTTATTTTATTTGTTTTCAAGCAGACTTAGCGACATTTTGTGGGTTTGAAATTAGGTCTGTCCGACCGATGCGGAGCGCTCTGTGAGCGCTCTTATGTCCGGGCGGGTCTTTTTGCGTCGTTCCATGTTCGTCTGCTCTTAATGTACTGAAATGAGCCCAAAATAAGCTCTTCATACATGAGCGTCAGCACATTGTAGCGAGCTGAAAATCCAGAGAGGGCATAAGGCACAATCCTCTCCATTTAAATGATTTTTCATTAAAAAGTTATATTGGTATGAGGGTGCCTTAGTCACTGCAGGTTGTTTTGCTTCCAGTGCCAGAATAAACTACACAAGTGTGTCCACAGAGGACAGGAGGTTTTGGCAGCTTCACTTATACCAACACAGGCAGCGTTTCGCAGTGTTGACAAGTGTTTTACAGCCACTTTGGAGGGTGATTTCAGTGGCACTGTAACCTAAAAACCTCTATCGGTTTCGCAGAAGCACTAAAGCTTCTCACAGTTTTCTTTTCCAGGCAGGGTCAGAGCAAACCCGAACAAAGCCAGGATTTACATCTTCGGTACATCCAATTGCCCAACTCCTGTATCCATTTCATGCAGCTGTTGCTGTTGAGTAAACTGTGGGCAGCAACTAGAGGTTGACTCAGGAGTTTCACATGTCAGAGGGCTGTGTTGGCCTGAAGAGGATAATAAAGTAATAGAAATGCAACTTGCTGTTAGTCCGAAACACTCTGACGTGGGGAGGAGGTGTTTTCTGCCTTGCCAAAAACCGGGAGAACTCATTTGAAGAAGGCTGAAGAAGCGATCTTAATGGTCTTTTCCAACCAAAATGTTTCTATGATTTCCCCCAAACAAGCTGAAAATACGGCTGTTTTTCACCAGGTTGGTTTTCAACCCGCTTAGCCTGTGTTATCTTCAAAATCTTTTCAAATGGATGTGAGCGGCCTGTGTAATCTGTGCCGTGCCGTGTGCGAGCGCTTCAGCCCGCGCTTGCCGCGAGACTGCGTTCAGTATTGAGAACTTTGAGTTCGTCGCGGCTGCCCCGGCAATTAACACCTTAGACCAGGTCTGTCGTTGGGTTTTAATCTCTGCGTGGCTGCCAGACCCAGCTTTTCGGAGCGAGGTGAAATACCGAGTCGCGTTAGCCCGCTCTGTTTGCATTTCTGTGCCTCGCTTACTGAAGTAGTTAGGAGGCTGAGCCCTTGTTTGAAGAATGTAATTTATTATTTAGCCTTGGCAGCCAACCACTGTTTCACTTGAGCCCTTCTTAACCTACGAAGGTCAGTTGGCCCCATGCCTGGCATAGTCATAACTCTTAATCCTGACCTAATCGGTTGGGACAGCTACAGATCCAGAATTCGTGTTACAATGACAGGATGAACGCGGCGCAGCAGCCAGCGCAGCCGGGAGGAGAAGCCAAGCAGGCGGCATCGTTGTTATTGTTAAGCAACAGGTCAGCCGAGGAGTTTTTCTGCTGCATTCCCAGCTCTCCCCCAACATTTGAGGACTTTTGCGTGGCAGCGTTTCTCGCTTGGACTTGGAGAGGATTCCTTAAAGCCGTTTAAATGAGTCACAGTGCCTGCTGTGCGGTGCGAGGTGCTGCTCCTTCTCCTCTTCCCCTGCACTGATTTTCTGTCACAGGAAGAACAACCCCGGCCTTCTCTCACGTCTACAAACCCTGCTAGTCTGTTTGACGTCTCCGGTAGAGTTTCCAGAGCTGATTTTTGCTCTGTATAAATTTGTGAAGGTGGCCTTGAGCATTTCAGTCAAGTTTGGCATCGAAATGATTCTGCTGTCTATGTCATTGCACCCAGGGGAGAACATAAATGATGGGCTGAGTGTTTTGGGGTGGTTTGTTTTTCAAATGAAGCACCATGGTGTCCGTTAACAATCTTTTAGGGTGGGTAACAGTATATTGCACTTAATTATTGGATTAAGGTAGTTTCAAGCTAATAGCATTGATTGTTTGGGATATGTGGCACCACCTGTTAAACTATGGGAGAGAGGTAGAGAAACTAAGGTCATCCCATTCTTGGGGAATATGTACTCTTCAACTCCAACTCTTTCAATTTCTAAACAAATCACAGTCCTTCTCTGTGAAATATGTGGCTGAAACGTGCCAGTTTCTGTGCCCATTCTTGAAGTTTCCTTTGGTGGAACTGAATTTGGCTTACCAAAAGATCCCAAAAGCATTTCTCCCATCCCATCCCAACCTCCTTCCTCCGGGAACTGCAGCACGTAGCACCTTAGCATGGGCTGAGCCGGCTGGCTGGACGCCGACGGCTTCGGACGGTTTGTCCTGTATCAAAACCAGCGTGGTCAGCAGGACAAGGGCAGTGATCCTTCCCCTGTGCTCTGCATTGGGGAGGCCACACCTGGAGTGTTGTGTTCAGTTCTGGGCCCCTCAGCTCAGGAAAGAGATTGAAGTGCTGGAGCGGGTCCAGAGAAGAGCAACACGACTGGGGAAGGGACTGGAACACAAGCCCTATGGGGAGAGGCTGAGGGAGCTGGGCTTGTTTAGTCTGGAGAAGAGGAGGCTTAGAGCTGAGCTCAGCACTCTCTAGAACTACCTGAAGGGCAGTTCTAGCCAGGTGGGGATTGGGTTCTTCTCCCAGGCATCAGCAATAGGACAAGGGGGCATGGGCTTAAACTCTACCAGGGGAAATTTAGGCTGGATATTAGAAAGCAATTCTTTGCAGAGAGAGTGGTCAGGCATTGGAATGGCTGCCCAGGGAGGTGCTGGACTCACCGGCCCTGGAGGTTTTTCAACTGAGATTGGACATGGCACTTAGTGCCACGATCTAGTCAATGGACTGGAGTTGGACCAAGGCTTGGACTGGATGATCTCTGAGGTCTTTTCCAACCCAGTCCATTCTGTGATTCTGTGTGTCCTGGCTTGAATTAAACAAATCTGAGGGAGAACTTGTAAACCTTCATCTAAATACAGGCTACAAGCAATGGCTCAGAGTTAAGTGAAATTATTTGAGACAAAAAGGGGTGTTAGGCCACATGCTATCACGATGTTCATCTTTTTAGCAGATATTCCCCCGTCTCCCACACCTGAAGAAGAAAAAGCTCCATCTCCACCTCCTGTACCTGCTCTGAAAGCTGAACTGGAGCCTGTACCCACAGAGGTAAGAGCGTATCGGGGTGATGAGCTGGTTTTATCTGACTCCATGGGGATCATCCAGCCCCTTTTCAGATGCGAAGGGGCCCGTCCTGTTTGCCTGTCAAGCCCGTCACGTCATCCTGCTTGAAAAAATCCACCATATTCACCAATTCATTCATTTTCTAGATGGTTATTTAAACTCTTGCTTTTCTGCTGACGTAGCGCCGCTTTCAGTTTTCTTCTCTTTTCCCTTTCTAATGGTTCTTATGAACTGTGGCTCGTACTTGAGCGCTCTTCCCTCTGAATCTCGGCCTCGGGGCCAGAAATGAAACCAGAGACCCGTGGTATCCAACCTCGTATCGCAGCGAAGCTGCTGCGTAAGGGAGGTGGGCTGTGGTTGGCAAGAATTAACCTCTGAGCTGAGAAAACACACGTAGTTGTACTGAAAGCGCAGCCGTTTGTCGCAGCGGGAGCTCCGATGTCTTAAGCGCCTTGTTATTTCCTCGTTCTTCAGAAGTACGACGGGAAGATCCCGGTGCCACCTTCTCACGTAACTTAAACGCATTTCAAAATGTCGCGGAAGAGAAACGTGCTCCCTGCTCTGTCTCGTTTACGTTGTGTAAATCTCTCTGAGATTTGTCCCAGTAGAACGGGGAGAATTGTGGCATTAGCGAAAAACGAGACTAGGATATCCTGAGAAGGGACAACGTTAATTATCAAATCGTGCTTCGCTTCATTAGTCAGACCAGATTTCACTCCTGGGGCTGATGCTTTTATGACCTGCATACGTGCCTGGGGCCGTAATTCTTGATTGGTTTACAATGCTACAATGTCCTTCAGGTTTCGGCTGGAGGGAGGAAGAGGAAACGGAAGCGCGTGCTGAAATCCAAAATGTTTATTGATGAAGAAGAAGGCTGCATGGGTAAGACTGGCTGCCTCCCACACCTCAGTGGAACTGAATTCATTGAAAAAGCGTTAAAGATTTTTACAGGCTGACTTCTCTCAGGCTTAGAAAGACGTTCACAAAACCACTTTGGTATTCCCCTTCAACTCGTGCTCCCAGATAGAGGTTCCTGCGCTTTGACAGCCTGGGAGTCATGGGGCTGTAGCTGAATCCTTATTGTTTTTTGATTATTCACAGATTTTCTTTCAGATCTTCTCTCTTCCCTCCTGCCAGCATGAGCACCTCCTTCATTTTTCTCTCCTCTCCAAAGATAGGAGCTTTTAAAGATGATGCAGCGAGAGATCTAGGTTTGGAGAGAAATCCTGGCTGGAATTAACCGTTTGGTTGGTTTTTAGTGGGTTTGTTTCCTTCTTCTTGTGGGGAGAAATCCAGAGCTTTGCAGCAGAGCTTGATTATATGTTAATATAAACTTTAGCCCGAATTAACAAGGAATCAATCGGGGATTAAATCCTTGAGAGGGTTTCTGCTTTTGATAAGGACGGCTCTGCTTTCAGGGGGGAAAAGAGTCTCTACAGAAGGACCATGAGCCAGAGGCTTTGAATTCCAGCCTGACTGGACGCTTCTTCCTCCAGTGACCTGGAGAAAACTGCATAACACCCATTTCCTTGTTTCCTCCTCTGGGTCCTGACATTGAAGTAGAGCTGCAGGCCTTCAGAATATTGTTCTTTATTTTTTTTCCTTGAAGTTTTTAAAAAATTTAAGAGGGTGGAATGCTTTCTTTTCGTAACACTGTTGTCAGCTCAATTGTTACGGGATGCTTAACGCTCTCCAGCCTTGCTGATCTGAGTGGATGTCGAGGGAGCTCAGCCAGTTCTCAGAGAAGATCTGTTGCCGCTCTGCAGGTTTGTAAGAGTCGATAGACACAGGTTTGTAAGCGTCGATAGACACAGGTTTGTTCGCTTGGCCCGGATTTGGAGCTGCCTGGCCGTGAGTCAGCTCGTGCCTGTTTGCACCTGCCCGCGTAGTTTTATCTTATGTTTCATATTAACGTTGTGTGTCTCCTTTAAAGAAATAGCACTCAGCAACTGGCTGCGCTAGTCACTGAAATCTCAAATACTGGATTTTTGTCAAAGAATTGGGCTTGCACGAAGTTATTGACTGCTTTGGCTGGTTACGTTATGGGGTGTTTTGCTCTCTTCCATCCCAGATAGAGCCATTAAACACTTGGAAGGAAAATGGAACAAAAAAAAAGCATTAGCTGGGGAGTTGAGTTGAACAAGGTCTGCGTCCAGAGCTCTCAGAAACGACTGTTCCGGCTTCAGCTTCCAGCAAAGAGCGCTCTCGCTCTTCTCTTTCTGTTCAGCCTTTTCCAAACGGACCAGGGCTGGGAAAATCCTCTTTGTTTCTCTTCTCCGCGCGCTCAAGGGGTTTAATAATCTCTTGTGAAACCCAGACCTTTGGTTTTGTAATTCGTACCCACCACCATTTTATGAAAAGGGAAGTGTTGTGCCTTTGGGAGACAGATCCTCTAGGAAAGAGGGGAGGGATGGAGCTGGGGTACTGGGCAACAGGGCAGGGAGATGCTGCTTTCTATACTAAAAACCCACCAGCCTGTTGCACAGATTTTTATATCTGGTTATTGTCCAGTTTCTCACCTCTCCCCACCTTCCCCAGCCTTTCCATGCACAGGCCTAATCACTCCTAGGCTAAATAAGTTGCAAATCTTCCAAGCTAACGTCAATTGTTGTTATTCTTTGAAATATGGGGTGTTTTTTTGCCCCTCTCCCTGCTGTCTTTGTTTTTTTTAAACAAGGACAAGGTTGTAGAGATGTTAAATCCTAACATTAAGGATTTATATTTCGCTGTGATTTTAAGCGCTGATTTTCACAATAGCTGCAATAGCAAGGAATTGGTGTCAAAAAGCACAACTAATTTAGGGATTAGCCCCGAGGGAAATTGAGCAATTAATGTACCGGTGGAGTTAAGCACAGGGCACGTCACCCTGTGTCAACTGGGACTCAATCAGTGCCTGCTCTTAATCTATAGCAAAGGGGAATTACTGAGGTTTAGGCTAAAAAACGCAAGGCAGAAAGGCGCTAAAGCTTGAGAGGATGCAGATGAACTTGTATATTAAAATATAGATTGTATATTGTTGGTAAATTAATCTTGCAGCACCGCTTTAAGTTAGAGCTCACATAATTCAAGTTATCTTGACTGAGTCTGGCTGCGAGCTGAGCATCAGTAACTATCTGTGTCCCCATAGTTGCTGCAAATACAGAATATTTAAGTTAGGCTGAAATCTCAATAAAACAAAGCTGATCTAAGCTGCGTTATCTTGCAGTCGGAGAGGATTAAGTGCACGTTACCAACAATTCCTGACAGGGGTGACGGCTTTTTGAAGCTCAGTAGGTGGCCAGTGGTCTGTTAAAGCTGCTGACTGAAAAGCCAGTGGCCTCCGAAGGGAGTTTAGTTTGGATTTACAGTCCCTGTCGAGCATCCGCGGAGCAGGATTTTCATACCATTCCTCTTCCCGGTCTCTGGTTACGTAGAAAACCTTATTTAATTTGATGCATTAATGCAAGCGAAAGCCAATTTCCCAGAAGACTGGAAGTTAGGACATCTGTTTAAAAGAATAAAGTTGCTAAAGAAAAATGGCTTACTAGAAGAATACCAGAGCGCTGCTGGGAAAGCTGATACAACAACATTTACTAGTATCTAGCGATGGCTTTCATCAGCGGAACTGACTCCAGTTTAATTTCCGCGAGCGTTGTTTTATATCCCATAGATTTCCATCACCGGACGCTGGCAGCAGTGAGCTGGCAATCCCATTCAGTCCTTGATTTCAGTCGCAGGTTTGGACTATTGTTTTAGTTTTGTTTTTTAAGAGATGTCTTTATATTTGCCCTGCTTGCCCACCTGTATAGAAAGAAGCTGTCCCCGAGGTTTTGTGCTCCTTCTCTCATTTCTGTGCTACGTTTGCCTCTTTATTCCCCGCTGTCTGATGATGCTGGTGAGCAAATACTGCGTCTGTCTCTGTGTTGTCTTGTCTGGATTTCAGGATATTATGGTTATTTTGACCCCTGCGGAAATGAGGCCAAGTCAGAATGGTGGGTTTTAACCTTAAAATGAGCATTCCATCATCTAATGCTAAACTGCAGATTCTGATCTTGTTCAGATTCATCACTTTCTGGTAGCTGCGTGGCAGCCTCTGCAAGATGAATTGTTGGTCGTCAGCGCAGTCGGGTCTTTATTTCTAGAAGAAGGCAACACTCAAATAGGTTTGGAAACGGAACTGGTCTCTCAGGAGCCCTTTGCAGTGGGGAACCTTGGGCTGCCGATGTTTGAGGCTGGATGGATGGGCTGAGGCCATTTGTCTGAGGTTCACCAAGGCCAAGTGCTGGGTCCTGCCCTGGGGTCACAGCAACCCCAGGCAGCGCTACAGGCTCGGGGAAGAGCGGCTGGAAAGTGCCCGGCGGAAAAGGAGCTGGGGGTGTTGGTGCCAGCGGCTGAACATGAGCCAGCGTGTGCCCAGGTGGCCAAGAGGCCACCAGCATCCTGGCTGGTACCAGCACTGGTGTGGCCAGCAGGCCCAGGGCAGTGACCGTCCCTGTGCTGGGACCTGGGGAGGCCAAACCGCCAATCCTGGGGGCAGTTTTGGGACCCTCATCTCAGGGCTCAAAACAGCGGCCCCAGGGGCACCAGAATCACCTCAAATCACAAAATGGCGGCCAGAGGGGTCGTGGGATCACCTCACAAGAAAGGCCTTGAGGTGCTGGAGCGAGTGGAGAGAAGGGAACGGAGCTGGTGAGGGGCTGGAGCACAAGTGTGATGGAGCGGCTGAGGGACCTGGGGGGTTCAGCTGGAGAACAGGAGCTGAGGGGAGACCTTCTGATCTCTGAACTGCCTGAAAGGAGCTTGGAGCCAGGGGGGTCGGGCTCTGCTCCCCAGGAACAAGCGCCAGGAGCAGAGGAAACGGCCTCAAGTTGCGCCAGGGGAGGTTGAGGTTGGATGTGGGAACAATTTCTTCCCCAAAGGGCTGTGGGGCATTGGAACAGGCTGCCCAGGGCAGTGCTGGAGTCACCATCCCTGGAGGGTTGGACAGACGGACAGGAGGTTCTCAGGAATGTGTGGTAGAGATGGACTCAATGATCTTGAGGATCTTTTCCAGCCAAAGTGATTCTATGATATTGAGGTGTGCAAACAAATGTGTGTGGAGACAACAAGCCGTTTTGAAAGAACTGGATGACATTGAAGCTCCTGAGTCATTAACCTGCCATCTAACACTTAAAATAGAGGGGCGGCAGTTTGACTCAGTGTATGGAAAACGAGTCCAGTTATCTGGATCTACTGCATAACCTTGAGCAACGGACTGAATTCCTGTACATGACACGTGCTCCTTGAACCCAAAATGCTCATTTCCAGAAATGCAGAGGGAAGGCTGCAGCGGGGTGGTCTCTGATTTTTGTTAAACCATCATCATCTCTTCTCTTCTTCTCTTTTAACCAGTGACTGAGAAGGTTTACGAGAGCGAATCCTGTACAGACAGTGGGGACGACTTCACCGAGTCCAAGCCACCGCCTCCACAGAAACAACCCGTGCTGCCTGCGAAGAAAGAACCGAAGGAAGAAAAGAAGAACGTGAAGAAAGGACCAGCGGCTGGCAGCAGAGCCAACAAACAGGTCTCCATCATGGGCTTTTTTCAGAAGAAATGAACTGGGACCTTCTCCCAGTCCTCTTGGGAGCGTTAACTGGTTTTGTGTGGCTTTCTGCAAGCTGCTGCATTGAGGAGAACACCACGCAACCTTCAGTTACGTAAGATATCTTGCTTACTGTGTAAGTAAGCCCTCTGGACTAGTTTTTTGTATCGGAGAAAAGTTTTCTTTGTTACTGCAATAATTTCAATTTTCTTTACTAAACAGTCTGGAAGTCGACAACTAGAAACAAAATCTAGAGGAACTCTTGACAGACTGTTAATCTATTCACCCAAATCTTTATATTTTTAATATCACCTTCACCTGTTCGGCGCTGAAGGGTTCCACAAGTAGTAGGTGAACTGAATTAGGAGTTGAGTTGCGGCTTTTTTTTCCCCCCTCTTTTTATTTTCCCCTCTTTTTTTACACCCCAGCTCTCCATCTTGATCCAAACGTTCAGGTTGGTCCGAAGCTGTAATGTAGCAGGTCTTCAGGCACACGCACAAATACTGAACATCTGCTTCAGCTTTAACTGAATGAAATAAACTTCATTTTCCCCCAAAGACCGATAAATAGTTTTTACTCTGCCTTTCATAATCTCTTTTTTGGACAAAGCAGTGCATATAAAATTCTCTGACACTTTTCATCCTTGAACATATCCTCTGTAAACGGCTGTGATGCCTAATTATAGATTGGGACGCTGTTGGTGCTCTGTCTTTGAGGCTTCCCACACAGTTGGCTCCAGTGTAACTGGGGGGAGGCTTTGCCATTATTGGGAAAGCAACTGTATCCTTAAGTTAATGAGTCAAAGGGAAGGGTAATTAGAGAGCACTTCTGATAACACCGGTCAGGTACCGGCTGTCATTATCCGTGATGAATTTCACACCGCTTTTTGGTTTCGAACGTTTTGCTTTGCCTGAAGTTGGTTTTCACAGGCACAAAGCAGGCAAGAGAAGAGTTGTTTTCTAGGACGTCTCGTCGTCCTCCTGCTGCAGGGAACCAGGTTTTGGAGGTTAATAAGGCACTGAGGTCCTGTTAATCAGAAACGAGGCATCGTTTTGGATTCCTCCTGGTGTTCTGGTGCTAAATTTGGTAGATATATAGATACAAAAGGTCAGGGTTTTTTTCCAGAGGACAGGTGCTGAGCATTTCTGAAGCTTGGCCTGGTGAGAGCTCCCAAATGGGCAACCGGCACCATCACTGGTTGTTTCTGATTGACGTTAGGCCAATGTACGTATGGATATGTATGTACGTAGTGGTTTATAAAGTGTTTGTAAGGTAGATAAAGCCTAAAGAGTCTGAACCAAGGAACAAACATCTTCAGGCACCCCGCTGAAAGCGTTCCAACCCGTGGCCGGCTGAAGGACCAACCAAGTGTATTTACACATCATTCTGACCAGGAGATCCGGTTGGTGACTTGAGAAATTTAACCACGCGCCTGCAAGTGACCCACAGTTGACGCAATTGAAGTCATGTCACCCTCAGATGTGAGACGATCTACTTATAATGAGCCGTGTAGCTGGATTTGTGTCCTGGTTGGGGATTTTGGCCGCTCGCTGCGCCGATCGATGGTACCGGAGCTGTTTGGGGCTCACCTGAACGATGCACCTCCTCGGAAGCGTTAAGAACTTCAACTCTGGACTTTCGGAATTGGAAACTTAGAGGAAAAATGATGGGAAGATGATGAGGGAAGGCAGAATTGGCACGGTACTCGCAGACATCCAAAGGCCGAGCCCGCTGTGTGAGCTGGGGAAGTTTTCATGCTCTCGTGGCGTGTTTGGGTGACATAGGGAAAGAATGAACCACCTTGTTCTGACTTTTATGAAGAATATTTAACTGTTCAAAACCAAAAAATATTGCTATAGCGTTTCTGTTTTTCTTGGTAGAATTGGGGGTGTGTTTTGTAAGGTAATAATTAACAAAACTCATTAAATACAGGTTTTTTTTCTTTTGTCCTTGCTCTTTGTTAAATGATGTGCTACATTTATGGTGGTTGCTGTGACATATGGACCCGTGGAAGAATATCGCTGGTGAGGTGGATAAAGAGTTGTTCCATCAAAACCAGAGCTGGAAGCGCCGAAATGAGCCTTTTAGAGCATCTGAAATGTGAGTGAGAACATCTCAATCTCTCAGGATCTCTGTTGCATTGACCCCTCGAGTCTTATTTCTTTGGCAAATTGGCGA
Source organism: Columba livia (assembly GCF_036013475.1). Lineage (NCBI taxonomy): Eukaryota > Metazoa > Chordata > Aves > Columbiformes > Columbidae > Columba > Columba livia. The sequence goes on from NC_088602.1 coordinate 2,106,277, forward strand.
CGGGTGTCCCAACGCTTTTGCTCCTCACCTCTGCCGTGTGTAACTCCCTCTGTAGCCCCATCAACGTCATAGGCGACTTCCTCAGGAAAATGACTTAATGTCTGAAGAAGCAGGACATGGGCGAACTTCAGACTTCCAAAAATCATGATCTAATACTCCCCCCCTGCTCCTGCAGTTCATGGGCTGCCAGCCCCAGGGGGGCCTCGGGTCCCTGGATGTCCCCAGGGGTGTCCCCAGGTGCTGGGTGGGAGTGAGGAACACGGCTGCTGGTTCAAAAGAAGGTTCCCTCCTCTTCCCCCTGCATCTCCTTTCCAACCACATTTGCACCCTCAGGAGGGCAAGACCTTACAGGAGTTTATTATTTTAATATTCTCGGCTAAATAGTGTATTTCATCGTGTTTCTTTGCTCACGCTCCCCAAAAGCCTTTTTTCAGCTGCAAGGAGCTTCATCCTTATTTCCCAAGTGGGGTGAGAAGCTGAAGAAGTTGCCCAGTTAGACACTCTGGGGTAAAACTGTTGATGCACTAAGTTCCTGTTGGACAAGGTGCCTCCCAACCAGCAACTGTATAACCCGGGAAGGGGATAAAAACACTTCTAGGGATGAAAAATCCCCATCCTTTGTTCAGGAGGCATCTGAGCTGATTTACAACATTCCTGCTCGGAAAAAAAAAAAACGTATTTCCCGCTCTAGATTAAAAAACAAAACAGAGGAGGCATCCAAGGAAGTGGTAACGTAGGACAACGAAGCCCGAGCGGGGCAGGAGGGTGTCCCGGCAGCGTGCGGGGAATTGTTTTGCTCTCCGAAGAGGCGATGCCAGGAGAGCAGCAGGACCTTATAAGGAAGCGAAATGCTGAGGCTGAGCGCCGGTGGAAGGGAGAGCAGCCGCTTGCCAGGGCCGTGCGTCAGCACCTCGCTGCTCCCCGCCTCCGGGGAACGGGCTGCAGCACCCTGGGGTGCATCTGAGGTGGATTTGGGGCACCCCCTACCATGGCGGGGTCTGCTTCGGTAGATCTGCAGCCCGTGGAAGCTCAATGGTGGCTCTTGCCCCATTTGTGGCCGAGCTGGGGAAGGATTTAAGAAGCATTAAAATCAGTGGTTAAAACCAGCCCCACATGATGTGATGCTGCTGGATTTATCTTGCCTTATTTTTTTCACCAAGGCACATATTGGTGAAAGTCAAAGAATTCTGGAATGGTTCGGGTTGAAGGACCTTCAAAGGTCACCTAGTGCCACCCCTGCCATGAGCAGGGACATCTTCACCAGCTCAGGTTGCTCAGAGCCCCGTCCAGCCTGGCCTGGGATGTCTCCAGGGATGGTTCATCTACCACCTCTCTGGACAACCTGGGCCAGGCTCTCACCACCCTCAGGCCAACAATTTCTTCTTCATGTCCGGCCTGAATCTCCCTCCTTTGGTTTAAAACCATCACCCCTTGTCCTATCACAACAGGCCCTGCTCAAAAGTCTGTCCCCATCTTTCTTATGGGCCCCTTTTAAGTCCGAAAAGGCCGCACTAAGGTCTCCCTGGAGCTTCTGTTCTCCAGCTGAACACCCCAGCTCTCTTAACCTGCAGAGCAGGGGGCTGAAATCCAAGTGAGCTTTGGAAACCCCCCCATAAGACACTCTCAATCCTTGTCTCAGCTCCAAGTGTCCCACCAGGCCAGGGAAGAGCAGTCAGTGCTGTCCCTGGTCCAAGATGGGCCACGCTGACCTCTGACGAGGTCCAGTTCATCACCCATCCCCTGTCTTTGACTATTTTAAGGAAGGTTTTGGGTGGTTCTGCCCATGTTCCTGTCCTCTGCCTGCAAGGTGCCAGAGTTGCTGAGTTTCAGCAGAACTTCAGGGCTGCAGGTTTTCAGCCCATGTCCTACCAGGAACTGTACACAAATTCCACATTTTAAATAATTATTCAATTATTTTTTTAGGTTTCCCATGTTAAACTGCATCTTCTGCTGGGCTCCGAGGAAGGGGTGTGCCTGGAGCATCCCAAAAGCTCCCAGTTCAGAAACCAGCAGCACACAAGGGCAACTCATCTGTAGAAACCCCAAATCCCTGCTCTACTTTTGGAGCTGGATCTCGCCTCAAAGCTGGTTTAGGCTCAGACCGGTGAGCTTGGGAGGGTCCCATCCAGCATCCGTGAGTCTGGAAATTTAACTGGAAGCTGCGCAAAATCATGGTGACAATATTTAAGCCCTGACATGGTGTTCTCTGTGGTGGGGCTCTTCTGCATCCTTCTCCCATGGCAGGTACCACGTCCCATTCCCAGTGTGGGTACCACATGTGATGACCGAGCATCCTGTCCCACTCACTGAGCCACCAGGGCACCAGGACCATGATGCTGGGGGAGATGAGCCGTTCTGCCTGGGTGCTGAGCACCCTGGGGCTCTCGGGGTTGAACATCCTCCTCAAGTGCTGAGCATCCCACCTGGGTGCTGAGCATCAGAGCTGAGCATCCTTTCTCCAAGCTGAGTGTCCTCCGTGGGTGCTGAGCACCCTCCTTCAAGGCTGAGCTTCACCTAAGCTTGGTGCTGAGTATCTCCCTTGGTGCTGACCATCTTCCCTCAGGGCTGAGCATCCTCCATGGGGGCTAAGCACCTCCATGAGTGCTGAGCATCCACTTGGGTGCTGAGCACCCTTCTTCAAGGCTGAGCGTCACCCAGCCTTGGTGCTGAGCACCCTGGAGCCTCAGTGCTGAATATCCCCCCAGGGTGCTGAGCAACCTTCCTCAGGGCAGAGCATTGTACATAGGGGCTGTGCACCTTCTTGGGTGCTGAGTACCCTTCTTTGAGGCTGAGTATCACCAAACCTTGGTGCTGAGCATCTCCCTCAATGTTGAACACCTTCCCTTGGGGCTGAGCATCTTCCGTAGGGGCTGAGAACCCCTTTGGGTGCTAAGCATCCCCCTGGGTGCTGAGCACCCTTCTTCAATGCTGAGCATCACTTAAACTTGGTGCTGAGCATCTCCCTTGATGCTGACTGCCTTCCTTTGGGGCTGAGCATCTCCTTCCTCAGAACTGAGCACCTTTTCTCCCTGCCCAGTGTCTTCCGTGGGGGCTGAGCACCCTCTTGAGTGCTGAACATCCCCTTGGGTGCTGAGCACCCTTCTTCGAGGCTTAGCATCATCCAGCCTTGGTGCTGAGCACCTTCCCTCAGGGCTGAGCATCCTCTTGAGTGCTGAACATTGCCTTGGGTGCTGAGCACCCTTCTTTGAGGCTGAGTATCACCCAATGTTGGTGCTGAGCATCTCCCTCAGTGTTGAACACCTTCCCTTGGGGCTGAGCATCTTCCACAGGGGCTGAGCACCCTTCTTCAATGCTGAGTATCACTCAGCATTGGTGCTGAGCATCTCCCTCAATGTTGAACACCTTCCCTTGGGGCTGAGCATCTTCCATAGAGGCTAAGAACCCCCCTGGGTGCTGAGCACCCTTCTTCGATGCTGAGTATCACTCAGCATTGGTGCTGAGCATCTCCTTTGATTCTGACCACCTTCCATTGGGGCTGGCCATCCTTCCTCGGAGCTGAGCACCCTTTCTACAAGCTGAGCGTCCTCCATGGGGGCTGAGCACCCTCTTGGATGCTGGGCATCCCCTTGGGTGCTGAGCACCCTACTTCAAGGCTGAGCATCACCCAACGTTAGTGCTGAGCATCTCCCTCTATGCTGACCACCTTCCCTTGGGGCTGAGCATCCTCCATGGGTGCTAGGCATCACCTTGGGTGCTGAGCATCCCCCTTGATGCTGACCACCTTCCCTCAGGGCTGAGCATCCCCACTCACTGGTGCTGAGCCCCACAGCCCTTTCACGTGACCCCGCATCTCCTTGTGGCCACTTCCATGGCTCATGGTGGCTCGTGATGTCCCCATTCCCATGAGCATCCTCGGCCCAGCGGCGCCCACACCATCCAGCACAGCCCAGCTCTTGTTTACTCCTCACGTCCCCAGCGCTTCGAGGGCTGGTGTCTGAAAATAGATATTTTTAACCTTTTAAAAATAGAAAGTCTCGCAGAATAGCAGCTCCTGTTTTTCCATTCCCTTCTCGTTTCATCTGATGGCGGAGGAACCCGAGTCGAGCTGCGCCGGGGGTGGTGGAAACACAGCCCCGTCAACAGGCTCCCACAGAATGGGTGCTGAGGAAAACACACGCGCGTCTTGCGAAGGAAAAGAAAGAAAAAGAGAAGAAAATCAACAGAAAGTCCATCCACCTTTTGCACGGAGCCTTATTTGGTATTTTCATGAAAAGTTATATCTTCACACCGTAAAAAGTGCCACTTATTACTCATGCTTTACTAGGTAAGTGTATTTTCCTTGGCATCAAGTGCGTTTGGGTTGGTTTTTCGGTTGGGTTTTTTTTCTTCGCTACTCCCATACAAACCATTTTGAAGGGCTCGTTACTTTCTCCGTCAGAACTGGTGCTTTTTGCCGCTGTCTGGAGGACCAGCCTATTAAACCTGAGACAGAACCGCTGTTTGTTCGGTAAATATGAGGTCTGACTTCGCGGGAACCGTAAAATCACGGCGCGGCTGTCCCGCGACAGGGCAGCCTTTCAGCTGCATGGATGTGGATGTCACCCTGTCCCCATGGCACTAGTGCTTGGGCATCACCCATCCCACGGTCACTACAGAGACATGGAGGTACCAGCTCTCCAGCACCTAATGGGACCTTCAAGAAAGCTGGAGGGGGACTTTTCACAAGGGCATGGAGTGACAGGTGATGGTTTTAAACTAAAGGAGGGAGATTCAAGCTGGATGTGAGGAGGAAATGACCATGACCATGAGCCAGCACTGGGCCCTTGTGGCCAGGAAGCCAATGGTACCTGGGGTGGGTTAGAAGGGGGTGGTCAGTAGGTCAGAGAGGTTCTCCTGCCCCTCTGCTCTGCCCTGGGGAGACCACACCTGGAATATTATGGCCAGTTGTGGCCCCTCAGTTCCAGCAGGACAGGGAACTGCTGGAGAGAGTCCAGCGCAGCCACCAAGGTGCTGAAGGGAGTGGAGCATCTCCCGGGTGAGGAAAGGCTGAGGGAGCTGGGGCTCTGGAGCTGGACAAGAGGACACTGAGGGGGGACTCATTCGTGGTTACAGATATATAAAGGGTGAGTGTCAGGAGGATGGAGCCAGGCTCTTCTCGGTGACAACCAGAGATAGGACAAGGGGCAATGGGTTCAAACTGGAACACAGGAGGTTCCACTTAAATTTGAGAAGCAACTTGTTCCTGGTGAGGGTGGCAGAGCCTGGCCCAGGCTGCCCAGGGGGTTGTGGAGTCTCCTTCTGTGCAGACATTCCAACCCGCCTGGACACCTTCCTGTGTAACCTCATCTGGGTGTTCCTGCTCCATGGGGGGATTGCACTGGATGAGCTTTCCAGGTCCTTTCCAACCCCTGACATTCTGGGATTCTGTGTAATTGTTGCCCCTGAGGGTGGTGAGAGCCTGGCCCAGGTTGTCCAGAGAGGTGGTGGATGAACCATCCCTGGAGACATCCCAGGCCAGGCTGGACGGGGCTCTGAGCAACCTGAGCTGGTGAAGATGTCCCTGTCCATGGCAGGGGGGGCACTGGGGGAGCTGGGAAGGTCCTTCCAACCCAAACCATTCTGTGATTCTGAGATGTGACCCCATCTCCACAGTCACCAGGTATCACCATGTGGCCATGGTCACTGCTTACATGTAGACATCACCTCGTCCCCACGTCACAACTCATGCACAGACAGCACCCTGTCTCTGTGGTCACTATGCATACATGGACATCGCCCCATCCCATGGTCACCACATGCGCATGAGTGTCACTGTCACTGAGCCCACACTGATGTCACACTATCGCCATGATCACTGTGCACACACATGCATGTTACCTTCTCCCAGGATCCCTGCACACGTGGGTATTGCCTTGTCCCCATGGTCACTACACACACACGGACATCACTTTGTCCCCTTTGTCACTGTATACACATGGATGTCATCTTGTCCAAGGGTCCGTCCGCACCCATGGACATCACCTTGTCCCCATGATCAGGACATGCACATGGATATCACCATGTCCTCTTTGTCCCTCCATACACATGAATGTCACCTTGTCCAAGGGTCCCTGCACACACAGGGATGTCACCTTGTCCCCTTTGTGACTCTTTACACACAGATGTGACCTTGTCCCAAGGTCTCTGCATCCACATAGATGTCACTTTGTCCCCATAGTCACGACATACACATGTATGTCACCTTGTCCTCTTAGTCACTACACATGGACATCACCTTGTCCCCTTGGTCACTAGCTGCCCATGGGTGTCACTTTATCCCAGCGCCCCTGCATACACACAGATGTCACTTTGTCCCCAGAGTCATGACATATACACAGATGACACTTTGTCCCTATAGTCACAACATACACATGGATGTCACCTTGTCCTCTTAGTCACTACATACACAAGGACATCATCTTGTCCCCATGGTCACTACATGCCCATGGGTGTCACTTTATCCCAGCGCCCCTGCATCCACACAGATGTCACTTTGTCCCCATAGTCATGACATACACGTGGCTGTCACCTTGTCTTCTTCCTTGTCCCAAGGTCTCTGCATCCACACAGATGTCACTTTGTCCCCAGAGTCATGACATATACACAGATGACACTTTGTCCCCATAGTCACAACATACACATGGATGTCACCTTGTCCCAAGGTCTCTGCATCCACACAGATGACACTTTGTCCCCATAGTCACAACATACACATGGATGTCACCTTGTCCCAAGGTCTCTGCATCCACACAGATGACACTTTGTCCCCATAGTCACAACATACACATGGATGTCACCTTGTCCCAAGGTCTCTGCATCCACACAGATGTCACTTTGTCCCCATAGTCACGACATACACATGGATGTCACCTTGTCCTCTTACTCACTACATACACAAGGACATCTTGTCCCCAAGGCCACTACCTGCACACAGATATCACCTCATCCCAGGGGCCCTACACCCACCCCCCCACCACCCCCCAGAGCCACACACCCCTCCTGCCCCGACACGGGGAAAACGAACCCCCGAAAAGCCGCCGTCCCACCAGCCCCGTGCCCGTCGTGCTGGCCACCGCCACCTCCTCGGCCGCCCCACGGCCGCCTGGCCACGGGCCCGGGGCCCGGCGCGAGCCGCGGTTCCCAGCCGCTCTAAAAGCCAGCTTTGTGCTTCGCAGCCGGGCCCTCGCTTGGCATACGATTTTAATTAGAGTCTGGTTACACGGCTCGGCAGATGTGGAATGTATTTCTTAGCCCAGGTGGAATAAATCTATTGCCATAAAAACCAACCCCCCCACACACCCGTTATTAAATTCTCCCTTCTAAATAGCCCAGTATTGAGATACATGCCCCCCCCACCGACCCCCTGCCTGCACCCCCTCAATGCAAACCCTTCTCTAAGTGCTTAATGAGCTTTAATTTTATTATATTCCCCGGCTGTATGAAACGGGCTTCTGGTCCCAGCGCAAGTTCCCGGCTACTGGCCCCGCTGTGCGAGGGGATGCTGGAGAGGACCACGGCGTGGGGGTCCCACCGGCCCCATGGCCACGGGGTGGCTTTTGGGGGGTTGGCACAAGGGTGTCACCCTGTCCTGCATCCAGAAGAGGATGCTCAGCGCTGGGGGTGGCAGAGCTCAGTGCCAGTTGCTGAGAGACCATTTCATTGTCCCCATTGACTGGGATGCTCATGGGGACTGGTACCCACAGTTTGGAGACCCACATCCACTGTGGGGGCACGGGGAGCGGCTGTGAGGTCTCGGCCACCCCAGGGACATCCCTGCCTTTCCCAGATCCCCTGTGGTGCATGGGGTGGCCATGACCTTGTCCTTGGGGCTGAGCCATATCCCTGTGCTAAGGCCCGTCTATAGTCCTTGGAACACCCAGCGTGGGCAGCGATGCAGGCAGAGCCGCTTGGGGGGGCACGGAGAGGCATTAACAGGGACACCCACCCCGCACTCGCAGCCTCATTGTCCCCAGGATTGGGACTGAAATGGGATGTTCCACCTGCCGGGGGATAACCGGGTGCACTGGAGCTGGGACACAGCATTTGGGGTCACCCAACCTGCTAAATCTGGGGTCTTGAAGTCTTTGGGCATGTTGATCCAAGAGTAGACTTGAAACTCCTCCGCCTGCTCCCCATCATCACCCTCCTTAATAGGATGAGAGGAAATGGCCTCAAGTTGCGCCAGGGGAGGTTGAGGTTGGATGTGGGGAACAATTTCTTCCCCAAAGGGCTGTGGGGCATTGGAACAGGCTGCCCAGGGCAGTGCTGGAGTCACCAGCCCTGGAGGGTTGGACAGACGGACAGGAGGTTCTCAGGACATGGGGCAGGGACAGGGCTGGGGGAATGTTTGGACTTGGTGATCTTGAGAGACTTTTCCCATCAAAATGATTCTTGGGTTTTATGATTCTCCTCCTTCTCTATCACTGCGGCTGCCTCAGGTCCTGCTCAACCACCACCACAATGTCTTCTGCTGGGGCGGCCCATCCTCACTGTACCTTTTAAATAATAATATTCAAATAATAAGATTTACTCTTACAGTGATAGATTTCTAACATCCCTACATGACCATGCTTAAGCCACATCTCTCCAGCCCTTCACCTGCACTCACCACATCCACTGGTGCTGAGTGCAGGGCTGTGCTTCTGAAAGGACTTCGGGAGTAATTTGGGGTGGAACAGGACCCACCTGAGCCAGCAGATGTGTCACAAAGGAGCCCAACATCACCCTCAGCCATCCTCATCCACTCCCATCCTTATATCCCAGGGATACCTGCTGTAGGGCTGTACTTATTGCCCCATATCGCCATGGTTTTGGCCCAAGGATGGTCCACCTGAGTCTATCATGCACTGACTTTGCTGATTGGGCAGATAAAGCTGCTCTAACTCTGGAAAAAGGCTTGGCTTTGCCATGACCAGAGGGATCCTGGCTTAGAGCTGAGTGATGGAGATAAAACCCTGCTCCTATGGGAGGAGGAACAGTGTTTTGGTCTCCTGGGTTGGTTGGACATCCCCTCATCAGATCCCAATGACCTGGAGAAAGACTCTAAATGTTTCCTGAGGTGGAAACTTAGAAATATTATTAAAAAAAAAAAAAAAAAAAAAGCAGCATTTCTAACTAAATCCCCAAATTCTGGGGGGTCTCACCCGTTTGGGTGCAAATGAGGAATAATCAGGAGCTGCAGTGGTTCCTGCAGGTCTGCAGCAGTGAATTCAGACCTTCCACAGGACCCTGTGCAGGCCAAAATCATGGGTGGGTTCAAAGAGGGACCAGGTGAGTATCACAGAATCACAGGATGGTTTGGGTTGGATGGGCCTTCCCAGCTCCCCCAGTGCCACCCCTGACATGAGCGGGGACATCTTCACCAGCTCAGGTTGCTCAGAGCCCTGTCCAGCCTGAGCTGGAAGGGACCCATGAGAATCATTGAGTCCAACTCCTGTCCCTGCACAGGACAACCCGAGATCCACATCATGTCAGAGCCTCGAGAGCTTCGTGAACCATTGCAACACGCTGTTTGGCCTCTAAAAAGGCTCCAGGATGTCTAAAAAGAGGAATTAAAGAAGGGTGGAGAAGATTAAATGGGAGAGGAACAAGACACACTGGGACCTGTTGAGTCTATCTCATGGGAACACCAGGATGTTATTTCCCAAAAGTGTCCCGCTACTGTGGCCCAGCGCACCATCCCAAACAAAGGCATTTGCAGAACAAAATCCAAGGTTTTTTTTTGGTTGCAAGAAACGTCTCCTCCCTCCCTGTACCTTGATGCAAAGGGATGCTGAGGTGTCTGGAGCATCTTTGTGATGAGGAGACACTGAGAGAGCTGGGGCTGTTGAACTGGAGAAGAGAAGCTGAGAGGGATGTGATCAATGATCAATATCTCAGGGTGGGTGTCAGAGGATGGACCAGACTCTGTTCAGTGGTGCCCAACGCCAGGGTGAGGGGCAGCGGGCACAGACTGAAACACAGGAGGCTCCATCTGAACATGAGCAGAAACGTCTTTGCTGGGAGGTGCCGGAGCCTGGCCCAGGCTGCCCAGAGAGGTTGTGGAGTCTCCTTCTCTGAGACATTCAAACCACCTGGACCCACGTGTGTGATCTGCTCTGGTGACCCTGCGTGAGCAGGTGGGTTGGACTGGATGATCTCCAGAGGTCCCTTCAACCCCAACCATCCTGTGATTCTGTAATTCTGTGGTTCATTCTGTCAAAAGCCGATCTCAAGCCCTACCCACCAATTCTCAGCTGGGAAACTTGGCGCTGGGCTCACCCGCCAGTTTCCCCCCTGCTGGCCTCTCTCCTGGGCTGCTGGCTGGTATTTTGTAGTTGCTTTTGTGCCAAGGAGCTGCGGATGACGTTATCCCTCTTCCCAGGCCAGGTGTGGGGAGCACGGCTGTTCCCCAGGGGTGCAAACTTCATGGGGACCAGCCCCCCTGGGAACGGGGACCCCAGTGCTGGTAAAAGCATCACCCAAGGCTCGTTTTGAAGCCCCATGCAGAGATCAGGCTACTCTACTACTGGTCTCCTCAAAAGAAAGAGCAATGAGCTACAGCTGAGCTGCAGCTCCAACTCCCAGCTCCCACCACTTCTTGATGTGCAGCCCATCAGCTGTCTTCTCCTAGGACCTGCAACATGACTCTGAGGGTCACCAAGTCCCTTGGAAGCTGCCAGGAACCAAGTCATAGAATCATGGAATCATTTTGGTTGGAAAAGCCCATCAAGATCATTGAGTCCAACTGTTCCCCCACCTCTGGCACTGCCCCATGTCCTGAGAACCTCATCTCCGTCTGTCCAGCCCTCCAGGGATGGTGACTCCAGCACTGCCCTGGGCAGCCTGTTCCAATGCCCCACAGCCCTTTGGGCAAGAAATTGTTCCCCACATCCAACCTCAACCTCCCCTGGTGCAACTTGAGGCCGTTTCCTCTGCTCCTGGCGCTTGTTCCTGGGGAGCAGAGCCCGAACCCCCCTGGCTCCAAGCTCCTTTCAGGCAGTTCAGAGATCAGAAGGTCTCCCCTCAGCTCCTGTTCTCCAGCTGAACCCCCAGGTCCCTCAGCCGCTCCATCACACTTGTGCTCCAGCCCCTCACCAGCTCCGTTCCCTTCTCTCAACTTGCTCCAGCATCTGAAGGCCTTTCTTGGCATGAGAGACCCAAAACTGCCCCCAGGATTCAAGGTGCAACCCAGTCAACCCAGACATCCCCATCCCAACCAGTGCACATGCCACCCAGCCAAGGAAGAGAGGTAAAACTCAAGATTTGGGCCATGCAAAAGTAATTCTTCCAAGAGAATGACCAGGTAAAAAGAGTTACATTGACATTTTAAAGACTAAACCCCCATTTAAATGCTTTTGGGTGCGTAGGGTTAAACCCTTGCCACGCCAACATGGACATAACTCACTCTGATTCCAGCATGCCTTGATTTTAAGCTGAGCTTGCTCAGGTCGGCAGGGCAGGCTCAAGTACAAGAGGCAAACAAAAGCCTTTGGGATCTGGTCATCTTGGGCCAGTGGTTGGTCTGGCATTCCAGCACCAGTCGTGTTCTCCTGCTATTAGCATATCAACACTTCTGAAGGGTTTGTTCTGGTAATTTTGGGCTGGTGGTCATTTAGATGAAGGGCCAAGTTCTGTCCACCTCTAAATGACCTTTTTTGTTGGTGTTGGTGATTCACATTCAACTTCGAATGCCAATAATCCATCTTGGGAAGTCAGCAGCACAATCTTCAGTTTTCCCCTGAGACCTCTTGGCCCAGGTAGTGATCGCTAATAGCCACGTCACATATTGATGCAGCTCTCATCACGTACTCAAAGCCTTTGCCCGTTGGGTAACTGGGTCTTCCTGACTTCCACGGGAGGTCATCAGGAGAAGGACAACGTGCAGCTCTCCTCTGTGTCACGTCCGGGCTGCTATGTCAGTAGGCTCTGCCGAGGAGGAGAAGGAGCCTGCATAATTTCTCAGGACGTGCTAAAAGCAGCCTGGAAGGGGATCAATGTTTCCATTCACAATTCTGTGCCGATCCTCCTGCCATGGAACAGGGTTTGGAAGAACCTCAGCGGGTCCCTCTGCAGCCCCTTTGCCAAACCCCGCTTGCAAACTGCCGTCTCAGGCAGCTCACCGGTGAGCAAAACTCTGCTTTACCAGGGGTTTCTGGGCAAATTGAAGCCTGGAGCATTGGGCACTAAGCAAAATCATCCACAGAGAGAGGCAGAAACAAAAGAAGACCTAAATTGGCCCTGTTTGGATTGACACTGACATGGTAGGTCTTGGTGGTAGGGGACACTTGCCTACACTTCCCACCTAGACAGGTTTCTTGGAGGCCTACCTGTCCATCCCACTATGGACCTGGGGGGTTGATATCTTGTGGACTCCTTCATTTGCACAAATACCTGCTGAAGTTGTCCTGGAATTGCCTGTACCCCCAACCCACCTCACCGCAGCCACCACTGAGGGAATAACTTCTCCAGAAGTCGGTGGCTGTACCACCTGCCATGGGAGAGATGTGGAGACAAGCGAGAAGGATCTCCCAACCATGGGAGTGGGGTCTCAGGACTGTCCTCACCTGGGATGAAAACTGGGCTTGTGATTGGGACTGGGAACAGGTAATGAGGTCCCACCTGTCAGGAACCAGTCTGTAAGCTCATGGTGACATGTCCAGCTTTCTCCAAGCAGGACCAAGTCCTGGTGGGCAACTGGACTGGATCCCTCCTAAAATATGGGCCTTCATGCCACGCAAAGATTAAAGATGCATGGGGTAGCAACAACAGGACCAACTGATGAAAAACGTCTCCCACTCAGTTCTCAGCAGCCATCATGCTGCTTGGTGGAAGCCCCACACCAAGAGCAGAGCCTGCTCTGACCCCTAGCAGTGCTCAAGAGAGCCCTTGCTGAGCACAAACACCACAAAACATCTAATCTTCTGTTGCAGAGATCACAGCCACTGTTTCAGAGATGGAAGCACCTCGTCCTGAAGTGAGCAGGAGTCCCACCAACATGAATGACCAACACGTGTCCTTAGCACAGCCACTCTCTTAAAAGACCTTTCTTTTTCCATCTCACAGGTGAAGAGCTCTGCTGTGCTGCAGGATGGTGCAAGAGGGACAAAGTGTTGGGAAGGATGTTGTTCATCACCCTGCAGAGGAGAACAAGCTCATCCCAGGGCTGCTAGGTGAGGCTGGTGAGATACGGTGCTATGGGGGAATGAAGCCATCAGGACATCTATACTATGAATTAGTGTCCAGCACACACTGCAGTATTCAATCTGCTGCTTGGGACCTGAGAAGATCCTTGAGGTGTCAACACCCTACCTCACCAGGTGTCTTGGGACACCACGAGTGGGATCATCCAGCCCAAAAGCAAGCCCAAATGCAATGTCCCCTCCCAAGCCAGTCACTTTGGCTTGCCCCATGACATGTTGGGAAAAATGGTGCTGCAAGAGCAGAGCTCATGCCACTGGATGACCTTGTTTCACAGCAGCTCTTTCCATCACTTTACCTCTGTCCCCTTTTGAACTCATATCTACGTTCTTGGCCATCACAAGAAGCCGTGGTGTCCATCCCAGCCCATGGGTTGAACCTCACCATGCCAGCCCAGCTGGGACCTGCATCTTCCTGGGGCAGAGAAGAGGTCAGTTTTCTTCCTCTGGCCAGCACAAATCCAGCCTTCTGGGCCTCAAGACCAAAAGTTTGTCACACAACCACATTTCTGGGATGTCCAGTCAATCCTGAGGAGGTGTATGGGTGTATGATCGGATCTCAGCATGACTCACACTGCCATCTGGTCATGCAAATAATTGCTCCATTGACAGGAAGAGGTCAAAGTATCCTGCTGGCAAAGCTCCTGGTGTGAATTGTGGTCACAACAGTGCCCCATGGAAGAAGAGATGTCCCAAATCAGTGCTCCTGTGGTTGTGTCAGGGTGTAGGAAGCTGGATGTCCTCTCTGCAGTAGACACAGTGGTGTCCATGCTTAGCACAGCCTCCACCAGGCATGGCCAGGCATCCAGGTCCTGTGGCCACCACAACAGTGCCACACAATGGTGACTGCAACAAAACCACCCCTATAAATCTGTGCGTTGTTCCTACCCAAGACCCCATCCACACCCAGGCCCACCCCAGCCTGGGGGACATGAGGTGTGGGTGACATGGGTGACATGCATCCCACGTGGTTGGTACAAGCTGGTGGCACTGGGGACACAGAAACCCATGGTGCCACCACTGCTCCTCCCATGATGCAGAAAGGGGCTGATGGGCCTCAGGGATACATGCCCAGGCAGGAAGGTGGGGAAAGGTGCTGGGACCTCAAGGGAAGATCATTTGGGATTGTAGAAGACCATGTTGAGCGTCTGGACCAACAGTGAGCAAAGTGAGGGAAGAACGGGGCCTGGAGGGGAACAAGCATGTGAAAATGAAGGGATAAGGTGATAAATGGGCCAGCTCCATCTAAGCAGGTGGATGGTCACTGCACCCGACCCCAGTCAGTGCAGTTTGTCTCATTAATTAGACTCCATTTCCTCATTAATCTCAATTCCTAATTATTTTCCTGGGTGAGGGGCTCTCTCCTGTGTGTGCACTTGTGTTTGTGTGTCAACAACAGCCAGACCACATGTCACAGTCGGGTGTTGGAGAAGCTGTCGGGCTGGATCAGATATTGGAGAGGTTGGGGGGGGTCAGTTGGGACTGGTGGGACTGGGAGGTTCGAGTCAGCTACTGGAGAGACTGTGGGGCCTGGAAGTTGGGTGCTGGGAAGGCCATCAGGGTGCACATGGGCTACCAGATGTGGCATCTCCTGACTTATACAACATGGTGAGCTTCACTTCACAGGTGGCCACCCCAGGGATAGACTATACATAGAATCATAGAAAGTTTGGGTTGGAAGGGACTTTTAAAGGGACTTTATAGGTCATCTAGCCCTGTCATGACTGTCCTGAACTTCCAGCAGGCTCCAAACTCTTCTTGAGGCAGGTTTGGACATGGTGAGAAGCCATTCACCCTTAAAAATTGACAGTGCTCCCTGCTGCCTTCCCAACTTGGGGCAAGCCCAAGCCCAGCTTCAGGGAAGCCTAAGCCCAACTTGGCAAACCCTCAAATCCATCTTCCACAAGAAACTGCCCAATCTCCAAGTTGTTTGAGTCCTTCTGAGCACCAACTGAGAGCTCTGCAAACCCCAACCTTTCCATGGGGATGTCTCAAGCCTGACCTGCTCAAACTCAACCCCCAAAGCTCGAAGATGAACAAGTCCAGGGTGGAAGTCTTCACTATTTGGACACATGGCCAAGCTCTTGCCTGTTAGTTCTTCCAAGGCCACCACTTTTCCGTTTGGGGACACACACACGGAGGTCCGAGGAGCATGGCGAGATAGGGGGTGATGTTTACTCTGTGTCTAATGGGTTCATCAGGATTATTTTCATTGTCTGTGCAGCTGGGAGGCAAAAAGGGGTGTCCGGGCCAAGCAATCCTTCTTACTTCATTTTCAACTGTTTTCAAAGCCCCTGATCAGACGACCCAGATGGTGCTAAATGGCCATGAACGAACTTTAAACAGTGGGTTATTGTTGTGCTCATTGAGTTAGATAATTGTGATGGGCCTGAACTAATTAATTTCTACCCAAAAAAATAAAAAAAGCACTGAATCATGGTCTTTTGGCAGCGCTGGTGAGAAGTAAGTGGTTTCTTTGGGATTTATCTAGCCTGTAAAAACAGGGATCTCCGCCAGGTGCTGTGTGGTCCCATGGGCAAAAAATAAGAGAGCAAGAACCCTTGTGAACTGGAGAGGGCAGGCAGAGGTGGCTTTGGTGGTTCTCCTGCATCCCATGGGGCAGGAGGTCCATGGGATGTTCCACCAGCTCCTTTGTATCATCAGTTTGCCCTACCTCCCCTTTGGAAACCACACGTTTGGGGGTGGTCACAGGACATGTGCAGGGGAGAGAGCCCAAGCATCACACCTTGGTAGGACAAGGGGTGACAGTTTGAAACTAAAGGAGGGAGATTCAGGCCAGACATGAGCTGGGAAGGTCCCTTCAACCCAAACCCTCCTGTGATTCTATAAGTGTCTGTGAACCCTCAATGACGGCTGCATTTTCTTCCCTTACCTCAAGGTAGATGAGCACCTTTGTGGTCTATCTCTTTACAGCTGGGCCACCTTCCTTACAGCTCTTAACAGGGTTTGCAGTCCTGACATTGTCCATTTGTGCTGGTTGTGACTCATTTCTGATCTGTTCAAGGCTTGGGAACAAAATCTTGCAATCCCTTGTTTGCACATCTATGAGCAACAGCTCAGCCTGTGGTTGCAGAGATGATGTGCAGTTTGGGAAGCATAGACACCTCCGTGAATAATCTGGCTGATGTCCCCCGGCTCTGGACTGCTTTCCACATGGTTCTCTTGAACTAGCCACAGAGCATGAGGAGTTCCAGCCAGCTCAGACCTTTGCTGATGTAGATAAAACCTCTGAGTGGAAAGTCAGCACCTGCTGGTGACACCACCAAGCTGGAGGAGCACCATGGGTCTCTATGCTGTCACATAGAGGTTGCCTGAAGTCTTGAGAGCAAAAACTTCAGGAGCTGAGGGGAGACCTTCTGATCTCTGAACTGCCTGAAAGGAGCTTGGAGCCAGGGGGGTCGGGCTCTGCTCCCCAGGAACAAGCGCCAGGAGCAGAGGAAACGGCCTCAAGTTGCACCAGGGGAGGTTGAGGTTGGATGTGGGAACAATTTCTTCCCCAAAGGGCTGTGGGGCATTGGAACAAGCTTCACAGGGTGGTGATGGAGTCACCATCCCTGGAGGGCTGGACAGACGGACATGAGGTTCTCAGGACATGGGGCAGTGCTGGGGGTGGGGGAACAGTTGGACTCAGTGATCTTGAGAGGCTTTTCCAACAAAAATGATTATATCATTCCATGAAATGCAGTTTGTATGGCACCAAGGGCTTTCAAGGTTAAAATGCCCTGTTCAAGGGAATCTGGTATGGACCCAGATGCCAGCCCTGAGCCAGGAAGAGAGGAGGACATCAGTGTGCCCAGCCCTGCAAGGAGAAGGGTTTTCACATGAGGGCTGAAGTGTCTTGGATGGGTTTTGCCACTCTGCATCTGCTCGGCCTCTGGTAACATTTTGCATGTGGGTTAAAGGCAGATAATTCTGAGAATTGCTGGGTAATGGCTCCATTGAACTCTCTGGGGTCTCCTCAGGATAAGTGCAGGTGTATTGATGCAGTTAGACCTCGGCAGCACCTCTCCAGTTGGAAGGGATTTGGATCCCTGGGGTGTTTAATGTAACATCCCTGGCTGGGGCTATTCTCTGGCCATAGTCCCTTCTTGTCCCTCAGGGGAAGGTGCTGTGCTCTAATTGCACGCTGCTGCTGCTCCTACAGGACCTGTATCACCTGCCACTTTTTCTATGGGACCCGTATCTCCTGCTGCTTCATCTGTGGGACACGTATCTTCTGCCAGCCCTACTGCAAGCCCTCTCTCCTCTTGCTGTGGTTTGTTTTGTGTGCAATAAGTTCATTGCATATCCTATGTTTGGTGCAACCTGCGCTGAGACACCTTTGGTCTCCGCAGACCACATTTGGGTTGGCATGGAGAAGTGGTGGATGTCCCATCCCTGGAGACATCCCAGGCCAGGCTGGACGGGGCTCTGAGCAACCTGAGCTGCTGAAGATGTCCCTGCTCATGGCAGGGGGGGCACTGGGGGAGCTGGGAAGGTCCCTTCAACCCAAACTCTTCTGTGATTCTAAGATCCAGTTTAGGTCCCCAGTACCAGGCAGGCACTGACAGGCTGGACCTAGCCCAGCTGGAAGATACACCAAAAAAAGTTTTCCCCTTCAAGCTGATCAAACACTGGAACAGAGACCAAGGGAAGGGGGGGCATCTCCATCCTTGGAGAAACTCAGCCCTTGCCTGGACGCAGCCCTGAGCAACCTGGTGGAACTTCAAAGCTCTCCCTGCTCGGAGCCAGAGGTTGGACCTGGGACCTCCTGGGGTCCCATCCAACCTGAATTACCCTGTGGCTGTGTGCTCCAGGACGGATGGCAAGTCACCATCAGAAATCTTGGCTCTACCTCCAGGGTCTCAGGGTTTTTTTACGTCAGAGCCATGCTATTTCATGCTCTATTATCAGGTTAGTCAAAACACTTCTCTAAACTATATGTCTATATAATTTGCCAGCTACACTCACTTCCTTGGCTCCTGCTGTTTTCCATTGCATCGGATTTTCAGTCATGCAAAATATCTACTTTCACCTTAATCTGCATGAAGCCCCCTTCCCCGCGGGCGGCTCGGGAGTGAGGGGAAGCCAATACTTCTCAGATACATTTGCTGGAGCCTCGTTCCCCACCGGGCATGACGGGACAATCGGCACTGGTGACGTGCACCGCTCAATTCGAGGTGTCACTGCACCGTTAAGTTGCCACGGAGAAATTAAGTCACATAAAAGATGATTTTTGTTGGGTTTGTTGCTGCCCTGGAAATCTGGTATGAAGCCCACAGCTCTGGAGATGGTTTGAATTTTTGGCTTGTAGGTGAAGCATCTCCCAATGAATTGGGGTGTGTGTTCTCACTTCACCTTCCCCCAGCCAAAGGGGGTAATTTCTCCCCAAAGGGATGGGATTTCTCCCCAAAGGGATGGGATTTCTCTTAAAACAGCGCTTGCAACTCTCCACAGAGACACATGTGCTGGGTGTCTTCTCTGCATCCTGAACATCCCTTTCTTTTTCGGTGATGAGAAATGGAGAAACCAGAGGACTGTCCGTGTTGAGTGGCTCACAAGTAGTTCTCGTACCACTGAGGACCTGTCTCCTCTCCAGACTAAACAGTCCTAATATTTCCTGTCCCTTCTCACATAGAAATGTGTCTGTAATCACTCTTTTCTCCCATTTCTGCATCTTTTTTGGATGCCGGAGCAGCTCAGGATGTACCTAATCCAGCAGGTTGTCCGAGCTGCTGGAGAAAGGAGATCACATTTCCCTGTCTCCAGCTTTGTCGAAGCTTGACACTCCCAAAATTGGGAAAGAAATGATCCCTGTAGAGAAAAGCGTTGCCAGCAAGTCAAGACTATCTGGACACTGGAAAAAGCCCCCTGGAAGATGGGCGTTGAGAAAGCGGTGATGAGAAAAACAGGGAAATCCTTGGAGATTGTGGCTGGTGGGGCTGGAGCTGACGGAGGAGTGGGAGGTAGAGGAAACATGACTGGCATGGCATGACCACAGATACAGGTACCCTTTCATAGAATCATAGAAACACAGGATAGTTTGGGTTGAAGGGATCTCCAAAACTCATCCAGTGCCCCCCCTGCCATGAGCAGGGACA
Source organism: Columba livia (assembly GCF_036013475.1). NCBI lineage: Eukaryota > Metazoa > Chordata > Aves > Columbiformes > Columbidae > Columba > Columba livia. The sequence continues at coordinate 2,125,556 of NC_088602.1, forward strand.
TCTTCACCAGCTCAGGTTGCTCAGAGCCCCGTCCAGCCTGGCCTGGGATGTCTCCAGGGATGGTTCATCCACCACCTCTCTGGCCAACCTGGGCCAGGCTCTCACCACCCTCAGGGCAACAATTTCTTCCTCATGTCCAGCCTGAATCTCCCTCCTTTAGTTTAAAACCATCACCCCTTGTCCTATGGCAACAGGCCCTGCTGAAAAGTCTGTCCCCACCTTTCTTATGGGTTTCTTTTAAGTCTGGAAAGGCTACATTAAGGTCTCCCTGGAACAAACCCCAGCTCTGCACATGATGGGAAGGACCCCATCCCTGCTGGTCCTCCAGCCGTGGTGAATGGCACCCACACGGTGACACCTTTAGTGGAGGGAGCAGTGAGACACATGGAATGTCCCCAGGTAGTCATAGAATCATAGAATAATTTGGATTGGAAGGGACATTCAAAGCTCATCTAGTCCATCCCCTGACATGAGCAGGGACATCTTCACCCAGCTCAGGTTGCTCAGAGCCCCAGAACGTCCCCTGCCACCCCACAAACCTCCTGCAGAAAGCCCAGCCCTGCTCTGCAAACAGTGTCACCAGAGATGAAATGTCCCACAGCGCTTCGCCGGCTCTGCCCCCAAATCAACCCCGTCTTCACAGCTCGGGGTGGAAATGGGGTGATTCCTGCAGAGGCAAAGGGACACGGGGAGGAGGAGTGGGGCGAGGGAGGTGGTGCCACCGACCGCGAAATGTTGGCTTCTGATCTGTGGCTGACGATCCAATTAAAAGGGTTAATCCCCAGAGATACCCCCCGTGGGGAAAACAGCGGCTAAGAGGTCTCCCGCGGAGAGGCACCATCGTTAGGGCAGGCTCCTGGGACAGCCGGGTCTGGCGTATCACTGACACCATTGCAGGAGATTACCCACTGTTCACAGCCACCTTCAGCCACACAGCAAGTCCCTCCACCCCTCCTTGGCCACACGTCACCAGGCAGAGGTTGGTCACCAACCCACTTGGCCACTGTGCACATCCCCAGTGCTCCTCTGGGGTGCTTTTTACATACTGGGAGAAATGAAGGTCTCTGGCACTGGCCAGTATTCAGGGTAAACCAGGGTGAAGCTGATGTCTTCTCCCTCCCATCGCACTGCAGGGAAGGAAAAGCCAGAGGGTCCAAAAGATTATGACTGGAGAAGGATGGATTGGGCAGGATGGATGGATGGAGAAGGGGAGATGGATGGATGGATGGATGGATGGATGGATGGATGGATGGATGGATGGAGAAGGATAGATGGGCAGAAGGATGGAGAAGAATGGATGGATAGATAGGGAAGGAGGGATGGATGGATGAATGGATAGGGATGGATGGAGAAGGATGGGTGGAGATAGATGAATGGATGGAGATGGATGGATGGGTGGCAAAGTGCGGATGAAGATGGGTGGATGAAGAAGGATGGATGTCTGGAGAAGGACAGATGGGTGGAGAAGGATGGATGGATGGATGGATGGATGGATGGATGGATGGATGGATGGAGAAGGATGGATGGCAAGGATGGATGAGAAGGAAGGAAGGAAGGAAGACTGAGGATCCCATCTAAGAAACCCATGGTTGCAGCTCTGTCAAGTGGAGAGCTGAGCCCACTGCTCATATCCCTGTTGGTTCAGGATCCCTTCAGATGGGTAGCAGCCCTCCCTGGCTCACCATAGAAAGCAGAGAGGATGCTCTGGGGTCTCCTCAAGTGGAGATAAGTTGTCCCATGCCACCCATGGCCGTGTCCCTCAGACAGCAGACACCAAGGATGCTCCAGGGCTGGAGTGAGGCAAGATGCTTCCAGGCTTATTCCTCCTACCAAAAAGGCAAAAATCAGTGTCATCCCAATTTTCTCTGCCAGGAGCCAGCAGACGAGATATGGTCCTTGGCTCCTGCCTCCCTGGAGCTCACCCCTGTGCTTCTGCAGCAAGTGAGGGGGAACAGCAGCCAAGGCGAAAATGTTTTACTGTTCCATATAAAATTTATGGGGTGCCTTTTATGACAGCATTCCGAAGCAGAACTGCAGTAAAGGGATGTCTAAAAGGCAGCAGAAATCCTGACTCCCAATAACAGGGTGCTGGCAGTGGCCTAACACCTGATGGAGGTGGAGAAGCTGACACTGGAGAAGTCGAGATGCTGCTTGGAGGTGTGACGGGTGCAGGAGATAAAGAAAGTTATGGGAGGGTGGGACAGCCACATCTGCAGCCACACCATGCAGATGTCATCTTTGGAGACTTCCAGGTCCTCCTTTCATGGTGGGTACGCTCAGCACCAAACACCATTTCCTAGGACCAACATCAGTGAAAGGACAACGGCAGCAGCAGGAGGAGAACATACCAAATACATTCTGGAGCATCTACACTAGGGCAATGCCATTCACATTTCCCAGGAAGGGACCAGGCAGCAACATCATCTCTTGGTGGGAAGGTCCTTGGGAAGGACTTCTTCATCTCCACCTTGCCTGGAGAGGTGGTGGATGAACCATCCCTGGAGACATCCCAGGCCAGGCTGGACGGGGCTCTGAGCAACCTGAGCTGGTGAAGATGTCCCTGCTCATGGCAGGGGTGGCACTGGGGGAGCTTTGAGGATTCCTTCAACCCAAACTATTCTATGATCTCCATGAAATTTCTCTCCAAAGAAACTCCCTCTTGCCCGTTAATCTCCAAATCTCCATGTCCAAGGCAAAGCTCAGCCAGGGTTTCAGGGTGATGCAGCACTGACAGTGATGCTGCAGCTTTGCGATTACTTCAAACATGCTTTTTTAGAAGAAATATAAATCCCCACGCTCTGGGTAGAGACTACTCAGTGAGGCACAGTGGGGACCTTCTGCCAGGCAGGTTCCTTCACCAAAGGGTTTCTCCTGGCTGTGGAGCAGCCAGTAGCATCCACCAGCCTCCTGGACATGGTTTAGGAGCTCTGTGTGCATGGCACCCAGCTGGTTTGCACCCAAGGTGCAATGGATAAAGAACGGGCTGGAGGGCTGTGCATAATTGTGGTGAACGGAGCCAAATGCAGTTGTTGGCCGGTCATGAGTGGTGTCCCCAGGGCTCGGTGTTGTGCCCAGTTCTGTTTAATCTCTTTATCAATTATCTGGATGAAGGGATCGAGTGCACCCTGAGTGAGTTTGCAGACAACACCAAGTTGGGTGGAGTGTTGATGTGCTGGAGGGTGGGAAGGCCATACAGAGGGGTCTGGCCCGGCTGGATCAATGGACTGAGGCCATTTGTCTGAGGTTCACCAAGGCCAAGTGCCGGGTCCTGCCCTGGGGTCACAGCAACCCCAGGCAGCGCTACAGGCTTGGGGAAGAGCGGCTGGAAAGTGCCCGGCGGAAAAGGAGCTGGGGGTGTTGGTGCCAGCGGCTGAACATGAGCCAGCGTGTGCCCAGGTGGCCAAGAGGCCACCAGCATCCTGGCTGGTACCAGCACTGGTGTGGCCAGCAGGCCCAGGGCAGTGCCCGTCCCTGTGCTGGGACCTGGGGAGGCCAAACCGCCAATCCTGGGGGCAGTTTTGGGACCCTCACACGAAGAAAGGCCTTGAGGTGCTGGAGTGAGTGGAGAGAAGGGAACGGAGCTGGTGAGGGGCTGGAGCACAAGTGTGATGGAGCGGCTGAGGGACCTGGGGGGTTCAGCTGGAGAACAGGAGCTGAGGGGAGACCTTCTGATCTCTGAACTGCCTGAAAGGAGCTTGGAGCATGGAGGGTGTTGGTCACTTCTCCCAAGTAACAAGTAATAGGACGAGAGGAAATGGCCTCAAGTTACGTCAGGAGAGGTTGAGATTGGGTATTAGGAAAAAAATAATCATGGAAAGGGCTGTGGGGCATTGGAACAGGCTGCCCAGGGCAGTGGTGGAGTCACCATCCCTGAAGGGCTTTAAAAGGTGTTTAGATGAGGTTCTTAAGGACATGGTTTAGCGCTAGAGTTGGGTTATGGTTGGTCTTGATGACCCTGAGGGTCTCTTCCAATTAAAATGATTCTGTGATTCTACGATTCTAAGAGGTCTCTTGCCCATGTCTGGGCTCAGCATAACCTATATGGGCTGAGCATAACCTATATGGGCTCAGTATAACTTCTAATGGGCTCAGCATAACCTATACTGGACTCAGTAATCTATAGATACCTGCAGGAAACCTCCTCTGAGCCAGACAGTGCAGGTTTTGTGCTGGTTTTGTCCCCAGGAACCCAACAAAGCATCTTCATTTCAAATGCAGCCACTTCTGGTAAACGAGTGTAAATTTGGCCTTGGCTCTACTTCAGTTAGAGCAGACCAAGGAGGGTTAATTAGGCTGATGAGTGAGGGGTCAGGCTCTGCCTGAGGACTGGCAGAATCCTCCCCACTGTGGTCATGCAGATGGTGACGGGGCGAGAGGGTGACTTCAACCTCCTCCCTTTGCCCCATGCCACGGGGGACACCCCCAATACCCAAAACATCACTAGGATTTTTTTCCCTGGATAAATTTAACCAGATCAGCCCCATCTCCTGCATCATCGCACGGCTGTGGTGAGCAGTGCCGGGTTGGTGTCCACCAGCTGCTCCAGTTATCCCCAGTTGCTCCTCCTGTGGGTCCACTGCAGCTTTGTTCGTTCTCCCCATTCTTTGAAGGAAGGCACAGACCTGGTTTTTATCCACATTGCATGGCAGCAACCCCTGGGTTTTTGTTTTTTGGAGCATAACAAAGAGAGAAGAAGAAGGCACGGCCATCCCGGGGTGAGAGCTGCTCGCATCAATCTGTTTATAGCCCCACGTGAGCAGTTGCCTGTCCAAGAGGCAGCACCTGCACTCACTTAGCAGCTTGTTTGGGCTCCTGTCCAGCACGTCAAGACCTCCTGGTTCCTGGCCCGGCTTTGCCCCCAACCTTCACCTGACCCCCATGCCCGCTGCCAGCTCCAATCTCCATTTTCAGCCCCAAAACAGATGCAAGTGGGGCGGGATGATCCCCTGATGATGAGCAAAGCATCTGTGGGATGCTCTCTGCTCGCCTTGGTCCTGCATCCCAACCCTGAGGTGTCTCCTGAGGGGATCAGACCCCACCAAGATGAGGATCAGACCCCAACAGGATGGGGGTCCCATGCCACTGGGATGGGGGTCCCCAAGTCATAACACAGACCCCACATGGAAAGAAGAGCGGGCGCAGGAGGCTGAATCAAGAAGGCGCTTTAATCAGATTTATCAGACAGCTTTCGATCTCCAAATAAATAGATTTATCAAAACAGAATAAAACAAGAAACCAGGGATAAATACATGCACCAGAACAACCTGAAAATCCCCCAAAGCTATTTCCAGACAGGGGGAGGGCGATGCTGCTGCACACCCTCCTCCCCACACTGCAGAAATGGTCCTGTTCGCCCTTTGGGAGATGCCCCTCCTGTGAATACAGCCCAGTAGATATTATGTAGAATATATATAAGTATATTGCATAATAACATGCTTAGTAGCGACCTTAGTGCAGTGTTTGGGGTCTCAGACCCTGTCAGCAGGTGGGTCCTCCCCAAAACTACATCTTCAAGTGACCTGCAAAGGAGGGAAAAGAATCCTCCCAGCTGCAACAGAGGAGAAAACCCCAAGATTTTTCAAGAAATACCCTTTGGAGGGTATTCAGCCAATGAAACCCTTTGTAGATCACAAGAGAGGAAATAAGGATGATTTTTCTCTCCCTGCTGGTCATCTTTATGCCGGTGGTGGTAAAAAGCATGGTCATTTTCTGCTTTGCTGCTAGCTCCTGATGCTCTTCAGAACTGTCAGGGTGTCAGGGACGTGTCCCACCTCTTCACGTCGCTCCAGGTCTCACGTTTCTGCCGTGTCCCCATCCTCCTTCCGCACCATCGACACCTTGGGATCTCTGGAGAGAGGCACCTCCATGGCTGCGGCTTCAACGCGGTTCAATTTGGTTCATTCGCTGGAGGTTCTGTAATTTACACTAGTGTATCCTTTATTGCTGTGCCAGTCTATTTAATAATGCATTTTTTTTCGTATATATGTGTATGTGTGTGTGTGTGTAGATAAATCAATAGCTAGGTTAAAGTTTGTTGGGGTTTTATTTCCTTTACAAGTTCTTTGTTTCTTTCTCTGGGCTCTCTGTCATCCTCAGCTCTGACGTTTGGGCTCGGAAGATGTTCCAGTGACCTGGATGAGCAGAGACAAGACACTCATTGGCAATTACACTTGGAGAGGGAAAGCACAATTTACACCATGTGTAGCATCTCCACACTGGAGGATCACCCTGGGGGAGACGTCTACTTGCAACGCTGGCCAGAGCAGCTCATCAGTGGCCCCATAACTCAGTCCTACACCTTGCCATCTTGCAATTAAAAAGGTATTCAAGGGACCCTGTATACGTCCCACAATGCAATTAACAACACAATCAATGGCATTTCCAGCGCTTTCTCTGGAAAGTGCTTGCGTGCTCTCAAAAGGAGCTCAGGCTGGAATAGGGATAAATCCCCCACTCTGCCTCCTCAAAGGTGCTTTAATGTGAAGGTTAGGGCCGCGTCTTCCCCGGTGTGTCTGGGATTTGGGTTGACTCTGCCTCTCAGGGGGAAAAAGCATCTTGCTTGTCCTCCAACTCATCATCAGAAAACTAAAATTCACATTTTCTGGGCCATGGGCAGGTTTGCTTCCATCCTCCCATCTGTCAGCCTCATTTCATTGCAATGGGTTGCTAAACCCTCCCCCTTTATACTGATTTTCTGCGGCTGCCCCAGCCTTGGCTCTTCGTGTGGGGCTTTGCAACCACAAACAGTTGGTGAAGATCCTGCTGCAGGAGGAGAAAACCCCCCCCAACATATGCCCCCACAGCCTCACCAATGAGCTGCAGACTCCCCACAAAGCAAATGCATTGGAGCAAGCTGGGCAACACCCCAAAAAATGAGCACAAAGCATCCCGATCCCTCTCCTTGCTCCCCCAAAACATCAGCATCCTTGTACTTGCAGGAGGTGCTTTCGCTCCAGGTCGCCTCTTCCCCCATAATCCCGGCGAGGATCATGCAGCCCTAACGTTGTCATCCCCAGGGGGGACATATTTTCTAGCTGAATTAATCTCCTGTGGTGAAGAAATCACCGGCCAATGCTTTCCTAGAACTTGTGGCAACAGCAGAGGGACGGTTTCACAACAACAGGGTTATTTGTCTGGGGAAACTGAGGCAAGAAGAAGGGTGAACGTGCCGGTGACCCCATCAGGGTGTGAAACCCAACCTGGGAGCAGGGGCTTGAAAATCCCCCCAGGGTTTGCTCAAGAGTTGTTGTCTGGAAGGGACTGGAGGTGAAAACACATCTCCACCCCCCTTGGGGCACTGGGTGTGCTGGTATGCACTGGGCAGCGGCCCCGTTCCCGGCTGAACCGGTGACCCGGGGGTGCCGGATGATTCCGGAACGGCTCCGATCCAAACTCGACCCATTAAACTCGAACACCAGCCCAGGCGAAGAGGCAGCGCAGCAGTTTGCTCCGCGCAGGCACTCTCGGCACGCGCGCTGGCATTCCTGCTTTTTGTAACATTTACGCACATCCAAAAACATTAAGAATTATTTTTTTTTTTTAATATTTCAAGAGTTTATTTTTTTCAAATCCCTTGCATAATTTTTTTTTCTTTTTTGGCCCCGTAACGCCAGATGGATTAGATATAAAAACCCAACATTTTTACGGGCTTTGGAGAGACGGAGCCTTTGGATTTCACAAGCGTGCATCCACTTTTAGAAAGCTGGCTGCCCTTTCTGATACCGTAAAGTGAAAATGTGACTGCTAACCAGGAGTGTTGCATACACATGTGAAAACAGGTCAGCCCTGACCCGGCTATGTTTGCACAAGCCTTTTCCCTACGGTTGAGCCGGGATTTACACAGCAGAACAACAGCAAAACACGGGTGTTTTTGAGGCGCAGGGTCTGCTGGAAGGAGCAGGGAAATGTGATTTATCTCTCCCTACCTTCGTTCGTCCTGGTGATCAGCCTGAAGTTCCGCGCTTCTTGTTTGAATTCCAGTTTGCTGATCTTCTTGGTCTGGATCAGATGAAATATTCCTGCAGAGGGAATCAGACTCCATGATGCTCAGATTAAGGCAGGTTTGGATGCACGTTTTTCTGTATTCTCCTGAGATGTAAAATGGGGCTGCACAAAGTGCCCCGGGGTCCTGGTTTGGTGTGGGACCTGCTGCTGAAACCTGGTGGGAGTTTGGGGTTGAATCCAGGGTTGGCCAAGGACCAGGAGAAATCTAATTTGGAAACAGCAACTGCTCGTTAAATCAGAACGCGGCAGGGACAACACCGTGAAGCAGGTGAAAACAATAAGGTTTTGTTGCTTTGAAAAGCATCTTGTGCTGGAGGAATTCTCATCTCCCTCAATACCATAAGAGAAATTAAGGTGAGACCAACGGGATCCCCATCCTCTCTGCTCACTCTTGACCCCCAACCGCAGAGGCCCCTCCATCCTCAGATGTTTTCCTTTCCTGGAAGCAACCAGGGACCGAAGTTTTCCATCCCTCTGCCCCCAGCCCTGAAACTCCTCCAGGATAGGAAAAAAGCCACAAATGACCTCAGCAGAGATTGATATTTCTGTCCGTGCCAGCATCATCCCATTAGTGGAGGTGCCTGACTCAGACGTTTGACCCAAGAAAATCAGAACCTGCATTAAGCAAGAGAAGCGACCTTTCTGCGGGATTAAGGGTTATGATATTTGTATTCGCTCACAACGTGTGACAAACCAGGCAGGTATGTTAGGAATATCCTTCCCCACCTCTCACCCGTGTGTCCAGCCACTCTCTGCCAGCAGATGGGAGAGACAACATGCTCCTGGTCCCCCTTATTTGGTGAAGAGACTTTCCCCAATTCCCAGCAGCAATTACACATAAAAAGAGTATGTAACGAGTGGGAATTGGCTAGTAATCCATATAAATGAGATGTTACAGACAGTGGAAAATTAATATAGGAAGTCAAAGACACCCGGACAAATATGTGGATATTCGGACTATTAATAAGCCCTAGAAGTGGATCAGGGAAGAAGTCCTACCAGTAACAAAAGAAGAGACTGGATGGAGATAATAAAACTGTTAATGACGCAAGAAAGGCACAAGTGTTCAATAAATCCTCCTGGTCTATACTTAGAAAGGAGCAGGAGGGTGTGCTTGTAGTCCCCATGGCTGATGAAGCACTTTCCAGTACATTAGTAACCAAGAGGATATTTTAAACAAGAGCCAGAAGATATAAACATCTTTTAATCAACCGACCTAGATAACGCTCACCCAAGAGCCCTCAGAGAGCTGGCTGAGACCTTTGGGCCCCCAGACGGTTGTTTCTGACACATGCCAGGAGCTGGGGAACAGCGGAGGAATGCGGCCGATGCTCCAGCATGAACAAGAAGAGGACGAAGAGCCACAGGGCGACTACCATCCACCGAACAGGAGATATGGGATAGAGCTGGTAAAGGGTGATTCTGTTTTCTGGTGAGCAGATCCCACCCAGCAGAAAGGATCATTCTTAGAAAAGTTTGGGATGAGATGGAGAGAGGTGGTGGGGCTGTCGGGCAACTACCAGCTTTCTTGGTGCTCTAAAGGAGGCTTGTAAGATGGGGACAGGGCCTGTTGCGATAACACAAGGGGTGATGGATTTAAACTAAAGGAGAGAAATTCAGGTGAGTCATGAGGAACAAACTGTTGCCCCTAAGGGTGATGAGAGCCTGTCCCGGGTTGGCCAGAGAGGTGGTGGATGAACCATCCCTGGAGACATCCCAGGCCAGGCTGGACGGGGCTCTGAGCAACCTGAGCTGCTGAAGATGTTGCTGCTCACAGCAGTGGGGGCACTGGGGGAGCTGGGAAGGCCCCTTCAACCCAAACCATTCTGCGATTCCATGATTATATGCTTTAGGCACTGCTTCAGGAACAAACAACAAGCAGAGTCCAGCAGAGCACAAGGTAGGAATTAAAGACCAACCCCATCACAAAGGGAGTTTTTCATCTTAAGAATTCATCTCATGACAAGAAAGGCCTTGAGGTGCTGGAGCGAGTGGAGAGAAGGGAACGGAGCTGGTGAGGGGCTGGAGCACAAGTGTGATGGAGCGGCTGAGGGACCTGGGGGGTTCAGCTGGAGAACAGGAGCTGAGGGGAGACCTTCTGATCTCTGAACTGCCTGAAAAGAGCTTGGAGCCAGGGGGGTCGGGCTCTGCTCCCCAGGAACAAGCGCCAGGAGCAGAGGAAACGGCCTCAAGTTGCGCCAGGGGAGGTTGAGGTTGGATGTGGGGAACAATTTCTTGCCCAAAGGGCTGTGGGGCATTGGAACAGGCTGCCCAGGGCAGTGCTGGAGTCACCATCCCTGGACGGCTGGACAGACGGACATGAGGTTCTCAGGACATGGGGCAGTGCTGGGGGTGGGGGAATGCCGGGACTTGGTGAGCTTGAGATTCTCTTCTAGCTAAAATGGTTCTATGGTTCTGTGATTCTATCTTACCTAATTTTGAAGAGACAAGTAAGAAACAGGCTCTTCCACAGTGCCATTCTGTCCATCCTAAAATGGGTGGACGGGACATATCATAACTGCTTCTGTCCGCTGACTACATGCAGAACCAATGTGACTCTTTAAACGTGGACTCAACGCTGGGCTGGGCAGTTAAGTAAGTCTAATTCAAAAAACTGGTCTCGGGACTTACTAAATCATCTGCAAAATGAGGTCATGGCAGGTGGATGGACAAGTGATCATGGGTGCAGGTGGGTATATGAGGCCCATCCCAGCAGGACACAACCTTTGACTAGAGTCCCGCACCCCGTATTGGGCTCTGCACTTCAAGAAAGACACAGAGTCCAGAGCAGAGCTATGGGAAGGACCAGGGGAGCAGAAATTTCTATCAAGGAAATACTGAAAAAAATCAACTGCTGAAACTGTGTAAGAGATGACAGAGGCTGGTCTCAGATCTGCAGGTTTTCAGGATAGAAAGGAATATTTTGGTCAATGTCTAATCAACAGGTTGGCAGCGTAAATGTGGGAAAGAGGTCCACGAGGGGACTGCACCTCCAAGTATAGCCCAGGACTCCAGCAAGGCAGGGTGAAGTCAACGACAGAGTCTCCAAACCTTGCTGATCCCTCTCTGATCGTGCCTGTGCCTTTGTTGTCATCATGCCCCATGATAATTCCTGCTCTAAAACACCAGCGAGTCATGTTTCAAAACTTCTGAGGTCATCAGACCCCTGAAAAACGTGGGGAAGTCCCACCGCAACTCATCTGGGAGTTGGTTGTGCATCACCAGTGAGCTGGTTAAAGCTTTCAGCTGGGGGTTGGCATTGGTTTCTCCTCCCAACTCCTGCCTTGTGGAGGAAATCATCCCAGCACAGAAATAGATGTAGCCACGTAGGTATCACAAGCCCATACAAAGGCAAGTGGACGGGCTCCAGGCGCGACTTACAGCCTTTTTTCTCCACACACGCTGCTCTGTTGGTAGAGTGATGGACCATGGCGAGGTGGAATCCATATGTGCCTGAGCTCATGCTCTTTCCCAACAGTAACACTTTGCTCTGCCAAGCAAAAGAGCTATGTTGGCCTCGGGGACAAGGGCCTCCCCTGTCCTTGGCTGGCAGGACTCGGGAGCTCCGTGCAGACATGAAGCTTTTGGCCTCAGAAGGTGGCGAGAAGGTTTGGGTGGTGACCTCTGCCAAGGAGCTAGGAGAGGAAATGGTGGGGCCCAGACAGTGCGGGCTCAGAGCTGTCCTCCAACTACAAGGTGCCATTGTGAAGGAGGATTTGCCGACGAGGGGGGGAGGACGGGGAGAGGGGCACCATGGAGGATGGAGGATGAGAGGGGGAGGATGGAAATATGGTGGCAGCCAGGGCTCCATCTCTGGATTTAATTTCTCCAGCTACCATCCACATGTGTCCACCCTTGGTGACAGGGAAGAGCCAGCCCCAGGAGTGCTGAGGTCTCCTTAGGGTGTGAGATGAGACCCAAACATACCCAAGAGACCAGAATATCTGCCTACACATGTCCAGAAGACACCCAGCTATAGGGGCTGAGGGTCGCTGAAGGCATAGGTACGATGAGACAAACCTCAAGTGCTCAAGGCACAAATTCTGTCCAATGGAGACTCAGGTTTGGGGCACTGTGATAGAATCATAGAATGTCCTGAGTTGGAAGGGACCCACAAGGATCATCGAGTCCAACTCCTATCCCTGCATTGACAACCCCACAGGTCACACCATGTCTCTGAGGATGTTGTCCAGTCTCTTCTTGAACACTGTCAGGCTTGGCGCACTGACACCTCCCTGGGGAGCCTGTTCCAGTGTCCAGCACCCTCTAGGTGAAGAACATCTCCCTAATATCCAACCTAAACCTCCCTGCCACTTCCTTTCCTGGGTGCAAGAGAAACACAACACAAATATCTACTGGACCGAGTGTTCCTAGTGGAGATAGGCTCCTCTAGTCTGTAAAAGCGTTGGAAAGCTAAAGGTATGGAGACAGAGCAAGAGGTTGGTGCCATTTTGCTGTGGTGTATTTGCTGTGCTTTGACCTCTGGAGGACACCCCAACAGGAGCATCCAAATCCACCCATCCAAAAAGTGAGCCGGGAGTAATTCATCCCCCTCTGTGTGCACCATTGCTCCCAGTGATGGGTAGACTGGGCAGGGGGGAAAGAGCAAAAGCAAAAATATGGAATGTCTAGAACAAATTTTTGTTTAGTTTTCCATGTGTGTTTGGCATGGAAGCGGGCAGGGTTGGAGGAGCAGCCCCGTGGCCCTTGCCTTGTTTGCCCATGTGCTGTGCTTCCGGATGGTGTTGCATCTTATGACAGGGTACACTGGGGCCAAAAGTGGTTTCCAACCCTTGGTCTGCACACAACTGCGGCAAAAGAGTGCGAAATGGGGGAGTTAGAAAAGCCAACCTGCTCTCAACAGGTTTCAAGTCACTACACGAGGTCTGGAGCACCACCAGAAAAGCCTGAAAAATTGAACAAAGCTTGGAAAGCACCAGGTTTCTACACACACCTCCTCCATTGCTGTCTGGTTTCATTACGGTCCTCACCTTTAATCAGCTTCCAGTTGTAGATTTCCACATCTTCTGCTGTCTCCTTCTCAATCGCGATTGTCCTGAGGATCTCCTTGGAGGTTTCCGAGCTTGGCGGCACGAACATGTAGACCAGGACACGGTTGGGGTTCTTGCCACACCGGGTGGTGACTATTTCATCGGTGGGTTTCACCCTGGTTTCTAGGCAAAAACAAGAATCACAGAATGGTTTGGGTTGGAAGGAACATTGACAACTCCCCCAGTGCCACCCCTGCCATGAGCAGGGACATCTTCACCAGCTCAGGTTGCTCAGAGCCCCGTCCAGCCTGGCCTGGGATGTCTCCAGGGATGGTTCATCCACCACCTCTCTGGCCAACCTGGGAAAGGTTCTCACCACCCTCAGAGTCAAAAATTCCTTCCTCATGTCTAGGACATGAACAAGGACAGAGCTGATTCAACAGGGGCAGGACAGAGCTTGGAGGAGCATCTCAGCACTCAAGTCAAGGGAAAAGCATCTTGTTGGGTCTCTGAATGGGACCCTGGCTCCCAAGGTCTTCTCCCCAGCGCTGAGATTGGCAGTGCAGAAAGATGTTAACAGATTTGTGGACCTGCTCATTCCCATATTTTCCATTCCCTTTGATTCTGGTGGCCTCTATGCCAGCAGGGGATAGGGAAGGGGGATTTTCTCCACCTGGATCCCCTCTACCTGACGCAGAGACCTTGGTGCCATCACCCAGGCTGAATTCCCCGCTTCCCATCTCGCTCCCATTGCTGTCCCGGAGGAGAAACGTCAGCAAAGCGAAGGGATGAGCCCGCAGAACAGGAGCCAGCGCCGTGGCTGGGCAACATGCCCGACTCAGCCCCACGGGTGGGCTCAGCCCCAGCCCAAACCCCCACCCCACAGGGGGTGCAACGGTGTGGAGACCCACATCGGGGGCACCAGCAGGACCCTACGTGACTTTTTCAACATCCTTGCTAAAGGAGAGCTGCTAATTTTTTAGTTTTTTCTTTGTGTATCTGGAGTAATTAAGAATCCCCCACGGTTTTTGGAAGGAGATTTATTGCCTTTGGTTGTGGTCCTTGGAACGCGGAGGAGCCCAGCTCTGCTGAATTTAGCCTTGTTCTCCCCGTCATTTTGGATGCTGAAGCTTTTTACACTACTCGAAAGAAAGTCTGGCTATAAATAGACACGTGGGGTTTATTTTAGTAGGACAGTTATTTTAGGCCTGATTCTGCTCTCCCCTGCTCTTTCTGGGATGGTCCTGAGCAACTTTTCTTCAAGTGGGGATGGAAATCCCAATTTAAAGTGTTTTTTTCAGCAATGGGAAGATAAGCGCTCAGCTCTGCAGGCTCAAAGTGACACGAAGAGAGGTGACCACAGCCCACCATCCTCATCAGTGTCACCACGGGGGAAAACCTCCATCCCAGACCGTGAAACTTCACCCACTCCATGGCTGCTCTTTGCATCAATTGAGCCAGCTCCACCTTCATGACAAAGGAGGAACCACACGTCCTTGCAGGTACAACAGATATTTAACAACCTCAGACCTTCACGCTTGAGCCACTTGATGGCCAATGGTGTTGGGGAGGAAGAGTATGGACAGCCCAGGGGTCCCGGCCACCAGCTCTGTCCCTAGAAGCCCCATGGTGTCCCCACCCAACCAAAGCATCATAGCAATTCCCCTTTGATTGGGATCCCTTTTTGCAAATAGCAATAGCTCAGTGTTTCTCTCCAAGATACTGGGTACAAAGGAGGAAGAGGAGGACAGTGGTGGAAACCGCCTGGAAAAAGGACGGTGGATTAAACCTCCATGCAATGAAGCAAAGGACAAGCTTGTAACTTGGCTGAGCAGTGTGTATGTGTGTGTGATCGTTATCTGTGAGTACTGGAAAGCAAGAAGAAAATCATTTTGGCTGGGTCAGAGTGTTTAACTGCAAATAAATGAAGATTGAAGAGCAGACAGGAGATCCAAGCAGAGAGAGTCGTAGACTTTGAACCAGAAAGACCCACTATAATGGGAATGCAAGACTGGAAGGGCCCTGCTCAGTCATCACACCCCATTCCCACCAGGCACCACGTCATAAATCCTGCTCATAAACATATCAGAAACCTTATTAAAACAAGCTGAGCTTCTGCCCTTCGCTCCCCCGGGGAGGCCATCCCAGAACCTCCCTGCACAGAGGCTGGAAAACCTTGAAAATCCCACCTGAAATTATTTTGCAGCCTGTCTGCCCCAACTCTTGAACATGGCGACACCCCTTGGTTGTTCCCCCTGGTGACACCCCCTCCATGAAACCACCTTGAAGATGCATATCAAAGGAGATCCCCCAGAAACGGCTGCATCTTCAATCAGGCTTAAAGAGACATGGGTATCTTTAAACTCTTTAAGGAAGCAGTGGGTGGTCCACCATCTAAACATCTACTGCTGGATGATGGTACAGAAAGGTATAACCCATAAAACATTCTCCAGTGGCAACAGGAGAAAATCTCATGCCCTGCCACATCTTTATGGTTGGACTCAATGATCTTAAGGGACTCTTCCAACCAAAATGATTCTGTGATCTTTGCCTGGCTTGAGGTAAACACTTTCCAAAGGCCAAGAAGCAGCTGAGACCCAAAACCCATTGAACGTGAAAATAAAGAGGTCCTTCCTCTCCACCACGTCCCAGCCCCAGTACCAGCCCAGTTCTACCTGGTCCACTTCAATAGTTGTGCACCTAAACCTCCCCTTCCAGGCATGTGGACCTTGATGCAAATTGAAACTAAACCATGAGTGACACAGATAACCCCACACGAAAGTGTCCTCCTAATTTTCAACACACATTTCAGCTGCCACAATTTAACCCTACAACTTCTTGTCCCAGCTGGAAGTCTGGAGAAAAGAACATGCCCTCCCCCTAGAAAGCATCTTCTATCTCTCCAAAGACTCTTAGTGTGTCTCTGCTTGGGCATCTTTCTCCAGACGACACCCACCCAACAGATAAAACCTTTTGGGATCAGCGCAGCTTCCTCACCTTGGGTCAGTCCCGCTGCCCTCCAAGCCAAACCAACCCTTATATCAGTGCTGAACTCACCTGGTGTGAATTCAAGCCACCAGCGATGTGAACACCTACATATCTGCTCTAGGCTTTACACCAAGGCTAAAGGAACTGGTTGGCAGCTACAGGAGTAGGTGGGATGTCACCTACCTGGACATATTTTACAGCATTTCCCATCGACTTTCTCTGGGTAGTTACACGGATACTCCTTGGGGCAGGTGATCTTCTGACAGTCCTGGACGCCGTCCCTGCAAGTGCAGAGGATGCAGGGCAGGAGGCCGTAGAGCCGGAAGACAGGGTGCCACACTTCCCCGTGGGAGTAGGTCTTCCCGTTGTAAACACAAGCTGGAGGAAAGAGAGGAAAGAGTTGCTGGTGGAAATAAACCCTCCTCCTCTTTGTACACCCAAGGCGTGGTGGAGCTCAACACATTTCGCCACCTTGGAAATAGGTGTCCCCGCTGTCTTGAGGAACATGGTCCTCTGGCAGCAGGGGACGCAGGGATATTGTAGCCAGCCCACCAAGGAGGTGCCATGGGGCAGGAGGACCAGATCTAGTAGATGGACGCTTCTGGAGTCAACCACTCAGGTAGGGGCGAGTGGTAAGTGTGGGCAGGACCTCACCTGCCTCCAAGTCTCTGCAAGCCCAGGGTCTCTCCGAGGCTGTCACAGGCATGAAGCACAGTGAAGAGTGCCACCTGCTGACTCCTCCATGAAAATTTTTGAAGGTCCTAAAATTTCCTCCAAGGCTTCATCTCCAAGGACTAGAGGGAGCCCTTCTGGAGACACAGTGGTGGGAGAGCCCTCAAGAGGAGAAGGGACCTGTCTTTTCCCCTTTGGCTCCATGGGGTTGCCTCCTTGTCTCATGTTCCTACTCTCTCCTCCAGTAGGAATATCAAAGAACTGGGAGAGACCCAGCCTGTGGTGGGTGGGAGCAAGGAGAAACATCCTGCCCCTATGCAGCACCACCTTGGCAGGACCATGTGGAGTCTTCCAGTTGAACACCTCCCTTCCCAGGTCCCACATCTCCAAAACACCCCAACGACCAATTTCCTTTCAACACTTTTTGGAAAGCGGTAGATTTCTGCAGTCAAGGGGCTGTGGGTCAACAGGGCTGAGATAGCTGGGTGAGGAGGGGTGGCTGTGGAGGAGTGGGAAGTAGGACTTAGTGATGGAAACCTGCTCCTGAAACAGATTCCTTGAAGAATTCACCTAAGGTTATGGACAAACAGCCTGGCCCCTCCAGCCCTTACCTTTCTTGTGCCTCTCTTTCATGACGATCTTGACCGTGGTGCCACCTCCTCCCTTGGGTTTGAAGTTCCTGGGGATGAACTCCAGGGAGGAACTGAGAATGGTGGATGCGGTGGTTCCAGGTGGCTTCCTGCCCATCGCTTCCCCCGAGCACTGGTCTTGAGAGTGCCGCTGCGAGCAGTCAGAGAAAGGAAAGGGACTCAAACCCAGGCAGTTGGGTTGTTCTCTCTCCAAAACATGATGGAAAAAGCCATGCAGTGTCCTGCACACCTTCCATCAGGAGTGGAGGGTCCAGAGATCACAGGGATGAGCCATCTTGATGCCTGCCACCCTCTAATGGGGGTGCTGAACAGTTTGTGTCAATGCCCCACACTGGTGTCCTCAATATGCTGCATGTGGGTCACCTTCATGGGGGCAGCACCCTTCTCATCCCATGCTCAACCCCAGGTCCTACATCACTAACACGAGCAGGGAAATAGAATCATAGAATCATTTTGGTTGGAAGAGATCCTCAAGAGCGTCAAGTCCAACCATTCCTCACCCCTGGCACTGCCCCATGTCTCTGAGAACCTCATCTCCATCTGTTCAGCCCCCCCAGGGCTGGTGACTCCAGCACTGCCCTGGGCAGCCTGTTCCAATGCCCCACAGCCCTTTGGGGAAGAAATTGTTCCCACATCCAACCTCAACCTCCCCTGGCGCAACTTGAGGCCGTTTCCTCTGCTCCTGGCGCTTGTTCCTGGGGAGCAGAGCCCGACCCCCCCTGGCTCCAAGCTCCTTTCAGGCAGTTCAGAGATCAGAAGGTCTCCCCTCAGCTCCTGTTCTCCAGCTGAACCCCCCAGGTCCCTCAGCCGCTCCATCACACTTGTGCTCCAGCCCCTCACCAGCTCCGTTCCCTTCTCTCCACTCGCTCCAGCACCTCAAGGGCTTTTTTGATATGAGGGACTCAAAACTGATGCCAGGACTCAAGGTGTGGCCTCACTTCTAGATGCCTCCTGAGAAACTGAGGACCATTATCTGTGCAACCTTGACAGGACCAGAGAGGTAAGGAAGGGCCGTATCCTGTCCTCTCACCTGGCTGGCACCAGGAGGGTTGGTGTGGGGCTGCCAGTCAGCAGGACTGAAATCCCAGGAACATCCCAGGCTTCCAAGAGCAAACTGCTGGGACAAGACGTGCAGCACAAAGGGTCCCCTTGTGTCTATTTTGGAGGTTTTATAGGTGGTGGGAGGTGTGACCCTGGCATTTCACCCAGCAGTTAAGTGAGCTAATCCCACAGACCTGGCATGGGTCACCCAGCTCTGAAATGTCACCATGAATCAACCCTCGGCAGCCAAGGAGTCACTTTTTCCTTGCTGGAGCTGTCGATACAAACAGCCGGGGGAAAGCACATTGGTGGCCAACTCCAGCACTGGTTGGTCTGTGGGAGCTACACCTGGAAGGCAAGACACCTTTGAGCCCAGGGCGGAGAGAAGACACCATCTCCTGAAGCAAAAGCCCCCAAAGAGAGATTTGGACCATGTGACTCTATGGGCGAGGGTCACATCTGGCTATTGGTCACCTCTGAGTCTGCTCTGTCCCTGTTTCTCAGCTGTTTTAACCCACTGGCCAACCTCAGCCATGTTGGCCAACAAGGTGGAGAATTGCCCAAGATTTCTAGTTCCCACAGGTCTTTTGCTCTTCCAAAGACACCAGAGATGCTTCAGAGGAAGAGGACAAGAGTCTCTCCCTGGTGGTCTGAGGTCTCAATCTATGCTGATAGCCCTCACCTAGAGTCAACACCAAGAGAGGATTCAACTGCCAAACAGGTTGCATGGTTCTGATGTCCAAGGAACTGACTACCCTCCTAGAATCACAGAACCATAGAATCCTTTTGGTTGGAAAAGCCCCTCAAGATCATCTAGTCCAACTGTTAACCCAACCCTGGCACTAGCCCATGTCCCCGAGAACCTCATGTCCGTCTGTCCAACCCTCCAGGGATGGTGACTCCAGCACTGCCCTGGGCAGCCTGTTCCAATGCCCCACAGCCCTTTGGGCAAGAAATTGTTCCCACATCCAACCTCAACCTCCCCTGGTGCAACTTGAGGCCATTTCCTCTGCTCCTGGCGCTTGTTCCTGGGGAGCAGAGCCCGACCCCCCTGGCTCCAAGCTCCTTTCAGGCAGTTCAGAGATCAGAAGGTCTCCCCTCAGCTCCTGTTCTCCAGCTGAACCCCCCAGGTCCCTCAGCCGCTCCATCACACTTGCGCTCTAGACCCCAGAGCTGCTGTGGGTCATTTCTTTGTAGAAGACTATGGCCAAGGGCAAAAGGCTTTCTTTTGGCTCTTTAAGGGGCCTCTGCTAAAAGCAGTAATCTGAGTTTTAAAATGTAAATGTCACGTACAACACCTCTGTTTAACTGCAGGGGTTCCTCTTCCGTGGACTTCTCCTGTGAGCCATCTGCAAGGGAGAAACATTGTCCTGTGAGAAGCCATGGGCATGGATGAGGATTTGCTTTCTGGGGTCCAACTGACTAAAAGCAGCTCTCTTCAGGGTGCTGGCCCACCTGTGAGGTCTGGAGAGAGAAGAGCTTCCAAGGTGCGATTCACATCACCAAAAGCAAATGGGAGTCATATCCCAAAAACCTTTTTATCCCCACTGACTATTAACGAGAGCTCAGCTCCAAGAAGGACGTGGCCTTGTAGCTTCTGAAGTTAGGCGGCATGAAAACATCCCGGAGGTAGACTATGAGACGTGGGGAATGATCAGGCATTAAAAAGAAATCCAAAGACGTTTCTGAGACAATGACATGTCCCAGATGCACCAAAGAAAATTTGGAGAGAGGAACACAAATTGGAGGAGGCACCTGTAGGAGGTCATTCTGTGTCAATGGCCAGGAGACCACTACGGCCTTCCAGTTTCACAAATATTGCTTGTTTTGAAGAGTCATTTTATGCTATGGCTCCATTGTTGGCAGGGTGTGAACCTGCCATTCTCTCTTGAGTCTGTCTCATCTGGAGACGTGGAGCTGGATTCTCTCCTCACTCTCCCAGGTGTGAGTCAGGGAAAAAGCAGCAAATTCAAGAGTTTCTCCCCCACTCAGAGCTGTAGGAGCAAAACTTTGCCATGCTGTATTAGGGTGGAAGAGGGTTGTTTTTCCTTGACTTGCCTATAAACTTCCTTGGAGCAACAGTAGCACACACCAATCTTTACATGGTCCATACAACCATGTCCATCTTGGTGGATGTGTGGTCTAGAGGACTTTGCCCTCCATGAACGTGCCATCTCTTGCATGATGCACCAATGGCAGGGCAAAGAGCTCAGCCCTGGCCGGTGTGTAGGACACAACTATATGTGGGAGGCGAAACATGCAGGAAAAACAAACTGAGCCCTAGTCTTTTGTTGTCTGGTGGGACCCAGACAGAGCAAGTGGCCTGATTTACAACACAGGCTTCCAAAATAATGCAAAAGTGGCTTGAAATGGTTCCTGCCAGCTGGTTGCAACACCTCTGTCACCCAGCCCTTCCTCAGGAGCAGCTCCTGGGCCCCTCGTTACCTTTGCAGACCTGGCAGCAGGAATCCGGCACAGTTAGGGGAGAGGAGCACAAGAGCTCTGGGCATGTCACCAAGCCGCAGTAAATCTGGCCTTCCTAGGAGACAGGAGCAAAAAATACATTGTCAGCATCATAAAGGTTATACAGGACCATATGTCCCCCATGTTGGGGTGTTCAGCACTTCAAATTGCAGATCTAGCATAAATTCTATAGCTCTTCTTCAAATATCACCCATCACCTAGCGACTGATGAAAGATGAAAATCCGTTCCTGCCATGTTCTCCATCCTGTGGAATGTCGCACGGTGGATGGTGTCCTGTCCCAGCATGGCTGGTCCACCAATTGCTCCTGAGAGGAGTGGTCCTCCCCAAGAATTGCTACTGGATCTGAAATGGCCACCACACAGCTCTAAATTTAGCATAACACCCACCAATTCCAAGTGGAACAAGGACCTTTCCTCTGGCATCCCCCAGGACAAGGACCTGGAGGAGATGGGTGGAAAAGGGAAGCACGATGCTGAACCCAGGTCCACATCGCAGCTCTGCCCGCCTTCTATGTTGGGTTATTTGATAACGTCAGAGCCAAACACACGAGACTGGGTCAAGCGCTATGGGCAGACGTTCGGGCAATGAACTTCTCCTAGCTTGGTAGGTAGTTTGGAAAACATCATTGTTGCAGTGACTCAAGCTGAAAACCACGAGCCAAGGCCAGTCTTGACCTCAGTGCATCCCACTACCACTTCAGTTGATGGTTTTGCACCTGTCTGCTGCAGAGTTATGTTTTTGCTGCTTTGCAGAGGGGTAAAAAAGGTTGTTCAGCAGCCCAGTAGCAGCCAGACCTCAACAGCAAGGTCTTCTTCTCCATGCAGCAATTTTCTTTGGGGTATCCCCAAGCTCTCAGTCAACTGAAACCAAGAGGTTAACCAAGGACTTCCTTAGAAAACCAAATCAAAGCAGCTTCTTCTACCATCAGAAACCAAACAGCTGTCCAGGGGACATGAAGAGGAGGAAGAAAGTTTGGTCAATGAGAGGATCTGGTGGAGGTCACTGCAGACCAAACCCTGCTCTTCACTTTAGGGACCTCCAGGGGGTCCAGATCTGCACAGAGCAGGGTTTGGCCACGCAGCTTCTTCCTTCCTTCTCCTTTAGACCAGCAGCTCATAGCAAAGACCTGCCTCGGGCGGGAAAGAGCAAATGTCATAAAAAGTAGGACTTATCCCAGAGGCTCTGGTCTCAGGGTGGTTTTTGAAGAGGTTTAGACCAGCTGTTCACGCAGCTGTTCTAGCAGCTGACAACATCAGACACAGCCCGGCGAGACCCCGCTGCTACAAGGCTCCACAGACAACTTCTTATTCTTCCCCCTTCGTATCCAAGGCACTATCCTGCCGAATAAACAGAGGCTGAGTGAAAGCCAGTGCCTCTGAGAGGGACACGAGGGTCCGCCGGCTCCTGGGGATGGTGGCGAGTGGGGTGGGAAAGCAGCACCAGGTGGGAACGTACAGATGGATTCAGGGGCTCCTTCCTGGTATCATAGTATCATTAGTATCATAGAATTGTTTTGTTTGGAAGAGACTCTCAAGAGCATCAAGTCCAACCATTAACCCACCCCTGGCACTGCCCCGTGTCCCTGAGAACCTCATGTCCATCTGTCCAACCCTCCAGGGATGGTGACTCCAGCACTGCCCTGGGCAGCCTGTTCCAATGCCCCACAGCACTTTGGGGAAGAAATTGTTCCCCACATCCAACCTCAACCTCCCCTGGCGCAACTTGAGGCCGTTTCCTCTGCTCCTGGCGCTTGTTCCTGGGGAGCAGAGCCCGACCCCCCCTGGCTCCAAGCTCCTTTCAGGCAGTTCAGAGATCAGAAGGTCTCCCCTCAGCTCCTGTTCTCCAGCTGAACCCCCAGGTCCCTCAGCCACTCCCATCACACTTGCGCTCCAGCCCCTCACCAGCTCCGTTCCCTTCTCTCAACTCGCTCCAGCACCTCAAGGCCTTTCTTGGCGTGAGGGACTCAAAACTGACCCCAGGATTTAAGGTGCGGCCTCACCAATGCCAAGTTTGCCCCCAACCTGGTTCCTAGATAGGAACCAGCCCCAAAACTGTATAATTTCTATGTCTAAGCTATTCCTCTTGCCACCTATCTCCAAGCCACCCAGCTCCGAGTTATGCACGAGCACCAAAAGCTCAGAGCATCTATCTTGATATGACTGATACTTCACTGCCAAGCACCAGCTGATGGAAACCACTGTGTACGTGCTCTTGGCATGAGAGAGTGAGGTGATTTGGGTCCTTTTGCTCCTTTTTCTTTCCTGGCAAAGCTTATTTGCTTCAAGAAAAGCACAGACCGGTGGAGCCTGGTCCCATCCAAGGGCTCTGTATAATGGGTGGTGAAAGCCAAGCCTGCAACCCTCTTCTTTTTTATGGCAGAGGCTGGAGCTGCCGTGAGCAGTTCCCCACAGCGTCCAAGTCCAGCGTCAGCACTTTCTATCCCCCTTCCTCGCTCCCTCCTGAGGAGGAGGAGCTGCTCCATTTATCTCCCAACACTCAGCTCCTGGCACGCGTGGTCTCACGCTCCACACACCTTCGCCATCACAGCCGGCCAGGCTGCCTCACATCTCCCGAGCGAAGCGTTGGAACTCGGTTTCTGACAGTTTTTAGTGGGATTCCAGCCTGCAGGAGAGGGCTGGGCAGAGCAGAGCCAGGGCCTGGCTCAGGGCATTGCTGGAAGCTCACGGAGAAGAAAAATCCCCCCAGTGCTGGCAATCCATCCATAGCGGATCACAATCCATCGCGGAGATGCATGCTGAGGACCACATGGCATCCTGGCCACTGTTGTAGCCCTCAGGTAGGGCAGCCAGGACCAGCGAGGAAGATGGTCCCACGATGGTCCCGCAAAGGTTGTTGCAACTTGGTGTGACAGAGATCAGGTCTCCCCTCAGCTCCTGTTCTCCAGTTGAACCCCCCAGGTCCCTCAGTTGTTCCCATTACACTTGTGCTCCAGCCCCTTCCCCAGCTCCGTTCCCTTCTCTCAACTCACTCCAACACCTCAAGGGCTTTTTTGATGTGAGGGACCCAAAACTGACCCCAAGACTCAAGGTGCTACCTCACCAGTGCCCAGTCCAGGGCGAGATAACCTGATAATGACGAGAAACCATCCCACCATGGGTGGTACCACTAGATGGTCTTCATGAGGTTTTTAGCCTGGTGGGATATTGTTGGGGTGCAGGAGAAGACCCCAAGCCCTCCCCACCTCCCAGGGGCTCTCAGGTAGCTTACGGAGCAGCTGCACTGCACACACTGGTTTGGCTGGCGGCTGGGGAAGAGCTCACTGGTGGTGAACATCTCGCCTTGCTGGTAGGTCGTCCCGTTGTACTGGCAAGACTTGACGGGTGCCCGGAGGCCAGAAGGGGAATGTGGCTCTGGAGAAGAAGGTGAGAAAGCAACGAGATGAGATCCAGCCCTTGCCTGGCCCTGACATAGCGTGGATCCTCAGGAGATTCCCCACCATCTTAACCCAAAAGGACAAGGAGAACTCCACACACTACAGTTATCACAAAGAAGTAGCCAGGGCATCCCGTGGCCCACAGGGATTTATGTGCCTAAAAACTTTTGGAGAATGGGGCTGGCCTGACCACACCGAGCTCAGCACAAAGGTGAAACTGGAAGTCTGACCTCCTGAGATCTTATCCCACGGTATGCCAGAGTTTTGGCAAAGCCAGTCAAAAACCATTGACAATTTAGGAGATTAGGAAAAAATAGGAAAAAAAAGAAAAAGTATTTTTAATTTTTAGCTAATTACCTATGGGAGAAGTCCTTTAGATCTGACTCCAGATGTTGGAGGTCATCACATCCAGGGGAGAGAAAAAATCAATAATTTCCTTAAAAATAATCAGAAGTGGTTTTTTGTTTTTACTGTATCCAACACATTTTGCTGGCAAACGATATGGATGAAGTGCCAGCTTCTGGTTTGTCCCTGAACTGTGATCTGATATTCAGTCCCCACAAAGTTTCTTGTGATGGGGGCGAGTTGGAGAAAGTGGTCTGGTAAAGAGCCCTTTTCTATCAAATAACATTTTTTTTGGGAAAAAAGCAACATAAGCAGCTGTTGCTGTTGTGACTCAGTGAGCGCTACCAGACCCAGCATCGCTGCACAGCTCCAAGCGTGGCCACTCAAGTGACTGAAGTTGAGGTCCCTGTAGGACCGTGGCCACTTTGTCACCTCCTTCCTCGTGGGATGTCCACCTACCGAGACACCGCGGGCAGCACTGCTGGGGGTCCGTGACGGGACTGGCACACTGCAGAGCTGGGCACTGGATCCGATAGCACCTGATGTTGCCATTCTGGGGAAAGAAGGAGAAAAAGAAGGTTCGGTCAGCTATGTGTTCACCCCTGCATGAGGAAGAAGATCATAGAAGTGTAGAATCATTTTGGTTGGAAAAGACCCTCAGGATCATCGAGTCCAACCATTCCCTCAACCCTATGTCCCTGAGAACCTCATCTTCATCTGTTCAACCCCCCAGGGCTGGTGACTCCAGCACTGCCCTGGGCAGCCTGTTCCAATGCCCAACAGCCCTTTGGGGAAGAAATTGCTCCCAAGATCCAACTTCAGCCTCCCCTGGTGCAACTTGAGGCCGCTTCCTCTCATCCTGTCACTTGCTACTTGGGAGAAGAGACCAACACCCTTCATGCTACAACCTCACTTCAGATAGTTGTAGATGTTGTATGGTGGCCCCATTATCATGATGGATTTTGCTGTTGTACCTCACCCAGCCAAGGATGTCTCCATTCCCCGCTCAGATCCTCTTGCCAGCCAGCTCATGGGCTCACCTCTCATCATCAAAGATCATTCAAGGTCTCATAGCAGCCTTGAGCCTCCTCCACCCACCGCCCACCAACGCTACTGAGACAGCTCCCTCACAAGGTCAACCCAACAATCCCAGTGGGACGTGGGGCTTTTTCAAAAGGAAAGAGATTAATCCAACATCCCTACAGGACTGGTAAGGGTTTATCTGCTCAAATTAGACACCAGAACAGATTTGCTTAAGAGCTGCCAAAGCGACGTCCCAGGTCAGGAGCATCCCCACCACCTCCCGCGGCTCCATGCGGGGGACATGCCTCGGAGCAGCTGCAGCGGATGCAATACATCAGCCCCTGCGGCTCCAGGTAGGGGTGCCAGCTCTCGCCCGGGCTGTACTTCTTGCCGTTGAAGTCACAGAACATGTCCGGCCCTGAAAGTCAACCCAGAGAAGTTAGGTGAGAGAAAGGGATGGTCCTTGGGAGATGCATCCTCGCTCTCCAAGGACAGCTCGGTGCCTTCATGCTGTTCCCCATGAGCACCTGATGGCCACATCCCATCCACCAACCCCTAAATTAAATACATTCCCCAAAAGCCATTTCTTTCCACAATTTTTTAGCCTGGGACCCATTCGACCAACTGGCAGCTCCTCTGTGCAAGCTGGGCTTCTCTTTGCAGGCAAGGAACATGTTGAGTGGTTTTGAGGCATAAATTAGAGTTGTATCTCTAAAATAAGTCAGTAGAAATGCTCATTTGAAGATGGACAGGTGATTTCAGGGTGATGCTATGGGACTGAATTTTCCCCAGAAGGGCTTTGAGTGGTGGGTGGGGACAGGAGAACCTGAGTTTAGGAGACATTTTCACTGTTACCCAAAAAAAAGAATTAAAAAAATATACATTTTGGGCTTAGAAACGCATTCTGAAGGAAAACCTTTTGCTCTCCCTAAGAGTTTCAGCTCTCTCAGAGTTTTAGCAGGTCCCTATCAGCGCTCTCCACCTCCAAGCCCTTGGTTACAGGACAAGGCCAACCTGCAGCAGGACAAACCGTGGCCACAATCACCACCAAAAAAAACCCATAGGGCTTTGGCCAGAAAGCCCAATTCAGCCATTCTTAACATTCAAATCAAAAAGCATCACCTGGTTCTGCAGGACCAAGCTCAGACCCTGGTCGGACCTGCAGGAATCTGGACCCCATAACTCCTACCACAGCCCAACAGCTGCTCCCCCTCTCCCATGACGTGTCCCCATCCCCGACCAGCCAGAGGGACGCACCAGGGGTTAAGCTCTTTGGTGAACAACCACACACCTGCCCGCATGTGTTATTAGTGGTTTCGGTGCTTACAGCCCCACTAAAAAAGGTGATTTAAAAGGTTATGTCATCGAGGGGATTTGAGGTAGTTTGGGCGATGACGTTGCTGGAAGGCAGCGGAGACGTTTACACTCCCTGAAGCATTTATGGGTCTTTTAAAAGCTTGTGACACCCTGGGGATGTGAGGAGAGGGTAAAGGGCTGTTTTCCAAGGCATGGTGCCCAGCTCTTGCTACACTAAGTCAGACAAGCTAGTGGGTGATGACCCCGCTACACTGCTGGAAGGACTCCTTAAGGAATAGTAGAGGGTCCCCAAAATAAGCTCAGGGGCCTTCGTCACCCCAATGATGCTAAAAGCCAACCCATGCCCCACTCTATCATCAGGGGCAAAGCAGAGGTTTAGATAGCGCAGCTGATGTTGTCGCACCTCACCAAAGCTGGAGATGATACCTGCTTAACGCAATTGTTTCTCCCACTGATCAGGCAAAAGAGAAGAAATGGCCTCAGGTTGCACCAGCAGAGGTTGAGGTTGGATCTTAGGAACAATTCTTCCCCAAAGGGCTGTGGGGCATTGGAACAGGCTGCCCAGGGCAGTGGTAGAGTCACCAGCCCTGGGAGGGGTTGAACAGATGGAGATGAGGTTCTCAGGGACATGGGGTTGGATTAACAGTTGGACTTGATGATCTTGAGGGTCTCTTCCAACCAAAATGATTCTGCAATTCTGAAACTCACATGGACACGCTGTGGTGGGCTGTCATCCCTCCTCCCGCTTCTGACCATCCTGAGGATGAACCCAAGTGATTCTCTACCACAGCCAGACCCTGTGGCCATCAGGAAGGGCTGCCCTACAGGTCTATGATGATCCAACTAATGGTTGGACTTGAGCATCTTAGTTGGATCTTGAGGGTCTTGATTAAAAGTTGGATCTTGAGGGCCTAGATTAATGCTTGGATCTTGAGGGTCTTGGTTAATGGTTGTATCTTGATGGTCTCTTCCAACCAAAATGATTCTATGATTCTGTGATTCTATGACTCTATTACTCTATGTTTCTATGACTCTATGATTCAATTATGGGTTCCTTCCAACTCAAGCCGTACAGATTTGCCAGCAGCCGTGAACTCCTCACTGGGTCAATGGCTTCAAGCACGTGATTCTCCAAGTTGTACCTTCAAAGGAGGCAGCCACCAGCTGCCCAGACCACCTGGCCCAAGCACAGCAGTGTGGGGCCAGCGTTGCATCTGCAAAGGTGGAGATTAGCAGTAATTTGGGGGTGGATGCCATCAGAGGGGACAGGCAGGGGCATTTTCCTTCCTCTTCCCTACTCAGACCTTTACATTGTCACCATAGCTTCCTCCAAACCTCCCAACAAGTCAGCAAACCCATATTCCTGGCCACGCACAACACGAACTTACAGCAAACCACACAAGAATGGGGAGCACGTGGCTGGAAACTGCAGAAACGCAGAAGAGAGGAAAACAAAAATGACAAAACTGAAATAAAAAAAAAATAAAATATAGTTTTGTAAAAGGGTGAGAAAATTGCTTCATTTTCCCCTGCTTGCAGCGTCTTCATGAATTACGCTGAGGGTGAAGAAATCGAGTTGCCTTCGTGTGACGCGGGCCCCGCTCGGCTTGCCGGCTCCCGTGCCAGTTGGCTGCGTCGTTCAAACATTTAATCACAAGTGGAGCCCTGGTTTGGGTCCAGCCCTCGAAAGCAGCCTGATTCATGTCTGCAAAGGGCCGCTGGTAAAATTAAAGCCGACTGGCAGCGCCGGGGCAGGAGCACACACTTGTCCACATCTCAGTAGCACTTTGCGGCATATTTGGCAAGAGGCGCCGGCATTTTTTGGTTAAAAGCAAGCTGAGGATGGATGGAGGGAGGAGGATTAAAAAGCTGGAGGCTCTGGATCATTTTTTCCCATGCCAGGTTAATAATTTCATTTTCAGAGGTCCCACTTTGGATATCTTCCCAATCTTCACTCGGAGTGAAAAGACATTTGTGGCAGCGAAATTGCTCCCGTGCCGTTCAGTCTCCTTATTTATTGCGTCTTCTGCAACAGCATGCTCACAAAAGTCACGTTGTTTTACTGCTTGTTTTCCAGAGAAGGCTCTTGAGCTGTGGAGAGTTTTCAAGGTTGCAGTACTAAAAATCCACCTAGTTTTCCATCCCGAGAACCACACGATCCCTGGGCAGGAGAAAACAGCAGGCCAGCCTGGTCCACCTCACCTTGGAGTCACAACCAGAGCCTGCTGATTGCAAGCCAGAGGCTCCACGCTTGGAGGTGGCCCTGTGGGACCTCGAAGGAGGAGCAGAGGTGGGAAGAGGCAAACACCTCCAAGAACACATCCCACCTTAGCAGTTTCTTCCCAAACAAAAGAAGCCCCCAATAAAAGACTTTGCTCTTCAGAGTGGTATGAGCTTTAAGCACAAGAAAAGAGTTGAAAGAAGTGGAAATTATTCCTATGCCACCCAGCAGCGAGTCCTGTGGCCTTGTGCCCAGAGGGAGTGGTGGAGCCACCATCCCTGGAGGGGCTGAACAGACGTGGAGATGAGGTTCTCAGGGACATGGGGCAGTGTCAGAGATGGGGGAACAGTTGGACTTGATGATCTTGAGGGTCTTTTCCAACCGAAATTATCCTAGGATTCTATGAGACGCTGTGAAGAGCAACTCTTCCACACAGAAACATTTCTGCCTTGCCCACTCCAAAGGTCTCTGCTGGGGACATCACAGAAGAAGAAGGTTTCTCCCTGCCTCCCCATCCAATAGCTGTTTTCTGCCGTGGCTCCAGTGTTTTCTTGGGTGAGGACCACCTGGTTACATCCAAATCATTGAATACCCCAGATCAGGGTCTGGGGCCGGTGGCCTGGACCAGCTCATGTCCATATCTACCTGTTGGAACCACCCTGGCCCAGCTGTCCCCAGGCATTTGTTGAAGCCCATGTTGGCACCTGTCAACACCATGCTGAGGAGAGCACCCCCAGCAAGAGCCTGGACACCCCGGGTCAGTGCTCAAGGCTGTACCCAGGCCCTGCTTTACTTTGATTGCGATTGTCACTAATTATCACTAATTGCATCCTGGACAGCAAGAAAGGTATGTAATATGAGATGGATCGTGCAAGTGGGGGGATGAGGTAAGTGGGGGTTGTTACGAAGGCATGGCAGGGACAAGAAGAAGCAATCAGCCTGGGACAAAGCCTGGAAGATTTAGGACAGGTATTGTAGGAAGGTCTCCAGCTGCCAGGGGATTTAAACCCCAGAAGAGGCTGTCGCGGAGGTTTTGAGACACTCTATGAACCCACTGGAGCAGCATCTTCATGAGATGGTCTAGAAACATCAATCCATGGTGACAAACTGAATGGAGAAACCTACCCTGCGGTCCATTCAGTGACTGCTGATTTTTCACACCATTAGAATGGCCTTGACACCTCTTTAGGACATATCTCAGCAGCTTCATACATTAGTCACCAACGAGATGCCATCCTACATCTTCACGACCTGCTCTAGACTCAGCAAGAGACTATGAACAAAGAGGAGACCCCCACAGCCTTTGTTGGACCATCAAACTGGCCAATGTTGGTCAGACCGCCCCAAGACATCTCCTGGCCTTGGATGCAGAAAAGTCCCCTCAGGCCAACACGTTCGTGAGACCTGTCCCTTGAAGGTCTCCCACCCACTGGTGCAGCCCATTCGATGCAGTGTCTTGCACCCCTCCACGTCCACAGTGGACAAGGACATCCCCATGGGTTTCCCAAGGTGGTGTGACTTGTCCCACTGCCTGGACACTTTGACCATGGGCCAAAACAGGTCAGATGGTCTCCTGCACCAATCCTGAGCATAGCAGCTGGAACCAAGGTGAGATATTAAACTTGCATGCATGTTAGCTACTGAAATATCATGTTCTGCTCCCAAATCCTCCTTTGGCTCCAGCTAAACTGTGCTCACATCACCTCCCTCTGGATATAGCAACCGAAGCTCAACAAAGTCAAGCCACATACATATACATATGTGCAAGACCCTGCCCCAATACCCCCTACTCTCATGTCAGGGTTTTCCAGGCTTGAGCAGATGTCCTGATGGGTCATGGGAGGTTTTAAGCTGCTTTTACATCACTTGTTCCATCAGCCCAGGGAACAGCTCCCATTCACACACCCATTACCCAGCTGGGTCTTTGCACATGTAGGATCAACATACCTTAATCCTGACCTTGGAGACATCCCAGGCCAGGCTGGACAGGGCTCTGAGCAACCTGAGCTGGTGAAGATGTCCCTGCTCATGGCAGTGGTGGCACTGGATGAGCTTTGATGGTCCCTTAACCCAAATTGTTCTATGTTTCTATACATCGGAGCATCTCCCCGCTACAGGACACCAGAGGCAAGTCCCTGCTGCAGATAAAGCCTTGACCCACGACTAACAAGGGACTAATGCAAAAGCCTGGAAAGCCCCGTGCCCCAGTTTCCCTAGCAGGCACCAAACTGGCTCCAACAAAGATGCTGCCAAAACATCCCGCAGATCTCACCCCACTTCTCCCTCTTTTCGTCCCACACCACAGGGGTTTCTCCCACCTCTGTGTCCCCCCCAGCCCTCCCCAAGCAGGGCATGTCTGAGTTGGGCTCTCAACCCCGACAGCTTTTTGGGAGGCCACGCACCTGCCAGCCAGCACCGCGCCAGGCGTGCGGGGGTGTGTTTATGCAAACCAGTTTGCGAGTTTTTAAGAGGGGCCATAAATAAAGTGTAAAAAGCACTGTCTGGTACACAAAGTCCAGGCGCTCCTATGACAGCCCTGTATTTATGAAGGGCTTAAAGTGCAACTTAGCTGCGAAGGGACTGGTTAAAACACATCGGGCCCTTGACATGTGGCATCTTAACGGCTGCACTCACGTCCACATCACTTCCCAAGCACTCGTCTCGCTCACTCCTGGGCTGGGAATCTCTTCTTGGGGCTTTGGGAGCCTGGAAAACTCTGCAGCTCTGCAAACACAGGCTCACAAATCATCATCGAGCATCCCAGGGTGCAGGAGCCAAGTGAAGTCCCGCACCCAGATCATCCCCATGGGCTCAGCGAGAAGAACACAGGGCCCCGTTTTCATCCACTTCTTCCCAAGGGGATGCTCAGTTGTATAAATTGAGGTGTGCAACCCTCACCTCTCCCTTACCATGGCCACCGGTAGGATTTGCCTTCATCCCGGTCCTTCCTACCTTGGACCACTCAATCCCTCATCACGCTGGATCCGAACTTGTAGGACAGACACATCCCACAAACAACGTTAAAAAGAAATTAAACGGCAGCTTCCAAGCTCCTGGGGAAAACCACTGCCCCGTGGTCTCCAGAGATGCTGGTGTTTAAAAGCCTCCAGCCAAAACATCGCTGCATGCAACTATTGCCGCTGAATTACTCATAGTGGCCAGGCTGCAGCACATTCGGCCCTGTAACCTGTGCCTCCGATATTTTTTCAGCTGAGAGTGTAAATCCCCTAAAATAGCCTGTTTCTGTGGGCAAATTCTTCTTTTCTGACTTGCCTTCAAGCCCGAGCATTTCTGCTTCTCACCTATTTTTAGCCACGACACTGTAGGTCTCTTGGCTGATGAGGCTGCTTGTAACTAATTTATTCCTGTCTTCGTTCTCCCTGAGTGTTCAGCCCCAGGAAAAATGTGAGGCAGTGAGCTGTGGAGGTGGACAGTGGGGAAAAGTCCACGATTCGATCAGGACCTTGTCACCAAGATGTCCTGTCCTTGGTCACAGAGCATCTGGAGCCCCAGCCGAGCCCCCAGCGCCGTGGGATGCGCCCAGTGGCAGAGCCGAAGTGATGCAGAGCTGGGGGGTGATCCCAGACCTTCCCGCTCCAATTTTGTCCCTGTCCCACAGTCCCAAGCCTTTTATCACCATTATAAATCCTGCAAACGGACCCCAGCACTTCCTCCCAAAGCAGATGAACCCACACTACCCCCATTTATCCCGGTTTATGCCCAATTTAGGGGCTCTGCTCCCCATCAGCAGGTGCCTCGAAGAGCAAACACCTCGCTTAGCACCTTCTGGCGATGTCTCCATCCTCCTCTCAACGTGGGTACCACGGTTGACAAACCAGACCCACATCCTTCACACAAGAAACGGATGCTGTGGTCTGCTCTCGGTGGTTTTCGATGAGCCCAGGGAAGGGAAAGCAGCCAGACTCACCCGGATTTTGCTCTCCTAAGCTCTGCACAGCCCCATCCAGTCATCTGCCTTTCCCCCCCAGCACGCCCCGCTGATGGGACAAGCAATCCAGCGCTCACATTTTGGGTTGGCGCTCCAGGAGGACGATTATTTGCCGAGTGCCTAATGCACTGCTGGCAGCGGGCAAGTCATAAATCACCCTAATGCAGCCACCGACAGACTCTGCTGGGATTTCAGGAGATTAAAGGGGAGAACAAACGTAGGGACACGACAGGTCCTGCTCTGGTTTGCTCGGTGCTCAGGTGGCTTTGCCATGTTGCAGGGGCGCCCAGCAGCCACTCATGGGGTCCCAGTGCTTTGCCCAAGCCAAACCTGGCTCAAATTAACACCTCCAGCACCTTCCAAGCTGCTAAACAGCCCTGGCCAAGTCCTTCAAGCCGTTTTGTATTAATACGAGAAAGTGCTGAACCTCGCTTCCCCATCCCAAATCTTATCTGTCTAAGTCAGTCCACAGGGAGCAAGGACAGAACGAGGGGTGCACAAGGGATGGAGAAAAGTCCCCAGCTTTGGTTTGGGGGGGTCATTTCCCCGAAGTGCCCGTGTCCCCATCCACCCTCAGAGGGGAGATGCACCCGTGTGGGGTGGGATCTGCGCAGGGGAAGGGCTGCAATTCAACCCTCTGCCCTCTGCAATTTCTAGCCCATGGGAGAGGGGTCCCAGACCTTCAACGTGGCCCCACCAGCTCACGAAAGCCCAAAGCCCTCTCACCAGCACACACTTGGTGCTGTTCGTCCCCAGAAAGCAGCCAGAGGCAGCAGTGGGGACACAGCCATGTGGCCAACAGCATAGGATGGGTGACCCAGCTTGCAACATAGCCTGGGACACCCTGGCCAGGGAGGACCAGCACCTGCCATGGCAATGAGCCTCCCCGTATCCTTAGCCGTACCCACAAAGCCCCCCCGCAACTTCCTGGGGACGCTGACGATGGGGAAACTGAGGCACGGAGGGGCCCGGAGCAGCCGGGAGGGGAGCGGGGGTGACTTACGAGCCCGGGCTCGGCTCTCGGAGGCGAAGAGGAGCAGCAGGCACCGGAGGAGGAAGGCGAGGGGACTCGCCCCGGGAAGCATCGCAGCCCGTGGTCAGCGCCTGGAGGCTTCGGTCCCGATGCCTGCGGGTGTTCTGGTCCCGGAGACCGACGGTGCTTTGGTCCCGGGGATCTCTTGGTCCCGGTGCCGCTGCCCACGATGTCCCGGTGCTGCTCTCGGTGCGGCACCCCGTGATGTCTCGGTCCCGGTGCTCGGGGTCTTCGCTCCCGCTGCTGGTGCCCGGCGGTGCTGCGGTCTTGGTCCCGGTGTCGGATGCCCCGGGGCCGGTGACAGTGCCCGGGGGTGCCGCGGTGCCGATTCTCGGGGATGTCGGTGCCCTGTGATGCCGGCGTCGGGGGCGCCGGTGCCGGGGATGCTGCGGTGCCGCTTCCAGGAGGTGCCGGTGCCGGTTGCCACGAGTATCGGTGCCCGGGACTGCCGGTGCCGGGGGTGCCGGTGCCGGGGGTGCCGGTGCCGGGGATGCTGGTGCCAGTGGTGTCGGTTCCCGGGGCTGTCGGTGCCGGATCCCGGGGGTGTCGCGGTGCCGATGCCCGGGGGTGTCGGTGCCCGGGGCTGTCGGTGCCGGGTCCCGGAGGTGTCGGTACCGGTTCCCGGGGGTGTCGCGGTGCCGGTGCCCGGCGGGGCTCGTCTCGCTCCGATCAAAGGCGCCTCCTTTAGGGAGAGCCGAGGAGTTTGTTTGTTGGTATTAAAGGCGGAGATGGAGGGGGCGGGGGGGGAGAATAGACCCGCAGAGTGGTGGGTTGTTGTTTGGTTTAATTTTTTTCTTTTAATGATTATTATTATTTTCCCACTTTTTGGGGGTGTTTTAGGAAATTCCTCGGCGGCGGGAGGGCGGAGGGAGGGAGGGCGGGGAGGGGGTGCGGGAGCCGCAGGTTTAACCCCTGAGTCCCTGCAGCCCACGAAGGACCTGCCGGGATGGGGGGTGACACTAATGGGATGTCACCCCCCACACACGGCCCGGCCGCTCCCTTTCTCCCTCTTAAACCCCACCCGGACACCCGGCTCTGAGATGCTTGAGCCGCCCCCTGCGAGAGGTTTAACCCCCCGCGCTGGGGTTAAGCCCACGCAGATGCAAAGCCGGTCTTGGTACAGCCCTGAGCATCCCACGCTCCGAGTGGGGCAAAGCAAAAATCCGGGCTGCAGCATCCCCTCCCATGGCTCTGCTCCATCACCGAGGTCTCCCAGTGCCCTGAGACCTTCCCAGTAAATCCCAGTTCCCTTCCCAGCACCATGGAGAGGCTCCTTCCTTCCCTATCCCCCGTGTACCTGCAGAGGTTTGTGAGACACAGTGGTGGAGCTCGTTCTCCCCATCAGCTGCTTTACATTCCTCCAGCTGCATAAACCCATCTGAAATGACCAGTGTAGCCCCCACCTGCAGGAACCCCCCTCCAGCCCCCGGCCACCTCCCAAGTCCTCCTCCTGCCACCCCAGAAGAGTGGGGACAAACCTTAGCCACCCTTCGTCTTCAATGGAGCTGCTGGGCATGAAACGGCATCGGTTGGAAGGTCATTGGTCAACCCTGGAGAAGCCACCTCACCTCCAGACACGTTGCTCATGTTCTTGCTGCTCCCCAAATCCTGCACAAAATGGTCCAGCTCTGCCTGTCCGTGGGGCTCAGGATGCTCACGGAGAAGTTTGGTAGTGCTGGTTCCCGTGGCCAAAATAACCCAGGACCACCACTTCATCATAGAGATGGGTTCCTGCAGTTTCCTTGGACAGATTTGCCTGGGTTTTTACCCATTCTTTCTGCTCCACCTTCATATCTCATATTTGCAGGGGTGCTTAGAGCCAGACACTTCATTAGCACAAGAAATACGGGATGTAACACAGCGCTGGACACCTTCATGCCCATGTTCTCCCATTGAGCAAGCTTGGATGGAGGTCCCAGGCCTTGCAGGAGCCCTGGGCTTCTCCTTTGCAAATGGCTTCATCTCTACATCTCAGGTTCTCTCCGTTACTCTCATGTCCTTCAGCTTACTCACACCACTGGCCAGGAAGAGACTGCCATCACCTGCGATGGCACCAAGTAACCAGAGATCTCCATCAGCCAATTTATGATTTGTTTTCTTCCATTAATTCAAGCTTGGCACGGGGCTTTCCAGAGTGTGAGATCTTTGTGCACGATGACAACGCACTTGTGAGCAGTGCGAAGCCACCAGGTTGCCAACAGCTCCAAGGTGACCCCAAACCCCTAATGCTGGTCACACCAGCCTTGTGCCTCATTTGGCTTGGGGAGGAAACAGCCAAGGGGAATTTCTGCAGCAAAAACTCTTCTCTCCATCCATCTCTTCTTTTCTGGCCCTAGGAGGCAGACACATCCCCCTGTACCAAACCATGTCTGCAGGTGCCTGTTGTTGTTGAGCTGGACATGAGAGAGGGAAATCTTTGTAATAAAAAAGCCTGTTTTAATAACACATTATATTATCAGCTTTGTTGTTTTCTCTTTAAGCTGCTGAGCACAAGAAGTCAAGATGCATTTCTGCACACGCATGGGCTGGATGCATCTTTTGGGAAGAAGGTGGCAATCATCAAACCATGGTTAGCAAATGCAGGCAAGTCCTCACCTCAGCTTGACTCTCCTGTAATGAAATATCCGTGATCCTCAAGAAGCACAGAGCTGGGGTGTCTGCAGGGATGGGCACAGGTCTACTTGTTTACAAGCTCTAAAAATAATTTCACTGCTCAGTGCCCTTTCCTGAGAATTGCAAGCAAGATTCTGCCGAAGGACCGAGTCACTATGGGGTAACATAGGAATCCAAAACCCTGGTCTGCTCTGCACATCGTTTGGCAGAAAGCACAATTGCTGTTGCATTTCAGGGCAATTCTGACATGCCCACACATCTTCCAGACAAACTACAAAGCTGGATTTTAGAGAAGGCAGCAATGTCCCTTGTGGGTTACAATATCTGATGGGAGACGGCCCACGCTGCCCACTTCTACTCTGAGCGATGGGTCGGCACTTCTGCAGCCTCCGTGTAGGTTTGGGATGGGGATGTCACGCTGTGGTTGGGGAACCTTCATTTCTCTTTGCGTTAGGGTCTCTGCTCCCAAGGAACAAGCGACAGGATGAGTGGAAACAGCCTCAAGTTGCCCCAGGGGAGGTTGAGGTTGGATGTGGGGAACAATTTCTTCCCCAAAGGGCTGTGGGGCACTGGAACAGGCTGCCCAGGGCAGTGCTGGAGTCACCAGCCCTGGAGGGCTGGACAGACGGACAGGAGGTTCTCAGGACATGGGGCAGGGACAGGGCTGGGGGAACGGTTGGACTTGATGATCTTGAGGGTCTCTTCCAACCAGCTTCCCTTGTTTTGCTGCTCTGCTCATTTCCAGCTCCCTGCAAATTTTGCTAGCAATGAGCCTCTATTTTCTTCTTCATGCCTCAATAAATATATTAAAGGGGTTTGGCTAAACAGCAGGTCCCTTCCAGCTCCCACCAGGAGCAGCTGGTACCTCCTCTCCCAGCTCTTTTCTTGCACAGGGCAAGCTTGAAAAGCCCATTTGTAGCACAGGTTTGTGGGCAAGCTCTGAAAGCACTTAGAAAAATTGGGATGCAAAGCTCAACTTAATGAAGTTATTTTGCATCTCTGCTGCAACAGCAACAGCTGAATTCAGGATTGGAGATCCTGGCCTCACATCAGGGTGCAAACTTATGGGAAAGCGCAGCCACATCCTAAGTGCAGACCCAGGAAATAAAGGCCGGCCTTGTCAGGAGCAAGGTGCTGTCTTACATCTTGATTGCGTCTCATAACGAATACATTCACCCTTTGGCAAAAATGAGGCTTTTTATCTTCATCTGCAAAAGAATCTGGCTGGCAGTTAGACACTGCCAGCATTGACCCATCTGCGATCCTGAACCAGGCTCCAAAATACGGGGGATTGGCTTGCAAATATTAATAAAACTTGGATCCTTTTTATTTGCAATGGCGAAGACAAGATAATTCCTGGTTTTGATTTTTTCAAATAAAAACTGCAATTCTCCTACAAACTACTGAACAAACAGCGTGGACTCCAATGACATTGCCCACCACACCAGCCTCATGGCAGGATCGTGAGCTGGCCAGGCTGGAGAAGCTGGCTGCACATCGCACATTTCCCTGGAAGTCTGTAGAGCATCATCCCCGACGTTTGATCCAGAACGTGCCTGTGGACCAGGAGAAATGGACACGATTATCAGCCATCCCACAGCAAAAACCACAGTCCCCGTTCAATTCCCACAGCCAGACCAGCCCACCGACCTCTGTGTCTGCTGCACTGAGCCCAGCTCTGGGTCCTCAGCACAGGACACACATGGACCTGCTGGAGAGGGGCCAGAGGAGCCACAGGAATGATGCGAGGCTGGAACAGCTCTGCTGGGAGGACGGGCTGAGAGAGCTGGGGTGTTCAGCTGGAGAACAGAAGCTCCGGGGAGACCTTAGTGTGGCCTTAAAGGGTCTGATAAGAAAGATGGGGACAGACTTCTGAGCAGGGCCTGTTGCAACAGGACAAGGGGTGATGGTTTGAAACTAAAAGAGGGAGATTCAGCATAGATATAAGAAACTGTTGCCCTGAGGGTGGTGAGAGCCTGGCCCGGGTTGGCCAGAGAGGTGGTAGATGAACCATCCCTGGAGACATCCCAGGCCAGGCTGGACGGGGCTCTGAGCAACCTGAGCTGGTGAAGATGTCCCTGCTCATGGCAGGGGGGGCACTGGGGGAGCTGGGAAGGTCCTTCCAACCCAAACCATTCTGTGATTCTATGACACTCAGCCTTTATTTTTGGCATACATTGAAGCAGGAGTCAATGGATCCCATGTCAGTATGCCAGAGGTCTGAGCTAGAGTCAGTGAAGATTGAGCCCTCCCATCCCAGCAAGATGGACATGAAATGGGATGACATCTTTCCACCATACTGCATGGGGTATAACTAAGTTAAGCAAAATATATAATTTAATGACTCTATGAAAATCCAAACTTCTTCATGCCACAGCTTCGCTTGGCACTGGTGAGTCTGCACCTCAAATCCTGGGGGCAGGTTTGGGCCCCTCATGCCAAGAAAGGCCTTGAGGTGCTGGAGCGAGTGGAGAGAAGGGAACGGAGCTGGTGAGGGGCTGGAGCACAAGTGTGATGGAGCGGCTGAGGGACCTGGGGGTTCAGCTGGAGAACAGGAGCTGAGGGGAGACCTTCTGATCTCTGAACTGCCTGAAAGGAGCTTGGAGCCAGGGGGGTCGGGCTCTGCTCCCCAGGAACAAGCGCCAGGAGCAGAGGAAACGGCCTCAAGTTGCGCCAGGGGAGGTTGAGGTTGGATGTGGGAACAACTTCTTCCCCAAAGGGCTGTGGGGCATTGGAACAGGCTGCCCATGGCAGTGCTGGAGTCACCATCCCTGGAGGGTTGGACAGACGGACATGAGGTTCTCAGGACATGGGGCAGTACCAGGGGTAGGAAACGCTTGGACTCAATGGTCTCGAGGGTATTTTCCAACCAAAATGCTTCTATGATTTGTTGATTAAAGCCCAAGAGAGCTTCTCCTGAAGGTCTCTTGAAGGCAACTGTGTTTGGAGGACGTTAAAGCAAAGTGTTCACCGTGGAACAGTCCTGGAGATTGCTCTGCGCAATGCACCACCCATGAAACAGCTTCGTTCGGGAACTTTATCACATCTCGAGCTGCAAACACTGTCTGCAGAGGACATCACCCTGCATCTCCTGACTCATGCTCCAGGGAAAGGAAGGAGAAGCCTTTATATCTATCACCCTACAGTGATCTAAATACCACTGGAGAGAACAACCTGCAAGACTCGTGCTGGAGGCAAAGTAATTTCTTCCATCACCTTGAATGCCAAGTGTGTTCCTAAGCCCTTTGTGGAGCTGCAACAGGATCCGGTCATACCCTGTGAGAACACGAGGCAGCGCTTGGTCTCCAGCATCTGAGAACGTCTGTTCCCCATGCAAACAGCCGTAAATACTGCAGGCAGCGCGAGCTTTTACATTAATCTGAGTGCTGGAGGACTTTCAAGAGCTCTAAAGCTGCACGTTTTGGGGTTTAAGGCAATGACTTATAAGACTTAAAAAGATAATTTACCTATGGAACCACATAGTCCAATCTGGAATGGAAAATCTTTCTGAGCATGTTGCCAATCACAAAAGCAACACATGGCAAATAGTTTACACTCAGATATATAGAGAGGACAAGGAGTAAGAGATTCCCCTGCAGGGATGGAGACCGGTAATGAAATGAGAGGGGTGAAGGGAGGCTGGACAAAGCAAGGAGGGGGGACAGAGAGGAAAAAGGGGGAGCACAGTGCCCTGGGCCTGTCCATATCCCCCTTCTCCACTGCAGAACAACACAGCTGCACGTCATGGCAAGTGACTGGCCAGGGCCAGCAGCATCGCTGGGATGGCCACAAAGAGAAATGGCCATGGCAAAACCCTGCTGGCTCCTCGGGAGAGGTGAGAAGCAGAGAAACAATCCCCAGCAGGCTGGGCAAGGCAGAGGTTTTGGCTTGGGATGACTGGATGAGAGGCTGGAATCTTGCATGGGCTTAGGATACCCTCTGCAGGCCAGCACGGAGCTCGGCATGTCCCGAATCGCAGAATCACAGAATGGTTTGGATTGGAAAGGAACTTCAAAGTCACCAGTGCCACCTCTGCCATGAGCAGGGACATCTTCAGCAGCTCAGGTTGCTCAGAGCCCCGTCCAGCCTGGCCTGGGATGTCTCCAGGGATGGTTCATCCACCACCTCTCTGGCCAACCTGGGCCAGGCTCTCACCACCCTCACTGTAATGAATTTCTTCCTTATGTCTAACCTAACCTTACCCTCTTTCACTTTAAAAGCATTGTCCCTTGCAGGGGTTTGGATTGGAAGACAAGTTGGAGATACAGAAACCAAGTTCTGTCCAGGATGGGCTGGATGTGCAAGAGTAATTGGGCAGGATACCTGGCAGACACCCTTTTCCATATCCGCTGTTGTTAGGACCTCTGCACAGCACCTTGTCCCACAGGTAGGTTCCCCACGACAAAGAGGATCCATGCACTGATAGGATGAGAGAAAAAAGCCTCATGTTGCACCAGGGGAGGCTGAGGTTGGATGTGGGGAACAATTTCTTGCCCAAAGTGCTGTGGGGCATTGGAACAGGCTGCCCAGGGCAGTGCTGGAGTCACCAGCCCTGGAGGGCTGGACAGATGGACATGAGGTTCTCAGGACATGGGGCAGTGCCAGGGGTGGGGGAACAGTTGGAATCAATGATCTTGAGGGTCTCTTCCAACCAAAATTATTATATGATATTCTTTGAACCATTCAACAGCTAAACTAGAGACTACTAAAGACGTAAGTGTGGGTGAGGTAGGAAGTAAATTATAATGTCTAGCAAGTTCCTGGCACATATTTAGAGGCTGTTTCTTGGGCAAAGATCTTCCCTTCGTCTTTCCAACAGTGGGTCTTTCAAGGAGGCCCGAAGGTCTAGGGCTTCACCTGCACCTCTGCAGCCACATTTTCTCTGCTGTCTTCCCAACATCTATGGTAATCGAGAGCCTTCAGCACAGGACATGGGCCTGCTGGAGAGGGGCCAGGGAGCCCCAGGAATGATGCGAGGCTGGAACAGCTCTGCTGGGGGACAGGCTGAGAGAGTTGGGGTGTTCAGCTGGAGAAGAGAAGCTCCGGGGAGACCTTAGTGCGGCCTTTCTGGACTTAAAAGGGGCCAATGAGGAAGATGGGGACAGACTTTTGAGCAGGGCCTGTTGTGATAGGACAAGGGGTGATGGTTTGAAACTAAAGGAGGGGAGATTCAGCCTAGATATAAG
Source organism: Columba livia (assembly GCF_036013475.1). Classification (NCBI taxonomy): domain Eukaryota; kingdom Metazoa; phylum Chordata; class Aves; order Columbiformes; family Columbidae; genus Columba; species Columba livia. The sequence continues at coordinate 2,167,469 of NC_088602.1, forward strand.
GAATTGTTGCCCTGAGGGTGGTGAGAGCCTGGCCCAGGTTGTCCAGAGAGGTGGTGGATGAACCATCCCTGGAGACATCCCAGGCCAGGCTGGACGGGGCTCTGAGCAACCTGAGCTGCTGAAGATGTCCCTGCTCATGGCACTGGGGGAGCTTTGAAGGTCCCTTCCCACCCAAACCATTCTGTGATTCTATTATTAGAGAGGGACCTGACACTAAAAGATGGTGAAAAAACAGATTGTTTTAGTGCCCCAGTAAACGGATGAAACATAGAAGAGAAGCACATAGATTTCCATAGCAACCAGTGCACAGTCTCGTGCCTCCTCTGATTTTCTCTGATTCACCTTTCCTACACACAGACAACCCAAGGGTGCTGGTACAATCACTGACCCTGCTGAAAAGCCATGGCCTCCAAGGAGATGAGGTGAGCACATAATGGAGCCAGGCGGAAAGAGACCCCATGCACCAGCTCCTTTGCCAAAGGAAGCACCAAGGTCCTCTGGAGGGGGATTCGGAACCCAAATGCAAAAACGAAAAGTCAGTTCATCAAGCTGATTCAAGGTCCTGACTGTAGAAACCTGCAAAGCCAAGTCATGTTCTCAGAGCCCTGAGTACAAAAGACATCACGGTGACATCAGCCCAAGCACTAACATCTGTGTTTCAGGCAACACACAGAAAGACAAAGCTCTGTGGGGCTTTAAAATGGTCACGCACAGACTTGATGCACCTTTGCTCTTCCCAGAAAAAAAAATAGGTAGGTAGGTAGGTATCTAGAAAAGTAGGTAGGTAGGTAGGTAGATAGATAGATAGATAGATAAGTAGGTAGATAGATAGATAAGTAGGTAGGTAGGTAGAGAGATCACAGAATCACAGAATCACAGGATGGACTGGGTTGGAAAAGACCTCAGAGATCATCCAGTCCAACCCTTGGTCCAACTCCAGTCCATTGACTAGATCATGGCACTAAGTGCCATGTCCAATCTCAGCTTAAAAACCTCCAGGGCCGGTGAGTCCAGCACCTCCCTGGGCAGCCATTCCAATGCCTGACCACTCTCTCTGCAAAGAATTGCTTTCCCATCTCCAGCCTCAATTTCCCCTGGCAGAGTTGAAGCCCATGGCCCCTTGTCCTATTGCTGACTGCCTGGGAGAAGAGACCAATCCCCACCTGGCTAGAACTGCCCTTCAGGTAGTTCTAGAGAGTGCTGAGCTCACCTCTAAGCCTCCTCTTCTCCAGACTAAACAAGCCCAGCTCCCTCAGCCTCTCCCCATAGGGCTTGTGCTCAAGTCCATTCCCCAGTCTTGTTGCTCTTCTCTGGACCCGCTCCAGCACTTCAATCTCTTTCCTGAGCTGAGGGGCCCAGAACTGAACACAATACTCCAGGTGTGGCCTCCCCAATGCAGAGCACAGGGGAAGGATCACTGCCCTTGTCCTGCTGACCACGCTGGTTTGGATACAGGACAGGACACCATTGGCCTTCTTGGCCACCTGGGCACACTGTTGGCTCATGTTGAGCTTCCTGTCCATTAGTCCCCCAGGTCCCTTTCTGCCTGGCTGCTCTCCAGCCACTCTGTGCCCAGCCTGGAGCGCTGCAGGGGGTTGTTGTGGCCAAAGTGCAGCACCCGGCACTTGGCCTTGTTGAACTTCATCCCATTGGAATCAGCCCATTTTTCCAGTCTATCCAGACCCCTCTGCAGAGCCCTCCTGCCTTCCAGCAGCTCCACACTCCCTCCCAACTCGGTGTCATCAGCAAATTTGCTGATGATGGTCTTAATCCCCTCATCTAAATCATCAATAAAGATGTTAAACAGGACTGGACCCAACACTGACCCCTGGGGACACCACTAGTGACTGGCCGCCAGCTGGATGCAGCCCCATTCACCAGCACTCTAGCCAGTTCTTAACCCAGCGTAGAGTACACTTGTCCAAGCCATGGGCTACCAGCTTCTTCAGGAGTATATTATGGGAGACAGTGATAGAGATGATAGAGAGAGAGATAAAGAGATAGAGAGAGAGATAAAGCGATGAGAGACAGAGAGATAGAGAGATAAATAGAGAGATAGAAAGTCACCCTGGCCAAACTGAAGGCTAAGAAAGAAGTTCTTGCCCACCTGAAGATGCATCTGGTAGAAAATAACATCCTGGGAGAAGCCACTGAAGAAAACAGGCTGGAGAACACAGAGAATGAAGGGGCAGGAACCAGGAGCACCAAAGCTGGACCATGGCTTGGGCAGCCCTGTGAGAAGAAACACATCTTCTGAGGTTTCTTTCTCTACTTATCATGGAGATACTAAATAGATTGGGATGGATCGTTTGGGAAGGCCCCCACTGCTGGAGATCTTTGAGAAGAGGCTGAAGGTGCCTGTCAGCACACAGAGCTGATCTCACCCCGGATCGAAGCACAGGAGCAATCTGGACCACTGTGTCCAGCCCTCTGAGGTTTAGTTCTGATGGTCAATGGGGCATCCACATCACCTGCCATGCTGGGACACAAAACACCTCCCAACATCACACCTAATGAACAGATGAACGCACCAGGGGAGTGTTTCAAATGCCCTCAAGTTGCGCCAGGGGAGGTTGAGGTTGGATGTGGGAACAATTTCTTGCCCAAAGGGCTGTGGGGCATTGGAACAGGCTGCCCAGGGCAGTGCTGGAGTCACCAGCCCTGGAGGGCTGGACAGACAGACATGAGGTTCTCAGGACATGGGGCAGGGTTGGGGGAATGGTTGGACTCCAGCTTGAGGGGCTTTTCCAACCAAAACGCCCAGAGAGCAGCAGTTTGCTGAAGGAGAACACACCCCCCGCCCTGTGCCCTCTCCGGAGTAATGGAGGGGTTGCAGGGCTTCTTCAGCACCAGGGAGCCTCCGCAAGGAGCCCGTATCCAGCCACACAGCCCATCACACCGTGTCTGAGCTCCCCGAGCGAGGCCGCCGACACAATCCGCAGGTTCACGTCTACTGAGAAAACAACAGGGCCGCCCCTCTTTATATAGGCAGGTCATATTAATATTCAATGAGAAGGCGTGGTCAAAGAGGGGCGGGGCCGACGCCGCTCAGCGCTCATTAATATTAAGTGCGGGAAGGCCCGGCCCCCTCATGAATTATGTCTGTGGTGGGCGGGGCCGCGCGCCCCGACGCTCTGTCCCTTCAAAGTGTGAGAAGATGGCGGCGGCGGGCCTGGGCGGCCGGGCCGCGCTGCCGGCGCGGCGGGGGCGGCGGCGGCGGGGGCGGGCCGGGGCGGCGGCGGAGGAGGACGACGAGGCGGTGCTGGTGGAGTGCCCGGTGTGCCGGCAGGCGCTGGTGGAGGCGGTGACGCCGCCCTGCCGCCACTCGCTCTGCCTCGCCTGCTTCCAGCGGTGCCTGCAGGGCCCGGGCCTCTACTGCCCGCTCTGCCGCAGCCGCCTCTCCACCTGGGCCCGCCGCCAGCAGGCCCGCGCCGAGCCCGCCGCGACGACGGCCGCCGGAGGAGGCGGGGAGCAGCGGCCGCCGGACCAAGGTGCAGCGGCGGCGGCAGCGACGGGCGCCTCCCCATCCCCCCCTCCCGGTTCCAACCGGCGGCCAGAGGGGAACGGGAGGGGGAGGGGGGGGGTCGCGCGGGGGGCTCGGCCCTGAGGGGGCGCGGCCAGCGGCGGGTTCAACCCTGAGGGGCGTGGCCAGAGGGGGCTCCGCCCCTCAGTGGGCGTGGCCAGCTGTGCGCTGAGTTTGCGGGGGCTCAGCCGCTATTACAGGGTTGGGGGCTGGGGGGGGTGATCCCACCCTCAATTACAGTGTTGGGAGATGGGTTTTGGGGGGGACGCGTGTTTCCCCACTTCCACTCAGCATCTGTTGCACACACCGAGTGCACTTGAGCTCCCCTCACCGATGGGAAGAGGGGAGGTCACCATCCTGCTGCCCCCCAACCCATAGAGCGCTGGAGTGGTGCGAAGGGCAGGTTTTAACAGAACACCCCGGCCGGGGCAGCTCTGGCCTCTGCTTCACCCCAAAAGGGCGAGCGGATGATTATTTTGATACTAACGTTACCCAAAAAGCTGATGGTCGCGGCGGTGCCGCCCGTCTGGATGGCTGGTAAAAGTCAGGCTGGTTTGTGCCGCGGTGGGAGGCCAAAGCTCCCGTGCCGTGGGAAATCCTGCTCCCTCGTCAACACACAGAAAAGAGCCCCGTCGTTCCCGAGTTCGCGGCTTTTTGTCACGCATTTCCTCCCCGTCTCGAAACCCAACAGCCTTCCCCGACTCCTAGAAAACTATTTCCTTTTGAATAAATCCTCGTTTGAGCCGGCGACGCTGGTTTTTCCCGAGGTGCCGCGCGAGATGCCCATTTCACCGCTGTCAAAACTCCCAGCACGCCGGGATCTTCCACGGCGCGTGTTGGTTGGAGCCCCGCAGAGCAGCCGAGGCTTTAAGCAAGGCTTAAATGTCCTTTTAGCCACCCAGGCATGCCTTAACCATCCCTTTTCCAGCGTGTTACTGGTCTCCCGGTTCATGCTTGAGTCAGCGCCCTCTAATTTGCTAGGGGGAAAAAATTGGCAGGATGAGCTTAAACGGCTTAAATGGGTGGTTTGAAGTCACCCCGCTGACCTTTGCTGGGAGGGAACTGGGAAGTTTCCGCGCAGGAGGATTTGCTGAATGGATGAACAGACGGGCTGGCCGGAGGGAGCCGGGAGCGGATCCTCCTCCCTGAGGCAGCCGGAGGAGGGACAACAAAAATTCCCTGAGTCGATCTCCGCTCCGAGGTACTTGTGTCAGTCGTGCTTAAATAGACTCGGCTTGGTCCAGGCTGGCTTGGGTGAGAAAATCCAGCCATGCTGCTGGAATGTTTATAGAATCACAGGATGGTTTGGGTTGGAGGGACCTTAAAGCTCCCCCAGTGCCCCCCCTGCCATGAGCAGGGACATCTTCAGCAGCTCAGGTTGCTCAGAGCCCCGTCCAGCCTGGCCTGGGATGTCTCCAGGGATGGTTCATCCACCACCTCTCTGGCCAACCTGGGCCAGTACACAGTGCCTCGGTGGGTGGTTTTGAAAGAAAAATTAACTTTAATTCTCTGCTTGTCTTGATTTGTCTGAGGTGGGTGTGTTTTGCAGCAAGATGATCATGTTAGTTGTAATTTTCCGCCTGCCCAAACTTCCTAAAGCTCTGGAAATGTCTCAAAGAGAATCGTGGGGTGTCTGAGAGGTGCCCCCCAAACGCTGACAGACACCTGCACTCCAGTGCCACCTTGTAGTCTTGATTACAGCTTTGTCACGGACACTCTGAATTGAGCTGGACTAACCTGTATTTGCCTGTACTGTGATTGCGGTTCATACCGTAGACCTCGCCACCGTAAAATCGCGCTTAAAGTGGTTGATTTAGCAGTCGATGAGGTGAGAGAAAGTGAGATAAACTAAAGCGATCTGTAATCTTGAATGGCATTCCTAGTCTAGGCTCAAGCTTGTCCTTAAGCAGCGCTGGGCGGCTGCGTCGGGCTAAAAGCTGTGGAGGTAATTGACCACTTATGTTGTATGTTGGGCTTAATAGTGTGGAAATCAAAGTTGGTTGATCTGTGACAAATTGTGACCTCCTACGTGCAGAGAGGGAGCTGTGGATGTGGTTTATTTTGACATTAGTGAGGCTTATTGAAGAACCACAGCAAGGCTGAGCTTGGCGGGAACCTCTGGAGATCCAACCGCTCCTCAAAGCAGGGTCAACCTCTCCTGTGTCACTTAATGATCTTCATGGCCCTTCGGTGGTCAAGATAAACAACATCCATGGCTCTCTGCTCACGCACTGAGCCACGCACCTCATCCCAGATGACTGCTACGTTGGATAAGCGTGCTTTCCTCTTCATACATCCATGCTGACCACCTCCCAAACACCTTCTTCTCCTCCTTCATGGATCTGGAAATGCTTTCCAGGAGTTGTTTTTCCTTGGGATTCCTGAAGCTGGTCTTAGAATCACAGAAGGGTTTGGGTGTGAAGGACCTTCCCAGCTCCCCCAGTGCCCCCCCTGCCATGAGCAGGGACATCTTCACCAGCTCAGGTTGCTCAGAGCCCCGTCCAGCCTGGCCTGGGATGTCTCCAGGGATGGTTCATCCACCACCTCTCTGGCCAACCTGGGCCAGGCTCTCACCACCCTCAGCACAAACAGTTTCTTATATCTATGCTGAAACTCCCCTCCTTTAGTTTAAAACCATCACCCTTTGTCCTATGGCAACAGGCCCTGCTCAAAAGTCTGTCCCCATCTTTCTCCTCAGCCCCTTTTAAGTCCGGAAAGGCTGCACTAAGGTCTCCCTGGAGCTTCTCTTCTCCAGCTGAACAGCCCAGCTCTCTCAGCCTGTCCTCCCAGCAGAGCTGTTCCAGCCTTGTGACCATCTATGTGGCCTTCTCTGGACCTGCTGTCACCATAAAGACTGAGGAAAGGAGGCATTGAACATCTCAGCCTTTTCCATGCCCTTTAGCATCAGGTGTCCCCCCGACCCAGCAGCAGAACCACATTTTCCTTTTGGTGCTGATGTCCTTGTAGAAGCCTTTCTTGTCCATGGCGTCTACTTGCTTTGGACCCTTTTGACTCTTGTCTCCTGTAACAACCACACTGACACCCTCTTGAAGTCCCGGGAGGATATTATCATAGAATCATAGAATAGTTTGGGTTGGAAGGGACCTTCAAAGGTCATCTAGTCCAACCACAATGTCTGTCAGTGTCTATAGATCTGTGAGAGGTGGCAGTAAGGGCAGCAGAAGCAGGTTCTTCTCAGTGGTGCCCAATGACAGGACAGGGGACAAACTGAAACACAAGAAGTTTCTCTTACCATAAGAAAAAAGCCTTTTACTGGGAGAGCGATGGAGCCTGGCGCAGGTTGCGCAGGGAGGTTGTGGAGTCTCCATCCTCGGAGGTGTTCAAAACCCAACTGGACATGGACTTGGCCAGGTTTCTCCTGGTGACCCTGCTTGAGCAGATGGGTTTGGTCTCCAGAGGTCTTTGCCGACCTCAACCATTCTGTTGCCAAACACTGAAGAAGCTGATGTATTTCATTAAATCTTCAAAATCTTAAAAAACTACCTGGGATGACCTTTTGATGTACCTTGACTATAACAGCTTAAATTGGCTAATTAATCACAGTTTCAAGTCTCAATTTTTGTCATTTGCTTTGAGATTCATAGGTCCCACATCCCCTCTGCCTCCTCTCCAACCATCTTGAAGCACTTGGAAAAGCATCCTAGATGTTGGTGTAAAACCAGATTTTGAGCTCGAGATGCAATACTGGCTGTGAGACTTCGCTAAGTATGATTTTTTACATTCAAACAGTTGCCTGCTGAAAGTCTTGGAAGGCAGATAGGTGCAGCAGATGGGAGGCTTGTGTTTGAGGATTCAGCCAGCCAAGAAGAAGAAGAAAGAACAAACATATTCACGGTGAGGTGCTCAGCCTGATTTGTAAGAAAATAAGCACGTTCACGTTTCTCCCAAGGAAGATGGAACAGCCTAAGAATCAAGACAAAAGGATGTTGTGGAAAAGGAGAAGCAGATGAGATTGTGGCTGTGTCTTCTCCCACATCGGAAGAAATTGTTGGCCCTGAGGGTGGTGAATAATCAGTAGATTATTCTTAGCTTGTCTTAGTCCCCATGTCCGGTTTGCTGGACCACAGATGCAGGGCAGGAAAATGGGGCTGGCGATGCCGCGTGTTGTCATACCCATATGTGACAGCCCAAAATCTTCCTACAGCTCCAACCCTACTGATTCTTTCACTTATGAAAATTTACAGATTTGTGGCCAGAAGGTTCTAAGTTTTAATTTCATGTTTCCACAAATGCCCTGATGCCAAAGTATATACGTGTATATATATATATATATATGTGAAATTTTCCATTGGCATATCTTAACATAATTTAATTAACACCCTTTTAGAAGAACTAGAGCAGCTACTCTTGTTGGGAAACTGTTTCCAAAACTCTCCGTCGTCAGAAAACTTCTAACTTGTTGGTTTGTGTTTTGAAAACATTAAGATCTCGTCTTCATCTGCAAGTATAAACACAAACTGCTGGAAGTTAAAATGAAAAGAACAGTGAGAACCTCAAGATTTTGATCATCCCTGCCAGGAATAGAGGAGAGAGCTACAGAGTTTGCCGGGGACGAGGAGGATTTGATTTGATTTTTGAGCTTTGATTCACCGGATGGCATCAGTTCATTGAAAGCCAGGAGCCTCTGAACCACACAAGGGGAACCGAAGTGTTTTTGAATCAAGTTCAACTTCTTTTTATTCAACTGAATGCATCACCAGATGGGTGTTTCTGAATCTTTCGCCGGTAAATATAAAATGTGGTGTCCGGGAGCGTGGATTAACAGTGTAACACACACGTCTGTGCGCAAACGTTGAATATGGATGGAGTCATTCAAGGCTACGAGTCTCTAATAAAGACAAGCAGCGTTAAATAATTAGAGGATGTTTTGGCCTCTTCACTAGTGTAGAAACCAGTTGTTTTTATCCGAGATTGAGGACAATAGGATGAAGCTCTCGTCTGCCAACACAAAAGAGCAGGATGTCGGGTTTGACGCCGCCGCTGCGACTGTTTCGGTGCCATTGCCCTGTTTGGAAGGAGCCAACATTCCCGACGACCTTTCTGAGTCACCTTTGTTCAGAAACCATTTCTGTGGACACACAGCAAGCTCCAAAAATCAAGTAAAGGCCATTTTTTCCATCATTTTACGCATTCCCGCTGTTCTCCTAGGCCATAGTGTGCATCAAAGCAGCCGAGTAGACCTATAGTATTTATGTTTGATCACATAAGGATCACAGGTGATGCTCTGATCACGTTTTCTTCCTCCCTAGCTGCATCCCAGTGCGAGGACCGGTCTGGTTCCATTTGCACCGCTCTAACCCAGAAACTATAACGGGATGTTTTAAGCATCGATATCCAGTTGTGCAAACATTTATGTTTTCATCTCTTCTACACAGAGTTAGAAATTTGGGGTCTCTGTCTTATGACCCATCTATAAAATCTATAATGGTTGCATAAATATGCTCTATATAAAGATGCTATACATAAAAATGTGTCTACCTGATGTTAGACCACTAGCTAAACCAGCACAACTTTAGAGATAAATGTTGTTCCATTATTTAAATTCTATTCTGGCTTGCCGAACGCACATAAGCAATGAAACCAGTTGATGTGGCTTCTCTTTATCACTGCGTGTTTCCCTCGGCTTAGCTCCTGCGCTTTTATTACCCTGGGGGGGGAAAATATGCACCTTTTTAGCAGTGAAGATAAGGTCTGAGACAAGCCTTTTTTTTCTTTTTAAGCCTTATAATCTTTGTGTTTGGTTACAATATATTTTTCCCCCCTTTTAAAGCAAGTATTAAAGAGAGCAGTGTAGGGGAAAGGGACCTGGGGGTCCTGGGGACAGCAGGGTGACCATGAGCCAGCACTGGGCCCTTGTGGCCAGGAAGCCAATGGTACCTGGGGTGGGTTAGAAGGGGGTGGTCAGTAGGTCAGAGAGGTTCTCCTGCCCCTCTGCTCTGCCCTGGGGAGACCACACCTGGAATAGTGTGTCCAGTTGTGGCCCCTCAGTTCCAGCAGGACAGGGAACTGCTGGAGAGAGTCCAGCGCAGCCACCAAGATGCTGAAGGGAGTGGAGCATCTCCCGTGTGAGGAAAGGCTGAGGGAGCTGGGGCTCTGGAGCTGGACAAGAGGAGACTGAGGGGGGACTCATTCATGGGGATCAATATGGAAAGGGGGAGTGTCAGGAGGATGGAGCCAGGCTCTTCTCGGTGACAACCAGTGACAGGACAAGCCGCAATGGATACAAATTGGAACACAAGAGGCTCCACTTAAATTTGAGAAGCAACTTGTTCCTGGTGAGGGTGGCAGAGCCTGGCCCAGGCTGCCCAGGGAGGTTGTGGAGTCTCCTTCTGTGCAGACATTCCAACCCGCCTGGACACCTTCCTGTGTAACCTCATCTGGGTGTTCCTGCTCCATGGGGGGATTGCACTGCATGAGCTTTCCAGGTCCCTTCCAGTCCCTGACATTCTGGGATTCTGTGGCGTATTCAATGATTTGTTCAGCTCTGGCGTTCCCTCTCCGCAGCTCCTCGGAAGCTCCCGAGTCTGCGCTCACTGGTGGGGAGGGACTGAAATTACGCGGCTTTTCTCTAAGAACTTTTATAACTGAACTAGTGGGAGGTCTGATGGGTGAAAACAGGATTTTGTGAGGGTTTAAACAGGACCTTTTGGCACTGGGGCTGTGACGTGTCCCCAGGGAGGAGGCAAACGCCGCCGTGAACCTGATGCCCGCGGGGCAATCGGTCTGTTTGATTTCCTTACCCCGCCGTGAACTTTTTCATTTCGTGCCGACGTGTTTGAGCAATAAAAACACTCCCTCAACAAAACGTGTGCAATGGATCTGCCAGGTTATATCCATTAATTTTAGCGAGCTGGGAAGAGTAAATACGGCAGGGGTTTCCTTCTTATTCATACCTGTTTCATCCCGAAGTTCGGGATGATGAGCGATGCTGGATACGAGCTGAGCCAAGACGGTTGTTCAGGGCTTATTGTTTTATTCCGGTTGTTCCTTTTTCCATCCAGGCTCCTCCGACTGTACCGCAACTTGCCCAGACTTGTGCTGCGCAGAAGCGAGCGGGAGCTCGACAGGATGAAAATAGAACGAGTCGCTTGGGGAGTAACAAACTCCAGCAATGGAGGTTAAACTAGAACCTGGTGCCAAGAAGCTTTTTGGTTTCTGGATTCCCGAGGGGGACGGGAGGAAACGGGAGCAGGATGGGGAATTCCTGCCGGACAGAACGGCCCGTCCGCTCCCAAATAGCGACCTCGGGGAAGCTCAGAACCTCAGGGTTCTGCTCACTGCAGAACAATGGTTAGATTTCTCAAAGAGAAGCGCGACTTGAAAGAGTTCGGTTGGGGGTTCATTCTGTTACTGCATGGGGGAAATACAGCAAACCGAATGCTGCTGAACTTTTCTCCAGGTGTTTGTATCGGCAAACTGTCAGGATTCTTCTCTCCCTGATAACCGCTTGCAGAACAGACTTTCAGAAGACAAAATTCTTAGGAAAAAATAAGAAATGTAATGGAGAGAATAGCAGGAGGGCTGGATCCAGCTGGGAACCTGCACAGAGGTCCAACCGAGCATAGAAAACCACAGACTTTTATATCTTTACAAACCATTCACACCATGATTCAGTCCAATAGCAAAATTTCACTTTGGGGTCTTCTTGCTTCTCGTTGGATCTTTTCCTCTGATTCCACGTGGGCCTTTGTCTTGTTCAGCTGTTGACGTTGTTTCTGGTCCATGGCCTTAAAGGTGCTGTTTTGTCTGGATAAATCCTTTCTTAGCAAAGTGCAAAATAAGCCTTATCTTAAAATTGTTCAGTGTAGTTTGTAGTTGCTTTTGGTAAATATGAGCACAACTTTACAGCTTAAAATTTTAGCAAATCCAGGGAGCAAAGAGTATATTAAAAATCATACAACCTTTTATCTCTAAATAATTCATTATATTTAGTGTGCATCTACTTAAGCTAAATGATTAATATTGAACTTTGGCTCATCCACTGACCTGTGAGTAGTAAAACCATCGCTGTGCAGCTCGCTTATTTAACAGGGGGAGATCAAAGTGGCTCATCCAGGCTGTTGCATTTATAGAATGAAGCGGTTGACTCGTATTCAGATTGCACACAGTAGGAAAAGTCTGCACGACGCTCCCCGTGCCCACAAGTTATCGGGGTTCAGTTCCCGTTCTGCTTCCTATGGGTCTCCTGGAAGGATTTCTTGGCCCCACTGCAGCTCAGGCCTTTCCCTCCTCTGGAATCTGAACCAAACCGCTGCTGGTTCGGCTGGGAGGGTCGAGCGCACCCACCACACTGCGGGACGGCAAACGGAGGAGTAAAAATGTTATTCATATAGACAATAATATTCTCAAGATGATGGCTTAAATAGCAGGATGTGGATTCGGGGTGTTGCTGCTCTCAGCCCGCGTCTCCTGGGTGTCTGGCTGGAGCAGACTCATTAAGCCTGGTTTTATTTCTAGGACTGAGACTCCCTGTGACATCTCGGGCCTGTAACTTAACATCTGTGTTTACATCCTAAATACTCCCCCGATGGCTCGTCGAGAGCTCTTGAGAATCTCCAGAGAAACTCTAGAAGTGCACAATGGCGTTATTAATACTTGGCCGCCCTCCTCCAAGCATTTCTGTGTGTTAAGCAGAGCTTTGATAGCAGTATCGTCACATAAATATATGTGCTGGAAAAAATGCTACATAACCTCTCGCGCAGTGCCTGGAGAACTTGCCCATTTTGAGAAATAATGGACAACTCTGATCCCCATACACTAAAATGTATTTCCTTTTGTTTTTTATTTCCCCTTCTCTTTGCAGACTTTATATTCAGAGCACCCATTAAACTAAGCAAACCCGGGGAACTCCGAGAAGAATACGAAAGCCAGCTAAGGAAGGTACGGTATTCGGCGTAATCGTGGGGTTTCTTCCAGAATAAACTGGATTTCTTGCAGAAATGCCATCATGTATATCGATATATTTAATCAGTTTTCAGAGCCTTGATCTCTGGGATGCTGGTTTGTCTTTTTTTGTGCTGATTAGTTTACCTGTTGGGGAAAAGGAACCTTTTCTTTTCATAGTTGAAGTATTTTCTTTGGGTTTTCACTCAAAAACTGTAGAAAGCTGATATCTAAGTAGAAATAAAATAAACTTGTGCACTGGGTGGTGCTAAGTAGGAAAAGATTGTTGAAATGATATTTAAGGTAAATAACTAGTCTGGGAAATGCAAGTATGTGAGGAGACAATTAAAAGATGTGGAAGGGTCTTCTCTGCTGCCTGGATCTAGTGCAGTGCCTCAGGGGTTGGTACTGGGGCCGGTATTATTCAATATATTCATCAATGACTTGGACGAGGGAATAGAGTGACTGTCAGCAAGTTTGCTGGTGACACCAAGCTGGGAGGAGTGGCTGACACGCCAGAGGCTGTGCTGCCATCAGAGACCTGGACAGGCTGGAGAGCTGGGCGGGGAGAAATGTAATGAAATAGAACAAGGGCAAGTGTAGAGTCTTGAATCTGGGCAGGAACAACCCCAGGTTCCAGTGTAAGTTGGGGAATGAGCTGTTGGAGAGCAGTGTAGGGGAAAGGGACCTGGGGGTCCTGGGGACAGCAGGGTGACCATGAGCCAGCACTGGGCCCTTGTGGCCAGGAAGCCAATGGTACCTGGGGTGGGTTAGAAGGGGGTGGTCAGTAGGTCAGAGAGGTTCTCCTGCCCCTCTGCTCTGCCCTGGGGAGACCACACCTGGAATATTGTGTCCAGTTGTGGCCCCTCAGTTCCAGCAGGACAGGGAACTGCTGGAGAGAGTCCAGCGCAGCCACCAAGATGCTGAAGGGAGTGGAGCATCTCCCGTGTGAGGAAAGGCTGAGGGAGCTGGGGCTCTGGAGCTGGACAAGAGGACACTGAAGGGTGACTCATTCATGGGGATCAGTATGGAAAGGGTGAGTGTCAGAAGGATGGAGCCAGGCTCTTCTTGGTGACAACCAATGACAGGACAAGGGGCAATGGGTGCAAACTGGAACACAGGAGGTTCCACTTAAATATGAGAAGAAACTTCTCAGTGAGGGTGCCAGAGCCTGGCCCAGGCTGCCCAGGGAGGTTGTGGAGTCTCCTTCTGTGCAGACATTCCAACCCGCCTGGACACCTTCCTGTGTAACCTCATCTGGGTGTTCCTGCTCCATGGGGGGATTGCACTGGATGAGCTTTCCAGGTCCCTTCCAACCCCTCACATTCTGGGATCCTGTGAATTAAAAGTGACACCGATGGGCAGTGTTACTATAGATTATTAGGGTAAGTTTGTCCCTTTTAACTGGTCTTAAGAAATGCAAACACTTCTCTGGTCGAGGTGTCTTCCATGTGCTTTGTGCATAAAGTCTTGCGATTTGTGGCATTTTTAGCAAAATTTGTTGAGAAATTATTTGGGCAGTGGTATAAGTCTTAAACGCACAGAAATCTTATTCGTATAAAAATCTAGTTAATTAATTAAATGTGCATCACTGTATTTGGCCATTTATATTTTTTTCACTATAACCTTCATGAGGATCCTCAAGGTATTGTTGGCGTAAAGAAATAAAGCTTTTTATATAGATATTAACCATAAACCTCGCTAGGGTTTTATAGATTTCCCTGTAATAGTGAGCGGAAGATTTTCCATTATGATATTGGAGCAAATTCCTGCTGGACTTGTCGCTCGACATCTTCAATCCAGAATTTCCCTTGAACTCCTTGGTTCTTCCGAGTGTCTCCAAACTGATGCAAAACTGCATCTTCTGGAAGGATGAAACCATCTTTTCTCCCGTGATCCATAAAATAATGTATAGGAGCATCGCATCCATGCAGGACAAAGCAGGGATTTGTCACCGTTTGCTAATCCCGATCACTCCATTAAACCAACTTGAAGTGCAATTTATATAAAGTCCAATGAAGCACATTTGAAGCAGCTGAAGAGGTTTTTTGCATCTACCACTTCAGGAAAAAAAGATTCCATGTGCCAGCACTTCTCACTTCCCCACAAAAAGGCAATATTTTAACATATTTCTGGCATTTTGGGACATGGTTTTTATGTCATTCCTGTTCAGGTTGCTGCCTCCTTCTTTCTGCTCGCTGGCAGATAAGATTTCTTGCCCATCTCGACTTAAATTTGCTTTTTATGACCCTTGTTTTAACGAGCTGGGGATTTTCTGAGTCATCACCCAAGAGAAAAGGGCGACGTGATTTTTGTTGACAACCGACGATACGCTCACTGTGTTTCCATATCCCCTAAAAAGCCTCACTCAGCCTCATTAAACCGTCTTTCTATCGCAAGCCGTGTTAATGCAAACAGGAGGGAAACTCCTACCTGGGCATGTGCTGACATGCAGCTTTCCAGCCAGCAAACCCAGATGGTTTATTGAGCAAAAAGAAGATACCCTTGTTGGAAATATATGTTAGTCTTAAGCACAATCTTCCTGAAATTCTCATTTCCTACGCGAATTAAATGAGCGATTGCTTGTGGAGTGTTTGTTCCTGCAGCTCTGAAAGGCTACGGGCAAGTTAAAATACATTATCTGATAATCACACACCTGATGATGCTGCATCCAGGATTTCAAAGATGCTGCTCAGATAACATAAGATGCTCCTTCATGTTTCATAGCAGCTTGTTTCAGTTTCTCATCCTCACGTCCCAGTGCAATATTGCCACATTTCTAAGTAAATCCTGCGGGAGATAATTTCCATTAGGCTACTTAAAATGATTTTGATTAGTAAAAATGTCACCATTAGAATTAGCTTTTGTTTACAGCCTGAACTCCGCACCTGAATTTTCGTATCCCGTTAATTAGGAATCGTGTTGTTGCTTTTGCCACTGTCAGCAGAGCTTGTGTTTGCACCTCCCGTTAACGGTGCCGTGTCCTGGCCTAAAATCCTTAAATATTCCCATGTCTTGTTACATACGCTTGTGCCTTTAGATTTGAGAACTGAGAATTTTATAAGTTAGGCAAAAAAAGTGAAGATTTCCGTAGAGCTTATTTCCACGTGAGAAATACAGAAGGGACACAAGTGCTGGGCAGTATCTCAGCTGGCCAAAAAGAGTCATCTTTGACAGGAAGCTCAACCTGAGCCAACAGTGTGCCCAGGTGGCCAAGAATGCCAACGGTGTCCTGTCCTGGATCCAAACCAGCGTGGTCAGCAGGACAAGGGCAGTGATCCTTCCCCTGTGCTCTGCATTGGGGAGGCCACACCTGGAGTATTGTGTTCAGTTCTGGGCCCCTCAGCTCAGGAAAGAGATTGAAGTGCTGGAGCGGGTCCAGAGAAGAGCAACAAGACTGGGGAAGGGACTTGAGCACAAGCCCTATGGGGAGAGGCTGAGGGAGCTGGGCTTGTTTAGTCTGGAGAAGAGGAGGCTTAGAGCTGAGCTCAGCACTCTCTAGAACTACCTGAAGGGCAGTTCTAGCCAGGTGGGGATTGGGCTCTTCTCCCAGGCAGTCAGCAATAGGACAAGGGGCCATGGGCTTCAACTCTGCCAGGGGAAATTGAGGCTGGAGATGAGAAAGCAATTCTTTGCAGAGAGAGTGGTCAGGCATTGGAATGGCTGCCCAGGGAGGTGCTGGACTCACCGGCCCTGGAGGTTTTTAAGCTGAGATTGGACATGGCACTTAGTGCCGTGATCTAGTCAATGGGCTGGAGTTGGACCAAGGCTTGGACTGGATGATCTCTGAGGTCTTTTCCAACCCAGTCCATTCTGTGATTCTGTGATCTTTATGATAAATCTTGATGTTAACTTGTTTTCAAGATTATACTTTCAAAAGTCTCTTTAAATATTGTTCATGAAACGCGCAGCGGACTATTCATCATGTCTGCATCGTGTGGCCGCAATCTGCATTAGTCAGACCTTGTGTCGTCATTACTGCCTGAGATTATTAATAAATGAGGAATTCCAAGGTGATACATCTTAAAACAATTCTAAACAACAAGTCAGACAAGTCAGAAAATATTTGCTAATCACCCAAATTAGCCAATCAGAGGGAATTTTCCTGGTTTCTGCCTTCTCTCTTCATCATCTCTGGGGGTTTGGGTTCAGTAGCTTTTGTGTTCTTCCCAGCCTGAAAATCACTATGTGCTTTTCGTGGAATTCATCGTGAACTCTGTTTTCTTTGTCATCCGCATGTCCGTGCTTCTTATTTCCCCCCATCTTGCGGCACAGAAGATAAATACTAAATATTTTTGGAAGGATGAGTTGTTTCAACGCTGTCGTGAATTTTCCTGGAGGGTCCCGCAGCAAAACTGTCCCAGAAACTGAGGGGGAAATGACATTGTGTGAGAAGAGAGGGAGTGTAACAGAGCAGCTTTTTAAACAACTGGGATGTCTATACCCAAACGTGAGGGATAAACAGAATGATTTGGTTTCTTAGTGCTTGTCCCGAGCGGTGATTCATCAGCGTGACGGAGATCTATCAGTCAAAGGTCACGCTTGTTGGCCCAGAATTGTGCACAGGGGTTGGGTGGAGGAAGAAGGAAGAACTGAGTGTATATACGTATAGAGTATTTATGGCCTTCGTGCAAGTCTGAAGTTGAGGAAGAGGTGAGAGACAAGCTGAGGGAGAAGGGAGCCGGGCGATGTCCTGGGATGGGACTGTCTGAGGTACGTACGGCAGAGCCTGTTCCTTGGGAAAAGGGGTGGAAAGGAGGGTGGAATCATGGAATCATAGAGTAGTTTGGGTTGAAGGGACCTTAAAGCTCCCCCAGTGCCCCTCCTGCCATGAGCAGGGACATCTTCACCAGCTCAGGGTGCTCAGAGCCCCGTCCAGCCTGGCCTGGGATGTCTCCAGGGATGGTTCATCCACCACCTCTCTGGCCAACCTGGGACAGGCTCTCACCACCCTCAGGGCAACAATTTCTCCCTCATGTGCAGCCTGAATCTCCCTCCTTTAGTTTAAAACCATCACCCCTTGTCCTATCACAACAGGCCCTGCTCAAAAGTCTGTCCCCATCTTTCTTTTCAGTCCCTTTAAAGGCCGCACTAAGGCCTCCCCGGAGCTTCTGTTCTCCAAGCTGATCCTGTGGTTTGGGAACAAAAGTTTCTGCAGGGAGAGCCTGGCCAGGAGGAGCTTGTGGAGACTAAAGATTGACCTTGGTTACTCAAAAGAGATGGCTACATGGTAGATTGTGCTTTTTGGAGGGAGGGAAGGAAGGCAAATCATAGAATCACAGAATGGTTTGTGTTGAAGGGACCTTCCCAGCTCCCCCAGTGCCCCCCCTGCCATGAGCAGGGACATCTTCACCAGCTCAGGTTGCTCAGAGCCCCGTCCAACCTGGTCTTGAAGGTCTCAAAGTGTTTGCACTTCTCTGAAATCCACTTTTCTCGTTCCCCACTCTCCATGTTACTGGAGTTCCACACGCTCCAGGATGGGCAGAGGATCTGCTGGGAAGGTCCAGTAGTTCAGCATGTCGACAAAATAATGTTGCATCGCAGCTTTTTTCTCAATTGCCAGGGTGGTAAAATGTAGCAAGAAAACATCTAAGAACACAGTGGAAATATAGGGGAAGCTTTGCTCGTCGGAGGCAATACCAAAAATGCTGAAAACAATAAGATTTCTTATATTATGTAGGTTTCAATGTGAGAATTGCTGTATCTAACCAATTTAATTTATTAATGTAGTCTACATGTCCACCAAATTGTGTCTACTGTGTTTAACTCCATTTGAAGCCTAAACCTGAAACACTGTAGCTTGCATGATTTTATTTGTAGCGTGATTATCTACAAGTAGACAAAAGCTTTTGTCTCTGTGTTAGAGGAGAGTGTGGCGGAGAAATCTTTGTCAAACCCTGGACCGTTCGCTGTTTGGCAAAGGGGAAAATATCCACGGTATTTGTGTGGAGAGCACGAATGTGAAAGTGCTGTAGGAACAAACTGGTTTTCACATTGTTGCTGCAGAGAGAAGCAGAGAAATGAAGACACGAAATTAAATGCTGTGGCCAGACTCTTGGAAAATCGCTTGTTGGCAACCAAGCGTAGGACTTGAAAACATTTTAACCACGCTGTCTCTTTTTGTCATTATTTCCAGCTGAGAGAAGAAAAATTACAAGAAGAAAAAGCTTCCGAGGATCTGATTCACAAGTTTGTTCTCGATGACATGGAAGGAGGCAAAAGAAAAACGGAAGAACAGCAGAAAAAAGATGAATCTTTAGTGCTCAAAGTGAACCAAGAGTGTGTAAGTAAGATTGTGTTTCCTTTTCTGCGTCGTAGGCGCTGGCAAGTGAAACGCTGCTAAGGCTCAGTCCTGGAGCAAGAACTGGTTTTTGTAAGACCTTGACTAGCTGAGTATCCCATTCCTGCTCGTTGAGCTCCCATCCTTGGACACAGGGAGCTTTTCTAGGGTTAATTAATTGATTTTGTCGGAGCCCTTGAATGCTGCGAGTGAATAGATCATAATGAGAACTGTCTTCTGAGGTTTGTGGATGTTCTTCTAGAGGTTTCTGCCCCCTTTTTGCCCCCTTTACTGGTGGCTGACGGTGCAGCTTTTCCAAACGTATCCATTACATCTGGAGAGGTCACCGCTGTGCTTTGCGCATCCTCGGTCTTCATATCTCCACCAGTCTTCTGCAGCGTACGATACTGTAGCCCAACAGATTCTTCATGCTGAGCTTGGCCTGTTTCTCATTTCAATCATGCAGCTCAGCAGGAAACGTATTTTAGTGTTTAAAGACTGATGGGCTGACGCATGGGTACTGAATAACATCTCGTAGTACCTTTCTTGTAGGATTTTCTCCCCGTTCCTCGATCAATAAATTAACTTTCTTTGATGACTGACAGCTGTACATAGGAACTCTATATTTATTTTTGCTTTATTTATGCTTTTGGCCAAATTTCCGAGCTGTCACAGCTCCAGCGAAGGAGCCACACGAGCAGCTGGTGTCCTGTAGGTATCATCTTTTGGAATCTTGAATATCTTTGCAAGAAAGAGCTTTGTTTTCCAAGCGGTTCTTTTTGTCATATGTGTCAGCTAACTCTCCCTTCATTGGCTTCAGTTTCCTGAACGTCTCTCGGATTCGGAGAACGAAGAACCGTTCCAGGGCAAGCAAACGCATCGCTCGGCTTTTGTTTCCAAGACCAGCGCCTACTCCTTTGCTTTCCTTTCAGGGTAAGATGCTGTGGTTTTATTTAAGCCAATTAATGTGCATTATATATGTTCTTTTGACTCTTGTTCTAAACATACCTGAGATGCTTTAAGTTAAAATGGTTGTCCCGATCCAAAATAAGTTATATTTTAATGGAATTTTAGAACTAATTGGTAGAATGTAGCGTCTGCCTGATGACCTGTGCTAAAACCCTGGACATTAACAAAGTCAGTGGTCATCCCACGAGGCAGAAAAATCATCACCTGTAGATTTAAATGACAGAAATCATTAAAGTATAGAATTCTGTGCGATGGACCCAAGAGCGCCGGATCTTTCTCCAGCACAGATGCTCAGAGTTCACATCAGCCCCAAAACCGTTTCTCAGTGAAAACCATTGCACCACGCGCTGGAATAATGAATCGCGTTTACGCTTGGGAAGCGCGGAGGTTTCCGTAGCGTCATCGTTAGCTCTGACCTCAGTTAATTACGAGGCGGAGGCGTCATTGAGTTTATGAACACAGCCCGGGGCGCTGCGGCAGATCCAAAATTCCTGGATCCCTTTACCCCGAGGGTGTAGGAGGAATCTCCTCCAGAGGAAAGATGCCAAGGACGCTGCCTCCCCCACAGGTATCTCCTGCCAACTCCATTGGGCTGGTTGTTCTTGCTCCACTTTTTAACCCCTGTGCTTTTCAGGAACCTGACCAAGGTGGAAAGGAGCCGGAGCTGCAACGACACCATTCAGGAGAGATCAAAGAGCAGGCAGAGATCAGCCCCAGCCAACAAAACAAAGGTACCGGCTGCGTCTGGAAACAAAAGGTTTCGATGTATAGATGTTCTTATCTGAGGTTACACAGCGCCGGTAATCTGGAAATATGAAATAACCGTGTTTGCGGCGCTGTGGGTGCTGCATTATCGCCGTGGGGCCAGTCACTTCCTCGCAGCTCACAATAAAAACCTGCCGGGTTAGAAATTACCGAGCAGAAAAGTAGACTACCGAATTGTTCGTTAGCACTGGAGGATAATTGGAAGTTGGAAGGATACTCATCATGCTTTTGTTTTCTAATTAATTTGCTTTTCAAGGCTGAATCCCTCAGACGATTAAAGAAAAATCTTTTAGAAGTTGAGAAAAAAATCCTTTCTTTCTCCCCCTTTTCTTTCTGAAACTGTTTAAACAGAGCAAAACTCACTGCTCTCCTGATCTTAGGACACTTTCTTTTGCACTTCCACACAATGGGAAGAGCTGCCCTGGTCTTGTTTCATCTTGTGTCCAGCAAAACAAGTGAATTCACCATCTGTTTTCCCCCTGTGCTGGGCACTGGGGAGGCCAAACCTCCAATCCTGGGGACAGTTTTGGGCCCCTCACACCAAGAAAGGGCTTGAGGTGCTGGATCGAGTGGAGAGAAGGGAACGGGGCTGGTGAGGGGCTGGAGCACAAGTGTGATGGGAGCGGCTGAGGGACCTGGGGGGTTCAGCTGGAGAACAGGAGCTGAGGGGAGACCTTCTGATCTCTGAACTGCCTGAAAGGAGCTTGGAGCCAGGGGGGTCGGGCTCTGCTCCCCAGGAACAAGCGCCAGGAGCAGAGGAAACGGCCTCAAGTTGCACCAGGGGAGGTTGAGGTTGGATGTGGGAACAATTTCTTCCCCAAAGGGCTGTGGGGCATTGGAACAGGCTGCCCAGGGCAGTGCTGGAGTCACCATCCCTGGAGGGTTGGACAGACGGACATGAGGTTCTCAGGACATGGGGCAGTGCCAGGGGTGGGAAATGTTTGGACTCGATGATCTTGAGGGTCTTTTCCAACCTAAATGATTCTGTCGTATCTTCATTCACGGGTATATCAAGCCCTGCAGTGTCAGCCCTCAGGGCACAACCTAAACCATCAGCTCCGAGAAGTTCCTCAGCAGGACGCAGTCTGGATATTGCTCGTTTAACAAATATCTCATTAATCCATTGTGCTAACTGCGTACTGTGTGTCTTTGCATTTCATTTCCTAAATCATGCCCAGGCCCTGCTGTTTGTAATAGAAACCTTCAAGCTCTGATTTGGGCTCATTTGGGCTCACTCCCAGGGCAGTGCTGGAGTCACCATCCATGGACGGTTGGACAGATGGAGATGAGGTTCTCAGGACATGGGGCAGGGACAGGGGTGGGGGAGTGGTTGGACTCAATGATCTTGAGGATCTTTTCCAACCAAAATGATTCTATGCATCCACGCAGGTCCCACCCATCACCAGCACATCGACGCCACTGGTTGGAGTTTTGTCGTCCACCCAGAACAACCGCTGCCTCTCAGCCCCAGACCTGACAGCGGAGAAGCGCCCGGTTCTCAACCCCGTTTCGTCCCTCTCGGCCCTGCACAAGCCAGAACGATCCATCAGCCCCGAGAGCAACGACAGCATCTCGGAAGAGCTCAACCACTTCAAGCCAATCGTCTGCTCCCCGTGTACTCCTCCCAAGAGGCTCCCCGACGGCAGAGTCCTGAGCCCTCTCATTATCAAATCCACCCCGAGAAACCTAAACCGGAGCCTGCAGAAACCAACCACCTACGAGGCCAGTCCTAGAATACTGAAAAAATGGGAGCAGATATTTCAGGAGCGCCAGATCAAAAAGACTCTCTCGAAAGCGACTCTTACGTCCTTGGCTTCGGAGCCTGGGGATGACGTTTTAGTTCCTGATGTCACCATCTCCAGCACTTGCGCTAAAGAGCAGCCGCAAATTCGGGACGATCACCTTCCGCCTGACACCACAGCAGACGCTCGCCCCGAGCTGGATTTCTTCCCTTCCATCAGTGAAACCAAGTTGGGAAGGGGGAGCGAGAAGAACCGAGAGTCACAAGCCTTAACAACAGATGACAGCGCTGCCGAACCAGACACGAGATCAAATGTCACCTCCCTAAATGCGCGAGTGTCCGAAGTTGCTGACCTCAAAGTGAACGCGTTCATGGACAAATCCTGTCTTGGTCTCGGCCCGAAAATGCTGAGCAGAAGACTCATGGGCGTCAGCGCGTCGCTGCCGGACAACACCACGCTGGGAGTCCCCATCAAAACGTCAGGAAAAAAGCAGCTGAAATACCTGAACAACAGCGAACTGATCAACGTGCAGAACAACACCTGCAACTCTGTGGAGAACATCATCGGCGAGCAAACCCCGTCGCTGAGACGAGGCCGCAAAAGACGCTGCAAAACGAAGCACTTGGAGCACAACGGCTCCGTCAAAAGACTGCGGCACACAGCCGGAGAGGCGGGTTTGGCTCCGGAGGATCGTTTGGTGCGGGAGGTGGAGCAGAAGCTCCAGCAGGAGGAGGAGGACAGGAGGTTGGCCCTGCACCTGCAGCGCATTTTCGACAGCGAGAACAGGACAGTGGACAGGCGGAAAGTGCGAGTCGATCGGTATCTGCTGCGCTCCAAGAGCACGCTGGGTGCCAAGTAGCGCCGCCGGACAATGTTGCCTTTGTAGAGGACGATGAGGTTTATCAAATTATCTTAGAGGAAAACTTATTTTTTTGTCATACTTCCACCCGCAGCAATTGTTTTGTTGTTTTATTTTTCATTTTGGTGGTGAGATATTTGCAGGTCCAGTTCAGAGAGAAGCCAGAGTCCTTTCAGATTAACAAAAACAAGGAGAATGGGGAAAAACAAACCCGTCCAGCTTTTGTCTCTCAGAGAAGTGTCCGTCGTCCCCGTGAATACACTGCAACGCCCGTACGCGCAGCCAGGGACGCTGGGTTGTGTGGGGTGTGGGATAAGGACCTTGTCCATTCCATGCCTTCCCACTTAAAAAATCAACTCACGGAGAGGAAAATAGACTTTTTCTGTCCTAAAGAGTCTCCTCCTCTCTGCCTGCCCCGTTTGCTCCCTGGCTGTGGCGCTCAGAGCGTCACTGATGGCAGCGGGTTCCAATGACCTGACTCGAGGGCCATTGGGAGGCCGATCCGTATTTCTGCTAAAAAATACCAAATAGATCCACCCGTAGTACTTACAAATGAATGTATCTCACTCTCTGCGCCGGCAGTACGGATCACAGGGTACTTGCTTTAAGTAAAAAGCCAAATGCAGTGAAGAAAGATATAAAATAAGGATTTTTTTGCTGAAAAGCCTTATAGGAACGTGGAGTTTCTTGGGCAGCAGAGCTGTGACCCAGCTGGTCCCTGCCTCTCTTTCACTAATGTTGAAGTGTAGAAAGGGAAACGCTGTCCGGGTGGTTTAGGGAAGGAGATTCTGCCTGCTGACACATTCCTGCTGGGTTGAGAGATCTCTCGGCACAGCTAAAACCTGGTTTTACACATCCCAGAGCATCCCAAGGTGGCATCACAAGGTGTCCAACATGCTCTCCTGGGCGTGCGATGGAAGAGTTGGGCCAGAATCCCAACCCTGCTCCTGCTCCGAGCCGCCTGGCCTCAGCTTCAAACCACTAAAAAAGCTCAGGTGAACGATGCACTAAAATAATTCCCACTTAAAAAGGCGTGAAATCGGAAGGACCAGAGCAGGCTCGGAGCCCGGGTGCGGTGTTGTCATCTTTAACACAATTTGATCTGTTATTTCCAGTAATCAGGCTCAAAAACTGTCAACTCAACTTAGTATTTGAAAGCCGCCTTGCAGAGTATTCACTGGGGACTCTCGGTGCTCACTGCAGTATTAACGATCGCGCTGATAACGAAGGGGTAGTTTCTGCAATTTAACCGTGTCCCCACGGTTTAAGCAGGTGGAGCTGATCTCAGAGAACGGTCATTGCCCAATTTCCTCGATCTAATAAATGGTTGAATTTCTCCCTCCACTTTAAATGGTTAAAAAAGAAGCCAGGAACTGGTTTTATTTTTCATTCTGCGAGGACCCTGGTGATTTTTTCCTAATTGAACTGGATTCATTTTTTTTTTTAAGGAAAAAAAAAAGAAATCTTATATTTTAATGGATAAAATTTATATATTTTAAATACTATATTTCAACAAATTGACACTTTCGTTTTGAGAGATCTTATAGCGATGATGCCGTAATATATATATCTCTATCTCTGTATCTCCCTAACACACAAACTACTGGATGGTTTAAGTCGGACCTAGGGTCGGTTAGACCCGGCCTGGGCTGCCCGGCCACTGCGGCTTGTGGGCCACATCTTTTCTGTGCCCTCTCCCGTGCTGCAGCCTCGTTGGGTTTCTGTTAATTAGAAGGAAATTAAATAATTAGGCCTTTGACAAGACATAGAAGAGCAGAACTGAGAGAAGGAGCGATGGGTCTGGATCGGCCCTTCGCAGTGAAATAAGCTCAGGAAGGAAAACCCACAGCTTTACTCACAATTCTTGTCATTTTGTCCCAATATTTGGAGGTAAAACATGCGCTTCTCAAGTGCATTTAGATGTATAATTCTTTTTACAGATCCCTTTCTCCATGGTTAATCCCTTAAGCCCAGATCAAACTTCCCCAAACCGTTTCCTTCTTCCTCATGGCGCTTGGGTGGGTTTAAGCCAGGCTTGGGCTCTCCAAGCGAGCCTGCACCACAAAAAAACTACATTTACATGCCGAACGTGTCCTTTTCTTTGCCCTCAAAAGAGATTTCGCAGTCCAACACACCAGGCCGGTGTCTTAAATATCTTCTTTTTACAAGATAACAGAAATATTTAGGTTTTTTGTGTGCTAGTTTCCTCTTTAAATCCAAGCTGGGCAGAAGCGCGAGAGGCAACGCCTGAGCTGGAGTTTGTGGCCAGCCAAAAGAAAAGCTTAATGGGACCCCTCGCACCCCCAATTTCTTAAATTTTGCCTTCACTGGGAAGCTGGCTCCCCAAAAACCAGAGATCCCGCATCCCAGCAGCGTTTCTTGGCTCCATGAGCGTCATGCACGATCCATTGCATCCGCACAGAAGATCTTTGGCCGTGGTGGTGGTTGAGATCGCAGCAGATTTCCGTAAAACATCAGGGTAGGATCGATCTTGTCTCTGTGCCCACAGGCTGAATTTCTATGTTTCGCTTCTCCATCTCATCGCTGAAGGACTGGGGGAAAACACGGGTTGTTTTCCAGCCGTCTCGCCGAGAACCTTTGGTTTTCTGCCTGAATTAGCAAGAACGCAACTGCCCTCGGCCAAAATCCACCCGAGACAGTGTCGGGTTCAAGACTTGAGGCGACGCGAAGCTAGGATGAATGTTTTTATTAATTTAGCACTCTACGTTTGTGTGAGCTTGCACAAAAACATAATTGTATATAATTACACTTGTAAAAGAGCAGGAATTCCCAGCCTCCACTCTTTAAAGGTGAGGGATGATGCTGCCTTTCACCACAAATCACGCCAGCCGAGAAGTAAAATACCTCTTGCTGAAGGGTGGATCTGCAGAGGCTCTTGAGATGAAACCACGTATTTATTTACGCTCGGACAAAAGTCATTTCTAACCCTCCTCCTTTCTGCGGCCGCCGTCGCTCGGGGATGAAAGCGGGACAGCGCGGGCGGGCAAGCATCCTCCCAAAATGTGAAGCTGTCTTGTCTTCCGAGCAAAGTAAAAATGCGGTTGCACTTACCCATGGGGCTGAGGTTGGGTTGACGACGGAAGGACCGTGTCTGCCAAAGATGCCACCGACTCGGGAAAGTTGTTTTCTGACCCTCCGGATCTCTCTGGCCGGGTAAAGCCGTTACGGAAGAGTCCGCGTTTGGAGTCAGCGAGATGAGATAAATGAAGGAAAAAGTGCCAAAAGAAGGGATCATGCCAGATGATTGTATAATGTTGTTCTATACTGTCAGTATTTTCTTCTTCCGATGCTCTTGTACATGCAGCGCACAGTAGTCATGAAGTGTAGCTTGAACAAGCGCTTCTTTGTATTTTCTCAGTGAAAACTGAAGCCTTAACAGACTGATTTTTAAAACAAGCCTTTAGCAACGCTCCGAGGATGGACCCAGGGACCCTCCAACAGCCCCGCGACACCTCCTCAGCGTCCGAAAGGTTGACAAGGAGCTCGTCCCATGTGGTGGGAGAAGCGTTTGACAAAAAGCCCGGCGCCTCTCACCTGTTTGGACACCCGGGATGAAAATCAACGCCTGTTGGACGTGACGATCTCGCGTGTCCTCGCAAAACGGGGACGTGACACCGGTTCGAACCGCAACACAAAAGCTGGGATGATCCCCACGTGTCCGACACGAACCTTTCTGTAAAACACCGTGAACATCAGCTCGAGAATTCGCTCTTCACTATGCAAATGGAAAAACCTTCAGCTGGTTACAAAGGGGGGGTCTGCGTGCGCCGAGTTTCCTTGGTGTTCACTGTCCAAACTGTTTAAAATCTAGATGTTGCTACACTCTTTTTTTCCGATAATGCTTTAAATCGTCGTGCTTTCGTATTCTCAGCTCGCCAGCAGAGCACTGGGGTGGGGAAAAAGGACTTTTAATGGTCATTTTGGGTCTCAGCTGAACCACCGTGGCTTCATCTGAATGTTTTTTAAAAAGCGATGGAAGTTCCTGAAGGACTGTGGACTTGCATGTGTAAAATGTGTGGGTAAAAATGACATGCAGGCGTCTGTCATGTTGTGGCTTCTGTTATTTGGAAACAGAGTAAATCCTGCTTGTGAAAAAAAATATATATATATTGTCACAAACCAGAAACATGCCAACTGTGTACAAAGAACGTGTTACGTTTTAACAGCAACGAGGACTTGAGCGGCAGGACCAAGGCCGAGGTTAAAACAGAATAAAACCAGGTTCTGACAGTGTTTTTGCAGTTGCTGAGTTATTTATGTATTTGTGGGGAAAAAAAAAGAAGGGTATAATGACATATTTTTCATGTAGGTGAGTGGCCAGTGGGCAGCGAGCATCCCCATCGCTTGGCCCGACCCCTCTGGTTGCACGGACCCAGCTGTTTTTAGGAAGGATCTAGGTTTTTAGTAACTATTTTGTGCGCAGTTCAGCTCCCTGAGCACATTGGGGTGCGGCTGGTTGGGCACGTACCTGCGGCGGGACGTGTTTCCCCGCCATGAGACGGATTTTCCCAGCTCTTGGCTGCAGGACAGAGCGATGCTGGGACAGCACGCAAGGGCTGAGCAAACTGGGGCGCTCCTATTAATTTGTCGTTAACGATGACGCTGCTGCTCACCCGCAAGCCCTACTTGTATAAACCCCATCACAAGCCGTGCTCATCACTGGACAGGGCAGTCACAGTGCTCCCCATCCTCTTCCAATCCCCCAAAACCGCAGCAGTTTTTCCGACAAGGTGGTTTTTGCGCAGGGATGGGATTTTCCAGGAACTGCAGAGCACAACAGCGAGCACACGTTGTTTTCAGGTATCGGTGCTTTCAAGCTGGAAGATACTGCCTGAAAAGCTGAATCTTGTCACCAACACCTGATTTTCCAAGGAGAAAAATGGTTTTGAACAAGTTACAAAACAAACAGTTTTATCCAGGAGGATCAAGGCGTGGGATGCTTTATTAAACCCCAGCCTATAGCGTGGACTAAACTTTGGGCACCTTCTTGGCCACGCTCTTTGCCGGCAGCGGGAGCTGTTTGGGGCTCCCCTGCTTGGACGTTGCTGCTGAGAGAAGAGCTTTGATCACCTGTTCCTCATCCGACGGCTCAGCTGCCTTCTCGCCGATGGTTGCCGGGGGGATCTGGAACATCTCCTGGAATTCCCTCATCAGCCTCCGAGCCTCCCGGTACGCCCTGGGGCTGGATTTCTTCTTTTGCAAAACAGACGCTGGAAAAGGTGTGAGTGGAGGGATGGGACGGCTCCCCTGCTGCAGTATTTGATCTTCCCTCCCACAGCTGCACCCGCCAGCGACCGCAGGTCCCTCCTGTCCCTGCAGCGTGGGGTATGTCACTGTGGCAGGGACACAAAGGTGGCTGCTGGGATCCTGGCACCTGCATGAACCACAGGAGCCACAAAAACAAAGGGACTGCTGGGCTTGAGTAACTCAAGAGTGAAAAGACGTGACAGGTTCAAGCCAGGGCAGTGGTTTTTACTGTAACCTGCAAAAAGTGCCTCATTTCCTTGCCTGTCATCCCCTGCTCTTCCCTCTTCAGTGCAAGGAAAGGAGAAAGTACCAGGCAGTAGCCAGCTCCTGCTTGCACTACCACTTCAGGATTGTATAGAATCATAGAATCATTTTGGTTGGAAAAGACCCTCAAGATCATCGAGTCCAACTGTTCCCCCACCCCTGGCACTGCCCCATGTCCTGAGAACCTCATGTCCGTCTGTCCAGCCCTCCAGGGATGGTGACTCCAGCACTGCACTGGGCAGCCTGTTCCAATGCCCCACAGCCCTTTGGTGAAGAAATTGTTCCCAAGATGCAATGTAAACCCTCACAGGTCCCTCAGCCGCTCCCATCACACTTGTGCTCCAGCCCCTTCCCCAGCTCTGTTTCCTTCTCACTCATTCCAGCACCTCAAGGGTTTTCTTGGTGTGAGGGATATATGTTGAGATGGGATGTATGTTCAGAGGGGTTTATGTTCAGACCTGCCTCTCCCTCTGCAGTGCCGTCAACAGGAGAGACCAAGAATGCAGCAACGTACCCAAGGGGACTTCAGTGAAGGTCGAGGTGTTTCCCATGGCCGTCAGGATTCCTTCCAGGACCTCTGCTCTCGTCTGTCGGGCAGGAGGGCCCGGCATCCTCCCACGCTGCAAGGAAAGTCAAGAGGATGCAGAGCGTCTCCCCTCCGCCCTCCAGGCTGATGATCCCTTGTTTCCTTTTCCTTCCCCTTCTCCCAAATTAACATTAGCCCATGGTTTTGCATGAGGTAGGTGAGACAGTCTTTTTTTTTTTTGGACCAAGCTGGTCCAAATATAAGACCAATATATAGTCTGTATTATATATGGACACCAATTTAAGAATATTATAGAGTAGTTTGGGTTGAAGGGACCTTCCCAGCTCCCCCAGTGCCCCCCCTGCCATGAGCAGGGACATCTTCACCAGCTCAGGTTGCTCAGAGCCCCGTCCAGCCTGGCCTGGGATGTCTCCAGGGATGGTTCATCCACCACCTCTCTGGCCAACCTGGGCCAGGCTCTCACCACCCTCAGGGCAACAATTTCTTCCTTGTGTCTGGCCTGAATCTCCCTCCTTTAGTTTAAAACCATCACCCCTTGTCCTATGGCAACAGGCCCTGCTCAAAAGTCTGTCCCCATCCCTGGAGACATCCCAGGCCAGGCTGGACAGGGCTCTGAGCAACCTGAGCTGGTGAAGATGTCCCTGCTCATGGCAGGGATGGCACTGGGGGAGCTGGGAAGGTCCCTTCAACCCAAACCATTCTGTGATTCCATGATTCTGTGATCCCAGCAGGTGGGTTCCCATGGGGGCTGCACACACCACGCCATGAGTGAGAGAGAACAGCGAGATGCCGGGATCAGGAACTGATGCCAAGCTCAGGCTCTCAGGATCCATCCAAACACATGGGCTGATCCACACACACAACCATTCTCCCTTTGCAGCTTCAGTTCTTCACCTTTTTCTGAGGCACGTAGGGCTTTTGTACACTGTCCAGTCGTGGCTTGGCGTCCCGGTAAACGAGGGGATGCTTCAGGATGTAGTACAGCGCTTGCACGTTCTTCTGTATCCCTGCAAACCAGAGGGAAAATATGACAATAGAAGCCCTTACTGCTTCTTTCTTGGTCAGGGTGGACCGCACCATCCATCAATCTGCCAAGGCTTTTCGAAGCAAGAGTGCTCTGCTGTCGTCACTCACCAACTGGCTCAATAAAATCTGGGTCTGTGTCCCCACCAAGCAGCTCCTCGTAGCCTTTGTATCGCTCTGGAACCACCTGGGAGCTTCCATCCTCACTCCGCTCACTCGTCTTCTCCGGCCTGCCCTCTGCCATGGGTCTGGGCAGGGATGTGGCCACATCCTCCACCTCAAAGCAGCGAAAGAATATAATTCACAGCAGCTAATGGAATCAGCCAGAGCCTGTCCTGCTGTGGCCAGTGGTCCCCTGTGGTGGCACCAAGCCACACAGCCACCGCCTCATCCCATCTCTGCTCAGCGGGACCAGGGGAGAGAGGGGCCATCCCCATGCCAGTGCAGCTGGTTCTTTTTTTTCCCCAAATAATCCCAAGATATTCAGGGAAAACAAGTCTGAAAGATGGCCTGGTGAGCACTAGGAGGGAGTTTTCCAGCAGATGCTGCAGGGAAAATGCTGAACTAATGAGCTCCTGCAGTTGGGGCTACACACCAAGCAGGACAGCCTCGTGTCACCCTGAGAAACAGGCCACCAATTAATGGTCATGGCATCGCATTTATGCATAGAATCATAGAATCATTTGGGTTGGAAGAGAGCCTCAAGATCACTGAGTCCAACCATTAACCAACCCTGTCCCTGCCCCATGTCCTGAGAACCTCCTGTCCGTCTGTCCAACCCTCCAGGGATGGTGACTCCAGCACTGCCCTGGGCAGCCTGTTCCAATGCCCCACAGCCCTTTGGGGAAGAAATTGTTCCCACATCCAACCTCAACCTCCCCTGGCGCAACTTGAGGCCGTTTCCTCTGCTCCTGGCGCTTGTTCCTGGGGAGCAGAGCCCGACCCCCCTGGCTCCAAGCTCCTTTCAGGCAGTTCAGAGATCAGAAGTTCTCCCCTGAGCTCCTGTTCTCCAGCTGAACCCCCCAGGTCCCTCAGCCGCTCCCATCACGCTTGTGCTCCAGCCCCTTCCCCAGCTCCGTTCCCTTCTCTCAACTCGCTCCAGCACCTCAAGGCCTTTCTTGGTGTGAGGGACCCAAAACTGTCCCCAGGATTGGCAGTTTGGCCTCCCCAGGTCCCAGCACAGGGACGGTCACTGCCCTGGGCCTGCTGGCCACACCAGTGCTGGTACCAGCCAGGATGCTGGTGGCTTCTTGGCCACCTGGGCATACACTGGCTCATGTTCAGCCACTGTCACCAACACCCCCAGCTCCTTTTCCACCAGGCATTTTCCAGCTGCTCCTCCCAAAGCCTGTAATGTTGCTAATTCTTCCTTCCTGAAACCCCCTGCAGCCCAAGGACGGTTGGTTATAACCCTGGTGCCCAAGGTGTGTTCACACCATTCAATCACATAGGAAACAAAGATTCTTCTATGGACCATTTCTGGACGAGCCCTGCAGTCCGGAACGCTGACAGCCTGTCCTCACCTGTGTCATGAAGAAAGACGCAACGTCCTCCTCAGCTGGGCCAGGAGAAGGCCTGGAGTCACCTTCCTCTTCCTCCAGTGTCATCTGCTGTCTGCCACTTGGGGTTGTGGAGCTGATGGGGGACAGCAGCCGGGTCGGACTGGAAGCTGCAGCATCTCTTGCAGTCTCCATCGCAGCTGGGAGCGGTTTGCACAGAAAGGTCTTGACAGGAGCTTCCAGCATCAGCGGCCGTTTCGTGACTTTGGGGAGATGCAACGTGACCTGGGGGCACACAATAGATGTCCACGCATGCTGCCATGAGTGTCAGTGTGGGGTGGGGTCCAGCAGCTGGATGTTTGTTTTGATGGGACAGGGAATTCCAGGGCAGCCCTGGCTCCAGGGACAACCCAGCAGCAGCTTCAGTCCCATTGGATCCCTCAGCCAAGGTCAATGAGCAGGATTGAAAACTGTGAAAAACCCAGCCTGGGGCAGAAATAAGGGGGTGGTTGGACTCCCCAACCTCATCCTGAGCAAAATATCCTCAAACCTTCCCACCCTTCCAACCCTGCTGGGATCCGTGTGTCCCACCAGCTCTTTCCGAGCTCCACAGCAAGTCTGTTCCTGGGCAATCCTGCCCTGAGTATTACAGCGAGGGTTTAATCCCTGCGTTAGGCAGGAAAAACCCCATGCTCCCGCGACTCATCCCCCCTTACCTTGCGGCTGGCTTTGAGAGGGATGGAGAAGTGTCCCCTCCTCGTGGCTACGCTCTTCTGTCGGACAAGTTTAATCCCCAGATTGTGCTGGAGGAGCCGGGTCAGCAGAGGAGGCTGCCCTGAAGGAGCAGAAGTTGCCCAGAGCTGCAGGCAGCCGGCACAAAGCTCGGCTCACTGTGCCACCTAAGCCCATGGCACTGCCCAGGGACCAGAGTAGAAGCCACCTGGTGTTGTAGGGAGATATTTTAGCCCTAAGGACATAACTGGACTGAGCTACGTGCCACAAAGGCCAGAGGAGCATCCCTGACCTGTTTTATTTACTAGTGTACACGTCGCTTGTGCAGGGAGTAATAACAGTGCAACGTTTCATCAGCATCCTTCTGACTGCAGCCAAACGTCACCTACCAAGGCCACAGGGACACCTGGACCAGCTTCAGACAAGCCTTTTGTGGGATAAAAACCATTTGGGGAGTAAAATTTAGCCTGAGACTGCACTGCCTCAGTCACAGATGGGCTGTTACAGACTTTGATGGGGCTGGGAGCAGCAGGAGGGCATTAGAATAATTTTGGTTGGAAAAGACCCTCAAGATCATTGAGTCCAACTGTTCCCCCACCCCTGGCACTGCCCCATGTCCCTGAGAACCTCATGTCCCTCTGTCCAACCCTCCAGGGATGGTGACTCCAGCACTGCCCTGGGCAGCCTGTTCCAATGCCCCACAGTCCTTTGGGGAATAAATTGTTCCCACATCCAACCTCAACCTCCCCTGGCGCAACTTGAGGCTGTTTCCTCTGCTCCTGGCGCTTGTTCCTGGGGAGCAGAGCCCGACCCCCCCTGGCTCCAAGCTCCTTTCAGGCAGTTCAGAGATCAGAAGGTCTCCCCTCAGCTCCTGTTCTCCAGCTGAACCCCCCAGGTCCCTCAGCCGCTCCCATCACACTTGTGCTCCAGCCCCTCACCAGCTCCGTTCCCTTCTCTCAACTCGCTCCAGCACCTCAAGGCCTTTCTTGGCATGAGGGGCCCAAAACTGACCCCAGGATTCGAGGTTTGGCCTCCCCAGGGCCCAGCACAGGGGACGGTCACTGCCCTGGTCCTACGATTAACAGCATTTGCCAGACCAGTGCTCATCTGCGTTGTTCTTTAGAGAGAAGCAATGATTAAACCACCTCCCTGAGGGCCTGGACCAAGGCCAGCACGTCAGGAGTGTCCAAACACTGAAAGGCAATGCTGTCCCTGTCCCAGAGATCTAAACATGAAGGAAGGACAAAGCAGGAGTCTCTGCACAGGACCAGGCTCACACTGTACCTCTCCGGGTGGTGGTAAGAGGGTTGTTGTGAAACGTCAGCTCCTTCAGGCACGGGAAGAAAGCCACGGGTAAGAGAGCTGTCTCATCTGCGATCTGCAAGATAAAATATAGTTTATTGTTTGCTCTAAGCATTGAGTCATGCCAGAGGCTGTAGAGTTTCATCCCAACCCTCCTACCAAAATGCGTCCCACCAGTGCTTGGAAGAGTTGCAAGGTAAAGAGGCAAAAAATGTCTTGCCTCTCCACTCTGCAGTCCAAACCACAACCTGGTAAGGGCACAGCAGCCAAAAACCAGCTCACCAACAAGGCAGTGACCTAAAACAAGGTGACGACATGTGGGGAAAGGCAGCAGAGCTCACTTTGCAAGCAAGCAGAGCTGCACCGTCACGTCCCAAGGGTATGCCACTCGCTGAGTCGCGATAACTCAGCTCTGCCAGCTCACCCAGCTGGGAATCAGCGTGAGTTAACTGCTGGGCAACAGCCAAAAGCACCATGAAGGGGAGCTTAAATGAGCACATTACTTGTCTGTTGGGGCACACAGAGAACCCAGCGTGGCTCAGGAGATTGGTGTAACCTGGCAGTAAATCAGCACTAAGTTCTCAATGAGACATCACCATCCACCATGCAGCTCCAGCAAAGGATCAGTCCAAGGGGAGGGCACTTATAGGATCACAGAATCATTTTGGTTGGAAAAGACCATCAAGATCATTGATTCCAACAGTTAATCCACCCATGGCACTGCCCCATGTCCTGAGAACCTCATGTCCGTCTGTCCAACCCTCCAGGGATGGTGACTCCAGCACTGCCCTGGGCAGCCTGTTCCAATGCCCCACAGCCCTTTGGGGAAGAAATTGTTCCCACATCCAACCTCAACCTCCCCTGGCGCAACTTGAGGCCGTTTCCTCTGCTCCTGGCGCTTGTTCCTGGGGAGCAGAGCCCGACCCCCCTGGCTCCAAGCTCCTTTCAGGCAGTTCAGAGATCAGAAGGTCTCCCCTCAGCTCCTGTTCTCCAGGCTGAACCCCCCAGGTCCCTCAGCTGCTCCCCAGCACACTTGTGTTCCAATGATCCTTCACGTATCCCATTTTCTGATTAAATCCCCAAATATGCAGGTAATTTCGCTCCCTGAATAGGCATCCTGTCCCCTCTGGGAGATCCTGGATATGTGACACATCCCCGTGGGCTGGCAGACGGACAGAGCCAGGGAGAGCTGTGCCCTTCTGCAGCAGCAACTGAAGGCCAGGGCTGTCTCCCAGGGAACAAGCAGCTGAATATTTACATTTATTCAGAGCCACAAGACCCAAATCACCTTGTTGAAGGCCAAGCTGAGGTGCTTCAGCTGAGGAAAAGGAGCACAAACGCCCCTGTGTGTGGCAGGAGCCGGCAAAGTCTTAGAAGCAGTTTGGTCTCCTTCCCTAGGAGCAACCTTCAAGAGAGAAGGAAAAGGGTGAGCAGAGACATGGCTCAGGGGCTTTGATGGCAGGAGACACCCCAGTGACAGGACACCAGCCCTCTGAGCACAAACATAGCTCTAATTTGAAGAGATTTTTTGTTCAGATTAACTTTGGAGGTGGCAGCTCGCTCTGGCCTCTGTGTTACTGTGGGAGCTCTGCGGGGAGTCACAACAAATGCACCGAATTCCCATCATCCAGCACTGAAAACGTGCGCAGACTCCAGAGGAAGCACCTGAGCTCTCAGAGAGTGTGTGTGTGTGTGTGTGTGCATGTGTGTGCTACTCTAAAACATGCTGCAAGAGCTCAGCATCTCTGAAGCTCAGCCCCTTGCTCAAGTTCTAATAAAAATCAGCATATTTGGCTTCAAGCACTTGATTCTGAATAAGCATGACATAAATAAATCCAAGGGGAAAAGATTACAGTGTTAAGAATGAATAAACGCTCTTCAGTCCCCATCTGAGCCACAGAACACGCTTCCCTGTGCAGGGAGGGCACACAGTCACAAGCAAATGGTGACCCAGCTTTTATTTGAAAGTCGTATAAGTCTAAGCTCCAGCATCCCTTGGTTACAGAAAAATTTGCTCCTGATCTTCCCGATGAGAGACAATACTCACAGCAAAGCTTTGCAGGCACCCAGTGTCCCAGCTGTACGCACGGGCT
Source organism: Columba livia (assembly GCF_036013475.1). NCBI lineage: Eukaryota > Metazoa > Chordata > Aves > Columbiformes > Columbidae > Columba > Columba livia. Next base: position 2,203,239 of record NC_088602.1, read on the forward strand.
GATTGAAACTCAGCTGAGAGATTTTGGAAGGGAAGTTTTGGAACTCACACTCCCAAAATCACAGATCAACCAACAGTTCTTACCGGCGCCAGGCATTCCGGAGAGTCAGAATTCCAAACAAGCTCTGCAATGAAACACAAAGTAAGGGTTTCTACGTGAAGCCATGGCAAGGCTGGAATTATCCTGGAAAAACAAATCAGCATCAGGTAGGATCTGGTTCAGTGGCAAGACGTGCCCAAGGTGAGGGGGGTTCAGTCCCACTGCTTGGTGACAGCCCCATTGTTCCAGGTGAGTTGTGCCAGGGGAGGTTGAGGTTGGATCTGGTGAACAATTTCTTCCCCAAAGGGCTGTGGGGCATTGGAACAGGCTGCCCAGGGCAGTGCTGGAGTCACCAGCCCTGGAGGGGTTGAACAGTCACAGAGATGATGTTCTCAGGGACATGGGGTGGTGCTTAAAAGTTGGACTTGATGACCTTGAGGGTCTTTTCTAACCAAAATATTTTGTGATTCTGTGTCCAGTAAGCTCCCAGCAATTATAGAGGGACTGTACAGGTTAGTTGAGATGTCTAAAAAGGTTCCATGCATCCCTCCCTGACTGTTTTAATTTTGGCAAGCCGCTTCACTCACCAGCAAACATGGAGCAGATCCTCACCCTGACATCACTGGGCCCTCTCCCACTGAAATCCCCCACAGTTTCAGCACAGGCAAGGAGAGGCAGGAGCTGCTCACCTGTCCTGTCTGGATCTGTGTCGTTCTGTGATATGACAGATCCAAGCTGTCCTTTCTTCACTTCCAGCTCTGCTGGCACCTCCGTGTCCTCCTGCTGCGGTGGCCGGGGCTGCTGCCAGAGACTGCTCAGGGATTTGTACCACTCTGCCCTGAAGCTGCCGCCATCCAGCGCCGGGTGGAGAAAGAACTGCCTGCTTTCTGCTTGGTGCAGGTAGGGGACAGCCGAAATCCTGTTCCTGTCCAGGTTCAGCTCCCTCAGGCTGTTGGAAGAGAAAATCTGTGAGAAACTCCATGGTTGTTATCAGTGTACGCACCGGCCATCTGTTCACCCCAGCACTTGCAGGGCAGGGAGCTCAAACTCCACCTGCCACCTCACTGGGCTTCCCAGCAGCAGAGCGGAGACGTCTGCGACATTGAGGGGTAGGAAGGCTCTGCAGAGAGATCTGGACCAGCTGGATTGATGGGCTGAGGCCAATTGTCTGAGGTTCAACAAGGCCATGTGCCAGGTCCTGTACTTGGGTCACAGCAACCCCAGGCAGCACTACAGGCTCGGGGAAGAGCGGCTGGAAAGTGCCCAGTGGAAAAGGAGCTGGGGGTGTTGGTGCCAGCGGCTGAACATGAGCCAGCGTGTGCCCAGGTGGCCAAGAGGCCACCAGCATCCTGGCTGGTACCAGCACTGGTGTGGCCAGCAGGCTCAGGGCAGTGACCGTCCCTGTGCTGGGACCTGGGGAGACCAAACTGCCAATCCTGGGGGCAGTTCTGGGCCCCTCACAACAAGAAAGGCCTTGAGGTGCTGGAGCGAGTGGAGAGAAGGGAACGGAGCTGGTGAGGGGCTGGAGCACAAGTGTGATGGAGCGGCTGAGGGACCTGGGGAGTTCAGCTGGAGAACAGGAGCTGAGGGGAGACCTTCTGATCTCTGAACTGCCTGAAAAGAGCTTGGAGCCAGGGGGGTCGGGCTCTGCTCCCCAGGAACAAGCGCCAGGAGCAGAGGAAACGGCCTCAAGTTGCGCCAGGGGAGGTTGAGGTTGGATGTGGGGAACAATTTCTTGCCCAAAGGGCTGTGGGGCATTGGAACAGGCTGCCCAGGGCAGTGCTGGAGTCACCATCCCTGGAGGGGTTGAACAGACAGAGAAGAGGTTCTCAGGGACATGGGGTAGTGCCAGGGGTGGGTTATGGTTGGACTCAACGATCTTGATGGTCTTTTCCAACCAAAATGATTCCATGATTCCGTGAATCACGAAAGCTCAAATTAAACAGAGGGAACTGATCTGCAGCCTTTCCTAGTACTGCTCAAATAAAGGTTGAATCTGGGGCGAAGAAGGGAAAACACAGAAAGCAATTGCCAATTGTCAAATCAGAGCTGAAGATCAGCAAACATGCAGGGCAGGAGCTGAATTACCAGCCATCTGCTGGGTTTGGCCAGCTGGTGCTTTGCAGCAGCCTGTGTGCTTCCATTCAGTCCCATTTGCAAGACTGGAGAGACTAAACAGGGAATTTTCTGAGTGAATCACAAAGATTTTGGTTTTCGTTTGAAGCTGGCTACTGCGCAACAGCTGACAGAGACAGCTGCCAGCCCCCAAACGCCAGAGCAGTCTGCTGCCAGGTGCGTCCTTACCTGCACAGATGAGACAGGCTCACAAAGACACTTGGGTCTGACAGGCGATTGTCATCCAGCGACAAGACCTCCAGAGACGTAAACCTTGAATGAGCAGAGCTGTGAATACAAAGAGGCTCATTAATAACAAGCTCAAGCAAAGACAGGTGAAAAATACATAATTTACTGTCATTGGGGGAAGATGTATCTACTGGGAGACTGGGATGGGGCTGTTTTCTTTCTTTTAATAGAAAAATGATATATTCAATCTTAATTGGATCCATGCAAAGGACTGTCCAGCTCAGCATCTTATCTCCAAGTATGGCAAACAGTGGATACCTTGGCATGGCAGTTGTGGCTAAGCTGTATGTGAGTGGTCTAATTAATGACAAATAAATAGCATCTTACATGGCTCAGCCACCCAACAGGGCTGCTGAATCCCTGTCCAGAGGTTCCTCTCTAGCTGTCTAGCTGCTGGTGACAGAAGATGACCTGGGTGATCTGGAGCTGAGATGGGATAACACTTCTCTGCCACCCAGCACTGACCATGAGGTTATTTCATCTTCCAGTTTGTGAGGGAAGAGCTCTGCTGCCCGCACTGATAAATCCCAGGCTGCCCACCCTCACTGCTCCAGAGAATGACAGAATCACAGAAGGGTTTGGGTTGGAAGGGACCTTCCCAGCTCCCCCAGTGCCACCCCTGCCATGAGCAGGGGCATCTTCACCAGCTCAGGTTGCTCAGAGCCCTGTCCAGCCTGGCCTGGGATGTCTCAAGGGATGGGGCATCTAGCACCTCTCTGGCCAACCTGGGACAGGCTCTCACCACCCTCAGAGCCAACAATTCCTTCCTCATGTCTGGCCTGAATCTCCCTCCTTTAGTGTAAAACCATCACCCCTTGTCCTATGGCAACAGGTCCTGCTCAAAAGTCTGTCCCCATCTTTCTTCTCGGCACCTCTAAAGGCTGCACCAAGGTCTCCCCGGAGCTTCTCTTCTCCAGCTGAACACCCCAACTCTCTCAGCCTGTCCTCCCAGCAGAGCTGTTCCAGCCTCGCATCATTTCTGGGGCTCCTCTGGCCCCTCTCCAGCAGGTCCATGTGTGTCCTGTGCTGAGGACCCAGAGCTGGACCAGCACTGCAGGGGGGTCTCACCAGAGCGGAGCAGAGGGGCAGAATCCCCTCCCTCCACCTGCTGCTCACGCTGCTGGGGATGCAGCCCAGGACACGGGTGGATTTCTGGGCTGCAAGCGCATGTTGCTGGCTCATGGCCAATCTTTCACCCCCCAGCACCCCCAAGTCCTTCTCCTGGGGGCTGCTCTCCATCCCTCCATCCCCAGCCTGGATTGACACCAGGGTTTGCCCCAACCCAGGTGCAGGACCTTGCACTTGGCCTTCCTAAACCTCATAAGGTTCACATGGACTGACTTCTCCAGTTTGTCCAGGTCCCTCTGGATGGATTCCGTCTCTCAGGTGTGCCACCTGCACCACTCAGCTTGGGGTCATCTGCAAACTTGCCGAGTGTTCACTCAATCCCACTGTCTACGTCATCGATGAAGATGTTAAACAGCACTGGTCAATGTATGGATCCCTGAAGGACACCATTTGTTACCGGTGTCCATCCAGACATTGAGCCATTGACCACTACTCTGTCTTCCCACCTACACTACTTGCGACCTGCCGTGCACATCCCACCAGCAGCAACCCACCAAACCGAAGCATCATTTGCTGTGGACACTTACTTCCATGAGCCTGCCAGGTCCGGAGGCAGAGACCGAAGCCTGTTGCCCGTCAAGCGAAGAACTTTGAGCTGGGACAAATCTCCCAATGTCCAAATGTCTTGGGAGGACAAATTATTGTATGAGAGATCCAGACGCTGAAGGAAACAGAAGAAACAATCCTCTGGAGCAAAAGACATTGTATAATGGCTTTCACCACATGGATATTAAATATTTAACGAGATTTTCAGTCATGCTACTACCCACCCTAGAGTGAATGTAGAATCATTTTGGTTGGAAAAGACCATCAAGATCATCAAGTCCAACTGTTAACCCACCCCTGGCACTACTCCGTGTCCCTGAGAACCTCATCTCTGTCTGTTCAACTCCTCCAGGGATGGTGACTCCAGCACTGCCCTGGGCAGCCTGTTCCAATGCCCCACAGCCCTTTGGGCAAGAAATTGTTCACCAGATACAACCTCAACCTCCCCTGGCACAACCTGAGGCTGCTTCCTCTGGTTCTGGTGCTTGTTCCTTGGGAGCAGAGCCCACGAACAAGCTTTATGGTAAGTTCACAGTATCACAGTATGTTTGGGATTGGAAGGGACCTCAGAAGATCATCTAGTCCAATCCCCCTGCCAGAGCAGGAACATCTAGATGACGTCACACAGGAACATGTCCAGGCGGGTTTTGAATGTCTGCAGAGAAGGAGACTCCACAACCTCCCTGGGCAGCCTGGGCCAGTGCTCTGTCACCCTCACTGAGAAGACGTTTCTTCTCAAGTTTAAGTGGAACCTCTTGTGTTCCAGCTTGATCCCATTACCCCTTGTTCTATCATTGTTTGCCACCGAGAAGAGCCTGGCTCCATCCTCGTGGCACTCACGTTTTATATACTTACAGACATCAATAAGGTCCCCTCTTAGTCTCCTCCAAACTAAAGAGACCCAGCTCCCTCAGCGTTTCCTCATAAGGGAGATGCTCCACTCCCTTCAGCATCTTTGTTGCCCTATGCTGGACTCTCTCCAGCAGTTCCCTGTCCTTCTTGAACTAAGGGACCCAGAACTGGACACAATACTCCAGATGGGGTCTCACCAGGGTGGAGTAGAGGGGAAGGAGGACCTCTGTCGACCTACTCACCACCCCCTTTCTAATACACCCCAGGATGCCATTGGCCTTCCTGGCCACAAGGGCCCAGTGCTGGCTCATGGTCATCCTGTTGCTCACCAGGACCCCCAGGTCCCCTTCCCCTACACTGCTCTCTAATAGGTCATTCCCCAGCCTATACTGGAACCTGGGGTTGTTCCTGCCCAGATGTGGTAATGAGTGGCCTCGATGATCTTGAGGATCTTTTCCAGCCAAATGGATTCTGTGATTCTATCTTACTTCCAAACGCAGGAAGTCTCCAGCGCTGATTTTCAGATTTCTTAGTCCATTCAAGGAAAGTTCCAGTTCCCGCAGTCCTGGAAACTTCCGAAATGGCTCTGCAAGGGTGGAAAATGTTCCAGTGAGTGAGGAACAGCAGTAACAGAATAAACTGTGTTTCACCAAGGTCTGGAATGGACCAAAACCAAGAAGAATGAGCTCTACTATTATCAGACTGCAAGTTTGAAATAAACTGCCCATTTGGGTAGATACCCCACCGCTTCTTAGACATCTAGTTTGCTTTCATGCACTTGCTCCCACCACAGATTAGATTATCCGTTGAAGCCACTGAAGCCACATTTAGCTTATATGTTTTATTAGTTACTCAATGGATTTCCCCTTTTCCTTTTTCAAATTAACTGAACCCACAACACTGGATTTGGACTCACCTCCCATCTCAACCATTAACCTTCTGAGCCTTTGGGACAAGTCATTTCATTATTTGATGCTTCCATATGTTAAATGGGGATTTTTCTTTGTAAAGAGCTTGGTTTTCTAATAATGAAAAGGATGCTACGGTGGCGCACAATTATCATTACAATAAAGGGAATTAATGCAAGGATTTCAGTAACAGGAAAGAAGCAATTCCATAAAGTGCTGCATGTGTATCTTAAATCTCTTTGTAAAGGTCTAGACCTTTGTTCAGACAAGCATAAGCTTCCCTGGGTTGAAAAGCAGTGTCTATTTTTCAGTAATGCAATCCCTTACCTAGTGTCAGCAGGTTCTCAGCAGCATTTATAAAAGCAACACAATCAAATTTCTCAAAATCTTCTTCTTTAGCCTGAAAAATACACAATGGAAGGGGAAAATCATTCTGCTCCAGCCCTAAACTGGTCTAAAACAACTGGATTTTTCGTTTTCTCAGGATGCCAAAGTAATAGAATTCCCCATAATTAGATCTTCATTTTTTTCCTGACAATGGAGAGCACCCTCAGAGTGTGTGTTTAATGCACAGATGCCTCAGTGACCAACATCCAGAAGACTTGGACATAGTTGAAAGAACCCTAAAAAGACACTAAGAACCCATCAGCAACTTATTGAGAGTTAGTTATGAACCCAGATAAAAGACCCTTCTCAAGGGAACCCAAAGAACAGCACTTTGTGAGGGGATGTAAGTGGGGAAGAGGCTACACCCAATGAAGACCATGTTAATTTGGTAACGAAGACACAATTCAAAAGTTTGTATGACAAATCATCCAAGCCCGTTCACAGCTGGCTGGCTCACCTTGCCCTGCCAGGAATATACCTGCATTTAATGTGATTTTCCTCTGTTCTCTGGACTCTCATGTGCTAATGCAGTAATTTTTTCTGCTTTTAAAGCAATTTCCCTAATGCTTATTGAGTTTCTGATACTCACCAAGACCAGATTTTGGCTGCTTATGTTCACAAAGCAAAGGTCAGATGGGTTCTTCAAATGGTGGTGCTTCATCTAGGGGGAAAAAAAAAGGGAGGAGAAAAAGAACCACAGATAATTAGTTTTGTATGTCACATCCTGGGACCTGAGCCCCAAAACCAGCCCTTGGCTTCCCCCTAGGTGAGGGGGCACCTGGTTTCTTGGATTGTAGGAAGGGGAGAGAATAACAGAAGAAATCTGCACTCACTAGAAATGGCTCATCTAGGACATTGTTTTCATTCTTTTCTTTTACAGAGGCAGAATGTGGGCGGTTTCTCCTCTGCTGTGGTGTCTTCCCGGTGGTCCCTTTCTCAGTCCAAGCCCTTGGGGTAGCTCTGTGTGCCAGCACCCAGCGCCCTGACACAAAAACAGACTTGATTTTAGCCCAGCGCTGCAATCCAGCACTTTAAAATCCCTTGCATAGGGAAATACTTAAGTATAAAAGCTCCAGCGACCATGAATTTAAGGTAGGAACATTAAAGTTATAGCCAGAGCCATGGAAGAGGAAAAACATGATATTTTGTAGATGGTAATAGAGCCCTTGCTTGCAGACAAGGAAATGTGGGCTGGAAGAACCTTCTGGAGATCTCCAGTCCAACCTCCCACCCAAAGCAGAACCATCAGCAACGTCAGATCAGTCAGTTGCGTCTTTGTTCAGCGACTTTGTATATTAGAAAACATTTCTTCATGGAAACGGTTGTAAAGCACTGGAACAGGTTGCCCAGGGAAGTGGTGAAGTCACCATCCCTGGTGAAGTTTAAAAGATGTATAGATAAGGTTCTCAGGGACATGGTTTAGTGCTAGATTTAGGTTATGGTTGGACTTGATGATCTTAAGGGTCTCTTCCAACTGAAATTATTCTATGATTCGACCACCTCCCAAGGTAACCTGGCCCAGAGCTGTACCTCCTCCCAGAGAAATTCCTTGTAACATCCAACCTAAACCTCCCAAGGATAAATTTTTGCCTTTGTTATGCCATCTGTCACCATTAGGAGGAGTTTGTAGCTGTAAAGCCATCATCAGATCTCCCCTCGGACTCCTCTTGGCCAAACAAAACCAGCTCAGCACCCTCAGCGTCTCCTAGAAGGTCCTATACCCCTGACCAGCCTAGGAGATCTCTCTCCACCACTTCTCAAACGTTTGAAGACATTTCTGCCATTTCTAAGCATTTAATAGATGTGACTCTCAAAGCCCTCATTTAATAGACACCCTAGACATCCTGCCCTCTTCATTTCAATGAAATCTTAAATGATTTTAAGCCTTTCTGAGCACTGTTCTAAGTTCTGTTATCTGTGTTATCAGCTGTAATGTTGATACAGGAAACCACAGCTGAATGTTCCCTCTATTGGCCCCAGAACCAGGGTGGGAGGTGGACCTGCCCCTAGGGACACAACGTTATTCTGCAGGGAGAGTTTACCAGCAGTGCTCAAAGTGTCACCTTCTTTACTTGCACGTAAAATGTTCCTGGCGGGGAAGCAGTTCGTTGTATAGTTGCTTTCATCCCCTGTTTTATAGAGTTTTGTCATAGCCATCTTGACTGCAGCGTTCCTGGGGAGAGGGGGAAAGAAATAAATGGGTTAAAATTTTTGCTTGTTCTAGCATTGTAATACTTTGCTTTAAACAGCTCTTTTCAAGGGTGGCCACAAATGAAGTGTGAGCCTGGAGGCAAAGGAATGCTGTCAAGGACTGTGTGGATGACAACTCATGGGATTTCTGCTTTACCTCTCATTCCTCGTTCCCCTTGTCACTTGTGGTGACACCTGAGAAAGAACCACACCGGTCACCACTCCTCAAACCTCAGAAATAAATGTCAAAGGTGCTACGTTGTTCTTGTGCCATGCCCTGTAGCAGGAGGTGGTCTCCCAGTGCTGTCTGATGGCGTCTCCACACTCGGACACACTGATCTGACACAGAATCATCAAATCTCAGGATGGTTTGGGTTGGAACGGGTTGATCCCAGCTCCCCCAGTGCCCCCCCTGCCATGAGCAGGGACATCTTCACCAGCTCAGGTTGCTCAGAGCCCCGTCCAGCCTGGCCTGGGATGTCTCCAGGGATGTTCATCCACCACCTCTCTGGCCAACCTGGGTCAGGCTCTCACCACCCTCAGAGCCAAAAATTTCTTCCTCCTATCTGGCCTGATTCTCCCTTCTTTATTTTAAAACCACCACCCCTTGTCCTATGGCAGCAAGCCCTGCTCAAAATTCCCCTAAGCTCCTCACTACACCTAAACATACCTTGGCGTGCACAGCCCATGCCCTTCAAACCCCAAAACACCGATACCCACGCACATCTCACACAAACACCCACCCCCACAAACTCACTCCCCACACTGGCAGACACCCACAAGGATGTGCCCCCCGCACAAACACCCTCACACACCCCACATACACCTGCACCCATGCATACCCCACACAAACACCCACGGAGACACTCATACACCTCACAGACACCTACACTAACACCTTCACACACCCCACACACCCCCACGTACCCCTACATAAACACCCTGACACCCCACAAACACCCTCACATACCACATGTACACCCACAACCACGTACCCCCACACACACCCACATCCATTTACCCTGACATGACCACCCTCACACACCCCATATACAACCACAATGATGCACACCCCTCACAAACACCCTCACACACCCCAAATACACCCACAATGATGCACAGCCCCCACAGACACGCACACAAATACCCTCACACACCCTACATACACCCAAACCCATGTACCCCCAAACACCCACATACATCCTCACACACCCCACATACATTCACACCCATGTACCCCCTCACAAACACCCTCACACACCCCACAGACACCCACAATGATGCACAACTCCCACAAACACCTTCACACCTCCCACAAACATGCCCACACACACCCCACACAAACACCCACATACACCCCTCACGAACACCCTCACACACCCCATAGACACCCACACGAGCACCTTCACACACCCCACAGACACCCACACCCCCCCACAAACACCCTCATACACACCCACAATGATGCATAACCCACACAAACACCCACATACACCCCCCCACACCCCACAGACATCCACACGAACACCCTCACACACCCCACAGACACCCACACCCCTGTATCCCCACACAAACACCCTCAGAGGGACAGAAGTCGGACTGGATGACCCATGTGGGTCCCTTCCAGCTCAGGACATCCCATGATTTATGATTTAGCACAAGAGTGGTTGTTCAGTGTTTCACTAACAAACAAACTACTAAGACCCTTCTCCGAGGAACTTATTTCTGTAAGTATAAGCAGCTCCTGTAAAGGATGTAGAACAGCTCAGTAGCAAAGTATGAAGAAAAGGGTTTGGTTTTAAGTCACTGGAATGTGATTGTTTGACATGTTGATGTATCTAAACTACATTAGTCACATCCAGGCGGAGACAAGCCTGTATCCATGAGCACGCACAGATACACATTTTGACATTATATTTCAATGCTGTGACCTAACAGGGAGAATTTTAAGGGTCTGCAACTGCTAATATACATCAGCACTTGCTAATGGGGGTTCTGGTTTAAGTTTAGTAAGGTACTAACCAGTCAATTCACCCTATTGTAGAGCTTTGCTATGGGCACTAAGCTTTTCTTGTGTTTAACCTTGAAGGCAACAGTGAGATGATTTCCCACAGCAGATCTGGGAATCTGCTTACCGACCTTACCAAAATGATCACGAGTTAATTTAAAACTTCATGGATTTCCCTCTCTAGACAGGCTCTGACTCTTTGGTACAGCTCTGCAGAAGATTAAAACTTGAGGCAAGCTAATCCAAAATAGACGGAATCTGTAAGAAAGAAAACATGTGAGACCCACCAGTATAACGGCTGTTGAGAAACATCATGTTTTTTGTGTTTGTATACACTGCATTTCTGTAAAGACGGTAAAGCCATCTCTGTTCAAATGTTTCAGACCATAAACGACTATGAAAATTTACCCTGAATCTTCAGTCCTAGGTAATTTACATACACTTTTTTCCCCTCTCCTTTGGTAACGTCCCTTTCCCCAAACCATTAGTTATTAACTTGATTTTATCTTTATCCTTTCTATAAACAGCAGCCCACATTTGCCCAGCTTTGAAAGGCATGTCATAAACTGTGTGTTTAAGGTCTGACACTAGAAATGTTGGACCTATTTCACACCTTCAGGTGGTCTGGAGATTTAAATTTAAAACTTTTTACATTAGCTTGAAAGAAAGAGTAACCCCACGTACACCCACAATGATGCACACCCCCCACAAACACCCTCACACACCCCCCAGACACCCACAAACGCCCTCACACACCACACAAACACCCTCATACACCCCACAGACACTCACAACACCCTCACACAGTCCAAATATACCCAGTCCTCACCCCACACAAACACCCTCACACGTTCCAAATACACTCACCCTCACCACACACAGACACCCACAAACACCCTCACACCCCAAAAACACCCTCATACACCCCACAAACACCCTCACACACTCCACACAGGCACCCACAGACACCCTCACACGCCCCAAACACACCCACGTATCCCCACACAAACACCCATGGACACCCCCACACACCTCACTCGCACACACATACACCCCGCACACCCACCCACGACACCCCCCACACCCCAAATCCTCACACACCCCCACACACACCCCCCCTCAACGACCATAGAGTTCACGGTCCTCCACGGCCCAGAGGAGCTCCGCACGCGTTTCCCCCTCACCCTCCTCGGCCCCCAGGCTGAAGCAGCCCGCCCCTCACCCCACAGCCCGGGGGTCTCCCCAGCCGCTCTCCCGTCCCCGCACCACAGCCACCTCCTCCTCCTCCTCCTCCTCCCCTCCGCGCCGCCCCATCACCATAGCAACATCGAACGCGGGGGTGGGGAGGGGGCGACGAACTGCATTTCCCAGCGTGCACCGCGGCGGGGAGGGCGGGGTGGCGGCTTTTCCCGCCCGCCAGCTCCCGGCCAATCAGGAGCGAACAGGTCGCCCGGCGGCGGGGGCGGAGGGCGGAGGACAAGATGGCGGCCAAAGGCGGCAGGAGCGGGCTGCTCGATAAGGTACCGCGGGCCCCCCGGGGGGGTTCCTCTTCCTGGAGGCATCGTCAACCGTCTCAGAGCTGTCCGTAGAGCTGGGCTGAGCTGCGGCCACCGCGAGTTTGAGTGCCGGTCACCACAACGCCTCGATGAGGGGCATCTCCTGCCTCAGGCGTGGGGCTGTGAGGGGAGGGAGAGACGGGGGGTCGGGCTCTGCTCCCAAGGAACAAGCGACAGGACAAGGGGAAACGGCCTCAAGTTGCGCCAGGGGAGGTTGAGGTTGGATATTAGGGAAAAATTCTTCACAGAAAGGGTTGTGAAGCAACTGGAACAGGCTGCCCAGCGCAGTGGTGGAGCCACTGTGCTGCCATCCAGAGACCTGGACAGGCTGGAGAGCTGGGTGGGGAAAATTTAATGAAATAGAACAAGGGCAAGTGTAGAGTCTTTATCTGGGCAGGAACAACCCCAGGTTCCAGTGTAAGTTGGGGAATGAGCTGTAGGAGAGCAGTGTAGGGGAAAGGGACCTGGGGGTCCTGGGGACAGCAGGGTGACCATGAGCCAGCACTGGGCCCTTGTGGCCAGGAAGCCAATGGTACCTGGGGTGGGTTAGAAGGGGGTGGTCAGTAGGTCAGAGAGGTTCTCCTGCCCCTCTGCTCTGCCCTGGGGAGACCACACCTGGAATATTGTGTCCAGCTGTGGCCCCTCAGTTCCAGCAGGACAGGGAACTGCTGGAGAGAGTCCAGCGCAGCCACCAAGATGCTGAAGGGAGTGGAGCATCTCCCGTGTGAGGAAAGGCTGAGGGAGCTGGGGCTCTGGAGCTGGACAAGAGGACACTGAGGGGGGACTCATTCCTGGGGATCAATATGGAAAGGGGGAGTGTCAGGAGGATGGAGCCAGGCTCTTCTCGGTGACAACCAGTGATAGGACAAGGGGAAATGGGTACAAACTGGAACACAGGAGGTTCCACTTAAATTTGAGAAGCAACTTGTTCCTGGTGAGGGTGGCAGAGCCTGGCCCAGGCTGCCCAGGGAGGTTGTGGAGTCTCCTTCTGTGCAGACATTCCAACCCGCCTGGACACCTTCCTGTGTAACCTCATCTGGGTGTTCCTGCTCCATGGGGGGATTGTGCTGGATGAGGTTTCCAGGTCCCTTCCAACCCCTCACATTCTGGGATTCTGTAACAGGCTTAAAAAGTGTTTAGATGAGGTTCTCAGGGACATGTTTTAATGTCAGAGTTAGGTTACGGTTGGAGTCCTCAATCCTGAGGGTCTTTTGCAACCAAAATGATTCTGTTCTATGGCAGAGGTGTCAGGTGGAGCCCGGTCATATCTCACCATTTTAAAGGAGCATTTTTGTAAAGTGTCTGTCATCTTGGGTCAGTTTTAAGTGGTCGAGTGTTTGTGGCGCAGCTCTTCACAGTATTGGGCAGTCTGGGAGTTGAAACTAAAGACCTGGAGGCATTTTTCTCCACGAGATGGAATTACTTGTGTCTGTGTTTCTGGTTGCAAAAGGGTGTGTTCAGAGCGGTGTGTTTGGCATCTTTCACAGAACTTCAAAATACATGTGGCTGCAATTGTAATCACTGTGATTTTCTTTTATATATATATATATATATATATATATATATATATATATATTCATAATGTCTAAAGAGTATCGTTTTCTTGCATCTGTTTGAGATTAAATTATCCTTACTGTCACAAATAATTAGATATTTTTTCTTTAGAACTGTAGAGTCAGTTGTTGAGCAAGTTCTTTAGGGGAACCCGTCCTAATGAAATATTTCTGGCTGCCTTCTGCAAATGCGCTCAGCTTTTAGTTTTGAAATGACAGCACTTTGTGGTTAAACATTGAGAGTTCTGCACTCGAGGTGTTCCTGCTCCTCCTGCCATGTTCAGTGGGTGCTGAGGGGTCATTATTTTGGAATTAAAAGGAGTTTTTGGTGAGGGAAATAAGCTGTTGGTGCATGAATCCTGAATCCTTTATTGAGAAACCTTTTTCTTCCAGGCTTCTACCTGAAGTACATACACACACTTGATAATGTTCTATTTTCTTTTCCCTCTGTATTTAAGCTGATCATCATGCCTTCATTTCCTCCCCCAGATGACTTAAATGAAATTGGGTCATTTATGTGAAATGGGGTGTATGTATTGCTGAGGTATCATCTGGAGAATTGTGGTCTTGGGTCCATAATTTGGCAAAATATTTGTTAAATAGGAAAAAAAAAGGGTTATCACTGGGGCTTTAATGTCTTAGGATGGGTTGCTTGTTCAGTGTATCGTTTTGTACTGAACTAGTAAATTAAATCAGGGTGAGTTTAGGGAGATATGTGTTCTACCTGCCCCGTTTTTTGTCCTTCTCATGTTCTTTAAGCACTGGTGATAATCAGACAGCTCCTCCTGACCTCTCCCCATTTAACCAGGACACCCCTGAATTCCCAGTGCTGCACAGCAGCGGCCACCATCCCCCAAACACCTCGAGATTTCACCCCTTGAGCGCAACACTAAATTATTAACCACGCTCTGCTGCTAATAGAGTGAAACCTTCAAAGGTTTCGCAAACTCCAGGACTAAAACCACTTCCTGAACATCAACTGCTGCAACTGCCTTCCGCTCTTGCGCCCCAGAAGTTGCTCTTTGGGACCAGGGGATGTTGGTTGTGAGTACACTCTGGTAACACTGGTATTTTGGGGAGAGTGAAGTCCAGAATTTCTTCCTCTGAGGCAGAGTTCTTTGGAGCTCAGAGCAGATGCGCTGACTCGCTGGAGTTCTCTACAACTCTTCAAGAGGAAGAGGAGGGAACCAATGTGCAGCGAGATGGCCCTGAGTTCTGCCCCTTGCAAATCCCACTGCTGCCAGGCTTGAGCTGTACAACATCACAGTTATTTTAGAATTTTGGGAGGGGCAGAGACCTGCGGTGTGTGCTGTGAGGGAGTCAATGTGCTTCATCTGCCAAGGCTCCTCCAGCCTTGCTCGGCTGCAGCGTCACGTGTCCCCGTTTGAAAAGCTTCCGATTTTAGGATTTAGGAACAGGAGGTTACGTTCTTTTCATCCTTATAATAAAAAACACGGACTAGATGTGGAAACATTCCCCTTGAAGAGTATATATGGTTGACAGCAGCGTTTCTCTTGCAGTAGCAACAAATCTTTCTTTGTATGGCTTGACTATTTATGTTTGCAATGCCCAAAGTGCGCCATGAACATCAAAGCAATATTCAAAGAGACAAGAAGATCTTCCAGGCTAAAATTGGATGTGATGTAAATGCGTCGATGGTAGCGGCGGAAGGAATAAGTTAAGTTTGTGGCTTGCCTTCCGAGATGCGAACACCTTGAAATTTCTCCCGTAGGATTTTTCTTTGACTCCTGCTTATGAAAGAGCTTTGTGAAGAGATTTAAATGAAGACGATGGCTTGATAAATGAGCCTTGCGAGTGCTCGGATAATGAGATGTCTCCTGTGGAAGCAAACACTTGTTTTTCTGTCCCTTCTTTTGGAGTTAATGGCACAACATTCCACTGCTGCCATCCAGCTGCAGACAGCATCTTCACTCGGATGTGAACAGCTGGGGCCTGTGTGTGCTTCTAGTGTCTGATCTGTTTTGCAGCTTCCTGATATTGCATTTCTGATTTTTATTCTTTGAGTAGGAGAACCGCTGGCTGTATTTCATCTTTTGCTCTGAAGCCCTGTTCTTACACAGGTACGCTTTCAGGTACCAGAACACCGTATTTACTTCCCATTCATAGTACAGGATGTGTTCAGGACAAGTATGTTAACCTTTCATTTGGTTTTTAAAATGCAGGAGTCAAATCACATGCAAACTAAAAAACTGCTTTGAGCTAGCTGGTTTTTTTTTCCTCCATTGGGGTTTAACTCTGGGCTTTTCTTTTGAAGCCTTTAGAGCTCACACCCAAAGTGCTGAAAATTAATAACTGGTTGAAAAATACCATCTACTGGCCAGAGGAACAGGGATCATTGAATCATGGAATGGTTTGGGTTGGAAGGGACCTTCCCAGCTCCGCCAGTGCCCCCCCTGCCATGAGCAGGGACATCTTCACCAGCTCAGGTTGCTCAGAGCCCCGTCCAGCCTGGCCTGGGATGTCTCCAGGGATGGTTCAGCCACCACCTCTCTGGCCAACCTGGGCCAGGCTCTCACCACCCTCAGGGCAACAATTTCTTCCTCCTGTCCAACCTGAATCTCCCCTTGTTTAGTTTTAAACCATCACCTCTTGTCCTATGGCAACAGGTCCTGCTCAAAATCTGTCCCCATCTTTCTTAAGGGCACCTTTAAAGGCTGCACTAAGATCTCCCTGGAGCTTCTCTTCTCCAGCTGAACACCCCAGCTCCCTCAGCCTGTCCTCCCAGCAGAGCTGTTCCAGCCCCGCATCATTCCTGTGGCTCCTCTGGCCCCTTTCCAGCAGGTCCATGTGTGTCCTGTGCTGAGGACCCCAAAGCTGCAGGTGGAGTCTCACCAACATTTGTATCTGCGGGGTTCCAGAGGACACCAGTGCAGTGTCACCTTCCTTCCCCACCCCCACAGAAAAAACAGGGCTGTTCTGCAGAGCCAAGACCCAGGGACACTTTCCCCTCTGTTTTGGGGTGAGCACTTGGTAGTCAGGGCCAAATTTCCATCTCTCTTCCAAGTTGGCCATCAATCAAAGGTTTTACCCACCGTTGCACTGGTTTATAGACATCAGTGTATAGACGTCTATACGTTTCTGTGCTTCATGGATGTTAATTGTTTTCTTTGAGCGCCTCCTTCTGCTCCTTCTTCCACGGCATTGATGCTCTGGGTGCCAGTGCAGCGTCCCAGCCTCTCCCCAGCCCTTTGGTCCTGCACATCAGCCTGGAAGGAGAGAAGTAGCAGCAGGTGCTGTACCTTGTTAGAGAAATAACCTCAGGGGAACATCATGACCAAGGTAACAGGAGGGCTGAAGCTGTGGGGCGTTGGAACAGGCTGCCCAGGGCAGTGCTGGAGTCACCATCCCCGGAGGGTTGGACAGATGGACATGAGGTTCTCAGGGACATGGGGCAGTGAGAGGGGTGGGGGAACAGTTGGACTTGATGATCTTGAGGGTCTTTTCCAACCAAAATGATTCTGTGTCGCCATTACAAGATCCCTTCTGGCATGAACTGCCCTGGGATTATCAAACCATTACAGTCCTGCAGCAGAACAGCCTCAGTCACACAGAAGCCTGAACAAGAACTGAAAAGCCGCTCATTGCTTTGGGAAGTTTTTTTCCCCAGCAATAGCTTTATTAAAAGAAAAAAAGAAGTTACATGGGCTTTACATCTCCCCCTGAAAGTGCTGGTTCTATTAGAGATCGGTATCAGTTGTATATCTCTGATGTTATCTGGCAGTTCCAGAATCAGGAGGTTTGGGACAGAGAACAAGAAGCGATGATTCAGTTCTGGCTCTGTCACGGGTTTCCTGCATATACATTATTACAGTAGCGTCTCACAGACATTATTATGGCAACGCCTCAATTTACATCCAGATTTTCCCCCCTCTGCAAATCCCTTCTGCAAGTGAAGTGTTACCAGTTCTGTGTTTCCAGAGTTCCTGTAAAATACCTTTAAAATCTTTAGGGTTTTTTTATTTTTTAAAAGAACTGAAGCTTTAGTTTCATTTATTTCTTGATTCCTGTGCTTTTCTGATTGGTATTTTCCAACTATTCTGTCTTCAAATATATCTAGAAAGCTGTTGGTTTTATTTGGGAGGAGAAGTTTTAGCACAAACCTCGATTCCATCCCCTCAGGCTTTAGGAGTTAAAAACATACATAATAAGATTGACAATGAGATTGTGCTTTAATACCAGGTAAAAAATGCAGTTGCCAGTAGCAAGATCTCCAATATTAAACATTTAATCATAAAATATATCACTTGAGTGATATCTTCTCAAGTATCTCTGGATTCTTGCTCTAATTTAGGAACAAGCTGGAGAACGCCATCATGTTTTATACTAAGGATTGTCTCGGTTTAGCCCTGGAAATGTGGAAAACTTACTCAAAATATTTGCTGGGGTCTGGTTTTCACTTCTTCAAAATTATTCGTTTAGTGGCTTTTGGATGAAGAAAATAAAAATCGCAAGTATACTCAAAGGCAGATCTGGTCTGTCCTGCAGCAGTTTCTCGTGGTATTAAAAACTTCTCATTCACTTTGTTCTTTATTATTTGTAAAAAGCAGCAGGGGGAAGGGTTGAGCAGCTGTAAATATTGAGCTTTTTCAGGGTTATTTATCGAGAACAAAAATAAGCTTTGCCGGCTGAATCATGAGTACAATAAATAACATAATATTTCCATTTCTGAGCTCAGCATTCAGTTTTTTGCATATCCAGTAGCGAATCTACCTGTGCTGCGTCTTGTATGTGTTTTACCAATCAATATTTTTAATCTTTAAAATATCAGGATTTTTCTAGTTCTTGATACTTTAATCTACAAAGAAGTAGCTACATAAAACATTTTGTACCTTACACTAATGTGAGAGTTCTTTCCCAATTTCCTATGACTTTTAAATGCTTCTGGCTGTTGCTTTTGTCCCTTGTAAACCAGTCCTTGCATGTGCACGTACGGCGATGTTTATTGTGCCCCTAATAATTCATATTTAAGGAGCCTGGAGGAGAATCGGGATTTTCCCCACACAAGCACGGAGCGAGTAAATCAGGTTTTACATCTTATTCTAAAATGATTTCATTCCTGCTAGAGAAGGGAAATGAGCTCTTGTGACAGGTAGATAATAAATCCAACTTGTGAGCATCAGGAGCGGGGAAATAATACACGTGACATTGAGAATTTTATCTAATGGCAGCTAAAAATTGGAGCTCAGCTCGCTCAACTGTTTGAAATAATCGATGATTTAAAATACACAGGGCTCAATCTCATGTGTCTGTGGCTAAAAGAAAGAGCGTCACCAACAAATAATATCATTCAGAGGAAAATTAACCCCTTTGGAAAGCTGAGGTGTATCTGAGATTAGTTATTGATGAAGGATTTGCTTTTGAGGAAAAATCTGAATATCGAAGAGTGAATATAAATCTGAATATATAAGAGTCTTTTGGCTTCATTCTAGAGGATGGTCTCACTGAAACTTCATTTCTTGTTCTTGCCTTTATTTTCTCAAGTTGCAGGTGCCTTGAAATCTTCCTGCTCTCTTTAACCCCCCAAAATTCAATTTGTAACAGTTTGGCTGAAAACCTTGAATATATTCAACAGCAAGAATTCAATCATAAGTGATGCTTTCTGTGGATGGCAGCGGGAGCAGCAAACGCAGAACAAAATTAGAGTAAAACTGATGTAAAAGTCACTTCAATATTTTTTTTCCAGTATTCATGACAAGATGTATAAGCTTAAATTCACAAGAAAAATGGGGTTTTTGGCACAATAAAGCTGTATATGAGGCCTTGGATTCCGTCTCTGGTCAGGTTTTCCCAAACAGTTTGACATTTTTTGGGTTGTTTCCTGTCTTTGTGCTCACGACAGGGAAAAAAACATATTAAAATGAAGGACTAACCTGTGCTAAATTCTCTTAACACCGTTTGGTTTCCGTTGCAGTGGAAGATCGACGACAAACCGGTCAAAATCGACAAGTGGGACGGTTCAGCTGTCAAAAATTCCTTGGACGATTCTGCTAAAAAAGTACGTTCTGCAGCCGTTGATTCCTCCCTATTGGGAAACGCTTCGTTTCCTTTTTAAAGGAAACATTTCATTTTAAAAATCTGTCGAATATTTGGTTTGATTGTAAAGAAGCTGTAACGTTTGAACTCAGTCTTAAAGGTTTTTTCCAACCAAAATGGTTTTATGATTCTCTCTCTTGCGATTCCCATGGCTAAAGCAGAGGTTGGGCTTTACATCATCAATTATTGCCATGTGTGATACAGACATTAGTTCTTTATAAAGTTATTCTCACTTTACCAATATAATTAAGGTTATTTTATCAAAATATTATCCAGGAGCGGTTTGTAAAATGTCCGAAAACCCCCAAATAAACCCGTCTGCCTGTTTCTCCTGCAGGTTCTCCTGGAAAAGTACAAATACGTTGAAAATTTCCGTTTGATCGATGGCCGCCTCATCATCTGCACAATCTCCTGTCTCTTCGCCATCGTGGCCCTGATTTGGGATTACCTGCACCCCTTCCCCGAGTCCAAACCCGTGCTCGCCTTTTGTGTCGTATCATATCCTTTACAAATATTTGGGTTTACACCAAAAAGGTTTTATTTTCCTCGCACAAAACCCTTCTCTGTATTCCCCTTTTCAGGCCTGCGGGTATTTTACTTCCCGTGATGTGGAGATCAGCTGCTAATTAAATAGTTTTCATGCGAGGATAAAAGAAATAAATCAGCTGATCAGCTCTTGAGGTGATTTCCCAGATCTCAGACTCCTCCGCTTTGGGGTGTTCATCTCAAACTGAAGATCAGCCCTTGAAAGCTTTCGGGGGGTTTTTTTGTGCGTTTCAGTTATTATTTTAATTTTGCCTTTAGCATAATTACAGAGACGTCTGTTCTTTCCTAATATGACAGCTCAGGTACTGAGAGTGACGAGTAAAACACATAACTCTTCATCACAGACACCCATGAAGTTTTTACAACCTAAATATCATTGATAGTTGAGCGGAGCTTTCCAAGAGCTGCTCCCAGGCCGAATTTTGAGGGTAATTCTGATGGTGCTGGGAGCCTGGAAACTTGTTGCTGGCCTGGGAGTCATTGTACTAGTCAGGGCCGCATGGGCGATGATTTTATTATTCCAGGCTACAGTTTTTCTGATTGGTTTTCAGCACAAATGTTGAGATAATTTGTCTTGCTGCACTACAAATTATATAATTTCCAAAATAATCACAGAATCCCAGAATGTCAGGGGTTGGAAGGGACCTGGAAAGCTCATCCAGTGCAATCCCCCCATGGAGCAGGAACACCCAGATGAGGTTACACAGGAAGGTGTCCAGGCGGGTTGGAATGTCTGCACAGAAGGAGACTCCACAACCCCCTGGGCAGCCTGGGCCAGGCTCTGCCACCCTCACCAGGAACAAGTTGCTTCTCATATTTAAGTGGAACCTCCTGTGTTCCAGTTTGTACCCATTGCCCCTTGTCCTGTCATTGGTTGTCACCGAGAAGAGCCTGGCTCCATCCTCCTGACACTCACCCTTTAGATATCTGTAACCATGAATGAGTCCCCCCTCAGTGTCCTCTTGTCCAGCTCCAGAGCCCCAGCTCCCTCAGCCTTTCCTCACACGGGAGATGCTCCACTCCCTTCAGCATCTTGGTGGCTGCGCTGGACTCTCTCCAGCAGTTCCCTGTCCTGCTGGAACTGAGGGGCCACAACTGGACACAATATTCCAGCTGTGGTCTCCCCAGGGCAGAGCAGAGGGGCAGGAGAACCTCTCTGACCTACTGACCACCCCCTTCTAACCCACCCCAGGTACCATTGGCTTCCTGGCCACAAGGGCCCAGTGCTGGCTCATGGTCACCCTGCTGTCCCCAGGACCCCCAGGTCCCTTTCCCCTACACTGCTCTCTAATAGGTCATTCCCCAACTTGTACTGGAGTTGTAACCTGGGGTTAAAATAAGAGAGATTAATTGCTTGGTCTGTGCTTAGGAGGAACACACAGCGATGAATTCCGTGGCTCCTTTGGTCTCATGTTTTTCCCACTATCTTCCAACAGCTGTTGCACCAAAATTTAGCAAAATCATGAAAAATGGGATTTTATTGTAATTTTCACTTTATTTTATGCTTTCACAAACAAATATTCCATGGCCGTCATGTAGGGAGTTGTTGTTTTCCCTGCGGCGTCTGGGCATCAACTGATGCTCTTGTGTGACAGCAAAGGTTTAATAATTGTTATTTGGTT
The DNA here is from genome assembly GCF_036013475.1 of Columba livia. NCBI lineage: Eukaryota > Metazoa > Chordata > Aves > Columbiformes > Columbidae > Columba > Columba livia. The sequence goes on from NC_088602.1 coordinate 2,224,992, forward strand.
ATAATTTGATTTCTCAAGCTCACGAGGCATCGGCCAAACATCCGCTTTGGAATTATAACAGCGGGAGAGGTGGTTAAATGAGCAATTTCTCTGCCTAATTTCTACTTCAGATTATTAATACAACTTCTTAGTTTCCTTAACTGTTCTTGCACATATTTTGTGATGATGGGAATCCTGACTATCTATACCTCATATAAAGAAAAGAGTATTTTCCTCGTAGCCCACAGAAAAGACCCAGCGGGGATGGACCCCGATGACGTTTGGCAACTTTCCTCCAGTCTCAAACGGTATCGATTCACAAAAAAACCCTGATTTTTAGGCTCATTCCTAAAGAAGAGAGGGGAACATATCGATGTTTCTGCAATTTTTGCGGCTTCCTGGGCAACTTGTGATTAATATTCGCCACGGGATATTATTACTTACAATTAACGGCGATCCGTGACGGGCTCGTCTGCACCATTTCCTCCCGTATCGCTGCGTAGAATCCCCCTAAATATTTTCCTTTCATTTTTCTACCTACAAACTTGTTTTTGTATCCTCAAAATCGCCATCCCGATCTAGAAACGGGAGCAGAGCCGAGCGATTTTCTGCCGTGAATGTTCACGTTGCGCTTCTCTTTAAATCGGGGGGGGAGGGGGGGGGGGGGATTAAGCGCAAAGAGTATAAAAATCTTTGATTAAATTATAATTAACGCCTGCATGTTGCAGCTGCTGGTGTCTATGTGGCAACCTCCACTCTCAGGGGCTTTCCCCTTAATTTGAGGGTTCCTCACCAGCTTTACGTTAAGCCAGGCTTAAATTCCATTCTGAAATCTCTGCAGTTCCTCACCAGTTTGACGTTAAGCCAGGCTTAAATCCTTCTCTGAAATCTTTGCCATTCCTCACCAGCTTTACATTACAGAGTCACAGAATGTTAGGGATTGGAAGGGACCTGGAAAGATAAGCCAGTCTTAAATCCTGCTCTGAAATCTCTCTGCCATTCTCACCAGCTTTACGTTAAGCCAGGCTTAAATCCTACTCTGAAATCTCTCTGCCGTTCCTCACCAGCTTTACATTACAGAATCACAGAAATTAAGGGATTGGGAGGGACCTGGAAAGATAAGCCAGTCTTAAATCCTGCTCTGAAATGTCTCTACTATTCTTTACCAGCTTTACGTTAAGCCAGGCTTAAATCCAGCTCTGAAATATCTCTGCTGTTCCTCACCAGCTTTACATTACAGAATCACAGAAATTAAGGGATTGGAAGGGACCTGGAAAGATAAGACAGGCTTAAATCCTGCTCTGAAATCTCTCTGCCATTCTCACCAGCTTTACGTTAAGCCAGGCTTAAATCCTACTCTGAAATCTCTCTGCCGTTCCTCACCAGCTTTACATTACAGAATCACAGAAATTAAGGGATTGGGAGGGACCTGGAAAGATAAGCCAGTCTTAAATCCTGCTCTGAAATGTCTCTACTATTCTTTACCAGCTTTACGTTAAGCCAGGCTTAAATCCAGCTCTGAAATATCTCTGCTGTTCCTCACCAGCTTTACATTACAGAATCACAGAAATTAAGGGATTGGAAGGGACCTGGAAAGATAAGACAGGCTTAAATCCTGCTCTGAAATCTCTCTGCCATTCTCACCAGCTTTACGTTAACCCAGGCTTAAATCCTACTCTGAAATCTCTCTGCCGTTCCTCACCAGCTTTACATTACAGAATCACAGAAATTAAGGGATTGGGAGGGACCTGGAAAGATAAGCCAGTCTTAAATCCTGCTCTGAAATGTCTCTACTATTCTTTACCAGCTTTACGTTAAGCCAGGCTTAAATCCAGCTCTGAAATATCTCTGCTGTTCCTCACCAGCTTTACATTACAGAATCACAGAAAGTTAGGGATTGGAAGGGACCTGGAAAGATAAGCCAGGCTTAAATCCTGCTCTGAAATGTCTCTGCTATTCTTTACCAGCTTTACATTAAGCCAGGCTTAAATCCACCTCTGAAATATCTCTGCCATTCCTCACCAGCTTTACGTTAAGCCAGGCTTAAATCCTGCTCCAAAATCTCTTTGCCTTTCCTCACAAGCTTTACATTAAGCCAGGCTTAAATCCTGCTCTGAAATCTGCCACTCGTCACCAGCTTTACGTTAAGCCAAGCTTAAATCCTACTCTGAAATCTCACTGCCATTCTTCACCAGCTTTACATTAAGCCAAGCTTAAATCCTACTCTGAAATCTCTCTGCCATTCTTCACCAGCTTTACATTACAGAATCACAGAAATTAAGGGATTGGAAGGGACCTGGAAATATAAGACAGGCTTAAATCCTGCTCTGAAATGTCTCTACTATTCTTTACCAGCTTTACATTAAGCCAGGCTTAAATCCAGCTCTGAAATATCTCTGCCATTCCTCACCAGCTTTACTTTATGGCAGGCTTAAATCCTGCTCTGAAATCTCTCTGCCATTCTTCACCAGCTTTACATTAAACCAGGCTTAAATCCGGCTCTGAAGTCTCTCTGGTACTCCTCACCAGCTTTACATTACAGAATCACAGAATGTTAGGGATTGGAAGGGACCTGGAAAGATAAGCCAAGCTTAAATCCTGCTCTGAAATCTCTCTGCTGTTCCTCACCAGCTTTACATTAAGCCAGGCTTAAATCCTGCTCCGAAATCTCTCTGCCACTCCTCATCAGCTTTACATTAAGCCAAGCTTAAATCCTAATCTGAAATCTCTCTGCCATTCTTCACCAGCTTTACATTAAGCCAAGCTTAAATCCTACTCTGAAATATCTCTGCCATTCTTCACCAGCTTTACATTAAGCCAAGCTTAAATTCTACTCTGAAATCTCTCCCCCATTCCTCACCAGCTTTACATTACAGAATCACAGAATGTTAGGGATTGGAAGGGACCTGGAAAGATAAGCCAGGCTTAAATCCTGCTCTGAAATCTCTCTGCCATTCCTCACCAGCTTTACATTAAGCCAGGCTTTCTCTTTGCCATTCTTCACCAGCTTTACATTAAGCCAAGCTTAAATCCTACTCTGAAATCTCTCTGCCATTCCTCACCAGCTTTACATTACAGAATCACAGAATGTTAGGGATTGGAAGGGACCTGGAAAGATAAGCCAGGCTTAAATCCTGCTCTGAAATTTCTCTGCCATTCCTCACCAGCTTTACATTAAGCCAGGCTTTCTCTTTACCACTCCTCACCAGCTTTACATTAAGCCAAGCTTAAATCCTACTCTGAAATCTCTCCCCCATTCCTCACCAGCTTTACATTACAGAATCACAGAATGTTAGGGATTGGAAGGGACCTGGAAAGATAAGCCAGGCTTAAATCGTGCTCTGAAATCTCTCTGCCATTCCTCACCAGCTTTACATTAAGCCAGGCTTTCTCTTTGCCACTCCTCACCAGCTTTACATTAAGCCAAGCTTAAATCCTACTCTGAAATCTCTCCCCCATTCCTCACCAGCTTTACATTACAGAATCACAGAATGTTAGGGATTAGAAGGGACCTGGAAAGATAAGCCAGGCTTAAATCCTGCTCTGAAATCTCTCCCCCATTTCTCACCAGCTTTACATTAAGCCAGGCTTTCTCTTTGCCATTCTTCACCAGCTTTACATTAAGCCAAGCTTAAATCCTACTCTGAAAACTCTCTGCCATTCCTCACCAGCTTTACATTACAGAATCACAGAATGTTAGGGATTGGAAGGGACCTGGAAAGATAAGCCAGGCTTAAATCCTGCTCTGAAATCTCTCTGCCATTCCTCACCAGCTTTACATTAAGCCAGGCTTTCTCTTTGCCATTCTTCACCAGCTTTACATTAAGCCAGGCTTTCTCTTTGCCATTCTTCACCAGCTTTACATTAAGCCAAGCTTAAATCCTACTCTGAAATCTCTCTGCCATTCCTCACCAGCTTTACATTACAGAACCACAGAACGTTAGGGATCGGAAGGGACCTCGAAAGATAAGCCAGGCTTAAACCCCGCTCTGAAATCTCTCTGCCCTTCGCAGGTTCGACGACAAGTACACCCTGAAGTTGACGTTCATCAGCGGGAAAACCAAACAGCAGAGGGAAGCCGAGTTCACCAAATCCATCGCCAAATTCTTCGACGCCAACGGGACTCTGGTCATGGAGGCGTACGAACCCGAGGTGTCCAAGCTCCACGACACTCTGGCCCTGGAGAAGAAAATCAAATGATCCCCGACCCCGCAAACGCGCTCAATTCCCCCCAATAAAGTCAAAACGGCTAAAAAAAGCGAACGACCACCTCTATTTTTGTCCTGAAATCCTAGCGGGTTGTGGATAAAGCGGGACTTTTAAGCTTAGATCGTGGATTTTCAGCAGCTTTTGTGCTTCTGCCACCCCTTGCGTGGAGGATTTGGGGACGCTTGGGAGGGGACACTTGTCACCGATGCTCCCCCGGAATCCTCCTTTTTTACTTGTCAGTGTGGGGTGTTGATAATCTGCATTTCACCCTCGCTTTTCCCCTTTCCGTTGGGAATTCAGGACAAAATCCTTCTGTAAAACAACCGTCCGCTCGCAAACACGGTTTTTCTTTATTTTTGTATTTATCTAATAATGGTTAAGGGATTGTTTTATATAAGAAAACCTTTGGGGGGGGGAGTTAATTATGCTACTTCTGTAGGTCCGGCTTATCTATAAGGTGAAAAACAATGCAAGCGAAGGGTTTTTCCCCGCTGCGAAAATGGCATTTTCTAATCGAATTAATAAAATATCGATGTTTTTTTTTTCAATAAAACGGAAGAACAGACGTTGAACGTGTCCTGCGGTTCCTCTGGGGTGTTTGCGGGCTCAGGGCGGGGGGCGGATCCTCGTTAAACCGCCTCCCCCCCCGCAGGAAGGGGCGGGATGGGGAGGAGCGGGGCGGACCTGGAGCGGCGGAGGCGGCTGGAGCGGGGGGTGAGCGGGGAAACGGGGGGAAATTGGGGTACGGGGCGGGGTGGGAAGGGATAGGAATTGGGGGGGTCAGGGGAAGGGGGTACGGGAGGGTCTGGGCATGGCGGGGGTTCGATGCGTGCGGGGAGTCGGGTTGTGGGGGTGCAAGAGGTTTTGGGGCACGGGGGGGTCGGTGAGTACTCGGGGTATGGGGGTGTGGGAGGTTTTGGGGCACGGGGGGGTCGGTGAGTACTTGGGGTATGGGGGTGTGGGAGGTTTTGGGGCACGGGGGGGGCGGGGGGGACTCGGGGTATGGGGGTGTGGGAGGTTTTGGGGCACGGGGGGGTCGGTGAGTACTCGGGGTATGGGGGTGCGGGAGGTTTTGGGGCACGGGGGGTCGGTGAGTACTCGGGGTATGGGGGTGCGGGAGGTTTTGGGGCACGGGGGGTCGGTGAGTACTTGGAGTTGGGGTATGGGATGCGTGAGGTTTTGGGGCGCGGGGGGGTCGGTGAGTACTTGGAGTTGGGGTATGGGGTGTGGGAGGTTTTGGGGCGCAGGGGGGTCGGTGCGTGCAGGGAGTTGCGCTATGGGGGTGCAGCGGGGGGTGCAAGGAGGGATTGGCGTGTGGGGGGGTCGGTGCATGCAGGGGTGTAGGGGTGTCGGGCTGTGGGGGTGCAAGAGGTTTTGGGGCACGGGGGGGGTCGGTGAGTGCCTGGAATTGGGGTATGGGGGTTCAGGTGGGGGTTGGGCATGGGGGGGGCATCGGTGTGTTCAGGGAGTCGGGTTTTGGGGGTACAGGAGGTTTTTGGGCATGGGGGGATACAGGGGGGTCGGTGTGTGCAGGGAGTCGGGTTTTGGGTGTGCAAGGAGGGTTAGGGCATGGGGGGGCATTGGTGAGTGCATGGAGTTGGGTTTTGGGGGTGCAGGAGGTTTTGGGGCACGGGAGGGGTCGGTGAGTACACGGAGTCAGGTTTTGGGGGTGCAGGAGGTTATTGGGCATGGGGGGGGTACAGGGGAATCACGTGCAGGGAGTCAGGTTTTGGGGGTGCAGGAGGTTTTTGGGCATGGGAAGGTATGGGGTAGTCGGTGCATGCCAGGAATTGGGCTATGGGGGTGCAAGGGGGTCTGGGTTTTTGGGGTGGCGGGGTGGGTCGATGTATGCAGGGAGTTGGGGTATGGGGGTGCTAGAGGTTTTGGGACATGGGAGGGCACAGGGGGGTTGGTGTGTGCAGGGAGTTGGGATTTGGGGGTGCAGGGGGGGTTCAAGCATGGTGGGGTATGGGGGCATCAGTGTGTGCAGGGAGTCGGGTTGTGGGCATGTAGGAGGTTTTGGGGCACAGGGGGGGTCAGTGCATGCAGGAAGTGGGGTTATGGGGGTGCAGAGGTGGGGGACGGGGCCTTTGGGCATGGGGGGTCATGGGGGAGGTTGGTGAATGCAGGAGTGTAGGGGAATCAGACTGGGGGCTTGCGGGGGGGGACATAGAGGAGTCAGACTATGGGGGTGCAGGGGGAGGTGCAAGGGGGTCTGGGCATAATGGGGGGTTCAGTGCCTGCAGGGTGTAGGGGGGGCACAGGCCATGGGGGCTGCAGGAGGGGAGGGGGGTGCATGGGGAATGGGGGTGCATGGGGGGGGATTTGGGCATTGGGGTTGCATGGGGGGGATTGGGGCCTGGGGGGTGCATTGGGAGTGGGGGGTACATGGGGAGGAGTGCAGGAGGGGATTTGGGCATTGGGGGTGTATGGGGGGGATGCAGGGGGACATTGGGGGTACATGGGGAATGGGGGCGCATGGCCAGGGGGACTCTGGGCTGGGGACACCAGGGGTGTTAAAGCTGGGGGGAGATGGGGGTCCCGGGCAGTGCAGAGCCCTTGCAAACAGCTTCGGGGGGATGTGGGGTGACCCTGTGAGGGGTTCCGCTCTCACCCCCCACCCCCCCATTCCACCCCACTCAGGCCCCAGCGAGGCCACCATGTCCCAGTCTGTCACCTGCCTGAAGGTGAGTCCCCATCCATACCCGCACCCTGGGGGACATGGAGCCACCCTACCTGCACCCTGGGGGACATGGGGCCACCCCTCTTTTACCAGAATTTAACCCTTTAGCCTCTGCCTGTGCCACCCTGCCAGCAGTGGGGGGATGGCCGAGAGACCCCCCCATCCCCATCACCACCGGGATCTCCGCTCGGCTTCCCCGGCGAGACGCTGTTCCGGCAGGGAAACGGGGTCACCTACCGCATCCCGGCTCTGCTCTACGTGCCCCCCACCGCCACCTTCCTGGCCTTTGCCGAGAAACGCTCCTCAGCCAGGGATGAGGACGCCAAGTTCCTGGTGCTGCGCCGGGGCTGCCGGGACGGCTCCTCGGTCAAGGTAAAAATACAACTGGGCTGGAGGAACAAGCTGTGACCTCCATCCCCGGGAGCGATGCCAGGGCGTTTGGGGTTCGGTGACACACACAGACTTTGGGGACAGGCTTTTGAGCAGGGCCTGTTGCCATAGGACAAGGGTGATGGTTTGAAACTAAAGGAGGGAGATTCAGGCCAGACGTGAGGGAGAAATTGTTGCCCTGAGGGTGGTGAGAGCCTGTCCCAGGTTGGCCAGAGAGGTGGTGGATGAACCATCCCTGGAGACATCCCAGGCCAGGCTGGACGGGGCTCTGAGCAACCTGAGCTGCTGAAGATGTCCCTGCTCATGGCAGGGGGGGCACTGGGGGAACTGGGAAGGTCTCTTCAACCCAAACCATTCTATGATTCCATGACACTGGTTGCTGAGCCCGTTTTCCTCCTCGCCGCCAGTGGGGTCCGCTGGAGGAGCTGTCGGCGCTGGTGCTGCCCGGCCGCCGCACCATGAACCCCTGTCCCCTTTACGACGCGACGAGCGGCGTCATCTTCCTCTTCTGCATCTGTGTGGAGCGGGGCAAGACAGAGCGGCGCCAAATCTGGCGGGGCTGCAGCGCCGCCCGCCTCTGCTATTCCACCAGCGCCGACAGCGGCCGCACCTGGACCGCACTGCGGGACGTGACGGACCAAGCCATCGGCAGCGACCTGTCCCGCTGGGCCACCTTCGCCGTGGGGCCGGGCCACGGCGTCCAGCTGGGCTCGGGGCGCCTGGTGGTGCCGGCGTATGCCTACTACGTGCACCGGCGCTTGTGCGGGGCCGTGCCACTGCCGTGCTGCACCCGCCAGCACGCCCTCGTCTTCTACAGCGACGACGGCGGGCGCAGCTGGCACAAGGGCGACCTGGTCGCCGGCGGCGAAACGGGCGAGTGCCAAGTGGCTGAGATAATCCGGGACGATGCCCAGCGGCCCGTGCTCTACTGCAACGCCCGGGCGGCGCGGGGCTGCCGGGCCGTGGCGTTCAGCACCGACCGCGGGATGCGCTTCGGGCGCTCGGCGCGGTGCAAAGAGCTGGGGGAGCCGCCGCGGGGGTGCCAGGGCAGCGTGGTGAGCTTCCCCGCGCCCGCCGGGGACACCCCCACGTGGTTACTGTACTCCCATCCCACCGACCGGCACCGCCGGAGCGATTTGGGCGTCTATCTCAACCCCTCGCCGCTGGACGGGGCGGGATGGAGGCGCCCGTGGGTGCTGCGCCCGGGGCCGGCGGGTTATTCCGACCTGGCCGTCTGTCCCGGCGGCGGTTTCGGCTGCTTGTTCGAGTGCGGCGAGAGCAGCGCCTGCGAGGAAATCGCCTTCTGCCTCTTCGCCCTGGGCGAGCAGAACCTCCAAGCTTTTTAAAATGGACCGATTTTAGATGGGGGTCACTCCCGATTACCAGCGGCCGGTGGCGCCCGCACCTCACCGGGGGCCTTTGCGATGCGCAGGAGGCTCCGCATCACATAGGTTTTATTTAATTAGCGCTTTGCTTTTTAATCACCCAGCAGATAGAGATGTTGGTGTCCTGGGCAGAGTGAAGAATATGCTGACACAGCACCCGAAATTCCACTGCTTTGCCAAAAATTGGTGGCAGCAAAAAAGCAAAAGGTGCCACCAAGAGCAGCCAGTCCCCTGTGGGAAAGTACCGGAAAGTGGTTGGTTTAGTTAAAAATACCAGTGATTTCTGTCTCCCCGCCACATGGCAGAGAATCTGCTTTTTTACCCCTTTTTTATCCTGTTTTCAGATTCAGGGCGAGTTTTGCCCCATATTCTCATGGGGAAAACCACTCAGATCTTGAGGGTTTTTTAATTCTGCTCCGTAGGGGATAGGCTGTGGCATCGCCAGAGTGACAGTGGCCACACATCCCCGTGCGGCTGCCAAATAAAGTTGTCCCAAAAATGGGTGGAATCCAAGCAATATTGGGAGCATCGTCACCTCCTGCTCCCTCCCATCACTACATTTTGATCACCTGGAAGAGAAGAAACCTCCCTCAAGATCATGGGGTTACAGGGGTGTTTTTGGGGGGTGTCATTCCTGGGATGGACGTCTTACCAGTAGCGCTGGGGACAACCAAAATGTCCCTGCTGGGTCTTGTGGGCAAAGCAGAAGTGGTTTAGTGGGACATGGGATGTAGCTGAGTGATGGGGACGTGGGACATGGGGTGATGGGGATTTGGGGCATGGCTGAGTGATGGAGATGTGGGACACAGCTCAGTGATGGGGACATGGGATGTGGCTCAGTGATGGGGACGTGGGACATGGGGTGATGGGGATTTGGGGCATGGCTGAGTGATGGAGATGTGGGACACAGCTCAGTGATGGGGACATGCAACATGTAATGATGGAGATGGAGGACAGCTGAGTGACAGGGACATGGGACAGCTGAGTGATGGGAATGTGGGACATGGCTGAGTGATGGGGACGTGACATGGAATGGGGGGGACATGGGACACAGCTGATTGATGGGACCATGGGACATGGCCGAGTTATGGGACATGGAGTGATGGGAGAAAAGGACACGGTTGAGTGACAGGGACATGGTTGAGTGATGGGGACGTGGACCATGGAATAATGGGGAAAAAGGACATGGTTGAGTGACAGGGACATGATTGAGTGATGGGGACGTGGACCATGGAATAATGGGGAAAAAGGACATGGTTGAGTGACAGGGACATGGTTGAGTGATGGGGACGTGGACCATGGAATAATGGGGAAAAAGGACATGGTTGAGTGACAGGGACATGATTGAGTGATGGGCACCATGGGACATGGAATGATGGGGAAGAAGGACATGGTTGAGTGATGGGGACATGGGAGATGGTTGAGTGATAGGGACACGAGACACGGCTAACTGGTGGAACGTGATACCCCGACCCAAGCATGAAGGATCTCAGAGTAATGTCCTCCCCAAGCCCTGTACCCCTTGTGTCCTTGCACCTGTCATGTCCTTGCGTCCATCATGTCATTGGCTCATTGTGTCCTTGCGCCCATTGTGTCCTCGTACCCATCATGTCCTTGCACCCATCATGTCCTTGGTTCATCATGTCATTACACCTATCATGTCCTTGTGTCCATCAGGTCTTTGGCTCTTTGTGTCCTTGCACCCATCATGTCCTTGTACCCATCATGTCATTGTACCCATCATGTCCTTGCACCCATCATGTCCTTATGCTCATCATGTCCTTGTACCCATCATGTCCTTGACTCATCCTGTCCTTGCACCCATCATGACCTTGTGTCCATTATGTCCTTGACTCATCGTGTCCTTGCACCCATTGTGTCCTTGTACCCATCATGTCCTTGCATCCATCATGTCCTTGCACCCATCATGTCCTTGGTTTATCATGTCCTTGCACCCATCATGTCCTTGTGCTCATCATGTCCTTGCGCCCATCATGTCCTTGCATCCATCATGTCCTCGCACCCATCGTGTCCTTGCACCCATCATGTCCTTGTACCGATCATGTTATGGGCTCATCATGTCCTTGCATATTTTCCAGGGTGTGAAAATGGCCACAGTGTTGGTGGGGCACCTGGTGGGACATCCCTGACCCACTGTCCCCACCCCACTGGGACAGGACAGAATGGGATGGGGACAGGATGGGATGGGGACAGGGCAGAATTATTACCGGACAGAGTGGGGACACATAAGATGGGGACAGGGCAGGGTAGGGACAGGCAGAAGGACAGCATGGAATTAGGGACAGGGAGGATGGGGACAGGGACAAGCAGGATAAAGCCAGGGATGGGGACAGGCAGGATGGGACAGGAACAGGGAACAAAATGGAGACAGGGAGGATGGGGACAGGATGGGATGGGGGTGGACACGATGGGGACAAGGCGATGAGGACATGGATGGTGGAGACAGGATGGGGACAAGGGTGATGAGGACACGGATGTTGGGGACAGCCAAGAGGGGGACAGGGAGGGTGGGGACAGGATGGGATGGGGGTGGACAGGATGGGGACAGGGGGTGATGGGGATGCGTATGTTTGGGACAGGATGGGATGGGGGTGAAGGACAAGGGCGATGAGGACATGGGTGTTTGGGACAGGATAGGATGGGGACAAGGGTGATGGGAACATGGATGTTGGGGACAGGACAGGGACAGCCAAGAGGGGCACAGGCAGGATGGGGACAGGGAGAGTGGGGACAGGGTGGGGACAGGGAGGGTGGGGACAGGATGGGATGGGGGTAGACAGGATGGGGCCAAGGGCGATGAGGACACGGGTGTTGGGGACAGAACGGGGACAGCCAAGAGGGGGACAGGCAGGATGAGGACAGGGAGGGTGGGGACAGGATGGGGACAGCCAGGCTGCGATGGGGACAAGCAGGACGCGGGGACCAGCAGCACCACGCCCCCCCCCACCCCAGCCAGCGTGGCGGATCCGGGGCCGACCCCCCTTTATCTCCCCCCCACCCCCAAGGCGGGGCCTCCCCGCCCCCCCCCCCGGCCTCTCCCGGCGGCAGCGGCTGGATGCGGGGGCTGGATGCGGGGGCTGGATGGGGGGCTCTGGCTCTGGGGGTGCTGCTGGTGCTGCTGTGTCCCCCCCCGAGCCCAGCCGAGACCTACACGGCCATGGCGAGTGTCCGCAGGGCGCTGGGCTCCGAGGGCCGCCTGCTCCGCCGGCTCCGCGGGTACCTGCGGGAGGAGCGCGGCCGCCTCCGCCGCCTCGCCAGGTACCGCCCCCCCCAAACCCCGGGACGGGGACACGCGTGGGGACACCCACCCGGCACTGCTAGCATCCCCCCACCCGCTTTAGGCAACCCCGTGGCCCAAGGGTGGGTGCTGCCCTGGCAGGGACGGGATTAATCAACCCCCCCCATCCCCTCCAGCTCTCAGTTTTTGGGGGTGCTCTTAAATATGAGGTCGTGGGTGGGTGGGGAGCACGACCTGGACACTGTCCATACCCCCCAGCCATGTCCCAGGAGGGGATCGGGGACGTGGGGCATGTCCCTGGGCTGGGGACATGCCTCACGGCATCCCCAAGGAACAGGGCATCCTCACCAGGGATGGGGTTCCACCAGGCTTGATGGGGTTTCCACACCTCTGGCTTGGCCAAAAAGTGGATGCTGGGGTATCATGGGTGGGTGGGGAGCACAGCCCAGACACTGTAGGAGACCAGGGACGTGGGGCATGTCCCTGGGCTGGGGACCAGGGACGTGGGTCACAGCATCCCCAAGGCACAGGGCCAGCCCCACGTACCCACCAGGGATGGGGTTCTTCCAACCTTGATGGAGCTTCTCCAACTTTGATGGGGTTTCTGCACCTCTGGCTTGGCCAAAATGTGAATCTTGGGGTACCGTGGGTGGATGGGGAGCATGACCCGTACACTGTCCACACCCCCCAGCCATGTCCCAGGAGGGGGATGTCGTCCCCAAAACCCTAAGCTGGGGAGTGTGTTATCCTCAAGGCACATGCCACCCCCACGTGCCTACCAAGGATGAGATTTCACCAACCTTGATGAGGTTTCTCTACCTTTGGCTTAGCCAAAAAGTGGACTCTGGTGTATTGTGGGTGGATGGGAGCATGGTACGCACACTGTCTATACCCCCCAAGGCCCTGTCCTAGGAGAAGGATATGTGTCACGGCATGCTCAAGGATCATGCCATCCCCACGTACCCACCAGGGATGGGGTTCCACCAACCTTGATGGGGCTTCTCCAACTTTTATGGGATTTCTGCACCTTTGGATTGGCCAAAAAGTGGACACTGGGGTGCCAGGAGTGGGGAGCATTGCCAGACAATGTCCACACCCCAGTCACGTCCCAGGAGGGAACATGGGTCACAGCATTTTCAAGGCACAGGCCATCCCCACGTACCCACCAGGAATGGGGTTCCACCAGCCTTGGAGGGGTTTCTCTACCTTTGTCTTGGGTATTGTGGGTGGGTGGAGAGCACAACCCAGACACTGTCCATGTGCCCCCAGATGTTTTCCAGAAGGGGGACATGGTCATTCCAACCCTGGACTGGGGACCTGGGATGTGGGTCATGGCATCACCAAGGCATGGGCCATCCCCACATACCCACCAGAGATGGGGTTCCACCAACTTTGATGAGGCTTCTCTGCCTTTGGCTCGGCCAAAAAGTGGATGCTGGGACAAAGCTGCCCAACTATGGGGGGCTCGAACCCCATCCCAGTGGTGTCACCACCCAGGAGCATCACTCGAAGTGTCACCCGATGGGTGCTCTGTAGGTTTTATGAGAAGGTCCAGGCGCTGCACCAGGACCCTGAGGCCTCGGTGGACAACCCCTTGTTGGCCTTCAGCCTCATCAAGCGTCTCCACTCCGACTGGCCCAATGTCATCTACAGTGATGAGGCCACCGAGAACACCCAGGGTATGGGGGGGATGCATGGCATTGTGTCCTCTCTGTCACCTGGGGAGAGCCAGGAGGTTGTTGGGATTGGGTGGAGAAGCAGTAGAACAGGTGGTAGAGCAGTAGAATGGGTGGAGGAACAGGAGAATGGGTGATGGAGAAGAAGAATGGGTGATGGAGCAGAAGAATGGGTGGTGGAACAGAAGAATGGGTGGTAGAGCAGAAGAATGGGTCAAGAGCAGAAGAACGGGTGGATTATCAGCATGTTGATCCCAGAGGATGGAGAAGAGCGGATAATGGTGACTGCACCCCAAAAGTTCATTAATCCCCCTCCATGCACCCTATTACCCCCATTTGGGGTTGCACTGGATGACCCTTGAAGGTCCCTTCCACCCCAAACTATTCTATGATTCCATATTTCTACCCCACCTCAGCTCTCCATGATGCCTTCAAGGAGGTGGAGCAGGAGCTGCCTGGAGCTGAGGACCTGGATGGGGCTGCCCGGGCGCTGATGCGGCTGCAGGATGTCTATGCACTCAGTGTCAAGGGCATGGCCAACGGCGTCTTCCAACACACCAGCCCCGGCCGCCCACCCCTATACAGCCCTGGCCAGCGCGTGTCCCTCTCTGCCGATGACCTCTTCCATGTGGGCAAGGTCAGAGTCAACCCCATCAGATCCACACAAAGCTTTTCCAGCCCAGGATGGTGCTCTCAGCCAAATTATGGGGCTTCTTGCTGCTTCCTGACTCATGGAAGGGAAGAGCCAAGCAGGTGGCCTGGGGGAGACCTCCTGCCCCAGCATGCCAGTTGGGTATGGGGTTGGCCCCAGCTTGGGGCGAAAAGTGGGTCCATAAATGCCGGGGAGGGGATTTGGGTGCTTGGACAGAGAGTTTGGTTTGGGGCAGAGTCCTCTGAGTGTCACTGCAGAGCTGGGGTGGAGGTTTAGAGCGTTGGGTAGAATGGGGTTGTATAGGATGGAATGGGGTGAGATGGAGGTGGAGGTGCTGATGGGGATGGAAAAGGGATGGAATTGATAAAGGTGGAGATGGAGATGAAGATGGAGGTGGAGACGAAGATGGAGGTGGAGATGGAGGTGGAGATGGGGATGGAGTTGGAGGTGGAGATGGAGATGGAGGTGGAGGCGGGGTTGGAGGTGGAGGTGGAGATGGAGATGGAGATGATGGAGGTAGAGACAGGGATGGAGCAGGATAGATGGGGATGGGACAGGAAGGGATGGGACAGGATAGGGATGACACGGGAGGGAAAGGGGATGGGAATGGGAAAGCGACAGGGTGTGATGGGACAGGATGTGTGGGAACTGGAAGGGGATGACATGGAGATGATGGATGGGATGGGATGGGATGGGATGGATGGGATGGGATGGGATGGGATGGGATGGGATGGGATGGGATGGGATGGGATGGGATGGGACAGAGTGGGCAGGGATAGAGGTGGAATTGGGATGAAGATGGTCATGGTGGTAGGATGGGATGAGAAGGGGATGGGATGGGTCAGGATGGGGTGAGGAGCATTGAGTCATAGAATAGTTTGGGTTGTAAGGGACCTACAAAGGTCATCCAGTGCCACCCCTGCCATGAGCAGGGACATCTTCACCAGCTCAGGTTGCTCAGAGCTCCGTCCAGCCTGGCCTGGGATGGGACATCCACCACCGCTCTGGCCAATCTGGGCCAGGCTCTCACCACCCTCAGTGTAAAATGATGAGGACGGGGGTGGGCATTTGGTGGGACATGGGGTGGGACAGGGTGGGGACAGCATGCAGGCCAGGCTCCCTCGCAGGTGGCCTATGACACGGGTGACTACTACCACTCCATTGCGTGGCTGGAGGAGGCTGTTGGACTCTTCCGCCTCTCCTATGGCAGATGGAACCCCGAGGACCGGAGCAGCCTGGAGGATGCTCTGGACCATCTCGCCTTCTCCTACTTCATGGTATGGCCCATCGAGTCCCATCCCCATCACCCTGGTGCCTGGTGGAGCTGAACCGTGGGCAGGGGGATGCTCATGGTCTCCCTACTCCTCCCATCCAGGCTGGAAATATCTCCCATGCCTTGAGCCTCTCCAGGGAGTTTCTCCACTATGGTACGTGGGGCAACCAGGAAGAGGGGAGATCATGTGGGGTGTCCCCATCACCAGCCTCCTTCACCCCATTTCTTGCCCCCACATTGGGTTAATTCTCCAGGACCTGATGCTGGGGAAGGGGGCGGGTGATAGGTAAATGGTGTTTTTGGGTGACATCACCTCTCTGGCAGACCCCAGTAACCGAAGGGTGGTGAGGAACGTAGCCAAGTACGAGAAGCTCCTGGAGACGGGGACAGTGACGAGCGCGGAACCCCTGCGACGCCCCAACAGCACCCGCCTACAGAACCGCGATGCCTACGAGGAGCTGTGCCAGCGCCTGGGGGGGCAGGTGGGGCTGGTAGGGGTGCCATGGTCCCCCACCCCACCGCTGTCCACCCTCTCATGTCCTTCTTGGTCCTCCCTCTCTCCTCAGCAGGCCCCGGAGCATTTCCCACAACTTGGGTGCTCCTACGAGACCAACGGCAGCCCCTACCTCCTGCTCCAGCCTGCCAAGAAGGAGGTGGTCCAGATCCAACCCTACGTGGCTCTGTACCATGATTTCATCAGCGATGTTGAAGCTGAGACCATCAAGGGGTTGGCAGGTCCTTGGGTGAGCCGTCCCCATCCCCAGGGATGTCCCTGTCCTAGAGGAAGGTGCTCCAAGAGTTAGACTTGAGGAAGGGATGTTTTACACTGAGGGTGGTGAGAGCCTGTCCCAGGTTGGCCAGAGAGGTGGTGGATGAACCATCCCTGGAGACATCCCAGGCCAGGCTGGACGGGGCTCTGAGCAACCTGAGCTGGTGAAGATGTCCCTGCTCATGGCAGGGGTGGCACTGGATGAGCTTTGTAGGTCCCTTCTAACCCAAACTATTCTATGATTCTATGAAGAGCTGGTGGTCCAGGATGGACCACCCTGAGGATGAAGAGATAAGAGGGGTTTTAAGCCAGGGCTTAGCCAAAGCCTTTTGCAGCAAGATCCTGAGGAGGGTGAGCCCAGCTTAGGCTCACATGAGCTCCCCCAAAAGATTTTGTCGAGAAATCAAGTCCATTCCTGTACCTATACCCTTTCCCAGCCAGGCTTGACTTGGTGCCACCCAACTGTGTTGGCTCCAACTGCTTCCATCACCCAAGTGGGACACCTTGGGGTGGGGATCTTTGGCCACCAGTTGGTATAACCCCCCCAGTTTTGACCCAAACTGAGGTCCCTACTTGGTGTTGGGGGTCCTCATCTGCAGCAACATCCCCCCTACCATGTGTCCTCCAGCTGCAGAGATCTGTGGTCGCCTCTGGGGAGAAGCAGCAGAAAGCCGAGTATCGGATAAGCAAGAGGTAGGAACCACCCCATCCCTTGTTCTCCAACCAGTGAGACCACCATGGCCCCATTGCCACCAACAAAGCTGTGCTGGGGACACCTGGGTTCTCCACACCCAGCAGTGCCACTGGCCACAGGTGGCTTTGGGGGGGCTGAAGGTGGGGGTGCTTCCACAGCGCGTGGCTGAAGGACACAGCTCACCCGGTGGTGCAGGCGTTGGAGAAGCGCATGGCTGCCGTCACCGGCCTGGACCTGCGCCCACCCTACGCTGAGTACCTGCAGGTGGTCAACTATGGGTTGGGAGGCCACTACGAGCCACACTTCGACCACGCCACGGTCAGGGAGCTGCTGGGGTGGTTGTGGGGTGGTGGTCAGGGTGGGTCCTCCAGTGCATTTGGGATGGTCCTTGGGGTGATCATGGGATGGTTCCTGGGGTGGTCTTGGTGTGATCCTGGGGTGGTCTTTGAGATGGCCACCAGAGTGGTCTGTGGGGTGGACACTGGGATGTTCTTGGAAATGGTCCCTGGGGTGGTCTTTGGGGTGGTATCCCTCAGATGTCCCTGGGGGTGGACCCTAGGATGGCTGCTTAGGGAAGGTCTCTGTATGGTCCCCATGGTGATTCTGGGATGGTGCCCAGGGTGGGGTCCCTGGGGTGGTCCCTGGGGTGCTCTCCCTCAGATGTCCCTAGAGGTGGACCCTGGAATGGTCTTTGGGGTGGTGTCTGGTATGGTCCCTCAGATGTCCCCAGAGGAGGACCCTGGGGTTGTCCCCATGGTGAGCCCCAGGATGGTGGTCAAGGTGGTCCCTGGGGTGGTTCCTGGGCTGGTCCCTGGGCTGGTCCCTCAGATGGCCCTGGGGATGGACCCTGGGTTGGTCCCCATGGTGATCCCCAGGAGGGTGGTCAAGGTGGTCCCTGGGGTGGTTCCCAGGCTGGTCCCTCAGATGTCCCTGGAGATGGACCATGGGGTGGTCCCCATGATGCTCCTGAGATGGTTCCCTGGGGAGAAGGTCCCTGGTGGGGTCCCCACAGTGACCCCTGGGATGTTCCCGGGAAGGGAGGGAGGAAAGAAAGGAGGGAGGGAGAGGAAAGATGGGAGAGGGAGAGATTTTCCCTGGGAGCAGCTCTGGTAGGGCCTGAGGTGCCTCCAGGCCCAGCCATGACTGTCCCCATGAGACTGACCATCCCTACCACCTCCTCATCTTCTCGGGGCAGTCCAGGAAGAGCCCCCTGTACAGAATGAAGTCAGGCAACAGGATCGCCACGCTCATGATCTACGTGAGTCCCGTCCCTCCCAATTCCAAGTTCTGGGCATGGAAAGACTGCACCTGCGTGGTCATCAGTAGGGTTCAGAGTGAACAGGGCTCGAGTTGGGTGGGGACAGCCCTAAATCAGAGCACGGCCGGGTGTTTAATGACAACTTGAGTATTTGAAATGACAAAAGGAATGTTTAAGAGTCACGTTGAGGGAAATGCTACGGGGCGACCGAGGGAGGTTCCGTGCCTCAGTTTCCCCATGCAAACAGCCACATCACAAGGGGAGGTGGGGGGGAAAGGCTCATATTTTTTGCTCCTTTTGCAGCTGAGTGCAGTGGGGGCTGGTGGCTCCACCGCCTTCGTCCACGCCAACCTCAGCGTGCCCGTGGTGAAGGTGAGGGGACCCGCAGCGAGTCGTGGGGAATGGGGGGACACCGGTCTGTTGCATCCCATTGCTCACAGGGTGATGCCAAACCCCAACGCCGGGGCTCCCTGATCTGGTTTGGGGTGTCAAACCCCAATGTGAAGGTCAAAGCCCAACCCCGGGCTCCTATCTCCATTTTGGGGTGTCAAAGCCCAACCCTTGGGCTCCCATCTCCATTTTGGGGTGTAAAACCCTAACCTTGGGGCTCCCTGATCTGGTTTGGGGTGTCAAACCCCAATGTGAAGGTGAAACCCCAACCCCAGACTCCCATCTCTCTTTTGGGGTTTCAAACCCCAACCTTTGGGTTCCCAGCTCTGTTTTGGGATGTGAAACCCCAACGTGAAGGTCAAAGCCCAACCCCGGGCTCCTATCTCCATTTTGGGGTGTCAAACCCCAACCTTGGGGCTCCCATCTCCATTTTGGGGTGTTGAATGCCAACCCTTGGGCTCTCATCTCCATTTTGGGGTGTCAAAGCCCAACCCTTGGGCTCCCATCTCCATTTAGGGGTGTCAAACCCTAACCTTGGGGCTGATCTGGTTTGGGGTGTCAAACCCCAATGTGAAGGTCAAAGCCCAACCCTGGGGCTCTGAGCTCTGTTTTGGGGTGTCAAACCTCAGCCTTGGGGCTCCCTGATCTGGTTTGGGGTGTCAAACCCCAACGTGAAGGTGAAACCCCAACCCCAGGCTCCCAGCTCTGTTTTAGGGTGTCAAACCCCAACCTTGGGGCTCCCAGCTCTGTTTTGGGGTGTTAAACCCCAACATGAAGGTCCAACTCCAACCCCGGGCTCCTATCTCCATTTTGGGGTGTCAAACCCCAACCTCGCGGCTCTCTGATCTGTTTTGGGGTATCAAACCCCAACCCTTGGGCTCCCATCTCCATTTTGGGTTGTCAAATGTCAACTCTTGGGCTTCCATCTCTGTTTAGGGGTGTCAAACCCTAACCTTGGGGCTCCCTGATCTGGTTTGGGGTCCCAAACCCCAGTTCTGGGGTTCCTGGCTCTGTTTTAGGGGTGCCAAACCAGGGCTCCCAGCTCTATTTTAGGGTGCTAAACCCTAATCCTGGGGCTCCATGATCCATTTTGGGGTCTCAAACCCCAGTTCTAGGGCTCCCATCTGTGTTTCAGGGTGTGAAAAATAAAATCTTGGGGATCCCAGTGCTATTTTGGGGTTCTAAACCCCAATTCTGGTATTCCAGGCTCTGTTTTAGGGGTTCCTAAACCCCAGCCTCTGGGTTCCCAATTCTATTCTGGGGTTCCAAACCCAAATTCTGGGGTTCCAGGCTTTATTTTAGGGACTCCAAAGCCCAATTCTAGGCCTCTTGGCTCTATTTATGGGTGTCCAACCTCAATTCTGAGGCTCCCATCTCTGTTTTAGGGGTTCCAAACCCCAACCTCAGGGTTTCCAGCCCTCTTTGGGGCTCCAAACCCAAATTCTAGGGCTCTTGGCTCTATTTTAGGTGCACCAATTCTATTTGGGGGTTCCAACCCCCAATTCTGGGGCTCCCAGTTCTGTTTTAGGGTGTTTAACCCCAATTCTGGGGTTCCTGGCTCTGCTTAGGGGTGTCAAACCACAACCCCAGGGCTCCAAACCCCAATTCTGGGGTTCCTGGCTCTGTTTTGGGGTCCTAGGCTCTGTTTTGGGGTTCCAAACCTCAATTCTAGGATTCCAGGCTCTGTTTTAGGGGTTCCAAACCCCCATTCTGGTGCTCCTGGCTCTCTTTTAAGGTGTTTAAACCCAATTCTGGGGCTCCTGGCTCAGTTTTAGGGGGTTCCAAACCCCAAATCTGGGACTCTAGGTTCTATTTTGGGGTTCCAAACCCAAATTCTGGGATTCCAGGCTCTGGTTTAGGGGTGTCAAATCCCAGCCCTAGGGCTGCAAATTGCAATTTTGGGGGTTCCAAGCCCCAATTCTGGGGCTCCAGGTTCTGTTTCAGGGGTTCCAAACCCCAGGTCCGGGGCTCCTGGCTCTATTTTGGGGTCCCAAATCCCAATTCTGGGATTCCAGGCTCTATCTTGAGGTTCCAAACCCCAGTTCTGGGGTTCCAGGCTCTATTTTGGGGTTCCAAATCCCAGCTCTAGGATTCTAGGCTCTGTTTTAGAGGTTCCAAACCTCAATTCTAGGATTCCAGGCTCTGTTTTAGAGGTTCCAAACCCCCACTCTGGTGCTCCTGGCTCTGTTTTAAGGTGTTTAACCCCAATTCTGGGGCTCCAGGTTCTATTTTGGGGTTCCAAACCCAAATTCTGGGGCTCCTGGCTCTTTTTTAGGGATTTCAAATCCCAATTCTAGGATTCCAGGCTCTGTTTTAGGGGTGTCAAATCCCAGCCCTAGGGCTCCAAATCCCAATTTTGGGGTTCCAAACCCTAATTTGGCGGCTCCAGGTTCTGTTTCAGGGGTTCCAAACCCCAGGGCCGGGGCTCCTGGCTCTATTTTGGGGTCCCAAATCCCAATTCTGGGGTTCCAGGCTCTGTTTTGGGGTTCCAATCCCCCTCTCTGCTCCACAGAACGCCGCTCTCTTCTGGTGGAACCTGCGGCGGAACGGGGACGGTGACGGGGACACCCTGCACGCCGGCTGCCCCGTCCTGGCTGGGGACAAGTGGGGTGAGACGCGGTGTCACCCTGGAGTGACACGGGGTGGGAGGAAACCCCTAGAAAGTCATGGATAACGGGGAAAAACGCCACCGATATTGAGCAGGGGTGACGAGGCAGACAGGAGCAGACGGGGTGTCCTTGTCATTGTCCCTTCCAGTGGCAAACAAGTGGATACACGAGCACGGGCAGGAGTTTCGGCGGCCGTGCGGCATCAACCCCCAGGACTGAGCCACCGTGGGCTCAAGGACGTGGCACCCATGGGTGACAAAGCCAACAGGGCACAGTGTGTCCCCAAGGCTGCCAGTGGCACAGGGGGCTAGTGGCGGTACAGCCGGATTCAGTGAAAATAAAGTCCAAAAGACATGAAATTGGAGTCTGGGGCAAATATCTTGGTGTGGTGACATTGGGGGCTGGTTGTGTCCGTGTCCCCACATCCCTGAACCCTAAACAGGCCCTCAAGCCCATCCTCCAGCCTTAGATTAAGTCTTTCTCCTAAAAGAAGTGGTAGTTAAGTGACGTGGCATCTCTAGAGTAATCAGTAGGCTTCAGAGTGAACAGGATGACGAGCAAGAACCAGAGCAAAGACACCACATGATCCTTAATCGGACAAACCGGTGCCCGATGCATCTTCGGCTTAATTTTGGAGCTTGATTTTTTTCTCGCTCATTTTGGGTTCGAAAATATGCATTTATTACCCCGCGTCTGCGTTTATCCAGCCTTGGATTAACCCTTTGGTGTGTGCAAGCAATGAGCAGAACTGGGGCAGGGAGCGGCAGGAAGATGCTATGGGAACAATTTGGGGCTTTTTCACCCAAATTCTGCCAAATTTCAAAGCAATTTCCACCCCCCCAAATCCTGCTCTTCAGATAAGAACCAC
This sequence comes from Columba livia, assembly GCF_036013475.1. Lineage (NCBI taxonomy): Eukaryota > Metazoa > Chordata > Aves > Columbiformes > Columbidae > Columba > Columba livia. The sequence goes on from NC_088602.1 coordinate 2,247,086, forward strand.
CACCCCAGGACGCAGGGTGTTACAAAACAGATGAACCGACACAGCCCGGGTTCCTCAACAGCCCGAGCGCCGCCGTTTATTGTTTTCAGATGTTTCTGGACATGTGGAAACCATCGGGCAGGGGGAGGAGGGGAAAAAGGAAAAGCTGTGGCTAAAGCATCAGCTCGGAATGTCGAGAGAGGATGGGGGAATATTTGGGATGACGAGAGGCTTCTGTGAGTCACAGGAAAAACCCAAGGACGGCTGGATCACAGTCATGGAATCCTTTTGGTTGGAAAAGCCCATCAAGGTTGAGTGCAACTGTTCCCCCACCCCCGGCACTGCCCCATGTCCTGAGAACCTCATGTCCGTCTGTCCAGCCCTCCAGGGATGGTGACTCCAGCACTGCCCTGGGCAGCCTGTTCCAATGCCCCACAGCCCTTTGGGGAAGAAATTGTTCCCACATCCAACCTCAACCTCCAGTCTTGATAAGCATCACTATTCTCCATTGGCTTTGGTATCGTCTCCCATCCACTTCACATCTGGAGCAGGGCAGCTCAATAAAAGACATTTCTAAATAATGAAAAGCATTGTTCCAAACCAGCCAGCGTCCTCCCGCTTCTCTGCTTTTACGGAGCCGGTAAAACACTGTGGGCTGTGAAAAAACGCAGCGAAAAGCTGCCAGTGGAGGGAGGGTTTTCAAAACATCCCAATTTTTTACGAGGCAAAAAGAACATTTCTTCTCTCTGCAGCGACTTGCGCCACGATCTGTGTTATCCTTTCCCCTAAATATCATTTATCTCTGCCTGAATTCCCAAAAAAGGAGAAGAAACCACCACAGGAGCATTAATATTCACAGAATCCCAGAATGTGAGGGGTTGAATGGCCCTGGAAAGCTCATGCAGTGCAATCCCCCCATGGAGCAGGAACACCCAGATGAGGTTACACAGGAAGGTGTCCAGGCGGGTTGGAATGTCTGCACAGAAGGAGACTCCACAACCCCCCTGGGCAGCCTGGGCCAGGCTCTGCCACCCTCACCCTAACCGGGAAAGAAGTTTCTTTTCAAATTTAAGTGGAACCTTTTGTGTTCCAGTTTGCACCCATTACCCCTTGTCCTGTCACTGGTTGTCACCAGAAGAGCCTGGCTCCATCCTCCTGACACTCCCCCTTTCCATATTGATCCCCATGAATGAGTCCCCCCTCAGTGTCCTCTTGTCCAGCTCCAGAGCCCCAGCTCCCTCAGCCTTTCCTCACACGGGAGATGCTCCACTCCCTTCAGCATCTTGGTGGCTGCGCTGGACTCTCTCCAGCAGTTCCCTGTCCTGCTGGAACTGAGGGGCCACAACTGGACACAATATTCCAGCTGTGGTCTCCCCAGGGCAGAGCAGAGGGGCAGGAGAACCTCTCTGACCTACTGACCACCCCCTTCTAACCCACCCCAGGTACCATTGGCCTTCCTGGCCACAAGGGCCCAGTGCTGGCTCATGGTCACCCTGCTGTCCCCAGGACCCCCAGGTCCCTTTCCCCTACACTGCTCTCCAACAGCTCATTCCCCAACTTACACTGGAACCTGGGCTTGTTCCTGCCCAGATTCAAGACTCTACACTTGCCCTTGTTCTACTTCACTAAATTTTTCCCTATTCAGACAAATGTGTGGTCTCAAGAAGCGTCTGCAGCTTGACGCAGCAAATTCCCCTCCACCTCCTTTCCCTGTCGTCACCTTTACTTTTGAATTACTTTGGAAGCCAGCATGACACAAAGAGGCCCCGAACCTCTTCTGCTTGGCACAGAGCGACGCCACAGTAAGCCAGCTGTTGAAATATTTATTATTATTATTATTATTCTTTTTTTCCACTCACTTCTCAAACGTTAACAACAAAATAGAATTCCAGGGAGCCCACGGGATTCGGAAACAGTCGTTCGTTTTCCAACGGTGCTTCTGCAGGGTATAAAACTGATTTTCTTCCGCTGTTTTGGAAGATTTCACAAACTGTAAAAGCAAATGATAACAGGAGAGGCAAATGCGAGGAGTTACCACAATGAATCACTCCGAGCCGCATCCTCCGAGTGACTCGAGCACGGAGGAATGTGATGTTACCGGGATCGTTCATGAATAAGACAACAGGCACATGCTGAACTACCCCGTGAAGAGAGACTCCGGACACACACACACACGCTGTTGTTGTTTAATTTCTAACAATTTGAACACAGGAATCGTCTGGAAAAGGCTGAGAATTGTGCCAATTTTCAGGATACAGCTGGGGAAAAAAAGAATATGCTATTTTGCATCTCAGCTACTGAAGATCCAGTGAATCCATCGGCGACTGAAACGGGGCGGACGTTACATCGAGGTCACGGTAAATTGATGCGGATTAATTAACACGGTGACTTATGGAGGGAGGCACCAGGAATTACTCTTTGAACAAGTGAGTGCCGATGGCCGAATTGCCACGAGGGTGGAGAATCTTGGGAACGGGGCTTTGTTGTCCCTAATTCAGGCTTTTGCCACCCAAATGTGTCGGAGAAGGGACATGGAGCAAAGCCACAACTGCCAAAACCAGAGCTCACGTGTGAATTAATCAGAGGAGACGAGCGGCTTCTCCACCAGGGTAAACGCCGATGTTAAGCCGGGCTTTGCTGAGCTCTTCACGCCGTCTCGCCACCTGCACCTCTCAAATTCGTGATGGCTTTTGTCACAGGACACAGATGCAAATCACAGCTCTCGAATCAGGCAAAACCCAGGTTTTTGCCTTAGCAAAACAGCGTTAAAATGCTGCTTTGTCATACAGCGAAGGGTGACGGATGTAAAGCAATTAGAAAAAATTAATTCAGACATCCACTGGCAAAATATTGGGGAAAATTGCTCCAAAATGTTTCTGCTCTTACGCTTGAGAGTGATTCTTAGGTGAAAGCAAATGTTCTGTGGGGAATTTAACCCTGAAGGAAAGCTCTCCGTGTAACTACAGCATGGAAACAGGGAAGGCAGGCAGTGAAACCATCGAGGAGGCGGCGGTGGAAACAAGGTCTTTCCTCCAAATACGGGGGAGCAAACGCGACGGCAGCTGCTTGCGCGTCTGCGTCGACATCGGGATTGACTCCAAGCTCTTCCAGGCTTTGATCTACGGCGCTTTTGGCATTTTTTTCATCCAAAAGGCGCTATCTCGGCTCAATTGTGTGTAGCAGCGACAAGAAGAGAAGAATAAGCATGTTCCAGGGGCAAAACATGGCCTAACAAAGCGCGGCCTGTTGAGCACGTTGCAACTGCTGGTCTTGGGCCTTCCCCATAAACGCAAGCGTAGGGTCCCGTCTGCAGGAGACGGCGTTATCCAGGCTATTGTTTTGCATTGAGAACTTGAAAAAAAGTAATAAAAGAGCTGCGAGACTCTGAAACAGAGCTCACGGTCCCCCCTCGCCTTTTTGTTTTAATTTCCTGCCTGGGAAAGTCGCATTTAGGCTCTTCCCACGGCTTAACCCGTAAGGCCGGTGTTGGCGAGATGAAACCTGAGCTCCCGACGAAGAAGATTCCGCGTCTGCTTTTGGGGAAATAAATACATATATTAAGAAAACAAACCTAAGGGGCACTTTGAAGACGATTAGATGGTTCCACGGAGAAATCCTGAAGCCTTTGGCTACGCTGCGATACCCTCGGTGGACCTGGATGGCCAATGGCCCCTTCGCGGTTGGGTCCAAGAAAAGCCTGAGAATCAATGGAGATCATTTTGATGATGGACTTAGTCGGGATTTCAGGAGGTTCTTCCTCGTGGCAGCAGAGGAACCAACTCCCAAGGGCCTGAAGAGCTTTTCATGGTCTTTTAGTAGAAGCTGCTTCCCAGCGAGGAAGTCCTTAAGCGCTTAAAACATTCTGGAGAACTAGTTCTAAAGGGATGAATCTCACACCAACTTCTCACTGCTGCTCAACTGGAGGGATGAAAGGAGATGGATACATCACAGTGGCCTCTGGTGCAGTTTATTTACAACAGGACTCAGTGCCGGAGAACACCAGGGTATTAACAAGCAGGAAACACGCTGGGAGGGAAAAAGGAGAGGGGAGGAAAAGTCGCACGTTGAAAATCAAGGTGTTCTCTGCATGTATTTGACACCCTACATTTAGTTGATTACCCAAACAAGAATCTATCGGGAAGGTTAAAATCAGCATCGATGCTTTCGACTATAACTTGTAAGCTACACAACAGCGAGAAGCACAAAAGCTTTTTGGTGAAGAATTCTTAGCTAAAAGCAGGAAGACTTTGCAGAACTGCCTAAAAAAGCTGCTTATTTTAGGATCATCTCTCAGAATTAGATCAGCACCTTCTATGAGGTCTAAGCTTTAGCTTTAGTACTGGAACTAAGACTTTGTGAGTTTTTCCTTATCAGCCACAACCCACTCTCACTGCTGATTGAGGACGTCGGGCTTCTAGGGTTCATTTTGATATGAAAAAGCGTGAGATAAGAGCGGAAAGTCGGCAAAGCGAAGCAAACAGCTCTACCTGTCTAATCTCATCGGTATTTCTCGGCCGAAGAAGCGTGGTGCAAGTTGTTTCCAAAACACGGGGCCTCGCTTACTTCGATAAAACGCTATTTAAACTAAATATTGGAAAGCAAGAGCTCGAGCACCCGCAGGGCCTTACCACTGGAATCCACCGATGGGCTCTGTAAACCTGTGACGGATCAGGAATGTCGCAACGGCTTCAGCAACCTGAAGGAAAGAAGAAAACATCGGTCAGAATTTCAAGGGACACGAAGGTAACAAGAAATCCAGTTGGTTTCAAAGGCTGTAGCGTTTCCAACAACAGGTCGGGTCCTCAGGACCCTCTTGTTCAGGTTTGCTCCTTTCAAACTAAGAGGTTTATATTAAATAGAAATTAAGCATATTTAATATATTAAATATTTAATATTAAACCAAATTAGTTAGATATTAAACATATTAATATATAAAAGAAGGAGCTACATGCTTCCACCTTTACTCTGGCACTGACCACACAATCAAGAACAGACACAACTTGTTCACCGTCTCTTTCGGGAATTCTTAAAACAATGCGTAGGTTTAGAGGGTAAAACAGGTCTGGTTAGTCCTATAAAGGATAAATCAAGATACTCACCTGACAGCAGTAATACCGCTTAGAATTTATATTAAAAAGAACAGTGTAGGAGGTCGGTATAGATAAAAATCCCTATTTGAGATGGGTAAAGTGAAGCACAGATAGGCCGAGCTTTACATTCACGGCGGTCAGCGTAGAACGAGTTTTAAAACCAGAGGTGTTTCTGACCACAGGCTCTACCGGCTACACCACATTCCTGCTTCTATCTGGACGCTGATTTCGGCAGCACGCAGCTCTGTCAGTCTGCGAGCTGTTTCACCAATAATTTGGGTTGTGTTTGGAAAATACGAGCCACCCAGCCCAGCAAAACACAGACCAACCCCAAAACCTGCAGCTTAGGCCAAGGGAGAGCGGAGAACTTCACGAGGAAGGGGATAAATCCACATTCCACGCGGTATGAGTTAGTTCTGTCACCGCTAGGCTGGGGCTTAAATCAGTGGTGAAGCCAAGCTCTGTGTCATGCGACATCTTAGACCAGGCTTTCCAGCCAAATCCAAGCTGTTTTGTGAATAATCAGTTAAGATGTTGTGCAAAAATTGCCCCTGAAGTATAAGTATTGTAAGAGAAGCTGAGAAGGATGTGATCAATGGATCAATATCTCAGGGTGGGTGTCAGAGGATGGACCAGACTCTGTTCAGTGGTGCCCAACGCCAGGGTGAGGGGCAGCGGGCACAGACTGAAACACAGGAGGCTCCATCTGAACATGAGCAGAACCTTGTGTGCTGGGAGGTGCCAGAGCCTGGCCCAGGCTGCCCAGAGCGGGTGTGGAGTCTCCTGCTCTGAGACATTCAAACCCCCTGGACCCACCTGTGTGATCTGCTCTGTGACCCTGCGTGAGCAGGTGGGTTGGACTGGATGATCTCCAGAGGTCCCTTCAACCCCAATCACACTGTGATTCAATATTTAAGCTGTGAAGACTGTGATTTATTTATTTAGCTTCAATCCCATGGTGGGGCTCACCTTGTCTGGAGCATCTTCATGGACCGCGTGACCACACTGCGGGAGAACCTGCATCTGAAACTTCCCTGTGGATGGACAGAGGCATCACTGCAGCGGCTTTCCCAGCGGTTTTGATTTCTAACAGCAGCGGTTTAGGCAAAAGGTTCTTGTGTACGCACGAAACATCGGGCCCAACACCCGTAAAAGCGCTGGGAATTTATGAACTCTTTGAAAAATGGTCTCACGTTCTTTAGAAACAAACCTCAGTAAATGTATCGGGCAAAGAGGGAAGGCACAGGAGTCTAAAGCAACAAATACAGTTTCCAACAAAAGCAAGAACCAACTGCTTCATTCATCTTCCCCAGGTGTAATTAGAGCAGGGAATTAAAAATTAAACTAAGCATCTTAATGCTTCTTCATACAGGTGAGATTCCCTTTCCGAGTTGGAAATGTTATCAGATCTACTGTAAGATAATGTTTATCCTGCTTTCCAGTACTGGTTGATCTGGAAATTAATGAAGCTGTGAAGGGTAAAATAAATAAAAAGAAGAAAACAACAACCAACCCAAAGCATTAATGCAGATGCTGAATGTTGGTCTGATGTCTGCCAGAAATACTGGGAGACCAGACAGTTCTGGATGCTCCCTATAGCTTGGAACATCAGGGATTTAATTAGAAAGGGAAAAACCAGATTGGAAATCCCCCCCAGACAATCATTCTGACCCAAGAGAAGTGTGGCAGCCCCATTGTTGGAAATATTGAGCATTAGGACTGAATAGAAACCACGGCAACAGCTCTTCACAACTTCTAATTCAATCTTCTCCTCAACTTCTCCACCTTTGCTACAACACAGTCTTGGGAGGGACAAATGCTTCAATGCACATTTGTTTCAATATAAACGGCACCTGGTAAGATGCCATTCCAGCCAACTCTGGTTTTGTGTACCCATAGCATAGTTATGTGTTATAGTGTACCATAGTTATTGTCCAAAAAGAGCATCCCAGTTAGCATAGAGCAACGATATTAAATATTTACCTTGCATCTGTCCAATTGTTAGATCTTTATCCAGTCTGTCGACACCTACAATCATTGGAGAAAAGCCAGAGAGAGTGTGACTGTCTAAGCAGGGCTTTACCTGACCTTTTGAAGGAGACGTTTGCCTTGAAAAACCCAAAAGAAACATTATTTTTGATGCCCACAAGGATTTTTCACCACTGAACCTCAAGGGAGTAAAGTGACAGGAAAGAATCCCAGCCAAAAATGCAAGAACGCATCCTTCCCTTCTACTTAAAATGGTATTTATCTTGGTTACACACTTAATTTCTTATCGGGGTATAAAAAGGGCCACCGGTTGGCTCTAAAGCATCAATAATTCTGTAGGAAAACACAGTAGTGAAGATCTCCTGTTTGCTCTTCTCCCACATCACCCAAGAGCAGCAACACACAGTATGTCGCAATATATCAAATTAATGGGTTTATGATATTTCCAGGTGCATAGAAACGTGAAGGTGGAAAACACAGATGTGCTGGTCTCGGAGACATCAGCCAAACGCTGATTCTCTAAAATATTAAATATTGAAACATTAAATATTAAACATTAAAAGTGAGACAACCGTGAAGCGACAACCACCAAACCTACAGTTGTTGGAAGAGACAACGTACCAGCTAAAAGCAAAAGCTTTGGAGTCGGGCAGCTTAGGAAGAGGTTTGATAAACCCCTGAACCAGCCATCCCAGTACTTTTCTGTCTTCGCCAGTTCAATTCGCCACGTGTATAAATGCTCCTTCTTCGTCTGTAGGGAGGACAGAGAGATCCGCATTAGCGAGCCATAAAAAAGCTGAAATAAAGTTAAACCAGAGTGGTGCTTGGCATGATACTTTAAAAACACCGGCTCCCTCTGGTGGAATACACATTTCTAGGGGATGACCCTCCTTGCTGCTGAATTTATCTCCAAATCACAGCCAAAATACACAAGTAGGGATGAAAAAAGTCAGCAGGAGCTACACCTATAGATGAAGAGGCTGCAGTTCTCAGCGCACTCAATTTGCTATTTTTTCCTGGTCTGAATAGCTCAAAAATTGTCCCAATGCTCAGATTTGGCGCTTGGGTGACACAGAAATACAAGGGGCTAAGGTGGCTACACTGATTTTGCTCGAGCAATTGACATTCCTGGCTTGGAATGGCCTGTCGGAAGGAACAAAAATAGTATAACGAGCCAGAAAAGAGCGTTTGTCATTCAGATCTGATGCATTAAATCCATGGGCATCTCAGGAGAGAAAACCAAACACACATTATCAAGTAACAGCCCAAGACAGAATCAGTGAAATAAGACAAAGAAGAAAACCAAAAATCATGATATTTGATGATTTTAAGTGTCTCTTCCAAGCAAAATGATTCTACGATATAAAGTTTTCAGTCCCTGGAGTTGCTGCCTGTTATATTTTGAATTATTTGGAAAACTACTGATGGCTACTTTTGCAGTTTGTTGGGTTTTTCCCAAGAAACTCCCAACCTCTGTGTCATCTTCTTTCTTCCTTTTGTTGACAGAGCCTCCCCCTTCCTCATCGTCTTCATCCTCCTCCTCCTCTTCTTCAATAATACCCTCCACTATGGCTTTAGGACATTCGGGACTCGCAGCCCCTTCGCACCTGTAGAAATAAAACCAGAAACTGATTCCATGCCAAAACAACACAAAACCCACCAGCAAAATGCAAACCACAAAACCAAACCAAAAAAAACAATTTTAAAACCCCACTTTTAAAATCTGTGCAGAAAGGCAGACAAAACAAGCAGTGATTGACTTCTTAAAACAAGACTCTTGGTGGATTTTGCCCCGGAGAAATTTTGCTCAGGTTTTCTCTAAGTGCTTTGCCAGTATCACAGAATCCCAGAATGTCAGGGGTTGAAGGGCCCTGGAAAGCTCATCCAGTGCAATCCCCCCATGGAGCAGGAACACCCAGATGAGGTTACACAGGAAGGTGTCCAGGCGGGTTGGAATGTCTGCACAGAAGGAGACTCCACAACCTCCCTGGGCAGCCTGGGCCAGGCTCTGCCACCCTCACCAGGAACAAGTTGCTTCTCAAATTTAAGTGGAACCTCCTGTGTTCCAGTTTGAACCCATTATCCCTTGTCCTACCATTGGTTGTCACCCAGAAGAGCCTGGCTCCATCCTCCTGACACTCACCCTTTAGATATCTGTAACCATGAATGAGTTCCCCCTCAGTGTCCTCTTGTCCAGCTCCAGAGCCCCAGCTCCCTCAGCCTTTCCTCACACGGGAGATGCTCCACTCCCTTCAGCATCTTGGTGGCTGCGCTGGACTCTCTCCAGCAGTTCCCTGTCCTGCTGGAACTGAGGGGCCACAGCTGGACACAATATTCCAGGTGTGGTCTCCCCAGGGCAGAGCAGAGGGGCAGGAGAACCTCTCTGACCTACTGACCACCCCCTTCTAACCCACCCCAGGTACCATTGGCCTTCCTGATCACAAGGGCCCAGTGCTGGCTCATGGTCACCCTGCTGTCCCCAGGACCCCCAGGTCCCTTTCCCCTACACTGCTCTCCAACAGCTCCTTCCCCAACTTACACTGGAACCTGGGGTTGTTCCTGCCCAGATTCAAGACTCTACACTTGCCCTTGTTCTAGTTCATTACATTTCTCCCCGCCCAACTCTCCAGCCTGTCCAGGTCTCTGATGGCAGCACAGCCTCTGGCGTGTCACCACTCCTCCCAGCTTGGTGTCACCAGCAAACTTGCTGACAGTCACTCTATTCCCTCGTCCAAATCATTGAGGAACATATTGAACAATACCAGCCCCAGTACTGACCCCTGAGGCACTGCACTAGATCAAATTATAAGTATTTGCTAGAAGAAATTTTCACTTTCAAGTGTATTTACGCTGTGTAGCAACAGTACTGTAAAACAGATGGTTTTCAGAGCTTGAAATAACAAAACCAAACCAAAACACTTACTGTTTGACTTGACCAACCATAGAAACTCTGGCAGATTCAAGATTTCTTATTTGGCCACTTTTTACACTAGAAAAGAAAAAAATTGGAAGGACAGGAACAGTTACTGACCCAAATCAGGTCCAGAAACAGGAGCAAAAGCCCTTTAGAGCTCATGGTTTCCCCAAATCGCCCCCAAACCTCCTGTTCTCAGAGTGGCTCACACTACATGTCAATTGATTTATTTTGTTGACCCCCGCACTGTTATTGTAATTGTGAATTTAAAAGATGTGGGAGAACTGCTGATGGGGAAATAGTGTAATAGGGTTATATCCACCTCATGGCAGGGAGAGGTGAAAAATTAGGTTGGGTATTTGTAACAGAACTGGGCTTTCTATTAATATAAATAAAATAATCTATCAACTTGGTTTCCTTTGGGACTCAAGCTACAAAGACAAGTGATACTGGAGACTAAACTATTCGTTACCTCCACTCGATGGCGTTCTCAAGCGACGTGAACGTTTTGGGACGACTCCTTAAGAAGTTCTGCATGCTGTTCAACGCATCCATGGCCGTACCTAAAAAAGAGGTTTTTCAACTTTATGGCATCTGATGAAATTGTTGCCATGTCCCTCTATACAGAACTGGCTACCAGGGAACAGCCTCAGAGAGAGCTGGAGCTCACTGGGGATTTAATGCAGTTAAGGAAGGTAAAACTCAGTATTCCTACGCCTACTATGTGCTCCCACGCTGGAAAATTAGTATTTCAACACGTAGGACGTTCAGACAGTAAGAGAAGGCAGTAGATCAATGTGGAAGACAGAACCCCATCCAAGGGGACAGAACCCCATCCAAGGGGACAGAATAACCATCCAAGGGGACAGAACCACATCCAAGGGGACAGAATAACCATCCAAGGGGACAGACACCCCATCCAAGGGGACAGACACCCCATCCAAGGGGACAGAACCCTACCCAAGGGGACCAACATCCCATCCAAGGGGAGAAAACCACATTCAGGGATACAGAACCCCACCCAAGGGCACAGACACCTATCCAAGGGGACAGACACCCCATCCAAGGGGACAGAATCCCATTGAAAGGGACAGAAATATATCTGAAGACACAGAACCCACCCAAGGTGACAGAACCACCATTTGAGGGCACAGAACCCTGTCCATGGGGACAGAACCACATCCAGGGGTACAGATCCCTACCTAAGGGCACAGAACCCATCCAACGGGACAGAACCCCATACAAGGGGATGAAACCCTGTCCATGGGGACAGACACCCTGTCCAAGGGGTACAGAACCCATCCAAAGGGGCAGAACCCTACCTAAGGGCACAGAACCCTGTCCAAGGGGAGGGAACCACCATTCAAGGGCACAGAACCACATCCAAGAGGACAGACACCCCATCCAAAGGGATAGAACCCATCCAAGTGGACAGAACCACCATTCGAGGGCACAGAACCCTGTCCACGGGGACAGACACCCTGTCCAAGGGCACAGACACCACATCCAAAGGGATGGAACCCATTCAAGCGGACAGAACCACCATTCGAGGGCACAGAACTCTGTCCAAGGGCACAGACACCCTGTCCAAGGGCACAGACACCCTGTCCAAGGGCACAGACACCCCATCCAAAGGGATGGAACCCATCCAAGCAGACAGAATCACCATTCAAGGGCACAGAACTCTGTCCATGGGGACAGACACCCTGTCCAAGGGCACAGACACCACATCCAAAGGGATGGAACCCATCCAAGCAGACAGAACCACTATTCAAGGGCACAGAACCCTGTCCATGGGGACAGACACCCTGTCCAAGGGCACAGGACCACACCCAAGGGGATAGACACCCCATCCCAGGGGACAGAACCACATCCCAGGGGACAGAACCACATCCCAGGGGACAGAACCCCCGTCCAAGGGGACAGAACCCCCGTCCAAGGGGACACGCACTCACCTTCCACGACGTCAATCATGCACAAACCCAGCAAACTCGGCACCAAGTTGGCGACGGCCGTGTGGACGGCGATGGCGCCCCCCATGCTGTGCCCGATCAGCATGATGGGGGGCGGCAGGTCCCCGTACAGAGCTTCCACCACGTTGCCGACGTCTCTGCCAAAACACAGTAAAAAAGCACAGTCAGTGTCTTTACCTGGATCCATCTTGAAGCAGATTTGTACGACGGGAGGAGGAAATAGATTCAGGATAGATGTCTGGCTCCAAATCCTCTCTGCACGCCCATTTAACCCACAGGTAATAGAGATCAGCTTATTTTCTTATTGCTGTTTCATCTAGGCACTAATACAGGAAATCATTCAAGCCAATACTTCCCTGAACAAGCACGTCATTTCCCTTTTTATTAACAGCAAGCACTCATTTAACAGAAAGAACTTTTTATATTGACATTGGCCAGTAGGAATTTTAAATACATGGTGAGAAATCCATCAAATCCTCTTGCGTGGAAGCGTCGACTAAGAAATTCACTCTGCTGAAAGGAGAAACAGTTGCAATTAAAGGGGGAAAATAACAGCCCTCCTGACTAAGTCAAGGATGAAAAACATTGAGCACAAGCAAAACGACTCAAATTCTACAGATGCTACAAGGCAAGGGGTAATTTCTCCGTCCTTTCCATAAGGTACCTGCTCTAAATTGAAGCTGTCGCTCCAAGAGGTGAAATCTGGCCTTTGTGATTCATGAAAACCGAAATAATAGCAGAATTAATGATTAAAAGCTGCTGATTAAACTGTAGTTTAAGACACCCAGATTGGCTTTCCTGACTCAAACCATTCAGAGGAACTGGAGATAAAAAAGTTAAAAAATAAAAGGTTGACCAGCTTGTTTGCTCTGTCAGAGCTTGAGGGCTCCAGTGAGACCTGGACAGGCTGGAGAGCTGGGCGGGGAGAAATGTAATGAACTAGAACAAGGGAAAGTGTAGAGTCTTGAATCTGGGCAGGAACAACCCCAGGTTCCAGTGTAAGTTGGGGAACGAGCTGTTAGAGAGCAGTGTAGGGGAAAGGGACCTGGGGGTCCTGGGGACAGCAGGGTGACCATGAGCCAGCACTGGGCCCTTGTGGCCAGGAAGCCAATGGTACCTGGGGTGGGTTAGAAGGGGGTGGTCAGTAGGTCAGAGAGGTTCTCCTGCCCCTCTGCTCTGCCCTGGGGAGACCACACCTGGAATATTGTGTCCAGTTGTGGCCCCTCAGTTCCAGCAGGACAGGGAACTGCTGGAGAGAGTCCAGCGCAGCCACCAAGATGCTGGAGGGAGTGGAGCATCTCCCGTGTGAGGAAAGGCTGAGGGAGCTGGGGCTCTGGAGCTGGACAAGAGGACACTGAGGGGGGACTCATTCACGGGGATCAATATGGAAAGGGGGAGTGTCAGGAGGATGGAGCCAGTCTCTTCTCGGTGACAACCAATGACAGGACAAGGGGCAATGGGTTCAAACTGGAACACAGGAGGTTCCTCTTAAATATGAGAAGAAACTTCTCAGTGAGGGTGGCAGAGCCTGGCCCAGGCTGCCCAGGGGGTTGTGGAGTCTCCTTCTGTGCAGACATTCCAACCCGCCTGGACACCTTCCTGTGTAACCTCATCTGGGTGTTCCTGCTCCATGGGGGGATTGCACTGGATGAGCTTTCCAGGTCCCTTCCAACCCCTCACATTCTGGGATTCCGTGATTTGATGAAAATAAAAATGAAAACCTGTTATTAATCAAGGCTTCCATTTAAAGGTTATTTAGGAGTAACCTTCAAGCTCGTTGCTAAAAGTTTAAAAAACAAAAGGCAACTTGTTTCATGGTAGCGCTGCTCTAGATTTAAAAAGATTACAATTATTTCACAGGGCATCTCCTTGGGACAATAAAACATCGGGACCCGCCGAGCCACACGCAGCAGCGATAAAGGGACACAATGGAAGTCAGAATATATTTCACACATGGCCTCCCCGCAACAAACCCAGCGGACTCGCTCACCCCAAGGTTACAACATCCTCCGCGATTTAATTGTAGTCCCTGCAAAGGGTCTTTTTGTCCTAAATGTGGAGAAGCGTAATGTGCTTAGTGGTGGGTATTTTGCTTTTCCTACGGCTTTGTCGAGAGGGGGATTTGTAGGTCGTGGTGGTTTGAAAAAGCAGCTCCGTCCATGCTTGAAAACAAAAAATCGCAGGTTGGGACTCGGGTTTGGAATTTGACTCAGCTGGAAGAGGTAGAATTTCAAATATGAATTACCAATAGTCCCAAAATAGAAGGGAGAACTACCAGAATAATGCGAAATTAAATCCTCCAGCTCCCCCGAATGAAGGTTTTGTGTCCTCAGGTAATTTATTGTTCAATCAAGGGAAGAAAATAAAGGTTTGTACAAAGCAAAATAGTGGAGAGCATAAGTGTCCTTACTTTGACATAGTCTCTGCAGACAGGTCTTCAGGATTCCGAACTTTTGTTTCCCCTGAAAGAATAAAAGAGTTGAGTCAACACAAGCTGAGAACCTTCAGATTTGGAGCAGCAACTGTACAAAGCTATTTGGTCCAGTAATTAAGGGCAAAACCTCCTGCAGTTAACAGGAATCATTAAGAAACCCAGAATTAATACGAGCAGTTGGTACTTTATCATATTTTAGCTGATGGGTAGGAAATGCTCCCCGTAACTGTTCCATATTTGCAATGGATCTTAAAACTGAAGAACAGAGCTTATTTCTAACGGCAAAGACCAACCTGTAGGTTAGGAAAATATGAAATGATGAAAATCGGGGGTAGAATGTAGGAAGGAATAAACCCGGAATAAACCCATGAGTCCACCAAAGGTGGACAAGGTGGTTGCGGAGCTGCAGAAGCTACTTTTCCACCCCTGCTTTTGAATAAAATAAATAGGAATGTCTCAAGGATGTTTCTTAGTCATCTTGGGAGGGATTCACTACATCTCCTTTAAAAACGAGAGTGTGTAACGTGCTTATGTGATTTGAAATTCAGTTCTTTCACTCACCGTGGCCTCGGAGATCTAAAGCCACGATCCTGCACTGGATCCTGTTAATGATTGCAGCCTGCAAGAAAGGACAAAGAGAATGTCATCGAAGCATTTGCAAAGTGCCAAAGCTCGTCTCCAAATAACATCAAGCGCTCCCTGAAACAACAGCAGAGGTGCGACAAAAACCTTCTGCTGTCGACAAAGCGGATGAACCTGGATTGCATGAGGTGTCGGAGACGTTGAGGAGGAACATTCCATATAAATCACCATTAATTAACCAAAGATCCATAATTTTACCATGACAAATCATCCCTGGCTGCACAGTGGACATGGAAACGAAGCAGCACCTGTTCAATTTGCTCTCAAAAAGCAGAATTTTACAGGAAGGCTGAAATGGCTAAAAATTGATTCATCCAAAGGGGTCCGGGGGAACAAGCGGATCTTTGATAATGTCTCTATTTGTCCACGGCAGCTCAATTTACGTGAGATATTTCAGGCACCGCAGTGATTAAGAAGCATTCTTTGTGGACGGGAAGACTTTTGTGTTAAGGAATCATTGATTATTTAAATAACAGCCCTGCAGGAGCGGGGGAATTTGTGGAGGGATTCTTAACAGAACCACTGATACAATGGGCAGAGATTGAAAGGACCCAGCCCTTTTATTTTCATTATTCAGCTCTTCAATTAGTGGAGTAATTGCTCTTCCCGAACCCACTGAATCCACAATTTTAGAGCCCCCACAGACACCCTGAAACCTCAATCTAAAAGGTTAAGCAATAATTTAACTCGTCAGAGCAGCATTCTGCTGCTAAAATCAAATTATTGTCATTAGGGAATAAGGAAAGAGGATTCTCAACGTGACTGAGAGAATGGGAAGCTTTGCAGTGCCCTGAATTTTACCCAAATAGGAGTATTTTAGCCAAGAAAAGTACAAATATATAATCTAGGAAGCGAGCAGTTCAATAAGCAAGATAAGAAAGGCACACGTCGCTCTGGAAGGATGTGATTTTATTTATAAATGGTGACTCTCAATGCTTCCCAATTTGGCTTTCTTGGGGGGGAAGGTTCTTTTAGAAAGAATTTTAGTTAGTTAGTTAGTTTTGGTTTGGGTTTTTTGTTGTTGTTTGTGGGATTTTTTGGGTTTGTTTTTCAAGTTCTGGTTCATCCCAAACTTTTAACGCTTTTGCTCAGGACCAACTTCTATTTCAAAAATGCACAAAGGAAAGAGTTCAATAGCAGCCACACGAAGGCATAAGCTGATTATCATGGCAGTTTCTTTCTCCAACATAAAAAGCCTGTCAACGTGAGGTACAGTGGTATAACTGCAATCACTGCTAAATTCTGGAGATTTTTAAATGTAAAAATGGGATTGGTGTTGCTATTGGAAATAACGAGCTCTAGAGAGGACAGAGTGGCTGCAGAGCAGTCAGGCAGAAAGGGACCTGGGGGACTAATGGACAGGAAGCTCAACCTGAGCCAACAGTGTGCCCAGGTGGCCAAGAAGGCCAATGGTGTCCTGTCCTGTATCCAAACCAGCGTGGTCAGCAGGACAAGGGCAGTGATCCTTCCCCTGTGCTCTGCATTGGGGAGGCCACACCTGGAGTGTTGTGTTCAGTTCTGGGCCCCTCAGCTCAGGAAAGAGATTGAAGTGCTGGAGCGGGTCCAGAGAAGAGCAACAAGACTGGGGAAGGGACTTGAGCACAAGCCCTATGGGGAGAGGCTGAGGGAGCTGGGCTTGTTTAGTCTGGAGAAGAGGAGGCTTAGAGCTGAGCTCAGCACTATCTAGAACTACCTGAAGGGCAGTTCTAGCCAGGTGGGGATTGGGCTCTTCTCCCAGGCAGTCAGCAATAGGACAAGGGGCCATGGGCTTCAACTCTGCCAGGGGAAACTGAGGCTGGAGATGAGAAAGCAATTCTTTGCAGAGAGAGTGGTCAGGCATTGGAATGGCTGCCCAGGGAGGTGCTGGACTCACCAGCCCTGGAGGTTTTTAAGCTGAGATTGGACATGGCACTTAGTGCCATGATCTAGTCAATGGACTGGAGTTGGACCAAGGGTTGGACTCGATGATCTCTGAGGTCTTTTCCAACCCAGTCCATTCTGTGATTCTGTGAAGTGACTTGTAAAAGCCCTTAACTCAGGAAAATAATGTGATTTCCTACCTCTGCCTCCAATTAAAAGCAATGACCTTCACTACATCTGCTTAAGACACTTGAATATCATTTAAAAAAACCCCAAACGAACAGAGGAAAATATACCCGCCCATCTTAGCTACTAGTGAGTTACAAACAAATAACTACAGGATTTAGTAAGACAGAGATTTAAGACTTAAAGTATCAGATCTGCACCAGTTTCTGGGTCAGGTAAAATTACAAATGAACTGTTAGGTGTAAAACGATTAATACTAATCAACGCTAAAACTGCAGCCCAGTTGGTAAAGTATTTGCTAATGCGTCTCTTCGTATTGTAGGGTGGTTTATAATTACACCATCAGGATTACTCAACAGTAATCATGGTGGGAATTTGGTAGTGACTCTTGGAAAAATATTCATTTTTCTTAGTTTGAATGCTTAAAGGCTGAGTGATTTACAGGCCATTTAAATAACTAAAAGTTAATAAATATGACATGGCACAGAATCCCAGAATGTCATGGATTAAAGGGACCTGGAAAGCTCATCCAGTGCAATCCCCCCATGGAGCAGGAACACCCAGATGAGGTTACACAGGAAGGTGTCCAGGCGGGTTGGAATGTCTGCACAGAAGGAGACTCCACAACCCCCTGGGCAGCCTGGGCCAGGCTCTGCCACCCTCACCAGGAACAAGTTGCTTCTCATATTTAAGTGGAACCCCTTGTATTCCAGTATGTATCCATTTCGCCTTGTCCTATCATTGGTTGTCACCGAGAAGAGCCTGGCTCCATCCTCCTGACACTCACCCTTTCCACATTGATCCCCATGAATGAGTCCCCCCTCAGTGTCCTCTTGTCCAACTCCAGAGCCCCAGCTCCCTCAGCCTTTCCTCACACGGGAGATGCTCCACTCCCTTCAGCATCTTGGTGGCTGCGCTGGACTCTCTGCAGCAGTTCCCTGTCCTGCTGGAACTGAGGGGCCACAACTGGACACAAGATTCCAGGTGTGGTCTCCCCAGGGCAGAGCAGAGGGGCAGGAGAACCTCTCTGACCTACTGACCACCCCCTTCTAACCCACCCCAGGTACCATTGGCCTTCCTGGCCACAAGGGCCCAGTGCCGGCTCATGGTCACCCTGCTGTCCCCAGGACCCCCAGGTCCCTTTCCCCTACACTGCTCTCCAACAGCTCATTCCCCAACTTACACTGGAACCTGGGGTTGTTCCTGCCCAGATTCAAGACTCTACACTTGCCCTTGTTCTAGTTCATTACATTTCTCCCCACTCAACTCTCCAGCCTGTCCAGGTCTCTGATGGCAGCACAGCCTCTGGCGTGTCACCACTCCTCCCAGCTTGGTATCACCAGCAAACTTGCTGACAGTCACTCTATTCCCTCATCCAAGTCACTGATGAATATATTGAATAACAGCGGCCCCAGCACTGCCCCCTGAGGCACTGCACTAGATCCAGGCCTCAACTGGACTCTGCCCCATTGACCACGACTCTCTGGCTTCTTCCCTTCAGCCAGTTCACAGTCACCTCACTCCCCGCTCATCCAGACCCACTCCCTCAGTTCAGCTGTGAGGATGCTGTGGGACACGGTGTCAAATGCCTCACTCAAGTCAAGGTAGATCACATCCACCGCTCTGCCATCATCCATCCACCTCGTTATGTCCTCATAAAAGTCAATGAGGTTGGTCAAGCACGACTTCCCCTTGGTGAAGCCATGTTGACTGCCCATAATGACACTAATGATCCTCTTATCCCTGATATGCCTTGAGATGGTTACTGGTAGTAATTAAAACCTAGAGAATGAACCTTTGTGGGTGCTTTGCCTATTTAATAAAGACACTGAGAGGGAAATATGTAGAAGAATTGACTCAGGTGCACACCGGATTATGAGATAGTTTTCTAAATGGATTTTCCTGTGCTTAAAAGAGCTGAATGGCTAGTTGCCTTTCTGTGTATATATATATATATATATGTATATATGTATGTATATATAAATGAAGCAGCAGGTTACTTACAGTAAATACAGCCCAGGAAAGCGCAGAATGGCCTCCTCCATGTAACAGCAGCAAGACGGGCCCCTCCAATCCGCTTTTGTAAATTCGAAAAGTGTACGAACAGTTAAGGACATTTCACGGAGATATTTGAAGTCTCTTACTTAACTGAATGTGTTTTGGTGTCTGCAACACCCAACAGTGTTTTATTTCTCCCTTTGTTTAACCCAAAGCCTCCTTTCTCCCTCTGATCAACGGGCATGTGCAAGAATAAACTGGATAAAATTTAACCCATTTATTTTATTCCTGAGTTTTTTCCTGCTGTCCAGGTCTCCTTGGACTTTTGGAGTATTTTCCTATTATTTCCAAGGAAAAAATGTCATATCAGCCAACAAATAAGATTTTTAAGGCAATTTAATTATTCACAGGAGCTAATACAACATTTCATTACGATAGCTAAAGTCCCTTTATAATATATATGCAGAGATTGAAAAATCAATTTAACTATCACTAAAACCTAAAAAATTCCACATCTGTCCACAACCTTCCATGCAGGAGCTCAAGCCTCTGCTAAAGGTCCTATATAACAATATAAATCCCAAGTAACTAAGACTGGCTTCAATTTAGGATGCTTGTGTGGACCACCTATCCAAATAAGTCCATTATATTTTTAATTCTATTATTTATGAAGCCTCAGGGGTGTGCACGGCCCTTACAAAGCCCGACAAGGTGCACGCCATGAAGGATTCATAGGATCAATCAGACAAACGCAGTAAATAAACACAAAATAACAACCAGATTTTGCTAATTTCAAAGCATCACATGCTACTGACATTTAAATTGGTAATTTGGAGAGAAATAGCTTGGAAGTTGCGTTGTCCTACTGGCCAAGCTAAAATACGCGTGATTAAAAATGATGCAACTATTTAAATGACAAGGTTGTGCTGTTTAAACACTGATTAAAACGTTTTCCTTTTGTAATTAGGTCAAACGAACATTTGCAAAGGGAGCAGAGATTTTGGAGAGACCAACTAATAATAATAAATCCATAAACAGCTTAGATCCTGATACAGTTTAAACTATGGGAACGGATGAGTGTTGCCATGCAAAATATGTTATTGAACTGTTGGAAAGACTCTTTTAATATTAATTATTGCTAAAGCAACGGCAGGAACAGACCTTGTCCATATTAACTGTCAGTTTAGAAGGGAGAGCTCTAGTGATTGATGCTGATTCCTGCAATAGGAAAAATGGAAGATGTAAAGAAATAGATGAAAAAGATGAAGAGAACCCCAATAAATTCAATGACACATGAGGCTGCCCTAAGACTGAGAATAATATATAATAAATAAAATATATGATAAATAATAAATACAATAAATAATAAATATAATAAATAAGTTCAAGCTAGAAGAAAAAAAAGGATATATCCTTGCCGGTTTCATTTTCTACCACGACGTCCTCCATTGATTCAAAGTATTGGCTCCAAAGCACCGGTGAAAAATCACGTTTTCTTCCAGGGCTGCAAGACAAGAAAATATCCAGTAAGAAACAGGTATATATTAAAAAAATCTTTAATTTCAATTGGCATACAGGTGTCGTTACATCCATCGAAGAGAATACGCCGGTGTCATGCGACACTTTAGGACTGGAAGCAAATGAAGTCAATAAGTCACCTTGACACTACAGGATTGAAAAGCAAGAGTGTCAGTTATTTACTGAAGGTTACGACTAATTTAGCACGTCCTGCTTGTCAGGACATCACGGCTTTCCTAGAAATCTCCTCAAATTTTTTGGAAGAACTATCATTCCAACAGAAAGTCGATGGTTCTGTATCTACCCTGCCCCAAGTACAAGGACCACAAGCACACCATAGCAGTAAAGACCAAGAAACGCTCCTCGAGCTGCTTTCCTCGGTGTCCGAGGGCTCCGCAGGCACCTGGGATCCTGAAAACAGCCTATAATTAAATATTTTGTTGGAGAGGATGCTACCGAGGTCCAGCAATGCAAGTAAAAGGTAGTGAGTCCAAAAGGATTATATTATTATTATTATTATTATTATTATTATTATTATTATTATTATTATTTTTAGAAAAGGGGTAGGATCTTTAAAACCTGGATTTTATATTAAGGAGAGATCTTTAGAACCTGGATTTTGTATTAAGGAGAGATCACAGAATCCCAGAATGTGAGGGGTTGAAGGGCCCTGGAAAGCTCATCCAGTGCAATCCCCCCATGGAGCAGGAACACCCAGATGAGGTTACACAGGAAGGTGTCCAGGCGGGTTGGAATGTCTGCACAGAAGGAGACTCCACAACCCCCTGGGCAGCCTGGGCCAGGCTCTGCCACCCTCACCAGGAACAAGTTGCTTCTCAGATTTAAGTGGAACCTCCTGTGTTCCAGTTTGTACCCATTGCCCCTTGTCCTGTCACTGGTTGTCACCCAGAAGAGCCTGGCTCCATCCTCCTGACACTCCCCCTTTCCATATTGATCCCCAGGAATGAGTCCCCCCTCAGTGTCCTCTTGTCCAGCTCCAGAGCCCCAGCTCCCTCAGCCTTTCCTCACACGGGAGATGCTCCACTCCCTTCAGCATCTTGGTGGCTGCGCTGGACTCTCTGCAGCAGTTCCCTGTCCTGCTGGAACTGAGGGGCCACAACTGGACACAATATTCCAGGTGTGGTCTCCCCAGGGCAGAGCAGAGGGGCAGGAGAATCTCTCTGACCTACTGACCACCCCCTTCTAACCCACCCCAGGTACCATTGGCTTCCTGGCCACAAGGGCCCAGTGCTGGCTCATGGTCACCCTGCTGTCCCCAGGACCCCCAGGTCCCTTTCCCCTACACTGCTCTCCAACAGCTCATTCCCCAACTTACACTGGAACCTGGGGTTGTTCCTGCCCAGATTCAAGACTCTACACTTGCCCTTGTTCTAGTTCATTACATTTCTCCCCACCCAACTCTCAGCCTGTCCAGGTCTCTGGATGGCAGCACAGCCAGATCTTTAAAAGCTGTATTTTCAATTAAGGAGCGAGCTTTAAAAACCTGGCTTTAAATTAAGGAGAGATCTTTAAAACCCGGCTTTTAAATTAAGGAGAGAATGGGCCTTCAGGCTCTGGTTTGCTCCAGGCCTTGCACTTATTCCCAGGTTGCTGGAATTCCTTTAGAAGTCACAATCTGTCCATACAGAAAAACTGCTTTACCATCATAGAAAAATAAAATAAAACATAAAAAAGACCAAAACTTTTGTGTTAAAAGAGGACTCGGTGTGATGAAGGATTTGGACACTGGTGTGTCTAGTAACTACTCATACCTGGAGAGGTTTCCTCCTTTTTTATAAACTTGCATCTTCCTGACAGTGCAATAATACCCGAAAAGAGGCAGGAAAACTGTAAAAAGCCTGTTCTTTCCACTAACACATTTCCAAACCATGAATCACAGTCGTTATTTCCCATGAAGAGTGAGACTCCTCCTTATAATCGGCCTCATTTCTGCTGCGCTTTGTTGACAGGTGCAACAAATTACACCTTAAATCGCCCGCCCCTGTGGTACTAAGGTTGTGTCCAGCACCTTAGGGAATGCAATTATTACGATTATTATTATTATGTGGATGCAGAAAACCTGTCCTGCAGACACTGTATAATCCAGGGCTCTCAAAGGTTGACAAATTGATGTATTTTTTCCTTCCATCAAAAGGTGCAGCTGTGTCCTTGTACAACCAACAAAAGGCTCCGCAATCAGAATTTTCCTGATGACTCAAAAATCTGTTTCTCAGGCTGATATTCCCTCAGTAAAGAGTAGTGCTTAATTTTGGCAGGGACATAATTAGGCAAGATTGGAGCCTGGTTTACAGGATGAGTAACAGGGCACCATTTTAACACATTTTTTGCATTTCAGCTCTTCCGGGGGAGGCGATCGGCACAAGATATTAAAATCAAGCATAGGCGTAGGGATTTAAGGCCTTCGTGAAAGAAAAAGCTCCTCTGTTGAAGGAAGTTTCTCCTGAATTCTTGGCTTCCTAAAGAAATAGAAATGAACAGACAAAGTGGCTTTTTGTAGAGACAAAACTCCAGTTTCCATAAATGTTTCTAGAATACAAAACATAAAACAACCACCCCCTGAATTGTCCAATTTCCTTCTGTGGGTTTCCAACCTCGTGTTGCTCTTGTCGTACTTCAATTAAATAAAATAAGATGTTGCACGCCTACGTAAATCCAGCAAATATTAATCCCTTACTGCCTCTGCTTAATCTCGTTCTCTAATTAAAGAAAAATTAGCAAATTCCAAGCTCAGCCTTTCAAAGAACGCTGTATGTCGGGAAGAACACAGCCATATATTTTAATGATAAGTTGTTGTAATATTGGGAAAAACCAAGAACACCTGTATAGGTGTCCAAGTAACCAAGGAAGGGAGACAATATTTGCTGTGACGCTGATATAACATCCCGCTAGGACTGAAAACACAGTCAGACCAGTTTTAGGTTTATTGGCCTCAGTAAATCCAGGTGATCGGCAAATATGGGCATCCGCAGCTCTTCCAACATCATCCAAAAATTGGGCAAACAGCAGAAACTCCCTGGAAATCAGCCCTATATTGTGAGAGTAGAAAGTTTGTAAGTGGACTCTGCAACAGCGGGAAATCCTGGAGCAAGCCGCTGATTAATTGTATCGTGACAGATAAAGAGTTTTGACTAATTAATTGGGTTTTGTGAAAGCAGATTTACAGCCACTGTTACAGAAGGGGGATGTTGTAGCACGTTGACTAGCACCAGGACATGAAAACAATATTGTGTACGAGAGGTACGCAAGTTTGGGGTATTTAAAATCAAAATTAATCCTAAGGAAAAGCAAGTAATGAACTTCTCGCAGTCACACGCCAAAGCTACAAGCCCAAGTAGCTTGAGCTGTCACCAATGACATCTGGGTCAGGATCCGTCCCAAATGGCAAAACCCATAATTTCTATCAGTAAGCGCAGATTTTTAAGCATTCAGGACTTCGAGAGGGAATATTAAGCACAGTACTAATCAAAATCAGGTATTGATGCAAGAAATCTTCATTAATCTGCACGGGCAAGAGCGGGTGGAGTGGGACTTGATGTTGCTCCTTTTCTGATGGATGAAGAACAAATCCCAAAACTAACAAAGTCAAGTCATGTATCCAGGCACAAGGCAAAAAAACATACATTAAGATGATGGAGAACGTGGTGTGGTGAAGTACAATCTCCTGAAAGCTGGTGGTTCATTGGCTGAGCGCACACACCAAAGCGAGAGTGGGGTGACCCTGGTCGTGGTGGGATCCTCAGGTATCTAAGGAGAACCTCAACTGCATAAGGTGGTTGTTAAATTCATCTCAAATGCTCAGATTAAAGAGATTTTTATCTTGTTTTCTCAAGCAGATGTCTTCGTGAGATCAGAGAACCTGGAGAACTTGGCATCAGTTTCAAATCTCTTCAGAGAAGGGAACGGAGCTGGTAAGGGGCTGGAGCACAAGTGTGATGGAGCGGCTGAGGGACCTGGGGGGTTCAGCTGGAGAACAGGAGCTGAGGGGAGACCTTCTGATCTCTGAACTGCCTGAAAGGAGCTTGGAGCCAGGGGGGTCGGGCTCTGCTCCCCAGGAACAAGCGCCAGGAGCAGAGGAAACGGCCTCAAGTTGCGCCAGGGGAGGTTGAGGTTGGATGTGGGGAACAATTTCTTCCCCAAAGGGCTGTGGGGCATTGGAACAGGCTGCCCAGGGCAGTGCTGGAGTCACCATCCCTGGAGGGCTGGACAGACGGACATGAGGTTCTCAGGACATGGGGCAGTGCCAGAGGTGGGGGAATGGTTGGACTTGATGGTCTTGAGGGGCTTTTCCAACCAAAATGATTCTGTGATTCTAAGTTGACCTGATGCTTTTCTCCTGGAACATGCAGACAACTATGAGACCCTCCAGTTACTGAGAGCACAGTCACTATAATGAAGAACAAACCCACGAGGTTAGTGAAGACGATGTTTCCTTCCTTCTCCATTCCTCCAGATTTACTCACTCCCTGTGGTTTCAGATGTAGCTGAAAACAAACATGGTTTTCACAGAATAGTTTGGATTGAAGGGACCTTCAAAGCTCATCTGGTCCAATCCCCTGCCATGAACAGGGACATCTTCACCAGCTCTGGTTGCTCAGAGCCTCGTCCAACCTCACCTTGAACATCTCTGGTGATGGAGCATCCAGCGCTCCTCTGACCTTGCCCAGGTCTCTCAGATCTCTTCCCACCTTTTTACTTTCAAGGCCACCCAAGCCCTGGACAACGGAGAAGATGAAGAGACAGGAGCAAAACAGGAGACAAACTGCTCCTTCAAGCAGCAGCACAAACCCACGCAGGGTTGGCCCGATTGTGCCACCAAAGCCTGAATTTTGGAAGCAACTACTGACCGAAATGATTAAATTTTGCCCAGTTCCACACAAGCCATCC
Source organism: Columba livia (assembly GCF_036013475.1). Lineage (NCBI taxonomy): Eukaryota > Metazoa > Chordata > Aves > Columbiformes > Columbidae > Columba > Columba livia. Next base: position 2,272,574 of record NC_088602.1, read on the forward strand.
GTAATTCCTACGCAAAAGCGAGATGGCGTTGCTCCACCTTCCACTTTGCTCAGGGAAAACCTGAATGGGAAATCAAAACAACAAAAACCCAACAAGGGCACAATCAAAAGACTTACAGGTACTTTTTATCGGCTAAAATTTGCACGTAGATGTTAATACCAGGGAAATATCTCACGAATTGCAAGGGGAAAACATGAAATCAGAGCCGAGCCCTTCCCTGGGAACTTGCCCCTCTACTCTTTATACTGTTGGATTTAGTGGTATCAATTAACACTTCAAATTCAGCTTAATTGGAGCTAACACCTCCAGAGAAAATGTGTAGTTGTGCGTCATATAGGAAATATTTGGGAATAATATATACCAGGCTCCTATGTTTGCAGAGGAATTAGAGCAGAAAGCGGAGACGGGAAGTAAAAACTATTGTCACCTCCAATAAAACACGTGCAAATTGTAATTTAAACCAAAATACTTGCCTCCAAACAACACTTGACTTCTCAATTAATAGCGAACCCCCGAAAAAACAGCATAAATATGTAGTTTTCCACAAAACACTCGGTGACTGCAGGAAACGGGGCTGATTTCAGAACGTTTCTCCAAAGAAAAGAATTAGTATCTTTGATTTCTTTTTCCTAGAGCTTCTTTATTTTAGCGATCCACCAACACACATTCCAAATTAGAAGCAAGCAGCTGTGATTTCGCACCTTCCTCTGCTCAAACAGGATTTTGCTGACCAAATATTTAAACCCACACGACTAATTACGGCTTTTTAAAGTATCTGGCCGACCAAACCACAAATGCATCCGGCGTAACAACTTTCCTGGGATGATACTTAAATGTCAAACCAGTCGGTCGGCGTATTAAACCGGAATCACAAACCAATTCCGGTCCCATGTACAGTTGGTTTAACCTGTTGTTAAGGGGTTTTCTTTCAGGTATTTTCTTAAAAATCAATAAATTTTAAACAAAATATATCGTCGCAAGCAGGAGGAACCATTTTTAGAATATATTCTTTTCTGAAAATCCATATTTAGAACTGCTAATGCAATTATAGAACATCACGTGCATCAATCAAGACGCCTAATTCTTGCGCCGTATTTGGACCCGACCAAAGCGAATCAAACACCGTGTGTATGTGAGAAATGCCATAGGTGACAGACCGCATGTAGAAATACCTGAAAATTGTCACGGACATTGTTTTAAGTTCTGCCTTGAAGATACTGAATCCATAAAATATTGATTTAAAAAGTTACGGGGGAAAAAATGGATTAGAAAGGGAGAAATTTGTTGGAATTGTCGTGATCGAATTACACAGATCTGATGCAATCAAGCCCTTCTAGATAATTAAAAGATTTTAGGAGTTTGTACATGATTTTTATTCACATGTTGGAAAAGAAGAGTAAATTCTTCTTAATTTCCAAATCTCAGCTCTGAATCAAGTTTTTTCTGGAAGGAAACTAATGAAAAACTTAAGAGGTGAAATAAAACAGCTGTCAGGAATCCCAGAATGTGAGGGGTTGAAGGGCCCTGGAAAGCTCATGCAGTGCAATCCCCCCATGGAGCAGGAACACCCAGATGAGGTTACACAGGAAGGTGTCCAGGCGGGTTGGAATGTCTGCACAGAAGGAGACTCCACAACCTCCCTGGGCAGCCTGGGCCAGGCTCTGCCACCCTCACCGGCAACAAGTTGCTTCGCATACTTAAGTGGAACCTCCTGTGTTCCAGCTTGTATGCACTGCCCCTTGTCCTGTCATTGGTTGTCACCGAGAAGAGCCTGGCTCCATCCTCCTGACACTCACCCCTTCCATATTGATCCCCATGAATGAGTCCCCCCTCAGTGTCCTCTTGTCCAGCTCCAGAGCCCCAACTCCCTCAGCCTTTCCTCACACGGGAGATGCTCCACTCCCTTCAGCATCTTGGTGGCTGCGCTGGACTCTCTCCAGCAGTTCCCTGTCCTGCTGGAACTGAGGGGCCACAACTGGACACAATATTCCAGCTGTGGTCTCCCCAGGGCAGAGCAGAGGGGCAGGAGAACCTCTCTGACCTACTGACCACCCCCTTCTAACCCACCCCAGGTACCATTGGCTTCCTGGCCACAAGGGCCCAGTGCTGGCTCATGGTCACCCTGCTGTCCCCAGGACCCCCAGGTCCCTTTCCCCTACGCTGCTCTCCAACAGCTCATTCCCCAACTTACACTGGAACCTGGGGTTGTTCCTGCCCAGATTCAAGACTCTACACTTGCCCTTGTTCTAGTTCATTACATTTCTCCCCGCCCAGCTCTCCAGCCTGTCCAGGTCTCTGATGGCAGCACAGCCTCTGGCGTGTCACCACTCCTCCCAGCTTGGTGTCACCAGCAAACTTGCTGACAGTCACTCTATTCCCTCATCCAAGTCATCGATGAATATATTGAATAATACCGGCCCCAGCACTGCCCCCTGAGGCACTGCACTGGATCCAGGCCTCCAACAAGACGGGAGCTGCTTCTGGGGGTTTCGGTCCCTTTTGCTTCACTATTTTGTTCATTACTTGATTTTCTCAAATCTGACCATAAAGTTTGGTTTTATTCCCATTTTAACTGAGCGATCCAAACACATCACTTGCAATATATAGGCAAGTTCAAACAGGACTAAAAAGAATACAATTAAAACCAAAAAATAGAAAGGAGTCTATTTTCTCCTATATCAACGCAGGAACTGATGCAAATAAAGCACATTTTAGCCATGGAAAAATCAGCTTGCAGCACAGTTGGATATTAAGTTTAAACCCATTTTAACAGCCCTGCTTCCACTTTGAGAAATAGATTTATAAACACGAGATGCTTAACACAGCAAATCAATGTTTCTTTGAGTTTAATTATTTTTGTTCCCTGTAAAGGTTTGAAATGTAAAGGACTGTTTCAGTATAGCCTCGTATATTTGCCAGCACCATAAGCCACACTCGTATTTTTCTCTGTGTAATCAATCACATTCTCTTGTGGTGGCCTGACTATAGAATCTTGCACTTGTTTGTATTGAACTGCATCCTGCTAAGCCTAAACTTAGCCAAGCCTAAATTAAGCTTAGGTAGAAATAAATTACATGCACACAGACGAGATGCAAGCAGAAAGGTAGCACATAAGCTGAATAGAGGGGCAGAGTCATACCTCCAAAAGAACCCCCAAAAACAACAGTTCTGATGACATGTATGAATTAATTTATCATCCGCAAATGAAGATGAAATAATCTTTCCAGTCCACAGGTGTGTAAAAGGCTCTGTTGAAGTTTCACATCCAGTTTAGGGCTGCTGTCCAAAAATAAAATCTAGCTTAGACAAGGACAGATCAGAGACCTTTGGGGGAGAGGAAGAGGTAAAAGGAACAAAGTATTGAGTTCACAGACTGATTGGGTTCAGAAATGAAGGTCTAGATGACTGTGACACCTAAAACCAACCAGCCACCCTGTTCTCCTGAAAGCTTCATCAGCAACCAGAGACAAATAATAGAATGACAGAAACATTTTGGTTGGAAAAGCCCCTCAAGATCATCAAGTCCAACCATTCCCCCACCCCTGGCACTGCCCCGTGTCCTGAGAACCTCATGTCCGTCTGTCCAACCCTGCAGGGCTGGTGACTCCAGCACTGCCCTGGGCAGCCTGTTCCAATGCCCCACAGCCCTTTGGGGAAGAAATTGTTCCCCACATCCAACCTCAACCTCCAGGCCCTTCCCCAGCTTCGTTCCTTTCTCTGAACTCACTCCAGCACCTCAAGGGCTTTATTGGCGTGACAGGGCCGAAACAAACAGAGGTTGACCCTGTGCACTCCTGACATTTGAGCGTGTTGACTAAAAACCTAAGGCAAAGCTTCTGCTGCTCCATCTTCAGACAAGTGCTGGAGCTCTCCTACACACCACCCTACCCACATGAGAAAGACCATTAATATCTATTTTAAAAGCCACCCTGCAGATCTCCCTTCCAACCCTCCTTTTTGACAACGGCCATGGAATTGTCTACAGCACGACAGCTTCACCTCACCACTATGTGCACCTTGCTGTCTCCATATTCCACTTCTTCTTATCTCCTTTTTATCACAGAATCACAGGCTGGTTGGGGTTGAAGGGACCTCTGGAGATCATCCAGTCCAACCCACCTGCTCACGCAGGGTCACAGAGCAGATCACACAGGATCCCAGGGGGTTTGAATGTCTCAGAGAAGGAGACTCCACACCCGCTCTGGGCAGCCTGGGCCAGGCTCTGGCACCTCCCAGCACACAAGGTTCTGCTCATGTTCAGATGGAGCCCCCTGTGTTTCAGTCTGTGCCCGTTGCCCCTCACCCTGGCGCTGGGCACCACTGAACAGAGTCTGGTCCATCCTCTGACACCCACCCTGACATATTGATCCATTGATCACATCCCTCTCAGCTTCTCTTCTCCAGCTCAACAGCCCCAGCTCTCTCAGTGTCTCCTCATCACAAAGATGCTCCAGACCCCTCAGCATCTTTATGTCCCTCTGCTGGACTCTCTCCAGTAATTCCTTGTCTGTCTTAAACTGGGGAGCCCAGTACAGGACCCAGTTCTGCAGATGAAGCCGTTCTCATGTCAGACCCGCAGTGTCTCACACAACGGGAGCATCGCCCGTAAAGGGATTTACTCCATGTCAAAGCAGTAAGGCAGAAATACAACTGTACCGTGCGAGTACAACACGATTCTGAACAACTCCCCGCTGCTTCGAAGGGGAAGGACGGGGAATTCTTGATCCTGAGCCGCAACGCTGGATTTCACATCAGCACTTTCAAAGTATTTCAAAGGGGAAAAAAAATGTATTCTTATAGTATTATAAAAACAAACTTCCCTTCATAATCATTTTGTCAACAGCGTTCAAAACCACTCCCGAAGATCGGCAAGATAGGAAGCATTATATAAATTACTATATAGGATTGCTACTAATGATCACTGCATGAGCGGAAATATTAGCAAACTCCAAATATACCCCACAGGCACGAAGCACAAAATCCATTTAAAAATCCCTGAAAATGCTGCACTGTAATTCATTTGTTTACCTGCCATGAGTAAGTGAAGCAAAAAATATCATGAGGGTTTAGTCAGCACCTTGTTAAGTTAGTAATTTAATAGCCTTTACTTGTAGCTTTTCTAATAAAAGGATGGATTTTCGGAAAGAAACCAACGCTAATGTGGAAACACGGATCACCCCATTTGCAGGAAATTAATCTTTGGGTTTTTATTTAATGTGGAGACACTTGCCTTCGGGAAATAGCTGATCGGAGCTGACACCAGCAGCAAGACAAGCTGCAAACTGATTGTCATCCTCTTTAAGGCCACCTGGACACCAATGTTGGAAGGTTTTCTATTTATTATTAAAGTGAGAAATTTTAACTGAACGAGCAATGTCATTAAACTTTGTCAGTGACCCGTCTACAATGCACAAACTCACTATAAAGTACATTCAGGTAGTACATACTACCTGAAGTACATACTACCTGAAGGGAAGTTCTAGCCAGGTGGGGATTGGGCTCTTCTCCCAGGCAGTCAGCAATAGGACAAGGGGCCATGGGCTTCAACTCTGCCAGGGGAAATTTAGGCTGGAGATTAGAAAGCAATTCTTTGCAGAGAGAGTGGTCAGGCATTGGAATGGCTGCCCAGGGAGGTGCTGGACTCACCGGCCATGGAGGTTTTTCAGCTGAGATTGGACATGGCACTTAGTGCCATGATCTAGTCAATGGACTGGAGTTGGACCAAGGGTTGGACTGGATGATCTCTGAGGTCTTTTCCAACCCAGTCCATTCTGTGATTCTGTGATTCAAAACTACACAAACTAACTCCAAGGGATGAGACTCTTAAGTCAAACAGGAGAAAACAAGAGGAAGAAATAAAACTTCGTTGATTCACCTTCAAACCGAAAAATTGTGTGTCTGGCAGATTTTGTGTAACAGAAGGGTTTGCTTGGTTAACTCTTGTTCTGAACAGAGCCAGCATCGTTAAATAATATAATTAACATTTAACACAGCCTGATATGCACCACGGCACCTTCAGCATGCTCCTGTGACGTACAACATGCTCCACAACACAAACAGGTTTAGTGACTTGCTCATAACCCCAAAATTCAACCCAATGTCAGGAAACAAGAGCCCACGAGTCCCAAACCAAACAAGAGCCCACGAGTCCCAAATCCCAATTCCAGATAACCAGGCAGAAGTCCTGAGAGAGAGAGCAACCCCCTCAGAAATAACTCAAAACTGCTTCTTTCTAATTTGTGTGCCTATTTCTATACTAATAGTACTAATTAATCCTTAATACAACCTTTTTTTAAACATTTCCATGAAGCTTAGCTTTAAAACAATTCATATTAAAATACATATTTGATGGAGATCTGTTGGCATTAGCTCACATACTCACTACCTCAATTGTATTTTATCTATCTAAATATAATATAAAGAATAAGATGCGAAATAAACGTTTTAAAACAACACTTTAAAACAGAGGAGAAATAGTCCTCGCCCATCCACAAATACCTAAACGGTTTATTTCGGTCACACTGGAGTAGCTGCTTTTTTCCTTATTTCTTCTAGTAATCTGATTTTGCGCATCGAGGCAAAGGAGATTTCCTGTAGGAATTGCAGGGTATTTTTATCCTCCAAATGGAGCACTCGGTACCGTGCGGCGCACACCTGGATCTCACGGATGTTCCTCCAAAGGATCAATCCCTTTGATAAAAGCTCCAAAAATCGGAGGTGTGGACCGTGACAATCAGCTACGTATGGAAAGTAGCAAAACGCAAACGCGTTTTCTCCAGATTTAATAAAATCTCCGCGTTTCTGCCGTTCTGCTTAAATCTGCATTTCGCACAGGGCTGCCGAACTGTTCCGTTCAGCATCCTGAGCTCAACATCTCAGCCTGAGCCCTTGTGATTATTTCCAGCTCCCTTTGCTTTCTCTCAGCAACCATAACTTACAGGCTGGAGAGTTGGGTGGAGAATAACCTAATGAAATTTAACAAGGACAAGTGTAGAGTCCTGTATCTGGGCAGAACAACCCCAGGTTCCAGTGTAAGTTGGGAAATTACATATTAGAGAGCAGTGTAGGGGAAAGGGACCTGGGGGTCCTGGGGACAGCAGGGTGACCATGAGCCAGCACTGGGCCCTTGTGGCCAGGAAGCCAATGGTACCTGGGGTGGGTTAGAAGGGGGTGGTCAGTAGGTCAGAGAGGTTCTCCTGCCCCTCTGCTCTGCCCTGGGGAGACCACACCTGGAATATTGTGTCCAGTTCTGGGCCCCTCCATTCAAGAAGGACAGGGAACTGCTGGAGAGAGTCCAGCGTAGGGCAACGAAGATGATTAAGGGAGTGGAGCATCTCCCTTATGAAGAAAGGCTGAGGGAGCTGGGGCTCTTTAGTTTGGAGAAGAGGAGACTAAGGGGGGACCTTATTAATGTTTATAAATATATAAAGGGTGAGTGCCATGAAGATGGAGCCAGGCTCTTCTCGGTGGCAAACAATGACAGGACAAGGGGTAATGGGATCAAGCTGGAACACAAGAGGTTCCGCTTAAATTTGAGAAGAAACTTCTTCTCAGTGAGGGTGGCAGAGCCTGGCCCAGGCTGCCCAGGGAGGTTGTGGAGTCTCCTTCTCTGCAGACATTCCAACCCGCCTGGACATGTTCCTGTGCAACCTCACCTGGGCATTCCTGCTCCATGGGGGGATTGGACTAGATGATCTTTTGAGGTCCCTTCCAATCCCAAACATACTGTGACACTGTGATAACTCCCCCCCCTATAATTTAGCCGTAAGTTAACCTTGTTCTCCTCTTACCTGCTTGGAAAACAAGCTTCTCCCTCACACCTTTGGAGCTGAAAATACTCAATTCCCCACAAAGCCACCCCATTTTCTCCATCTGACTCATCGCTAGGGAATAAAGCTTTTGCTGAGGTTGTTCCTGTCCGCTCAGTCCTTTTTAGTCACCATCCACGCAGCAAAAAAACACCTCTCAGAGTTTCCAACACACGTTCTCACTCCTGCTTCAAAGATTTGACATCCGTACCGGACTATCCCGGATTTGCCATCATCTGAAGCAGAGATTTAAATCACCTGGCAGAGCTCACCTATTATACAGCTCCACATAAGTGTCTGCTGCTGAGAAATAACATTTTAATAGATTTTTCTCCCTCGGCCACACTTTCACCATCTTGGAGGTGCTGCTTAAATAAATCACGACGCACTGGATCGTCTCTTCAAACACAGATGGTAAAAGGACTCGGAGAAAAGGGCTGAAGAATCCAGCACCCAGTCCGGGGGGCTCGGTGGCCTCTCGCATCACGTCACCGTCCAGAGAGACCCACCCCATTACCAGTCACCGCCACTGAGCTGCCACCCCCCCAAAATAAATCCCTTCACCCCGAACCCCCCAGCAAACAGCACCCGCTTTTCTCCCTTTTCACCCTTTTTGTCCCTTTCCCACCCTCAAGTTCTCTCTCCCACAGCCCCCAAACAACCAGCACCCCCAACCCCAATTATTCCAGGCCCTGAGTCCCCCCCCAGCAGCAAGTAAATCCCAAAGGACACCCCCAGCCCCACTCAGGACAGAGCACCCCCTTTGTATGGGGCACCCCAACCTGCCCACACAAGGGTGGCCCCTCTCCCCTCTGCCGCCACCTTCCAGCAAGAGGCCACGAACCCCCAAAAAATGAGCATCCCCTCCCTCCAGACCCCTAACAATGAGTATTCCTCCCCTGCAAGCCCCCAAATAATGAGCACCCCTCCTCCAGACCCCAAATAACAAGCACCTCCTACCTCCAGAAACCCAATAATGAGCATCCCATCCCTCTATATCCCCCATAATGAGCACCCCTCCCTCTATACCCCCAATAACGAGCATCGCCTCCCTCTATACCCCCTAATAATGAGCACCCCCTCTTCTCCAGACCCCAAATAACAAGAAGCTCTCCCTCTATACCCCCAATAACAAGCAGCCCCTCTCTCTATACCCCCCAAAAATGAGCACCCCTCTTCTCCAGACCCCAAATAACAAGCACCTCTCTCTAGATATCCCCAATAACAAGCATCACCTCCTTCTATACCCCCCAATAACAAGGGAACCCTTTCTCCAGACCCCAAATAATATACATCTCCTCCCTCCATAACGCAAATAATGAGCATCCCCTCCCTCCATACCGCAAATAATGAGCATCCCCTCCCCTCCGTACACCCCAATAACGATCACCCTTCCCTCCCTACACCCCAATAATGATCATCTCTCCCTCCATACACTCCAATAATAATCATCTCTCCCTCCATACACCCCAATAACGATCATCTCTCCCTCCATACAACCCAATAACGATCACCCTTCCCTCCATACACCCCAATAACGATCACTCTGCCTCCATACACCCCAATAACGATCACTCTGCCTCCATACACCCCAATAACGATCACCTCTCCCTCCATACACCCCAATAACGATTCCCTTCCCCTCCCGCCAAAGAGACCCCCAGGCCCACAGCACCGAGCATCCCTCCCCCGCCGCTGTCAGACTCTTTCCAGTCCTGTCCCCCCACCCCCACCCCAACCCGACCTCCCGGCCCCCTCAGCCGCCCCCGCCCCTCCTCCACCTACCCCATGCGCATCTTGGAGCCGGACTGGCCGCCGCCACCGGGCAACGGAGGGCGCGGCGGGAGGCGGCCCAGGTGCAGCTGCTTCTCCAGGGCCGACATGACGACGGACGAGGCGCCCACGCACAAGGAGACACCGCGAACGCCCGGCCCGGCCCCGCCGAGCGCCCCGGCAGCCGCCAACCGCCGCCCCGCCGGAAGCGGCCTCTCCGCACAGCGCCGCCGCGCGGCACCTGCGCCGCGCTCCCGTGGCCTCCTGGGAAATGTAGTTCATGCCGCCGCAAGGTGCTACGGGGGCGCGTTGCATGATGGGAGTTGTAGTCCCGGAAGCGCGGCTCTGCGTGACAGTGTCCCACGGCATCCTCACAGCTGAGCTGAGGGAGTGGGTCTGGATGAGCGGGGAGTGAGGTGACTGTGAACTGGCTGAAGGGAAGAAGCCAGAGAGTCGTGGTCAATGGGCAGAGTCCAGTTGAGGCCTGGATCTAGTGCAGTGCCTCAGGGGGCAGTGCTGGGGCCGCTGTTATTCAATATATTCATCAATGACTTGGATGAGGGAATAGAGTGACTGTCAGCAAGTTTGCTGGTGACACCAAGCTGGGAGGAGTGGCTGACACGCCAGAGGCTGTGCTGCCATCAGAGACCTGGACAGGCTGGAGAGTTGGGCGGGGAGAAATGTAATGAACTAGAACAAGGGCAAGTGTAGAGTCTTGAATCTGGGCAGGAACAACCCCAGGTTCCAGTGTAAGTTGGGGAATGAGCTGTTGGAGAGCAGTGTAGGGGAAAGGGACCTGGGGGTCCTGGGGACAGCAGGGTGACCATGAGCCAGCACTGGGCCCTTGTGGCCAGGAAGCCAATGGTACCTGGGGTGGGTTAGAAGGGGGTGGTCAGTAGGTCAGAGAGGTTCTCCTGCCCCTCTGCTCTGCCCTGGGGAGACCACAGCTGGAATATTGTGTCCAGTTGTGGCCCCTCAGTTCCAGCAGGACAGGGAACTGCTGGAGAGAGTCCAGCGCAGCCACCAAGATGCTGAAGGGAGTGGAGCATCTCCCGTGTGAGGAAAGGCTGAGGGAGCTGGGGCTCTGGAGCTGGACAAGAGGACACTGAGGGGGGACTCATTCATGGGGATCAATATGGAAAGGGGGAGTGTCAGGAGGATGGAGCCAGGCTCTTCTGGGTGACAACCGATGATAGGACAAGGGGTAATGGGTTCAAACTGGAACACAAAAGGTTCCACTTAAGTATGCGAAGCAACTTGTTGCCGGTGAGGGTGGCAGAGCCTGGCCCAGGCTGCCCAGGGGGTTGTGGAGTCTCCTTCTGTGCAGACATTCCAACCCGCCTGGACACCTTCCTGTGTAACCTCATCTGGGTGTTCCTGCTCCATGGGGGGATTGCACTGCATGAGCTTTCCAGGTCCCTTCCATCTCCGATATTCTGGGATTCTTTGGGGGCGTGTCCCCCTCCCGCGGCCTTCTGGGAAATGTAGTCCGTGCGGCAGTAGGGTGCTGTGGGGTCGCGGTGCATGATGGGAGTTGTAGTCCCGGAAGCGCCGCTCCGCGTCCCCTGAGGCAGCGTCCCGCTCCCGCCCAAGCGGCGGTTGCCGGGCGGCGCGGCCTGAGGCGGGATGCGGCAGAAGAGGCCGAGGCCGCTCGCCTCGGCGGCGGGGGACTCCCGGCGGAGGGGAGGTGGGACGCTCCCTGGCGGGAAGGAAGGTTCGTGGTGTAAGATGAGGGGGGCGGCGGGGGTTTGCTTCTTGCTGGGCCGCTGGCACCTCTCGGTCCCTTGTCCCCGCAGGTGTCGGCGACGTTCCCGCTTCCACCGACCTGCCGCCGCTGGTGGAAGGCCCACTGCGCTGCTTCCTCCGCTGCACCGTCTCCCGGGTTCTATGGACGGTCCCCAGGCCGCCCGCCGCCGCCGCCCTCGTCCGCCTGAGGTGGTGGGGAGAGACCTCGGACGGGACCGTGTTCCAGCCGGGCCGGCCCGGGGGGGGCACCGCCCGCTACGCCGTGCGCTGCGGGCCCCGGCAGTTCAGCGCGTACCTCACAGGTACAGCCCGCGGGGCTGCGGGGACAGCGCTGAGCATGGGCCAGCGTGCGCACAGGTGGCCAAGAGGCCACCAGCATCCTGGCTGGTACCAGCACTGGGGTGGCCAGCAGGCCCAGGGTAGTGACCGTCCCTGTGCTGGGACCTGGGGAGGCCAAACCGCCAATTCTGGGGGCAGTTTTGGGACCCTCACACCAAGAAAGGCCTTGAGGTGCTGGAGCGAGTTGAGAGAAGGGAACGGAGCTGGTGAGGGGCTGGAGCACAAGTGTGATGGAGCGGCTGAGGGACCTGGGGGTTCAGCTGGAGAACAGGAGCTGAGGGGAGACCTTCTGATCTCTGAACTGCCTGAAAGGAGCTTGGAGCCAGGGGGGTCGGGCTCTGCTCCCCAGGAACAAGCGCCAGGAGCAGAGGAAACGGCCTCAAGTTGCGCCAGGGGAGGTTGAGGTTGGATGTGGGAACAATTTCTTCCCCAAAGGGCTGTGGGGCATTGGAACAGGCTGCCCAGGGCAGTGCTGGAGTCACCAGCCCTGGAGGGTTGGACAGACGGACATGAGGTTCTCAGGACATGGGGCAGGGACAGGGATGGGGGAACAGTCAGACTCAAAGACCTTAAAGGTCTTTTCCAACCAAAACGATTCTGTGATTCTATGACAACTGCGGAGGCTGAGGGGCTATTTCCCTGCAAAGTAACCCCAGGCCAGTTTTCACTTTTTTAGGTGGTGTTCTTGATTTAGAAACATTTTGATCTCAGTCTGGAATTGCCCACATCAGTCTCACTCGTAGTCAGGTTTAGCGCTCAGGTTTGCAAAGTGTTGAAGTCTCCTATAGTCCATGTAGTGTCAAGATCTGATGATTTTTAGTCTTATACATATCATATTAAGCAGGCATTTCAGAGTTCTAAGGGTGTGAAGAGTGAAAAGATACTCAGATGAGTTTGTAGTGTTATTAAGATACTTTGTGAAAGATCTGCAGGAAATTAATGCAAGGGAATGTCTAGAGTCTGTCCATAAAACCTGTGTCTGCCCTTGCTACTGGTAAAATCACGGAATAGTTTGGGTTGAAGGGCCCTTCCCAGGTCCCCCAGTGCCCCCCCTGCCATGAGCAGGGACATCTTCACCAGCTCAGGTTGCTCAGAGCCCCGTCCAGCCTGGCCTGGGATGTCTCCAGGGATGGTTCATCCACCACCTCTCTGGCCAACCTGGGACAGGCTCTCACCACCCTCAGGGACAACAGTTTCTTCCTTGTATCTAATATATTTCTACCCCACTTCATTTTATACCTGTTACCCCTTGTCCTATCCTAAGTAGTCATTTTATGGTAATCTTGTACTTATTTATCGCAATTTATTATCAATATAACACTTCTTTACCTGGCGCCTCATTAACAAGATTTTATGATATGACATCATTTTAACCTCTGGCACCTCTGTCGTTGTAACAAAAACATTTTAACTGTTACCATATTGCATGAGACTGAATTAAGCTGTTCATATTTTTTGCAGATATGGGTGTCCTTGTCTTGGAGGTAATGACCAAACTTGACCGTCTTCCACTTGGCAGAGTGCAAATCACCGGACTGTCCCAGCTCTCTCCCAGCCATCCCATTAAAGGTGTTTTCACCATCGTTTCACCGACCTCTGATAAACTAGGAGAGCTGCAGGTAGTCATTACATCTTTGTTCGTTATCATAAATTGTACTGCGGTAATGCTTGCTGGTGTGATCGGGTGCTGGGATCGAGCTTTGCTGTGTTGGCCGCAAACCTGGTCCCTGTCCAAGGCATTTGTGAGCTCAGGTAGCAAATGAAAAATTAATACTGATGGTGTCGACTCTTTTTGGTTTAGAAGAATGTGTGGCGTTGGTAGTTCAGCTTGAGAAATTGTAGTCTCTAGGCTGAGAAGGTTTTAACAGCGGATTTGAAAATGGATACGCAGTTCTAACATTTCTCCACAGCCTCACTGGACTGAAATCATGGATGATTTTGAAATCTGGGGTTAAGAAGGTGCTGTTTGGTTTTGCAGCCCTGGCTCTGGACAATTTCTGCTGAACGATAGTTACCTGTGATTTGATAACATGCAATGTGAAATATGCAGCTGTGAAGATGTCAGAGTTTTATGATGTTACACAACTGGATGATATAACTTTGTATATAAACCCAACAGTTTTCCATAGCGTGAAATGTAAAATGGAATAGTGCGTGTTGCACTTAATTAAGAGCGAAGTTCTCTTTTCACAATCTGTCTTGCAGGTCTCACTAGTCCTAGAACCTCTACCAGAACTGTACGACACCAGCAGCTCTGTCCCAACCCCAGATGCAAGTTTAGATATCGCTCCTGCGCAGGGAAGCAGCAAGTCCCCGTTTCTTGCTCCGTCACGGCAAACACGGGTGACGATCACTGACCGAGAGTCTGTGAACAGTAGCAGAGCTACAAGTCCCAGGTATTTATTTTGCCCTGTGACAAAATCCTGGTTTATTTTGCTGTTCACACACTTTTGTTTTTTTAGGTTAAATAGCTATAGACTTGCAAGTTATAGAATACTTGATTATTTTGAATGTATGTTTTGAAATCCAGAACATTCAGCATTTCAGAGCTTACAGGGACAGTTTCTCATCTGATATAAATTTGCATCCTACGTTGGTTTAGTTCAGGCTATACCAGTTGACACAGGAGGTGCCACAAATCTTTTCCTTTCAGCTCAACTCGGTCTCTGATGATCTAAGTGGAAGATTAGTCATTAATATGTCATTTCTTTTTGGAGCGTGTACTGAAGGGGAGCAGCTGCAGTGCTAGGGAGAATTTGAAGTGGTTTGAATCCCTTTACCCATCCGCTTTAGTTGTTACTGAAATAATGTTTCATTTTTGTCAATAGAGGAAAGGACCATTTGCTCCTTCGAGAGAACTCTGAAAACATAAAGGACGCTCTTCCTGCTTCTCATCGCCGTCAGATTTTACCAGAGGAACATTTGAAAGCGAATCCTTCAAAGCAGCAAGTGTCGTTTCTCACCAGCGTCGATTCAGAAGCACCTGCTAGAACAACCACGCGGGTCCTCTCTTTGCATAACCCGGCTACACAAGACCTGCTTTCAGGTTTGTATCCAATTGCAATAATATTTTAGATTTCACAATAAATAGTCCCTATAGTCTATAAAAAATTAAGGAAAAGGGATACTTTGCATGCTCTCACTGTGTTTCAAACAGAAAATGATAACAAAAAGGTCTTTACTTAAAAACTCTTGATTTAGTCTTGTTGGAAGGGGGTTTAAAACACGCTGCCCTGGCAGTGTGTGTGAGCTCTGGTCTGGAGGGGTAAAAGAAAACGAGCTTCACAAGCTCTTTAATCGTCGTCGCGTCTTCCGAGATGTCTGTCACGGGTGCCACACATGGACATCTTGAGAAGGTTTCTATGTCATTGGCATTTTCAGGTGGAAAAACAATTTATTTTCCATCACCTGCATCTCTTTTTTGATGACAGACATCCTGGACTGGGTTCAAACAAGCGTCAAAATAGGGTGCATTTCCATAGATGTTGTCTGTTGAGTGATATTTTTTATATTTACAGAGAATACCTAAAATTAGTCTACTCTTGAGACATCCTACGGTGACAAGCTACTCTTCCAGGAATTAATCTTGTGTGTCTTACTAATGCCCCTCTCATGCCTGACAGTGTGTGCAGATGAGTTATTTATCTATCTGATGGAGAATTACTCTGACTCGCACCCAGCTGTACTATCTGATTTATGGTGTGTAGCACACATTTAATCTCCAGTATGTCAGGATCTCTTTATAACAGCACAAACCAGAAGTTTCCTGACTAGCTGGCGCATTTATTCTGTTTATACATTGCTTTTAAATTGCATTTGGATGCTAAAATTGAATCCTTCTGCTTATTTCTCAGCTCTTTTAGATCAAGGCAATAAACTCCGTGATGCAATGGTTGTTTCTGCGATGAAGTCCAGCCCGGACATGGAGATCGAACTGAATGAAGTGCCTCGTTTTATAGAGAGAGACGATCTCAAATCACCAGCAAAGTGAGCTTGGAAAATGGGGGAAGTTGTATTAAGTTCCACATTATAGATTTTGAGACCTTAACAGGAATACTTGAAATACTGAGATTCATGTGATGTATTTTAGGATTCTCATTCAAATGGGAAATTAATTTCTACTTGTGAATAAAAGCCTGCAGTTTGACTCGATTTTAATCATCATGTAGTAAACCTTGATTAAGTAGTTGATTTTAATTTTCACAGTGTATTTGTATTTAGCACAGAGTTATTTGACAAGGAAGTATTAAATGCTGATAAGGAATAAGAGTATGGTAAGGAACATAGCGAATGAAATGTTACTTGCGCACAGAGAACAGGTTTTCGAAGAAATATAAGTAATTAGTGACATAAATTGAGTACTTTTGCATATTCTAATTTGCATCTTTTGGTGCCGCAACACGCATGAAAATTTGCATTTCCAACTATGTTCTCAGAATGAGTCGTCAGTATCTTCTTCCATATCATCTTTCTTAGCAGATTCGAAATAAAAATGTGTCCCTTTTCAACTTCTAAGCCCACCTTTGTTTAGTACTGGGCTTAGTAAATGTTCTCAACTCAGTGAAATTGCAATTTAGAAGCATTAAGACAAATGTGTTTTTTTACAGGAGAAACTTCAATTTGTTTTTGGAAAAAGATTCACGATATCTTTTGTTCCACTATAAACCAGAAAATAATATAATTGTCTTGTTGATGCTGCTGCAAACACAATTTAAGTTATTTCTCCTTGAACTATTCCGATTTGTTTAAAAAGGAAAAATTAGTCGAGCATCACTTATAAACATGTTTCTTGTCTTCCTTGGGCCTCCTCTCTTATTTACAGCAGCTGTCCTTAAACTGCAAGATTGGACCAACCTTTACGGTTGGACTCGATGATTTTAAAGGCCTTTCCCAACCTAAACGTTTCTATCATTCTGTGACACATCACAAAGTATAAGATTCGTCTTGAACATTCCTTAATATCTTGATTTTTCCTGCTTTTTGTGCTGCGATCGCTGTTATCCAGGAGCCCAAAAGGCTGGAGCTCAAATTTTGTGCCCAATCCTGAAGATCTTCAGCTCTTTGCGTCCGAAGTCTCCGGTCAGGACCTGAACTCTGAAGAGAGAGCAATACAGTTACTGTTGGGCAGGTGAGTGCAAAATTGTCCTTATTTATCCACTTTACACTGAAAAATGCCTCTTGACTCCTCAAGTTTTCCACACTTCTGGAAATGTAGCTGGTGAATTGTATGTGCAGTGATGGAAGTGTTTTATATCTCAGCTTGCACTCAAATGTAATGCATGACAACCTCAATAGCTCAAAGTACCTTGGATAAAATTAAGTTATTTAGCAGTTGTAACTGTTGTGTCCTAAACTGTTAAGTACATAAAAACAGTGTTTCTTTGAAGAACTTGCAGCCTGTAAATTAAGAATAGAGAGAAACAGTAGTTATTTTTAGTCTTTCTCATATATTAAATTGAGCTTTTTTTCGCATATTGTGTAGCAAGAACATAAATGATGCTTTCACTGTGCCAAGATCAGGGTATGAACATACAGCTTCTGGCTCAGATATGGTTCAGAATTACAGTTCATGTGTCTTGAGCCCTGCACTTATTTTTTCCGTGTGGTTTATCGCTGCCTAAAGCTGAAGTGTTTGCAGATCATAAAAACGGTTTTGAACTCACAACACAGATAAAAAAACCCTTAAACCAAACAAAACCCAACTTGGCCCAAACCACGATCTAAAGATACTTGTATTTATCTACTCAGACAGAGTTTGTGTTTGTTTTTTATTAAACTGTCCTTACGTAATATTGATTCCAAAAGTTATACAGTATTTATAATAAATATTATAGGCAGATATTAATAGATTTGTGATTGAGTCGCCATCCCTGGAGGGGTTGAAAATACACGTAGATGAGGTTCTCAGGGACATGGGGCAGTGCCGGGGGTGGGGGAACAGTTGGACTCAGTGATCTGGAGGGGTTTTTCCAACCAAAATGATTCTGTGATTCGGCGATCTGTTTTATGCTGAGGGTCATCACACTCCGAAACAGGTTGCACAAAGTGATTGTGGAATCTTCAGCTTCTGATATACTCAAAATCCAGCTGGATAATTTTCTTATTTGCATCCTCTACCTTTGAGCAGGCATTGGGCGAGATGATCTCCAGAGGTCTCCTCAACTGTTCTGTGATTCTGTGGATTCATACACGCTTCTTTCAGGTTGAGTCCAGAGATGTTATCACAAGATAGCCCATCAGGTTCATAGAATCACAGAAGGGTTTGGGTTGGAAGGGACCTTCCCAGCTCCCCCAGTGCCCCCCCTGCCATGAGCAGGGACATCTTCACCAGCTCAGGTTGCTCAGAGCCCCGTCCAGCCTGGCCTGGGGTGTCTCCAGGGATGGTTCATCCACCACCTCTCTGGACAACCTGGGCCAGGATCTCACCACTCTCAGGGCAACAATTTCTCCCTCATGTCCGGCCTGAATCTCCCTCCTTTAGTTTCAAACCATCATCCCTTGTCCTGTCACAACAGGTCCTGCTCAAAAGTCTGTCCCCATCTTTCTTCTCGGGCACTTTTAAGGCCGCACTAAGGTCTCCCCGGAGCTTCTCTTCTCCAGCTGAACACCCCAACTCTCTCAGCCTGTCCTCCCAGCAGAGCTGTTCCAGCCTCGCATCATTCCTGTGGCTCCTCTGGCCCCTCTCCAGCAGGTCCATGTGTGTCCTGTGCTGAGGACCCAGAGCTGGACCAGCACTGCAGGGGGGTCTCACCAGAGTGGAGCAGAGGGGCAGAATCCCCTCCCTGCACCTGCTGCTCACGCTGCTGGGGATGCAGCCCAGGACATGGGTGGATTTCTGGGCTGCAAGCGCACGTTGCCGGCTCATGGCCAATCTTTCACCCCCAGCACCCCCAAGTCCTTCTGGGGGCTGCTCTCCATCCCTCCATCCCCAGCCTGGATTGATACTGGGGGTTGCCCTGACCAGGTGCAGGACCTTGCACTTGGCCTTGCTCATGAGGTTCACATGGACCCACTTATCCAGCTTGTCCAGGTCCCTCTGGATGGATCCCGTCCCTCAGGTGTGTCACCTGCACCACTCAGCTTGGGGTCATCTGCAAACTTGCTGAGTGTTCGCTCCATCCCACTGTCTGTGTCACTGATAAAGATGTTTAATAATAGTAAACTTGCAGCACTAAGTTACTTTTCTTCCTCTTGTGTCTGCAGTGCTGATTTACCCCCTGTGCAGTTCTGGGATCGGACAGGATCCCTTTTGGATTCGCTCTCTCTCGGGAGTGAGGTGTATGACAGTGAACTCAACGATCCCCATTACGACCAGAGTCTGCTAGAGCATCTTTTTTACACGATTCCTGTAAGTCGAGAGCAAAAGGCTGGTGCTAAATTTGTAGTTCCTAAGGTGAAAAAATCAGAAGTCTGCATCAAAAAACTCTACAGATTTCAGTCTTAATAAAGCTTAATAAGCATTAATTATCTTACAGAAGCTTGTGAGAACATTGCTGAAAATTAATATTATTAAAAGTATCATATTAAGACTAGAAAGTCAAGCGGTGGGTTTGGGAATTGCTAGCATTGAGACTTTTTTTTTTAATACCTCTATAAGTAACTTTGCTACAATTTTAATTGTTTCCAATTATGCGATCTACGAGTTGTTTTTTTATGCGTCGTGACCGTTATATATCTATCTTTGCAACGATAATTAACTTCTTATTTTATGTTTGTTATTTCCATTTCAGAAATCTGATTCCAGTTTAAGTGATTTCCTCAGTGATGATGATATTAACTCCCCCAAAAAAGTAACCAAGGCAGAAAGTCTCAAGAAGGCTGATCCTATGAATCCGCAGAAGGATTTTAATGCCTTTGTTCGGGATCAGAAGGTGACAGATACTAAACCCAGGTAAATAGTCACATTATGTGACTTGTTTTGCAGCATCTCATTCATTATTAAGTTAATACTAGCAAGAGTCACGTTGTTGTGCTCCATCATTGTCATATAATTCACTGAATAACCATTTTGGGGAGGAAATTTCACAGCATTTCTGGAAATGAAGGAGCATCAGCATCACCTAAGAATTTGCTCTGTGTTGTTAAAGAAACTATTGAGATGCAATTAGTTAAAATCACGAGTTTGCCAAATATTCTGTAAGCCCAATAATAAAGTTTTTGACCTGTAGAAGCAGAAATGCTAAAGCCTGAGTGGGGCTCATGTCCGAACTCTCACACTTTCTCCTAAAACAATAATCCCTGTGTAACCTTCATGATAAATTAGCCCCTGTGCTGAAAACCAGCAGATTCCCCACCAGCTTTGTGCAGTTTTGTGGCCTTGTGTATGAAACAGGTATAAAACAACTCGCACCCTATTATCTTTGTACAATGCCTTTTAATTGTATAAAATGTATATGTGCTTTCCAGGGACAGAGTTCACGTCAGCAGAGCCTTTCTCTGCTGATTTGTGTTGTTTTCTATAGATGTAGTAAGTAAACTTCTGTTCTGACTTGATCTTAATTATATTCCAATAAGACACTGTCCCTAAAAATCTGGTTATCAAGCTTTACTTGTACAATACCAGTTAATATTAAGGTGTTTTGTATTTTTCCTAATTCAGCTCCAGACTATGATTTTTGAAGCTTTTCTTAAAAATGCTGCTGTTTTTACATTCAGGTAAAATTCATATATCCAGAGGTACCAACACAAAACCATTTACGAGTCAAATCTTACAAATCAAGTGCAAGTAAAGTTTTAAATCATGACAAAAATCCTGTTGCTGTTCCTCAGCCGCAGCGTCCATGTGTATAACCGTATTGTCTCCCTGGTTTTGGTATATGACATTAATTTAAGCTTTTCTTTTTGAAGGCTTGGACTGCAGAAGCTTTTTTCAAAACTCCAACAATGTGAAACGTGCTCTTTTTAATTTAATCTGGGATATTATAAGATTTTTGCTATGGTGGCCACCAAATTATGTTTAAAAATATGTTTTAAATGTGTATTTAATGAATGATGAGCCCTTTTTATACACTATCCCACCAACCTACAGGTTTCTATTCATGTTAAGAATGTCCGTCTTGTCCTGATTCTCACTTTTATCTCTTCACCCCCTCTCCTACCAGACCGTTTGCTCCTCCAGAAGCTCACACAGAACCAGCTCACGTCGCATCCTTGAGCGTGGACAGGTTGGCGTCGCTGGGCCGAATCCACTTGGCCAGAGTAATCGTTGACAGCTTGAAAATCCCTCCTGACAGCATCCAGATCACCCCCAAAAAGAAAGGCTTGATGGGGAAGCCTCCAAGGCCTAGTAAGTGGTAAGGAGGATTGTTTCTCACCTCTGAGCTCTTCCCATTTCGCAGGAGATTGTATATTATAGACATCTGAATGTCAGAGATGTGAAGAATTTCTCCTGATGTGGGCTCACTTCAGGCTGTGGGGTTTTTTCTGGGATTTAGGGGAGGTACAAATGTGCTTTTGCTTGAAAACAAAAGGGGTTTCTTTTGGTTTTTGTTTGTGTTGAGGAGAATCCGATATACATCATCTATCGAAAGAATTCCTAAAAATATAGTTCAATTATTCTAAAAAAAATAGAGCAACTTAATAAATTGTGAGTATGAAACTCGCCCACTACATTCAGTTTATTAGATTTTTGATGGATTGTTCTTCTAGTCACTTTTTTATTCGTAGTACCTTCTTTGTCGAGTTCCACTTCCCTGTGGGAGCCTCCAAGGATGAAAAAGGACAAATCTCCGTGACAACAGAAGTGACTCGAATAGCTTCAAGTAAAATCACAGATGACGGTAAGAGGATTATTTCCCCCCATGTGTTTAGTTTTGTCGGCCCCTTCGCCTCTTAGAAATTATTTAGTAGCATTTTCTATGTATTTTCTTTGCTGCCTGTGAGTAGCAGCACCTCTGCCATTGTGGAATGTTCCTCTCAGGGAGAAGGAAACCAAAAGTTTGGGGGGTTTTTTGTTGTTTCCAGGAAGTATTTCTATTGGAATTTTCACATTTCTTGTTCTAAGGACGTAACAGCAGGTCAATAAGCCTATTACTTCTTATCAACATTGAACCAATCTCCATTCTGCAACAGTTTGAAGGTGATAAAGTACTTTTAGAAATAGCAGAGAGACTTATATCTCAAAGCAATAATTTTCCAGATGTTGCAGTATGCCACGTAACATCTGCAAGAGCTCAGAGTCTGCTGGATCCAAGAGATCTTGACAAGTCCTGTGCTCAAACGAGTAGATATTAAACTCTACTGAGTTTGTATCCCTGAGAACAATTTCTATTGTGTTTCTCTCCTCAGTGAGCAGAGAATGAGCAAAATTCTCTCTGCCCATTTTTCCCAGCAACCAAAATTCTAGGGTGACTTTCAAGCACTTCTCCCATGTGGTTATTCATTGGCTTTGCGTCTTTCTGGGTGGCACTTGAAAAATCTGGGGTGTAATTCTCAGTTCTCTTGTATATTCTCCATCTGAAACATCTAATTCTTCTGAACCTGAACACTTTGTGATGCCAAAACAACACTTATTGTAATACGAAGATAATACAGCCTCCTGCGCTTTGTCTTGTGTAGTTCGATTCTTTGAAATCTAGAAAAATAAGGCGGAAAATAATTTGAAGAAGCTGTCAAGTGAATCCACTGTAATGGTGTTGTTTATTTGTTTCATCTCATTTATTAAAGATGCCCAATGGCAAAAATTGCCCAGACAAGCTGTGAAAGTGCCGCGGTTCCTCTTAGAGAAGTTTCCTTGCGTCTAACCCAAGTTTTTGTCATCACATGAATGCTTTATCCATCATGAACAAGCAAAGCACGTTCCTTCCATGCTGCTGTACTTATTCTTCTCTTTTCTAGAGCAAACACCAGGTCATTCAGTCTTCTCTTGCAGATGTTACTTTTCTCCTGAATTTGCGATTATTCTTGCAATTCAGCTTTGACTCCCTCAAGATACGTCTTGAAATATATTGCTCAAAACGCAACAGGGTTCTCCCACTGCAGAAGGGGGAGTCTCACTGCGTGCTAGGATGACAGAGACTCCGTATCAACTGCAGCCTTTAGATTCTGTTATAATATTCATTTTATCGTGCTCCCCTCCTGCTATTTTCTGGCTTTAGAGAATGAAGAGCAGTTTACGTTGGGCTTGGTGTTAATAGATAATGCAAAATGAAATGATTTTGTGTGTAACAGAGCAATCTCCAAGGGGAAGTTTCTTTATATTCGGTTATTTTTGAACGTCAGTTGCTCTTGTGAGGAGGAAAAAAGCATAGAAGGAAATTACCTGTAGAGTTGTAATGTGATTCAACCTCGAGAGGTTCTTGTTGAGGGTTCCAGCTACAGCTTTTCCCCCTTTAGCTCCCTGACCCTGGCAGATGTGTAAACTTTGTCTGTGTGTCTGTCCGTCCTTCTCAGAAGTGCCATCCCTTTGACCTCAGAGCTTCTGACCTTCACATCGCTGCTCACCCTGCGGATTCTCTGCGGGGACTGAACATTTCTCCATCCCCGATGGAGCTCAAAAGCCAGTTTGGTTGTCAATCCAGTTGCTCATGAGTCTCTGTCTCCCTTGCAGTGGTGACATTTCAGCAGCGCTTTGTGTTCCCGCTCCGTTTCGGTGGGACGATGACAGAGCACTGGTGGAGCTCTGACCTCGCTTTTAAAATCTACATGAGGAAAAGCACGCAGCAAAAGGTACTTTTGTAATGAATTATTCATACTTTTTGTGTTGAAAAGCTAAAAAAGTCTCGCTATTTCTATTTCTCCCAAATACACAGTGGTGGCATTTCTGCAATTTCAGCTATCGGAGGCAAAACAAAGTAACATAGCTCGACTTCATCATCAACCATTGCCAGATATTATAAAGGAAAATTACATTATGCGCAGATGCTCCAAGTTGAACTAATTGCCGTTCAATCTTGTCACCCAACTAAATGATTTTCTGAGTTCAAGGCAAAAATAAGTGTCCTCTCTTCATCTTTAAAAGCGATCTCTTGAATTACAAGTGTTAGTCTTCGATGAGAACGCAGTTCGTTTAGCAATACAGAATGAGTTAATGTGGATGCAGTTGATATCATTGCTCTGCCCAGGGTGAGGGGAATAATATGTTAAATTGGTGTAACTTGTGCATTTTGGAAAAAAAAACCATGTATATTTCTTTTTGGGATGTTCATTTTTGCATTAATCTGGAACTGTTTACTGTAGGGACTGGGAGAATTTTCCTCAGGGTGATATTTGAAATTGGAACTCGGGGAAACTTGCCTCCAAATCCCTGTTATAAAACTAATAGGAGTGGGGAGGCTTCCCACGAGGCTTTTGTTTCACAATATGCCCTTAGTTCTTGAAATCTGTCAGAAATCTTCCAAAATTGATGATGTTTTCTGCCCTCAGCCGGTGGCCGTTGGCTCAGCAGCCCTTTCATTGCGCAAGGTGATCGAGTCTGAGTTGCTCAGTGTCAGCTGTGAAATACCTGTGGAGAAAGAGGGAGGTCAGACACAAATTGGACCCCTGAAGGTATGACCAGATCAAGTTTGAGTTAAATGACCTGTTGTTACTCATTTTGGCTGGATATTCTCTCTATGCTAAATTTTTTTCCTCCTCTTTCCTTTCTCTCTTCGTTTTAATTTGCCAGGTTTCAGATATGAAGGTTTGTAAGACCAGTGCAAGATAATATGAACCTTTTATTTCCTTAGGGTTTTGGAGAAATATTTGGAACCTCCTCAAGGTCTAAGGATGTCACTGTGTAAGGATTCCCTGGCTGCAGGGTAAACACTGCGTCAGAAAGCTTTATAGAATAGTTTTGGTTGGAAAAGCCCCTCAAAATCATGGAGTCCAACTGTTCCCACACCCCTGGCGCTGCCCCATGTCCTGAGAACCTCCTGTCCGTCTGTCCAACCCTCCAGGGATGGTGACTCCAGCACTGCCCTGGGCAGCCTGTTCCAATGCCCCACAGCCCTTTGGGCAACAAAATTGTTCCCAGATCCAACCTCAACCTCCCCTGGCGCAACTTGAGGCTGTTTCCTCTGCTCCTGGCGCTTGTTCCTGGGGAGCAGAGCCCGACCCCCCTGGCTCCAAGCTCCTTTCAGGCAGTTCAGAGATCAGAAGGTCTCCCCTCAGCTCCTGTTCTCCAGCTGAACCCCCCAGGTCCCTCAGCCGCTCCATCACACTTGTGCTCCAGCCCCTCACCAGCTCCGTTCCCTTCTCTCAACTCGCTCCAGTGGTGGATCACCATCCCTGGAGGGTTGAACAGATGGAGATGAGGTTCTCAGGGACATGAGGCAGTGCCAGGGGTGGGGGAATGGTTGGACTCGATGATCTTGAGGATCTCTTCCAACCAAAATGATATGTGAAAACGTGCAATGTGTTTTCCCAACTTTATGTTGACACCGTGTCCCACAGCATCCTCACAGCTGAACTGAGGGAGTGGGTCTGGATGAGCGGGGAGTGAGGTGACTGTGAACTGGCTGAAGGGAAGAAGCCAGAGAGTCGTAGTCAATGGGCAGAGTCCAGTTGAGGCCTGGATCTAGTGCAGTGCCTCAGGGGGCAGTGCTGGGGCCGCTGTTATTCAATATATTCATCAGTGACTTGGATGAGGGAATAGAGTGACTGTCAGCAAGTTTGCTGGTGACACCAAGCTGGGAGGAGTGGTGACACGCCAGAGGCTGTGCTGCCATCAGAGACCTGGACAGGCTGGAGAGCTGGGCGGGGAGAAATGTAATGAACTAGAACAAGGGCAAGTGTAGAGTCTTGAATCTGGGCAGGAACAACCCCAGGTTCCAGTGTAAGTTGGGGAATGAGCTGTTGGAGAGCAGTGTAGGGGAAAGGGACCTGGGGGTCCTGGGGACAGCAGGGTGACCATGAGCCAGCACTGGGCCCTTGTGGCCAGGAAGCCAATGGTACCTGGGGTGGGTTAGAAGGGGGTGGTCAGTAGGTCAGAGAGGTTCTCCTGCCCCTCTGCTCTGCCCTGGGGAGACCACAGCTGGAATATTGTGTCCAGTTGTGGCCCCTCAGTTCCAGCAGGACAGGGAACTGCTGGAGAGTGTCCAGCGCAGCCACCAAGATGCTGAAGGGAGTGGAGCATCTCCCGTGTGAGGAAAGGCTGAGGGAGCTGGGGCTCTGGAGCTGGACAAGAGGACACTGAGGGGGGACTCATTCATGTTGACAGATATCTAAAGGGTGAGTGTCAGGAGGATGGAACCAGGTTCTTCTCGGTGACAACCAATGATAGGACAAGGGGTAATGGGTACAAACTGGAATACAAAGGGTTCCACTTAAGTATGAGAAGCAACTTGTTCCTGGTGAGGGTGGCAGAGCCTGGCCCAGGCTGCCCAGGGGGTTGTGAAGTCTCCTTATGTGCAGACATTCCAACCCACCTGGACACCTTCCTGTGTAACCTTATCTGGGTGTTCCTGCTCCATGGGGGGATTGCACTGCATGAGCTTTCCAGGTCCCTTCCAACCCCTCACATTCTGGGATTCTGTGTGTGGTCTCTTGTTTTTTTATGGACACGTCTTCTGATCACCCCCTTACCCTGCAGGTGTCCCTAGAACTCGCAGCTGACAACAAAGACTTCACCCGCACGG
This sequence comes from Columba livia, assembly GCF_036013475.1. Taxonomy (NCBI): domain Eukaryota; kingdom Metazoa; phylum Chordata; class Aves; order Columbiformes; family Columbidae; genus Columba; species Columba livia. Next base: position 2,298,795 of record NC_088602.1, read on the forward strand.
CTGCCAGGTCAGCGAGGGCTGCGCAGCCCATCCCAGCTCACGCCGTAAGAAGCCCCCGCCTGGAATTCCAGGAGCCCACCATGGAGAGCGTAAATACCAAAATTCCTCGCTGCTCAAATCATCGCGACTGTGAGGATTTGCAGAAGGCAGGAGCCACCACCATCAGCGTGATACAGCCACCGCAGACCATCCCAACCTCTGCAGCCTGTAACCTGACAACACAATTCGCTGTTTCACAAGACGATGGGTTATTACTGCATGTGCTGTTGATGGTGCCTGAGGGAAAGGATTTTGTTGTTGAAGGCAATTCTTGTAACGTGTATTTAAACTGCAAACTCCTCAGTGCCGAGGAGGCAACAAGATCTTCTGTCGTATGGGGCACAACACAACCTGCCTTTAATTTTTCTCAGGTGGGTCATGTGTTTTCTGCCTGACACTGGTGGAAATGTGCTATTCTGCACTGACAAATATATTTCAAAGATAAGTTTCTTTTATATATGTAAGAACTTCTCTGCTGGACTCTCTCCAGTGTATATTTTCAGTATTGGCTGCATCTCCCAGTTTGAAATGCAGTTCCTTGAATGGTGGATGTGGTCTACCTTGACTTCAGTAAAGCCTTTGACACAGTCTCCCACAGCATCCTCACAGCTAAGTTGAGGAGGTGTGGTCTGGACAATAGAGTAGTGAGGTGGGTTGCAAACTGGCTTGAGGAGAGAAGCCAGAGAGTGGTAGTCAATGGTGCGGAGTCTAGTTGGAGGCCAGTATCTAGTGCAGTGCCTCAGGGGTCAGTACTGGGGCCAATATTATTCAATATATTCATTAACGATTTAGACGAGGGAATAGAGTGACTGTCAGCAAGTTTGCTGACGACACCAAGCTGGGAGGAGTGGCTGACACGCCAGAGGCTGTGCTGCCATCAGAGACCTGGACAGGCTGGAGAGCTGGGCGGGGAATAACCTGATGAAATTTAACAAGGGCAAGTGTAGAGTCCCGCATCTGGGCAGGAACAACCCCAGGTTCCAGTATAGGTTGGGAAATTACATATTAGAGAGCAGTGTAGGGGAAAGGGACCTGGGGGTCCTGGTGGACAACAGGATGACCATGAGCCAGCACTGGGCCCTTGTGGCCAGGAAGGCCAATGGCATCCTGGGGTGTATTAGAAGGGAGTGGTCAGTAGATCGAGAGAGGTTCTCCTTCCCCTCTACTCCGCCCTGGTGAGACCACATCTGGAATATTGTGTCCAGTTCTGGGCCCCTCAGTTCCAGCAGGACAGGGAACTGCTGGAGAGGGTCCAGCGTAGGGCAACCAAGATGCTGAAGGGAGTGGAGCATCTCCCTTATGAGGAAAGGCTGAGGGAGCTGGGGCTCTTTAGTTTGGAGAAGAGGACGCTGAGGGGTGACCTCATTAATGTTTATAAATATATAAAGGGTGAGTGCCATGAGGATGGAGCCAGGCTCTTTTCGGTGGCAAACAACGATAGGACAAGGGGTAATGGGATCAAGCTGGAACACAAGAGGTTCCGCTTAAATTTGAGAAAAAACTTCCTCTCAGTGAGGGTGGCAGAGCCTGGCCCAGGCTGCCCGGGGAGGTTGTGGAGTCTCCTTCTCTGCAGACATTCCAACCCGCCTGGACATGTTCCTGTGTGACCTCACCTGGGTGTTCCTGCTCCAGCAGGGGGATTGGACTAGATGATCTTTTGAGGTCCCTTGCAATCCCAAACATACTGTGATACTGTGATCCAAATAATCGAGACTTTTGAAGCACGAAAGGAAAATATTCAGAAAAGTTGAGGTTAAAAGGGAAAAAATAATGACTTTTCCTTCCTTTCTTCCAATTTGGCAAGAAAACATCTTGTTGATGGCATCCTAATATGTAAATGTAGAATTTTTCGCTTTGTTCCATTGCTCAGTGTTCCTTTTCTTCTCAATGGATGTATCAGCACAGAAATGTGTGTTATTGTCCTAATATGGGCCAGAGCCTTTCCCTGGCAAACAGCAGAAGTTCAGGCATTTAATAACATTATGATTTTGTGGGTTTTTAATGGACATTTTCCTTTGGAAACATCAGGATGCTCAAATGCATTTGCTTTACTTTTAACAATACCCAGTGATTTGTTTGACTCCTTAGTTTTCAGCTGCAAGGGTGAAATGTAGAACAACATCTGAAACAGTCTGAAGTGATATAGCTGTTCAGTAGACAAGCATTTAAAGTTAAAAAGCGATGTTTTTTAAGATAGCAAATGATCTTGTGTTAAAATTTATCTAAATTGCATGTATTTTCCTGGCTAGCTCTTTTCCAAGCCTACCAGTTTTCCGAAACTCGTTAGGAAAATATGCATTCATTTTTTTAATTTCTATATCTAAAGAGCTCAATTCTGTAAACTGGAATAGCGTAACGTTACCAGAATTCTCTACTTAGCAAATAGCTTCCAATGTATTCCGTGTAGTGATTCTTCATATTAAACTCTTTCAGGTGATGCCTTTTTCCTTGACTTCCAAACACCTGGAGCGCCTAAAGAACAACGTCATGGTTATTGAAGCGTGGAACAAGACGGGAAGCCCTGGCTGCGACAGGCTCTTGGGCTTAGTGAAACTCCCTCTGCATCAGTTTTACATCTCGTTCAAGTAAATATCTTCATTCCATATTTATTAGGTTGGGAAATATCCTCAGTGATGCTCGGAGAAAGAAGCCGCGGGTGTTGTCTGGGGTTTGCATGGAAAGGTTCATAATTATACTCGATAGCAAAGAGCGTTTTTGTCCTGCCGAGCTCTGGCATTTTCCTACTCGGAGCAGTATATGAGTAAGTTACGCTGTCCGTGTATGGGAATACGAGTAGACCATGAGAAATAAAGATACTGCATCAGGCTTGGAGCCAGGTTAACTTGTGAAAAAGTAAAATTATAAGAGATCAAAATGACCGCACAGGAAATTTAAGCATGTGTTTCCATTAGTGATTTTCCAAGGTTACGTTGGATTGAGTGATTTTTGTTCCTGATGATGCTCCCATTAGTTGGGACGCTGTGAGTTTGCACTGCACAGGATATCAAAAATATCTCTGAATACTTCACATTTGAATTGTCTTACCCATTGGGTCTCTCAGGAGCTCTCTGCTCCTTTTGGTTCTGTGTTTTGGCTGCTTGTTCAATAAAATACCAGCTTAAAACAGTTTAAATTAATGGATATTGTGGACAGAAGAGATTCTAAATGCAAAGGATCAATTGCTTTTGTTTTGATCAGACTAGTGAGAGGTGGAAATCAGCATTAGAACTGACTGGCCCCTACTTTTTAAATTATTGGTGTGTTGTTTGTATAATTTTTGTGTCGTTTGTGTCATTTTTTTCAGTAATTCACCATAGTTTACTTGTGTAAATCTTCCATGTTTAGAGGTTTTTACATTTCTTTTGGAGACTGTCCCTGTTCCTCCTATTTTTTCCTGCCCAAGTCCATCCCCAAATGCCCATAACTGCTTCATAAAGATATAACGTAGCTCCAGGGTATTAACAGGAGTCTTGTTCCAGTTTGCCACCTCACTAGGGGACCTCTAGGCTGGGTTTAGCTAAGGCCGTGTTAGTTTTTGGCAAGCTGGGCTTTCTCTTTGCTGAAAATAACCTTTCCCATGGATCTGTGCTTTGTGAAGCCTCATGTAATTAAGCCTCAAGCTAAATTTTGGAGGAGTGGAGGTAACTTCATTTCTAACCACGTCGGAAATCCCATTGAAGTGAGCTCTGCGTGATCGTGTTCATATTCAAGTGGCTCGTTCTCATGCTGGAGCATTTTTGTCTTATTCTTTTCGTCTTTTCTAGAGATCCGAAGATTTCCCACCTGCTTCTCCGAGCCCAATACCCGGTGGTCGCCGTGGACAACTACATGCCCGTCATAGACGTCTTCACTGGCAACACAAGCGGAAGCCTGAGGGTCATTCTGGCCATGGGCTCGGCTGATCAAATAGTGACACTGCAAAGGCTAAAAAGCGAAGAAGGAATGGTACCGCCCGTCACAAAGCGCCCTTTGCACTCTCTGGACCCTCCTCCTACGAAAACCGCAACGGTATTGCCCAGAAAATTCCCATTTTTGCTGTTAGGGACACGTGAAAAGGATTTTAGCAGCGGGTTCATTAACAAACCAGCGATCCTGAATCTCTTTGGATGCTGTAGCTTATTTTGTAATCAACGATCACGTTCTATGCAGATTATATTGTTTGGAGTCTTTTCTTACCAGCTTTCTCTCGGCAGTCTTGACACTATTGCCCTTTTTATTGCCCTGCATACCCACGGCTTCTATCTACGTGACAAGTGTGGTAAAAATAAATCAGATTCTAGGAAATCTTAATTCTCACAGCCTTATTCTGCACCATACAGGTTTTGTGTTGGATAAAAGGTACTTTCAGGCTTTATAGTGCTGTGGTTTTTGACTTTTGTGGAGAAGAAAAATAATTGCTTTCAGGTTTTTGATGTTTCTGTGAACTTCAGGAAGAAAATAGCAGAGAGTGGTTCCAAGTCCATCATCTTGGGCTTCTTAGAATCTCGTGTTCCTAATTGTCTCTTACGCATTGGAACAGGCTGTGTGGTGGAGTCACCGTCCCTGGAGGGCTTGAAAAGACACAGAGATGAGGTTTTTAGGGACGTGGTTTCATGGTGGACTTGGCCGCGTTGGTTTAACGGTTGGACTCAATGATCTTAAAGGTCTTTCCAATGAAAATGATTCAATGATTCTCTGCAGTTCCCTAAAAAGTCATCCTTTCCATGTGGATTTTCTTTGGTTTCTTAGCAGTTTGCCCAAGAAGGGGAAGAGCTGATGGAGCACGTGTTTGAGATCCAGGTGGAGAGCGTGAAAGGACTCACTCCCTTGCAGTCCACTGTTTGGGGAGAGGCCGACTGCTACGTCCAATATTATTTCCCGGTTCAAGAGCCTGGTTGTGATGTGCTGCGGGGAACTGAATTGCGTGAGGATGGTAACGTTCTTTTGATAATCCATCCTTACTTAGAGCATTGCTTTAGTTAACTATTATTTAGTAATATTCGCTTTGCTTAAATAAGAGGGTTTGTATTTCTCTGAGCTTCCGCCGTGCAGCCAACACTTGTTTTTCTCAGAAAATCTGTATACAACTGTATCAGTAAATTAAAAACCTGCTTGACTGGGGCAGGTGGCAAAGTTTCCAGCAAAAAAAACTTAATGAAATAGGACAAGGGCAAGTGTAGAGTGTTGCATCTGGGCAGGAACAACCCCAGGTTCCAGTGTAAGTTGGGGAACGAGCTGTTGGAGAGCAGTGTAGGGGAAAGGGACCTGGGGGTCCTGGGGACAGCAGGGTGACCATGAGCCAGCACTGGGCCCTTGTGGCCAGGAAGCCAATGGTACCTGGGGTGGGTTAGAAGGGGGTGGTCAGTAGGTCAGAGAGGTTCTCCTGCCCCTCTGCTCTGCCCTGGGGAGACCACAGCTGGAATATTGTGTCCAGTTGTGGCCCCTCAGTTCCAGCAGGACAGGGAACTGCTGGAGAGAGTCCAGCGCAGCCACCAAGATGCTGAAGGGAGTGGAGCATCTCCCGTGTGAGGAAAGGCTGAGGGAGCTGGGGCTCTGGAGCTGGACAAGAGGACACTGAGGGGGGACTCATTCATGGGGATCAATATGGAAAGGGGGAGTGTCAGGAGGATGGAGCCAGGCTCTTCTCAGTGACAACCAATGGTAGGACAAGAGGCAGTGGGTACAAACTGGAACACAAGAGGTTCCGCTTAAACATGAGAAGAAATGTCTTCCTGGTGAGGGTGGCAGAGCCTGGCCCAGGCTGCCCAGGGGGTTGTGGAGTCTCCTTCTGTGCAGACATTCCAACCCGCCTGGACACCTTCCTGTGTAACCTCATCTGGGTGTTCCTGCTCCATGGGGGGATTGCACTGGATGAGCTTTCCAGGTCCCTTCCAAACCGTGACATTCTGGGATTCTGTGAAATAAAGAGAGAGACCTAATTCTGAATCTCTCCACATGGTGTTTTTCTGTTAAAGATCCTGGAGGGTTTCACCAACTCATCCTGCAAAGGTGCGTGAACAGATTCGCAGGGAATATTAAGATTGTGTACAGTTAAATGCCAAGAGGGCTTTGCATCCATAAGCTTTTCAAGGTGCTCATTTTCACGGATACAGCAAGAGAAGACTCGCCTGTTTTTGATTATTGGTGTTATAAAGGAGTGTTTAAATTGCAATTGTAGAAAAGGACTTAGTGCTGACTTTGCTTTGTATCACTAATACGTATTTTCTCTGAAAAATAACAGTAGCATTGTTCCGTAGCAACTCCTGGGGACTTCGTCAGGTTCCAGCCACATTTAACAGCAGTTTGTAAAAGATTTGTGAAGCGAAACACAGAAAATCAAGCTTTGTGGTGGGAGGATTTATTTGATTATTTTAACTTATTGTCCGTGGGTCCTGCCTCCTGAAAGGTTTACAAATAGAAAAAGCTTAAAACTCCCAAATCCAACCGTTTTTAACCAATTCTGCTCGATTTGCAGGCATCGGATTGAAGCCGTTTCGCACAGCGACCACGTTGTGTGTCCCTGATCCCGTCTTTAATGATGAGCATCATCATTCTTTGGTGGTTCCTGCTGACGTCCCAGTCCAGAGGCTCCTGGTCGGTGCGTTTACAGCACCAGGAGGGGCTGGAGGAGGAATCCAGTTTGAAGTCTGGTGCAGGTACAGAATAACACCCTATTTTCTTGTAGGTACCGCAGCAATACAGATAGAAACACATCTGGGATGCAGCAATACAGATAGAAACACATGTGGGATGGACAAAACTGTACCTGTGGGAGGGATATTAAATAATAAGTGAAAAAATGATGAGCTCATCAACATTTGGTGATGAATATCTGCATTTCAGATTGCATTTAAGACAAGTGAGGCTTTTTCTCCCGCAAGGGTGCTAATGACTTTTTCTTCTTACACCTTCTCTAGAAAGCATGTGCTCTTAGTTTGCTTTCCTCCACTTCATTATCTAAAGTAGTGTTTAAATCCTTGGCACATCTAAATGTTACTTAATAGCACCCTGGCAGTATAATTTCCTTGTTTTGAGGGTTTTTTTTTCCCCTAATACAAGTCACTGAGTACAAAAGAATATCCTAGAAAATATTTATAAGTTCAAATTGTGGTTTCTTTGGCAACTGAAACTAATTACTAGGAACAGAAAGCAGAGACCATGAGGACAGGTAGATCTATAAAAGCATAATTATAGTACTTATGTGTTCATTCTGTAGTAAACAAACCAAGCTATTGAAGATCTATACGTTCACATGAGAATTAATACATGCTGGCTGAGTTTACATTCAGTTCTTAGTATCTGGAATTTCAAAAATGGGTTTTAATTCAGTGTCCTGAGGACACTTGGGCTTCGGTTTAATCTTGCCCTGACCACTCACTGGTAGTGGCTGGTAAATTGAGGCTGTTTTGGGTGAAAGGAGCAAATTCTGTAAACACCATCTTACCAGCTTTTGTAATATTTGAAATGGAAAAACTTACCAACAGATCCTTGTAATTAGGAAAATCAGATATTGCCAGATTCTAAGTCAAGAAAATTCTTGCTATGATGCTCTCAGCATCTTAAATTACTCCTAGAAGCATGTGGAGAAAAAAGTAGAAGCCTGTAAGTAATATTCCAAGATTTTGGGAGTACTATTTAGGCTCAAGACTCAAACAATCAATTCATGTTCAGGATTTGTCCCAAAATGGGAAGGGAAACACAAATCTGTAGCTCTATGGTGTTGCTGCAAACCCAGTAGCTGCCATTCTCCTGGTTGTGCATTAAACACGATGCCAAAACTCACTTTAGGATGAGCCTGAAACCAAGCAGCATAGTAAGAAATGGTCTAGAGTCATTTTTTTACACCCACAGACTGGTATCACAAATCTGTTCTGCAAGTAGCGTTTTTAATTATTAATGGGAATAGAAAGGGAGGAATATTTGGTGCCAGATCCTTCTCTTGTTTTCCTTTGGGGTGCCAATTTTTAGTAGAGCTTCTGCTGGAGTTTAGTAGAGCTTTGCTGGAGTTTAGCAGAGCTTCTGCTGGAGTTTAGCAGAGCTTCTGCTGGAGTTTAGTAGAGCTTCTGCTGGAGTGAGTTTAGCAGAGCTTCTGCTGGAGTGAGTTTAGTAGAGCTTCTGCTGGAGTGAGTTTAGTAGAGCTTCTGCTGGAGTGAGTTTAGTAGAGCTTCTGCTGGAGTGAGTTTAGTAGAGCTTCTGCTGGAGTGAGTTTAGTAGAGCTTCTGCTGGAGTGAGTTTAGTAGAGCTTCTGCTGGAGTGAGTTTAGTAGAGCTTCTGCTGGAGTTTAGTAGAGCTTCTGCTGGAGTGAGTTTAGTAGAGCTTCTGCTGGAGTGAGTTTAGTAGAGCTTCTGCTGGAGTTTAGTAGAGCTTCTGCTGGAGTGAGTTTAGTAGAGCTTCTGCTGGAGTGAGTTTAGTAGAGCTTCTGCTGGAGTGAGTTTAGTAGAGCTTCTGCTGGAGTGAGTTTAGTAGAGCTTCTGCTGGAGTGAGTTTAGTAGAGCTTCTGCTGGAGTGAGTTTAGTAGAGCTTCTGCTGGAGTTTAGTAGAGCTTCTGCTAGTTGACTTGCTAGGACTAGTGCAAAAATATGTTTGTAGGATCATCCGTGTGAGCACTCACTGGGTTTATCCTTTAGCTGTGTTTGAAGACACACAAATTAAAGTTGACTTATGTATTGCTTGGGAGAAGTAATGATCGCTTTTCAATAATCAAAACAACATGACTGATGCTGCTTCTTTGTGTCTCCCCAGGTATTATTACCCAAATGTCAGAGACCAGCTGGTCGCCAAAGGGACGCTGCCTCTGTCACGCCTGTGTGCCATGGTCACCATGCAGCAGCGGGAAGAAATAGGGATCCAGACTTTCAATCTTCCCTTGGTCCCCAGGGCTGATTCCCCAGAGGAATTTAATCTGCGATCGTCAGGTAAGGAAGGTTTGTGCGTTTTCACTTGATGTGTAGAAATGAAAATCTATGTATTTGCTGCCAAGGGAAATAAAACCACATATTTGTGTTGGCAACCGATGTCATCCATTAATGTTTTTCCTCCCAAATTTCACTATCACCATGTCTAGTGAAGAATCAGGGGTTAAACATGAGCAACATCAAAGTCTTAGCAAGTCTTAAAAAACCCTCCCTGCGTATTTAACTGCTGAATCATGGAATTGGTTGGAATAGACCCTCAGGATCATTGAGTCCAACCATTCCCCCACCCCTGGCACTGCCCCATGTCCTGAGAACCTCATGTCCGTCTGTCCAGCCCTCCAGGGCTGGTGACTCCAGCACTGCCCTGGGCAGCCTGTTCCAATGCCCCACAGCCCTTTGGGCAAGAAATTGTTCCCCACATCCAACCTCAACCTCCCCTGGCGCAACTTGAGGCCACTGGGACGGCGCTTAGTTGCCAAATAAGCCACAATCTGTAGTTAAGCTCCCGTGCAAGGCAGGGAATGGGAGATTTAAAGAAGGGCCATTTATGATACGTGATACGAGCAGAGAAATATTTCTGTTCTGCTGTGGTTCTTTCAAATAATAGAAATATCTCTGGGAAGGCCACTGAGGAAATCTGAGGCAGCTTCTTGGAAAACACAGCCGTAAAAAAAACAGTTCAGTACACTTCAATTATTTTGTAATGAGTTAGTCGTGCACAGCAGCAGAAAATCTGTCTCTTGGAAGATTTTGTCACTGTAAAAAAAAAGATGTGTTGAAATGCCGCAGCAGGATGTTTTAAAACTATTACAATGAACACACACTTGAGGGCATGGTCGTGTTAAACAGCTGCTCCTCGTTTTACCAGGCTGTAAAAAAGGAGAAGAAACCACCACAGGAGCATTAATATTCACAGAATCCCAGAATACCCCCTTCTAACCCACCCCAGGTACCATTGGCTTCCTGGCCACAAGGGCCCAGTGCTGGCTCATGCTCATCCTCTTGTCCACCAGGACCCATTTCCCATTAAGACCACCCGATCTGTCTGCCAGGAGGTCGCGTGCAGGACGCGATCCTTAAAATTCCATTTTGTGCCTCCTGTATCGGGCCCCAACCTCTAGCTGAAGTACAGAGCCTTGCACAGTCAACCTCAGTGGATTTCATATCTTTTTGTATTAATACAGTAAGCTTTCTATTAAGATTTATAACCCAATACTGATTATATTGGACATAACTGTAAAAAGCTGAGCGTTTCTTTCTTTCATTGAATACAGGTTTGCTTGATGTGAGTGTGAGATACCAACGATCCATGAAAGCAGCGGCAGGAAGAACCGCTCGAGCTGTTTCTCTTTCTGTGCAGATACACAGAGCAGCTGGTTTGCAAGCGGCAGCGAGGTAAAGCCTCATTCAAAAAGGGAGTTTTTTCTCTTAAAATAGCTTTATCTGGAGGCAGCAGGCGGAGACATGGTTGTAACCGGCCAGGTTTCCATCCGCAGAGACCGAGATTCAAACTGCATTCTTATCAGAAGTCAAAACAACTCGATAAAGAACATCAGTGGTTATTTTTGTCCCTTAAGCTGCGTTACGGTGTGGCAGCGTTTGTTCTGCAGAGGCTTGAGGCCGCAAGGGCACGTTTTGTCTACATTTCCACACTTCCCTACACCAAAGGCTGATATAAAAATCGTCTAGTATAAAATGGTACCTATTTAGGTGCTGGATCTTGGTGTTAGTCATGCTATTTAGAAGCAAGCTGAGATTTTGTTTTAATTTAATTTCACTGTGGAAACTTAAGTAAACTTAACTGGAAAATGAAACACATCCTTTTTCACCAGAAGGCAGCTGCTCTAAGTGCAGCAGGTACCACCTGAATTTTGTTCCATTGTCTGATTTTCAAGAATTAAGAAAGAAGAGGCTTGAAGAGAGGGAGTAAATTCCAGTGTAGGTTGGGGAATGACCTATTAGAGAGCAGTGTAGGGGAAAGGGACCTGGGGGTCCTGGGGACAGCAGGGTGACCATGAGCCAGCACTGGGCCCTTGTGGCCAGGAAGCCAATGGTACCTGGGGTGGGTTAGAAGGGGGTGGTCAGTAGGTCAGAGAGGTTCTCCTGCCCCTCTGCTCTGCCCTGGGGAGACCACAGCTGGAATATTGTGTCCAGTTGTGGCCCCTCAGTTCCAGCAGGACAGGGAACTGCTGGAGAGAGTCCAGCGCAGCCACCAAGATGCTGAAGGGAGTGGAGCATCTCCCGTGTGAGGAAAGGCTGAGGGAGCTGGGGCTCTGGAGCTGGACAAGAGGACACTGAGGGGGGACTCATTCATGTTTACAGATATCTAAAGGGGGAGTGTCAGGAGGATGGAGCCAGGCTCTTCTGGGTGACAACCAATGATAGGACAAGGGGTAATGGGTTCAAACTGGAACACAAGAGGTTCCACTTAAGTATGAGAAGCAACTTGTTCCTGGTGAGGGTGGCAGAGCCTGGCCCAGGCTGCCCAGGGAGGTTGTGGAGTCTCCTTCTCTGCAGACATTCCAACCCGCCTGGACACCTTCCTGTGTAACCTCATCTGGGTGTTCCTGCTCCATGGGGGGATTGGGCTGGATGAGCTTTCCAGGGCCCTTCCAACCCCTCACATTCTGGGATTCTGTGGTTGCTCCTGTCACCATCCCTGGAGGGTTGAACAGGCAGAGATGAGGTTCTCAGGGACATGGGTCAGTGCCAGGGGTGGGTTAATGGTTGGACTCGGTCTTGAAGGGTTTTTTCCAACCAAAATAATTCTGTTTTTCTAGAGCAGCACTCACTGACCCTTTCTCAGGGTTGCTGAGCTGCTGATCCAGCTTAATTCAAGCAGATTGTGCAAGGTGAGGATTATTATCATGTGGTGCTTGAAGAAGATAAGAAAGTGGAATGACCTCAGACTCCTCAGGTGGACAACCTGTAAAATGCCTGGGTCTCTTACTTGCAAATAATTCCATCTGCTCTTTTCACCTCCTTTTTCTCGTCTGTACTAGTCTGTCAAAATCTTTTGGCTTGGCCTTTGGCTTTCTTCTGGAGCAGGTTAAATCTGGGAAGTTTTCCTACAGCTCCTTCTACAGGGTGGGATATTTTTCAAGGTGCCGTGTAGTCTCTCAAGCACTTTAGTCTCAAATCCTGCCAGTGAGAAGAAGTGAAGGACCTTGTGATAGTTCCTCTCACTATTTCATATTCCTAGTTCAGATGAAAAGAAATAAAATTGGTGAAGAAAAATCTGCAGGCTGAACCCACATCAGTTTTATCTTCCAATATTCATGGTTTTGCCTCATCTTTTCACCGTGAAGACTTGAAACCTTTGCTTGAATTGCGTCGATTCCTTGTGTGTTATATTAATTCTCTTCCTTGTTTCCTTTTTAAAGAGCAGTGGCACAAAAGAACCCTTCGGTCCAGTACTACGCGGGTGTGGGAGTCAACGCTTACGTCTCCGTGCACCTCTCCTTCCTGCCCGAGACGCAGAGACGCAGCACACGAGCCGTGGCTCGGACCTTCTGCCCGGAGTTCGAGCATCACGTCGAGTTTCTTTGTAACCTCATCGTTCAGAGAAGCAGCGGAGAAGCCTCTTGTCTGGGAGAACTTTTGCAATCGGCCAATATCGTCTTCTCAATTTACCATCAGAGCACCAAGTCAGGTGAGGACAAATTATTCTGCTGGCTCAGTGCTGTTACAGAATACTTCAGTCCTCTTAATTCTCAATTTAGAAGATTATTCTCTGCAGCTGCTAATAGATGTAATTACCTAAACTGTCTTCAGAGAAGCTTTTGGGAGCTACTGTTCCCCTTGTGCAAAGAGTGGAGGTTTCTGAGGTACCAGATGATTAAGATCACCTTTAAAATGAAAAGATAATGCAATTAACATAATGCTGGAGCATCCCTGCCTTTGTGAGTGCTTAATTACCTCCACCTCATGAACGAGGTAATGGGGATTCAGAGAAATGAGAGCTTAAAATCCCCCAATGATCTTATGACAGGCAGGATTCATTTACAACATAACATGTTGGAGAATTGTTTTAGGAATAAAATTAACCTAAAAAAAGACAGATTTTGTTTGGTTTTCTTACTCTTGGGGGAGAAAAGTTGCGAGTAGCGTTTGTTGGGGTAACAGACCACGTGTCCCCACTCATTACTTAATTTTCACCTATAGAAATATTCCCTAAAAGTTTCTCCTCATTGGGTGGTGGTGGGTAAAGTAATGAATGTGCACTGTCAATGCCTCCAGACAGGTTTTATTCACACCCTTGTTTCTCCTGAATCTTCATCTTGTACATACTGGGCCGCTTGTTTTAATTTTTGTCCTTTTTTTAATGAGTTAAAAGTGTTTTTGTCACGACAGCCAAGCTATTTGCTGTTGAGGCAACACAGCTTGCTTTCAAAGGAGGTACAGTCTGCATCACTTTGAAATCTTAATTCCAGTTGGGTGTATTTGCAAATTGGTTTATTTTCCAGCCATGGAGACGCTGGCAGCTCGGACATCAAGAGATTATCTTCTCGGGACAGTCACCGTTCCAACCAGAGACCTGCTGAGAAGAAGATCAGGTAATTACAGCGGCGTTGCGTTGCTGACATTTTGGGGAAATGCTATAATAATTGCCAAAACCAATTTTCATTCCCATTTTGGGGGGGTTTTATTTTTTAAATCAAAGTTCTCTGAGATATTGCACAAACATTCATTAAAAATTCTGTGTTAGAAAACTCATATTAGAGTTGATATATGAATGTCAGTTTTCAGGGTGTCAAGTGTATAGTAACTGAATATATATTCACCTCCTTAATATTTCATTCAGTGCCATTTATTTTCTACTTTAGTAGCGTAACAGCGTTCAGTTTTTGCTTTTGAGACCTCAAAGCTGCAAAGGAAGGCTTAGATAGGTCAGAAAGCAAGTGAATTAACCTTTGTTTTAACTAAATGTAAAATATCCACTCCATCCAGTGTTAGCTTGTGATGATACTGTCTCACGATTAAAACATTTGCATTATCTTCTTGGTTATTTCTGCTTTAATCTCAGTCTAATGCTTGTTTTCTCCACCATGAAGCTTTGGGTTTGTTTTTAATGGCAAGAGAGGAAGAAAAACAACAAAAAAAGAGCCTAATTTTGTAATTGGAGACTCACAGGATATAATTTTGTTATGAAATGCGTGTCATGAATGAAATAGAAAGTAAAATGCCTTTGGGATCAGAACTAGCACCAAGGTGTTCTGAGGTCTAATGATTTGCTGCTTTTCAGGTTAGAAACGATTGGACAAATTCCCATCTTGCACAAGAAATAAACACTTCAAGCACCGGTCCTTGATTAATGACCAGAGAGCGGAAAACTCTTTACAGATGTTTCTAAAAGGTTGGCTAATTCTAATTATGATTTTATTTCTCCTGAAGGTATTACAGGCTGGTACCCGGTGACCCTGCCTGAAGATTTAACGCCCTCGCACTGCACCAACGTCACACAGGCCATTGTGGGGGGGCTGGAACTTTCTGTCACCTTTGCTCATCAGGACGACAGAGAACGCGTTTTGGAGGCCGCGAAGCTTTTAGGATGGAGCGGCGAGGACCACGAAGACAGCGCAGACGACAGCGAGGAATGGGAGCAGAGCGACAGCCCAGCCACTGTCACCATCTCAACGCCAAGAGTCTGGCTGCCAGTTCACTGCGTCCTGCTCGCGGGCCAGACACACCTGGATAAAAACACTTATTGCTACCTCAGGTACAAGCTGTATAATCGAGAAGCCACGCGGACTTTGCTCAAGAGGCCAAAACTGAGTGAGGACGCCCAGAATGTCACGGTGAGCTTTAAGAAACTGAACAGGGTGACGCTCAGAAGGAGCCGGGGGCTGCTGTGGTTCTTCAGGGAGGAGAAATTAGAAATCCAGGTGTGGTGGGCGTACGGGAAAGAAAATGACGTGGAAAGACCGCTCGATACAGATCGTCTGATTGGATCTGCCTACGTGGACCTGGCGGCGTTAGCAGAGAGCTCAAGGACAACACTTAGTGTTAGTGGTAAGTTCCTAAAAATAATCACCGTGTTTCATTCCCCTTCATTAATCTTTTTTAATTTGGTTACTTCTCGAGTCACTCCAAGCAAAATATTTACAGCTTTGTTTTGTCCTGTACGCAACGCACACTCAACTCCTCCTTGCACTGAAGATAAACAAGATTTAAATGCTTGCGGCTCAGAATTGAAACCTTAGCAAGTTTAAATGGGTGAAAAATTGGCGGTAATGATCAGTAATAGGGAGAGCAATTAGTCTATGTGGATTGGGGGGGAATGTTTCTTCAGAATTACTCAGAGTGAGAAGCAGCAAGAGTAAGGTCTCTCAAGGACGTTGAGCGTGAAGGACTGAGCGCTGAGGTCGTGGAAACTTCTGCTTTATTCGATTACTTGGGCTTCTGTCATCTACATAGAATCATTTTGTTTGGAAAATACGCTGAAGATCATCAAGTCCAATTGTTCCCACACCCCTGGCACTGCCCCATGTCCTGAGAACCTCCTGTCCGTCTGTCCAGCCCTCCAGGGATGGTGACTCCAGCACTGCCCTGGGCAGCCTGTTCCAATGCCCCACAGCCCTTTGGGGAAGAAATTGTTCCCACATCCAACCTCAACCTCCCCTGGCGCAACTTGAGGCCGTTTCCTCTGCTCCTGGCGCTTGTTCCTGGGGAGCAGAGCCCGACCCCCCTGGCTCCAAGCTCCTTTCAGGCAGTTCAGAGATCAGAAGGTCTCCCCTCAGCTCCTGTTCTCCAGCTGAACCCCCCAGGTCCCTCAGCCGCTCCATCACACTTGTGCTCCAGCCCCTCACCAGCTCCGTTCCCTTCTCTCCACTCGCTCCAGCACCTCAAGGCCTTTCTTGGTGTGAGGGGCCCAAAACTGCTCCCAGGATTTGAGGTGTGGAACGGAATCCATCAGCCACCAGCTTGCAGGGAGATTTGTGACAAGTCATTGGCTCTTTTGAGGAACAAGAGTTAAACCAAATTTTTATGCTGTGAATATGTTGTGTTCTCCTTACATGTAGATAAAATTATTCAGAGACGCTTAATGCCAGGACTCAGGAAGTTGGCATGCTTTAAAATCATAATCTGAGCTGCCAGTGGGAAAGTGAATGTGCACCCAATTTGGGGGATTTGTCACTTGTTTTTAACCTTTATAAGCTGATACTTCTACCGGTACGCTGAGCGATACCTTACATAGAAATTACATTGAAAATTAAAACGCTTTCTACCGGTCTGATGTGAGATCTTTACCCTGATGAACTGTACCAGCTGTTTGCCAAAATCAGAGTTTTTCTTTGGCTTGTCGAGCTGGTTTTTTGTGAACTCTCCCGCAGGGGTTTATCCGCTGTTCAGATGCAACGCTGCCGACCTCGCAGGAGCGGCCGTGCGGGTCCACATCGTCCTGTCTCCCACTTCTGCCGCTCCACCCAGTAGAATTCCCTGTGCTGAGGAATACAGCAACACTGAAGAGGAAAGCGCAGAGAAATCCCCTGAGCCGAGCCTGGAAATCCCTGAAAATCCAACTCAAAAACTGGATATCCTGAGTCCAGAAATCACCGGTGACAAACCACAAGAAGATGACGTGATATTTCTGGAAAACACAGTTGCTGTCAATATCCTTGTGGAAAGAGCAATGCATCTGAGTTTAAAAGGTACCCTCACACCCCTATTTTTTCATTCTTTTTTTTCTTTATGTTATTTTCTGCGATGTATCCATAACAGCTGCTACATGGAGCAATTTAAAACCCAACCTTTAAACTTACTCCAGCACAGCGAATGGATGCGATGAGTTCTGTACCGTTGCAACCCCGAGAGCATCGCGTCGTTGTGTAAGCACAGGAGCTTAAACTACTCAGCCTATCGCTATTAATTAACTCCAAAATAGAAATAATGTTCACTCTTAGAGATGACAGCTGAATTCTGAAGTTAAGCATTATCTGAATAACGCAACCCCAGGACGCTCCTGTCTCAAAAGACTCTTGCAAATTAGCATTTTTAGTGTATAATCCAGTTGTAAAGCCGGTTTATTTGTGCTATCTGGGGCCTGGCACTGCAGCGGTGAGGAAGGGCAGTGTAAGGACAGAGTAATCTGAGCTCACCCAGGCCTGACACAGCATTTCCCACCCTGCAGAGCCACCAAAATTACAGTTTGCTGCCTAATCACTATGCTGGGGGTCGGTCACCAAAGAATTGCCCTTTGCTTCTAAATTCACTTTAACGTACAAAAACATTCCTTCCTAGCAGGCGCCGTTTGGTTCTTGCTGTGCAGCAATGGGGAACCCGCTTGGTGAATTTGCAGGTTTTTGGAGCCTTTTGGGTTTTTCTTCAAGTTGCAGTCTGGAAATTAATCTGTTCAAAGTGATGACCGTGAGCAGGATGAGCATGAGCCAGCACTGGGCCCTTGTGGCCAGGAAGGCCAATGGTACCTGGGGTGGGTTAGAAGGGGGTGGTCAGTAGGTCAGAGAGGTTCTCCTGCCCCTCTGCTCTGCCCTGGGGAGACCACACCTGGAATATTGTGTCCAGTTGTGGCCCCTCAGTTCCAGCAGGACAGGGAACTGCTGGAGAGAGTCCAGCGCAGCCACCAAGATGCTGAAGGGAGTGGAGCATCTCCCGTGGGAGGAAAGGCTGAGGGAGCTGGGGCTCTGGAGCTGGACAAGAGGACACTGAGGGGGGACTCATTCCTGGGGATCAATATGGAAAGGGTGAGTGTCAGGAGGATGGAGCCAGGCTCTTCTTGGTGACAACCAATGACAGGACAAGGGGTAATGGGTGCAAACTGGAACACAAGAGGTTCCACTTAAATTTGAGAAGCAACTTGTTCCCGGTGAGGGTGGCAGAGCCTGGCCCAGGCTGCCCAGGGAGGTTGTGGAGTCTCCTTCTGTGCAGACATTCCAACCCACCTGGACACCTTCCTGTGTAACCTCATCTGGTTGCCACCTCTTTGTTAATTCTCTCTTTTAAATTGCTCAACTGCCTTCCGATTTATTTTTTAAATGATTAATAACATCTGGGTTTAATTCTGTATAATTTTAGGGAGTCCTTTGACTGACCGTGAAGTCACAGCCCCCAGTAGCTGCGTCTCGTTCGCCGTCGCTGGCGCAGACGCTCCAATAACCACTTCGATAATAGAAAATACAGACTCACCCGTCTGGGACTTTCAACAACAAGCAAGGTAAGCGACGTGGTGGATTCATCCAGACACGCTTTGGATCTGAAAAATACCCAATATCAAGTTTGGGGAGGTGCTTTTCTACTTAGCAGGTGTGTACTCTCGGCTAAAAATGCTTTATTTCCATCTTTTACAATCGCCACGTTCTTATATTGGGTGAGAAGTTGTTTAAGAAGACTTGGTCTTTAAGCAAACGTGATCTATGCTGAACCTTGGCTGTGTTTATTCTGGCTTAAAACCTTGGTGTATCACTCTATTTCCACTCATTTTTAGTTTCCCCGTCTAGCTGAAGGAACTGCTGCTTTTTAAACGACTCTTGGCAAGGCCTTGATCCACTTTATTGGCATTTTCTGTGTATTTTGCTGTGGTTTATACTTAGAAATGATACCCTGAGCTCTAGGTTTGGATTCACCTCCTGAAATTTGGTTTACAGGCACCTCCAAACAATCACTTTGCCTGTGTTAGAGCCCAAATTTAGGACAAAATCCCCTAAGGATGCCTATTTCTGACAAAATTCTGTAGCGACGTAGCTCAGGTTTAGATATTTAAATTAAATTCAATTAGAGCAGATGAATTGACGGCTCCAAGGAGCCTCAGCAGCTCAAGTCCCACGTGGTAATATTCAGCAATAAATCCATTTTTGCAATCTTTTGGCTTCTCTTTCTAGACCAGATTTTAAATTCATTCCAAAGCAGCAGCCAAAAGTCTTTTCTAAATATATTCTGCGGGATTTTCTGCCAGACGGCCCAGTTGGCTTTTTGCCTTTCAAGGATCGATAATCTGAAGATTAAACCATTAAAAGACTCTGATAGCTGAAGTTTAAAAGTTTTATTTCAGAGATTGCTTGTGCTCGGAGTAGAAATAAATAAGTTACGCTTTTTCTATGGATAACCAACGTTTAATCCAATTCCTTAATTGTATTCCTTGTATTCATTAGACCATAAGCAAAACAGCGCTGGGTGCGCGGGGGATTCGCTCCGCCCAACACGCACACCTTTTAGCAATAAGAAGGGTGCTTAAATACAGTAAGGTGTTACATATTCATAATAACCCCAGGAACGCCTCTACATATTCATAACCTTTCCCGCTTCTTATTAAAATGAGTCTCAGATACCCATTTCCAGGCTTCTCCTTGACCCTCCTGTGTTGCACCTGCACAGTGTCACTTGGTGGTTTTGAGGAGGGGTCTTTGGGGGTCTTTGCATGAAGGCTCCTTCATCTTCATCACAGTGAACTTTGTACCTTTGGCTCATTATGATGAACTGGCTGGAACCCAAGCTGCCAAGTCAACCGAAATCAGACTGGCGCCCCCTTTTTGGTGTGAATCTTGGCTATCTTGTCTCCTCAAGGTTACAGCTGGTGCTGTAAAACTTCTTATCTCAGCGTTCCATGAGGTTCTGGGTGTTTTTCTTAACACAATTGGTTACATACAGCTCTAAACTAGATATTCATTATGTGGCTTAAAGTGTTAGTTCGTTAGTAGGCCCTTATGTGGCTGGTTAACCCTTAAAATGTTAGTTCCCTCTAGAGTATAACTTCATAAACAAGTTCCATAACTTTTTACATAGAACTTAACCACCTTTTCCTTTTTCAGGTTCAGAGCCTGTGCCTCATTCAGTTATATCTGTAAACATTAAACATCTTAGCATGAATCACAACTGCATCTCTCACAGAGTCATTTCTGAATGACTTCAAGCAGCTTAAAAGCTGTTCTACGTTTGACGCTCCAATTTTCTTTTGATTTCGACTTGTTCTTTTTTCACCTTTGCCTAAAATATCCCCATTTTTTCCTCTGAGCAGATTATCCAAAGAGCTTCTGCTGGATCCACAGCAAACCTTGGTCTTCAAAGTGTGGCATAAAGCAGGTAAAGTTTGTCCTGCGGTATTGAGTATTTTCTGCATCCTTTCCCTTATATTTAATACAAATAAAGTAAATTCTATTCAATAAATTGGAGGGTAAAGGCATTTTTTACCCTGCACTAGAAGGATGGTGGAGAAAAATCCTCATTTTCCCCATTAACCATCTGGCAAGGTTTGATTTCTTTATATTTGACAGTATTTTAGAGGTAGGATTTTCCTACAAGAAGGAAATGATGTTAAATTTGTACCGAGCAAGCGCAAAAACACCCGTTTTTTCTGGGTAAGGCAGCCCTATTTCATCAATTCAAACTGCTAGGGTATGATCTTTAAAATAGTGAGTTTTTTTTCTTTCTTTTTATATATTAATGTTGAGCTTTATGGTTTTTGCTTCAAAAAGAAGCTGTGTGTAACTCAGCCTTTCTCTGGGTCGTGATTCTCCTGCCATCCCCTCTCCCTGCCCTGGTCTTTCATTGTCTCCGCAGGGACATTTTTAGCTGAGTAAAACCTCTAAGCTAATCCCAATAATATTCTCGGATAGGATTGTTTGGTCTGCACTGCAGATATATTTGCAAGGCAGAAAAGACAAATTTGCCCAAAAAATGTGACAGTTTTGGCAAAATGAAAATGCAAGAAACGGGGGTTTCTGCAATGAAAATACAATTCCAGAGGCAGATTATGTTTGCTGAGGTCCCCAAATTGGCCTTCGGGTTGTTTTTCAAGTCTCTGATTGTTTCTTATTTCTAACTGAATATTTTCCCCTTTATTATAACCCTCATGTAATTAATCCTGGTGAAGTATTGCGCGTCACCCTTATGTCTTATACCCACAGCAAGACCCTCACCCTGCTGCAAATTATTACCAGTGTAGGTGTTCAAGTTCCCAACAGCTTTTCTTGGCAAATCCCTTGGGAAGAAGCTGATTTAATTACTTCAATTACTTTTTCCTGCTTCTCAATCAGACACCAGAGCTCTCATAGTTCGAAACATGTTCTATGTTAACAACCAGAATTGAAGTCACGTTCCTTTTGTCTTTAGCTCGATTTTCTGTTTGCTCCCCATTCTTTTTATTCCACTCTTTTCTTCATGAGAGTTTTCACCTTTTAAATCACTGAGTTTTATAAGGCGCCTTCCCATGTAAACTCTCAACATATTTCAAGGGCTGTATAGCTGATTTTTAGCATTCCTGAAAGCGTTTCCTTGACGTGAAGTTTCAATTCATGCGTATTTTCTCATCTTCTTCCCCAGAGAGTGAGCGAGTGATTGGATTCGCCTCTGTGGACCTTTCTCCTCTTCTCTCCGGCTTCCAGCTCGTGTGCGGCTGGTACAACATCACGGATTTCAGCGGGCAGTGCCGGGGGCAGATCAAAGTAGCCATTTCCCCCCTTCAAAACCTAAATCATCTGAAAGAAGAAAAGCAGGCGAGGATCCGGACCCGGCCACCGAGTCCTTCAGTACGTTCCTCAGTTTCCTCGGGTGTGATATCCGATTAGATTCCGAATGATCAGTGTTTCTGAAACTGTGAGCGAATCCGCGGTGCTGTCATATATCGGTCTGTGTAAATGCACCAGGAACATTTAATTCCTGGTTAATTCAGCCGTGTGTTTCCAGCACTAATTCCAGCGCTCGTCTCCAGTGGCTTCGCTCTCTTGTTGCTTCGTGGATATTTGGGGTTTTTTTAATTATTAGGAGAATATTCTGTGGGTTTGTGGTTTGACATTGTTCTGTTTGTTGCTTTGAATGCCTGAAAAGATGCTGTAAATTCAGTGTTGCATTGGTTAGGACATTTTTAATTGGGCAGAAATCCATTTTTCTGGAAGATTTGCCATTTTTTATGTGTGTTTTATTCTCTAGACTTCCCAGTTATGCATAATGGAGCCTCTATATCCTACTTTCCATCATTCTTTGGAAGCGTGAGGGGAATTAACAAACACTTCTGAAATAAGAGTGTTGCGATACGGTATTTTGGCTCAGTGCTGCAAAATCCTTTGCAAATTTAAAGCTATTTAAAAAACTTGGCGTTTCGTTCGTTAGCTCACAAAATATTACTTGAATTCCTCTATTTTCTTGCCGAGGATGTTTCATGTGCATTGTTCTTTATTTATTCTAGGTTAAGCCCGGCTTTCCAACATTTCCCAGTAACGCTACAAGCTTTTCCAAGCAGATGGTGAATACATCATCAAAGGAAATCAGTGTTCCTACTCGTGAGCGGTAAGTCTGCTGGTTATTGATAATTATTTTGATTTATTTATTGGTAAGTCAGCTGGTTATCCATCATTTTGCTTCTTTCAGGGCTCAAAGATCTATCTATTGACTCTACTGAAAAAACAACGAGCCCTTTCAAAGGCCTTTCCCTGGTTTTGGTCTTAAATATTAAACCAGTTTCCCTTTACCAGTGAGGTGAAGGCCCAGGAGACAGAAATCCTGGGGCAGGTTCCTTTCTACAAAACCCAGATGTTCTTTTTCTTCTCATTCGTATTTCCTGATTTGTTTCATTTACACCCTTCTGAAACTGGCAAATATTTCTTCCAGGCCTTCATAAGAATAAACGTTGGATTTATTTTTAATAAAGATAATAAGTTGAAGTTAGAATAGAGTATTATCGATATATCCACTTCATTTTGCCATAACTGCTGTCCATGAGTGACAGCTTGTAAAATGCCATAATATTGCACAATCCAGGACTAGGACTGTCAGATTTCCTGCTTTCTGTCCCTTAAAACAACCACCAATGTTTATATATTTATGTGAGAGAGAATTATAATTGGTGGTTTGTTTATTTAGCATATAGAGATGATACTTTTCCCGCATGTGTCTGAAGTTTAGAGGGACCGCGGGCCACTGTTCCATCATTGCAAATTCTCTGCCAGCCGCATTAGTAACTGGTGAGGAAAGGGTAATTGCAGTTTATTTTGGTGTAAATTTGCAACAATAAACGCTGCATTTAGACCAGGTAGTGAGGTGACTGTGAACTGGCTGAAGGGAAGAAGCCAGAGAGTCGTGGTCAATGGGGCAGAGTCCAGTTGAGGCCTGGATCTAGTGCAGTGCCTCAGGGGCAGTGCTGGGGCCGCTGTTATTCAATATATTCATCAGTGATTTGGACGAGGGAATAGAGTGACTGTCAGCAAGTTTGCTGGTGACACCAAGCTGGGAGGAGTGGCTGACACGCCAGAGGCTGTGCTGCCATCAGAGACCTGGACAGGCTGGAGAGCTGGGCGGGGAGAAATGTAATGAACTAGAACAAGGGCAAGTGTAGAGTCTTGTATCTGGGCAGGAACAACCCCAGGTTCCAGTGTAAGTTGGGGAATGAGCTGTTGGAGAGCAGTGTAGGGGAAAGGGACCTGGGGGTCCTGGGGACAGCAGGGTGACCATGAGCCAGCACTGGGCCCTTGTGGCCAGGAAGGCCAATGGTCCCTGGGGTGGGTTAGAAGGGGGTGGTCAGTAGGTCAGAGAGGTTCTCCTGCCCCTCTGCTCTGCCCTGGGGAGACCACACCTGGAATATTGTGTCCAGTTGTGGCCCCTCAGTTCCAGCAGGACAGGGAACTGCTGGAGAGAGTCCAGCGCAGCCACCAAGATGCTGAAGGGAGTGGAGCATCTCCCGTGTGAGGAAAGGCTGAGGGAGCTGGGGCTCTGGAGCTGGACAAGAGGAGACTGAGGGGGGACTCATTCATGGTTACAGATATCTAAAAGGTGAGTGTCACGAGGATTGGACTAGATGATCTTTCGAGGTCCCTTCCAATCCAGTTCTGTGATTTATAAGAACTGCTTTCATCCCCCAGTGGCTCTTCAATGCACTTGAAGACATTGGATGTTCTTAGTTGGCACACTTGTCACAGTTTGAGATTTAAACAGGTTTTTGTTGTCAAACGCAGGCCCGTTTGGAGCAGAACGAGTCCCTCCGGATCCCCCGCGCTCCGTCACGAGGAGCACGTGCAGAACGTGCGCAGGTTCCACGAGTCCCTGCAGCGAGCGGAGGGGAACGCGCAGCGGGCGGCCAAGACGGACTCGGCGTCGCTCTCGTCACGCGCTGCTCTGCTCACTGCGCTCAGGTAAAGCTGGACTAGAACCAACGAGGCCATTCAAAGCCTGAGCTTTGCAAAGCAGAGCTGGGAACTGAAGAATTCTTGCGTCAGTGTGAAAGGAAGTGAAAGGGTCTTTTCCAACCAAAATGATTCTGTGATACATAAACAAGCCTGGGAGCATTTTCTTAGCAAGATGTCCTTGGAAGCACTTTTTTTTGGACTAGATTCTAGATTTAAACCAGGCATAAACTTATAGAGAAGACTATTTATTGTCTGTAGGAATATAGGACTGAAAGAGACTTGGAGTCATTTCATCCCTTCCCTTGCAACTGGGAATATATCATAAAAATCCTTAGATCTCAAGCGGGTAGAAATCCTCAGATTTTTATCAAGCTCAGTGATAGCGTCAATGAATATTATTGCCTTTATGACTTCTATTGGAAGGTCATCTTAAATCCAGTTCCTTTGATTAAATTCATTTAAAACTAGCTCTTTTTTTCACTTCCAGCCTAAGCTTTGTAACTAATTCAACATTTGTTCTTGAGTGTTATCCTCTCGCTTAGGAGACCTTAACACTTACATATTTAACCATTAATCTCCTCTTTACATACTTAGGCGCTGCTGTTTGCAGGGATACAAGTAGAACCAGTCTATCACCATTTCTTGTTTTCTTTTTCTTCTTACCCAACCTCTTACCTACTGCTTACAGAAAGAACTTGAGCGAGCTGGATGAGGTTCAAAGATATTTCAACCAGAAGCTGACCAGGTCTTTTCCTGACTTTGGTGATGGTGACACGTCCAAACTGAGTCCCAGGGAGCAGAACGATCATCGCAGCTCGATGAGCCGAGAAGTAGATCCCAACTCGCACCATCTTTTGGAAAAATCTAGTCAGCTGGTGTCCCAGGTCAGCAGCCTCATCAACGGTGAGTTGTCGCTTGGTTTAGATTTTCTTTTTTTGGGTCAGAAGATGCTTTGAAGCAGCTTAAAATTTCTTAAAATAACTTGGACCAGTTGCTGGTGTTGAGGGTGAGCACGTGTTGGGAGAAACTTCAAACTCCTGTCGGAAACAGCGTTGAACTGAAACATGAAGACAGAGGATTAGGTGGGAGTTAAGACCCTCTCAGAACTGCCTAAATTCAATTTGAATTTCCACGTCTGTTCAGTAGAAAATGGCAGTGTTCCACAGAATCCCAGAATGTGAGGGGTTGGAAGGGACCTGGAAAGCTCATCCAGTGCAATCCCCCCATGGAGCAGGAACACCCAGATGAGGTTACACAGGAAGGTGTCCAGGCGGGTTGGAATGTCTGCACAGAAGGAGACTCCACAACCTCCCTGGGCAGCCTGTGTTCCAGTTTGCTCCCATTGCCCCTTGTCCTGTCATTGGTTGTCACCAAGAAGAGCCTGGCTCCATCCTCCTGACACTCCCCCTTTCCATATTGATCCCCAGGAATGAGTCCCCCCTCAGTGTCCTCTTGTCCAGCTCCAGAGCCCCAGCTCCCTCAGCCTTTCCTCACACGGGAGATGCTCCACTCCCTTCAGCATCTTGGTGGCTGCGCTGGACTCTCTCCAGCAGTTCCCTGTCCTGCTGGAACTGAGGGGCCACAACTGGACACAATATTCCAGGTGTGGTCTCCCCAGGGCAGAGCAGAGGGGCAGGAGAACCTCTCTGACCTACTGACCACCCCCTTCTCATCCACCCCAGGTACCATTGGCTTCCTGGCCACAAGGGCCCAGTGCTGGCTCATGGTCACCCTGCTGTCCCCAGGACCCCCAGGTCCCTTTCCCCTACACTGCTCTCCAACAGCTCATTCCCCAACTTACACTGGAACCTGGGGTTGTTCCTGCCCAGATACAAGACTCTACACTTGCCCTTGTTCTAGTTCATTACATTTCTCCCCGCCCAGCTCTCCAGCCTGTCCAGGTCTCTGATGGCAGCACAGCCTCTGGCGTGTCAGCCACTCCTCCCAGCTTGGTGTCACCAGCAAACTTGCTGACAGTCACTCTATTCCCTCGTCCAAATCATTGATGAATATATTGAATAACAGCGGCCCCAGCACTGCCCCCTGAGGCACTGCACCAGATCCAGGCCTCAACTGGACTCTGCCCCATTGACCACGACTCTCTGGCTTCTTCCCTTCAGCCAGTTCACAGTCACCTCACTCCCCGCTCATCCAGACCCACTCCCTCAGTTCAGCTGTGAGGATGCTGTGGGACACTGTGTCAAATGCCTCACTCAAGTCAAGGGAGATCACGTCCACCGCTCTGCCATCATCCATCCACCTCGTCATGTCCTCATAAAAGTCAGTGAGGTTGGTCAAGCACGACTTCCCTTTGGTGCAGCCATGTTTTTGCAGAACAGAAATCCCCAGAATGTTACTGAGCTGAGTTTGGGGTTCTTTGCCAATATGAATTGGCACATCTGTGGTTTCAGGTGATATTTATGCCCTACCACGCACAGCTAAAATAAAGCTATTTTGGGTAAGTAAGACAAAGTTCTTAGTAAGCAGCAGCTTTTCTGTTTATCGCATCCAGTCCATTTCCTCTTTAATTAATTTTCCCCATCGCTACCGCTGTTGGACATGGATCGACATCCTCAGTATGGATGGGCATGACACAGCAGCGACGGAAACTGTATCTCTGCGCACACCTTGGTTTTAAATCTATATTTTTCACTGTGGTGTTTCTAACAGCCCCGTTGTCACCACTTTTCCCCTCAGTGCTACCCCACTCGCTAATTGCCGTTAATTACTGTTGGCTTCACAGTTAGTGCTGCTCCAATCTCATACCAGAGAGCTGCAAAATGACCAGGAGATTTGCTGATTCTTTAAAAAGAACCTGTAAAATCCCCAGGAATTTGGGGGTTTGCAGAGATTTTATTAATGTTTTATTAATGTCCTAATCCAATCGCCTCTTTTTCAGAGTCTGTGTTGGCAGCGCAACCAGCTCCTTGTTTCCAGGCTTGATAATTTTACCGCCACAACTGAGCGTTAGTCCCGAGTGAATTTCCGTTTTACAAATATTTAATTAACAGTCATCTCTTGTTTGATTCGAGTTGGTGAATTGAACTGAAAGCTGGAGAATATCAGTAGCAACTGTATCTTCTGGGCCCCTCCAATAAAGCTGGAGAAGCGTGAGAGGAAGAGGTGGTGAGATAGATTATCCATCTTTCCTCTCTAGATTATTTGTGTGGTCTGACCCTTCCAAACTGGTTTGAACCACTCCAAACAACAGTTATTTTTCCCATTTGTTTAGATGTACTCTGTATATCAGAGTCTTTTCACTGTCCGGTGGGTATTTCTAGTTATTTCCCAGTGATTTCATCCTGAACTTCTTACTTTTTTCCCTTAGCGTTTCTGTCCTTCTCTTGGCCTTGTCAATGGTAAAGAGAGCGGAATGTGGTCAGGCACAGGTTTAACTCCTAACCATTCTTCATATATATTTTACTGCAGAAAGCCCACGTAATTCAGATCCAAGATGAACTATTGCTCCGTGCATTTACCAATGCTCTTCTCTGTTAATCAGACTTACAGATTATAACTAAAAATACTAAAGAATCCTCCAACGTGCCTCAAGACAGCAGCAGAAAGCTGGATGCTACGCGTGTACCCGAGCAGAAGGATGAAGAAGCCACAAGTGAAGAACATCAAGGCCAATCTGAGCGGGACTCGCTCGGCGTTTGCAGCAACACGCGGCCACCGCGCTCTTCTGGGAGATCCGTGTTTGAGAGACACATGTTGCGCGAATTTCTAGACCCAGCTGTCCCCGAAGACGAGTGTCCTTTGCCAACAGGCCTCGTCCGGGAAGACGAAGGTGCTTTTTCACACAGCGAAGAAGAATATGAAGAAGATATAATAGAACCACGGACTCTGAACGAAATAACGACTGTCACGGACAAAACTAGTCCTTGGTCCAGTGTGGTGTCTGAAGAGGAGACGGGTCCTGAGCAGCAGCTCGTAGATTTGGGGCCTGGACATCAGCGCTCGGTGGGTATCGAATGCTTGA
This sequence comes from Columba livia, assembly GCF_036013475.1. Lineage (NCBI taxonomy): Eukaryota > Metazoa > Chordata > Aves > Columbiformes > Columbidae > Columba > Columba livia. The sequence continues at coordinate 2,326,778 of NC_088602.1, forward strand.
GAAGAGGAGGCAGCAGACAGAGCAGCTTCTCCAGCGCGTCACAAGGTGACAACCAAAGCGTTGTCACCACCCTCAGCCCATGCGTTGGTCTCCACACAGGTGAGGAAAGTCCTTGGGCAGGAGCACAATGTTTTCAGAGCTTGAACAGTGGCACAGAACCAGAAAATGGAAGTTGTGACTGTGACAGAGCATTTAACGCCACATCTGTAGACCAAAACGTCGAGTTTCGTGCAGTCTCTGAAGAACTGATGGGATTTCCAGCAGATCCAAAAACCACAGAAAAAGAGGAAAAAGGTGAGGTTGTAAATAAAGATCGTAAAGACGAGGAAGAAAGGGGTTCCAGTGAGATCAGCGTTACCATGGCAGGATGGGGAGGAAACACCAAAAGCTTTGCTGATGACAGCAGCGAAGACTCACTGGAAGCACCAAAAAAGTCTGTCAAAGCGAAAATTGCTTTGTATCCTTCATTTCTTAAACACCTGTTGTATTCAAGGAGCGTGTCTTATTTCTTCCTTAGAGCCTCATGAGAGAGAAAATCCCTGTGTGCAGCTTTTCCCTGGGAAACGAGGTGGCCTGGGAAGGTGTTGGAAGAGCCTGTTACGTTGTGTTTCACACAGTGTCGTCATGACTGTACTATTTCTAACAAATATACCCTGTGATCTGTGAGAGTTACAGTATGTATGTTTGGGATTGTAAGGGACCTCAAAAGATCATCTAGTCCAATCCCCCTGCTGGAGCAGGAACACCCAGGTGAGGTCGCACAGGAACATGTCCAGGTGGGTTGGAATGTCTGCACAGAAGGAGACTCCACAACCTCCCTGGGCAGCCTGGGCCAGGCTCTGCCACCCTCACTGAGAAGAAGTTTTTTCTCAAATTTAAGTGGAACCTCTTGTGTTCCAGCTTGATCCCATTACCCCTTGTCCTATCATTGTTGGCCACCGAGAAGAGCCTGGCTCCATCCTCATGGCACTCACCCTTTATATATTTATAAACATTAATGAGTCACCCCTCTTAGTCTCCTCTTCTCCAAACTAAAGAGACCCAGCTCCCTCAGTCTTTCTTCATAAGGGAGATGCTCCACTCCCTTAATCATCTTCGTTGCCCTACGCTGGACTCTCTCCAGCAGTTCCCTGTCCTGCTGGAACTGAGGGGCCACAACTGGACACAATATTCCAGCTGTGGTCTCCCCAGGGCAGAGCAGAGGGGCAGGAGAACCTCTCTGACCTACTGACCACCCCCTTCTAACCCACCCCAGGTACCATTGGCTTCCTGGCCACAAGGGCCCAGTGCTGGCTCATGGTCACCCTGCTGTCCCCAGGACCCCCAGGTCCCTTTCCCCTACACTGCTCTCCAACAGCTCATTCCCCAACTTACACTGGAACCTGGGGTTGTTCCTGCCCAGATGCAGGACTCTACACTTGCCCTTGTTAAATTTCATTAGGTTATTCCCCTAGTTACTTATTTTGCATAGTTTCAATGTGTTGTCTTGCAGTTTTTCCCCATTTGGGCACTACCATAGTTCTTGTGTGCCTTCTGTATTAAAAGAAACACAGTTTATTTTGCATTTTAAACACTTTCCTGCATTTCTTGCACGGATCTCAAATCTTTCCTTCAGTTTCATTAAGTTGTGTTGGAATTTTGGCAGGGTAAGGTACTGTACAAATACATGAGGTGTTGCTGTAAAGCAGGTTGGTGTCCCCTGAGACCAAGTGAGAGAACCAAGTGTTCGGAACCGTAGAATATTCATTAAAATAAATGAGATTTACAGCTGTTACAGGGAGGATTATTCCACATCTACAGCTCCTGTGCTGGGTACTGGGGAGGCCAAACCTCGAATCCTGGGGGCAGTTTTGGGCCCCTCACGCCAAGAAAGGCCTTGAGGTGCTGGAGTGAGTGGAGAGGAGGGAAAAGGGCTTGGAGCACAAGTGTGATGAGAGCGGCTGAGGGACCTGGGGGGTTCAGCCTGGATTTTGGAACAATTTCTTCCCCAAAGGGCTGTGGGGCATTGGAACAGGCTGCCCAGGGCAGTGCTGGAGTCACCAGCCCTGGAGCAGTTGAAAACACACATAGATGGTGCTCAGGGACATGGGGTGGGTTAACAGTTGGACTTGATCTTGAGGGGCTTTTCCAACCAAAATGATTCTATGATACATGTTGCCAAAGGTTTTTCCTTAACAATTCTGCTCAGATCCGACGCCGTCGTCGTTCCCAACTTCTTCCTTTCGCCCCAGCAGATGGAAACCTCCATGCGGCTGCTCAGTGTTTCTTCTCATCCTTCCACAACGTTGCAAGTAAGTAGGAGACTCCTTTCCTTCCTGTCCAAGCTTAGTGGAGTCCATTAAAGCAGGAACAAAAGTCCTCAGATTAGAGGTGATAACTTCCAAATCAAGTCAAGAAGAACCTTTCCGCTACCTCTTCCCTCTGAGAATAATTTTGAGCGTTCGCAGCTGTGTCATTGTTGATATTTATGCATTTCTGTTAATCAATCTGTCTATATATGAGTGTGAATGTTGCTTTTCTCACCTGGGGTCAGTAGAAGTGGCCGGTGCTCGCTCCACTCTTCTTTGTGCTTTAATGTGAGGTAAGGTACCTAATTTTGAGGGCTCAAGCTGTATCGTGTAATTATGACTCCAATTTATGTCTTTTTAGATCAGGATGAAATCAGGGAGTTTGCAGCAAGACAGTTTCTTCCTGAGAGGTATCAAGTAACTTCTTCAATGAAGGGAATAGCGGAATATTGTCCCTCCTACAGGAAAGATTTGCTGTTTCATTGGGTGTTTATGCACATAAAAACTTCTATTTACTGCAAGAGGTTCGTGGCTCAGTTATTCTGAGGTATAAATACTCTTCTTTTTCCAGCCGCAGCTTTGCTGGGGGTGTTGATGCCGATCTGGACTGTTTACTGCTCCCAGAAAAGATAATCCCTCGGTCCCCCTCCTTGTGACCTATGAAACAAACGCTCGAAGGAACATTTATGTAATTGGAAACACTTTCCTTGATTAACCAGAGCAGCCACAGGCAGGATCTAATAGCTCTGAAGTAATGGAAACTACTTGCAATTAATAAATGTGTTTACAGCTCAGGTAAAATGGCTTAATTTTCACTGGTTTGTGTTGGAAAAATGATATTTTTTTCTGATTTACATAATATTATCTTTGCCTAAAGCCCTTGAGACATTTTCCTGATGAAAGTACAGATCTCAGTCAGAAGAGTCTTGGCCATACAAGGATCTTAAGATAACTTGATTATAAAGCCCAGAGCGCAGTGTGTCTTAGCACACATTAAGCACATTTCTCATGCTGTGTCTAAATATTTTGGATGAAGCCCGAAGCAGAATCTCAGGTGTGTTTCTCCTTTAGAATCTCCTTCCAGTTCTTCTTAATTCGCTCCTGTTTTTCCTCTGGAAAACATCTTGCATCTGCAAATCATCACTCAGACCTATAGTTTAATATTAATACCAGCTTCCCTTGAATTCCCTCTCTCTGCAATATGAAGAACCACACTCCTGAAAGTCATTAATAATTAGGGAGAATATTAGCAATCTAAAATCCAAAACTATTTGGATCTAGCTGACCTTAAACCAATTTAGTTCCAGGATTAGCAACAGCTGATTGTAGAGACAGGACTCGCTTGTGCTTTGTGCTGTTCACCCGGCGTCAAACACCCGGAATGAAGAACAAGAAGGGTTTGATTTTATTTTTCGCTTATGCCGATGGTAAAATAGATTTCGGGAAAACTGCTTTCTCATAGTTTTGTTCTTAATTAGCCTGAAGAACACCAGCTGCTAAATCTGGGTTTCTGCACAGCTCAGCAAACACCGAGCGTGACAGCGAGGATGAAACCGGAGCCGCTCTCCGAAGATCAACCGCGTCCTCTCGCTCTCTCTCCTGTGTTCCTGATGCTTCTCTCTGACTGCCCCGAGTCCCCATTTTCTCCGTCTTCCCATCCAAAATTATGAAGAAATGGTGAGAAGGTGAAGCAGGAACTTGTGTCGAAGGAGCTGGTGGCATTTGGAGACAAACGGGTCATCTTGACCCACGCTGCAAGGCCTTGGGGATGTGAGAATCGTAGAACCACGGAATCATTTTGGTTGGAAAAACCCCTCAAGATCATCGAGTCCAGCCATTAACCCAACCCCGGCACTGCCCCACATCCCTGAGAACCTCATCTCCGTCTGTTCAACCCCTCCGGCAAATAATCCTCGCCCGGTTCATCTGTCCTGCCCAATATATACAAAGCGAAGCGTCGTCTTCCATCGTTCTGATTAAATGTGTGTTCTCCATGGCCGAGCATCAGATACACAGAATTTGTGACCGTGTAGGCTCAAAGACAGAGGGAAAAACCCAGGACAGGCGCTGCAACACAGTCTGAGCTGCCAAAGCCTCTTTGGGAGGCGAGGAGCGGTGTAAATACAACATTTCGGATGTTCGCGCTCCAAACTGCGCAGAAGGTTAAAATTCTTTGACCATTCGAAACTGCGCATTTGACGTATCAAAGGAGCATCATAAAAACGCGGCGTTGAGGCTGGGATGTCTTGCTAAATGTTACAAGTGCAAGGAATTTGTGTATTTCAGAGAAAAACAGCTTAATACAGAGGTGGGTATAGGAGTGTAGCTCTGTCCTGTAGCCGTATCGCAAAACTGGGGTCGTTTAGCTGCAATTTGACCAGTAGATTTGATTTAAGAGCCAGAATTTCCTTCTTTCAATACAATTACGGACCTTTCTGGGCTGACGGTTGGGGCAATAAGTACCAATTCTTTGCAAATACATCAAACCGGTGTTGAGAAGCGAACGCTGCTCGATGCACTAAAACCAGGAGCTTTTTGCCCATCTTCTGAGCTATTCAGTATATTGAATATTTATTCCTATGAACTGCCCACGAACGCTCTACAGAGGAACCAAGCTGGTTACCATCCGTCTCCAACCAATATTAATATTTCGGGTGTTTTATAGCCAGTTGGCCCAGAAAACAGCAAGGAAAGAAACTACTGACCTGTCTTCTCTGCACAACCTCGAGCAGATCAAAGGGAGGTGATTTATAATTTATACAATTAGCCGTATTAAACCGTTTAGTGTTTAGGAATTTATAGGTTTTCACGCACCTTTTTCTGTGCTGTTGGTTGTGAAACTACAGGAGCTGTTCCCACCCTCATTGTCTTTTTTATTAACGAGCCAGCAGATGAAACCATCATCTTTGTGAGCGTCGATTCCTCCATCTCCCATATCTTGCTGTGCAGGAGGAGGACGGGGCAGCCCATTGGAAAAATCGACCTTGAGGAACTGTGGTTGGGGCCTCTTTTGGTCTTGTCTGGGCGCAGAAATTGTCGCTGATGGTAAATTAAGTCGTAATGAAGCCTCTTGTGCTTTGTCCTGGCTCCAGCAAACAGGATGTGGAAATCAAGGGGTGGGTTCGATCCATTTCCCAGCAGAGTCTTCACCAGCGACGCCATCGCCGGGCAAATATTCAATATCGTCGTCATCTGCACCTGCAAAGTGCGGGTGACAAAACCCAAGGAGTCTCCAAACCCATTTATTCCTAAAAAAAGCCGCTTCCCTCCCCAAACAACACACGGGGGACACGCAGGAACAGGATCCCGGTGCCATTTCTCGTTTCACCTCAAGAGACATTTCCCCCGCGAGCGTGCCCAGCAAAGCTGAGCCTGGCTAGGCCGGAGGAGCAGCCCAGCCATGTGGGTGAAAGGTCGGAGCGGCGGATCGGCTTTCGGAATCCAACCCCGATCGAGCGACGTGTCCTCAAACGGCCCAGGGTGGATCTCAGCTCTCCAAACCGCCTGGAATTATTTTGTACGTTGAAATTGCTCATTTTTAGCGCTGCTGTAACATCTGGGAGGATTCAGGGAAACCAGCATGATGTTAAAATGATTTAAATGGTGGTTTTTATTTAGGGGTCCCTGCAGATAATGGAGACCGGCCCGTCTGATTTCTCAGCAGGTTTGGATTTGGGGTGTAGGAGCCTCTACATCGCGAGGTGATTTGGTTTTTAGGTTCTACAAATAATAATTAAAACCAACAATTCGGAGAGTCAGAGCCCGGTGAATACGCTGCTATGATTCTTTCGGCTTCATAAAATCAGGTTTTAGCTGGGAACAGACATTTGAAAACCTTTCTAATTTTGATCTTTTGCTTTCTGCAGCACTGGGGAAAAGCATCGCGGCGTCTGATATCGCATCAGGCAAGGAAATATTTCACCATTTAACCACAGATTATTGTTTTCCTAAACAGTCGGAACAAACACGTTGAGTTTCATTCTCCAAACAGAACGGAACAAGAGAAAATCCGCTCCAAGGAGAAGCGGCGAGCTCCAGAAAACACATCACGAGGGCTTTTTGGATTTACGTATCCAGCTTCTCGCGCTCTTGGGAAGGTCAGAGAAGAGCCGGTTAAGCTTTAATGTGTTTGTTTCTCCTCTCGCAGGGCAGCAGCGGATCCGCGCCGAGGGGCATCCCGTACCGCCGGCCCCCGCCGCCCCGGCCCGCCGCCCGTCTGTCCCAAGAGGAAACCGAACGCATCGCCAAGATCTTCTCCGCTCAGCTCTCCCAGAAGGAACAACATCGCTGAGACGCCGCGACCAACACCGGGGAAAACGAGGTGGAACCTTTACGTTTCAACCTCCCATTGTGTTTAAATTTGCCTCATTGGTTTCTCGTTAGAGGGACTGGTGGTCAACCCAAGGGAGCGGAGACACCGTGTGTCTTGCGAGGGCAGGTCCCCAATGAGACTCGTCACTGTTTGGTCTCCAGATACTCCATGATTCACCTTGAATTTCTCTAATTAACCCTTTGGATCATCCCCTTTGGATACAGCTCCTTTTTCTTCAAGCGAAGGATGGAGAACACAAGGAACTGGTGGTCGCAGGGCGAGCGGAGAACTGTCGGCTCGCTCCTGTCGCGGCTTTTCAGAAATAACCGGTAGGAAAAAGAATTCCTTGGAAATAATAATTCCTGGGAAGCGTAATTTGCCGATTCCAGAATATACATGCCCGAGGTGCTTGTGTAAATACAACCTGAGGATACTGTAAAATACTGATGTGTGTACAAAAGGGTTTTAATAGAAAGATGGAGCTTTTATATTCTAAATTATTTTTGTATGTTTTTACGTCGGGTACATTTTGGATAACGGACTCGCAAACCCAGCTCGGTTGGTTTTTGTACCGCTGTTTGTGTTTCAATAAAATCCACCCTGTTTCTCATCTGGTCGCGCTGCCCGGTCACGAGCTGCTCGTTAACAGGTGACGAGAGTCTGTCCCCAAAGAGCCGCCGGTGACGGGCAGGAGGTGACACCGGCGCCGCACGCAAAGGTCGCTGCTTTGAGAAGTAATTGAATATCGTATCGTGCAGACGGCGGCGAGTCAACTCTCGGAGGTGAGGAACGCTCCAAATTAGAGCTGCTTTTCAAACCACGCTTGGGAATTCAGGATTTAAGGGACCAAAGCGTCACCGTCCCCTTTTTCTTTATCCTCCCACCTCTGGTTTTGTTTTTCATAGGGGAAAATCCTAAATGCAAAATGGAGTTACGTCCTGGCTGTAAAATCTCTTGTGCCCTTGCCCAGGTGAGGGTTGGGAGATGAATGTGCCAGGTGTCCCCGTCCCGAGTGTCCCCATCCCGAGTGTCCCCATCCCAAGTGTCCCCATCCCGAGTGTCGCCCTGTGAGAACAGGGGCAGCACAAACATTTCCTTCTGGTGACATCCCAAAAAACCCAAGTGGAATAGGGGCTGTAGGGAACATGGTGACAGAGGAGGTGACAATGTTGACTCCTGAGTTATCTCGGGCATGACATAAACAGCTTCTTCCTCCCGTGTTCCTATTTAGGTCGGCGGTGGAGCAGGGTCCAGGAAAACACGCTGGGAAGCGGCTGGAGACGGGGAACCCGATCCGCGGAGCAAAGGTGGATTCAGGGCATCAAACCAGCTTGAAATCCCTCTTGCGCACTCACGCGGAGGCTTTTCTGCACGTCACAGGGATGTGCTCAAGAGCTCCAAGGGAGAAACAGGCTCAGTTTTAAGAAAAATAGAGGAAAAGGGGGATTTCTAGACCACCCTTGGCCTCCCGCGGTGCCTTCCCCTCGGTGGCGCAGTGTTTGTGGTGCGGAGCCGCTCCACGTGAGCTCGGGGGACACGTTACAGACACACGACACCCCGCGGAGGAAATCCCGCTGGTAAACAGGCCCGGCAAGTGCCCGGGATGAGTTACGGCTGCAGAGGGACCCGATGTCCCCACGGGGGGAGCGCCGGGTGCCGCTCTCCCTCCCAACACTTGGACAAGCGTTTGCTGCATCTCATCCTCCCCAGAGCACGTGTAGCTTAAATCCAATTTTATCCCCCATCCTTGATGTCCCAGCGCCTACCAAAGGGGCAGGACCGTGTTGTTGGGTGCTGCTCCCCCTAAATTTTGCTCTGACCCCCTGCCCCAAGCTGCGCCAGAGCCCTGAAATGCAGCCAGCTTGACACGGGTGCTCAGTGACCCCCCCGTCATCGGCTTAAATGCCAGCGGGGTGACAGGGTTTTGCTGTCACCTGATCCCCGCGGAGGCCGGAATGTCCTCCCGGGTGTTGATATAAGGGGGGGACCAGGAAGCCGTATCTGGGGTGATGGCTGTGAGGAGAGGGGTGTAAGGCAGGAGCTGGGACGCGGTGCTGAGGTCCCCACGGTGAGGACATGGGGGACATGCTGTCACCAAGCACCCCCAGTTTGGCCTGGGTGGCATGGAGGGGGTGGGCTGAGCCCTGTGCCTCAGTTTCCCCAGGGGTGCAGGCAAAGAAACGGCACGGTTTTGGTTTTTGCGATTATTCAAAGCCACCACAGCACATTGTCACCTCTGTCCCCAAACCGGACACCTGCTTGAAGCCCCGTCAGACGCAACGTCCCACAAACTGTCCCCCCGCTTTCCTTCCAGCCCCTGGGCCGCCATGGTGGGTCTGAAGCCCCCCGAGGTGCCCCCGACAGCCGCCGTGAAGTTCTTCAGCGCGGGGACGGCCGCCTGCATCGCCGACCTCTGCACCTTCCCCCTGGACACCGCCAAAGTGCGCCTGCAGGTACGGCCCCCAAGCCCCCCAAAAACCCACGGGCAGGGGGACAACCCCCTGCGCTGGCTTCAACCCAGATTTGGTGGCGTTTTGTGGAGGGTAAAGCGATGCGGTTGGTTCCCCCAGATCCAGGGCGAGGTGCGGATCCCCCGCAGCACTGGCACGGTGGAGTATCGGGGTGTTTTGGGGACGCTGAGCACCATGGTGAGGACGGAGGGACCCCGCAGCCTGTACAGCGGGCTGGCGGCCGGGCTGCAGCGCCAGATGAGCTTCGCCTCCATCCGCATCGGCCTCTATGACTCGGTGAAGCAGCTCTACACCCCCAAGGGGGCTGAGAGTAAGTGGGGAGACGGCGGGGGGGCACCCCATCCCTGTGTGCACTACATCCCTGCACACACCTCATCCTTGTGCACCCCATCCCTGTGCACCCTGTCCCTGCGTGCACCCATCCCTGCGTACCCCACATCCTTGTGCACCGGATCCCTGCGCACCCTGTCCCTTTGTGCACCCATCCCTGCACACCCCATCCTTGTGCACCCCATCCTTATGCACCAAATCCCTGTACACCCCATCCTTATGCACCAAATCCCTGTGCACCCCATCCTTATGCACCAAATCCCTGTACACCCCATCCCTGCACACCCCATCCTTATGCACCAAATCCCTGTACACCCCATCCCTGCACACCCCATCCTTATGCACCAAATCCCTGTACACCCCATCCCTGCACACCCCATCCTTATACACCAAATCCCTGTACACCCCATCCCTGCACACCCCATCCTTATACACCAAATCCCTGTACACCCCATCCCTGCACACCCCATCCTTGTGCACCAAATCCCTGTGCACTCCATCCCTGCGCATGCCTATACCTGTGCACCCCTACACACCAAATCCCTGTGCACCCCGTCCCTGCACACACCCCGTCCCTGTGTGCCCCATCCCTCCGTACCCCACGTACCTGCGCACCAAATCCCTGCACACCCCCTATCCCTCTGCACCCCCCGTCCCCATGCACCCCCCATCCCTGTGCACCCATCCCTGTGTAGCCCACATCCCTGCACACCAAATCCCTGCGCACCCCGTCCCTGTGCACACCCCTCCCTGCGTAGCCCTCAATCCTGCATAGCCCAAATCCCTGCACTCCCCTATCCCTGCACAACCCCTCCCTGCACATAACCCATCCCTACATGCACCCCGTCCCTGCATGCACCCATCCCTGCGTACCCCAAATCCTTCTGCACCAAATCTCTGCGCACACCCCCTCCCTGCAGACCCCATTCCTTTGTGCACCCATCCCTGCACACCAAATCCCTGTGCACCCCCATCCCTGCGCACCCTGTCCCTGCGCACACCCCTCCCTGCGTAGCCCTCAATCCTGCATAGCCCAAATCCCTGCACTCCCCTATCCCTGCGCAACCCCTCCCTGCGCGTAACCCATCCCTACGTGCACCCCGTCCCTGCATGCACCCATCCCTGCGTACCCCACATCCCTGTGTACACCCCCATCCCTGTGCACACCCCCATCCCTGTGCACACTCTGTCCCCACTCAGGACCTGAAGGGCTCAGGGTGCCCACTGGGTCTCGGGTGTCCTCACAGACCCGAGTGTCTCCACAGGACTGGGGGTCCCCACAGGACCTGGGGGCCCCACAGAGCTGGGGGTCTCCACACGTCCAGGGGTCCCCACAGAGCTGGGGTTCCCTGCTGCGGTGTGGAGTCCCCATAAGGCTTGGGGTCTCCACAGGCCTGGAGATCCCTGCTGGGCATGGGGGGTCCCCACACAACGAGGTCCCTGCAGGTCCAGAGGTCTCCTCATGCCTGGGGGTCCCCTCAGGGCCAGGGGTCCCCACAGGGCTGGGGGTCCCTGAAGGGTTGGGGGTGTCCATTGGGTCTCCATACAGCTGGAGGTCCCCACAGGGCTGGGGTTCCCCACAGAGCTGAGGGTCCCCACCGAGCCGGGGGTTCCCTATTGGGCTGGGGATCCCCACCCATCCAGGAGTCCCTGCAGGCCTGGGTGTCCCCACACAGCTGGGGGTCCCCGCAGGGCTGGGGTTACTCACACAGCCAGGGGTCCCCATAGGGCCGGGTGTCCCCACAGGGCTGGGGGGGTCCCCACAGGTGCTGGGGTCCCCGGCAGGGCGGGGGTCCCAGCGCCTGCTGTCTCCAGGCACAGGGCTGGCGGCGCGGCTGCTGGCGGGCTGCACCACGGGGGCCGTGGCGGTGACGTGCGCCCAGCCCACCGACGTGGTCAAGGTGCGGTTCCAGGCCAACGGGGCCACGGCGGACGGCGCCCGCCGGTACAGCGGCACCGTGGACGCTTATCGCACCATCGCCAGGGAAGAGGGTGTCCGAGGGCTGTGGAGAGGTACGGGGACACGGAGCGGGGTGGGGACAGGGAAAAGGAAGGGGATGGTGACAGATATGGGACAGGGGATGCAGAGAGGATAAGGTGGGGACAAGGATGGGATGGGGTGGGATGGGGATGATGGTGACAGAGATGGGACAGGGGATGCAGGCAAGATAAGGTAGGGATAGGGATGGGAACAGGAATGGGGACGAGGATGGGAATGGGTTTGGTGACAGGTTGGGGACAGGGATGGGATGGGGATGGTGACAGGAGGGGATGCAGATGGGATAAGGTGGGGATAGGGTTAGGAAGAGGAATGGGGACAAGAAGGGGGACAGGGATGTGACAGGGATGCAGATGGGATAGGGTGGGGATAGGGACAGGAAGAGGAATGGGGACAAGGAGGAGGACAGGAATGTGACAGGGATGCAGATGGGATGGGGTTTGGACAGGGTAATGGGGACAGGGATGTGTCAGGGGATGCAGATGGGATGGAGACAGGCACCGTGATGGGGACAGGGACAGCAGGGCTGGGACACCCATCCAGAATGCTCTATGAGGGGATGTGAGCACTGTCCCCAATGCCACCACCCTCCTGCACAGGGACGCTGCCCAACATCGCCCGCAACGCCATCGTCAACTGCGGGGAGCTCGTCACCTACGACCTCATCAAGGACGCGCTGCTGCGGGCGCAGCTGCTGACAGGTGAGGACAGCGTGGGGACAGGGACACAACCAGGTGCCGTCCTTGTCCCCACGGCCCTCAAACCCCAGCTCTGCCCCGCAGATAACGTCCCCTGCCACTTCGTCGCTGCCTTTGGGGCGGGATTCTGTGCCACGGTGGTGGCGTCGCCGGTCGACGTGGTGAAGACGCGGTACATGAACGCCGGCCCCGGGCAGTACCGCAACGTGCTCAGCTGCCTCCTGGCGCTGCTCATGCAGGACGGCGTCACCGGTCTCTACAAGGGGTGAGTTTGGGGACGTGTCCCCTCTGAGCACCGGCAAACTCACTGCAACGACGCCAAACGGCTCCGCTTCACACCACAGCATCACCAGTGCCCCCCAAGTGTCCCAACCCACGTGCCACCACCATGGCACCCCAGGGCTTTGGGGACCGCAGGGGCGTCCCCTTGATGTCCCCATCGCTTTTCCCGGCGCAGGTTCGTCCCCTCCTTCCTGCGCCTCGGCTCCTGGAACATCGTGATGTTCACCTCCTACGAGCAGCTGCAGCGCGCGGTGACGCTGGCCCGGCCGGCGCAGTCCTGACCCCCCGCCCCTCTCGTCAGCGTTGACGAGACACGAGAGTAAATTATATTAATTGCCGAAGCGGCGAGGGACCAGCGACGCCACAACCCCCAGCCCGAGGGGGAGCTCCTAAAGAGGGACCGGCGAGACAGAAGGAGAAATGACGATGTTTGCGGAGAGATGCGGGAGAACGGAGGTTTCCAGAGAGAAGTTTATGAAGGAAGAAGAAATGGTTCCAGGTTTTCCAGCCGGGTAGAGCGTCGCATCCCGGTGGGAACAAGGCGAGCGGCGTGGGCAGGGAGAGCGAGTCGAAGGGCGGGGGATGCAGCGATCCCTGTTATTCCTCACCGATGTTTCAAATAAACCGCCCCTATGGGGTCTGATCGCAGCAGCGCTTGGGGCTCCTGCGCCTTTTTTCGGGGGGGTTTAGGGTCATTCTGCCAGAAAAGGCAGAAATGTTTTCCTAATATCTAAGAATATCTTAATATCCAGGGCTGGTGACTCCAGCACTGCCCTGGGCAGCCTGTTCCAATGCCCCACAGCCCTTTGGGGAAGAAATTGTTCCCACATCCAACCTCAACCTCCCCTGGCGCAACTCTGTCTCTGCCTTCAGGGCCGGTTCCTGTGCCCCAAACCTCACCCGCTCCCGTGCTCCCGGGTGCTCCCGTGCTTCTACACTTTGGGTCTTCCACTGCGCAGTCACCCCCAAACCATCGCTGTTCCCAAATAAAGTGAGCTGGGAGCGCTCTGACCCCCCCAAAATCCTCCATCATCCTTCACACCGCTGTGGGGGAGCAGCTACGGAGAAAAGTCTGGAAAACAAAGTGGATCCATGAAAAACAGAGTCCAGGGTGTTGCGTTTGAGGGTGGTCCTGTGCTTTTAGGGTCCCTGGTGCTTGGAAGAACCTCCACCCGGTCACAGCGGTGGCTGCGGAGCTTTATTGGTGGGAGAAGAGGCGGAAAACCCTCGTCCCTTAGGACAGGAGGGCACTTCTCAAGAGCGTTTTCTGGTCAGGCGTGAGCTTCTTGGGAAAGCAGATGTCGAAATAGATGAGGAGGTCGCCCTTGCGCCGGGGGTCGTGCAGCAGTGGCATCCCCTCCCCTGGCACCACTTTACAGTATTTGGGGCTGAAGAGCAAAGAAAAGGGGCTGAGAGGAGCGGCGGGAGGATCCTGATGCGGGAAACGCAGCTCCCAGCCCCGATGCATCCGTGTGTTCTTCACACCAACTTTGCTCCTCCAGCTTCAACCGGTGGCCGTTCTTCTCCCCCAGCCGCATGTCCCCGCGTCCCCTGTCCCAGCCCCTCGTCTCGCTCGTGTGTCCCACCCGGCCACGAAAATCCCGTCCGACCCACGAGGGATCGGCCCCACGGCACTTACTCCACGATGTCATTGACGGGGACGTTCAGCAACCGCCCGTCCAGCGTCCTCACGGGCACCGCGCAGCCCGTCAGCGCCTGCGAGACACGGAGCGCGACCCGGAGCCGCGTCAGCAACCCCCCGGGGACAAACACACGCGGGGTTGGCTCCCTCCCCTCTTTTACCTTTCCCAGCGGGACGGTGGCAACAAAAATGAGGTTGTCGTCGGTTCTTTTAAACCTCGGGTGGAGTTTCTCTTGGACAATGAAGGTGATGTCGGCTGGAATGATGTTTGGGCCCTAAAAATGGAGGAAAGAGAAATGAACAACCCGGGAAATGGTTTGGGGGAGCACAAACGATTTCACACAAAGGTGACACAAATGCCCGTCCTTTTGTTCCTGGCTGGAGCGAGGGGAAAAGAATTTCTTCCTTTAATAAAAATATGGTGTTTGGTAAAAGAGTCCTATTAAGAAATACAAGCCTGGGGTTTGGAAAGGTGAAGACAGGCAGAAAACCACCTCTTGGAATTGTGAATTTTGATGTGTCTGAAGGCAAATCGAGGCAGGAAGGGTCCCCAGGGCACAGCAGCGCTGAATCGCTGCGGGAGTCGTGTCCCCAACCCACAGCCACAAATGAGAAAGCTGCCAAGAACGTCCCTGCTCACGGCAGGGGAGGCGCTGGATGAGCTGTGGAGGTCCCGTCAGCCCAAACTGCTCCGTGATTCTACGGTTTTGCAGCAGATTTGCAGCCCAGCGCTTCCCGCCGCGGCCGTTACCTGGTCTCCTTCCTTCTCGAAGGTGATCCTGGTGCCCTGTTTCCAGCCCGGCCGCACGTCGATCGTCAGAATCTTGTCTCTGATGGTGCTCGTTTGATCGTCTTCGTTCATCACCTGCGGAGATCATCCCTGTGGCTCCTCTGGCCCCTCTCCAGCAGGTCCATGTGTGTCCTGTGCTGAGGACCCAGAGCTGGACCAGCACTGCAGGGGGGTCTCACCAGAGCGGAGCAGAGGGGCAGAATCCCCTCCCTGCACCTGCTGCTCACGCTGCTGGGGATGCAGCCCAGGACACGGGTGGATTTCTGGGCTGCAAGTGCACGTTGCCGGCTCATGGCCAATCTTTCACCCCCAGCACCCCAAGTCCTTCTCCTGGGGGCTGTCACCCCCCTGAGGGACAACACAGAGCAGAATCAGCCCTAAACCCTCAGGCTCCCAGCCCCAAATTCTCCCCCCTTCACTCCTACCCTGCGGGAGATTTTAATCTTCTTGGTGCAGCCGTAGAACAGATCCTCAAGGGAGAGGTAGAGATCCCGCACGATCGGGGGGTCTTGCTTCATCGCTCCTCGTCCTCGCAGCCCCCCGAAGGGCACGATCAACTCCGAGCCGTCCTCAGCGAAGAACTCTGCACCAGCAAGCAGAGTGAGGGGTCACTTCACGCAGATCAGAGCCCAGGGGTTCCCCTGGGGTGTCCTAAGCAGCACCACAGGGACCTGGGAGCAGCTGGGCAGGGAAATGTCCCCATAAAGCTTAAAGCTCAGAGCTGGGATCACAGCGGCCACAGATGGGGCTGGGGTGACACCCCAGACCTCCCCTACCTACCCGCAAAGGGGTTGTCTCCACCAAAGAACTCCCTGAAGACTTTGTTGGGGTTGTTGTGGAACACGTAGCCGGCAGTCCAGGGGTTGTCGTCGCCGAACTCCTCGGGAATGCCGCCTTTGAGCCCCTCCTCCCCAAACTTGTCATAAATGCCTTTCTTCATGGCTTGGGGAACAAGGATGAAGGTGTTGAGTGCACCCTCAGTGAGTTTGCAGGTGACACCAGGTTGGGTGGAGTGTTGCTGTGCTGGAGGGTGGGAAGGCCATACAGAGGGGTCTGGCCCGGCTGGATGGATGGGCTGAGGCCATTTGTCTGAGGTTCAGCAAGGCCAAGTGCCGGGTCCTGCCCTGGGGTCACAGCAACCCCAGGCAGCGCTACAGGCTCGGGGAAGAGCGGCTGGAAAGTGCCCGGCGGAAAAGGAGCTGGGGGTGTTGGTGCCAGCGGCTGAACATGAGCCAGCGTGTGCCCAGGTGGCCAAGAGGCCACAGGATCCTGGCTGGTACCAGCACTGGTGTGGCCAGCAGGCCCAGGGCAGTGACCGTCCCTGTGCTGGGACCTGGGGAGACCAAACTGCCAATCCTGGGGGCAGTTTTGGGCCCCTCACGCCAAGAAAGGCCTTGAGGTGCTGGAGCGAGTGGAGAGAAGGGAACGGAGCTGGTGAGGGGCTGGAGCACAAGTGTGATGGAGCGGCTGAGGGACCTGGGGGGTTCAGCTGGAGAACAGGAGCTGAGGGGAGACCTTCTGATCTCTGAACTGCCTGAAAGGAGCTTGGAGCCAGGGGGGTCGGGCTCTGCTCCCCAGGAACAAGCGCCAGGAGCAGAGGAAACGGCCTCAAGTTGCGCCAGGGGAGGTTGAGGTTGGATGTGGGAACAATTTCTTCCCCAAAGGGCTGTGGGGCATTGGAACAGGCTGCCCAGGGCAGTGCTGGAGTCACCATCCCTGGAGGGCTGGACAGACGGACATGAGGTTCTCAGGACATGGGGCAGGGATGGGGTGGGTTAACGCTTGGCCTCAATGGCCTTAAAGGTCTTTTCCAACCCAGCGGATTCCATGGCCCCGTGGAACTCTCTCCCACTCACGGTCGCTCAGCACATCATAGGCCTCCGCCAGCTGCCTGAACCTCTCGGGCGCCCAGGGCTCCTTGCATTTTAAAGGGTGGTTCTTCAAGGCCAGTCTCCGGTAGCTGCAAAGAGACGGGACACCCCATCCTCGCAGCCAGCCCCGCGTTCCAGGCCCCTCACCCCTCAGGCCGCTGCACTGTGGAGGCGACGGGCAGCCCGGCCCCATTCCAAACACCCCCCCCCCGGCCCCCCAGCTCCGCCCCGGCCCCGGGGCTCCCCCGCACGGCCGAGAGCCCCTCACGCCTTCTTAATCTCGGCGTCCGTGGCGCTGCGGCGCAGCTCCAGCACCGCGTAGTAATCCTGCCCCATGGCGGCCGCCGCCGCGTCGCTATGGAGACCGCGCCGGAAGTGAGAGCCGCACTTCCGTCCTCCCCGCGCGAGGCACCATGGGAGTTGTAGTCTTTCCCAGGCGCTTCCGCACTCTGCCCCCCCCCCACGTCCGCCATCTTTGTTTTTTATGGTAATTTTTTTCCAAAAAAAGGCGTTTTCTCCGAAAATTTCTTTTCCACGCAATTATTATCAAAGCAGCTGCTTTATTTCGATCTATACTATTTATTTTTCTCCCCCCTTAGAAACAGTATTTCAGCAGTGAAAATAAAACCATGGTTACAACACAAAACCCCCTCAGCGCCGCTCTCCAAATTAATAAAAGATCCTAGTTGTGTTTTAGTAAGAAAATTACCTGTCGCGAAATTAAAAAGAAAATCATCACAGCTGGGTTTTAGTAGGAAAAATTACCTGTCATCAAAAATGTCCTGGTGATCACAACAGCCTCAAAACCTCCTATACAGCTCAGAAATTTCTAGAAACGCGTCTCAAACACAGGAAAACTGGCTTGGAAAAGGAATTTTGACGCGTCTTTTCTCTATTTGGCCGATGTAAATGTTTAAAGGTCGGAAAGTTGGTATCTCCTCACTATCCCGTCCCTGCAGCACGTGTAAATTTGCTTCTCCCAAGAAGCTACCTGGAAAAAAGGGAAAACAAGGATAAAAGAGTGTTTAGGCGCAATTTTACTAAGTGATGGGTAAAAGTTAAATTCTCCAAGATCGGCTTTTCTTTTGGGCTTTTAGGGAGTTCAGGGTTTCAGCAGGAGCTCGGGGAGCAGGGCAGCGCTCACACAGGAGTGCTTCTGGTAGATCCAAACGGGAAATGACCCGCTCTGGAGTCACAACCACAGGATCCCGGAATGTCAGGGATTGGAAGGGCCCTGGAAAGCTCACCCAGTGCAATCCCCCCATGGAGCAGGAACACCCAGATGAGGTTACACAGGAAGGTGTCCAGGCGGGTTGGAATGTCTGCACAGAAGGAGACTCCACAACCCCCTGGGCAGCCTGGGCCAGGCTCTGCCACCCTCACCAGGAACAAGTTGCTTCTCAGATTTAAGTGGAACCTCTTGTGTTCCAGTTTGAACCCATTACCCCTTGTCCTATCATTGGTTGTCACCGAGAAGATCCTGGCTCCATCCTCCTGACACTCACCCTTTAGATATCTGTAACCATGAATGAGTCCCCCCTCAGTGTCCTCTTGTCCAGCTCCAGAGCCCCAGCTCCCTCAGCCTTTCCTCACACGGGAGATGCTCCACTCCCTTCAGCATCTTGGTGGCTGCGCTGGACTCTCTCCAGCAGTTCCCTGTCCTGCTGGAACTGAGGGGCCACAACTGGACACAATATTCCAGGTGTGGTCTCCCCAGGGCAGAGCAGAGGGGCAGGAGAACCTCTCTGACCTACTGACCACCCCCTTCTAACCCACCCCAGGTACCACTGGCCTTCCTGGCCACAAGGGCCCAGTGCTGGCTCATGGTCACCCTGCTGTCCCCAGGACCCCCAGGTCCCTTTCCCCTACACTGCTCTCCAACAGCTCATTCCCCAACTTACACTGGAACCTGGGGTTGTTCCTGCCCAGATTCAAGACTCTACACTTGCCCTTGTTCTATTAATTCACATTTACGGAAAGCTTCAGTTTTGCTCCTGCACCATGGCGATAACACCAGCGAATACCACAGAGGATTTGTTAATGCAATACATTAACATTATTCAGCTAGAAAAAAAGCTGAAAAGGCGGCTGTGTGAAGGAACCCGTTGTGTGGGTTGATGAGTTCTGCTACCTGGCCTCACTTTTCCCCACATCCTTTATTTTGGGTGATACATCATATTCCGCACCTTGTACACAGGGTCGCAGTCTGCTTCGGTGAGATCGAGGACGTAATCGAGGTCTTGCTGAATGACAAAGCAGGTTCCATCACCTACATGAGATAGCAAGAGAACAAATATCGGCCAATTAGTGAAATAAGCCATGTTCCCAATTACAAACAGTCCATCAGAAACACCTGATCACAGGGTATGAAGCCCCCAGGAAAAGAAAAAGTGGCTGTGAGGATGTTGGAGAGATGGAAAAGGTTCCAACAGTTGAGAAGCACCTTGGACGCCCCGTTTGGGACAGACACGGGGAGGTGGAAATCACAAAGCAAAAAGCAAGCACAGAATATACCTCCTACAACATCCAAAGAGCGCACAGCTCCTCGATTCGACGATATAATTTTGATTATATAATTTCTACTGGCACAACGCAGAACTCGCATTACCTTGGCTGGCAACAAATCCGTCTCGGTACGGGAGCAGCGAAAGCACCGGTGCCCCCGATCTGTGGATGACCTGGATTGGAGTGCTAGAAAAAAGAGCAGAAACAAGGCATGACTATTATGGTCTGTAGTTAAAAGCCCATTTCAACACGCTAACATCAAAGAATAACCACCAAGCTGGGAGGAGTGGCTGACACGCCAGAGGCTGTGCTGCCATCAGAGACCTGGACAGGCTGGAGAGCTGGGCGGGGAGAAATGTAATGAACTAGAACAAGGGCAAGTGTAGAGTCTTGAATCTGGGCAGGAACAACCCCAGGTTCCAGTGTAAGTTGGGGAACGAGCTGTTGGAGAGCAGTGTAGGGGAAAGGGACCTGGGGGTCCTGGGGACAGCAGGGTGACCATGAGCCAGCACTGGGCCCTTGTGGCCAGGAAGCCAATGGTACCTGGGGTGGGTTAGAAGGGGGTGGTCAGTAGGTCAGAGAGGTTCTCCTGCCCCTCTGCTCTGCCCTGGGGAGACCACACCTGGAATATTGTGTCCAGTTGTGGCCCCTCAGTTCCAGCAGGACAGGGAACTGCTGGAGAGAGTCCAGCGCAGCCACCAAGATGCTGAAGGGAGTGGAGCATCTCCCGTGTGAGGAAAGGCTGAGGGAGCTGGGGCTCTGGAGCTGGACAAGAGGACACTGAGGGGGGACTCATTCATGGGGATCAATATGGAAAGGGGGAGTGTCAGGAGGATGGAGCCAGGCTCTTCTGGTGACAACCAATGGTAGGACAAGGGGCAATGAGTGCAAACTGGAACACAGGAGGTTCCACTTAAATATGAGGAGAAACTTGTTCCCGGTGAGGGTGGCAGAGCCTGGCCCAGGCTGCCCAGGGGGTTGTGGAGTCTCCTTCTGTGCAGACATTCCAACCCGCCTGGACACCTTCCTGTGTAACCTCATCTGGGTGTTCCTGCTCCATGGGGGGATTGCACTGGATGAGCTTTCCAGGTCCCTTCCAACCCCTGACATTCTGGGATTCTGTGATCACTGCTGTTAAGAAGTTTTCTGCTAAATCTATCTATATATTAATATACAAAATCATTTTGGTTGGAAAATACCCTCACGATCATCGAGTCCAACTGTTAACTCAACATTGGCACTAACCCATGTCCCCAAGAGCCTTGTCTATGCAGATAATCACAGAGATATTAATATATAACATAATATGCACAGTACATGAACATGTTTTTTTATATATATTTTAAAAGCCATAATCTGCAAGGGAAGGCTTTGCCAAGAGCACCCCTGGTCACAGAAGACTGAAAAGCCTTTCAGTAACTAAGAAATCTGCACAAATCCTGCACAAAGTCTTTTAGGAGGCGCTTTCCAGGCAACATCCCATTACATCACCTATCTGAGCAAAAGCATCACCCCAAGAGAAAAGAAGTTTGCAAGAGGCTCAGGAGCTCACGGTGCCACAGCTGGGGCTGTGTCCACCTTTTAGAAGGGGCTTTCTCTGCCAGAACCCTCGGTCTGGGTCTCTTTTCCAGCCAAAAATCTAGTTTGTAGTTGTTGTTTAAATACTCACAGCCCCAGGCCCTCACTCACTTGGTGTTCCGCACATCCAGCTGATAGATGTTCCCGTCCTGAGTCCCTGCGAGGATGTAGGTGCTTGAGAGGAATGTGCAGCAGTTGAAGGCGTCGGATCCGACGAAGAGGAACACCTGAGAACACAGGAACAAATCCAAGCGTCACACACGCACAGATGAGGACACAGGACACCCAGGAGAAAGAAGCAATAATTTATTTAGAAGTCAGGACAGTTGTTCTGTGAGTCACTGGCACAAACTGGCAAACCCAGAGCAAGGTTAAAAATCCCCCGTCTCAGCTCCAAGATAAGGAGAATGGTGCTCCAGGATGAGTTTTGCCAAGTCGGCAGAGACAGCGCAATCAGTGAATGCTCCTGGGTCTCCTTTGGAGAAAGGATGTGACACAGTGACAGAGAAACCACTGCTGAGCTCAAATTAATCTTCAGAAACCCACCGAGCAGAGAGACCAGATCTGTGGGGCAGGTTGGCAAAGAGCACGGTGTCCCTGGAGGTGTTTAAAAGACATACAGGTAATGTTCTTGGGGACATGGGCTAGTGCCAGGGTTAGGTTATGGTTGGACTTGATGATCTCCAGGGTCTCTTCCAACCAAAATGATTCTCTGATTCCTCCCAGTGCTGCATCCATTCATACAGAGGCTATGAGTTTTTCCAGGTCAGCCTTTGCCACAGCATCATGGAATCATTTTGGTTGGAAAAGACCCTTAAGGCCATTGAGTCCAACCAGTTCCCCTCCCCTGGCACTGCCCCATGTCCTGAGAACCTCATGTCCGTCTGTCCAACCCTCCAGGGATGGTGACTCCAGCACTGCCCTGGGCAGCCTGTTCCAATGCCCCACAGCCCTTTGGGCAAGAAATTGTTCCCAGATCCAACCTCAACCTCCCCTGGCGCAACTTGAGGCCGTTTCCTCTGCTCCTGGCGCTTGTTCCTGGGGAGCAGAGCCCGACCCCCCTGGCTCCAAGCTCCTTTCAGGCAGTTCAGAGATCAGAAGGTCTCCCCTCAGCTCCTGTTCTCCAGCTGAACCCCCAGGTCCCTCAGCCGCTCCATCACACTTGTGCTCCAGCCCCTCACCAGCTCCATTCCCCTCTCTCAACTCACTCCAGCACCTCACGGGCTTTGCCTCAGTGAGCTTACTCGTTCCACCCTAAATTTTACTCTCCACAAACACCACAAGCAGTTTGAAATCCTAAATCATCAGGAGCTCCTGTGCTACTGCCTAGGATAATTCTGATAAGATTTTCAATACCTGAGATTTACCAACTCCATTTTCCTTTTCTAAGAGGAGGGAGATGGACTGGTGACCACCTGAGGTCATGGAATCACAGAATAGTGTGGGATGAAGGGACCATCCCAGCTCCCCCAGTGCCCCCCCTGCCATGAGCAGGGACATCTTCACCAGCTCAGGTTGCTCAGAGCCCCGTCCAGCCTGGCCTGGGATGTCTCCAGGGATGGTTCATCCACCACCTCTCTGGCCAACCTGGGCCAGGCTCTCACCACCCTCAGGGCAACAATTTCTTCCTCATGTCCAGCCTGAATCTCCCTCCTGTAGTTTAAAACCATCACCCCTTGTCCTATCACAACAGGCCCTGCTCATAACCTGTCCCCATCTTTACTCTCAGCCCCTTTTAAGCACAGAAAGGCTGCACTAAGGTCTCCTTTACATGCTGCTTAAGACAACTGCCAGATGAAACAGCAGCTTTCCACCTTGGCTGGATGAGGCAACCTGCAGTTCCTGCTTTCACAATGACATCTACCGGCCACTGTTTAAATTTAAATACTGTCTTCCCCATACCCGGGTTCAATTGTGAGCAATTCTTACTCCTCAGACCTCCAGATAAAAATCCGGTCAGTAGGAAGGAGAAAAAACATCCTTCACTGTACCGGGTTTTAGCCTCTCCTCCCAGGAATGGACAGAAGAGGAGAACACTGCAGTGTGAGTGAGTTCAGCAATGAAAATTTCTTCCCCAAAGGGCTGTGGGGCACTGGAACAGGCTGCCCAGGGCAGTGCTGGAGTCACCAGCCCTGGAGGGCTGGACAGACGGACATGAGGTTCTCAGGACATGGGGCAGTGCCAGGGGTGGGGGAACGGTTGGACTCGATGATCTTGAGGGGATTTTCCAACCAAAATGACTCTGTGATTGTATCTCCAAGCTCTCTCCCAGGGTGGACACTGCCAGTGTCACACTCCTTACCGGCTGCCTGCTCTGCAGTCCCACTCCTTGAAGCTTCTTGTCTTCTCGGGCCAGCAGCAGGATCTTCCCTTCTGTCCCAATCTCACGATCACCTGGCGAAAGGACAACAGTTAATTCCAGCAGTGGCTACGCAACAAATCACGATGGTACCAAAACCTGACAGTCTGGATCACCCCTGCTAAACCTATAACAACATCAGTCCAGACACTAAGGGTGGGCCAGTAATCAGGGAGACCTGTCTTCATCACTAATTGATTTACAAGGCTCAATTCCTCCTTGGGACTGAAATTCTTTGTTCTGGCGACCCCCTCCCAAGGGCACAGAGCAGCAAGCCACACGCTCAGGATTATCGGTGACAACCCTAAGCAGTTTGGGACAGGAGAACGAAGGGGAATCTTAAGGCAAGATCCTTACTAGGAGGTTTTTCAGGCGAGCCCAGGTTCAGCGAGTCGTCGGCGGTGCCCACGGCAATGCCGTTGATGGGAGAGCCGCAGTCGGCGATGACGCCCAGACAGGCGGATTTTCCGCAGTCCCAGAGACGGGCGGTGCCGTCTCTGGAGCAGGAAAGGACGTTTCTTCCCCGATCCACAATGGCAGTGTCCAAAATCCCTGCGGCAAAGCAAAGGTCACGTTCAGACAGCGGGGAAGGCAGATGAACAACACCTTGGCTCAAACTGAGCTGATATCGCAGCTGCTGCTGGGTTTCAAGCTCCATAATTAACCCCTAGCTTGGGGAGAAAATATCCTGGTCCAGCACTCTTAGAAAATCACCAACTCCAGCTCTGGACAACCCCCAAAGTTTTTGTGGGGCAAGCAGCATCCACATTATGGAGCTACAGCAATGCTTTGCAGGTGCTGCCATACCCCAAATACTTCATTTCAGTGTGGGATGTTGGGTCTAGATCTGGAAAATGACACAGTGGGGTTTTTTTTTGGAAGGAAACAATCAGTTAAAAGATTTAATTGACACTTTCCCTAGAGAACAGGTCATTAAACACAACAAGCTCAAATCACAAGTCAAGCAAACGCTGCAGCAGTTTGCACTGGAGTTATACGCAGTGAATAAAAGTTTAACTTCAAAAGCAAAGCTCCGTTGTTTACAGGACATTTGCGGCAAAGTACTTTGAATGGGGCTGCATCCAGCTGGCGGCCAGTCACTAGTGGTGTCCCCAGGGGTCAGTGTTGGGTCCAGTCCTGTTTAACATCTTTATTGATGATTTAGATGAGGGGATTGAGACCATCATCAGCAAATTTGCTGATGAAACCAAGTTTGGTGGGAGTGTGGAGCTGCTGGAAGGCAGGAGGGCTCTGCAGAGGGGTCTGGATAGACTGGAAAAATGGGCTGATTCCAATGGGATGAAGTTCAACAAGGCCAAGTGCCGGGTGCTGCACTTTGGCCACAACAACCCCCTGCAGCGCTACAGGCTGGGCGCAGAGTGGCTGGAGAGCAGTCAGGCAGAAAGGGACCTGGGGGACTAATGGACAGGAAGCTCAACCTGAGCCAACAGTGTGCCCAGGTGGCCAAGAAGGCCAATGGTGTCCTGTCCTGTATCCAAACCAGCGTGGTCAGCAGGACAAGGGCAGTGATCCTTCCCCTGTGCTCTGCATTGGGGAGGCCACACCTGGAGTGTTGTGTTCAGTTCTGGGCCCCTCAGCTCAGGAAAGAGATTGAAGTGCTGGAGCGGGTCCAGAGAAGAGCAACAAGACTGGGGAAGGGACTGGAACACAAGCCCTATGGGGAGAGGCTGAGGGAGCTGGGCTTGTTTAGTCTGGAGAAGAGGAGGCTTAGAGGTGAGCTCAGCACTCTCTAGAACTACCTGAAGGGCAGTTCTAGCCAGGTGGGGATTGGGCTCTTCTCCCAGGCAGTCAGCAATAGGACAAGGGGCCATGGGCTTCAACTCTGCCAGGGGAAATTGAGGCTGGAGATTAGAAAGCAATTCTTTGCAGAGAGAGTGGTCAGGCATTGGAATGGCTGCCCAGGGAGGTGCTGGACTCACCGGCCCTGGAGGTTTTTAAGCTGAGATTGGACATGGCACTTAGTGCCATGATCTAGTCAATGGACTGGAGTTGGACCAAGGGTTGGACTCGATGATCTCTGAGGTCTTTTCCAACCCAGTCCATTCTGTGATTCTGTGAATCCACACAAAAAAGATCACATTAGAATAACGGCATGTTCAGCGCAAAATGAGTTTTCAAGTTAAGTTTTGGGCAGGCAGCCACGGGACTTATTAACCTTTTTAATCAAGTCCAGCACCCTGTGAGACAGGGAAAATGAGCCTGTATGTGTGTGTTGCTAAGGGAGGGGGAAATTTGGGGAATAGTTTGGGGCATCTAAGACACATCCACAGCTCACCTGCATTCGCTCAACATCACCCAAGCATTCAAGTTGGCATCATTTAAGAAGGAAACACCATGAAAAGACAGACCCAGTGTGCTCTGGGCCAGGTGTAAACAGGAATAAAACCAGAGCCCGGTGAGGTGTTACATTAATTAAACTGGGGAAGGGAGGATGAGGAATTTACTCTTTTTTAGTAGCAACACCATCAGCAGAGGCAGAGTTGAATATCTGCTTTTGGTACAAGGGTGAACAAGCTTATTCCAGCTCTTAAGGAATAACGGCTGAAGTATCCTTGCAGCTGCTCTCGCTGTGCTTTACTTTAACCGCACGCGTCCTTGAAGTGGATAATTGCCTGCCCGAGTTCTGCAGGTCCATAATAAACTGCTTCATGCTTTTCCAGGCAAGAGAAAAAATAAAAGCAAGAGGTTCTGGAGCAATTGAAGGTGAGCAGGATGATCTGGGTGTAAGGAGGAGACTCTTTGTACCTTAATTAATGAAGAAAATGCTTGTTGGTGAGAGAAGCAGTTTCCTCTAATAGAACAACTACCAATCTTTTAAGTCACAGAATCACAGAATCCCAGAATGTCAGGGGTTGAAGGGCCCTGGAAAGCTCATCCAGTGCAATCCCCCCATGGAGCAGGAACACCCAGATGAGGTTACACAGGAAGGTGTCCAGGCGGGTTGGAATGTCTGCAGAGAAGGAGACTCCACAACCCCCTGGGCAGCCTGGGCCAGGCTCTGCCACCCTCACCAGGAACAAGTTGCTTCTCAGATTTAAGTGGAACCTTTTGTGTTCCAGTTTGCACCCATTGCCCCTTGTCCTACCATTGGTTGTCACCGAGAAGAGCCTGGCTCCATCCTCCTGACACTCACCCTTTAGATATCTGTAAACAGGAATGAGTCCCCCCTCAGTGTCCTCTTGTCCAGCTCCAGAGCCCCAGCTCCCTCAGCCTTTCCTCACACGGGAGATGCTCCACTCCCTTCAGCATCTTGGTGGCTGCGCTGGACTCTCTCCAGCAGTTCCCTGTCCTGCTGGAACTGAGGGGCCACAACTGGACACAATATTCCAGGTGTGGTCTCCCCAGGGCAGAGCAGAGGGGCAGGAGAACCTCTCTGACCTACTGACCACCCCCTTCTAACCCACCCCAGGTACCATTGGCTTCCTGGCCACAAGGGCCCAGTGCTGGCTCATGGTCACCCTGCTGTCCCCAGGACCCCCAGGTCCCTTTCCCCTACACTGCTCTCCAACAGCTCATTCCCCAACTTACACTGGAACCTGGGGTTGTTCCTGCCCAGATTCAAGACTCTACACTTGCCCTTGTTCTAGTTCATTACATTTCTCCCCGCCCAGCTCTCCAGCCTGTCCAGGTCTCTGATGGCAGCACAGCCTCTGGCGTGTCAGCCACTCCTCCCAGCTTGGTGTCACCAGCAAACTTGCTGATAGTACACTCTATCATTCAAGTTGGAAAAGACACTCCAGATGTCAGAATTTGAATGAATGTTAGTGCTTGGGTAAGAAGAACAATTACACAGATGTCAGATAAAGGATTTGAAAGGGTAAATATTCCGTACCTCCTTTGTGACCTTTAAACGTGACTACGCAGCTGGCGTCTTCCGCTGACCAGACCTTGAGCTGGGCATCCATTCCCCCGCTCAGAACCACGAGGCCCGACGGGAAAAACCTGCAACAATTCACATCATACACATGGCCTTCCAAAAGTCTCTGGAAAAACAAAGAACTACGTGCTAGTACCGTCGTTATCATCTTCACACCAAGCAATTTATTTGAGCTACGACATTGGAAAACCTGGGCGTTCCCATGTGGGCAGAGGATTAAGTTCAAACCCTTGCGTTCCGGCAACGGACTCGTCTGAATTTGAGACGGGCAAAGAGGCAGCAGGTACATTTTGGGCCTCCCTCTGCCATTTGAGTAGCTAATTACAGAGCAAAGGATGCTAGATTTGTTTCTAATAAGAGGTTAAATGTCTTTTTCCTCTGGCAAACAAGCCGCTGACATGTCAAGAAATATTAATACCTTATATATATAATTATATAGATTTTTTTTATATTTTTATATATATTTATTTTGTGTATATATATATATATCTATAATACTGGGAAGGCAGGAAGCCTTGAGCTTAATCCATCATGTTCTTTCTTTCCTCACCTCTTCTCTACGCCGAAGAAATTCAGTGTTTGTACCACACAGGTCAGGAACTTCCCGTTACCTTCTACACGTCATTCCTAACTACCTTTTCTTATTAATAACTTCACCCTGTGACTCCTCTCCGGATTGCTGTGCATCGTTTCCCTTGGGAGAAGTCATACTTTCCAACAGATTTGACTAAAAACCTCCGAGATGTCAAATTTCAATTAAAAAACCAACTTATCGCCTGTCCTAGACCACAGGGTGTGGAGAACCCGACCAAAATCACAGCCGAATGACTCCGGTAATGGCACAAACAACACACGACATCAAAGCTGGATGCTCTTACTCTTATTTCTCCATTCGCCGCCTGCCAGATTTTCATGGTCCCGTCTGTGCTGGTGGAGACGCCAAGGCCTCCGCCACTGGAAATGTCAAGACAGGTAACCTGCAGGAGGGGAAAAAACCACCAAATTTCAGCTTTACATGACACTGTATATGGGTATTTTTGCTCAAGAGCCTAACTCTGTACTGGGGAGACCTCCTAAGTGCATCATCCAGCGCTGTTATCATCTCAACACTTATTTAAAACACCCAGAAGAGTTTCCTTAAGCATTTCAGCCCGATAACGGTCTAACATTTTATAGCCTTATGTGAGGACTTCACAAGCGGTCTCACCTCAATGTCTCAGTAAGTTTTATGAGATATTACCACCAAATTTGTCAGAGAACTTGTTATTCTCTGCCTGTGACTCTGTAGAGATCAGCAAAGCAGGGAGAAAAAGAAACCAGGTCAGGAGCCTGCGCAGACAGCGGTTGTGTTGGGGTTTGCGTTATATGCATTTTAATGTGCATGAAATAAAATAACAGATAATAAATAATTACATTTTCCAAGTGACAGCGACATTTCCAATAGAGGCTGTAACAACACTAAACTAACACATTATTCTATGATTCTAAACAGGCTGAAAAACACGATCATATAGATTTTATGAGAACGAAGGTTAACGCTGGTGTTGCAGCCTGCAAACCCAATAGATATATGATAAATATGTTGTGTTGGCTTGCAAGATTCGGCTACTGGAGTCGTGTTGCTTTACCTCCAAAAGCTTCCTAATAATTCCATATACACTGTGTGGATTACAAAAAAAAACCCTACAGCAGTAAAATCCCAACAGAAATGAGGAAGAAACAAATATCGCAGGTCTGTCGCTATTCCAAGCAGGTTTTTGGTCTTAATTTGCATGGTCCGGTCTGTAAGGGGTGAGGCTGCTCATCTTCATCCCAGGCTTCAAGATTAAACACTTTTTGGAGCGATTAACTCTTCTCAAACAGAACCGGGCGTTGTTGATCCTCTTGCACGTGCTCAGCCTGAAGACAGTCGGATTTTCTACTGTGTTCACAAGGAAACCCAAAGATACAAATAGATTGAGAGATTTTGCCAACAAAAATATGATAGCTAGAGGCCTGAGACTTACAGACGATGGCTTCAAGGAGATCAAGTATATAACAGACCCACATCAATTCCCAGCTGTTGCCAGATGTTAAGGGTGTCCTACAGCATCCTATTGCTGCATGCGCATCAGTCAGGGCTCGTTTGGACACATTTTGCCACCGTTCAGCCCTCGGTTCTCCCAGCCAAGCACGAGTCAGAACAAACCGCTCTCCTGAAAAGCTCCAGTAGCTCGAATCACAGAATGATTTTTCTTGGTGTGAGGGGCCCAAAACTGCCCCCAGGATTGGCGGTTTGGCCTCCCCAGGTCCCAGCACAGGGACGGTCACTGCCCTGGGCCTGCTGGCCACACCAGTGCTGGTACCAGCCAGAATGCTGGTGGCCTCTTGGCCACCTGGGCACACGCTGGCTCATGTTCAGCCGCTGGCACCAACACCCCCAGCTCCTTTTCCGCCGGGCACTTTCCAGCCGCTCTTCCCCGAGCCTGTAGCGCTGCCTGGGGTTGCTGTGACCCGGCACTTGGTGAACCTGACAGGGTGTAGGATCAATACCCATCCTCTATTTGACAAAAAGAAAATATTGGGAATTAAAATAGGAATTAGAAAAATTAAATAAGAGCACAAGGTAATGGTTTTGCCATTACAGTAGCTGTTAAATACATTTCCTTACATATTGCTAATGTGATAAACGCATCAGTAATATGAGAGGTATTTTATATAACAAACCAATCTGTGGTAATTTGCTCCCCAGGGGGAAAAAAAAAAATCCTGTGAAGATCATTCAAGCAGGAATGAAAAGCCCCACTGACTTTTCACATATATGGATAGGACCAGAGGAAATGGCCTCAAGTTGCGCCAGGGGAGGTTGAGGTTGGATGTGGGAACAATTTCTTGCCCAAAGGGCTGTGGGGCATTGGAACAGGCTGCCCAGGGCAGTGCTGGAGTCACCAGCCCTGGAGGGCTGGACAGACGGACATGAGGTTCTCAGGACATGGGGCAGGGACAGGGGTGGGGGAACATTTGGACTCGATCTTCAGCATCTTTTCCAACCAAAATGATTCCTTGATATCCCCAGATTTTCAGGAGGGATACATGAACAGGCAAGGCCAAACATGAGTGTTCAGAAGAGGCAGCAGGTAAAAAGGAAAACTGGAGCTTAGTTCACACCAGCTTTAAACTCATCTACATACTAATAGATATGACTTCAACTGCTTTCCAGAGGAGACGTGCGTTTGACAGCCTGCATTTCCCATTTTGCTGTGCTCTCAATCACGGTTCCGTTTATCACACAAAAGGGCAGCTGGGGACCCTTCAGGAGCACAAAGCTCAGAGCAATGATTCGCCCCGGTCTCCAGAGCTGCCTTATTGTCACGCTCTGTCTCTCAGCAGAGCTCTGCTTCCTCTTCAACAGCTGTAGAGCTGTCCAAGCGCACCTTGATTTATATCACTGTTGAGTTTTGTCAACAGAAAGTGACTTTTTAGCATTTTCAGCTGGGTTTATCACAATGTACTCAATAAATCGTGAGGTGAGTGTACAAAAACATCTCCAGGAGCATTCGGGGGACTCCCTTTAGGGCAGCCGGTTGTACCTGCAGGATACGCACTCCCTGGTTTCTTGGATCATTTCCACATGGGGTTTAGTGTTCATCAAAAGCAGAGGCTATTTTCCAGCAAAGGCAAGTTACGTGCTTTTCTTCAAAGAAATGAAATTTCAGGTCAGAATCAGCCTTTCTGTATCACTGTTCAGCGAGAAGCTGCACTTGTTGCACCCCCAGATTGACAGGGGTGCAATAAGAAGATTCTTCAGCAAAACGAGCAGGACTGCTTTTGAATAAGTGAGAAGTTCACGCCATTTATTTATTGTTTTAAATACAAGTCGGGCCTTTCTGGTCTCTGAATTCCCACCAGGTCAAGACTCATTTATGCAACACTCAATTCCCAGCCCTGCAAACAGCAAAACCAATTTCATGATATATATATGGGAGCAAACAGCTGCTATAAATTTGGGATAGATATGAAGTAGGCTGAGGTGAACAGCTCAGTGGCTGGTTGCTCTTATTTATATCTTTTTGACACACTAATTCACACATCTCATTCCTTTACAGGGGATCTGTCATGGGCCTGAAGTGAGCAGAAATCACATCACTTGCAAGAAAACACCCTAAAGAACTTGAGAGATGGTTTTCGTGGGGTAAACATAAGCATGATGGAATTTCCATGATCTATTTTCTATGATATGTTTTATTACCCGGTTCACACAGAAAATCCTGCTGCAGACCACCCCGCAGAACCAACACACAACAGTCAGAGACACATTGTGAACATTCAGGGTCGTGTTCAGTTATTTCCCACTCACTCTGCGACGTTACTTACACTTTTCTGATGAATTCCACAAAAAGTTGTGTACGGGGCCAGGAACTTTGTGGACACATTTTCACGAGGACAAGAAATGACGATGCTTTTCTAGAGGAGAAAAAATATTTAGAATCACTTTGATGGGAAAAGACCCTCAAGATCATTGAGTCCAACTGTTCCCACACCCCCGGCACTGTCCCATGTCCTGAGAACCTCATGTCCGTCTGTCCAGCCCTCCAGGGCTGGTGACTCCAGCACTGCCCTGGGCAGCCTGTTCCAATGCCCCACAGCCCTTTGGGGAAGAAATTGTTCCCACATCCAACCTCAACCTCCCCTGGCGCAACTTGAGGCCGTTTCCTCTGCTCCTGGCGCTTGTTCCTGGGGAGCAGAGCCCGACCCCCCTGGCTCCAAGCTCCTTTCAGGCAGTTCAGAGATCAGAAGGTCTCCCCTCAGCTCCTGTTCTCCAGCTGAACCCCCCAGGTCCCTCAGCCGCTCCATCACACTTGTGCTCCAGCCCCTCACCAGCTCCGTTCCCTTCTCTCCACTCGCTCCAGCACCTCAAGGCCTTTCTTGTCTTTCAGAAGTGCTGTTAGTCCGACTGAAACACAGGCTGCCAAGGCAGAATTATGATCTGGGCCCTACTCTGATCTCTCACACCCTGAAGTCTGTTGGAAGGTGCAGTGTTGGGCTTGTTTCCCTGTGTCTGCTCAAGCTGCAGGCTCTGGGTGGCAAAGGATGGTCACAGTGGCCTGGCCAACCATGACATACAGCCCCAGCCACACTATGGGATGCTACAGAGCAGCTCCAGGGTGCTGTATGGGGGGAGGCCCAGGAAAGCTAGACAGCACAATGTGTGGGACTGCGCAACAATTTTAGGCTGCTATTTTGACTGGTATAAGTGTATTGCTCCTTATCATGCAATCGCAGAAGGGTTTGGGTTGAAGGGACCTTCCCAGCTCCCCCAGTGCCCCCCCTGCCATGAGCAGGGACATCTTCACCAGCTCAGGGTGCTCAGAGCCCCGTCCAGCCTGGCCTGGGATGTCTCCAGGGATGGTTCATCCACCACCTCTCTGGCCAACCTGGGCCAGGCTCTCACCACCCTCAGGACAACAATTTCTTCCTCATGTCTGGCCTGAATCTCCCTCCTTTAGTTTAAAACCATCACCCCTTGTCCTGTCACAACAGGCCCTGCTCAAAAGTCTGTCCCCATCTTTCTCCTCAGCCCCTTTTAAGTCCGGAAAGGCCACACTAAGGTCTCCCTGGAGCTTCTCTTCTCCAGCTGAACACCCCAACTCTCTCAGCCTGTCCTCCCAGCAGAGCTGTTCCAGCCTCGCATCATTTCCGTGACCCCTCACGCATGGAAGGTGGTTTCCGAGCCCTGGTACCTTCGTGACCTCCCCAACCACGAAGCCCTCGGAAGCAGCGATGTCGGGGACGCCCTCGGTGCTGAGCCCACGGCGGGTCAGGCTGCCGTACAGGGTTGGTTTTCCTGCAAGAAGAGCAGCTGCTCATGTCAGACACCAGATCCTCCTGTCAACTCACCTTCCCCTAAACCCCTGAGCCCCTCCGACTGCCCTCATCCTCCCTGCTAAAACACAGCACCCCTAAACCACTCTCAACCTCCCTTAAACCACAGGGCATCCCCCAACTGCCTTCACCCCCATAAACCATAGCACATACCCTCAAATGCCTTCACTCCTCATAACCCACAAGATGCCCCTTAATCGCCCTCACCCCCTTCTAATTCCTAGACTCCCAAACTCCCCTCACCCCCTTCTAACCCACAGGGTTTAGCAGGGAAAAATTAAAAGAAACAGAACAAGGGCAAGTGTAGAGTCTTGTATCTGGGCAGGAACAACCCCAGGTTCCAGTGTAAGTTGGGGAATGAGCTGTTGGAGAGCAGTGTAGGGGAAAGGGACCTGGGGGTCCTGGGGACAGCAGGGTGACCATGAGCCAGCACTGGGCCCTTGTGGCCAGGAAGCCAATGGTACCTGGGGTGGGTTAGAAGGGGGTGGTCAGTAGGTCCGAGAGGTTCTCCTGCCCCTCTGCTCTGCCCTGGGGAGACCACACCTGGAATATTGTGTCCAGTTGTGGCCCCTCAGTTCCAGCAGGACAGGGAACTGCTGGAGAGAGTCCAGCGCAGCCACCAAGATGCTGAAGGGAGTGGAGCATCTCCCGTGTGAGGAAAGGCTGAGGGAGCTGGGGCTCTGGAGCTGGACAAGAGGACACTGAGGGGTGACTCATTCATGTTTACAGGTATCTAAAGGGTGAGTGTCAGGAGGATGGAGCCAGGCTCTTCTCGGTGACAACCAGTGATAGGACAAGGGGCAATGGGTTCAAACTGGAACACAAGAGGTTCCACTTAAATTTGAGAAGAAGCTTCTTCCTGGTGAGGGTGGCAGAGCCTGGCCCAGGCTGCCCAGGGGGGTTGTGGAGTCTCCTTCTGTGCAGACATTCCAACCCGCCTGGACACCTTCCTGTGTAACCTCATCTGGGTGTTCCTGCCCCATGGGGGGATTGCACTGGATGAGCTTTCCAGGGCCCTTCCAACCCCTGACAGTCCGGGATTCTGTGATCCCCAATTGCTCTCATCCCTTCTTAAACCACAGCCCCCCCTCAATCTCCTTCACCCCCTCCCAACCACCCTCAACTCTTATAACCAATTAAACCCCCATCAACCACCCCCACAACCTAAAACTGCCCTCACCCACTCTTTACCCACAGGCCCGCCCCAATCACGGGACACCCCCAAAGCACAGGACACCCCCCTCCAAACTCCAGGGTCCCCTCACAGCCCACAAGACCCCCCGAACCCTCCCCGTTCCCGCCTCCTCAGGCCCCTCAGCGCTCACCAGGGCTCCGGCAGCTCAGCCAGGCCTCACCCTCATCCCTCCTGCGGAGAGAAAGAGCGGGGCTAAGTGCGGAGAAGGGACCGAGGCTGGGAAGGGACCTGGAGGGCCGGACTTACCTCAGCACCTGACTCCAGTCGCTCTGGATCCGCAGCGTCGCCGCCATCTTACCGAGGCATCCGCACCCCCTTCCGCCTCGTTCCTTCCCGTCAGCCCCCGAGGGGTGGAAGCAGAAAGGGAAGGCGTCCTCCAATCAGAGAGCGCTCCTGAGGCCACGCCCCTCCCGGTAGTTCTCTCCGCGACGCCAGCCTTAAAGGGGCCGCGCTGTGTTGTTGGGCAGGTATTGGGGGGCTGGTCTGCGGGAGTGGGAATGGAGGGTGCTGGGTACCCATAGGTGGGGGTAAGGTGTAGGGGAGATGCCGAAAAGTCCTGGGGGCTGCTGGGCCCCCATGGGTGGGTAAGCTGTAGGGGGGCTGGGGGGGTGCTGAGCTCCTCATGGGGTGCATGAAACATATGGGGGCACCCACGGGTGGGGGTAAGGTGCGTGGGGGCTACTGAGGACCCAGAACCTTACACCCCATATGGGTGGGGGTAAAGCTGTAGGGGATTGCTGGACACCCATGGGTGGGTATAAGGTGCATGTGGGGTGCTGGGGACCTATGGGTGGGATTAAGGTGCATAGGGGGCTGGGGGCTGCATGTGGGGTGCTGAGCTTCTCCTGGGGTGCAGGGAGCATACGTGACACTCACGGTGACATGGAGGGTGCTGAGCACCCATGGGTGGGGGGTACAGTATATGGAGGGGGTGCTGGGCACCTATGGGTGGGATTAAGGTGCATGGGGGGTGCTGAGCACCCATGTGCAGGGGGTGAAGGTGCATGAGGGTTGCTGGGCACTCCTGCGTTTTGGGGGCTGCATGGGAGGGTGCTGAGCTCTTCCTTGGGTGCATGAAGTGTATGGGGCACCTGTGGGTGGGAGTAAGTTGCGTGGGGGGTGCTGGACACCTATGGGGGGGTATAAGGTGCATGGGGGTGCTGGGTACTCATGGTGGGTTGGGGGCTGCTTAGGGCGTGCTGTGCGCCTCCTGGGGTGTATGAAACATATGGGGGCACCCATGGGTGGGGTCAAGGTGCATTGGGGGTGCTGGGCACCTATGGGGAGGGTATAAGGTGCATGGGGGTGCTGGGCACCTACTGGGGGGTTGTATAAGGTGCGTGGGGGTGCTGGGTATTCACGGGGGGCCAGGGGCTGCTTGGGGGGTGCTGAGCTCCTTTGGGGTGCATGGAGCATATGGGTGGGGTAAGGTGCATTGGGGGTGCTGGGCACCTATGGGGAGGGTATAAGGTGCGTGGGGGTGCTGGGCACCTACTGGGGGGTTGTATACGGTGCGTGGGGGTGCTGTGTACTCACAGGGGGCCAGGGGCTGCTGAGCTCCTTTGGGGTGCATGGAGCATATGGGTGGGGTAAGGTGCATTGGGGGTGCTGGGCACCTATGGGGAGGGTATAAGGTGCGTGGGGGTGCTGGGCACCTACTGGGGGGTTGTATAAGGTGCGTGGGGGTGCTCGGTACTCATGGGGGGCCAGGGGCTGCTTGGGGGGTGCTGAGCTCCTTTGGGGTGCATGGAGCATATGGGTGGGGTAAGGTGCATTGGGGGTGCTGGGCACCCATGGGAATTTTGGGTCTCCATGGCGGGGTGCTGAGCTCCTCCTGGAGCACATGGAACACACGGGGGCACCCACGGAGGTACGGGGGTGCGAGGCACTTTAGTGCGCGCCCCCAAAAACGGGATCATTGACCCAGGGGGTGACAACTGCGTGACAACCACCAGCCCAGCGATGGCGAGACCCGGCCACGCCAGGAACCCCCCGCCGCTGGAGGAGGACGAAGACGAGGACCCCGTGGACGCCATGATCGGGCGGACGGGCTGCCTGGCGCAGCACCGGGCGCTGCAGGAGTGCATGGCGCAGCGGCAGGACTGGCGGCACTGCCAGGCCCAGCTCCGCGCCTTCGGCGAGTGCATGGAGCGGCGCCAGCGGCCCCGCCAGCCGCCCCCCGCCCGCCACGAGCCCGCCGGCGACTGAAATCCATGGGCGCGCCGCCATTGGCGCCCCTGCGCTGTTTGACCCATTTTCTGTGATATTGTTTTTAATAATCCACGCTGAGTTGTTGGGAAATTAAATCTGGTGGTTTGTTATCCTGGCTCGAGTGTCTTTGTGGGTAACTGGGAGCTCATCCCTGTGGGGTTGGGTGGGAGTTTCCAGCCCAAAATGTCCCAGATTTGGAGCATTCACAGTGTGGGTATAACATCCCTGATGTGGATTTCAACCTTAGTGCAGCCTTTCTGGACTTAAAAGGGGCCCATGAGAAAGATGGGGACAGACTTTTGAGCAGAGCCTGTTGTGATAGGACAAGGGGTGATGGTTTTAAACTAAAGGAGGGAGATTCAGGCTGGATATGAGGAAGAAATTGTCCCTGAGGGTGATGAGAGCCTGTCCCAGGTTGGCCAGAGAGGTGGTAGATGAACCATCCCTGGAGACATCCCAGGCCAGGCTGGACGGGGCTCTGAGCAACCTGAGCTGGTGAAGATGTCCCTGCTCATGGCAGGGGGGGCACTGGGGGACCTTTAAGGTCCTTCCAACACAAACTATTCTATGATTCCAGAGCTTTTCCACCAGTGATAACCTCATGTTGCACAGGATGGGATTTTGGAGGGGATTAATCTCCTGGGAAGCTCCAGGAGCATCAGGTATGTGGGGATAAAAGGCTCTGGTGAGGAGAAATGCTCAGCTGAATACAACCTCCTAGCAACCCATCCTGGGGAGGATGCTAGCGAGTTATTTTCCCACTGGTGCCTAGAATGGGAAAACAAACAGTTTTTTGGGGCAGGAAAAACCTCCTCGTAGCATCCATCAAACCAAGGCCTAAACTTGGTTCTAATGCATTTCAACCAAGTATCATGTCAGCTCCGGCCCAAAATAAAAGCAGCCCGATCTTAGAATTTGAAATAGTGAAGATTGGAGTGAATGGACCCAGCACTGCAACCTGTTCGACCCAGCAGAATGGGGTCTGTCTTAGCTGAAACCAGGAAAACGGCTGTTGTAAAAACTGGGTTGATTTTGGGGATCCAGGGGGAGGTTTATAAGAAATTAAGGAGATATTTTGCCACCTCTGATGCTTTTTTCCATCAAACAGGAGTTTTGATGCTTGGGGATGATTATCCCCAACCTTCCCAGGGCTCTGAGGCTCCATTTGTGTTGGAAAAGCTCCAGTTTAAGCGGTTTTATGAGAGTAACGTGTTGCTGCGGCTTCCAGCTGAAGAAAGGAGCGGGATGGGTCACTTCCACATCAAATTACTGCAGTAAAGTATCATTCACTTGCAGAGATTTCTGCAGACTGAAACCTTCAGAAATCCTCAAATACCAAAAGCCAAACAGGCAGGAAAAAAGAAATAAAAAGGTCAGAAATGGGAAAAGTAAACCCACGTTTTATCCTGCACCCACTTCAGTGAGTACAGATCACTTGGATATAAACACATCTCTTTATTAAGACAAACTGCTTGACAACAGTGCGAATTTCTTGCAGATCGCCAAATTATCAGTGCAGTGAAGTTGCATTGCGGAGGCTCGAGTGGCTTCGCTTTCCCAGAGTCGGCTCTGAAGCGGATGGAGCGTTTCTTCCTCGTCTCAGTTCATCTGCGCCAGCAGCTCTTCAAGTTCCGGCCGGGACTTTAATCGGCTCTTGAAATGAGCTTCGGTGTGCTGGGGAGGGAGGGAAAAGGAAGAAAAATAAGCAAATCAGAATTACCTCTGGAGCACTTTTTGAAATCAAAAGGAAGACAAACCTTCTCCCTAAGAGAATGGCTGAGAAGTGGAAAAATACAAGACTTAAATGAAGGCAGGGAGTGGGAAGTCACTGCAGGGTCAGAACTCATGGGCAGCTCCACCTGGAAGCTGGTGGGAGAGCTCTAAACCTCTTCTCTTACATCCAGCCTCGCACAGGAACAGCTTTGGGGGGAAATCATTGAGGGTGGAAAGATTCTGGTGGCAAAGGAGTGTGGTAACCGCAAGGGGCTGCTCTGAAATTCAGCCTCATTGGCTCCTCCTCACCTGGGGAACTGCGTTTGGAAGAGTGAGCAGCGGCGTCGTGCTCGAGCATCATAGAATCGCAGGATGGTCTGGGTTAAGGGACCTTCCAGCTCCCCCAGTGCCCCCCCTGCCATGAGCAGGGACATCTTCACCAGCTCAGGTTGCTCAGAGCCCCGTCCAGCCTGGCCTGGGATGTCTCCAGGGATGGTTCATCTACCACCTCTCTGGCCAACCTGGGCCAGGCTCTCACCACCCTCAGGACAACAATTTCTTCCCCATGTCTGGCCTGAATCTCCCTCCTTTAGTTTCAAACCATCACCCCTTGTTCTATCACAACAGACCCTGCTCAAAAGTCTGTCCCCATCTTTCTTCTCGGCCCCTTTTAAGTCCAGAAAGGCTGCACTAAGGTCTCCCCGGAGCTTCTCTTCTCCAGCTGAACACCCCAACTCTCTCAGCCTGTCCTCCCAGCAGAGCTGTTCCAGCCTCGCATCATTTCTGTGACTCCTCTCCTCTCCTCTCTCTCCTCTCCTCTCCTCTCCTCTCCTCTCCTCTCCTCTCCTCTCCTCTCCTCTCCTCTCCTCTCCTCTCCTCTCCTCTCCTCTCCTCTCCTCTCCTCTCCTCTCCTCTCCTCTCCTCTCCTCTCCTCTCCATGGCCCAATGTCACCGTTCTCCCTCCAGAGACAAAGCCACCAGCAAAAATTAAAAAGAAAAAAACAAGGGCCCTAAGGCAGACACAGCACTGCGAGCAAACCACATTATTACTGGACTCAAGAGCCCTTCTCCCCTATTCCTTCTGGTTTGCAGAGCTGGAGATAACTAAACGTTCTTCAAAGAAGCCAACTGTGTTTTCCTGTTTGAATTCATTGTGCTGCCTTCCCTTTCCAGCCACAAAAGTCTTTTAGTCCCCGAATAAAAAGCACCTCCTGTGACTGTTTTGTCTGAACGTAACAGAGATGTTTAAATAAGTCCTTATGCCGGGTCCACTAGCAAGCAGGGTTCTGTCCTCACGCTCTCAGTGCTGAGAAAACTATTGGGTCTTTCTATAGAAAACAAGCTGAACATCTCCCAGAGCAAATTCCACCCAAACTGGGCACAACATTTGGGTTTCCAGTCTCAGCTTTGCTACCAACTGCTCCGTGAAGTTCCTGGTGGGGAAGGGTCGCAGGGAATCTGCGATTAATTATAGGAGGATAAGGGGAAAACGAAACGTTCATCAAGAATTAGAGGTAATGGGTTTTGATAGACCAAGTGATGAGAGGTGCCGGGTATCCCTAAGTCTAGACTAAAGAGTAGTCGCAGGACCAGGTCTGTATTTTCAGACCAAGTCATGCATCACATCTGCTTCCTAAACGCAAAGGAATGGGTAAAATTCAAGATACCTCTGCCACTGACAGATGGACCCCTTCAGGCTGATTACTCTGAATTATTTCCAGGAGGATCGGAGCGAACGTCGCACTCAAACCGCTGATCTGAAAGAAGAAATGAACAGAACGTCACGCACAAAATGGACTCGTTATATTAAAACCACGGGAGGAGACGCTGGTTTGGTCCAAGCCTGCGGCAGCCAAGCTCTCTGCTTCGTCCCCACACTTCTCACATACAGCACATCCCCAAACTCTTATTTTGGCTCTTCTCTATGAATATTGTGCTTCCCATCCCTACCTGCGTGGCCTCCTGCACGTAAAGACGCGAATTTAGGAGAGACTTCAACACGAAAGCTGCCACAGCAAACCTGCATCCTCGACCTTAACCGCACATCAGCTTTCTCCAGTGGGAAAAGTCTAATTCTAGACTTAAAATGTAATTTATCACGGGTTTAGCAAGACAACACACTATAAACTAGGAAAAAGTCACTGAGAGAAATACCTATTAATATTTACC
Organism: Columba livia; assembly: GCF_036013475.1. Taxonomy (NCBI): domain Eukaryota; kingdom Metazoa; phylum Chordata; class Aves; order Columbiformes; family Columbidae; genus Columba; species Columba livia. The sequence goes on from NC_088602.1 coordinate 2,366,951, forward strand.
TCCACTTTTGAAACTGGCTAATACTAGTTTTAAATTTCATCGAGTTTGTCAAATCTTTCAACCTTACGCATGATTTTTCCACACTTTGTATCAATTATTCTGTGTAAAATAGATAATAAATCTTATTAAATACAGAATGCAGGAACGCTTCTTCTGCCTGCTACTTTGCGAACAACTTTCAGCAAGAAAGGAGGCAAGAAGGACCCGGGTAACTCTAGACAGGTCAGTCTCACCTCCATCCCTGGGAAACTGATGGAACGACTTCTCCTTGGTGCCATCTCAAGGCATATCAAGGGATCAGAGGGTCATTAGGGGCAGTCAACATGGCTTCACCAAGGGGAAGTCGTGCTTGACCAACCTCATTGACTTCTATGAGGACATAACAAGATGGATGGATGATGGCAGAGCGGTGGATGTGATCTCCCTTGACTTGAGTGAGGCATTTGACACAGTGTCCCACAGCATCCTCACAGCTGAACTGAGGGAGTGGGTCTGGATGAGCGGGGAGTGAGGTGACTGTGAACTGGCTGAAGGGAAGAAGCCAGAGAGTCGTGGTCAATGGGCAGAGTCCAGTTGAGGCCTGGATCTAGTGCAGTGCCTCAGGGGCAGTGCTGGGGCCGCTGTTATTCAATATATTCATCAATGACTTGGATGAGGGAATAGAGTGACTGTCAGCAAGTTTGCTGGTGACACCAAGCTGGGAGGAGTGGCTGACACGCCAGAGGCTGTGCTGCCATCAGAGACCTGGACAGGCTGGAGAGTTGGGTGGGGAGAAATGTAATGAAATAGAACAAGGGCAAGTGTAGAGTCTTGTATCTGGGCAGAACAACCCCAGGTTCCAGTGTAAGTTGGGGAACGAGCTGTTGGAGAGCAGTGTAGGGGAAAGGGACCTGGGGGTCCTGGGGACAGCAGGGTGACCATGAGCCAGCACTGGGCCCTTGTGGCCAGGAAGCCAATGGTACCTGGGGTGGGTTAGAAGGGGGTGGTCAGTAGGTCAGAGAGGTTCTCCTGCCCCTCTGCTCTGCCCTGGGGAGACCACACCTGGAATATTGTGTCCAGTTGTGGCCCCTCAGTTCCAGCAGGACAGGGAACTGCTGGAGAGAGTCCAGCGCAGCCACCAAGATGCTGAAGGGAGTGGAGCATCTCCCGTGTGAGGAAAGGCTGAGGGAGCTGGGGCTCTGGAGCTGGACAAGAGGACACTGAGGGGGGACTCATTCCTGGGGATCAAGATGGAAAGGGGGAGTGTCAGGAGGATGGAGCCAGGCTCTTCTGGTGACAACCAATGGTAGGACAAGGGATAATGGGTGCAAACTGGAACACAAAAGGTTTCACTTAAATCTGAGAAGCAACTTGTTCCTGGTGAGGGTGGCAGAGCCTGGCCCAGGCTGCCCAGGGGGTTGTGGAGTCTCCTTCTGTGCAGACATTCCAACCCGCCTGGACACCTTCCTGTGTAACCTCATCTGGGTGTTCCTGCTCCATGGGGGGATTGCACTGCATGAGCTTTCCAGGGCCCTTCCAACCCCTCACATTCTGGGATTCTGTGAAATCGTGAATTAGACTCTTGGTGCTTCAAATTCACACCTTTAAAGGGACTTAACGCCTGCTTTTTAAGGGGGTTTGAGAGCTCTGAGCACGGAGACGCCACCACAAGAGCCGTGGAGTTATCGGCAAACACCAGCTCATACCTGGACAACCCTCTGGTGGGTGGTGAGAACCGCATCCAGCTGCATTTTGGAACCTCGCTCCTCCAAGAACAGCACCTCGTCGGTTTTGGTGGGCATGGCGTAGCTGAGGGAACCACACGGTTAGGACAGGGGAGGAAGGATTCACGCCGCTTTACAGGAACGAATCGACCTCCAGCAGCAGGGAATGTGGCAGGAAGATTAACTTTTAATGAGAAATTAATTATGCAAACAATGTATCTCGCAAATCAAGCGCTGGCAGAAGCCGGGTGTTTTACTGGAAGGAGATAAGGGGGAAGCTTGCAGCGCTATTACCAGCAAATTCAGCTACAAACAGCAGCTTGAGAAGAGAACTTTTAACTTTATATTTGAAGGAGAGCTTTAAAGCAACAATTCTGACTTACTTTTTAATAGCCTATCTATTTTAATTGGGAACGGAGCTAAAAACCACTGCCGCAACGCACCACTGCAAGGATATTGCATTCACCGCTGGGAATTGATTGGGAATTTAGGGTGAATTTATCAGGAATTTATGGTGAATTTATCAGGAATTTATGGTGAATTTATCAGGAATTTATGGTGATCTTGTCAGGGATTTACAGCGAATGTATCAGGAATTTACAGTGAATTTAACAACAAGGCAGTGGGTCAGATTTTGCTCTCTGGTTACAGTTACTCCATTTCCACGGCATCAGTAACAACAAGCTACATCCTACCGCCCATGTTTTACCCTATAGATTTTGCTCTTTAAGGGTAAATGATTTCTTTGGTGCAAGAAACATCACAGAGATGCTACAAGTAGCTGATCTACGGCTGACAGTTCATCCAAATAAATGAACATAGAGATAATTATTCTTGACAGGTTTAATTGGTGTGAGGAGGAACCAGCGTTTATACTCGGACATACAGGTAAAGACACACATTTCAGATAATCAGCACTAAGTGTTTTTACTCCCTTAGTGCTTCTGCAGCAATAATATTCTCCTCCCACAGGCTTCAGGGTTCCCCAAGCTCCTTCTAGTTTGTATATTCACTACCATTGCTTACTCTGCAATATACACACAAAGAGCCTGGGTAAAACGTTATAAAGGAAAAACAGCAGCGAAAGGCAGCAAGACAAGTTCCTGAGCTCAGCACCCACAGGCTTAAGTGTTTTTTTCTCAGAAGAATTAGAAGTAATGGCACTTCTTTCCCTCCCCGCCTCGAGATCTGTTCAGTCAAAGAATCATAAAACCATTTTGGTTGGAAAAGATGCTGAAGATCATCAAGTCCAACTGTTCCCCCACCCCCAGCACTGCCCCATGTCCTGAGAACCTCCTGTCCGTCTGTCCAGCCCTCCAGGGATGGTGACTCCAGCACTGCCCTGGGCAGCCTGTTCCAATGCCCCACAGCCCTTTGGGGAAGAAATTGTTCCCCAGATCCAACCTCAACCTCCCCTGGCGCAACTTGAGGCCACCTGAAATTGTTCAGTGCCTGAACAACTCAATTTCAGCCTTCTTTATCCAAATAAAGCATCCCAAACCGTGCAGACACACAAAAAGAGAACAGCAAAGAGCTTTACACTTATTTACATGTTGGATCTTGGGAACAATTTCTTCCCAGAAAGGGCAATGATCTCGAGGGTCTCTTCCAAGCAAACTATTCTATGATCTTATGATGTTCCTCATACCTTTCATTCACTCTGATGGAGAGCCGGTTGCAGAGTCTATGCACATATTGAGCGAAATGTTCCACCAGACACATATCGTAGGAAGTCATCTGGATGTTGAGATCTCCATACTCATGTTCGGTCCCAACATTTATCTCTTTCATCTGTACTTTATCCTTCTTCCTCTTTGGAACCTGTAATTTTTTTTAAAACAAAAAGAAAGAAAAAGATATCTGTTTTTGGATAAAGCTGGAAATAAAAAAAAAGCATTAACTCGTGCCTGCACAGGAGACAGAATCCCAGAATCCCAGAGTGTCAGGGGTTGGAAGGGCCCTGGAAAGCTCATCCAGTGCAATCCCCCCATGGAGCAGGAACACCCAGATGAGGTTACACAGGAAGGTGTCCAGGCGGGTTGGAATGTCTGCACAGAAGGAGACTCCACAACCCCCTGGGCAGCCTGGGCCAGGCTCTGCCACCCTCACCAGGAACAAGTTGCTTCTCAGATTTAAGCAGAACCTTTTGTGCTCCAGTTTGCACCCACTGCCCCTTGTCCTGTCATTGGTTGTCACCGAGAAGAGCCTGGCTCCATCCTCCTGACACTCACCCTTCAGATATCTGTAACTATGAATGAGTCCCCCCTCAGTGTCCTCTTGTCCAGCTCCAGAGCCCCAGCTCCCTCAGCCTTTCCTCACACGGGAGATGCTCCACTCCCTTCAGCATCTTGGTGGCTGCGCTGGACTCTCTCCAGCAGTTCCCTGTCCTGCTGGAACTGAGGCTCCTACACTGCTCTCTAACAGCTCGTTCCCCAACTTACACAGGAACCTGGGGTTGTTCTGCCCAGATTCAAGACTCTACACTTGCCCTTGTTCTAGTTCATTACATTTTCCCCGCCCAGCTCTCCAGCCTGTCCAGGTGTCTGATGACAGCACAGCCTCTGGCGTGTCAGCCACTCCTCCCAGCTTGGTGTCACCAGCAAACTTGCTGACAGTCACTCTATTCCCTCATCCAAGTCATTGATGAATATATTGAATAACAGCGGCCCCAGCACTGCCCCCTGAGGCACTGCACTAGATCCAGGCCTCAACTGGACTCTGCCCATTGACCACGACTCTCTGGCTTCTTCCCTTCAGCCAGTTCACAGTCACCTCACCACCCGCTCATCCAGACCCACTCCCTCAGTTTAGCCCACGCAAAGGTTCTCTCCTCTGACAAAGGTTTTGCTCAACTACATGGAACACATCGCAGCCCATCTGTGCTCGCTGTCCCCGATCACAAAACTGGGATGACATTATTGTAACAGATGTTCTTGAGTCCAGCAGTTCGGCTCTTGGATGGCAGCACCGCAGGATTCACACAGAAAATACATGCGCACCGTGATTAATTCCTTCCAGGAGAAACCCAGGAGTAGAAAACAAACCGGGTTTTATTTTAATTCCTGACTTCAAGGCAGCTGTCTAGGTGAGTTATTGTTCCTTCCTTCCACCAAAATTGTCATCTTTCCAAATTCGAGGGAATGTAAAGCATTTAAATGCACAATATTGAAATGCAGAGAAGCCCTCCTCACAATACTCTGCAATAATCTGAAGCTGAGGTGTGAAATTCAGCATCGAGAAGAGATTCTTACCCCCCATTAACAAGAATATACCACACAAAATAATATCTGCGGTGTTTTGAGTGGGTATTTCATGTGATGTAACACATGTAAATCATTATTCTTTTTTAATATGATTCATCAGCCTTGGAATTAATAATACCCATGTTTAAACCGAACTGTAAGAAGATGGGTCAGCCGAAATTGTTATTCCTACCTCCTTCGGGAGCAGGTATTTGAACCTCCCAATGCCGTGCGCAGGATGGGATCTGTAGTGTCTGTGGCAACTCACGAGCACGTCACCTTAAAATTAAAGCAGAGGAAACGCGTTTCCAGCTGAACAACACACAGCCCTTCTCTAAACAAACACACGTGGGTGCCATCGAGAGCCCAAAATCCACATGGGGGGCGGGAATTTGTCCTCGGCGCCACAGCCAGAATGTTATAATTCACAGCTGGTTACGGCGAGCAGCGAATAAGGGAGGGAGAGATTAAAAATGACTCATTTAATTCGCTCCCAGGTGAATTCTCAAGCAAAGGCAGACTTGTCAGCACCAGCGGATGGGGAGGATGCTGATGAAATGTTCCATCTGTCTCCTCTCACGCGACAGCAGTGATGCTACTACGATGGATCTGAGCCCCGTTTAGTTTAAAATCCAACTCTGTTCAAATATTCATGTGCTCGGAAGCCAAATCAAAACGGCCTCAACGTTTTATTTATACTTTAAAATGAAACCCTCAGTAATCCTCATTTTAATGAACAGAGCTCAGAACAGCAAAGAGAAACCCAACACCAAGGATCTAAGGCACTCGGATACGCTTTGCCTCCGCATCAAAATCAAGTTTGATTTTAAATTGCGACAGTGGACTCCACCAGCTCAATAAATTTTGAAGTGGGACCTCAAAGGGCTGTAAAAGTCATTTCCTGGACATTAATATAGTGAATGGCATGTGGCTGGTGTCACTCCACAGCTCAACCAAGAGCAGGGAAACAGAAGAAAGGGTTAGGAAAAAAGGTATAGAAGAGGAAAAGTACCTGCTAATGTTATTTAACCAGACCAAAATTGGCTAAAAAAAACGTAAAAGAGACGTAAATGCTGAAATGCAATACTTATCTTGGGTAAATGAAGTTTTGGCCTTGCATTGGGTTAATAGGAGGCCTTACCTGCAGCGCACAGGCAGTTTTCTCTGGGTGTTGCTGCTCTGTAGGAAACAAGATAATTGTTAAAAGCCCTGATTTCAGCCACCTATGGAAATAAAACATATCTCCTTGAGCAAAGGCTCACAGCCCAAGTTCCTCAGACACAGGTTGATCCCGTCAGCAATGAAACTCTTTGTCCTCCATACCCGCAGCCCTTTGAGCTGAGCATCCCTCCACCACTAAAAGATTTCCCTTGGCAAACCGTACTTTTTCTGCCACATACGTGCTCTGAGACTCTCAGTAGAAGTGACCAAGGGTTTTTAATGCCCTATAGTGTGTTTTATTCACTGGGTTTGATGTCAGACTCACCTGCTGAGCGCCAACACCTGCTTCAGCAACACTCCCTTCCTCAAGCACAGCACCTGCAACGAGCCACCATGGTCAAAATGCAAACACTCACCGAGTTTTCACCATCGCTTCCCAAAATACAGCATGGAAACAACACCCGAGACCCTCGGAACACTCAATAACCCTTCCAGTCTGTGGCAGAATGCAACCCCCCTCCCTCCTTCAGTATGGCACATCTCCCCCTTCTCCGCTACTTGAGGCTAACAGCTTCTTTTGTCTGGCCCAGCGCACCCTGGCTCCTGGGACATTAGGAGAAGGGAGTGCCAAGGCACACTGAGCCCAGTGTGGGGGATGTTTGGAGGCTTCAGGGGCACCCACAGACAGTGTGGGGGGGTGCAGAGAAGCTTCTAGAGTGCCTACAGTCGGATCTGATCAGATAAAAACGGGACTGTCGTTGAGACTTCGCCCATTGCCGCGGGTCTCTCGGAGCACGAGCAAGATGATGCCACCGAGAGCCACCCCGGGATGGGGACCCCACTTGCCTCGCCGTCACGGGTGTGAGTAAAACTTCTCGCAGGATTGCGAGTATATTTGTACTTTCGTGCACATATGCACGTGTAACTTTCCGTGCTCCATATGAGCGCGTGTAAAATTAATCCTCACAGAATCGCGGGTGTATTTTCTTTCCGTGCACATTTGCACAAGTATTTTATTTCCTCGCACAATCGCGAGTGGCCGCCGAGAGCCCCTCGCACAATCGCGAGTGTATTTTCCTCCCGTGCTTCCACATAAGCACATGTAGGATTCCGTGCACATTTGCACGTGTAAGTAAAATAACTCTCGCAGGACTGCGAGCGTATTATAAATTTACTCTCGTGGAATCGCGAGTGCACACTTTCCGTACTCACTAGGAGTGTGTGTATCACAGTATCACAGTATCACAGTATGCTTGGGATTGGAAGGGACCTCAAAAGATCATCTAGTCCAATCCCCCCATGGAGCAGGAACACCCAGATGAGGTTACACAGGAAGGTGTCCAGGCGGGTTGGAATGTCTGCAGAGAAGGAGACTCCACAACCCCCCTGGGCAGCCTGGGCCAGGCTCTGCCACCCTCACTGAGAAGAAGTTTTTTCTCAAATTTAAGTGGAACCTCTTGTGTTCCAGCTTGATCCCATTACCCCTTGTCCTATCATTGTTTGCCACCAAGAAGAGCCTGGCTCCATCCTCGTGGCACTCACCCTTTATATATTTATAAACATTAATGAGGTCCCCCCTTAGTCTCCTCTTCTCCAAACTAAAGAGCCCCAGCTCCCTCAGCCTTTCTTCATAAGGGAGATGCTCCACTCCCTTAATCATCTTTGTTGCCCTACGCTGGACCCTCTCCAGCAGTTCCCTGTCCTTCTGGAACTGAGGGGCCACAGCTGGACACAATATTCCAGATGTGGTCTCACCAGGGCGGAGTAGAGGGGAAGGAGAACCTCTCTGACCTACTGACCACCCCCTTCTAACCCACCCCAGGTACCATTGGCTTCCTGGCCACAAGGGCCCAGTGCTGGCTCATGGTCACCCTGTTGTCCACCAGTACCCCCAGGTCCCTTTCCCCTACACTGCTCTCTAATATGTAATTTCCCAACCTATACTGGAACCTGGGGTTGTTCCTGTATCTCTTTAAAAATAATCCCGCACCGTGTTTAGGGAAGTGTGTACTCCTCCGGGACTCGGGGACGGCTCCAGCATTGTTTTGGGTGAGGCCACGTGCATGCACACTGTGGACCGCCTGCTGTATTAGTTGCTGTCTCAATAATTTTCCTCAACTGATATCCGAACCTGTATTTAAGTCACTTTTGGAGTGCTAAAACCCTGTTTTTCGCCGGTTCAATAAAAGTTGTTTTTGGACCTTGTTGTGCCTTAAATTGACCTGTGGGTTGCCTCAGTGACACAGTCTCTCCAGAATATCACTCCCCAGAATATCACCAAAACTCAGAGGGATGAAGCAGGAGGATGATGATGAGTGTGGTGAGCTCTCATGCACCCCCTCGCCTTGCTCCAGGATCCAACAAGCTAGGGTGGGAGATCCCCCGTGATCTGTGGGGATCAAACCCTCCTGCTCGTTCCGGAGCCATGTGGATGGAGGAAAAAACAGCTTGTGAGGCAAAGAATCAGAGAATCATTTGGGGTGGAAAAGCCCCCCAAGATCAAGTCCAATTATAACACAACCCTGGCACTAACCCATGTCCCTGAGTACCTCATCTATAATATAAAAGATATTAAAATGTTTTAAAAAAAATTAAAAAAACATATAAAATATTAAAAAGAATATATATAAGAGCTTTACTATCACCATATATATATATACAAAAGAGCTTTACTGTCACTATATATCTATATATCTATATATCTATATATCTATATATTTATGTATCTATATATCTATATATCTATATAAAAGAGCTTTACTGTCACCACAACCCCACCAGGCAGGACCTGCATCGTGTCCCCTGGGGCAGGCGGGCAATTACAAATTAAAGAGTGACCGGGAGCACCAAGGACCTGCTGGTCCCCAGGGGCAGTGACATCGCTGGGGGGGCTGTGACGGACCCTGTGTCGCTGGGGTGACCCCTGGGTCCCTCGGGGGGGTCTCTGTCGCTGATACACCACGGTAGGTGACCCAGGGCACTAACTCAGTCAGTGCTCCCCCTCCGTGTCCTTCCCCGGTGTCCCCAGCGCCGGTACCTTCGGCAGCGCCGCGTTCATCGCTCCGCCCGGCCCCGCGTCCGTCGCTCCCGGCGTCCCCTCGGTGCGTCCCGCCCCGCGTTCCGAACCTCTCGCGGGGGGGAACGAGAATTTTTAGACAACCCTCGCTGCTCGCAGGGCCACGGTGTCGTAGCGGAGGGGGCGGGTGACACCGGGGGACACGTTGTTCCCGCTGTCTCACATGGAGCAGCGCGACGTGGCAACGACCGCGCGGCGCATCCAATACTGTGCTACACACCCTGCTAGTCGCGATCCGCCCGCCCCTCGCTCCTTCTCGCATGCTGATTGGTCGTCGGCCGCGTCCATCAAGGTGGCCATGTTGAGTGTGGCATGGCTGGAAGGGCACCAGCGTGGTACGGCGGCCATCTTGAGTGTGGCCGGTCTGGCCCCCGCCGCCATGTTAGCGCGGGAAGCGCTGCGAGGGGAGCGGGATGGAGGGCGAGCGGGATGGGGCTGAGCACGTTTCAGGAAAAGGTGATTTGTGTTCATGAGGCTTAACCAACACACATTTCTGGAGCACAGGTGTGCTGCGGAGCGGCTGAGGGACCTGGGGGGTTCAGCTGGAGAACAGGAGCTGAGGGGAGACCTTCTGATCTCTGAACTGCCTGAAAGGAGCTTGGAGCCAGGGGGGTCGGGCTCTGCTCCCCAGGAACAAGCGCCAGGAGCAGAGGAAACGGCCTCAAGTTGCGCCAGGGGAGGTTGAGGTTGGATGTGGGAACAATTTCTTCCCCAAAGGGCTGTTGGGCATTGGAACAGGCTGCCCAGGGCAGTGCTGGAGTCACCATCCCTGGAGGGTTGGACAGACGGACAGGAGGTTCTCAGGACATGGGGCAGGGACAGGGGTGCGGAAACAGTTGGACTCTATCTTGAGGGTCTTTTCCAACCAAAATGATTCTGTGATTTCCCCATGGCTCTTCCCCACTCCCCTCTCTCTTCCCTGCTGCCGAATTTCCCTCTTCTTGTGTGGCAGACGCTCCCACCCGTTCCCCTGAGCCCCCGTCTTGGAGCTCGACACCCTGGCGGCTTAATTTCTTGTCAGGATTTCCAGCTCTGCTGACTGATTGCTGCTCCGATTCCTTTTGGCTGGAGCTGCCAGGCTCACGATGGCCTTTCTCTCTCCAGTTTGTCGGTGTTGATCGGCGTGGCGAGTCTCCTCCGCTGCAGACCAGACTCGTGTGTTGGATTCCTGCTCCATGAGCCACCCTGCCACCCCTGTCCTGCATTTCGGAGGCACCTGGAGCTCCTGATTCGCGCCACACAGCCCAGATGTTTGTCCCTCTTGCAATCTGGTGCATGGATGGAAGAGAAGGAACATGAGTGGACAAAGTTTGCCCAAAAGCAGAGCCGGGGGGGGGTCTGTGCCATCTCCTGCTCAGCATATACATGAAGCGGATCTGCAGCACCTCTGCTCTTTGCTCAACACTTTGCAAGGACACCGGCTCGCAGCTCTGAGCTGTGTTTTTGTGGCGATCCCCAGACATGATAAAACTGCTCATGTGGATGTTGTCCTGCCCTTTGATCTCCCTGGGGAGCCCCAGGCAAGGCCACCGGGGCAGTGACGCTTGTTAGATAATTCCACGGTGTTCCGAGCAAGAAGCAAAGTGGGACTCGGAGCTGGGCTCAAACTGGCTCTCCCGTTCCAGGAAAACTGGGCTTCTGCTTCTGTGAACTTTGAATTCCTGGAGAAAATGCTGTGCTTGAGGAGGGGCTGGAGGGGGACGGCCTGGTGCTGTGTTTGTGGGGGAGGTTGTGATGAGCAACACAATAAAGAGGAGGTCAGGCTCACGACAGTCCTCCATTCCATGACCTCAAACATTCTGTTCATGGAGGGGGCTACACCCCCTAATTCCCTCTGTTCTCAGAATCACGGAATAGTTTGGGTTGAAGGGACCTTCCCAGCTCCCCCAGTGCCCCCTGCCATGAGCAGGGACATCTTCACCAGCTCAGGTTGCTCAGAGCCCCGTCCAGCCTGGCCTGGGATGTCTCCAGGGATGGTTCATCCACCACCTCTCTGGCCAACCTGGGACAGGCTCTCACCACCCTCAGGGCAACAATTTCTTCCTCATGTCCAGCCTGAATCTCCCTCCTTTAGTTTAAAACCATCACCCCTTGTCCTATGGCAAGTAGGTCCTGCTCAAAAGTCAGTCCCCATCTTTCTTCTCGGCACCTTTAAAGGCTGCACCAAGGTCTCCCCGGAGCTTCTCTTCTCCAGCTGAACACCCCAACTCTCTCAGCCTGTCCTCCCAGCAGAGCTGTTCCAGCCTCGCATCATTCCTGTGGCTCCTCTGGCCCCTCTCCAGCAGGTCCATGTGTGTCCCGTGCTGAGGATCCAGAGCTGGACCAGCACTGCAGGGGGGTCTCACCAGAGCGGAGCAGAGGGGCAGAATCCCCTCCCTGCACCTGCTGCTCACGCTGCTGGGGATGCAGCCCAGGACCCACAAAATAGGGCTGAGGAGGGAGCATCACCCCAAACTGAGTGACTGCTAATTACCATGATTGTCCCTCACGTCTCACTGAAAAATGAGTCCATCTCTTCACTGCAGAGCTTCTCTGACATTTATCAGAGACAGATACATTTTAAGGCCGAAAGGGACTGTTAAATCATATCATTTGCCCTCAGGTACATTGAAGTCTATAGATTTCCGCTGACTTCCAGCTGTATAGAAGCAGATCCCTTCTGTTGCGATGAAAGCATCTTTGTCACAAAGGCTCCCGCTCTTGATTTTCCCTGGATACAAAGCTCCTGGCAGCTTCTTCTGGCAGCTGTGCACCCGCTCCGTTCAAATCATGGACCTTCTCTCCAGTTTTAATGTGCCTCAGCTTCAGCTCGCAGCCGCTGGTCCTCAGCGTGCCGTTCTTTGACTAATGACTCATCCTCAGCCAGGTGAGCTGTTTGCAGGAGCACAACGCGCCTTTTTGTGACATTTAGAAAAAAAGAAGCCAAGGCGTTGCTTTGTTGCTCCCTCAGCCGCGGAAACCCAAACCACTGCATTTCTTTACTTCGCTAAAATAAACCAGGGAGCTCTCCTTGCTCTCAAGGCTCCTCCGGCTGCTGAGAGGGCCAGGCCTTGCTGGAGGGATTATTTCATCCATCTTCTTCTGCTTTGCTGCAGATTTCTCCCCGTCACGCAGCTGGATGTGTCCTGGCAAAGACCCAGCGCTGGCAGAGATGCTGCTGGAGCAGTTTGTGACCTATGCAGAAGGTTTTGCCACCCCCCAATCCCTTCTCGATCCATTCTCTGTCTTGCTGTCCGGAGGAGGAAAGTTGTCCCAGGAGAGCTGGAGATCCAGGACCTGAAAGTCTCAATGTCTTTTGATTACAAAAATAATCAAAAAGCATTTAAATAGCCCCAGAAGAAAACCGCTGATGTGCGTATCTCCTCTTCTGCCTCCTGCAGCGCTGCTTAGGACTGCGCCTAAGGCCTGGAGGAGTCGGTGGGATGATCTACCTGCCAGGAGCTTGGAGCCAGGGGGGTCGGGCTCTGCTCCCCAGGAACAAGCGCCAGGAGCAGAGGAAACGGCCTCAAGTTGCACCAGGGGAGGTTGAGGTTGGATGTGGGAACAATTTCTTCCCCAAAGGGCTGTGGGGCATTGGAACAGGCTGCCCAGGGCAGTGCTGGAGTCACCATCCCTGGAGGGCTGGACAGACGGACATGAGGTTCTCAGGACATGGGGCAGTGCCGGGGGTGGGTTATGGTTGGATTCGATGATCTTGAGGGTCTTTTCCAACCCAGATGATTCCAGGAGTGTTTCCAATCACCAGGCAGAGACAGAGCATCGAGACTATGGCTGGAAACACCGAAAAAAGGACATTGTGACCCAAGTCCCTGCCATGAGCCCATGTCCCTTCCAGCTACACAGACCATGTACAAATCCAGGGCAGCAGGTCACGTGGAGGTAGAATAGTATTATTTTCAACTCATGATCTTTTTCAATGATGAGACCGAGTTGGGGTGCGGTGCCTCCTTAGCAGGAAAGGTTTGGTGCTGAGACATCACCCTTGGACCTTCGCGAGGAAGGGGTTGAGATGTGAGGGAGCAGAAGGGAACAAAATTAACCAGCAATGAGTAGGTTTAGGGGGATGAAGCGAGGGGTGGATGCTCTTTCCCTGACCACCAGAGCAGAGAGGCTCTGGAGCAACCTCCCAAATGGGAAAACAGTGGAAACCTTCCCTATTTCCAGGTGGAAAATACCCCATGGAACGTTATTTTGGCTTAGTTGAGTGAATCGCAGAGATTTGCACTATTATCGACATGAATACGACCATGGGCAGGAGCTCAGAGGGCTCTGTCTTGTTCAGGGCAGCCGAGCTGAGATATTTCTGGGAGCAGGAGGCAATGACAATGCCGGCTGAAACTCAGGGGGGGTGAGTGCTGCTGAAATATCACATTTTGTGTTTAAATTCAATGACGACAGTATTGATTGGTGCGGGATTGCAGCAGGAGGGAGTGAGGCTGCGTGCATGAGATCCCAAAGCCAAGGTTTGAACAGGAGGGGTGGGGATGCAGCTGGGAGCCTCCTCAAGAGACAAGTCAAGAAAAATGGGGAGAAATAGGGAAAAAATAGCTAAAGGGAGAGCTGGGCCCTGGGTGGGGTTCTGGCTGCTCTACCAGGCAGGGAGGGGACACTGAGGCATTTCCGAACAGTTCTGGCCACCCCAAAGGGTGACAGTGGGAATCATCGTCCTCACTGGGAAACGCCTCCCTGTCATGAGGGATCCACGGGGGCCATCATGGAGTAAGTGTCGCCAAGAGTTGCTTCTCTGAAAGGAATCACAGAATCGTAGAATGTCAGGGATTAGAAGAGTCCTCATCCAGGAGAGAAGCTCATCCAGTGCAATCCCCCCATGGAGCAGGAACACCCAGATGAGGTTACACAGGAAGGTGTCCAGGCGGGTTGGAATGTCTGCACAGAAGGAGACTCCACAACCCCCTGGGCAGCCTGGGCCAGGCTCTGCCACCCTCACCGGGAACAAGTTGCTTCTCATGTTTAAGTGGAACCTCCTGTGTCCCAGTTTGAACCCATTGCCCCTTGTCCTACCATTGGTTGTCACCGAGAAGAGCCTGGCTCCATCCTCCTGACACTCACCCTTTAGATATCTGTAACCATGAATGAGTCCCCCCTCAGTCTCCTCTTGTCCAGCTCCAGAGCCCCAGCTCCCTCAGCCTTTCCTCACACGGGAGATGCTCCACTCCCTTCAGCATCTTGGTGGCTGCGCTGGACTCTCTGCAGCAGTTCCCTGTCCTGCTGGAGCTGAGGGGCCACAACTGGACACAATATTCCAGCTGTGGTCTCCCCAGGGCAGAGCAGAGGGGCAGGAGAACCTCTCGGACCTACTGACCACCCCCTTCTAACCCACCCCAGGTACCATTGGCTTCCTGGCCACAAGGGCCCAGTGCTGGCTCATGGTCACCCTGCTGTCCCCAGGACCCCCAGGTCCCTTTCCCCTACACTGCTCTCCAACAGCTCATTCCCCAACTTACACTGGAACCTGGGGTTGTTCCTGCCCAGATTCAAGACTCTACACTTGCCTTTGTTCTATTTCACACAATATTCCAGGTGTGGTCTCCCCAGGGCAGAGCAGAGGGGCAGGAGAACCTCGCTGACCTACTGACCACCCCCCTCCTCATCCACCTCAGTATGCTCCAGTCCTTTAATCATCTTCGTTACTCTCCACTGGACTCTCTCAAGCAGGAACATCCATATCAGTTTAGGCCGTTGGTCTTATGGACTTTGCTCGTTCCTCACAGTTTTGGGCTCCAGGCCCCCTCGTAGCTCGGTCATTTTAATGATTTCACCTCCGCAGCCATCGTTAGGTTCCAGAGTGATCACACGCACAGTGACACCGCGCCCAGCCCCGCCCCCTCCCGCATCGCCCCGCCTCCTCCCTCTGTGATTGGTCTGCCGCGGAAGGGTGGGCGGTGCTACGCAAGAGCGACGTGCGCGCGAAGGGGCGGGGCGGCGGCGCGCGTGCGCGGTGTGAGGCGCCGGGAGCGCGGGGGGGACGGAGCGCGGCCCTGAGGGGAGCGGCGGCACCACCGGCACTTCACCTCAGCCAGCCCGCTGCGCCTTCGCCGGGGCTCCGCACCCGGCCCTGCGCCCCCGCCCGCCACCCCCAAACCTTCGCCGAAGGGGGAAGGGGAGGCAGGGGAAAAGAAGCGAACGAGAGCGGTCGCGGGTCCCGCCGCGGGGAGCGGAGCGAGGCGCGGGGCGGCGGCGGCGGCGGCGGAGGCTCCTCCATCATGTCGGCGGGCGGGGACTTCGGCAACCCGCTGCGGAAATTCAAGCTGGTGTTCCTGGGCGAGCAGAGCGGTGAGTCACCGGGGCTCCCTCACACAGGGGTGGCGGGGCGGGCTCCTCCCCCCCCCCCCCCAAACCCCCCCGGACCCGCCTTTGTGGGGCGGGGGTCGCGCCTGAGGGGATCCCCCACCCCCACCCTCTGTGGGGGCTCTACTGTGCCATAACCCCACTTTACGAGGAGAAAAGGGGGTTTTCCACCCTCTTGTGTGGGGTGGGGGGGCTGTCTCGGGGCGTTCGCCTCCCCCTGGCAGTCGCTGCTCCTTGGGTGACAGGGAGGTTTAAATAGAACCCTCCAACTGCCACATCTCCAGGAACAGTTGCTGATTCATTTGATTCCAGCTCCTCTGATATTTTTTTTTGTTGTTTTCAATTTTTCAATCCCCCGTGTTTTCTGTGTAAATACAGCAATTTTCGAAAATGGACTTTTGTGTTGGTGAAGCGGATCCGATGCTCTAAATAAATTCAATCAGTGATATTTTCTTCCCTTCGTCAAAAAAAGAACCAAACCCAAATAATATTTTCTCCTTAGTAGGAGGCCTCTTGTCTCCAGTGCTGCATTGGAAATCATTCACTTCAGAGAGTTTTCTGATTTAAAAAAATGCTCGTTTGGTGCGTGCTTTGTGTAATCCTGGGCAGATATCGAGCGATCTTTGACATAATGAGTAGGTGCAGAATATTCCCTGTCTCAGGGTGGGGTATTTGCTCCCTCAGCCACCTTTGGTCTCTGGGTGGCAGATGATGAAATACTAGTCGTGGGTTTTGTTTTTTTTAATTCCCAAATGACATATCTTGGTGTTTGCTCACTCATTAATATATGAACTGGGTGATCAGGCTGATATTAAAATGATTTACCTATACATTGGTGGTTTCCTTTAGTCTGTTCCTTTCATGCTTTTTTTTTGTTTTTAAATTTTATGTCTATTTTTTTTGTGTTGGAATAGCTTCTCCTTATATTAAGGATTCAGGGAGCACAAGTTCAACTTGGGTATATTTTTTGGGGGGGGTTAAGTCACCTGATCTGCTTGGTGAGGTGCTGTTTGCTCAGCCATTTTATAAGGATTTTGGAAGAGGGTCATGTGTAGAAGATGCTGTTTTATTTAATTATTTTATTCCCCCCCACCCCCCAGGGATTTGATCACAAGAAATCTTGGGTATTATCTATGCATTTGCAAAATGCTTGTCTTGTTTTACTGTATTTCTGAGCTTTGATTTCACGGAGCTTTTCAGGTACCTAATGGGAGGTTGTAGCGCCTGATGCAGATCTTAAATCTCAGCAGCTCTCAGTTTACACGTGGATTTCTTGTCTATCTGTTCTGACAGACATAACATCAGTTATCTGCTTCTTCTAGTCTTTGTCGGTATTTTTTCCCCCCTCTCAGCTAATCATGTGTTTATACCCCAAGGTTTTAAATAACTCCAGCCCCTAGCGTCAAATTTGAGGAGCAGAGAAGGGGGTTTATGGGTATAGCGCAGCAAAATACCCCTAACTAAATATAAATAACGCTGCAACTGCTGCCTTGACTGCGACGTATGGATGTGTTGGGGCTGATTTGACTCTGCTTAGGGCCTGGCCAGCAGCTGCCGTTGGGTTCCAGCCCTGCCTTTGTCTCGGCTCCTGGGCGATGACTCGGTGACCGATCGGCGCCGAGCGGTGGCACCGAAGCCCTCGGCGCGTCCGTGCTGCAGCGTGGGCACGGTCCAACGCGGCGCGGGGATGAGTCGTGCTGGAGAAACGGCTTTTTCTGAATTCGGCTCTTGCTGGCGTGATGTCATACCCAGTAATTTTTTATTTATTTTTTTTTTTACGGTCCAAAGGGTGGATAACTCCCATTACAAATGGCTCCTGGAAGAATAAACGTCCTAGGAATACTCTTCTGCATGACAATTACAGAAGCATCTCCGATGCTGCAAAGGGAATTTGAGTGGGTTTTGCTTACACGTCGCTCCCTTCACCGTTCTTTGTTTTGAAGGTGAAGGGATATGCAGAAATAAAGTTTTCTTTTCATGATAGCAGCTTTCATAAATGAGAAGGTCTCTTTGTACAACTGTTGCGCTGGATTGCTGCATTCGCTTCCTGCTCGGCTGAAAGGTTGTCTGCCCTGTTGGAAGGCCATAATTAAAGATATCCTACTGCTGCTGGTAGGGAGGCCGAATGCTTCTGTTCTGTTTGCATTCAGGGACTTCACAGTGACAAATGGAATGTTATAGAGGGCTGAGAAGTGGATGAGCTGCCTCAGCAACCCAAACTGGCAAATATCAGACCTTCTCTACTGACTGTATACAGCCCTTTCAATAAATATGTAATAGCTGAGAAATCCTTAACTGGAGTTCATTACTATGCAGGCTTTACTGCCCTTCCATGCGATTGTGTGAGCAAAGCCAAGAAATTTGGCCTTGTGAGGTCTGGAGGTGCCTCTAGATCTTTATTCTGATTTGAGAGCGGGATTGCACAGTGGATGCAGTCTCTGATATTTTTTTTTGCTGGTATCCTCAGCCATATTGTGGGAGTTCAATGCCATACACCCAGGCATTTGTATGGACTGCAGTGATTCTTCCTAGTTACGCTGTTTGCTAGCCACAGATTCCTTTTCCTATGCCAAGATGCTTTTTCTTGTTAATCCCCTTTTCTTGCTCTCCCGAGCCTCAAAATCTTCTATTCCATCATCTGCCTTTTCTACCTTTGTTGCGCCAGCTGACCCCCCACTGGCCGTGGGTCCTGGTCAGTCATCGATGTGCGTGATCCGGCATCACGACACGACTCCTTTTGGGATTTACTGCAAGTCATCGCTTCTCGATGGCAATATTGCGTCCCCCCCGCCCCCAGCTCGGCTCCTTGCCGCATGGACTGTGGATTCATGGCGAGCCTGCAACGTAATCCGTGTCCAGCTAAAAGCAGCTTCTCTTTCTTGCTCTTATGTTTTTTCACTTGTAATACAAGGATATAGCATTGGGTGGCTAGTAAGAAGGCGACTTCACCAGCACTTGCCTTAATTGAATTACTTTTTTCAATGATTGAAGATTATACGGAGTTTAGCAGTTTTAAATATGCTAATCTTTACTGAAAAGGCAGAGAGAGCTCTGTGCTGGGGGATTAGATAGAGCTATTGTGGGGAGGGGAAAAATATGCTTCTTACTGCCTTTGATCTTGTTTTATCAGGTGATTTTCATCAGTCCTAATGCCTCAAGTTTAAGAAATTTGGATTTCTGGGTCACATCAGTGTACACATCACCTGTGTTAGGGTAGCTATATGGTATCTATTCAAATATTAATAACATCTTTAGTTTTATCTTGCATATGAACACCTCTACTTCTTAATCCATCGATTTTTTGATGAACTGAATGCTGGGGCACCACAACAGAAATATTCTTTCATCACGTGGGTTTATGCTGCAGCTTTTATTGGCGAGCAAGTCTGAAGGGCATTAATATGTACAGAAAGCAAAATAAGTCCCTGTTGTCTCTTTCTCCTGGCGTTTCTGCATTGCATAAGATTTTTCAAATGGTAATTTGTTCTAATTTTCTTCATCGGGAACTGAGATTTTTAATATTGAGAAAACTAAGTACAATATAGTAACTTGAGGGACATAACTGTTTGGAAACCACTAATGAACTGTACTGTTGCGTAACAATGTTGGTACAGGCCCCGCTGAACAGTGGGATGTGTCTCATTAGATAAGTGGGGAACTGCAGGTGGTTTGTGTGTGACCCTGGTCCCAGTTCAGCCCGTCTGCAGGGACTGGCATCCCTGGGTGACTCCCAACTCCCTTCTTTTTAAGCAATTCTCAGCCTTGCGAGCTCCGAAAGCTGCTAATTCACCCCACTGATGCTTTAAAATCTTATCCCCTTCCTGTTAATTTTTTAATGTCTTGGTTTTCCTGTGGCTGGGTCATCAGATATTTGGGTTTATATTTGAACTATCTGCTTTTTCCACAAGTTGCTGAACTTCATTTTCTTGGCTATATCTGGAGGCTGAATATGATCCTGGTTTTTTCTTTTCTCCATCTCTGAAATAGCTCTTCTTATAGCAATGTCTGGAAGAAGCACATCAGACTTGGAGAAAAAGACTCCAGTGTTTTGTGATGCCTGTTCTTATGGTGCCTTTTGATCCCTGACTATTTGTGAAAGCAGGATCTTATTCAAAGGAAAAATAGCAGCGCCTTTCTGCACTTCGTGTTGTTTTTCTGTCTGTATCGAAGAAATAATTTGTGAACTTGGAAGGAAAGGATCTTCTTATCCCTTGATGTAAAATAATGGGCTTAGCATCTGCAGTTGTGGGGTATTTGGTGATACTTGGCTTGTTCTTGGCACATAATCCAGGTTCTAAAAAGCTGTAAATGAGAGTACCAGGAACAAAGGTGAGGAACCTCATCTGAAGCCACCCTTGGCAGAAGATGCTGCATTTGGGAGTGATCAGAGCCAGCAGTTGTCAGCCATTCTTCTCTAATTCACTGATAATTAAAAATCTGTAATCTGTGAGGAAGTAATTACCTTCCTATTTACCTGATAATTCAGTCCAGGTGTTCAAAGGCATTTGCGGTGTTCATGCATGTACAAATACATGTTGTATACACTACAGATTAAATAACGCCAAAGCAAGCAAACAAAAGCTCTCAATGGTTTGAAACACGCCTCAAAAGAAATGAAATGTTGTTGTTTCGCGTTACCATCAGATTTTTTTCAAGACAACCTGCGAAACTCACCTGTGATCCTGTCACCTGCAAGAACAGTTACCTGGTGACAGAGAAGCGTTTCTGAAGGGTACGTGGGCTCTGATGCATTTGTTCTGGTGTGGAGCAGGATGCAAAAAGACTAAAAGCACCATTTTGAAAATGAAGTGATATAATCAAAATAATGACGCCTTTGACACATTTGGATAAATTACATATGGAAGTAGCCTAAATGTAAGAAGTGTGTGTCGGGAAACAAACGTCAAAGTACAGACCGACAATGGAAGTAG
Organism: Columba livia; assembly: GCF_036013475.1. Lineage (NCBI taxonomy): Eukaryota > Metazoa > Chordata > Aves > Columbiformes > Columbidae > Columba > Columba livia. Next base: position 2,387,373 of record NC_088602.1, read on the forward strand.
AATTCTCTGGGTCCGTTTCCTTATTTATTTACCGAGCTTACACAAAGTGGAAAAGCCAAAAGGATTCTTTGTTTTCCCCTCAGCATAAAGCAAACTCTTGGGCCTAATATATTGTACGGCCCTGGAACAGCAAACAATTGAATCAATTACATCAGATCTTTTCTTCTGATGTTCAGAATAAATATGTTGTGCAATATTTGAGTATTTTTAACTGAAGAAAAAGACTTTGTGTGGTTCATTAGTACTTAACTCTCACCCAGATGCAGCTTAGTGCATCACGAAGAAAAAATGCTAACCTGGGAAGCAAATGTTCAATGAAACTAAATCTAAATAAATGGTTTTCACCCATGTGAACTATGTAATGGCTCAGTACATGTGTATGTGGGTATGTACATATATTATAGTTGGAAAATATCAAGCTTAGTGCAAAGGCCATACTGAGTGCTGAGGAGCCTTCTGGAATGGAAGTTGTCAACTGGTTAAAAAAAGTAAGGAAATAATGAACGGTAAATACGAAGTAGGATCAAAATTGGGGGCATAAGTGGAAAGACTTCCTACTTGTGATGTTGCATGGTCATAAAATGTGCTACTGAAACCTCCCTAGCTGGGTATTTAGACCTATTTTTTGTGCGCCACCAAGTTCTTGAGCCCTTTGCTCCGTTCTGACAGCCTCCTGTTGAGTCTGTCAAGCAGAGCTCAGCCTTCAGGTTCGGAAGGAAGCCCTTATTCAGCCGCACGGCACAATGGTGCCGTTTGTTTAATATGACTTTTTAGAAGGAGGGTGTAACTTGCCTTTTGTGTTCCCTGTTGGCAGGTTCTTTCTGCTGGCTCGCTGTAAATTGGGATGAGTTGGGGCTGCCAGAATTTCAGGGCACGGTTTCCACCGTCCGCTTGTGTGATCTGAAAAGGCTTCTTGGACTCCTGGCATAGCCGAGGTGATGCTGATGGGTTTATGCATATGCAGAGCTGGGGAATACGCTGAGTAATGTCCTCAAGTTTGATTTGTGAAGGGTTTTTACAAAGCCAAGACTCTCAATAAGACCCGGTTAAAGAGCGTGTTCTCCAAAGTATCTTTCCTTCTACTGGGGCACTTTTTGTTGATGTTAAAATGTTGTCCATGTTATAACTGGGTAATTTTTTGTCCATGTTATAATGTCCTTTAGTCTCATCACAACGACCAGAGCTGGAAATGCCACTTTCTACTGTGCTGGAGTCTGACTGGTAAATCTGCAAGCAAATCCTCCTTGACCTTGGCTGCTTTCACCAGTACAGGTGCCTGGCTAAGTACTGGTGCAAACTGGTGTTGCCCATGGCCGTTGTCTCCATTTGAATGCAGAGTTGGGGCATTATTTTAAGAGTTTCCATGACTTGCTGCCCGTATCCCCTGGAGATGCCACACAGCTATTCTGAGATTTACAGGCTCATGGTGTTCTCTTATCCAGACATGTGTAGGTGTCACCAGCACCCAGATTTCAGGTTTTGCTTTAAATCTAAACCATATTTGCCCAGAACTGAAAGAGCTGGGATGAAATCTTGGAGCAAAGCTGATAAGCAGGTGGTTATTTTGGCTTCAGACATGGCCAGAAGCAGCTGTGTCAGTGGAAGGTGCAGATAAACCTGCGGAGAAAATGTTCTTAACTTTCACTTGGTCTTATATCTTGAATTGTGACTACTTAAACCTCTGTACTATTGTTTGTGACCGTATAAATGAATGCTACCTAGCAGGATAAGTGATGGTTTTTAATGATTTGCTTCTAGGAGAGCAATCAGCAATTGCTGCGGGCAAAAAAAAGTCCAAAAAACACCCACTCCGGTGTTGCTGTAATTAATGCAGAGGCCAGTTTATTTCATTCCTCTAAGTGCTTCCTGCCAAACTTCCTGGACTTGCCTCTGTCTAGGTCTGAGTTACAGCCAGGTCATTTTCTTCATGTTCTTGATGTGTGCGACACAAAGGGAAGGGAAGTGAAACCCAGAATAGAAGCGTAGCCAAAAGCAGAGGGGCCCCAGGAGGGTGCAGTCTCGCTGGCCGAGCCCCAAGCGGCGGCTGATGCAGGATTGACAAGATTCTCATCAATTTGATCTCCGCCAAGGGGTGGAAGTAGCTGCTGCCGGAGTCCAGGCGAGTGAATTCCTGCGAACAAGCCGAGTATTCACCCCTGCAGAGGCTCTGAAGCTGCCTGCGCAGAAACGGGCATCAGCGTCGTGTTAATCTGAGCACAGGAGTGTTTCTCTGCAGCTTGTAGCGCCAGGCACTTCATTTGTTTTAATGAAGATGTTGCCTTCTCTGGGAGTAGAAAATATTCACTCATTACCGACTCCGTCCTCTTGTGCCAGCACAGAAATGGCCGTGAGAAACGCGGCTTGTCAGCGATGGGAGGATATATTTTTTCTAATGGCCTGATGGAAGGCTTAGCAGAGGAATCTGAACTGGATGAGTGATTGAAAGTCATCCCGTGGATGTCTGAGGTGGCGGAGAAAATGGAGAGGAGGAAATGTATCGTAAGTGCTGTGAGCAAAAGCGTAGTGTGCGCACAGAGATCGATAAATCTTGGCGAGCTCAGAGCCAGGGTAGAGGGCAGTGGATTAGAAATGCAGGTAAGCGGAGAACACTCGCTGTTGGAAAAGCAACCGAATCTGCAGGTCATGTTTCCCTGATGGGTGCAGTCAGTATTGTGAACATGGATGAGCAGGGCTTAACTTTCATGTAGAACAGAATTAATTGGCAGTGAAACACTGTCCTGCAGTGTATTCGCTTTCAAGGGGAGTTCTGACCCCTTCTCAACTTTACGAGGCAGGTCTTTTTGCTAGAGGTTTGATGCCTTATTTGTCTTGTCTATATTACCTGATTTTTATCTTTTTCCCCTTGATTTCAGACTGATGAATTCGCTGCTGAAGGAGCTTTTGAGTGTTGTGTCCTTGGCTCGCTCAAAATGCCTGAAAAATCACTTAGGTCTGCATAAAAAGCCAGGATGGCTTTACTAAAGCTGAGCTTCTGCTGCTCACTTGGATAAAGCCGCAGGTGGATCTTTCAGCTTAACAGCTGGACGCAGCTGGAGGAGGTTCAAACTGAAATGGCTGAAGTTTGATGTATCATTCAGGTGTTCAGAGCTCAGGAAGAAACACAAGGAGGTTTTTGTGGGGTGGGTCATTTCCAGACCCCCTCACTGGTTCAAGTTCATATAATACCTCCTCAGCTTTCCAAGCTGCCTCTTAGTATCCGTTCTTTATGCATTCAGCCTTGAATTATGCTCTTATTCTTTCTGTTCTTCCAACTGTTTTTAGCTAGTTGAGTTTGCTTAGCAAAAAAGGCAAGAGATGTCATTGGGGTGGCTTTTATCTACCATCATACAATTAACTTTATGACCATAGTTCTCTTCCACTTTATTTTTAGTTGCTCTTAAACCTCAATGTGACTTGGAGAAGGGGATAGGGTTTTTTTTCTTGAAACTGCATAAACAGTAGGCAGATCAAAAGCTTGTGTCCCATAAAATTTTCCACTTTATTTGGATGCTGTAGAATAATAGATGACTTGAAAAAGTCTTTTCCCAGTGAAAACATCACAATCTTTTAATCGTCTGCTGGTTTGGTGTTACATCCTTTTCCCCTTCTCTGTTCAAGAGTGCAAAGGGCTCATAGGTTGGTTGTCTATAGACTTGGTGGACTGGTTATGCTGTTGCAGCAACTAATTTACAGTTAATACAGTTTTGACCTTAAGAATTCTACGATTTTGCTTTAAAAAACAAGCAAAACATTTTTGTCTTCTCTGGAATGCAGCTGGGTTTCCCCCCAAGCCATTAAACTGCAGAATATATGCTAAAATCAAGAGGAACCTTGTGCGAATTACCTCATGCGTTCCCTCCAGTAAGTCCTGCCATCTAGAAGCGATAGTTTAAACTCTTGTTGCAGTCCGTGCAGCTAAGAACGAGTCAAAAGCCTTGAGATCTGCTTGGTTTCAGCTTAAATGGATCCTCGTTGTTCCCAGTGTGTCACAAGTGAGAACCGTCCTCCTCGGAAGGTGGAGGAGCCGTGTACCCTGGTGAGGGCTGATCCCAGAAGGGGCAAAGACTTTCCACCTTTACCCTTTGGAAAGTGGAGACGGGGAGAAAATCTCCTCCATTAAGTATTTTTAAGGAGTTTCAAAACAGCTCCATGTTTTTATTTTCCCCCGATTTCATGCTTAAGCGCTTACCCAAATTTTGAGTCAGGTATTTTAGGCATCTCCGCACCACTTATTTTGTAGATGATTCTCCGTTGCCGCTTTGAACCACACAGCAGAAGACGCCAACCAGATGTAGTATTTGCCCTCCTTGTCAACGGGTCTTTTTTGAATCTTAATTTTAAACTAATGTGGCCATCTGTGTTTGATCTTCTGGCTTTGAGGTCCTCGCAGAACCCGGCTCTGCGGCTACACCAGCCTGAAAACCCCGCGTTTCCTCCTGTGCACGTTTATACAGCCAGAATTGGAAACAAGTCTTTTCTGTGTGTCTTGGAGAGGAAATATTATAGTTAAATAGAAACTGAACTAGTGTATGTCCTTAGAGCCATTATATGAAGGGATTCATCCTCTGGAAAATACTGCTGGAGGAGAATATTTGTTTCAATATATTGTATCCCAGTTGGAGTGGAGATAATTCTCCTCTAAAGTATATTCTGCTTCAAACCAAATTTCTCATACAAGTGCTTTATTTTTTTTCTAGAATTGAACTCTACAATTCTTTTTTTTTGAATAGCCTTTTTTCTAGAAAAGGCCAGAATAAAATAAAAAACCACTTCTTCCGTTAACTCTCTGGAACCAAATTCCTATATTTTAAAGATTCACAGAATCACAGAATGGACGGGGTTGGAAAAGACCTCAGAGATCATCCAGTCCAACCCTTGGTCCAACTCCAGTCCATTGACTAGATCGTGGCACTAAGTGCCATGTCCAATCTCAGCTTAAAAACCTCCATGGCCGGTGAGTCCAGCACCTCCCTGGGCAGCCATTCCAATGCCTGACCACTCTCTCTGCAAAGAATTGCTTTCTCATCTCCAGCCTCAATTTCCCCTGGCAGAGTTGAAGCCCATGGCCCCTTGTCCTATTGCTGACTGCCTGGGAGAAGAGCCCAATCCCCACCTGGCTAGAACTGCCCTTCAGGTAGTTCTAGAGAGTGCTGAGCTCAGCTCTAAGCCTCCTCTTCTCCAGACTAAACAAGCCCAGCTCCCTCAGCCTCTCCCCATAGGGCTTGTGCTCAAGTCCCTTCCCCAGTCTTGTTGCTCTTCTCTGGACCCGCTCCAGCACTTCAATCTCTTTCCTGAGCTGAGGGGCCCAGAACTGAACACAACACTCCAGGTGTGGCCTCCCCAATGCAGAGCACAGGGGAAGGATCACTGCCCTTGTCCTGCTGACCACGCTGGTTTGGATACAGGACAGGACACCATTGGCCTTCTTGGCCACCTGGGCACACTGTTGGCTCATGTTGAGCTTCCTGTCCATTAGTCCCCCCAGGTCCCTTTCTGCCTGACTGCTCTCCAGCCACTCTGCGCCCAGCCTGGAACGCTGCAGGGGGTTGTTGTGGCCAAAGTGCAGCACCCGGCACTTGGCCTTGTTGAACTTCATCCCATTGGAATCAGCCCATTTTTCCAGTCTATCCAGATCCCTCTGCAGAGCCCTCCTGCCTTCCAGCAGCTCCACACTCCCTCCCAACTTGGTGTCATCAGCAAATTTGCTGATGATGGTCTCAGTCCCCTCATCTAAATCATCAATAAAGATGTTAAACAGGACTGGACCCAACACTGACCCCTGGGGACACCACTAGTGACTGGCCGCCAGCTGGATGCAGCCCCATTCACCAGCACTCTAGCCAGTTCTTAACCCAGCGTAGAGTACACTTGTCCAAGCCATGGGCTACCAGCTTTTGCTGGTATGAGTATTAAACCTCAGGTTCTATGGCCTCTTTCCAAGGCATTTGTCAAACGCACCTGGGGAGAAACAACTTTGTTGGCTTCAGCTCCCTATGGAGAACTCTGTGTTGCGGGAGATTTTCAGGCTGAAAATTGTGCTGGATTAACGTTGCTTAGTTTGCCAGATGAACATCATTGGAGTTTGAAGTCCTCAATTTGCAGAGCAGGCGGTCGCCGTGTCCAGACCCCGTGCTGGTGGCCTCGGTTCAGTCCCCAGGAGGAAAGTGTCACGGCTCCGGAGCAGCGTTGTGAAGGACAAGACGAGTCGCGTGGCATCAGGATACGCTGCTTTTAAATTCTTACCGTTGTTTTTTGTGGGTATTTGTTGCCGTGTGTTGCCTGGACTTGTGTCCGAGGAGCCTGGAAGGACTTGTGTCCGAGGAGCCGGGAATGTGCAACTCCTTAAACTGTGCTGTTCTCAAATTCTACATGTTTTTAGGCTTCTGTGGTTGATGATTTTTTTTGTACTAAAACCAGCGTTCTGTGCTGCACTTGTACCATGTACTCATATACATATTGTCCTCTATTTTGATCCCATCTCTGTTCCTCCTGTGTTGCTGTGGAGTTGCATCATACAGGCCCCCCCCAGGCATATTGTTGTGCACATCCCCGGTTGTTTTTGCGGCGGTCCCCAGGTGTTCTCCACAGCCATCCTTGTCAACTCGGATCAGCAGCCGCTGGCTGAATCCGTGCCGTGCTTTGGGAAGAGCCGCGTTTAATGCAAGCGCACGGAATGTACTCTCAGCAAACGCAAGCTGCATCGACCTTAAACCAGGACTATTTTAAGATCTCATTCAAGCTTCATTCTGAAGAAATATCCACCTGAAGAATGAGTTTGGGGGAAATGTGGAAGCCATCCTGCAGTTCTCATGTGGAAATAGGAAAGGTTCAAGTCTTAGTTCTTCCAGAGCTGTCCAGAAGATGTTCTGGGAACGAGACTTTTCTCCTTCCTTCATGCAGGACAGAAGTGGCTACAGTGGGAGAGGGCAGAGTTTTCTTTGGTGATCACAAGAGGTAGAAGTATTGGCTTGTTTTGTCAGGTGGATAATGGCACTGGGGAAACGTTAGGCTAAACCTAATTTAGTTTAAGTATGGAGGGAAGGGAGTAGTAATCCCCAGCCTTTTAATAGGTCTCCTGAAACTCCTCTAATTTGTCACTTCAAAGGCTGACTTAGCGTTGCTTGTTGTGCTTTCAAGGGCAAAATGTATTTAGGAAGATGGCAGTAGCTGGTTTTAAGGACTTGGGGAGACAGTGACTGGATTCCCTGAGCTAAATGACTGCATATGCTGCTTTAGTTTGCATCAGAATAATGTTTACTGCTGAAAAGAGTAGAAACCGTGAGTGTTTCACTCCAGAAATGGATACCCAGGTGGCTGCCCATTTGATCTCCTCCCTCCTGCAGCTGTTTTCTGCCTGATATTGCCATCTTAACATTACTTTCTGTAGCTATAGAAAGTCTTATGTGTTATATAGCACGATACCTGTGAGCCAGACTAAATCTACACTATCTTCTCTCTCACCATTTGCCATGTGGATTTTTAATTGAGTTTTCTCTAACTCACCAGCATTGGTTACATCCTATAATACATTTTTTTGGATTTGTCTGACTTTAGCTCATTAATACTTACCATGAGGCAGGGGGAGATTATGTGGAAACGGAGGATAAAGACAGGTTGTCCTCTGCATAGTTATTTAGAGGAGAAATTGGAAAATAAACATTTGAAGTCCCATAGTGGACTCAGTTCTGGGCTTGATGCTTTGTAACAGTTATCAAGATGTTTTTTGTGTGTGTTTTTGTGTCAAACCTGTTGACACAAACAGCTCCTGGCAGGAAGAAAGGGCAATATCCATATGTGCTGAGCTTGCAGCTGGGCTGAAGAAGTTGTCTACCCGGAGAAGAAACTGAAGGATTTATTAGGAGGACATCCAGGCATTGTGGAAAGAAGATGTCGGATAATTGTGGCTCTAATGAACCTAAATGAAGCCTTATGGGTAAGGAAAAGAGGACAAGAATAGATAAAGCTCAAGCAGAATGACCGATGTCCTCATGCTGTATTTCTTAACCACTGCAGAGAGCGTAGTTTAATCAGGAAGGCATCGTGTAGGAAAAGGTGATGAACCAAACTTCAGATAATCAAATATTACCGGAAAAACTTGGGTCAGAGCAGCACATTCAGCTGGTTTTGTTTGCAGAAAGAAGAGTTTTTCCCCAAAGGCAGCATGACAGGGTGAGACAGGTGGGCTGTTGTTGGAAAATTCACATGATTCCTATCACAGTGGTAGTCAATGGTGCGGGGTCTAGTTGGAGGCCAGTATCTAGTGCAGTGCCTCAGGGGTCAGTGCTGGGGCCAATATTATTCAATATATTCATTAACAATTTAGATGAGGGAATAGAGTGACTGTCAGCAAGTTTGCTGATGACACCAAGCTGGGAGGAGTGGTGACACGCCAGAGGCTGTGCTGCCATCAGAGACCTGGACAGGCTGGAGAGTTGGGCGGGGAATAACCTGATGAAATTTAACAAGGGCAAGTGTAGAGTCCTGCATCTGGGCAGGAACAACCCCAGGTTCCAGTATAGGTTGGGAAATTACATATTAGAGAGCAGTGTAGGGGAAAGGGACCTGGGGGTCCTGGGGACAGCAGGGTGACCATGAGCCAGCACTGGGCCCTTGTGGCCAGGAAGCCAATGGTACCTGGGGTGGGTTAGAAGGGGGTGGTCAGTAGATCGAGAGAGGTTCTCCTGCCCCTCTACTCCGCCCTGGTGAGACCACATCTGGAATATTGTGTCCAGTTCTGGGCCCCTCAGTTCCAGCAGGACAGGGAACTGCTGGAGAGAGTCCAGCGTAGGGCAACAAAGATGATTAAGGGAGTGGAGCATCTCCCTTATGAAGAAAGGCTGAGGGAGCTGGGGCTCTGTAGTTTGGAGAAGAGGAGACTGAGGGGGGACCTCATTAATGTTTATAAATATATAAAGGGTGAGTGCCATGAGGATGGAGCCAGGCTCTTCTTGGTGGCAAACAATGATAGGACAAGGGGTAATGGGATCAAGCTGGAACACAAGAGGTTCCGCTTAAATTTGAGAAAAAACTTGTTCCCGGTGAGGGTGGCAGAGCCTGGCCCAGGCTGCCCAGGGGGTTGTGGAGTCTCCTTCTGTGCAGACATTCCAACCCGCCTGGACATGTTCCTGTGTAACCTCATCTGGGTGTTCCTGCTCCATGGGGGGATTGGACTGGATGATCTTTTGAGGTCCCTTCCAATCCCAAACATACTGTGATACTGTGATACAGCAGCGGGTCTGGCTCTTTAAGATAATGCAGACAGAGCAGATTGTTTTCACCCAAGGTGAAGGTTCAGCCATTGTGGTATAGAGACTTTTCTGGATGGCAGAGGAAGGAGATGCATTCATACAATCTTGAGGCGAACTGTCAAATAAAACCTGCAAACCCCAAAGAAACTTCTGGATACTTCAAAGAATTAAAAGCCAGTGCTTTCGGAAGAGGGAGTGCTTTCGTTTGGCTTTTACGTGTAAATTTATATGTATATAATAGAGAAAGGGATGTGGCAATATAAAAAGTCAACCTGCCATGCACTGAATTTTTCCAGCTATTCAGTTGGAAATTACATTAGAACCCTTTTCAGAAATTAATAATCCAAATGGTTCTCTTAGCTGACAAAGATAATACTTCACAAATCTGTATTGTGCTATTTCATTACAGGCTTCATTGAGATTCTTCTCCAGTTTGCTTTAAGAGGCCGGAATCGGAGATTCCTCTAATAAAGGTATTTGGAATAGGGAAAAGAATATTTGCTTTGGTTTTTTTGTAGGCAGCTGGACCCCTTTCCAAAGGGTGTAGAAGGCTGGAGAGATGTTTAAAGCAGAGAAGTAGATCCCGTTACAAATAAAAAAGTAGAAATAAATCTACTCGGATCCTGTGCTGACAAGATTTGGAGCTGCGAATGCAAGATAGAGGATTAATCATTTGAAGTGTGTAGCGATAAGAATAGGGATTTTTTTGGTTTTTGCTGAATTAACACTTTCCGAGGTGCTTTGGACAGCCGGTGAGCGGGAAGGATGGGTTTTAAATATATAGGAATGGTGTCTCGCTCTCAAGATCCATGTCCATTTATGTAAGGATGCGATAGGCTTCACATAAAGCTCGTGTAGAACTATAGATTAAATCTTTAGTAAAATGGACACCACTGATTACAATGGGTGACTTAGCGTAATATTGGGCATTTGCATTAGCATGGGTGGATTTTACCCTTATTTGCATCTGTAATAGGGCAGAGAATGACTGTGCTTTATGTAGGTGTGAGGAGGATGGTGTTTCCCATCAAACCTGGGTTGTTTTACTGATCTAACCCAAGAATTCCTTAAACCAAGGGCCTCCTTCCACTTAACCTTCTCAAATCTCCTTCCTCGGTTGAGATGTGCCGTCCTTAAAGGTGCAGAATTCAAGCACCCTGTTTCTTTGAATTGTCCTACAGAATCGTCCACAGAATACTAACTAAAAAGTTAATTAAACATTATCACAAGGCCCACTGTGATATTGTGGAGGTGTTCCGAAGTTTGAACCATGTTCCTTACAAGCTTACATGTAAAGTCTTGTATCTGGGCAGGAACAACCCCAGGTTCCAGTGTAAGTTGGGGAATGAGCTGTTGGAGAGCAGTGTAGGGGAAAGGGACCTGGGGGTCCTGGGGACAGCAGGGTGACCATGAGCCAGCACTGGGCCCTTGTGGCCAGGAAGCCAATGGTACCTGGGGTGGGTTAGAAGGGGGTGGTCAGTAGGTCAGAGAGGTTCTCCTGCCCCTCTGCTCTGCCCTGGGGAGACCACAGCTGGAATATTGTGTCCAGTTGTGGCCCCTCAGTTCCAGCAGGACAGGGAACTGCTGGAGAGAGTCCAGCGCAGCCACCAAGATGCTGAAGGGAGTGGAGCATCTCCCGTGTGAGGAAAGGCTGAGGGAGCTGGGGCTCTGGAGCTGGACAAGAGGACACTGAGGGGGGACTCATTCATGGTTACAGATATCTAAAGGGGGAGTGTCAGGAGGATGGAGCCAGGCTCTTCTCGGTGACAACCAGTGATAGGACAAGGGGTAATGGCCACAAACTGGAACACAGGAGGTTCCGCTTAAATTTGAGAAGCAACTTGTTCCCGGTGAGGGTGGCAGAGCCTGGCCCAGGCTGCCCAGGGGGTTGTGGAGTCTCCTTCTGTGCAGACATTCCAACCCGCCTGGACACCTTCCTGTGTAACCTCATCTGGGTGTTCCTGCTCCATGGGGGGATTGCACTGGATGAGCTTTCCAGGTCCCTTCCAACCCCTGACATTCTGGGATTCTGTGACTGAGGTCTTCCAGGTTTTTATTCATGCTGTTCAATTTCCTAATATAGTTAATGCTTCTAAATAGAATGTCTTGGTGTTTTGTAGTTGAAAACACCTTTTAATGAGTTAATTAGTCACTGTTGAGATGTTTTTCAGTAGAGGCATTTCATGCGTTGTCCGGTTTGCAGTATCTAATGAAAATTTCGTACGACCCTCCCTAGACAGATAAATTAAACCCTTTGCACCTTCTAATTCAATTGACGTATTATTGCCAGAGGCAGTTTGCCTGGAAACTTCCTGAGATGAAAAAGAAATTGAAAATACTGTTCTTTTTTTGTAAAGAAGTGTTAAATTGCTTAGTCTAGAAATTTCTTCACAGTCCCTTAACACTTTGATAAAGTTATTTGCGCTATTTTATGAACCTTTGTTGGATACCATCCTTTTTCTCCTCCCAATTTTTCCATGAAATCTATATGGTTGAGGAGCAATCCCAAAGACTATACTGTTCTGTTACTAGTATCTAATCAATCATTCTAGAGTATTCCATAGAGTATTGAGGGTGCTGTAGAACCAGGGAATGAGGTGTCCCCTTTATCAGCAGCTTCGTGTCGTGTCTTTCAAGTGGGAGGATGAAAAACTCAAACTAGAAGGAAAACCAAGAACGCAAAGGTTAAAACTCAACTGCTCTCCTTCTTTATTTCCCTAAACTTCATTGGAAAGTTCTACTATGTCTCCCAGGGTAGAGTTTGGTGCCACTTTGAGTGAAAACTGGAGGTTTTCTGAAGACTCGAGCTATTTTAATACCGTTTCTGCAGTGTCAAGGCATGGGATGGGCCTTGAAAAATATCAACTGGTTTTGCTGCATTTGTGCCGTGCTCGTAAAACTCACAGAGGGAGTTCAGTTTTCTTCCTGACATACCTGTAATGGCTTCACGTTTCTATAGAGTCTATGTATGTGCTATATTAACAGGACTCTTTGGGAGTTCAGTGAAGTGCTCGATTTACCGTCTCAATTTGGGGCTGAGAGAAGGTGCCGTTTGGATTCGCTAACCCTGAAATCTCAAATTAAGACATTTTGCTTTGCAGTCACTATTGAACTTCATCCCAATTTCTTTTTAGCTTTTTGTAAGCTATTTTTGGTCAATTTATTGAAAAAAACCACTGTATTAACTTCATTATTAGACTGATTGAAAACTTCACGCCTAGTTAAGCAGCCCAGTTAGTTGGAGTGGCTGAGCACGTCCGCATTGAGACTTTCCACAGATGTTGAATTGCTTCATTAGCATTCATTGACTTTCACTGTCAATAAATGGTGGTTGAAGAAGTTTCTTAGGGGACAGTTTGGTATTCGGGACAGAAAACATGCTTTTAAAATTGAATAAAATAGGCTTTTCCCCTTGTAGCTATCCGAACTTTTCAGTCCCTTTTCTTCTCCTGTTGATTTCTGTCTCTATTTTCTTCTCTAGAGCACATGTGACTCATTTTTGTATCTGATGAAACAGCTTTTCATGCACATTCATCCAAATATTTATAGCTGGTGATACTGTTGTTTTTAGATAATGTTCCCCAAAGCACCAACATCTAGAGAACATTGGGCTGACCATCTATTTCTCCCATGTGTCCATATTCTGGATATTAGAGTAGGAATAAATTCACGTCTTCGGTGCTTTCAGTACAGGAGTGAAATGCACAGATAATTTTTGATCAGGACTTGTTTTAGGGAAGAAGTGTCAAATATACTTGGTTGAAGTTTAGTTTTGTAACCAATTTTAAACGGTAATGAACGTAAAATTATTTGGTTCTATTCTTAAACCTCGTGCCTTAAATGAAAAGATTTGCACCGCTGGAATTTGGATGTTCCGAAGGTTAGAATGAAAAATAACCTGTTACGATCCTGGCACTCTGTGGCAAAGAAGAAAAGGAAAATAAGCCCAGATTACCCCTGAAGGAGCAGCTGAAAGTGGTGATTTCAGGTGGCAAATCACCAGACATGGCAACAAATCTTTTTACCGATGTAATTTCTAGTGGTTTATTATGGTTGTCGTTGCTAACGCTCAAATCGCAGGAGAAGATGGAAGATGCAAAGAAAAGCGCAGGATTTCTGGAAGTATTTCGGTACTTTTGCATAGGGAGGAAGAATCTGCCTTGTTACTACATTGTGTTCCTCAGATATTAATATTGGTAAGAAATGGACATGACTCTGTGGTGCCTTATAATGAGACAGATGATTTTGCAGGGAAACAACAGCCTAATATAATTCGGAAGATTCTAGAAGAGTATTCTCATATTAGGTGTTGTATTAGCCCATCGTATTTTTCAAAACCATCGTGTAATATTTTCTTGTACTGCCCATATCCACCTAAAGCTCACAAATGAAATCCTGAATATCCACTTTTACTCCTAACATCCCCATTCCAAAAGCAATTGTGATTGCAGGAGAGGGAAATGACTGCGTCCGTTTTGACTTTATGCCCATATAAAATATTCAGAGCGGCTTTCTGAATTTGGAAATGTCATTTGTAGAGTCACCGTTGTGTTTGAATCTTATGGTTTTGGCGATTCCCCTTTTGCAGGAGGAGCCCGGGGCTGAGCACAAGTTGCTTTGAACAGAACAGATCGACATGCAATATAATGACCGTCCAAAGTGGCTTAATTACTTCTGATCTGCATAGGTAGCGTTTTACATCTTCCACGTCTTTTACGAGCAGATAATTAGATATTTAAAAATAAAATACTGGGGTTTAAAAATGTCTCCTATGAGTGATTAATTACTGCAGGTCTCCTTGTGGATTTTTGCTCAGTTTGTAACGAAGACGTGCTTCAAAAAGTGAATTAATCCCCATAGGGTTTAACTACCATCATATATATAAAGTGCATATTAAGCTACACTTGCACGACAATAATAGAACTTAAATATTGGTCTTTTAAACTCGATAAGCCCAAATTTTTGTGTAAGAAGCAAGCAGTTGAAAAAATAAAACCAACCCAAACCACCACCCGGTTAATAAACAAAGACACAGTTTAAATTAGAAGGTAGAGTAAATATTTAATGGAGCAAACTTTCTTTCTCTTGGTTTTATTCAATGAATTTAGCTTAGAAACCATTGATTAGGTTAGAAGTGACTTGGTGGTTTGTCTGTCTTGGGCGGGGAGAAATGTAATGAACTAGAACAAGGGCAAGTGTAGAGTCTTGTATCTGGGCAGGAACAACCCCAGGTTCCAGTGTAAGTTGGGAAACGAGCTGTTGGAGAGCAGTGTAGGGGAAAGGGACCTGGGGGTCCTGGGGACAGCAGGGTGACCATGAGCCAGCACTGGGCCCTTGTGGCCAGGAAGCCAATGGTACCTGGGGTGGGTTAGAAGGGGGTGGTCAGTAGGTCAGAGAGGTTCTCCTGTCCCTCTGCTCTGCCCTGGGGAGACCACACCTGGAATATTGTGTCCAGTTGTGGCCCCTCAGTTCCAGCAGGACAGGGAACTGCTGGAGAGAGTCCAGCGCAGCCACCAAGATGCTGAAGGGAGTGGAGCATCTCCCGTGTGAGGAAAGGCTGAGGGAGCTGGGGCTCTGGAGCTGGACAAGAGGACACTGAGGGGGGACTCATTCATGGGGATCAATATGGAAAGGGGGAGTGTCAGGAGGATGGAGCCAGGCTCTTCTCGGTGACAACCAATGGTAGGACAAGGGGCAATGGGTGCAAACTGGAACACAAGAGGTTCCACTTAAATATGAGAAGAAACTTCTCAGTAAGGGTGGCAGAGCCTGGCCCAGGCTGCCCAGGGAGGTTGTGGAGTCTCCTTCTGTGCAGACATTCCAACCCGCCTGGACACCTTCCTGTGTAACCTCATCTGGGTGTTCCTGCTCCATGGGGGGATTGCACTGGATGAGCTTTCCAGGGCCCTTCAACCCCTCACATTCTGGGATTCTGTGATTCTGTAACTATCAATTTGTTGCTTCACTAAAATGTTTAGCAGTGTGACTTTCCAAGAGCTCTTTTTGAAACCACCTGAGCCAAGGGCTAAATAATAAATTGGGACTGAAATTCTAACAGAAATTTGGTGTTTCATTAGTGCATAAAGGTAGAAACACAGCCAGGTGTCTTGAAGAGCATTTAATTTGTCTGGATGTGCCGACAGCCAAGCTGGGTGTTTTATTATATCGAGGAATAAACTGGAACACTGTTGAGTCATTCTGAAGTTTCAACCTGAACACCCCACTCAAAAATGGATTCTTTGTCCAAAAATTGCATTATGAACAAAATACTTCACCAAAGTGTTGTGGGGATTATTGAAATAACCATACAGGGGGGTTTGGTAAAATTCAGAACCCTTCTCCACGTGCTCACCTTGGTGCCATTCTATCTTTAGTAATGGAATATTTTATTCATTCTCTGCTATATGTCTGTATATCTATATCTATCTATCTCATTCTCTCTCTCTGTATATATATATGTATATAGGCAGTCATTCCCAACTAAACTGCAGCTTTATTGCCCAAGGTCCAGTACTGTTCTTCCTCCTCCTCTTCCCCTGTCGTCCTCTAACTCCCAAATCTGCTTTTAAATGTGTTGTGTGCATGTTTTATTTTCCTTTTTCCCCACATAAATGTACTTACTAATACAGCCGAATATTGGAGATGGTTGTAAGGCCCGATAGCATTTCCAAGTGTTCTTATAGTTTCTTTAAAGTGCCGCTTTGCGTTATCAAGATTTATGCTGAGGCTAAAAGAGTTGTTAAAGTCCTTTGGGAGAATATTTGAATCCTAATGGGAAACGTGTTTTTAAAAGCTTTATCTCTGTAGGATAAGAAGGAAAACTTAAATCTTCAGGCTGTAGTGAAAAATACCTTCATGACATTGAATGTTGGGAGGCTTTCTTCATTCCTGATAAATAAGAAGAGACCGTGTAGCAGTCTTTGAAATGTAAAGGTGACCTGTGAGTACCTTTAGTTCATTAACTCATAGAAATGTGAGCACATCGTTCACCCTTCCTGCTCTCTGGTTGGTTTTAAAATATCGACGTGGTGACTGCCCCTTCTCTCTGCCGTGGGCAATAAGAGTTACTCTTGGGGGCTCTTTTTAAACCACAAACGTGACTGTCTATGAAAGGCAGCCCTGTAGCTCCCTGCTGGTTCTAGCCTAGTGAACCAGGGCTTAAGCAAGTCAGGAGTAGAAGCTGGTTTCCAGAATCCATTCCTGAGGCCATAGCGTTAAAAAGAAGAGCGTAACAAATCTCAGCACAGGCCGTAATGGAATTGAAGTAAGTCGTTTGTTTCCAGCTGAACTGATTTCACTCGAGTGTTGATTTTCCTTGAGCTGCTCTTGTCCCCGAAAGGATTGAGATCTGTGGCTGGAGCTGCTTAATGGGACACGATATCAAGTCCTCGTTGTGTCTCTTGGATTCTTCTAGATTTATCAGCACTGAACTGATATTTGTGGGTGGTACTTCTGTACCACTTAAGAGCTGAAAGTGCTTGGGACCTTTCCTGTAGGTATTTTGTTTCATTTTGGGCAAAATTCGCCAGTGTCCTTGTCCTTTTGTTTTGCTTATCTGGGGACTTATGGCTCCAGTTCTTGATCCTCCTGTAAGTTCATCTTGGGTTTATTCTTCCTCTTCTTGCACTCTGGTCATTTGAATGAAACCGCTTTTACCACATTATGTAGCAATTAGCACATGCAATTCTGTGAATCCTCCTTCCGTTGCTTCTTGTCGCAGGTTTTACACATGTAATTAATTTGTACCATTTTAGCATTGTTGTTACAGGTCTTAACGAGATTTTTAAACTCTCTTCCCCCACGGAAAAGCTCCTACTTAGGTCTACTGTAAACAAATAGGAGACAGTTTTGGGCTTCCACGCCGGCTTAAAGAGTGTCCATCTTCCAGAAACGAGCTGGATTCTGCTGCTTCAAAACTCACTTTCTTCAGCTGTATTTACACAGGATATTTGGCCCTTGTGCCCAAAACGATGGAAGATTCAGAGCTCTGAATGTGTGAGATGACGGATTTTCTTGCTAACGGAAAACTGGAAGCTCTTCTAAAGTGACGTCGTGTAACTTCCCAGATGTTTTGTGTTACGCCAGATGAGTTAAAACGAAATTGCCCGAAGGTCCTTTCTCCTGCTTCTTCCTATTCAGTAAAGAGGGGCTGACTCTTACTTATTCTTTTCTACACGTTAGTGAATGTGGTGGAAAAAACAACAGCTTGTATATGAAAACCTTGCACTGTTCAACTTAATTGTTCAAAAACCATCACAGCTACAAAATGTGGGTGTGAGATGGAACCAGAGCCACCGACCCACGTTCAGTGTTTCGTTTCTTCGCTGAACGAACACAAGATTATTTTGTGTTCTCTTGCATATATTTCCCATTTGGGGAGGAAAAGTAAAGCTAATTACTGACAAACCCCTAAAGAATTAATGAAGCTATTTATCACCATGTATTTTTGTCGCTGTCACAAGGCTTGGTGTGTATTCCAAGGGAAATCTCATCCATGCATTAATAATCAGTCATATTGTTCAACTTTTATCAACTCTGCCAGTGCTTATTAGGATTTAGGGGAAAAATGTCCCGAGTTTTAAGTCATTTAAACCTTCTACTCAGGCTGTTCACAATAATTGTCAAAATGTGGCTTAGTTTATTACTGATAAATAGTTTTACTTGGAGTTTGGTATGTCTACCTTGCACCTCCCTCAGGAAAATAAATGGAGCTCACAGAGTACCAAGTAAAACGAGATTCTAACATGTCTAAAGCAAGCAAACAGGCTGATGTTGGCTTAAAAAAAGGTTGATAACAGAAAATAGCTTTTTGTGTCTCCTCCTTTCCCCTTTAGCTGCTACAGGGCTTTAAATACCAGTGACAATTCTTTGCTTCTCTTGCTGGTCTTAAAATGCCTGGAGACAGCGCAAACCATCCATATGGCACCGAGTACTGAGATCAGTGGCAGCGCAGACTTTTATCCAGTCAGCCTTCATTATGGAGCTGTCAGCTGGAAAACGTTTATTTCTTTCATCGCCTGTCGTTTGGATCTTGGTGAAACGGTTGCAACAAAGGTGGGAACCTTTGGGAAAATCGTTACTCTGCTCACAGAATCCCAGAATGTCAGGGGTTGAAGGGCCCTGGAAAGCTCATCCAGTTCAATCCCCCCATGGAGCAGGAACACCCAGATGAGGTTACACAGGAAGGTGTCCAGGCGGGTTGGAATGTCTGCACAGAAGGAGACTCCACAACCCCCTGGGCAGCCTGGGCCAGGCTCTGCCACCCTCACCAGGAACAAGTTGCTTCTCAGATTTAAGTGGACCCGCTTGTGTTCCAGTTTGAACCCATTGCCGCTTGTCCTGTCATTGGTTGTCACCGAGAAGAGCCTGGCTCCATCCTCCTGACACTCACCCTTTCCATATTGATCCCCATGAATGAGTCCCCCCTCAGTGTCCTCTTGTCCAGCTCCAGAGCCCCAGCTCCCTCAGCCTTTCCTCACACGGGAGATGCTCCACTCCCTTCAGCATCTTGGTGGCTGCGCTGGACTCTCTCCAGCAGTTCCCTGTCCTGCTGGAACTGAGGGGCCACAACTGGACACAATATTCCAGGTGTGGTCTCCCCAGGGCAGAGCAGAGGGGCAGGAGAACCTCTCTGACCTACTGACCACCCCCTTCTAACCCACCCCAGGTACCATTGGCCTTCCTGGCCACAAGGGCCCAGTGCTGGCTCATGGTCACCCTGCTGTCCCCAGGACCCCCAGGTCCCTTTCCCCTACACTGCTCTCCAACAGCTCATTCCCCAACTTACACTGGAACCTGGGGTTGTTCCTGCCCAGATTCAAGACTCTACACTTGCCCTTGTTCTAGTTCATTACATTTCTCCCCGCCCAACTCTCCAGCCTGTCCAGGTCTCTGATGGCAGCACAGCCTCTGGCGTGTCACCACTCCTCCCAGCTTGGTGTCACCAGCAAACTTGCTGACAGTCACTCTATTCCCTCATCCAAGTCACTGATGAATATATTGAATAACAGCGGCCCCAGCACTGCCCCCTGAGGCACTGCACTAGATCCAGGCCTCAACTGGACTCTGCCCATTGACCACGACTCTCTGGCTTCTTCCCTTCAGCCAGTTCACAGTCACCTCACTCCCCGCTCATCCAGACCCACTCCCTCAGTTCAGCTGTGAGGATGCTGTGGGACACTGTGTCAAATGCCTCACTCAAGTCAAGGGAGATCATGTCCACTGCTCTGCCATCATCCATCCACCTACCTTGTCATGTTCTCATAGAAGTCAATGAGGTTGGTCAAGCTCGACTTCCCCTTGGTGAAGCCATGTTGACTGCCCCTAATGTCCCTCTGATCCCTGATATGCCTTGAGATGGCACCAAGGAGAAGTCGTTCCATCAGTTTCCCAGAGATGGAGGTGAGGCTGACTGGTCTAGAGTTACCCACGTCCCCTTCCTGCCCTTTTTGAAGACTGCAGTGACATTTGCTTTCCTCCAGTCCTCAGGCACCTCTCCCGTTTCCCAAGACTTGGCTCGTTTGAGGCGTTTTCTCATCCTTTTTCTATCCCTTGGGAGCGCTTACATGAGGTTTAACGTGAGCTTAACGTGGCTTCAGAGTGCATTGCATTATTATATTGGGTAGTTTTTCAGGAGCTGCGGCGTTGGGGACGCTGGGGCTTGTCGAAGCAAGATTCAGGGTGTGCTACTTGAAAGCAATTAGTGAATATCGTAACGAGGCTGTTCTGGCAGATGTGCAAAAGAACCAGTGTCTGTTGCTTAGGAGAGCTGGGTGGGTCTCACCTGGATGAGGAGGCTGATAGTTTTTTATACAGTACAATTGTGCTTTTAATTTGTTATTGTATTTATGACACTGAGGATGTTCTCCTGAGTGTTTCCTATTCTCTGTTCCCTCCCTATTACAGAGGCAATCTGTGAACAAGCGTTTCTCGGGGTCGTGTTGGTGTGCCCGCTCGCATCTTTTTGAATGGCAGGAATGGTCATGGTTCCATTCAGGCTTTTTTTTCACAGCAATAAGAGAAGTTTCCCTTGGGGAAGCGGAGTCTAACCTGAGATTTTTAGGCTTAAAACCAAACAAGTTGGTATTAACCAACATCTGGAACAAGATGTTGCTGCCCATGGCAGGGAGGTTGGACAAGATAGAGACTACAATATATTATTACCAGTGTTTTTCCAGGTGCAGTCCCAAGGTCGTGTCTATCTCCAGATGTTTAGCTGGTCTAAAGTAAGGCTGAGAACTTAAAATTTAAGGTCTGGACTAATCTTGGACTGCCAGGTTTTCAAAAGCTCGCCCTCCTCCTCTTCTTCGCCCTCGTCTCTTCTCACTTTTTTGGAGAGAGAATGAACCCTCAAGTTCTGCAAAGTGTCTCTCTTGGATTGTATTGATTTAAGATTGGGAATGTAGTTTCATAGAGTTGATGTTTCCTTTGTATTTCCTATGATAATTAAATTAGACAGTTAAAAAGAATCTGGAGCAGAGACCTGACTTAAACTAATACTTTAATGAAGATACAGAACCCCTCAAGTTACATTGAGTATATTCACAGTTGTCTTGTCCTGCTGTCTGCAGGGCTTTATCGAATGAATAAGAAGCTTGTTCCTATTCTGTGGGCCAAAAATTAAATGTCTATTGTGAGTGCCAACCTGGGCATTGAAGATGATGTTTTGCCGTTGAGATGCTTTCCAGTTGGAGGCTGAGATTGTTGAACCAGAGCTGGTGGTTTCCTTTGCAAGAACCGATCTTAGTTAAGCGCCGCTTTTGTCCAACACCAGCCTTCAAATGTTATAGACCCCAGGAAAAAGGGTTTTGTGGATCAGAGAGGTGCTTCAGCCTCAATTTCCTCCTGTCTTGGGTGAAATATTATGGCACAAATGGGGCCTCGTCGCTTCTGTTAGGAAAACAGCCCCTGCGTACACGCTCTTCTGAGGTACTCGAAGAAAAGACTGGCGGAAAATTAACATTAATGAGCTTTTCAGGCCAATGTGTATTCTCATAGTCATCTTTTTTTTATAAGGCAGTTACTGAAGTGTTAATCATTTGATTACTGGTTGTTGTAGATAGGGGAGTAATTGGTCCCTTTTTGTAAATTAGGGAAATACTTGATAGGGAAGAGCAGGCGTGAAAACGCTTGTTTGTGTGGTTATTGCCTGGAGAGATTGACGGGAACTAAACCCCCTTTGCTCTGATGACATCGGGGTTGTGACACAATTATATTTGCCTCTCGGTTTCAAGGGCACGTCATCCAGACAGGTCTCCAATCCTTGTGGAACTCGCATCATTTTGGGCGTCGCTTGAAATATATATTCATCAACTTCTGCTAGAAGCCATTAAAACATGAATATAGAGCTATAGCCAGGGAGAAGAGTTGAACAGCAATGCCTGTGAAACACACGATCGTTTCGTCTTTTTATCATATATTCAGCGTTTAAAATGGTGCTACTCATTTCCTTTCTTTGTGGCCCTGTTGTTGTAGCGTGTGCGAATAAGCCACAGATGACACCGGTCGTTCCCATAACAGCTCCATGCGGCTCATCTGCCGGGTGGGTGTCATTCCTTGTTAGATCACGCTCGTTCGCTCCATTCCATCGCTTCCCTTCCCCTGGTTTGCACCAGACACTTATCAATATTCATGGGCGCATCCTACCAGCCGTTTAGGTTTGTATACTTAGCTTATGCTCTGTTCTACTTTGTTAAATTCACATTTTAGTTTAACGCTACTGAGCTAAAAGGCCGATGTCACGGTTTCTGCTTTGGGAAAGTGCTGAGATGTTGAGGCTGTAAAATATTTTGCTGGGAAATTCAAAACAAAGGAAAATGGAAATTTCCTCCACGGCAAACATTCCAGCCACGCTGTTTCTTACTTATATCGTAATATGAGGAGAGGGTGTGTTTGCACCTCAAGGAGATGCTGAGCTGTAAGAAAACTGACTTGACTTGCCTTGGAAAGTCCGGCTTAGATAGGACCTCCATAAGAACAAAGGGAATTGAATTTACAATGAGAAAATAAGGATTCACAGAATCCCAGAATGTGAGGGGTTGAAGGGCCCTGGAAAGCTCATGCAGTGCAATCCCCCCATGGAGCAGGAACACCCAGATGAGGTTACACAGGAAGGTGTCCAGGCGGGTTGGAATGTCTGCACAGAAGGAGACTCCACAACCTCCCTGGGCAGCCTGGGCCAGGCTCTGCCACCCTCACCAGGAACAAGTTGCTTCTCAAATATAAGTGGAACCTCTTGTGTTCCAGTTTGTACCCATTGCCCCTTGACTTATCATTGGTTGTCACCGAGAAGAGCCTGGCTCCATCCTCCTGACACTCCCCCTTTAGATATCTGTAACCATGAATGAGTCCCCCCTCAGTGTCCTCTTGTCCAGCTCCAGAGCCCCAGCTCCCTCAGCCTTTCCTCACACGGGAGATGCTCCACTCCCTTCAGCATCTTGGTGGCTGCGCTGGACTCTCTCCAGCAGTTCCCTGTCCTGCTGGAACTGAGGGGCCACAACTGGACACAATATTCCAGGTGTGGTCTCCCCAGGGCAGAGCAGAGGGGCAGGAGAACCTCTCTGACCTACTGACCACCCCCTTCTAACCCACCCCAGGTACCATTGGCTTCCTGGCCACAAGGGCCCAGTGCTGGCTCATGGTCACCCTGCTGTCCCCAGGACCCCCAGGTCCCTTTCCCCTACCCTGCTCTCTAATAGGTCATTCCTCAACTTATACTGGAACCTGGAATGTTTTGTTCTTTAACTTTAAGTATTTTAAAATACCCGAGCTCTGTCCAGAGGGGAAAGGGAGCGTTTCTGAGACCAGTTATGTCACTGATTTGTTGGTCAGATGCTGTATCTTGTTAAATTAATTGTGACTTTGTGTAGAGCGCTTGCTCTTGGTTTTCTTAATTATTACTGTTCACCTGGGAAGTGTTAAAATGTGCTTAAAAAAAAAAAAGAAGTGAATTTTTAAGTGGATTAACCCACCTCTCAGCATCTTAGGTGAACAGGAGCAGTACATCTTAACCTGAACCAGAGGACTGGGCGCTGATATTAATTCACACTGTGAATTTGAGACTTCAAGGTTTGTAAAGATGTTAAGATTCCATATAATGCCCAATATTATAGCCTGGGATTTAAAAAAATACATGGTTTAAATACTTCATCCCAATACTATGGGTATCCTCCAACTCCTGCTCCTGGGGGTCATCCGTGTAACGCTTGGATTGATCTTGAGGGGTTTTTCCAACCAAAATGATCCTGTGATTCTCTGATGATTCCAAGATAAGGAAGGGAGAGGTGGTAGAATAAGACACAATCCCGACGGACCTTACACTAGTGAATTTTAGCATGTGTTTTACCGTCTGGATCTGTTGCTCTGTTTTAATTTAGGGAGGAAAAGGAAGAGCGGGGGTGTCAGAGCAGGGTGGCCATGGCAGCTTGAGTTTTCTTCTTTCCTCACCTCTGGTTATAAGAGGCCACTGAATGGAGATACTATTTTGTAGGAAATAACATTCCAAGGGGATATTTATTCCTTAAGCTTCTGCTTCCTTTGAATTCGAATTAAAAAGAACCTGTTGCCATATACCTGTAGACTGGATGGTGCTGGTTTGGTGCCTTTTTGCAGCCTTGGAACCGCAGATTACCCTGGAATTGTGCAATACAAACATCCCGGTGTATTTTACAGATGTGTGGACTGATGCAGCAACATGTTAAATGTGTAACCCAGGAGTAGCGAACTAACCATTCCACTTCATGGGTACAAGCCAATGATTCTCAAATTAAGAGGTCCAGACAATCCCTGAGGTCAAAGTCATTGATCCCGGGCTGTATCAAACAGTTTTCAATAATGCTGTTAATTAAAGGAGCCAAAAAAAAAGCTTTGGGGGTGCTGACCTGAAAAGAAATGAAGGATTGGCAGGGAGTCGTTGGCATAAAAAGGTCAACGCCAGTTGTCGGACGTTGTTATTGATTGCGTCTGCCATTCTAGAATTACTTTTTGAGCGAGGATGCTGTAAAACCGACACAAATAAACTGCCAAAACCCCCTTTCTGAGTTGGTTGCTCTGTTCTCTCTCCTCCTTTCCCCCACAACGGTGCAGGAACCGCTGCCAGCAGCGTCTTTGCTGCTGTTTTTCTCATTGCGATGATGCGTTTTTGGCCAAGCAGCAGCTGGTTTCTCCTTCTACCGCCTGTCGTTCGCCATCCACATAGGACCACGAGCATGGGATTCTGTGGAGTTCACATCCCTAGTACTTGTTTTAAGTTCTTGAAGGATTTCGACGTATACAAGTGATGAAACTGCTGCAAGTGTATTAAATAGGCTTTGTATTCAGAGTTTGGTCCTTGCTCAGGGCTCCTCGTGCTTCGCTCGATCCGACGTTGATGGATTTGCTCTAAGTGTTTGATCTGGTCTGCAATATTAGTCTGGTTTTTGTTCTGTTTCAAATGAATCTGAAAAAGATAATCAACGAAAATCAAGGTGAGTCGCCACCGTTCGCTGGGATGAATGAAATAAAACGTATTTCAAGTTGCAATATTTCAACATCTCTGTAGTTACTGAAATGGAAAACAAACCCGTCCGTGGCTTTTTCTGGGTTTCATTTATTTCTCTGTAAATCTGGATATTTTCCATTAACTTCCCAACCAGAATCTTCAATTCCTTCTTAAAGAAGCAAATCTGTTTAAAAGTACAAGAGTATAATTAATAACCTTGATCTCTAAGTAGGCTGGGAATAAATGATCTTTAGAAGAGGCGATTTGAGCCATTTATATTGTACATAAAGAAGCCATTGGTGCTTTGCTATAATGCAAGAAACACCAAAGTAACCTGAAAGCCACTTACGCAATTTTTTGTGCTATGAACAGCACAAAATACTCTTATTTTCGGGAATGAATGGGGGCAGCCGGGCTGGGTGTGAGTCCTTAAGCGTTACCCTGTGTACCCAAAACACGCCTTGAAATCGTCTTTAAAGTCAACTATGAGCATCCTTTGGGGGCTTCTATTTAAATAGGTTTCATTCATTCATAATTCAGTATATTATTCTTAGCACTGATTATTTTTCCTCTTATTGCCTTGGCTTGGTTTTTCCACATCTGGACCATCGCGTTCTCCAATCTCGAGTATTAAATCGTGGAGTTTCAGCGAATCTTTTAAGCGCCGGGTCTCAAATAGCAGCAAATCTGAGCGTGAAACTTGGAGCTGTGACTTCCAGCGGGACCCTCGAGCGGTATCGTGGTGTCTGTTTTGAGACTTTGACTTCTTGGTAAGAAACGTCTTTTCAACACCTGAATTATTGCTGGATTAACTGCGTTACGGCGCGTCTACTAAAAGAAATAATTCCAGTGAAGAGAGTTGTAGCATCACTGGGATTTCTCCTTCGACTGCAACTTATCCTCCAACCAAATCTTAAAGGAGTCTTGCGAAGGACAAATGAAATGTGGAGGTTACACCGTGATTTATCTGTATATACGACGCAAAGGCTTTCTCATCTTCCTCTCTCTAATTCCGGCGTTTAGCTCTGCTAACCAAGAACTGGGAGAGATCAAGCGGAATTTTTTAGCTTTCCAATGAAATGATTGGATAGATCAACTGTTTTTATGATCATTTTGCTTTGCCGATACTACTTGATTGCGGGGCTGGGATTTTTTTGTATTGCTGATGCTTTGAAGGTGCTAAACAACAACTCGGAGGTTTAAGCGTGGCTTTTCTAGAAGAATCCTCGGACAAGACGCGAATCTTTAATACGGGAGAGGCAAACACATGCCTAAGAAAACCTAAGACCAGCTCCTCGTCCATCACACGGCACCAACAGCACAATGATCAACGTCATTAGCGGTGATTGGGCGTACAAACCTCAAAGCAGGATGAGATGATCTTCAAGAATTGGATGAACGACCTTCAAATCCCTCCGGTCGCCGCCATCAGATCAAAGATCGCAGAGATTAATGTATTGATTTCATCTCCCAGATGAACACCCGGGGGGCGTCCAGACAAAGGGCATCGATCAGCTTGACTCAATTAGCTGCCGAAGGCTTTGGATTCGGGTCTTCGGCGTTAATGGTGATTTCGCCGATAGGAACTTCACAAGTTCTCATCTTTTAACTCAGTTACGTGTCTCGGGCACTTTGCTGCTGGTGATTCAGCTGCCAGTTTAGGAGGATGTTTGTATTTGGGCAGCTGCTTGTTTCTGCCAAACCTTTTCGGAGTTTCCTCTTGTTATATATCACAACAACCCACTTCTTTCTGTCCTATAACCTACCAGTTTATCAGAATTAATGCGATTAATGTTTCCTTGTACAGCAAAACACTTTTCCCTCATCCTCGCAGAAAAAAGCACCACGCAGAGCGTTTTTAACCTTTAGGAGGGTGAGTCCCGGTGAGTAACCAGTTCAATATGATCTCTAGGTCCAAATTCTTCCAGAGCTGAAGAAAATAACCTGAATAAGTCAGATACCCATTGGAGCTGGTTTTATGTTGATATATTGACAATCTGTGCGCTTAAGCGATGGTGGCTGAGCCACAGCTGGGCGATCAGGAGCTGATAACATGGACTTGGGTTTTGTTAGATCAAAAGCTTCGGAACGCAGAAACCCCCCCTGACGACCCCCAGACCTCCCCTGTTGTTCAACCGCGTCACGAGAAGAGTTTTCAAAGCCGACGTTCAGGTGCAGTGTTGGAACAAATGGTTTCTCAGGTTAATCGCTTCCTAGCTTCCCTCTGCTTCAAAAGGATTCCTGGATTCCTCACACGTAAATTCCTGTGCTGGAATGACACCCGGCAACTCTGCGTGCCAAGGGAGGGAGGAGAACCAGCTGCCCGCCCGAATAGCTCAGTTCAGGCTTTCATCACCCTCGCTTTTAAAATTGGATGCCTTTTCTGGTAGGTCTTGGTTCGGACTCGCCTTTTAGCTGTTAAATCTTGATCTACAGAAAGAAAAGAGGCTGGAGATCACCTTTTTCTTATCACAGAATGGACTGGGTTGGAAAAGACCTCAGAGATCATCCAGTCCAAGCCTTGGTCCAACTCCAGCCCATTGACTAGATCATGGCACTAAGTGCCATGTCCAATCTCAGCTTAAAAACCTCCAGGGACAGTGAGTCCAGCACCTCCCTGGGCAGCCATTCCAATGCCTGACCACTCTCTCTGCAAAGAATTGCTTTCTCATCTCCAGCCTCAATTTCCCCTGGCAGAGTTGAAGCCCATGGCCCCTTGTCCTATTGCTGATGCCTGGGAGAAGAGCCCAATCCCCACCTGGCTAGAACTGCCCTTCAGGTAGTTCTAGAGAGTGCTGAGCTCAGCTCTAAGCCTCCTCTTCTCCAGACTAAACAAGCCCAGCTCCCTCAGCCTCTCCCCATAGGGCTTGTGTTCCAGTCCCTTCCCCAGTCTTGTTGCTCTTCTCTGGACCCGCTCCAGCACTTCAATCTCTTTCCTGAGCTGAGGGGCCCAGAACTGAACACAATACTCCAGGTGTGGCCTCCCCAATGCAGAGCACAGGGGAAGGATCACTGCCCTTGTCCTGCTGACCACGCTAAGTTTCGTCTTTCTGTCACCTCTCAGTTCTGTTCACTGTGGTAAAACCCCACTCGCAGCATTTTCTTCCCCACTTTTATTCCTCTAAGGATAATGTTAACATATTTATTCTCTCTTTTTTTCCTCCCAGCAGCGTACCAGAAATATTTAAGCCTAAAGGATGTCATATGCTACTGACTAACGCTGCCCTGGATACGTTTGTGCGCCTTTAAATTTTTCAAGAGATTCAATTAACCCAGTAGATTAAAAACCACAAAACAAAACGACACCAAAACCCAACAAGGCTGAAATCTTGACCGTCTTCCTTTGGTTCTAACCCCAGATTTCATACCCAATTGTTTGCAATCTGAATTTTGAGCAGCGCGTCGTTATGATTCTGAATTCTGATCGTGTCCTCAAACTTGTAATCGCTTCAAAATTTAATTGGTTCTTTTTTTTTTTTGGCAATGTTTCTTCTTATTGTTCTTCTTTCTTTTTCAAGTCATTTACTGGGGATTCACCATATGCCTCCCCATGGCTTTAGCGTGCAACATGTGGGATATGAGTCCCAAAGTGATTAATCCAGCCGTTTTTGGGGGATATTTTCTATACTGGGAGAGGCGAGATTGCCTATGGAGTGTCCATAAACTTCTACCCCCCTGGCCAAGGTGACTCTTTATATCTAAACTGTGAATTTCTGAAGAGAAGATTCACCGACTTTACCTTTTAATCATAGATACAGTGGGAATTGCGGCATTTCGCTTCTACGTGGGGTTTATTTTAAAGGAGAAACGGTGATTTTTCAGCTGTCGCAGTGGAATTAAACCTGTAAGCAGTTGGTATTAATACTGAAAAAGAAAACCTTGGGATGTTTGAGAACCGAAGTGCATTGAGACGCTCTATCCAAGTGTTGGTTGAAGCGGATAGTTAAATATAAGCAAGCCAAGCGCCACCTTATTTTTCCCCTTGTTTTGTGAAATGAGTGAAGATACAGTGGGATACGAAATATAGAATACTTTTAGATTTTGGGGTTTTCTCCAAGAAACTATAGCGAGAAGGGAAATATTGTACCGGAAGACTTCAATGTTCTTCGCGGGTTGTGACTTAGCAAAGCGAATCATTTCATGGCTTTGATTGACACATCTAAAGAATTAAATTAGATGGTCGTGGTGCCACAAACCCATTCCCGGGGTTAATTTCAGTGGGAGAATGTTGGATTTGCTCATCGCTGTCCCATGGGGATTTGTCCTGTACCACTTTGTGCCGTTCTACACATTCGTGGGCTCCTGGGACAAACTGGGATAAGGGATTCAGGGATGCTGCCCATCTGAGATGCGTTTCTTCCCAAAACCCATTCACGGAGGGGAATATTTGCTCTACCTTTGCTAAAGCAGCTTTTTTGCCTTCTGGGCAACCTGATTATACCTGTGGTGTGGAATATGTTGAAAATTCACCCAGGAATTCAGATGTCGACGCTGGGGAAAAGCCTTTTCTCAAGTCTGCTGGACTCCTCTTACTTTATTCATTCTGCAGAGTTAACCGAAGTTTGCAGGTGAATTGAAAAGCTGCTTAAGTACCAGACTGGAGATCTTTGCAGGTATTCTTGACTCATTTTGATTCTTTCTTAAATAATTTGCCTACAATTCAGAGTATTTAAATACATAGAACTGAAGTGGGTTGTTCTTGCTGGTCCCTTCCAGGTGAGGACGGCGTGGAGCACCAAAAACCTGTCCTTTGACTCTAAATTGGGCTTAGTCCCAGCTCAGCTGGATCGCTGGTCTTACAGGAGTAGAAATTAATGTAGTGACAATGATTGTTTTAAAATGAATCTCATATTACTTGTCTTTTAAGGAAAATGAGGTGACAAGGTCTTCTGGTACCTGGCTGGAATGTTCTGATACGTGGAGTTTGTGCCAGTCTGGGTTATGAGGGAACAGAGTGACTGTCAGCAGGTTTGCTGGTGACACCAAGCTGGGAGGAGTGGCTGACACGCCATAGGCTGTGCTGCCATCAGAGACCTGGACAGGCTGGAGAGTTGGGCGGGGAGAAATGTAATGAAATAGAACAAGGGCAAGTGTAGAGTCTTGAATCTGGGCAGGAACAACCCCAGGTTCCAGTGTAAGTTGGGGAAGGAGCTGTTGGAGAGCAGTGTAGGGGAAAGGGACCTGGGGGTCCTGGGGACAGCAGGGTGACCATGAGCCAGCACTGGGCCCTTGTGGCCAGGAAGGCCAATGGTACCTGGGGTGGGTTAGAAGGGGGTGGTCAGTAGGTCAGAGAGGTTCTCCTGCCCCTCTGCTCTGCCCTGGGGAGACCACAGCTGGAATATTGTGTCCAGTTGTGGCCCCTCAGTTCCAGCAGGACAGGGAACTGCTGGAGAGAGTCCAGCGCAGCCACCAAGATGCTGAAGGGAGTGGAGCATCTCCCGTGTGAGGAAAGGCTGAGGGAGCTGGGGCTCTGGAGCTGGACAAGAGGAGACTGAGGGGGGACTCATTCATGTTGACAGATATCTAAAGGGTGAGTGTCAGGAGGATGGAGCCAGGCTCTTCTCGGTGACAACCAATGATAGGACAAGGGGCAATGGGTACAAACTGGAACACAGGAGGTTCCACTTAAATCTGAGAAGCAACTTGTTCCTGGTGAGGGTGGCAGAGCCTGGCCCAGGCTGCCCAGGGAGGTTGTGGAGTCTCCTTCTCTGCAGACATTCCAACCCGCCTGGACACCTTCCTGTGTAACCTCATCTGGGTGTTCCTGCTCCATGGGGGGATTGCACTGGATGGGCTTTCCAGGGCCCTTCAACCCCTCACATTCTGGGATTCTGTGAAATGAGGATTTTTGACCTGTTTTGACGTAGTTTGTGATTTCATGTGGACAAGCCAAGTCGCGGTTACCGTTGCTGGCGTGGATAATGATGTTTTTAACAGCTTCTGAACCTGCTTGTACAAAAAAAGGGAGAATTAATCCATTATCCAAGGTGATGGGCAGATGGTGAACGAGCCTCTTGAGAGCGATGCTCCTCAGTCTTGTCTTGTATCCCATTGTGTGACAAACACAGAGAGGGTGACATGGAGATACGCAGCCAGACGCATTTTAAAGCAATATAGTGACCTTGTTTTAGGAGTGAGAAGAGCTGTCTCGTTTATAATAATGTCTTGCAGGGGTTGTCAGACCTATTGCGCTTGTTCCTTTGGTTCAACTAAAACTTCCAAATGACTCGGTAGAAACTGGAATGATGGAGTTACTTAAATTTTCATCTCTAAACACGAATGTTTAAGAGTCAAACTGGTGCTCAGGGGTGACAAAGGAGCCAACCTAGTGTCTTTGCGGTTATAAAGTCAAATAACTGCTCGTTTGCTTGTAGAAAGTTCAATCGCAGCCTATGGATCTATCGGACACAGAGTAAAACTCCACCTGGAACCGTTTTCAAATCACTTGCGCTGAAATTGTTCCTTGAACGTGTGTTTCTTTCTTTTTCAGTGGGGAAGACGTCCTTGATCACCAGGTTCATGTACGACAGCTTCGACAACACCTACCAGGTAAATCAATTCATATCACTGTATTTTAGGAGGCCCCTCTGTTCCCACCGAAGGAAAAACCCACTTGTTTGCAGTGGACAACTGGATGTGCTTCAAGATGCTATTTTATGCTGTCTGCTGGAATAAGTACCACAAAACCGCTTGTTGTGCCCATCCCCGCTCTGTGACTCCTTCTTTATTTAATATTCACATTGGGGCTGAAGCAGGGGATCATTTAAAGGAGTAAATTAGATTTTAAAAACCAAACCAAACCAACCCGACAGAAAACCGTGAACAAAACGACAGCGCCGTGTTGCTACAGCGATTGAGGCTTTCACAGACCTAAAGGGATCAAACCTTCTTTCCCTCGTCACCCTTAGAGGCCAAATACCATCTGTAACATCTCAGGACACCTAAACACCCAAATAATACATTTTCTAAGACCTCAGTCTTCACTGTTTCAACTTAAAACCATTATCTCCAATCCTTTCTGTTGCGGACAAGGAGAACAGCTTAATCTTTGGCTTACCTTGTGTTTTCCTTTTATTCCAACTTTGTGTCCACTGCTTCATTTTTGGTGACAAATCAACCCAAGTTGGTGCAAACTGGCTTTTCTAAATTCCAGGAGAGCTGCAGGACAAGCTACAAAAGCACTTTAGTTGCATCAAGGGTGTTTTCTCCACGCAGAACACGTTTCGTGACTCGGTTGCTGAGGTTCTGAACGCGCTAAGCTGAGAAAACCTGATGAACGCAAAGGGTTTTTTAGGGAGGTGGGAAAAGAGGTAATGGGATAAAGAAATAACAGCACTGTGAGTCTTCAGTTATTTAGCGGCTATCCAGATATCTTGTTTAAAAGCTGCTTTGGCGTGCTGGAATACGCATCAACGCTCCCGAGGGAACAAACAGCCTTTTCAATTCTACCCGCTGTAATTACACGCATGTGTGAATTCAGGGCTTGTATTTAATCTTTTGGTTTTCCGCAGTGTTTTTCTTTCAGGTCTGTTCTTTTTCTCTCCGGAGTCGCGTCCTAGTTCTTTCTCCAAGAGGTTTGACCCTCGGTGCTTGATAATAAATAGTTGTCTGCATGCCAGGCTGGTCTGACATGACGTCCTAAATGATCGCAAAATGGACTTAAAACAATAAGAAATCTTAAGAGCTTACAAGACGGCTTCAATTTAACTATCACTGACACGTGGTGTAAATGGGGAAATAAAACATTGGCATAAAACGGAGCTAATTACTGTAATTAAGGTGGTACTTGGTGTTATTAGTCCAAAAAGCTCTGTTTTGCTGTGGTTATGACTGAGATAGGGCGATGTGTCCTGTTCTGCTATAGCTGGAAGAAAGAATAAGTCATGAAAGCTCCAGTCGTTTGCCCCAAAATCACACCCCACGTTAGTATCAAACCACAATATCCATTTCTGGATGCCCAGAATTATCTGGAGACCTCTCAAAACCAAGTACTGAAATGATAATGTATATTAAACTCTGTACATGGTCAGCTCTAGGTTACTTGATGGATGATTTGCTCGATCTGGACATTTCTGATAAATTTTAAATGACTATTTTCTGAAAACTGGCCCAATTTGAACAAGGTTTTTTGTGTTTGGTCGGTAAAACCAGCAAGCTGCTGTTTAATGAAGTCCGTGCTGTGCATTAGTTTTCTTCTGCTTGCCCGTAGCTTATTAAGAAGCTGTTTTGATGAATTGAACAAGAACTCGCTGTAACCGTATTGAGGAGCCCCAGACACCCCAAAGAAACTTGTGCCATTGCTGGTTTGTGTTTGACCAGGACATTTTGTGGACATTCTGGGAAATATTTTCCTCCTTCTGTGGCACCGCGTGAGGTGTCTAATGAGAGACCAGCATTGGCAAGTGTGGTGGTACCCTGAGAATCACTGAGATTTGGCAAGAGGAGACTTAAAGGCAACACTTTCCCTTTAGTTTCAGCCTCTTGGCGGAGGAGAGAGGACAGTGAGTTGAAAATCTGGTTTGTGACTTGGAAGATAATTCAGATTCTTCCTTTGCCTTGGGACGATGAGGTGGTGAGGTGACTGTGAACTGGCTGAAGGGAAGAAGCCAGAGAGTCGTGGTCAATGGGCAGAGTCCAGTTGAGGCCTGGATCTAGTGCAGTGCCTCAGGGGCAGTGCTGGGGCCGCTGTTATTCAATATATTCATCAGTGATTTGGACGAGGGAATAGAGTGACTGTCAGCAAGTTTGCTGGTGACACCAAGCTGGGAGGAGTGGTGACACAGGAAGCTGTGCTGCCATCAGAGACCTGGACAGGCTGGAGAGCTGGGCGGGGAGAAATGTAATGAACTAGAACAAGGGCAAGTGTAGAGTCTTGAATCTGGGCAGGAACAACCCCAGGTTCCAGTGTAAGTTGGGGAATGAGCTGTTGGAGAGCAGTGTAGGGGAAAGGGACCTGGGGGTCCTGGGGACAGCAGGGTGACCATGAGCCAGCACTGGGCCCTTGTGGCCAGGAAGCCAATGGTACCTGGGGTGGGTTAGAAGGGGGTGGTCAGTAGGTCAGAGAGGTTCTCCTGCCCCTCTGCTCTGCCCTGGGGAGACCACACCTGGAATATTGTGTCCAGTTGTGGCCCCTCAGTTCCAGCAGGACAGGGAACTGCTGGAGAGAGTCCAGCGCAGCCACCAAGATGCTGAAGGGAGTGGAGCATCTCCCGTGTGAGGAAAGGCTGAGGGAGCTGGGGCTCTGGAGCTGGACAAGAGGACACTGAGGGGCGACTCATTCATGGGGATCAATATGGAAAGGGGGAGTGTCAGGAGGATGGAGCCAGGCTCTTCTGGTGACAACCAGTGATAAGACAAGGGGCAATGGGTTCAAACTGGAACACAGGAGGTTCCTCTTAAATCTGAGAAGCAACTTGTTCCTGGTGAGGGTGGCAGAGCCTGGCCCAGGCTGCCCAGGGAGGTTGTGGAGTCTCCTTCTGTGCAGACATTCCAACCCGCCTGGACACCTTCCTGTGTAACCTCATCTGGGTGTTCCTGCTCCATGGGGGGATTGCGCTGGATGAGCTTTCCAGGTCCCTTCAACCCCTCACATCCTGGGATTCTGGGATTCCTTGTGTGGTTTGGGGTGATTCTGAGTGGCCTGTAAAACACGGTACCAGCAGTTCCATAGTAGCCTAGAGATGGGTGGATGGATTAAAAATTCTCCTACGTGACCCCACCCATAGCGTGACCCTCTTGAGCTTTTTATTTGTTCAGCTTTTTGCCTTTAAACTCGCGATTGGGCCTTACGGTGCCTCCCATCCCATTCCTGCGTGTTCCAGCATTTTGCAAGTGGGTTGAGCCTTCCTCTGTCTTAATTACAGTAATTAGCTCCATTTTATGTCCGTGTGTTTTTTCCCCATCGATAAGCAGACTCTTCTACTTCCACATCACACAGCTCTTCTTACAACCTATCTAGAAAGATCCCTCAAGCTTTTTTTTCCTCTTTTCATCAGAATTGCCAATAAAAACCTCATTATAGGTTATTTATTGTAATAAAAATCTGGAATGTATAATGGAATACACTCCTTCATACTGCTGCTTCATATCACTGCGATGTGTTCGGAACGATACGGGTGGACAAACCCCTTGGCTGGAAGCTATTTTATATAATTCTCAAAGCTTGGGGGGGCTTAGTTCACAGCTTCAAGTCCCAGACCTGCCATATGTTCTCAATACGATTAGCGCAAACGTTTTCATCGCCCGGCTCTAAACTAAGTCTTGCGCTTGGCCTTTCTGTTGCGTTTCGGCAGGAAATCTCCTTGATTTGATGCATTTCTTTGTGGCACACGAAGGGTTTTCGGAGCTCTGGCTGCCGTGTGTGGGAGGGATGGAATGCAGGACGAGCTCGGACAGGTTTCCACCTTCGAAGCAGAGAAAATCTGGATTTCCAGCAGTTTATCAACCAGACTGAGAATCCTGACTTGTGGATCTGGTGGAAGATCTCAGGAGTTTGTAGCTTTTCTTCTGTAAAGCAAAATCAAACGGACACGAGGGAAAACAGAATCTTTGAGGCCATTTTGCGAGGAATACTCGCCCAAAACAACAGAAAACAAAAGCAGAAGGTGCATTTGTCTTTGAAGGCTTTGTGCATCTCCCTGACAATTCCGGTATCATCGGCCTGAGCTGTTGATGCCCCAGTTCTCAATGACAAGTGGTTGATTTTTCCTTGTGCTCCTGATCCAGCTGGGAAAGCTGGTTTTCTAATGTGTTGTGTATTTAGCTGCAAATGGAAATTCACTTTGGGCTTGTTCAGTTGTGCTTTATTATCCCTTTGCAGCTCTTTTTTTGGGTATTGCTCACAAGCAGGCTGGTTTTATTCTTTATTCTCACAGCGTTTTTGATAGTGCTTAGTGATGCTTTTCTCTTTCTCTTCAACATTATATAAGGATGTTCTCAGTGAAGCGTCTCAAAGCTCGGATGCAGTTACACTGCAGTGAGATCACAGGATCCCAGAATGTGAGGGGTTGAAGGGCCCTGGAAAGCTCATCCAGTGCAATCCCCCCATGGAGCAGGAACACCCAGATGAGGTTACACAGGAAGGTGTCCAGGCGGGTTGGAATGTCTGCACAGAAGGAGATTCCACAACCCCCTGGGCAGCCTGGGCCAGTGTTCTGGCACCCTCACCATGAACAAGTTTCTTCTCAGATTTAAGTGGAACCTCTTGTGTTCCAGTTTGTACCCATTGCCCCTTGTCCTGTCACTGGTTGTCACCGAGAAGAACCTGGCTCCATCCTCCTGACACTCCCCCTTTAGATATCTGTAAACATGAATGAGTCCCCCCTCAGTGTCCTCTTGTCCAGCTCCAGAGCCCCAGCTCCCTCAGCCTTTCCTCACACGGGAGATGCTCCACTCCCTTCAGCATCTTGGTGGCTGCGCTGGACTCTCTCCAGCAGTTCCCTGTCCTGCTGGAACTGAGGGGCCACAACTGGACACAATATTCCAGGTGTGGTCTCCCCAGGGCAGAGCAGAGGGGCAGGAGAACCTCTCTGACCTACTGACCACCCCCTTCTAACCCACCCCAGGTACCATTGGCTTCCTGGCCACAAGGGCCCAGTGCTGGCTCATGGTCACCCTGCTGTCCCCAGGACCCCCAGGTCCCTTTCCCCTACACTGCTCTCCAACAGCTCATTCCCCAACTTACACTGGAACCTGGGGTTGTTCCTGCCCAGATTCAAGACTCTACACTTGCCCTTGTTCTAGTTCATTACATTTCTCCCCGCCCAACTCTCCAGCCTGTCCAGGTCTCTGATGGCAGCACAGCCTCTGGCGTGTCACCACTCCTCCCAGCTTGGTGTCACCAGCAAACTTGCTGACAGTCACTCTATTCCCTCATCCAAGTCACTGATGAATATATTGAATAACAGCGGCCCCAGCACTGCCCCCTGAGGCACTGCACTAGATCCAGGCCTCAACTGGACTCTGCCCCATTGACCACGACTCTCTGGCTTCTTCCCTTCAGCCAGTTCACAGTCACCTCACTCCCCGCTCATCCAGACCGCACTCCCTCAGTTCAGCTGTGAGGATGCTGTGGGACACTGTGTCAAATGCCTCACTCACTTAGATTTAATATTAACTCAGTTAACTGAGCTTTACTTTTGTTGCAGCAGATGTGAAGATTGTCCGCTTTAATTTAATGAAAAAAGGCTTAATACATAAAGATCTATGGCAGTGGGGAAGAAAACAACGTGCCCAGTTACCCTGGATCAGCAGGCAAACGCTAATTTGGATCATATACTTAAAAGTCCTTCCTGATACTCAAACAACTGTATGGATTAAAATGTCAACGTGCATCAATTAAGCTTAACAACCTTTTGTGCTTTAAGATCTTGTTATGGATATTAAGGAAACTGCTTATTGAATCGTACGTATAGGTAGAACCCTATCTAAAAAATTGGAAAACCGCATTTTGGTGTATTTTATTTTGCGGATGCGCTACAGGTGCCGAATTCGCTCCCCTCAAATCACTCCGCTCGTTTTGCTTTGACCTCTTAATTGTTTTTTCTTTCCTTTTTTCTTACAGGCAACGATTGGCATCGACTTCTTATCGAAAACCATGTACCTGGAGGATCGAACAGTGAGTAAGATTTTCGTTGTGCTTTTCTACGGGCGGCAGGAACGAGGATCAGCAGCTGTTTTAATAGCGCGGCCCGCGGGTCTGAGATCCCTGAGAAGTCCAAACTTCGCCCAGGTTGCCCCTTCGCTCTTTAGGGCCTGAGAAATCACCGTCTTTAAAGAAGAAGATGATACAGATAGTTTGAGGGCTGCGGAATTTGGAGAAGGGGACCGTGAGTAACCCCTTCAGCAAGACAGAAAGATAAAATATAGATTGCTAAGTGTTGCTAGTTAAGAAATAGCTTTGAACATTCCTTGTTTAAAAAGAACGTTGCATTCAGCAGCAATCCGCAAATGATCGTTGGTGCGGTTCTAGCTCCCAAAATGAAATCCGGGGGTTTGAAATGAGCTCGGATTCTTAATTAAGAAATTCAACTCTCGAGCTGTTTGCAGGAGCAAATGATACGCGGTGCTGCGTAAGCTTGTGGCGTGGTATAAACCCACAGTAAACGTGGTTTATTTGAAGTGGTTCAGGGCTGAGATGTGGCCCCTGCGCATCTCGCCGGGCGCGTTGCTTTTAGTATACCCTGTATTTGCTTTCAGATGGTAAGAGACATTCAGCCCCTCTGCGCGCACGTCGCTTTGCCGCGTGGCCGAGGCTTAAATAAGGAGCAATAATTAGTGTTCTACGCCCCTTAAAAAGTCGCTTTAGCAGCTTTTCCAGCACTGGAGGCTCTCGTTGCGAAATACGGTGCGTGCTCTGAAATACCAACAAACCGCGGTACGGGTGCAAGCGGCAGAGCACGAAACCCTCGTGTAGACAGAACTGCGGGTGAAAATTCATGGTGGGGCCTGAACTGAGCTGTTCTGTTTCTCCCCCTTTTGAAAGAGAAGCGTTTTTAAATAAGGAGGAGATAATTGTACGTAAACCAGTTTATCTCTTCTAACGCTTGGGAGAGATCGCTGTAAAAAAGGAGACTAAGCTGCTACTCCCAACCACCTCCTGCATGAGTTGATCATTTGGATTTAGCGCTTTTTTTTTTTTTAAAAAAAAAAAAAAAGAAGTAAATATTTATTCATTGATTTATTTTTTAGTGGCAGTTTGGCTTCTTTAATTCTCTCCCGCCCACAGATCAGGTTGCAGCTGTGGGATACTGCGGGTCAGGAACGTTTCCGTAGCCTCATTCCCAGTTACATCCGTGACTCTGCCGCTGCCGTAGTAGTTTACGATATCACAAGTAGGTATTTTGCACTGGGTTTGACCTTTTTGTTTTTTGTTTTTTTCTTTTCTTTTCTTTTTTTTTTTTTTTCTTCTTATTTTTCTCGCTTGTTTGACTGATTTCGTTAGGTACGGTTGCAATTATGGGACACAGCAGGTCAAGAGCGGTTCAGGAGCTTGATTCCTAGCTACATTCGTGACTCCACTGTCGCAGTTGTTGTTTATGATATCACAAGTGAGTGGGGGGAATTCTGCATTTCTAATACTCTGCCCTTTCCATCCTTTAGCTTTGCATGTCCTCTCACAGTCATCTGCTCCTTCTTCATCCTGGCATGACAAAGTAGACTTCTTTTCTTTCGTTGTAGACAATCGGTTGCTGTCGTAATGTATAAATTGTCTTACGAACGACATGATTTTCTAACCCTTTCCTATCACGTTCTCCTGAAGCCTTCAATCCCGACTGGGCTTGTTGCACTTTACCCTCTTCCATCTGCCTTTTGATCATAGTATCACCTGGGACTTCTAGTCTCAAATATGTAGATAATCCAAATACTTCACGTAGAGACTTTGTACCCATCACTGTAACTCGCTTCACTCCATTTGCCCTCCCCACCCCCCAAAAAATCGATCAATCTGGGGCATGGGCTGGGGGGGGAAACGCATTAACATCACATTTTCATTCCAATCAGCCACTCTGACGTTTTCCAATGTGTAAAAACTTACCCGCTAAGCCCTTCTCCTTTAACAATTGTTCTTTCCTTTCTTACTAAGGTATGTACATTTTTGTGAACTAAAAATATTGGTGCTTCTTCAAGCCTTTTCCTTCTGTCCCTCCCCTCAGGCCAGAGCCCCCGACTTACTCGAGTTCTGTACTTACAACAAACAGAAAATACGGTTTAGGAGAACTAAGCCTTCCGACGCTTCCAGTTCTAAACCAGAACCAACTGGGAGCAACGGCCTAACGCTACAAAAACGCTCATCTTTTCATTTATAAAGATTAGAAGATTACCTAGAAAAGCTTTAATTGTGTAAAATACCACGTTCGTTTGGGCTAAAATGACAGGTTCGCTGCGAACTTGGGAATTCTTTTACCGGCTTAGCAAATTCAATATTACCAAGTAGTAAAGAGAAGAACTAAGACGCTGGCAAGCGCTCAAGTCTTGACTGTCGGACATACAATATAGAACTATGCAGTAGAAGGCATTAAAATGAAATCAATCGATATTTGGGAGGAGTTGCTGCCCCTTTTTTAAGCTGCTTTGCAGCTCAAATGCTGTTTGTGGAGCTCATGTAGATCAGGGTAGTTTCCGGACATTCCTATTTTGATGCTTTTAGGGATGTATCCTCAAGAAAACGTGTCTGTGGACAGGCTAAATTGGTCTTTTTGGGTCTGTGCAAATGATTTGGAAGCTGTTTGGAACTCGGCGTTCAATAATTAAAGAGTTGCTCGTGTATTGTATAATTGATATTTCCTAGAGCCTACCAAGTAAAGATGTGATTACTTTGCACAAAATGTGTACCTGGTATTAAGTACTTTTGAGAAGCAACGAAACCGTAGGAATCTCTTGCTCCAGATGCACAAGCCACGAGTAGCGTAGAATACAATAGCACGTTAATTCGCGCTCTCCATATAAAATATTTAACGTTGATCTAAAAATAAAAGGGTCTAACACACAGTGATGAGACTTCTTGATGGAGACGCTATCAAAACCAACTTCTAGCTCAACTCAATTCATTCCCTGGCTTTGAATTCACTTGGAGTGAATTCCCCACCCATCAACACCAAAATTTTCGTCTATTCAGTGTGGAAAGACCGAAGTTTTCGCTCGCCGGTTCGTCATCGCTCTGTGATGCCGATTCCAGAGCGTATGACGCTTTGATTTGAGATGTAAAGCTGTATTTTGCGGCGATGTGTGAGGAATGTCGCGCTGATCACCCTCTCCGCTGTTCTCCGGTAGATGTCAACTCGTTCCAGCAGACAACGAAATGGATCGACGACGTCCGAACGGAACGGGGCAGCGACGTCATCATCATGCTGGTGGGAAATAAAACAGATCTAGCGGATAAGAGGTAAGAACTCACCTTTAAATGCATTTCTTAAGAAGAACGCTTGCGTTTTTATTCTCTTTTTCTCTTCAAAATGCTCAAGCTTGTTTGGAAGATGCCGGAAACGGCCGCGACTAGAGAAATAAACTTCCCTTGTTTGGTTAAGTTTCCAGCACAATGAGTCAAGAAGCTGTTACCAACTTGTTCAGATAACAAGAAAGGAGCGTTAACTGCAACCTCCATCACTAAATGAATAAGCTAAAGTCATTACAAATATTCACGCTTGATAGATTTGCTCAGATACAAATGAACGGCGCAAGTAATCCTCCCATTTAAAACTCTTTGGGGGTTTTTGTCAGTTGGCAAACGTCAATATTTCGACTAGAAGTTGTGCATCTTCAGCTTTTGCTGCGTGGTGTTCTCTGCTGGGTTTGACATGAACACAAAGGGCTGAGAGGTCACAAAGGTAGAACCAAAAGCAATTGGGAAGTGTTCTGGATTCGATCCACATCCCTGTTTCCTCAGAACGGCTTCACTCGTGTCTCTTTGTATTTAGAACAACCTTTTTGATGGCATTCCTATGCTCTTGGTCTTCTATAAAGGTAGTTGGGTAAGCTGCAAGTTCACTATGGCTATTGGGCATTGAAATCTTAGCGGTTGCTAATTGTTCAGACAGAAAAGCACAACGGCCTGG
Organism: Columba livia; assembly: GCF_036013475.1. Lineage (NCBI taxonomy): Eukaryota > Metazoa > Chordata > Aves > Columbiformes > Columbidae > Columba > Columba livia. The sequence goes on from NC_088602.1 coordinate 2,428,652, forward strand.
GCAGGACGTAGAGAAATCTTCTGTGTTCTGCTGGGAACCCGAGCTCTATTTTGTGCCGTGAAGTCCATCTGACACCATAAAATGGTGACATTTATCTACAACTGTGCTCAGGTTTTCCCTGTGTGCGGGGGAAGAAAAAACGAAATGCTTTCTGAACAGTCACCTGAAGATGAAAACCTGAATTTTCAAGGTGTTTGTCTATTTTTTGTGTTAATTTTGTTTTTTTTTTTAATTATTTCTGTCTTATCTTCTCCAGACAAGTGTCCATTGAGGAAGGAGAAAGAAAAGCCAAAGAGCTGAATGTAATGTTCATCGAAACTAGCGCAAAAGCGGGATACAACGTAAAACAGGTGAGAACGCGGTGGCTGAAATGGCTTCTGTTGGTCCATCCTTGTGGAACTGGAGATGTCCCAGACATGGGGTGTCAGGGGGACCTTTGTGGTCTGTATGCGGCAAATAACGTCTGAGGTGACTTGTTGGCTGAGCGGGAAATGACTTGGAGCTTCTTGAAGAAGATTCATGGGTGTCGTGTTGTATTAGGAACAGTTTATTCATGGAACGGGCTGTGGGGCATTGGAACAGGCTGTCCCGGGCAGTGCTGGAGTCACCATCCCTGGAGGGTTGAAAATACGCAGAGATGAGGTTCTCAGGGCCATGGGGCAGTGCCGGGGCTGTGGGAACAATTACACTCAATGATCTTAAAAATATTTTCCAATCCAAGCGATTCCATGATTCTGTACCTCCCTGGATTCTTGCAAATCAGATTTGGCGTTTAGGTTGAAGGGATTAAGGCATGAGGCAAAAAGTTGGACAAATATCGATCTGAGGACCTCTTCTGATATCGATTCGGTGAATAAATGCGGGCAAACCAGTCAGGGAGGAGTGTCAAGTCATGGTCAATGGGGCAGAGTCCAGTTGAGGCCTGGATCTAGTGCAGTGCCTCAGGGGCAGTGCTGGGGCCGCTGTTATTCAATATATTCATCAGTGACTTGGACGAGGGAATAGAGTGACTGTCAGCAAGTTTGCTGGTGACACCAAGCTGGGAGGAGTGGTGACACGCCAGAGGCTGTGCTGCCATCAGAGACCTGGACAGGCTGGAGAGCTGGGCGGGGAGAAATGTAATGAACTAGAACAAGGGCAAGTGTAGAGTCTTGAATCTGGGCAGGAACAACCCCAGGTTCCAGTGTAAGTTGGGGAATGAGCTGTTGGAGAGCAGTGTAGGGGAAAGGGACCTGGGGGTCCTGGGGACAGCAGGGTGACCATGAGCCAGCACTGGGCCCTTGTGGCCAGGAAGCCAATGGTACCTGGGGTGGGTTAGAAGGGGGTGGTCAGTAGGTCAGAGAGGTTCTCCTGCCCCTCTGCTCTGCCCTGGGGAGACCACACCTGGAATATTGTGTCCAGTTGTGGCCCCTCAGTTCCAGCAGGACAGGGAACTGCTGGAGAGAGTCCAGCGCAGCCACCAAGATGCTGGAGGGAGTGGAGCATCTCCCGTGTGAGGAAAGGCTGAGGGAGCTGGGGCTCTGGAGCTGGACAAGAGGACACTGAGGGGGGACTCATTCATGGTTACAGATATCTAAAGGGTGAGTGTCAGGAGGATGGAGCCAGGCTCTTCTGGGTGACAACCAATGATAGGACAAGGGGCAATGGGTGCAAACTGGAACACAGGAGGTTCCACTTAAGTATGAGAAGCAACTTGTTCCTGGTGAGGGTGGCAGAGCCTGGCCCAGGCTGCCCAGGGGGGTTGTGGAGTCTCCTTCTGTGCAGACATTCCAACCCGCCTGGACACCTTCCTGTGTAACCTCATCTGGGTGTTCCTGCTCCATGGGGGGATTGCACTGCATGAGCTTTCCAGGGCCCTTCCAACCAATCCAGTTCTGGGATTCTGTGAGCCTGATGGCCCAAAATGCTTCCACCGGACAGTAAGACTGTGTAAGGTGTCGTTCCCACTCTGTTGGAAAGCAAACATTCTTGGACAACCTGGGCTATTTATTTCTGGTAGATGATGAGTTGTTGAGTCCTGGAAGCAGCAAAATGTCCTTTGAGCTGATGCAACTGCAGCAACATCAGATTTTATGCTGCAAGATGAGCCACAGCTCTTTAAATTCCAAAGCTGTAACACTTGTGTTGATGAAGACACATCTGTTGGCAAGCGGGGAACTGGTCAAAGTAGGAAACGCCGGGGAACTGATCTGCTGTGTACAGGAAAGAAATTATGTTTGAGCTTATTAGTTATGTCAGGAAATACGCTCACTAGCAGATCTTGAATACAGAATTAGAGCCGTACGTCCCTACCAACTCGGTGCATAATGGGAAGCTGATTTTTATCATCCATCTCATGATTTCTCAGCTGGAATCGTGGCTGATAAAGCATTTGGCAGCTGGTTTTATGGTAGGAAGAGGCGCAGGAGCGCAAGGTGAAGACGTTGGGTGTCTCCACATATGTATATAATCACATAATGTATATTTTATATACAGTTACTCAAGTAGTTTCTACGAAGAATTTTATCAAAGCTTGCTAAGACAGGTTTATAAATTACTTTGTGTGTCATATACAGGACAAAGGGTCTGTCATTAAAATATCCCTTGGCGTTGCGTATTAATAGCAAAATGATTCCGTCTCTGATAGAATAATTAGACGTGTTAACTCAGCGTTGCCGTTGGCGCCTTGGCGAGCGGAGCAGCCGTCGCTTGCAGGACCCACCAATTATCCTGCCACAACACGGGGGCTGCTTTGTAATTACAACTTGGATTCTGCGCTGGAATCCTTCATGTTTCCTTAGGCGAGCGCATGTGCGCTTAGAGGAATGATGATGAAGGTGATGATGAAGCTCCGTGCTCCCTCTTTCCTTGAGGGAGTTGCTGATACATCTCCAGAAATCCGTGTCCGAGCCTGTGAAGTCGCTCGTGGCTTTCGGGGCCACTTGGATCCCTGATGATTCGAGATGTAAGCAGGAAAATCTCATATGCTGCTCCTGTCATCCCTTTTGGAATAAAACATGTGCCTTTTAAAGCTCCCGCAGCCTTCGTCATGGAGGGTGGAACCTCCAGTTAATGCATTACGAAGGAACACACTTTGGCTTTTTATATTTGATGCTGAAGCCGTTCAGGGATTGTAGTAACGAGATTGTCGGAGCATAAAGCCATTTCTGTCGCTCGACCCCCCTAGAGGAAAATCCCAGTTGTATAATGGAAGTCTAGACAAATTACACCTCTGATTTTAATTGCCAGGTAAGACTATTTCTGTCAGAAAGCAGGTTTGGTGGTAAGAAGTGGCGGTGGGAACGCGGGGGCTACTTTCCTCTGTATCAAATGGAAGATTTAGCGTTCAGAGACAGAATTCTTGTTCTTCACTCGCACCAATGAACAGTAATATCCCCAGAACTTGGGGCTCTTACGTCTCTGTTCTTTCTGCGTTTTGCTCCTTGTGTTACAGGCCTGGGATTTTCAGGAACGTCAAAGCTGCAGAATATTTGAAACTCCCATTTTTTATTAGTTTAATAAACAGTTAAACAATTCTCAAAGGATAAGACTAGATGGCCTTTGGGGGTCCTTCCAACCCAAGCTGTTCTATGATTCTATGGCTTTTAATGCCACTAGTTACCCAGTTCTCTCTTTTCCATGCAGCTCTCTATTGAAAGGTAGGAATTTATTTTATAGGCTTGTCAATAAATTCCTCCCCAATGAAACTGGAAAGTGTTTGGGTACAAGTGCAGAAGGGATTCCTGTCCCGTAACCTGTATAAATCACCCTGAACGCAAATTCGACCTTCCTGTAACTAATAAATTGTACCCGTAATAAATTCTGGTTCTGCAGAACAATGACCATCCACGTTCATTTTCATAGAGAATTTCCAATTCAGGTCTCACGTTATTTCCGATACAACGTTTGTATTTTGACTACACATAATGAAACACATTGATGTGAAAACGCTAGTGCCAGATGTTAAATATCAACGTAAAGGTGAATCTTGCACTAGTCCGCTCGTGTGTAGGTTCAGATTCAGCAGTTACACGTGCAGTTTTGATACTGCGTGTGAGATTAGGGAACAAGAACTGGTTTGAGGTGGGTTGCTTGGTTTTTCCTCCGTGCCAAACTCTTGCCTGACACTCCTAAAGCTTCTCAGGTTGTTGGTGCTTCACTTGGCAGCCTTGAGCAGTTTAGAAGAGCTGGTGAAACGCTGTCATTCCCCCGCTGTTCTCCTGGATCTGGAGCCCTGAGTCAAAGGTGGGGAATGGCTCAAGTGAATGCACTTGGAGTTGAACCCCATGTCCTCCTTTATTGGTGTTGGTGCATTTCCATCCCCTTCTCATTAAGATTTTGCTTTCTGTGCAGTGTTGGGTGTAAAAACCTTCATGTTCCCAGTTCCAGCTCTGTTTTTCACTAATGCCTCATGTCAGGCCCACCAAAGCTTCCTTGCTTTCTTTCCATTGTCTCTTTTAGGTGAGAAATGTGAATTCCAGTGTCGTACTGGGAGGCCAAACCTCAAATCCTGGGGTCTGTTTTGGGCCCCTCACGCACGTGCTCTAGTTTACCCAGAATCCACAGGCCTGATGGAGACTTTGGTGGATGAAACGGCCTCAAGTTGCACCAGGGGAGGTTGAGGTTGGATGTGGGAACAATTTCTTCCCCAAAGGGCTGTGGGGCATTGGAACAGGCTGCCCAGGGCAGTGCTGGAGTCACCAGCCCTGGAGGGGTTGAAAATACACATAGATGAGGTTCTCAGGACATGGGGCAGTGCCAGGGGTTGGCTATGGTTGGACTCCATGATCTTGAGGGGCTTTTCCAACCAAAACAATTCTATGATTCTATTTATATTGGCCCAGGGGATGCTGCCCATGAGGTTTCAGGATCGGTGTTTGCCCCGTTAAGGGTGTGGAAGAAGCTTCATTTCTTGTGCTGCTTGGGGATAGTAATGGCTGAGACAGTGGGGAGCCAGGGTACTTTTGACCTTGTGTGCTACTTTTAGCTGCCTCTTGATCCTTTTCTGCTGGAAGGCAGGTCTGATAAGAGGAAAGGGCATTGTCTTCAGCTCTGTGCTCTCCACAGCTGTCCTACAAATCCACAGTGCCCGACTTTATAGTGTGACTCCAGAATGCGAGTTGCCCCAGACTTCAAACAGCACATATTTCAATGCCAGCATCTTCTGCCGACAAAGAAATAGAGGAGAACGTGCTGCTGATGGGCTTTTTTTGCCATTCCCCTGTGGTGTGAAATGGGACGGCTCAGGACAGCACTTGAGCTGACACAGTTCTGGGGTTAAAGGTGGCTGTGAGTAACCTGGGGCTTGGCACAGAGGCTTGGAGGTGGATCTTCATCTAGAGCCACAGAGTCCTTTTGGTTGGAAAAGACTCTTAAGATCATTGATTCCAGCTGTTCCCCCACCCCAGCACTGCCCCATGTCCTGAGAACCTCATGTCCGTCTGTCCAGCCCTCCAGGGATGGTGACTCCAGCACTGCCCTGGGCAGCCTGTTCCAATGCCCCACAGCCCTTTGGGGAAGAAATTGTTCCCACATCCAACCTCAACCTCCCCTGGCGCAACTTGAGGCTGCAGAGGGTTTGCAGCCTGGGCTGGTGCTGGACATGGCAGGCTTGCATTTTATAACTTCTCTAGAGCTTCTTTTCCCTAAGGACCGGTCTGATGAGGTGCTGGGACAAGCCTCATCTCTTCCAGTTGCACATTCGAACTAGATTGTAACACACAGCTGCTGTCTGCTCTTGGATCTGTTAAAGTCAACTGCCTGAAAGGAGCTTGGAGCCAGGGGGGTCGGGCTCTGCTCCCCAGGAACAAGCGCCAGGAGCAGAGGAAACGGCCTCAAGTTGCGCCAGGGGAGGTTGAGGTTGGATTTAGGAACAATTTCTTCCCCAAAGGGCTGTGGGGCATTGGAACAGGCTGCCCAGGGCAGTGCTGGAGTCACCATCCCTGGAGGGCTGGACAGACGGACATGAGGTTCTCAGGACATGGGGCAGGGACAGGGGTGGGCTATGGTTGGACTCTATGATCTTGTGGGCCTTTTCCAACCAAAATGACTCTGTGATTCCAAGGCAGGGATGTCTCAGGTCACCAAAATCCTGCGCATTCGCTGTTCCTTCTGGCTTTGGGGAGGGGGCGTTGAAGGAAAAAGGAGTGGATGATACTACCGAGTCAAAATGGTGATAGTTTTATTCTGGGGTTAAACCGATGCAATAGAGGGGGAAAAACGGCTTTTGCATCCCACAGGTTTTAGCAGAGACCGATTGCCAGGAGAACCTTAAGACTGAGGACAGAAGTAGACAACTCGCTTCACTTAATGCAGAGAATTAGCGTCTGATTCATTTGATTTGCCAGCCCTGAACAAGCTTTGAAAGACCTTGAGCTTCAGTGTCTATCCAGGCCGTCTGCATTTCAGGAAATCTTTTTGTTTCATGCCCAGAATGTGTCAGGGCTCATTTCAGCGCCTGCTGGGGCGGGAGAGCCGCGGTCCCTCCGTCCCGCCGTCCCCGGCGCGCTCAAAGAGCTCAGTGTGCCATTTGGCACAGGAGCTTTCTCACGGCAGCAGCCAAGGGAGCGCGGCCCCCCCATCGACCCCGTTTTCACATCTCCCAGCTCGGCTCTTTCTCCTTTATTTTCGTCCATCTGACGGGCGAAAATTATTCTTTGAGTTGCGCCGCTCGCCTCGGAGAATGAGAATTAGGGAAACATTTCGCAATGGGGAACGGGCTTTTCCACCTGGACCACAATCCCTCATATCACTGCGGTGACAACATCTTATTTTCCATGTCTACAGCCATTGTGACACTGATCTGCTTGGGATTTATTGGCTGGAGCAGTCGGAAAGGCACAATTTGGCAAATGACTTGAAACTAACGGCGGGAGACGAGGGTTTGTGTGTGGGTTTTCATCTTCTCTTTTGCAGAGTTAGGAGATTGCAGGTTGAAGTGCTGGAAGGGACCTTGTGCAGCTCCGTTTTCCCACCTAAAGTCCAGAATTCTTGCCAATACATGGATTTTTACTCATAAACAGACATGCACAAATAGATAACATGTATGTGCATGTATATATACACGATATTATATATTTATATATATATATATATGACTTTTTTCATCGCTGTGAAGCCGGAAGGTCCCTGCGTCGAAAGCTCCTTTGGAACCATCGGGAACGTTCCCTAATTGGGTTTGTTCCCATATGCTGGGGCATAAGCACAAGGTTAATAAGACAGAAAGTTGATTCTTTTTCCCTTAGTCACCAAATGCTTTTTTTTTAGTCAAAATTATTTAGAGGCGAAACACCGCTAAAGCGTCATCTATTCCTGCTCTTCACGTAAAGAAAGGGTTAGTGTATTTTCAACACTTGGCCTTTCTGTCAGCAGCTCGGTTTAAATTTAAATTGAAATTCCAGTCGGCTCCCATCAATAGCGGGTTTTTTTAAGGCTCCCCACCTCCTCCCCTCTATAAAACACATCCCTGCATATTATACAAGGGTGGAATAGAATAAACAGCAATGCCACGCTTTAAAGTACCACAGTATAAACTGGGGAAGGAGCTGCTGGAGAGCAGTGTAGGGGAAAGGGACCTGGGGGTCCTGGGGACAGCAGGGTGACCATGAGCCAGCACTGGGCCCTTGTGGCCAGGAAGCCAATGGTACCTGGGGTGGGTTAGAAGGGGGTGGTCAGTAGGTCAGAGAGGTTCTCCTGCCCCTCTGCTCTGCCCTGGGGAGACCACACCTGGAATATTGTGTCCAGTTGTGGCCCCTCAGTTCCAGCAGGACAGGGAACTGCTGGAGAGAGTCCAGCGCAGCCACCAAGATGCTGAAGGGAGTGGAGCATCTCCCGTGTGAGGAAAGGCTGAGGGAGCTGGGGCTCTGGAGCTGGACAAGAGGAGACTGAGGGGGGACTCGTTCATGGGGATCAATATGGAAAGGGAGAGTGTCAGGAGGATGGAGCCAGGCTCTTCTCGGTGACAACCAATGATAGGACAAGGGGCAATGGGTTCAAACTGGAACACAAAAGGTTCCACTTAAGTATGAGAAGCAACTTGTTCCTGGTGAGGGTGGCAGAGCCTGGCCCAGGCTGCCCAGGGGGTTGTGGAGTCTCCTTCTGTGCAGACATTCCAACCCGCCTGGACACCTTCCTGTGTAACCTCATCTGGGTGTTCCTGCTCCATGGGGGGATTGCGCTGGATGAGCTTTCCAGGGCCCTTCAACCCCTCACATTCTGGGATTCTGTGAAAATGATTTGTTTTAAATTCTTCTTCTACCCGGATTTGCAAAGAGCTGCGTGAAATGCTGCGTTTCCTTCTTTCTGACAGAGCAAAGATGTCAAGCGAGCAGCCTCATTTAGGTACAACCTGGTAGGGTTTTTCCACACTCTGTTGTGTATCCATCCCTAAAACTGATGGCAGGGATTTTCTTTTTTCTCCCCTTCTGAAACTGTAGCTGATAGTTGAATATTTTGCGATGCAGCCTGATGACCTTCCCTAATCCTTTTATTTCTTTTTTTGCCCCCAAAAGTCACAAAGTGGTTTTCCCTTCATAAAACTGAAGTTCAGATCCATTGATCAACCCATGAAATCTCCCTGAATATTGAACATTTTGACAGTAGAAGGAAATTGAGGGACAAAGCCCATTAAAAGAAGGAAAGACAGGACTTTCTGTACCCAAATGTGATTGAGTTTATTGTGCATTTAAAGGCAAATAAAACATTGCTTGCAGGTTCTAATATAACACTGAATCTTCTAAGGCTCCCAAAGGAAGATGAGATTGAATCGCAAATACTTGGTCATCTCAAAGATGCGAAAAAACCTTGTAATGAATAGTCCAGTGCTCCAGTGAGCGAATGAGAAGCCCTTGGAGAAGTGATACAGCTCAAAAGGTTGGCAGTGCTGTCCCCTTATCTCATTGGAACAGCAAACAAAAATAACGGGACATCGCTCGGAAACTCTGCGGCTTCTTCTTCTCCCCCATTTCATTCTTAGAACCCCAGATGCTCCTGTCTGTCCGGTTTAAAACGCTTGCAAAACGATCATCGCGTTGCGTTTTGCACAGAGCTGGGGAGCGGGGATGAGAAGAGGCGGGCGGATCGAGTACCAAGTGGCGAACTTGAGTTTTCTAGGGTGTTTTTTGGCCAAGGGTTACAATTAGATCAACGTTTCGCTTCTCCCTGTGTCAAAATGATCTTAATTCTGACCAGAAGTCTCTCTTTTATATTTTCGGGTGGTCGCGCGTTCCTGCTGTCTGTACCTTAGCACCCATAATTTTGAATTGATCTCCGTTTGGTATATGAGGATTTGCCTGAACTTCTCAGTGAGAGTGGGAAATGCCGGAGGTTAATAGAAACTTAGAGGGGGATATTAAGCTTTTTTGCTTCAAAATCGTTGTCTAAAAACAGTGAGATACGTCAAGAACCGGCTTCTCGGACCCTTTTCCTCGTCTCGGTCCAGATTTCAGTGGTGTTGCTGTCAGTTAGAAAAGGGTGAAGATGCCAGAGAATCAATTAAGGAGAAGTTATTAAGCCAACTTTGTTAGCTTGATGTTTTCCCGGCATCATTTCAACACCTGGGGCCGAATGTTTCACAGAAGCGCTTGGGCGCTGATGTGCAAAGCGGTTCAGGTACCTACGTTTGTAATATAACCAGAGCAACAGCTCTTGGCTCCGTTTTTGGTGGCAATTGGGTCACTGGGAGTAAGTGGCTCGGCTTCGTGTCATTGGAGGACTGAGATAATGTGCAATAATGTTAATTTAATTCATTAAGGCTGATGTCAGACTCACACCGAGCATTTTGGGGCTCCCAAGCTGCCGTGGGGTGATGTTAATGCGCTCATCTCATGTCCTGGATGCTTGATATGAACAGGGAAGAAATACATAATAGTAAGAATGTCTTTAATGGTGTAAAAAGCTTAATTCAATATATATCAGGTGCTTTAGTATCTGGGTGTGTGCTGAGCACATCAGCATGGGACCAAACTCTGCTGGGGCTGTTCTCCCAAGGTAAGAAACAATTAGGTGATTATTTGATAACCATGATCACAGTATCACAGTATCACAGTATGTTTGGGATTGGAAGGGACCTCAAAAGATCATCTAGTCCAATCCCCCTGCTGGAGCAGGAACGCCCAGGTGAGGTTGCACAGGAACATGTCCAGGCGGGTTGGAATGTCTGCACAGAAGGAGACTCCACAACCCCCCTGGGCAGCCTGGGCCAGGCTCTGCCACCCTCACTGAGAAGAAGTTTCTTCTCAAATTTAAGTGGAACCTCTTGTGTTACAGCTTGATCCCATTACCTCTTGTCCTATCATTGTTTGCCCCCGAGAAGAGCCTGGCTCCATCCTCATGGCACTCACCCTTTATATATTTATAAACATTAATGAGGTCCCCCCTTAGTCTCCTCTTCTCCAAACTAAAGAGCCCCAGCTCCCTCAGCCTTTCTTCATAAGGGAGATGCTCCACTCCCTTAATCATCTTGGTTGCCCTACGCTGGACCCTCTCCAGCAGTTCCCTGTCCTGCTGGAACTGAGGGGCCCAGAACTGGACACAATATTCCAGCTGGGGTCTCACCAAGGCGGAGTAGAGGGGAAGGAGAACCTCTCTGACCTACTGACCACCCCCTTCTAACCCACCCCAGGTACCATTGGCTTCCTGGCCACAAGGGCCCAGTGCTGGCTCATGGTCACCCTGCTGTCCCCAGGACCCCCAGGTCCCTTTCCCCTACACTGCTCTCTAATATGTAATTTCCCAACCTATACTGGAACCTGGGGTTGTTCCTGCCCAGATGCAGGACTCTACACTTCCCTTGTTAAATTTCATCAGGTTATTCTCCGCCCAACTCTCCAGCCTGTCCAGGTCTCTGATGGCAGCACAGCTTCCAGTGTCAGCCACTCCTCCCAGCTTGGTGTCACCAGCAAACTTGCTGACAGTCACTCTATTCCCTCGTCTAAATCGTTAATGAATATATTGAATAATATTGGCCCCAGCACTGCCCCCTGAGGCACTGCACTAGATACTGGCCTCCAACTAGACTCCGCACCATTGACTACCACTCTCTGGCTTCTCTCCTTAAGCCAGTTCGCAACCCACCTCTCTACTCTATTGTCCAGACCACACTTCCTCAACTTAGCTGTGAGGATGCTGTGGGAGACTGTGTCAAAGGCTTTACTGAAGTCAAGGTAGACCACATCCACCGCTCTGCCATCATCCATCCATCCATCCATGATGAAGACAAAGGTTGTTCATCCATCAGATTTGTCCTCTTGCGCACGCACTCGCCGAGACACGAGAAAGAGAATGTTCTTGTTGAAACCTCTGTTTTCCTACCAAGCGAACACAGCAACTTCATGGAGAAATCAGGCTTGGCTGAAGAACAATCTCTAATTTTGGGGACTCGGGATGTTCAAGTGAATTTTCATGATTTAATAGTGGGTGAATGTGGAGGCTCCTCACCTGGGGGTTGGGGAAGAGCCACGTGGCGGGAACCCCAAATCTGAGCTTCAGGGACAAAGGTAGAAATGCATGAGAAGGAATCGATCCCGTTCAAGCTTATTTCTCAGCCTCCTTCATCGCGAAGGGAATATCTTGCTGGGAAATTGGGGACAGTATCTAAGCAAGAGGTAGAACAAGGGATTTAGGATCGCAAATGCGCTCGGTGTTCGTGTTCTGTGTTTTGTACCCCGAGTGCGAGCTGGACGGGGGATAGCAATGGATTTGGGTACCAAAATTTGAAAGCGCTCAGAAAAGCATTGGGCAAATTCCTGAAAGATCCTAGTTCATGGAGAACCTGAACCACAGGTACGTGGAGCCTGGAAGAAGATGCTCCAAATTGGTGACAACGGGTGTTGCGTTTGGTGTTATTGCTGTGTCCTGTGTAACTAATAATCCGTGGAGGTGTGAAGGTCGAGTTCCCTCGGCCGCAGGGACGTTGTTGGGCTCTGTGACAGGTCCAAGGTGGAAATGCTGCATTCCAAACACAGCGTCTTTGCACAGAAGGTGCTGGAAGGTCTGCGGCTTGTAGCCGTTAACATTTGATCTCCAACAACAACATAAAAGCAGTTTTCCTGAGAATAAAGGTTATATTTGGTGTCAGGCTTTTTGGTGGCAGCAGCGTAAATAGTACTGAGGGCTGTATTGAATCATTGTTTGAACTGTATCAACCGGATTGCGCACTCCTTAAAGTACAATTGTTTTGATCTGTTCCCTGTGTGGTGTTTTTCTTGTCTTTTCGCAGCTTTTCCGACGCGTGGCAGCTGCCTTGCCTGGAATGGAAAGCACACAAGACAAAAGTAGAGAAGACAGTATCCTTTATGCCTCCGAGCGGTGGCAAAGCGCTGCCAGGCGTCACCGCGGACGAGGAGAGCGCGGGCTCTGAATAACAAAGATGAAGAAGGAGGGAGCGATATCTCTCCTGCAACCCTCGCTCGGCTCATGGACACCCCAAAAAGAGGCTTGAGAGAGGGGGAGTGGGGACAAGTAACCTTTGAAATAATGAGAAAGAAGGTTTGGCTAGATAGAAGGGACTAGGGGGGTTGAGGGTGTTGGGCTCTTCTCCCAAAGAACAAGCAACAGGATGAGAGGGGGCAGTTTTTGGCCCCTCACGCCAAGAAACCTTGAGGTGCTGGAGCGAGTGGAGAGAAGGGAACGGAGCTGGTGAGGGGCTGGAGCACAAGTGTGATGGAGCGGCTGAGGGACCTGGGGGTTCAGCTGGAGAACAGGAGCTGAGGGGAGACCTTCTGATCTCTGAACTGCCTGAAAGGAGCTTGGAGCCAGGGGGGTCGGGCTCTGCTCCCCAGGAACAAGCGCCAGGAGCAGAGGAAACGGCCTCAAGTTGCGCCAGGGGAGGTTGAGGTTGGATGTGGGAACAATTTCTTCTCCAAAGGGCTGTGGGGCATTGGAACAGGCTGCCCAGGGCAGTGCTGGAGTCACCATCCCTGGAGGGCTGGACAGTTGTATAAATGAGGCTCTTAGGGACATGGGTTAGTGCCAGGTTTACGTTCCATTTAGACTGAATTTTAAGGGCCTCCAGTCAAAGTGATTCTATGATTCTAAGTAGGGATGTGATGTTAGGGCTGTGAGGTAGTACAAAAAAAGTGAGGTTGAGCGTATGAAAACTGAAGGGAAGACAAGAAGAAGGTGTAAAGGGGTCCAGAACGATTCTTTGGTTGATGTTAGAGCAGGTCGGATGTGAGAAAGGAAGGAACACTGTGGAGTGGGGGAAAACAGTTGCAAAGAGGCCTGAAAAAGAACTGTGGCTCTTGCAAATCTCAACTTGCAGAACCCTAGAAGGAGGTAGGTTGGAAAGGGCTTCTGTACGTTCATTCTCCAACACTCCGAAATCTGAAATCAGGCCAGTTTCTCCGGGTCATGTTCAAGGAAACTTGAGGGATGGCGATCCTGTAACCCTCCAGGGCAGCCCGGCTCGACCCCAGCCAGCTCTGGGCCAGTGTGTGTGATGTGAGGGAGAAGACTCAGCTGAACGTTTGGGTTGAAGGGACATCCAGAGCTCCCCCAGTGCCCCCCCTGCCATGAGCAGGGACATCTTCACCAGCTCAGGTTGCTCAGAGCCCCGTCCAGCCTGGCCTGGGATGTCTCCAGGGATGGTTCATCCACCACCTCTCTGGCCAACCTGGGACAGGGTCTCATCACCCTCAGGGACAACAATTTCTTCCTCGTGTCCAACCTGAATCTCCCTCCTTTAGTTTCAAACCATCACCCCTTGTCCTGTGGCAAAAGGCCCTGCTCAAAAGTCTGTCCCCATCTTCTCAGCCCCTCTTAAGTACAGAAAGGTCACAATAAGGTGACCCCAAAATAAGGTGACCCCAACTCTCTCAGCCTGTCCTCCCAGCAGAGCTGTTCCAGCCTCTGTGGCTCCTCTGGCCCCTCTCCAGCAGGTAAATGGAGGAGAAACGGTGCTTTGGAGGAAAGATGGGGCAGAACTGTGGGACAGGGACAAGTTTGGTGCTGAAACTCCATTTCCTGCATAAGGGAAAGGAGGTTTTGTAAAGCTGCGGGTTGCAACTGCAAAGGCACAAGCTTAGCGCGATATGGGCTAGAACGATCAAGAACATTTTGTAATGCAGGTCAGCAAAAGGTTAACGAGCAGCAATCTTTATTAATGAGGGCGGTGGTAGAATGCCCAGGCGCTGGCTCATGGTTTCTCCGTCGGGGCGTTTGATCGCGGTCTCTAACCGGGAGCGCAACAAGGGCACTTTGAATTCGTCTTTCTGCAGCCTGCAGATAGCAGAAATGGCATACGATTGTCTTTCAGACAGCTGCGCTAGGATTAACGGGGGGATTTTCCATAGGGTTATTTCTTTTTGCAGGACATGGAGGGCTCAAGGATCTCAAACTGCTCGTGCTCAGTGACAGAACTCTGGGCGCTCATTTCAAGCGTCTGTAGCTCTTCAGTGTTCATTGAGGTTTAGATCGGCCGAACAAATGGACCAAGTATTTGAGGTGAATTATTGGTCTTTTCCCTTTTTTATGTTGATATCCCCTCACCTCTGTAAAAAGCAGCTTCGAGCCCCTGAAGAGCTAAGTTGGAAGCACCAGCTCTGTGACCTCTGTGTTCACCGATAAGAGAAACGCTTGAGACTTGTGCTGAGCGAGTTGGGTTTGAGGATTAGTGCTCAAAGCTCCTCCTGTGAAAGGCGACATAAGTGTCTTTCCCTACCAGAAGGATTGCGAGGGGCGAGTTCGGGAAGGTGGCAGGGGGGTTTGGTTGGTGGGGGGGTGAGCGAAGCGATTTAACAAGAGGAAAGATTGGGAGAGTTCAGGGCGGCACGTACCTGCGAGCTGGGGGTGGTGGAAGGTAATTGAGGGCACAGCGTGAGAAGGATTATTCTGCCACGGATTATCTTGGCAGAGCACATGCTGCCGGTTGTATTGGGGTTGTCCCCCTGTGCTGGGCACTGCAGAGGCCAAACCTTGAATCCTGGGGACGGTTTTGGGTCCCTCATCTCAGGGCTCAAAATGGCGGCACCAGAATCACCTCAGGGTGCAAAATGGCGGCCAGAGGGGCACCAGAGTCGCCTCAGAATACAAAATGGCAGCCCCAGGGACACCAAGATCACCTCAGGGCTCAAAATGGCGGCCAGAGGGCTGGCGGGATCACCTCACAAGAAAGGCCTTGAGGTGCTGGAGCGAGTTGAGAGAAGGGAACGGAGCTGGTGAGGGGCTGGAGCACAAGTGTGATGGAGCGGCTGAGGGACCTGGGGGGTTCAGCTGGAGAACAGGAGCTGAGGGGAGACCTTCTGATCTCTGAACTGCCTGAAAGGAGCTTGGAGCCAGGGGGGGTCGGGCTCTGCTCCCCAGGAACAAGCGCCAGGAGCAGAGGAAACGGCCTCAGGTTGTGCCAGGGGAGGTTGAGGTTGGATGTGGGAACAATTTCTTGCCCAAAGGGCTGTGGGGCATTGGAACAGGCTGCCCAGGGCAGTGCTGGAGTCACCATCCCTGGAGGGCTGGACAGACGGACATGAGGTTCTCAGGACATGGGGCAGGGACAGGGGTGGATTAACTGTTGGAATCAGTGATCTTGAGGGGCTTTTCCAACCAAAATGATTCTGTGATTCTGTTCACACCAAACAGCATTTCGTACTTAGGCACCTGGTGCAGGAAGTACTGAAGTGATTGATTTGAGGTGATTCCTCCAGGTCTCTGCTGTCTGCAGCTCTTTGTTCTTAGAGCCAGTGAGTCCATCCCCTCCTGCATTCCCACCAGCTCTTGATGCTGGAAAACTGAATCTTGCACCGATTTGCAGCTTGGAGGTTTCCAAGCTCCTATTTAGTACTGGGGCCTTTATTATTCAATATATTCATCAATGACTTGGATGAGGGAATAGAGTGACTGTCAGCAAGTTTGCTGGTGACACCAAGCTGGGAGGAGTGGCTGACACGCCAGAGGCTGTGCTGCCATCAGAGACCTGGACAGGCTGGAGAGTTGGGCGGGGAGAAATGTAATGAACTAGAACAAGGGCAAGTGTAGAGTCTTGAATCTGGGCAGAACAACCCCAGGTTCCAGTGTAAGTTGGGGAATGAGCTGTTGGAGAGCAGTGTAGGGGAAAGGGACCTGGGGGTCCTGGGGACAGCAGGGTGACCATGAGCCAGCACTGGGCCCTTGTGGCCAGGAAGCCAATGGTACCTGGGGTGGGTTAGAAGGGGGTGGTCAGTAGGTCAGAGAGGTTCTCCTGCCCCTCTGCTCTGCCCTGGGGAGACCACACCTGGAATATTGTGTCCAGTTGTGGCCCCTCAGTTCCAGCAGGACAGGGAACTGCTGGAGAGAGTCCAGCGCAGCCACCAAGATGCTGAAGGGAGTGGAGCATCTCCCGTGTGAGGAAAGGCTGAGGGAGCTGGGGCTCTGGAGCTGGACAAGAGGACACTGAGGGGGGACTCATTCATGTTTACAGGTATCTAAAGGGAGGATGGAGCCAGGCTCTTCTTGGTGACAACCAATGGTAGGACAAGGGGCAATGGGTTCAAACTGGAACACAGGAGGTTCCACTTAAGTATGAGAAGCAACTTGTTCCTGGTGAGGGTGGCAGAGCCTGGCCCAGGCTGCCCAGGGAGGTTGTGGAGTCTCCTTCTGTGCAGACATTCCAACCCACCTGGACACCTTCCTGTGTAACCTCATCTGGGTGTTCCTGCTCCATGGGGGGATTGCGCTGCATGAGCTTTCCAGGGCCCTTCAACCCCTGACATTCTGGGATCCTGTGACTCTAGAAATGGTGATTAGACCCTTCAGCGTGTAGATCTGTAATTACTGCAGCGGTGGGTTTGGGACAAGGAGGGGAAGAGCAGACCCTGCTTAGAGACAGACATTGGAAATCTATTTGCCTTAACTCATTGTTTTTTCTTCCAGTGATTGACATAAAACTGGAAAAGCCTCAAGAGCAGCCTGTCAGTGAAGGAGGCTGTTCCTGCTAATACCGCGTGGCTTCTCCATTTTCTCCAGAACATCACTGCTTTCCCTCCCTTGATTCTTCATTGACTGCAGTGTGAATATTGGCTTGAACCTTCCCCTTTCAGTAATAACGTATCGCAGTTCATCATCGCTGGCTGTCTCGTGGAGATGATCTATTAGCTTCACAAGCACACACACACACACACACAAAATGTCAGTGTCTTCATTATTTATAAGAAAAGAAAAAAAAAAAAGCCAAAATATTCCAGCGTATTCTAGTTATGACTTTAAAAAAGGAAAAGAAAAAAAAAAATAGGTACAATTTCTTAATATTCGTTCCTTTTTTTAATATGTTATGATGTTGCACTTTGAAATGATGGCGACCGAGTAAGTTTGGAATTGGACTTAGACGAGATGTACGTGCAGAACGGTGGCGAATCTCACCCGTTTGGTTTCGCTGACAAACCGGGAGCGACTTAGGTGGTGTGTACCCAGGGTTAAACGCCTATCCTTACCTTACCAATAAAATTAAACCCAAGCTCTTAATCTTTTGAGCAGAGATAGTCTTGATTGGTTTTCAAACCCCCAAATGGTTTTAAAACAAGAAGTAATAAAGACGGGGGTTTTGCCACCACCAAAAGCTGCTGGATTTTGTAGTTCTTGCAGAGGCAACGTGAACACATTTCCAGGAAAGGATATTGAGAAACTCCAAGTGTCTTTCTGAACGGGACGAGCGGCTTCTGGAGGATTCGGGGGCGAGGAAAGGGTGGATGTGCATTAGCAAAAACACTTGCAGGAAACAGGGAAATCCCTTTGGAGTGCGAGATGAGTTTGAAGAGCAGGTTTTTTTAATCTAAACCACCAGTGAATTATTAGTGCCCGAGAGACGGGAACGTAACGTTTCAGCTCTTTGGAGGAGAAAGCGTTTTGCTTCTTATATATTTTGTGTTAAATTTCTTTTAGGGGGAAATCTTAAGTGAAGTCAGGAGTGGCGCTATAAGCGGCATTGAGGAGCGCATTGAAGCATTGACATCTGGCAGAAATAAGAACAGCTGGATGGAGCCAGTGGAGACGGAATCGGGGATCGCACCCGTTTTCCATAGCGTTGGTCGTAGGTGGGCTGGGGAAGGGCTGTTTGCTTTGATCCGACCCAAATCTAGTCGAGAACTCATAGCCGGAAAGGGAGTGAAATAGGATGGAAACCACCTTCCGATTATGCAGATTGATGCCTTTATTTTTTAGCCTTTTTTACGTTCGGTCTTCCGAGTTGCTTTAGTTCGGTTCGCTAGAGCTGTCTAGTTTGGTTAAACGACGAGTAATTTAGTTTTCTATTTAACTAGGCTTACAATTAACCTTCTTATTTTTTTCCTCTTTGATATTTATTTCTCCGCTTAATTATTTTTCCCTCTTTCCGGTCATTTCGCTGAGGAATCTGTGTAGAGCTTTGCTGATGTTGCGCGATGTAGCTACCCGAGAACCACGGAATGGAACACACTAGAAGTGCACCCTTTTAATCTTTACTAGTCATTGTGAAGTTGCTGTGTAAGTTAATAAAACCACCATTGTAAATACCTTGTTTGCTGGGCGAAGATGGAGTTGACAGTGCAGGAAGGAATTCGCGAGTCTGCGTTGCGATTGTGACTCCAAGGAACAATCGCAAAGTTTCAATCTTCAGGCTCCTCCTTTATTCCCTTCCGCCCCTTAAAATAACCGAGCGGGGAAGAGAAAGGGAATTGTCCTCACCACCACTTTGACCGGGGAAATGGGCATCAAAGATGCGGAATTCTTACTTAATGAAATGAATATTAGACCCGTGCCCTGCCCTGGGGTTTTTAGCGACTCTGCACGACGGTAACTTAAAGGCAGAACGAGATGTAAAGTGCTTTTCTAACGCAATATTAAAAGGCGAGTTTTTTTTTGACGTGGCATGTCTTGAAATAAACATCCAATGATATGTGACAAAGGATCATTCTTTATTTAAAAGCAATTCTCGGGGCGGGGGGAAGGAAACCCGCCTGCTTTCCCTCTATCGTCCTGTTCTTAACTGCGCAAAAACGGTTCATCTCGCTGCTTTTTTTGCTTCGTTTTCTTTGTTTCTCACGTTGTCACCGCTTGGCTCTTTTCCACAAGCCCCTTTTTTCACTCCTGATGTAACCAAACCCGTGTGTTTCCCATCATTTTAAGCTTTAAGCGCCGGATTTGCAAGGAGCAGCTTAGCCCGTGCGGCCGCGGGTTTGTTCCATGGCCAAGGTACAAATTGCCCTCAGATATAAAAGGTTCCGCAAGGACCAGGCGTCACTCATTTCCCTTTTATCCCCTGAGGGCTGCAGGTATGGTTTTAATTAATTTAACATATGTCCTTGCTGATTAGTCCGTGCTTAACGTGACTACAGGACTTGATCCTGTCCTAAACCCGCTTTGCCGGAGAAAAGCCACTTCCACAGCGAGCAACGCGGCCTTGAGTTGTATTTGCACCGTAACTCCTCGCTCCACGCGTCTTAGCGCGTTTTTACTTGTTCATTCTCTTTTGCTCCATCACCTTGGCCGGTAGAACGGCAGGAACAAGCATTTTAAAGCTGATTTTTTGGTAAACAGTGAAGGTTTCTGCTCCGTTTCTTGTCTCCTCCCCGCTCTTCCTTGATGGTTGTACAGCCCATGGCGCAGCTGTTCCATTACTCACGTTTTGTCTTGATCCGAGTAGTAGAAGAAATTGTATAAGGGGGGGGAAAAAGGTTCCTTTGTGTTGGATTGTCACTGGTACCTCAGCTCTGTTTGATAACACGACCCGACGACGGCAACGGCGGAAATCCGTAGCGCTTGAACTAAATAAATACCTGTCTCATTGGAAAGCTCTGGCTCTCTTCTCTAAGTACGTCCAGACCGCAGGTTCGTGGGGGCAAAAAGGGGCAAAAGTAAGTTGTTTGGGGTTGGTTTTGTTAGAGGAAAGATGGTGGAGCTGTGTGCTTCTTGTCCCTCCGGTTCTACACGGTGTCTCTGCGACTGTTCCGGCGAGCGACACCGAGCCCGAGAGCGCATCCCGTCCCTGCTCCCGCCGCCTCTTTCCGCTCCTTTCTCTCGACGTCCCGACGTTCCCTCCGCTCCCTGGTGAGTACCAACAACAGGGATGCTCTTTGAGTTATCCCCGTTGCTTTTTCTATATTAAAAGGCTAATCGATAAATCAGTTGTTCAATTTGACAGGGAAGAAACGCCAGTGTAGGTTTGTACCTGTAGAGACGTGCGGGAGTTGGGGTCACTGGAGAAGGTGTTTGGCACCAGGGGAGCTTCTCTGCCTTGGGAACGGCCTCAAGTTGCGCCAGGGGAGGTTGAGGTTGGATGTGGGAACAATTTCTTCCCCAAAGGGCTGTGGGGCATTGGAACAGGCTGCCCAGGGCAGTGCTGGAGTCGCCATCCCTGGAGGGGTTGAAAATACACATAGATGAGGTTCTCAGGGACACGGGGCAGTGCCAGGGGTGGGTTATGATTGGACTCGATCATAAACATCTTTTCCAACCAAAATGAAAGCAGACCCAGAGAGCTGCTTTGCGGAACGGTCCCCTTAAAACTGGGTTTAGCCTTAATTTGTCGGAAGGAACGTGAACAGGTGTAGCGCTGATGCCCCTCGGTCTTAATTCCTCCGTATTCCTCCCCATTGCCATTAATCGCCTTAACGCTGCCGTTGTGCGTAGCCTTGGGGCTCACGCCTCTAGTACCAGTATCCCAGTTTCTCGCCTATAACAAGGAGCTGGATTAAACTGGAGAGACACTGGGCAAGGCACAGGCTGGAGATGCTCTTTTGGGGACACCGGTCCTTGCCGCCCGCTCACAGCTGCATCGCTCTCTGCTCCTTTTTTTAATATATAAGCTATATATTTTCTATATAAAACTGTAAAGTCATGCAGGGAGCATCTGGCTCTGGATGGTTTCTTTGTCTACCCTGATTTTTCCAGGCCGGAGAATCCGCAACGTCCTCCCGGCAGCATCTGCAGAGCTGCAGCAGCAGCCACCGCCGTCCCCTCCCTGCGCAGCGGCGGCTTTTTGCCTCCAGCGCCCAAATCCTCAGCAAATTAAACCGTGAGAGAGCTCTTACCTGATGCAGAAACACCTTTTTCCATGCTGGGCATGTACCAGCCCCGAAAAGAAGATAAATGAGGGGCGGGCAAGCTGCTATTTGCGCCGCAGAGCGGCTGCAAGTACCGTCTGCGCTGCCTCCTCATCACCTGAGTTTTCAGGCTTGTTTTTCCCTCAGTTTGCAAAAAGACCTGTTGTTTTGTTGGTTTTCTCCCCCAATAACCACATTTCCCAGCCTGAGCACTCACCAGAGTCTTAAGTCTTTTTAATAAGATACTGGAGGTCTTACAGTGGCCGAATGTAACCGGTGCTATAAGCGCGTGGGGAGCGAAACGCCGGCTGAACCGCAATGACAGCGGCAGCTCCGCGGGTCCCCGGAGGGCGAGGAGGAGGAGGAGGAGGAGGAGGAGGGCAGGGCTGAAGGCCTGGAGGCAGCTTTTCCACAAACGCTTTTCCCGAGTCGATTCTTGCAGCCTGGCCACGAGGTTTTCGGATAGAAATTAAAGCCACCCGGGGAGCGCGTCTGGAACGAGGGTTGTGTTCGAGGCTTCGTTAAAATCACCGCTGATGAAAGCGCTGGAATCACTCTCTATCCCACCCCGTTGCGCCCGTCGGTCCACGCGCGGAGCCGCGTGTCAGATACGAGGAGTTTAAGGGAGAAAATGGTGTTTATGGCTGCTGGCACTGACCTTTCCCACATTTACCCCAGCCGGGTGGGAATTGGAGGTTTGATCCTGACATTTGTGCGGGTGCAGCAGCCCACGATGCTGTTTTATTTCCAAATAAAGGGTTTTTGATTGCAGCGAGGATCAAGCGGCCTCCAGCCTGTTTCTTCGCTGTCACATTCGGGTGTTAATGCTCTGAGGCTGTTTCTTGTGTCCACGCCTGTGCCTGGTCCTTAGTGCAGATCCCACTGCGTTCATCCTCATTGTGGAGGGTTTTTGAGTTGTTCTGGGCTTGGGCTGATGTTTGGGGCTGAGAGAGGGGTTGTGCTGGTCTGTTTGAACGGAGGGGGTCAGCCCGAATGTCTGTCTGTCCTTCCAGATTTATTTCTAACTTATTTAATTGCTCCTTTGTTCAGCTTCCTAGCGAAGGGTCTGGCTGCCGTCAGCTGCTCACACCGACAGCGTGGAGACCCCGGGAATCGCTGCCCTGCTCGATGGCCTTACCTGGATCACTCGGTGTCCTGGGTCACAGCCCTGGTGACAGGAGAGGAGCGGGATCAGCCCTGGGATGTGCAGGTACCGCAGGGAGGGGGAGTGTGGGGCTCTGAGCTGGGGAAAAGGAGCTTTTCATAGAATCACAGAGTCATTTTAGTTGGAAAAGACCCTCAGGATCATCGAGGCCATCCATAACCCACCCCTGTCCCTGCCCCATGTCCTGAGAACCTCCTGTCCGTCTGTCCAGCCCTCCAGGGATGGTGACTCCAGCACTGCCCTGGGCAGCCTGTTCCAATGCCCCACAGCCCTTTGGGGAAGAAATTGTTCCCACATCCAACCTCAACCTCCCCTGGCGCAACTTGAGGCCGTTTCCTCTGCTCCTGGCGCTTGTTCCTGGGGAGCAGAGCCCGACCCCCCTGGCTCCAAGCTCCTTTCAGGCAGTTCAGAGATCAGAAGGTCTCCCCTCAGCTCCTGTTCTCCAGCTGAACCCCCAGGTCCCTCAGCCGCTCCATCACACTTGTGCTCCAGCCCCTCACCAGCTCCGTTCCCTTCTCTCAACTCGCTCCAGCACCTCAAGGCCTTTCTTGGTGTGAGGGGCCCAAAACTGTCCCCAGGATTGGTGGTTTGGCCTCCCCAGGTCCCAGCACAGGGACGGTCACTGCCCTGGGCCTGCTGGCCACACCAGTGCTGGTACCAGCCAGGATGCTGGTGGCCTCTTGGCCACCTGGGCACACGCTGGCTCATGTTCAGCCGCTGGCACCAACACCCCCAGCTCCTTTTCCGCCGGGCACTTTCCAGCCGCTCTTCCCCGAGCCTGTAGCGCTGCCTGGGGTTGCTGTGACCCCAGGGCAGGTCAGCAGCTGGACGTGATGTTGAACAAAGTGCCAGTTTCCAAATCACGCTGCTTTCGGTGAAGCATTTCCGGATGTTTCCATGTCCAGGTGTGTCTCACCCTTGGGTTGTGCACCCTGTGGGGTAAATACGTGCCCTGGAGAGCCCATCTGCCGGCTCCTGGGATTGCTGCAGCCCCTCAGAAAAGAGGGTTCAGGTGTGTCTTGCTTGGTGTGACCCCAAAACTGCCTCTTCCCTGCCCAGCTCTCCGGCACCTGTGGATTCCGCTGCTGAGACTCAGGTGCTTTATTCCCACCAGAGCTGAGCTTGATCCCGAGGCCTCCATGTCCCAGGCTGCTTCATTAGCAGCCTCTAGTGCTAATTAGTGGCAACAGTGGCAGCTCGGGCTTCTTGTAGCAGGGCCTGTTGTGACAGGACAAGGGGTGATGGTTTGAAACTAAAGGAGGGAGATTCAGGCTGGACATGAGGAAGAAATTGTTGTCCCTGAGGGTGGTGAGAGCCTGTCCCAGGTTGGCCAGAGAGGTGGTGGATGAACCATCCCTGGAGACATCCCAGGCCAGGCTGGACGGGGCTCTGAGCACCCTGAGCTGGTGAAGATGTCCCTGTCATGGCAGGGGGGGCACTGGGGGAACTGGGGAGGTCTCAACCCAAACTGTTCGATGATTCTTCCCATCCGCAGGGAGCAAAGTCGCTCTCAAAGCTCTGCCCTTGGCTCGGGGTGGGGGACACCCCACAAAAGGTCGTCTTCTGGAGGGACAGGCTTAGGTGATGATGGAAAAGGGGTCAGAAAACATGAGGTGGGGCCAAGTGAGGATCCAGGAGGGAGCAAAGCTTATTTCTTTCTGAAAGCAAGGAGTAGGCCAACCTCAGCTTCCACAACGTGCTAATTAAATAAACCCAATGATGCTTTTCTGCCATTTTTGAGGTTTAAAACGGGCCCTTCGCTACACTGAGCCCTTCCTGGCGCCACCTCTGAATTTGGGGTGCAAAGACGGATGGATATCTCAGGTGGTTTTTTCTCTCCGGGGCCATCGTGCCGCATTCCGTGGCCGCAGCGGGACCCCCAGACCCCACGGTGCCGGGAAACCGCAGCCACGACATCTCAAATCCCAGGTCTGCAAGAACTAGAGGATGTTTTTGCGCTTCCCAGCCCCTCCGCTGCCCTCAGGGCTCCTGGTTGGAAAATGGGGAGGAAAAGGGGTGCAGGAGATGGGGGAGCTGACAGCATGGGACCCAAACCCTCCCACCCCCAGAGATGGTGAAGGATGAGCAGCCCCCTCCTCATCCTCACTCACCCGCAGCCTGGCTCTTGTTTTTCGCTGCCTTTATTTGACTGATAGCGTTTTTATTTTCCTGTTTTCTCTCCAAAAATCGCTGGGTTGACGGGAGCAGGTTTGAAGCAGCAGCAGGGAGGCAAAGGAGACCGGGGACGGTGTTTTTGGGACATCCCGATCCCCCGTCAGGCACAGGGGTGAACTGATCCGGGGCTTAAACAGCAAGAGCAGGGTGCTGGTGTCACTGTGGTTTTGTTGATCTGGCTGTGGTCTTTTTGTTTGTAATTCTTGATATTATTTTAACATCAATGTTGTCTCCAGGATAAAATGACACCTCTAAGGGTGACACTCGGCGGCTTCTCCCTCTTCCCTTGATGTCTGCCCGACGCAGCACAAAAAGCCGAGCTCCCCCTTGTCCCCTGAGCCTCAGGGACACCTGAGGGCACCGTGTCCCCCCCCTCAATCCCAAATCCATATTTTGCAGACCCCGGGTTGGCTGCCAAAACGGGTCCCTGCTCCCCAGGTGATTTCTCCCCCTTCTCTTTGTCCCAAGGTGATTTCTCCCCCTTCTCAAAAATCAGCGTGAAGCTCAAGATGCTGCTTTGCTGGGGAAGCTGTGACACTCCCAGGGCTCTTCCCAGCCCGATTCCAAAGGGTTTAGCCCCAATTCCAAACGGTTTGGCCCCAATTTCCTGAGGTTTGACCCCACTTCTCCAGCTTGGCCAGGCCCAGGGAGGCTGGAAAATCCTGCTGAGTTTTTTACCCCCTCTTAATCTTTCACCTGTCTCTCGAGCATCTCTGGGGTCGCCTCTCACGTCAGTACTTGCTCTAGTGCTGGACCCCCCCCCAAAAAACACAGTTCACAGAATCCCAGGGATTGGAAGGGCCCTGGAAAGCTCATGCAGTGCAATCCCCCCATGGAGCAGGAACACCCAGATGAGGTTACACAGGAAGGTGTCCAGGCGGGTTGGAATGTCTGCAGAGAAGGAGACTCCACAACCCCCTGGGCAGCCTGGGCCAGGCTCTGCCACCCTCACCAGGAACAAGTTGCTTCTCATATTTAAGTGGAACCTCTTGTGTTCTAGTTTGTACCCATTGCCCCTTGTCCTATCACTGGTTGTCACCAGAAGAGCCTGGCTCCATCCTCCTGACACTCCCCCTTTCCATATTGATCCCCATGAATGAGTCCCCCCTCAGTGTCCTCTTGTCCAGCTCCAGAGCCCCAGCTCCCTCAGCCTTTCCTCACACGGGAGATGCTCCACTCCCTTCAGCATCTTGGTGGCTGCGCTGGACTCTCTCCAGCAGTTCCCTGTCCTGCTGGAACTGAGGGGCCACAGCTGGACACAATATTCCAGGTGTGGTCTCCCCAGGGCAGAGCAGAGGGGCAGGAGAACCTCTCTGACCTACTGACCACCCCCTTCTAACCCACCCCAGGTACCATTGGCTTCCTGGCCACAAGGGCCCAGTGCTGGCTCATGGTCACCCTGCTGTCCCCAGGACCCCCAGGTCCCTTTCCCCTACACTGCTCTCCAACAGCTCATTCCCCAACTTACACTGGAACCTGGGGTTGTTCCTGCCCAGATTCAAGACTCTACACTTGCCCTTGTTCTAGTTCATTACATTTCTCCCCGCCCAGCTCTCCAGCCTGTCCAGGTCTCTGATGGCAGCACAGCCTCTGGCGTGTCAGCCACTCCTCCCAGCTTGGTGTCACCAGCAAACTTGCTGACAGTCACTCTATTCCCTCGTCCAAATCATTGATGAATATATTGAATAACACAGGCCCCAGCACTGCCCCCTGAGGCACTGCACTAGATCCAGGCCTCAGCTGGACTCTGCCCATTGACCACGACTCTCTGGCTTCTTCCCTTCAGCCAGTTCACAGTCACCTCACTCCCCGCTCATCCAGACCGCACTCCCTCAGTTCAGCTGTGAGGATGCTGTGGGACACTGTGTCCAATGCCTCACTCAAGCCAAGGTAGCCTTACAGAGCTGCTGTGCCGTGCGATGCAAAAAAAACCTGTATGTCTCCACAAAAATAGGTGTTTGGTGCAGCATTCCCTGTCACATCTGTCCAAAACCCAGGTATTGAGGTGAGGGTGATGAATTAAGTTGGGTTTTAGGGCTTGTTGCACTTCACCCTCCCCTCTGCTGCCAGCCCTGGTAGCTCCCAGGCCTTTGAGTGGGAACAGGATGCCAGGGGGGTTTGGGGATACGGTTTTGGGGGATCTCTGAAGCATGTGGGGGTTATTTAATGCAAAAGCCAGTGCAGGGAGGAGGATGGGGGTGAGTTTGGGGCTGGATCTCTGTCCGCAGGGTGTTTTTGGGAGGCTGAGGGTGGCTCAGGGTGGGTTCCAAGCCGCGGGTGAGTTAAACCGAGCTGGGGAGATGCAGCCCAGTTTTGGGGGGGGGTTAAAACCAGCACGGCATCCACATAAAGGAGCCCAGCGCGGCGCCGGTGGCCGCCCCCGCCAGCAGCCCCAGGGCCATCTGGTCCCCGGACACCCGATATGGATCCTCGCGCACGATGACGTGGGTCACCCCGGGAGCTGCAAAGCAAAATGGAAAAAGGGGGGGTGAGCTGGACCCCAGTTTTGGCTGCGACTCCACTATCTGCTGCCAACCCTGGGGGGATCCCATCCCCTCCCCCCCCTGCACAAATTAAGCAGGTGGTAATAAGGCAAAGCAGTGAATTGAGGAGGGATGGGGTGAACCTGGAGGGGTCACTCACCTCCGTACTGGGGGGCGTAGTGGCCGGAGCTGATGTAGGCGGTTTGGTGGGAGTCCAGGGGCACCGTCTGGTAGTAGTCGTCGTCGTAGGGGTCGTAGACGTGCACCTGGGAGCAGCGGCGCAAGGCTGTGACATCAGCTGTGGCCGTGCCTCAGTGTCCCCCGTGCGTGACGGGGGTTTGAATCGCTTGGGTTCCCCCGCGCTGCTGAAACGGGGGGGCCTGGAGTGTCTGAAATGCCCCAGGTGGCCTTTCCAAGCACCTGAATCACCCACCTGTGCTCAGGTCACCTCAGCTGTGGCCTCTGTCACCTCAGCTGTGTCCCCTTAACTCTGTCCCTGTTCCCTTTAACTTGGCCTCTATCACTGTAACTGTGTTCCCCATCACCTTAACCTTGTCCCGGTCACCTTAACCTTGTCCTCGTCACCTTAACCCTGTCCCCGTCAACCCTCTCCCCCTCACCTTAACCCTGTCCCCGTCACTTTAACCTTGTTCTCGTCACCTTAACCTTGTCACCTTAACCCTGTCCTCGTTACCTTAGCCTTGTCTCCATCACCTTAGCCCTGTCCTCGTCACCTTAACCCTGTTCTTGTCACCTTAACCTTGTCACCTTAGCCTTGTCTCTGTCACCTTAACCCTGTCCCCATCACCTTAGCCCTGTCCCCGTCACCTTGACCTTCTCCCCATCACCTTGACCTTGTCCTCGTCACCTTAACATTCTCCATGTCACCTTAACATTCTCCATGTCACCTTAACCCTGTCCCCAACACCTTAACCTTCTCCCCATCACCTTAACCCTGTCCCCATCACCTTAACCTTGTCCTTGTCACCTTAACCTTCTCCCCGTCACCTTAACCTTGTCCTCGTCACCTTAACCTTGTCCCTGTCACCTTAACCTTGTCCTCGTCACCTTAACATTCCCCATGTCACCTTAACCCTGTCCCTGTCACCTTAACCTTGTCCTCGTCACCTTAACATTCCCCATGTCACCTTAACCCTGTCCCTGTCACCTTAACCTTGTCCTCGTCACCTTAACATTCCCAATGTCACCTTAACCCTGTCCCTGTCACTTTAACCTTCTTCCCATCACCTTAACTTTGTCCCCGTCACCTTAACATTCTCCATGTCACCTTAACCCCGTCCTCGTAACCTTAACCCCGTTTGTGTCACCTTAACCTTGTCACCTTACCCCTGTCCCCGTCGCCTTACCCCTGTCCCCATCACCTTACCTCTGTCCCCGTCACCTTAACCCTGTCTCCATCGCCTTAAATTCTTCCCCATTCCCTTGAAATTCTGTCCCCGTTCCCCTGTCCCTGTGTCCCCTGTCACTGTGACTCTGCCTGGGGGGGACTCAGGTTGGTGTGACCCTCATCCAAAGCCCATTTGGGGGACAATACCCCTATTTTTAGGGGGACAAAGCCTCACCGGGGTGGCTTTAGCCTCCAGCACGGCCATCTTCCAAGCGCTGCAAACGAAACAGAGGGGCCCGGTTATCTAAATCGGGCCGAAAAAGCAGGCAATAAGTGAATTTCCATTCAGCCAGGGTCAGGCTTAATTGATTAAGCTCAGCTTGGCCGCTGCTGAACATCTCCCTCCATCTAGTGCAGCTGAAGGTTTCCTGTTTTCCAGTATTTTAGAAAAATTAGGTTTTAATTTGTTGTAACTTTTATAGGAATAAATAAAAGGGGAACAATGCGAAAAGTGGGTGTTTCCTACTGCTGCCCGTGGCCTTAAGTCAATTAGGACTTGACTTTCATGCTATTTATCGCTGAATACCGATAAAAACCCTTCCCCAGCATCCTCGGTGGGGCCGAGGGGTGAGTTCTCATCTCAGTTATTCAGCAGGCAAACCAAATCTCCGGTTGCAACAGAGAACGTGGGTGTTTGAGGAAACAAGGACCGCAGGGGGGTTTAGCCGATAGTGGGAGCAGGACAGGGCTCTGGGCTGGGATAATCTGGATGGAAAAGGCACCAAGAGGGGATTTTTTTGGCTTACATGGCGTCGTCCTCGCTCTCGGCGCAAAGCGTTGTCTTGGAGCCGTCGCGCAGCACCACGGTCAACAGGCACTCGCGGCTCTTCCCCTCGGGCGGCTGCACGTCTGGAAAAGGGCGGGATCCAGCGTCGGCAAAGAGACGCCCCAAAATCCATCCCCAAATCTCCCAAGGGAGCCTCTTGGGAGAGGGTCGGGCTCTGAATTGGAGGCCTGGATCTAGTGCAGTGCCTCAGGGGCAGTGCTGGGGCCGCTGTTATTCAATATATTCATCAGTGACTTGGATGAGGGAATAGAGTGACTGTCAGCAAGTTTGCTGGTGACACCAAGCTGGGAGGAGTGGCTGACACGCCAGAGGCTGTGCTGCCATCAGAGACCTGGACAGGCTGGAGAGCTGGGCGGGGAGAAATGTAATGAACTAGAACAAGGGCAAGTGTAGAGTCTTGAATCTGGGCAGAACAACCCCAGGTTCCAGTGTAAGTTGGGAATGAGCTGTTGGAGAGCAGTGTAGGGGAAAGGGACCTGGGGGTCCTGGGGACAGCAGGGTGACCATGAGCCAGCACTGGGCCCTTGTGGCCAGGAAGCCAATGGTACCTGGGGTGGGTTAGAAGGGGGTGGTCAGTAGGTCAGAGAGGTTCTCCTGCCCCTCTGCTCTGCCCTGGGGAGACCACACCTGGAATATTGTGTCCAGTTGTGGCCCCTCAGTTCCAGCAGGACAGGGAACTGCTGGAGAGAGTCCAGCGCAGCCACCAAGATGCTGAAGGGAGTGGAGCATCTCCCGTGTGAGGAAAGGCTGAGGGAGCTGGGGCTCTGGAGCTGGACAAGAGGACACTGAGGGGGGACTCATTCATGGGGATCAATATGGAAAGGGGGAGTGTCAGGAGGATGGAGCCAGGCTCTTCTGGGTGACAACCAGTGACAGGACAAGGGGCAATGGGTACAAACTGGAACACAAGAGGTTCCACTTATATTTGAGAAGGAGCTTGTTCCTGGTGAGGGTGGCAGAGCCTGGCCCAGGCTGCCCAGGGGGTTGTGGAGTCTCCTTCTGTGCAGACATTCCAACCCGCCTGGACACCTTCCTGTGTAACCTCATCTGGGTGTTCCTGCTCCATGGGGGGATTGCACTGGATGAGCTTTCCAGGGCCCTTCAACCCCTGACATTCTGGGATTCTGTGAATTACCACCCTGAGCTGCTAATGAATCTGTTAAAAACCTGTTGGGACACCAGGCTTATAATCGCGGTCTGATTTCAGCTCTGTCGCCACTTACATGTTACCATCAGGCTCTTGGAGGTTAAAAACCAGCGGGAGCGAAGAGCCGGGTAGCAAAAAATTCCACCCCCGCGGCGGCAAGAAAACAGAAGGACAGAAACTTGCCAAAAATCTCAACTGAGCTGCGTTTGCTTCGGATTTCCCAGATTGCAGCAAGCACCCAAATTCTGTCGAAGCGCGAGACGCTTGGATTGCGAGCAAGGGGAAAATCTTAAGCCCGCGAGGTTCGAAACTCAGCGGGACCCTCCGGTGTGGAGGAACCTTTGGGTTTGCGCTGAGAACGGTGCTTTGTGCGGCGGCCGTGGGCTGAGCGGAGCTGCCGCTTTGTTCTCCGTGTTTGTGCGAGACGGCGAGCGATGAGTCAGGCCCGTGGGCTCGTGTTTTGAACAAGCGCAAAGCGGGAGGAGAGTTTCTCCTTCCGCGGGGAAAAGCTGTGGAAGACGCAACGTGCACCTCTCGGGATGGTCGGGAGATGGAAAGGGGTGGGTTGTGCAGCCTGGATTAATTTTGGGGTGGCCTAGATGCGCGAAAGCACAAGTAGAACGTAATTTTGGGGATTTGGGGCTGCGCTCACCTCTGCACTCGCGGCCGGCGCGCACGTCCCGGCAGCTGTACTTGACGTGGATGCGGCCGTCCATGTCGCGCTGCGTCTCGTCGTGGTAGTAAACCAAACTGCCGTCCAGGTAGAGGACGAACCAGTTTCTCTTCCAGCGGCGCAGGATGGAGCCTGGCGGGATGGGGACGAGGTGAAGGACCCCACACGATCCACCCGGCGCATTCACGGGACCCGACGCCATCCCCCCGAATTTCCAGATGGATTTACCCGCCGCATCCAGGGCAGCAAAGCCAGGTGGCTTGAAGTTAAAAATAGCTGCCAGAATATAATAAAAGCCATCATGGCATCTCGGTGCTGCCCCGCCGTGCGCACGGGACCGGATCCAGCCCCGGCCGCAGAGCCGCGTCTGTTTTGTGGCAGAAAGGCCCTCTCGCCTCTTACGTAAACCCACGAGCGGCTGAGCTGCGATTTCCTTGCTGCCGTGGATTAACCGCGGGGGTCGGGACCTGTTCTTTCCCCCCACACCACCATCCCATAGCCAAAACTCCTCCAGGTTTGTTTTATTTGGGGTACGGTGTCTCCCGCTGTGGAAAACTCAAGGGTCGCACTTACTCTGCCGCCAAAGCCACCCGCTCTTCACCAGCGCCATGGGCGTTGCGGACCTGCCGACACGGGAAAAATAACCAGGTTAAAGTCGCAGCTCCCGCCTTGGTGTGTTTTTCTCCCTGTTCTCACCTCCCCGCAGCTCCGGGTGCGAAGTGGGACGGGGATTCACCCTCGTCGCCTCTTTTTTTGGGGGGGGGGGGATAAGCCGAGCGCACGGGTTAATCGGGGTTAGACAGACGCGGGGTTTCGTCATCTGGGAACCGTGGCGAGGGCTGGGAGGAGGAACTGCAGCCACCTTTCTCTCTGCCTTTAATCTCATTGGGAT
Organism: Columba livia; assembly: GCF_036013475.1. NCBI lineage: Eukaryota > Metazoa > Chordata > Aves > Columbiformes > Columbidae > Columba > Columba livia. The sequence goes on from NC_088602.1 coordinate 2,460,345, forward strand.
TTAGAGATTATCATCCCACGGAGGTAAATGGAGAAATCTGGGCCGTGTATGAAAACAGCCACGAACTCCCCATGGCCCCACTAAACTCCCCACGGCCCCAGTAACTTTCCACGGCAAACGCCGGCCCCGCTGGTTTGTTTTCCCTGCCTGGGTGGAAATTAGTCCTTAATAAGGCCATGAAGTCATCTCTCCCCAGGTCCCTGAGAGAAGCCAGCACCCCGGGAGCGGTGCCACGGCAACCATACCCCCACCCACCAACGAGGGACCCCGATAATGGGGGCTCAGCACCCCCGGAACAGCCTCCAGGATGTCCCAGCTGGGTCCCCTCCTGCTCTGGGGGCATGGAGAGGCACAGACCCCCACCCAGCACCTCTGTGGTACCCGATGCCCAAATCCCCTGGTGTCCACATCCCCCAGGAGCCCACAGCCCTGGTACCTGCATCCCCCTGGTACCCATGTCCCCCTGGTACCACATCTCCCTGGTACCCGCATCCCCTTGGCAACTGTATCCCCCCGGCACCCACATCCCCCAAAATCACAGCCCCTGGCACCCTCATCCCCCTGGATTTGCAGTCCCCTGGTACCTCCACCTGGTGTCCTCACCATCCTGTACCCCCATCCCCTGGTACTCCCGTCCCCTGGCATCTTTTTGCCACCCTCCTGTGCTCATATTTTTGAGCACCCCCTTTTTGCAGCCCTCTGGTACCCATGTCCCCTAGGAACTGGCATCCCCTGGTACCCTCCCTCCCCCCTGGTACCCACATTCCCAGTACTGCCAGTCCCTGGTACCCTCCATGCCCAGTATCCACATCCCCAGTACCCCCGTCCCCCAGTAGTCACTCCCCCCAGTACTCCCTGTCCCCCCCAGTATGTGTATTCCCAGTACTTACAGTCCTTGGAGCCTCCATGCCCAGTATCCACAACCCTGGGACCCCCACCCCTGGTACCCACATCCCCAGTACCCCCACTACTTCATAACCCCCATCTCCCAGTACCCACATCCCCGGTACCCTCATTCCCAGTATCCACATCCCCTGTACCCCATCACTTGATACCCCCCATCTCCCAGTACTCCCATCCCCAGGACCCCCATCCCCGGTACCCCCACCTCCTTGTGTCCCCACCCCCGGTACTCACATCCCCCTGTACCTCCATCCCCGGTACCCCCACCCCCTTGTACCCCCATCGCCGGTACACCCATTCCCTTGTACTTCCATCCCCGGTACTCCCATCCCTGGTACCCACATCCCCAGTACCCCATCCCCGTTCCCCCATCTCCCGATACCCCGCACCCCCATTCCCCCGGTCCCCCCCCATCCCCGGAGCCGCCCCGCACACCCCGCACACGCTCACCGGGAGGAGGCGGCCGGCGGGTCCCGCTGCGGGCAGCGCTGCGCTCCGCTCCCCGCCCCGCCCGCCCCGCCGCCCGCACGGCCCGACGGGACCTGTAGTCCGACCGCTCACCAGACACACGAGAGCCGCCTGGGAAGGGAAAATAGCGCTTTGGAGCAATTTAGCCCCAAAAAGCTGACGCGCGGTGCCGGCGGGGCTGGTGGCAGCGGGGATGTTGGTGCTTGATCCAGCATCCAGGGATGCTGACTCCAGCACTGCCCTGGGCAGCCTGTTCCAATGCCCCACAGCCCTTTGGGGAAGAAATTGTTCCCACATCCAACCTCAACCTCCCCTGGCGCAACTTGAGGCCGTTTCCTCTGCTCCTGGCGCTTGTTCCTGGGGAGCAGAGCCCGACCCCCCTGGCTCCAAGCTCCTTTCAGGCAGTTCAGAGATCAGAAGGTCTCCCCTCAGCTCCTGTTCTCCAGCTGAACCCCCCAGGTCCCTCAGCCGCTCCATCACACTTGTGCTCCAGCCCCTCACCAGCTCCGTTCCCTTCTCTCAACTCACTCCAGCACCTCAAGGGCTTTTCCTCCACACCAAGGGGTCGGGATTGGCAGCTGCAAACCCCAGTTTCTCCCCAGAACCCCAACTTTTCCTCCAGAGATGGAGCAGCTGCACACTTGGGAGAAGCTGGATAACTGTCGGGATACAGAGCGGGAGCACAAGGTCTGTAAATAAGAATATTTTTAAGGAATCTGTTTAAAATAAGAGAGAACAAAAAGAAACAGTGTGGCCAGCAGGCCCAGGGCAGTGACCGTCCCTGTGCTGGGCACTGTGGGGGCCAAACCTTGGATCGTGGGTGTAGTTTTGGGCCCCACACGCCAAGAAAGGCCTTGAGGTGCTGGAGCGAGTTGAGAAAAGGGAACAGAGCTGGTGAGGGGCTGGAGCACAAGTGTGATGGAGCGGCTGAGGGACCTGGGGGTTCAGCTGGAGAACAGGAGCTGAGGGGAGACCTTCTGATCTCTGAACTGCCTGAAAGGAGCTTGGAGCCAGGGGGGTCGGGCTCTGCTCCCCAGGAACAAGCGCCAGGAGCAGAGGAAACGGCCTCAAGTTGCACCAGGGGAGGTTGAGGTTGGATGTGGGAACAATTTCTTCCCCAAAGGGCTGTGGGGCATTGGAACAGGCTGCCCAGGGCAGTGCTGGAGTCACCATCCCTGGAGGGCTGGACAGACGGACATGAGGTTCTCAGGACATGGGGCAGGGACAGGGGTGGGGGAACAGTTGGATTCAACTATCTTAAAGGTCTTTTCCAACCAAAATGATTCTGTGATTCTAAATCACCCCCACGTTGGTGACCAGAGTGCGGTGAGGAAAATGGGAGGTTTAATTATTTGGGGAGATCAAGAGCTAAGAATTACCCGACTCCTCTTCTCCACTCCCCATCTTCCACAAAATAAAGGACAGCAAGGAATAACTATATATTTTTTATGTATCTCCCACTGGCTGGTGTTACATGGCCTAAAATATAAGTCAAATTATTTATAGTCAAGGCATAACAAACATGTTTATTAAGCATTTGGCAGCCCTTAATACAAAACAACCCAGTGGGCTTTTCAATGTAAACCCCTTTCCTCTCCCCTCCCTCCAGCTCTGGCTTTACCATGACCAAGAGCAGAAGGAATTACATTAATCCAGCAGCACAGATTGATTAGGAAGGAGTTAAAACGCGCTCGCCCCATCGGCCGGGGCGCAGACGCGCAGCCCCACGCAGGTTATCGGCTGCAAAACATCCCGGTGGCGCTAAATATTTCAGAGACGCGGATTCAGAAAGCGGGGGCCGGGCCAGATGCTTCGTTCCGCGATGAATTAATAAAGATGTTCCCTCGGGGAGGGATTTAGGCTGCAATTTGGGCTTACTCAGCGCCCCTCGGCAGGTAGACGTAGGCACGGTTTGGTATAAACCGCTCTTAGGAGCTTTTCCGCTGTGTTATCATGAGCTCTGCCAAAGGACCGGAATAATTTGTCTCCTTGGCAGCGAAAGGACACGCGGCCGAGGGAAATAAATAGACGCTCTGTTTAAAATGGCAGCGGATTTTTCACGGGGTCGAAAGAAATCTATAGCGCGGCGCTAATGGGTTCCGCTCGGCCGCAGCGCCCGGGCGGCGGGCAGAGGAGACACCGGGTTCACTCCAAGAAGGGAAGGAGGGAAACAACTACCAAATAATAATAATAATAATTAAAAAAAGCAGAAATAACCCCCCCAGGGAGCAAAGAGCGCAGCCACTTGTGACAAACAGGATGAAATGGCAGGAATCGGGGATTGCAAACCGAACGTACAACATCCCCGAGTCGCTCTGCTTTCCTCTGGGGACAAATATGACGCTGCTGTGGGATTTTAGGGCTTGGTTTATTTGTTTTTTACTGACTGTTTGGTTTTTTTTTATTAGATGGGATGAATTTGGGTCACACCGGCTGGAAACGGCAACCGGAGGAGCCGGGAGGTTATTTCCAGGTGGTAAAGCTGCGCTGTGGAAGGAAGGAGAGGATGCAACGTGGGAACAGCCTCCAGAGGAGCCCGATCACGGGTTTCCCCGCGTCCCCTGCGGCAATCGGCTGCTGCTCGGTAAAAGAGATGGACTTTGAAACTTCCAGTTTGGTTTTCCCCCATCTGGGTTCTGTCTGTGTCTCACCCGGGGGGGTTTGTCACAGCAAGAAGCTGTCACAGATCTCTGGCTCGCTGCCCGGCGGAGATTTCCCATGTCCCGGCCAAAGCCTTGGGTTTTGGGGCCAAAACAAAGGATTTTTGCAACTTTCCCGGTGTCTCACGTGCCGTAGGAAACCTGCGGCTCTGCTCGCTGTGGCGGCAGATGGGGAGAAGCTGGGGGGGTGCCAGTCTCGCTGTCCTCGCGTTGAACCCAGGGGGACACCCCAATGTTTGTTATTTCTCTTATGAACACTCACCTGCTGTTGGGACAGGACGATATGTGGCTGGTGGGGGGTAAAATGAGCTGTTAAAGAGCCCCCAAATCATGTTGGAGGCTCCGAGACTCGGTGTCACTGAGGCTGAGCGTGTCCCACGGGCGTCACCAGCATCTTCCACCCTGCGGGAGAAACGTGCGAGGAGAAATCTTTCCTTTGACATGGTTTTCACGGTACTCCCCACACCAGCCTGTCCAAGGGGTGAGAAACCAAAGCGTGTGACCCTGGTCACCCCCGCCCCAATTCCCCGATTCCCCAGGGGGTGGTTTGGTGGCGATCACTCAGCAAACAAAATCACCAGTGAGAATCTTCATTAAAAGCAAAATACTATTGACAGTGGTGAGTGTGTGACAGGAGGGACCAAGGAGGGGATGTGGGGATGTTGCTGCCCGTCCCTGGGGGAAGCTCCATAGGAATTTAATTCTCTACTTCCTGGACACCAGCGCTTTCCCAAAATACTCCTTTCCATAGAATCACAGAATGTCCTGAGCTGGAAGGACCCACAAGGACCATCGGGTTGAACTCCTGTCCCTGCAATGACAACCCCACAGGTCATCCGTGTGTCTGAGGACGGTGTCCAGTCTCTTGTTGAACACTGTCAGGTTGGGCCATGACACCTCCCTGGGAGCCTGTTCAGTGTCCAGCACCTCCGGGGGAAGAACCTTTGCCTCATGTCCCACTGACCCTCCCCGGCACATCTTCTGCCATTCCCTGGGGTTCTGTCACTGGTCACTAAAGAGATCAGCGCCTGCTCCTCCTCCTCCCCTTGTGAGGAAGCCGTAGATGTCATGAGTTGTCCCCTCAGTCTCCTCCAGGTTGAACAAACCAAGTTATTTCAGCCCCTCCTCATATGTCTTCCCCTCCAAACCTTCACCAACTTTGTAGCCCTAAAACCTTCCAGCCCTAAAACCTTCCAGCCCTAAACCCTGAGCGTGATGACACCGTTTGCACCCACCTCGTAGCCACGTGTGCTGGCTGGTGCTGCTGGTCCCTCCTGGAAGGTTTAAAGGGGATTTTTCACGCTTGTTCTTGCAGGAAAAATTAAAATGCTTATTTGTGTTCCCAAAGCAGAGACTGGCTTGGCGGGGGGCGCCAGCCCCTTCCCAAAATTGGCGTTTCTGTACTTAAAAGGGGCCTGTGAGAAAGATGGGGACAGACGTTAGAGCAGGGCCTGTTGTGATAGGACAAGGGGTGATGGGTTTAGAGCTGATTTTTCCAAATTTCTGTTATTTGCCAATTGATTCATTCTGGGCAGCACGGTTCTCAGGGCGATGAAGTTGCTGTATCGAGGGTTAATAGCGTCAATAAGGTGCTTCGGTCCTTTATAGAAAGCAGAGGGGCCTTGAAATGTGGGAAATGGAATTTATGATCAGGGATTCATTAGTGGAAATTCATTATCAGGAAAAGTTTTGGCGCTGGGTTGGATTTTAGGGGGGGGGGTATATCCTTCTTTTTCCCCCTGCACATCATGATAACGTTATGACCGAATCCCAGAATGTGAGGGGTTGGAAGGGCCCTGGAAAGCTCATCCAGTGCAATCCCCCCATGGAGCAGGAACACCCAGATGAGGTTACACAGGAAGGTGTCCAGGCGGGTTGGAATGTCTGCACAGAAGGAGACTCCACAACCCCCTGGGCAGCCTGGGCCAGGCTCTGCCACCCTCACTGAGAAGAAGTTTCTTCTCAAATTTAAGTGGAACCTCTTGTGTTCCAGTTTGAACCCATTACCCCTTGTCCTACCATTGGTTGTCACCGAGAAGAGCCTGGCTCCATCCTCCTGACACTCACCCTTTAGATATCTGTAAACATGAATGAGTCCCCCCTCAGTGTCCTCTTGTCCAGCTCCAGAGCCCCAGCTCCCTCAGCCTTTCCTCACACGGGAGATGCTCCACTCCCTTCAGCATCTTGGTGGCTGCGCTGGACTCTCTCCAGCAGTTCCCTGTCCTGCTGGAGCTGAGGGGCCACAACTGGACACAATATTCCAGATGTTTCCGTAGGCTGAATTTTACTCAGAAGTGTGAGGTGAGGTGACGGGGCAGGAGGGTGAGGAGGAGGTGGGGGGGTCACACACACAAGGCCGGGTTGCTCTGCTCTCCCGCCGCGGGCCCGGCCCTGCGCTCACCGTGCGGCCCGCAGCCCGTCTCCCAGAGCCGGGGCCGGGCGCTGGGTGTCCCGGGTGCCGAGCCCGGGGGGGGATCCCCGCCGCGGCCCGTGCGCTCCCCTCAGCCCGCGTCTTCCCTCAGCCCGCCCGGACTACAACTCCCAGCATGCCCCGCGGAACTACAGCTCCCGTCACGCATTGCCGCCCCGCCTCCTCGGCGCCTCCCCGCACTACAGCTCCCAGCATGCCCCGCGCCCGCACTACACCTCCCAGCGTGCCCCCTCCCAGCCCGCCCTGCGGACTACACTACCCAGCGTGCCCCGCGCCGGGCGGCCGCCCGAGATGCGCGGCGGCGACGCGCGGGGCATGCCGGGAGCTGTAGTCCGCGCCGCCGCTGTAACGGTCCGGCCGGTGGTACAGCCCCCCCCTCCGCCTCCCCCAGCGGCTGCGGGCAGAGGCAGGAGCCGCGGCGCAGGCAGCGCGAGGAGCGGGGAGCGCGCGCTGCCGCCGCCGCCACCGGCACCGGCACAGGGGCCGCCGCCGCCCGAGCAGCCGCAGGTGAGGGGACCCGGGTGGGGGGGTTGGGGGGGACACGGACACCGCGACACGGGCGGCGCTGAGGAGGCGGGGGGGGGGGGCGCTCTGTGTGTGAGGCGGCGAGTGACAGCGGCGGGAAGGGGGGGGGTGTCTGCGACCGACTCCCTCTCTGAGGGGACAGGGCGGGGGGGGAGCATCCCCTCAATCCCTCAATCGCTCAATCCCCTCAGCGCGGGGGCTGCGTGTCCCGGGGGGAGGAGGGACGGGGAGACCCCCCCCCGAGCTTCCTCTCCCCTCCGCCTCGAGCTTCTTGTGTCCCTCCCCCCGAGCTTGTCACCCCCCAACCCTCCTGTCCCCTCCTCCCATCCTTTTGTCCCCCCCCAAACCTATTGTCCCCCCCCCTCGAACCTTTTGTCCTCCTCCAAATCTCTTGTGTCACCCCCGAACCTGTTGTGTCCCCCCGAAGCTTTTCCCCCCAAAACCTTTTGTCCCCCCCCCCCCCCGAACCATTTGTGTCCCCCCGAACCTCTTGTATCCCCCTCGGAGCCCCTCGTCCCCCCTCAAACCCCTTGTCCCCCCTGAACCTGTTGTGCCCCCAAACGTCTTTCCCCCCCCACCCCCCAAGCCTCTTGTCCCTCCCAGAGCTCGTTGCCCCCCCTCAGTTTTCCCCTCCCCTGTTTACAGACCCAATCTCCCTATTTTTTAGACCCCCCCTCCCCAGTTCCCCTCATCTTTTGGGAGACCCCCCCCACCCCGAGGTCAAAGCCAAGTTTCACCTTCTCTTGGTGCGGAAGGGGGAGAAACGCAGCGACATCATTTTGAAATTCCCTTGATTTATTTTTAATTCTGCGCGTCCAGCTCTGAAGAGACGTCGACATGGGGGGGGGGGGGTGTTGGGGTGCACCCCACAGATGGAGGGATGCCCCATAATCACAATATCCAGAGGGGCATGTGGGGACGACCACATTGATATTGATATATATATATATGTATATAATATTAATTAACCTGCCACCAACTTGCTGGGATGCAAAGGGACGAGTTGTGTTTCAACCCCCCCGTCCCACTCCCCTTCACGGGGGGTTTAAAAAGGGCCCCCGGGAAGGGGGGGGCGGACGACAGCGTGAAACATCCGTAACCCAAAGGGAGAGAGGTTGACCAATGTAAAGCGGCATTATTTTCCTGGTTTAAAATACTGTGTTTTTATTAATTTTGATGAAAGAGCTGATTTTTCGAGATTTCTTTTATTCGCTAATTGCTTCGTTATGGGCAGCGCGGTTCTCAGGGCCATGAAGTCGCTGTATCGAGGGTTAATAGCATCAAAAAGGTGCTTCAGTCCTTTATAGAAAGCGGAGGAGCCTCGAAATGTGGGAACGGAATCGGGAATTCATTATCGGAAATTCATTAGCAGAAATTCATTATCGGGAAAAGGTTTGGCGCTGGGTTGGGTTTTAGCGGCGGTTTATATTCTTTTTCCCCCTGCACATCACGATAACGTTATGGTTTATATTTCCATAGGCTGAGTTTTATTCAGAATGCATTTATTTGGTGCTGGATACTGTCAAATATCGAGAAACCAGTGGTTTATTTTTCCTCTTTTCCCCTCTCCTGGACAAAGCCACGTTGTACTAAGAATCCCCAAGTGCTTCTATTTATGTTTTAATCACAATATGATTTAAGATGCAGCGGTGTGTTTATTCGTGCTGTTCAATAGCGATGGAGGAAGCGAGAGGCTCTTTATTTCTTCTTCTTTTCCTAAGGAATGCGAACGGTGGAAACATCTTTCGCCGGACTTGATTGCACCAACCGCCTTATTTCATGAGATGTGAACTGTGAAGTGCTCGTTGATTAGAACTCAAATTGAGGAGCGATGTTGAGCAACGTAAAGAAAAGGAAATTAGCGCTAGGAGGCCAAATACCTTGGTTGTTTTAGTTCTTTCTGCTTTTGGATTTTAACTGTTTCATGGGTTCTTTTGACCTTTATAGTCAAGTACATAGAAAAACCCCAACGACTGTGCTCTGAATATATATTGTAGTTAACAGGGCTGATGTGTATTTTTTGGATGGAATATATATTAAGTCTGATCAACTTGTTGTCCTGGAAGTTACAAATACCCACTTAGTTATCCCCCTTAACTTCTTTTATTTTATAATTACCAGATTTACAGTTTTCATAAGCGATATCTCTCTACCAAATGATGTGTTTATAGCGTCATTTTAATGCGCCTGTGCTGCTTATTTCATATGTGGCTGTTCAGATATGTGGTGGTTTATTTCATATAGTCTTTAGTTATTTACAATTCTTGGCTGTTTGTAAAGACACTTATATTTTTTTGGAGAGGTAGATCTATAACCTACTTTGGAACAAAGGGATCGGAAGCAAAATGTGTGTGTGAAGGCGGTTGGATTTTATTCAGTCGTGGGATATATTGCTTGCAATGGGAAACATAAATAAGACCCTGAATTAAAACCTAAATGCACCCATATTGCGTCAAAATTAATGCGAAATAGCTACGGGATGTGGTTATTTACGGAGAATATATTGTAGAGATGCTTTCTGATTATTCATCTGTCGAATTTAGTCAGTCTGCATTGCAGTAAGGTGAAATATCGAAGGGATTTTGTATACCCCCTCTTTGTGGTTGTATCAGCACCCACCACACGGATAATGGGGAAAAGCGGGAGAAACAAGGAAATAACGGCTCTCGGTGCCGCTGAAAATGTTTGAAAACACTCCGGAGAAACATTTCTGCAAAGGCCTTCTGTACCTCGACTGAAATCATTAAACCGATAATTAAATTGCGGTTAATTGAATGATCTGCTGTGTGTAGAAGAGCTCGCGGACCTCGGTGTGCAGGCGAAGGTGCCAACAGAAAGGCGCCTTTGAGCCAGGTCAGCGCCCGTTTTGGGGACGATCGTCACCGATCGCCGCTTCTGGGTCACCGAGTCCAGCAACAGATCAACATATATAAAATACATTTTATGTGAAAGCCAGGGTTTTTTTCTGTTCCACGTAGCGTTTTAGACCTGGGAGTTAAAAATCTCCGCTTTTCCACCCAGGAAAAGGGCCAATTTGCAGCTCTGGAGCGCTCGGTAGCAGCCGCTGAGGCTGTCAAAAGGGAAATCCAACTTTCCTTCTTGATTTCTGAGCTCGCTCTTCCCTTCAGCGCAGATTACGATCTTCGTTTGTCTCCCAGCCCTGCCTTTCGGGTTCGATTGTACCCGCGGAGGCCCCCGGTTTCCCTTTCCGCAGCACAAGCGCTCCCTGTACTTTCCGTTTCCTCCGCAATTCACAAGGTTTCTCCTTAAACCGCCGTCTCGACCTCGGCGTTTCAGTCCCGGATTCGCTCCCCACGCGCCGGCCGGACGCCGTTTGTTCTCCAGCCGTTTGGGGTGGTCGAGCTCCATCTCCCCGCGACGTCCCATCGATCTCCTCCTCGCGACGCCGCCACGACAAGGAAATATTCGAAACATCCCCCCGGAGAAACGTGTTATAAACCATGTGGGGAGGAGCGACTCTGGCGTCGCTTTCCGAGTGCAAACGGGGTGATTTTGGTGCGGCGCCGCTTTTGATTTATTTGCGGGTGAGATCGGAGGAGCCGCCGCCAGCGGGAGTTTCGTACCAATTCACTTTGTTCTGGTTTCTCAATGTACCGCGATTTTTCCAATCGATCAGACTCAGTTTTCCTGCTTAAAATCCGCAAAGTCATCATTTTCAATCCATACACATTTTAGATCCAAAAATGATCGAATGAGAGAAGTGTTCTTGTATTCTACAGTATTTTTCCAAACTGCACAAACAGCATTTAATGTATTTTTTCTAATTTCAAATGTGAATCTATTAGTCCCATCCGACGTTATTGGATTCTTATACACCATCGTGTGTCTCTTCAATAAATAGGTAAAGATTTTTCTTTCAGTGGCAATAAATAAAATCCACTTATCCATTTTTTACCCCCTTTAACTCTTTGAATTATAAAAATATTGGCTTTTAATCTCTCGCTTTTAAGAACTGGGAATAAACTCTTAAGACTTATTTCCCTGTAACTCGACCACCTGCCAAACAGGCACCAAATTGTGTTCCCTTCTTCTTCCTTCCACTCAACCGAATCACTCTGTGTCAATTTTAGGGTTTAAAATACGAATATGAGAGGAAAATATGAAGTAAGCGCTTGTTTCTCGTGCTGATTTTGGAACAATGCGTACAGGATATATATATTTTGGGTTTTTGTGTTCTGATATAATGACTCTTCATTGAATCTTGACGCGGGATTTTGTGTTTATTTGTCGGTTCGAATTGGTTGCAGCAGAAAGAATTTTGAATTTTCAGGGTTTTCTTGTGTTGAGAGGCTTTGAAACAAGAACCCTGGACCCATAATTAAGATCCAGCTCTTAAGGTACATCCAGAATTTGCCGATCTTCTGGAATTTGTGGAAGCTCTTGATTATGAAGCAGCTTTTGAGAACCAGACCGTTTGTTTGTTGTTTTGGGCTCCAAACAGGAACCCGAATACACAAATCTGAGTCATTTCCAGCTAGAATTGTAATATATAACTTCACTCAAATATGAGCATTTTGTTATTTATTTCTCTAAAAATCCCTTTCTCCGTGGCTCTCAAACTGATGGTGACGTGGTTCATCGTACTTGTATTGAAGTAAAACTGAAATAAAACTTATATTTCTTCTCCCTTTCCTGTTGGAATCCCACACAGACAGTGATTTTCATGGCATAATAAGTGATTTCTCAAAGAACGGCGCAGGGAACGAGGTTCCGTCAAGGACGTCGGAGACGCAATTGGTTTCCTCACGGTGTGAGTGGGACTTGAAGGCATTTTAATAAGTTCCTGTGAGTTTTGTTTGCTATGGATGTGCTGAAAACCCCGAGCAAAGGAATTTCGAGTGACTGTGCGCAATGCGAACCTGTTGACGCTCTCCAGCAAATTATTTAGGAGGTTATTGCCAAGGGGTTTGGAAAAGCCGCAACATTGCGTTCCCGTCCACCGCCGGAGACGCGGTTTTGTGTTCGATTGTGCTTTTTCTTGTCTTTCCTCTCTCTGCTTGAGCAAAACCGTCACCCAGAAAACTCAAAGGTGGGAAAAATTAAAACTCAGAGGGATTTATCGCAGCTTTCGTGTGATAACTTCCTCAATAGGAAGATTAATGCCAAAGTGTATTTGTAGGCTGAACATTTTTGCCTTGTCTTAGCGAGGGTTGGAGATTTGGGAGGATTATTGAGGACAAGCTTGGAGTCAGGCAGAAAGGGACCTGGGGGACTAATGGACAGGAAGCTCAACATGAGCCAACAGTGTGCCCAGGTGGCCAAGAAGGCCAATGGTGTCCTGTCCTGTATCCAAACCAGCGTGGTCAGCAGGACAAGGGCAGTGATCCTTCCCCTGTGCTCTGCATTGGGGAGGCCACACCTGGAGTATTGTGTTCAGTTCTGGGCCCCTCAGCTCAGGAAAGAGATTGAAGTGCTGGAGCGGGTCCAGAGAAGAGCAACAAGACTGGGGAAGGGACTGGAACACAAGCCCTATGGGGAGAGGCTGAGGGAGCTGGGCTTGTTTAGTCTGGAGAAGAGGAGGCTTAGAGGGGAGCTCAGCACTCTCTAGAACTACCTGAAGGGCAGTTCTAGCCAGGTGGGGATTGGGCTCTTCTCCCAGGCAGTCAGCAATAGGACAAGGGCCATGGGCTTCAACTCTACCAGGGGAAACTGAGGCTGGAGATTAGAAAGCAATTCTTTGCAGAGAGAGTGGTCAGGCATTGGAATGGCTGCCCAGGGAGGTGCTGGACTCACCGGCCCTGGAGGTTTTTAAGCCGAGATTGGACATGGCACTTAGTGCCATGATCTAGTCAATGGACTGGAGTTGGACCAAGGGGTTGGACTTGATGATCTCTGAGGTCTTTTCCAACCCAGTTGATTCTGTGATTCTGTACTTTATGAGAGAAAAAGTACTAAACTGGCAAGAAAATAAAAGTTGCCATTGTGCCTGCGAGGCATGGCTAATTCTTTGATAAAATGGATAAAGATTGTGGACCGCAGCAAAATTACAATAGACCGTAACATTTGGAGTTCTGCGGTTGAACTTAATCAAAAAGATCTGGCTCTTTTATGGCATCAGACTCCTTAGTTTATCTGCCGGGATTTGTGCTTTGCTTTCCTTGGCGTTGGGCACCCAACTCTCTAAAGTCGATAACATGTTGAATTTTAGCATTTTGATGTTGGAAATCCAGCCTGAAGTTTTGAGCGCTGGCTGCTTTGTCCTCCTTTTCCGTTCTGTTCTTTATACTTGAATTTATAGGAGATGACAACTCGGTTTTTCAATGGTTTATGTGGTTATTCATCACAGACTCCTAAGAGTCTCTGTCGTCCCAACAGATAAATCTGTTCCTGTTCAGGGTCATCCTGTTCAGTGCAAAATTTTGGACTTTACAGCATTCTGTGTGTGTGTATATATATATATTTATATATATTTAACATATGATACACCATTTTTTATTATGGACAAGACAGAGTTGGAGGTGATCTCTGGAAAACAACTCGTTTAAGTGTCCCTAGGTGGGGACTACTTGGCGTAACCTGTTTGTAGAGATACTTGGCTCTAACTGAAGGAAGTTTGATCTTCTCCTGCCATTTAGGTGCACAGAGTAATGTCACAATTACAGTTGCTGATGATTTTTCAACCTGGATGACCGTAGTGTTTAAATGGACAGGCAGGTTCTAAGGACTTAACTCCATTGAAAGTAATTTTGATTTAAGCTTGTGAGCATTTAACGTGAATTACTTTAGGTCCCTATTTTAACATTTATTCTGTTGTAGTTTATTCTGCAAATAATTTTCTTCCGTTTCCTGTGTATGTCATAACGTAATGAGACATTTAATGGCTTTTGCAAAAACTATGGCATGCGACATTTTTCGGGTTCAGTGTTGTAGAATAAGATTTGCATTTGGCCTTGTGGTTGGTTGGAGGAGTAAATCAGTCCGGTTGTACGTGTCCTGGAGTCAAGAACAGGGTCTCCTGTCCATCATCCTTCCCTTGTATTGTGGTGAAAACAACGCAAGGAAAATGGGTTAAAGCTCGAGTTCACTTTTGATTTGACCGATACTCACAACAGAATTTCTGATGTCTTAAAACACAGCTCCATAAATTTGAGAAATGGTTTATTTTTCTTCACTGTAGCGTCCAAATCCCAGCCGCTGAGTCTTCTGAATATGGACTGCTCTCATTGGGAAGCTCAATAAAATATCTGTTTCGGTAAGAATGTTTTCACTGTCCATATGTAATGCACACAAATGGAAGTTGTAGAGAAGATATTTGGTTTGGGCTTCTGTGGGCTCAGTAGATAAATGTGGTATCGTATCTGTTCTCATCCGAGTTTCAGCTTTTCTGTCTCAATTAGGAATTAAGTTTGAATTGGGTTTGATTTACGTATGTGACTGTTAGCATTACCATCCAGAAATAATGTCTTAAGTGGCTTTAAGCTTCATAAAATGCTGCTGGAGTGTTTGACGCAGATCGGCGTTATCTGGAGTTTTTACTTTGTCAACCAACACCCTCATTTTGTGTTACAACCAACTTCTGAAAAAGATCCGTACAACCCTCAGAGCTCTTGGTTACTTTACTGTTGCCGTCTACCAGCACGAAGCACGTTGTCCTCTCCTCTTCCGCACCACCATGGCAAAGGTGGTCCAGGAAATGATCTTCAACCACCGTGACCTGCACCTGTATAGACCATCAAAGCTTCTTCTCTCCAAGATTCTTGGAAGGTCTTTGCAGACCTCCCTGGGTTCACCCTTGGAAGATCGTCGTGTGTAGATGTACAGTCGCTGTTTTCACCATGGAAAATTGGAGCCTGGAGGTTTCTTGGTGATGTTGCTCGACAAGGTTGGGTCAGATGCCTTCTGCTTCTTCTGTGTAGACCAGGAGATGGATTTGGGTGGCTTTGTGTGCTATTGGGATGTGCTCAGATGAGGCGTTGGTGCCTCTCCGTGTGGATTTAGAGTTCCGAGAGCTTAAAGCTTAATTAGACTGACCTCCTGGAAGCCACAGATCCTTACATTTTCCCTGGAATAGGAGCCTAATGACCATTTATTTTGGGCTACCTTCTACCAGGACAGTCACTCTTAGTTTGGAGATCTCAAGTCACGAAGAATCCGCCACTTTTCTTGACATATTTTCAGCAATTATTTACCCTCGCTGATGGAACAACTGAGCTCTAATTTGAATTAGTTTCCAACTATTGCTTCCAAAAGCCTTTTCTTGGCCAAATTAAAAGGTCCTTTGATACCCAGTAACTTCTGGAGGCAACTCATAATTCCCTAACCGAGTGGTTTTTCTGCTTTCATTTTGGGTAAGTTAAACCTGTGGCATTGAGTTGAGAAGTGTTGGGTGGGATCTCAGATTGTATTTCAGGGTCTCTGGCTTTCAGATTTTGTTTCCTAGATGTAATATCTTGCATTTGGTTGTGTTGCAATCTACGTTGAGTGGCCTTTGTGGTCCCAATTGCTGCGTATCCCTGGCGTGTCCTCTTATCTGTCATCCCAGTGTTGAATCTCATCTGAGAATGAAATCAGCATTGTTCTGTGAGGCCTATTTTCCATCACATTGCGTTGACTGTCATTAATTTTGTTCCTTTTTAAATCCAGCTCAAGCCTGATTCATTTTTCCCGTGTTTTGTCCAGCGCTGGTATCTGCCTAAATCATTGAATCATCTTTTTGCTCTTTTCCGATGTCGTCGCGTTAGAAATGTTTGTCTTCCAAATTTTTTCCTCCATTCCAAAAATAATATTGAAAATAAAGTCTCGGGATCTCAGAAATGTTTTGATTCTTTGGAAAACTCTTGGATTAAACCACCTCATCTTCTGAGGCACCTTCTTTTATTGAATTGCTGAGCTGGTTGAGAGTTTGGGAAGCTCTCCCCCAAGTCTATTCCCCTCCTTGAGACAAGATGAAGTGTTTCTAGAGCATCCCTGATAAATATATTTCTCATTTATTCCTTAATCTTCCAGTTCAGGAGGTACCCAACCTCCTTAGGTTGATGATGAGCCAAATTAGTGAAAAGCTTTTCATTGAATCATAGAATGTCCTGAGTTGGGAAGGACCCACAAGGATCATCAAGTCCAACTCACGTCCCTGCACAGGACAACCCAATATCTTTCCAACATCTCGTACCTCAGGCAAATAAAGACACATTGCTTTACTAATTTGACACGATTTGATCTTGATGCGTCTGTGTTTCATTTTTGATTTATCCCGTAGCTGCTTTTATATAGGTTGCTTAATAATTTTCCTGGTATCTTCCCATTAATTTCAAGGGGACTTAAATCTCTAATTTGCTTTAGAAGCTTTTCCGAACTTTCTCTGTAGCTGTTTCCTTTTTGATCCCAAAAGCTCTTGGAAACTTTTTTGATTGAATCTGAGTGGATCATCTATATGCAAATTCCTTAATTTTTCCTCTCCTCAGTTATATTTGCAAAAAATCAACATCTTAAGTAATGCCTCTTTTCATTATGGTGATATTTCATTAAGATGATAACTAAAAAATACAAATGTCATACAAGTTAAAATCAATTATTTAAATCAAGACGTTTTGCAGTCTTGATTGAATTACTGGGCTGAGATATATTTAAATGCGAATTTGTTCTTTTTCTCCTCTGTCAAGGCTTCCAGTCCAGTGATTACCGCAGCTTTATTGATTGTAATGACGTCCAAAATAGTTACTTTGTGGTATAAATTGTCACTGGCATTTGGGGCAATTAATCCCCTGTAATTACTTGCTACGTGGGGGTTTCTGTGCCCCTTCTGTATCCTCCATAGCCCCATATGTTTTAAAATCTATTTTCTCTTTGATGTGCCTATGGAGTCGTGTGTTGGTGCTTCCCAGAACCTGCTCCTGGGCTTCACTCATTCAAACACACTGAGTTAAAGACGAGTTGTCCTGGAAATTCAATGTTTGGCGGTACTGAGAACTGTCAAAGAAGTGAGTCCTTTTTTTTTTTTTTACCATTTTTTAAGGGGTACGTTGCAGCCGTGTCTTCCCACCCTTGTGGCCAGGAAGGCCAATGGTACCTGGGGTGGGTTAGAAGGGGGTGGTCAGTAGGTCAGAGAGGTTCTCCTGCCCCTCTGCTCTGCCCTGGGGAGACCACACCTGGAATCTTGTGTCCAGTTGTGGCCCCTCAGTTCCAGCAGGACAGTGAACTGCTGGAGAGAGTCCAGCGCAGCCACCAAGATGCTGAAGGGAGTGGAGCATCTCCCGTGTGAGGAAAGGCTGAGGGAGCTGGGGCTCTGGAGCTGGACAAGAGGACACTGAGGGGGGACTCATTCATGGGGATCAATATGGAAAGGGGGAGTGTCACGAGGATGGAGCCAGGCTCTTCTCGGTGACAACCAGTGATAGGACAAGAGGTAATGGGTACAAACTGGAACACAAGAGGTTCCACTTATATTTGAGAAGGAGCTTCTTCCTGGTGAGGGTGGCAGAGCCTGGCCCAGGCTGCCCAGGGGGGTTGTGGAATCTCCTTCTCTGCAGACATTCCAACCCGCCTGGACACCTTCCTGTGTAACCTCATCTGGGTGTTCCTGCTCCATGGGGGGATTGCACTGGATGAGCTTTCCAGGGCCCTTCAACCCCTGACATTCTGGGATATCCGAACACCATCAAACTAGTCATTTTAAAGTCCGGTCACACACTCACCACACCGGATTTCATTTTTTCCTTATCGCCCGTTGGGATTTTCTTTGTTCCTGCTTGTTATTCAGCCTCTTCGCACCCATACATGAGCAATAGAAAATTCATTTTCTTTATGGATGCTCTTGTCTGACTTTGAGCCTTGTTTGCCCTTCTCCCTGTCCTTCTCTTGTGTTCCGCTTATTCCTTTCCTGGATGTGTCAGCAGTTTCATCTGGGAAAGTGTCTTATTAGTTGGAAAGATGCTGGCGCTGCAATTCCTTATCTCTGTCCCCTGCAAGATTGTTCAGTCGCTCAAATCCATATATTCTCAGCAGCCTTGTTGGGTTCAACCTTTTCTTGCCTTCTCGTGCACATTTTAGTTTGGGGATCAACGTGTGGATGCACAATCAGGGGCTGTGGGGCGAATAGCGTCGGCATTTTGAAGCTCTCGTTTCCCAGAGGTGGCAATTTTTCACTTTCCCAATGTCTTGCGTAGAAGCAAAATACTATTGATGAGCCTATTCCAGATGCGGCTTCAGTCGGATCCTGCTCGGTTTCTCTTGATGCATGGAAACCAAAAAACCCAGCGTAGAACCACACAAAAATCACCAACCCTCAACTAAGCTTTTCCTTTCCAGTTCTTTTCCAGGATCCCCAAAGTCTTTCCTCATCCGCGTGGTTCCATCTGACACCAAGTTGCCGCTGCCGGTACACGCGGGTGCTTCTTTTGACCAAAGCGATGAGCCATTATTTGCGATGGTCTGTTGAAAGAGATCGATGACAGGCCGGTATTTCTCAGAGACGATGGTGCTGATCCTCGGAGCGTGTGTGCAAAGGCTGTTTTTTGCCAAACACAGTCTGAAGCAACCAGCGGGAGACCATTTTGCTCACTATTCCAAGGTCATTTCTTCCCCATCACCAGCACTAAATACACGCACACGGACGCGTGGAGATTTTCTGTGACTTGTTTCTCTGTGCTCGACTTTCTTGTGCTTTCCTGATGCTGTTCGCTGACTTTTCTGGCTCTGTCGGTAGGCGTGATGCTGTTCTCTGTGCTTCACATAGTTTCTCCTTCTACAAAAACAAAGCCCGATGTTCTGCGTTTGTGTTCGGCCCTTAGAAAGCTTTATTTTTTTTTTTACTCACATATTTTTAGGCGTTTTAACCTTTTCATCCAAAAATTCCACCTAACAGCAGTGGAGATTAATTTGGATGAATTCATAATCTGCTTCAGCCTTGTGCTTTCGCTTTGGGGAAGATCGACCCAAATTTCCAAGTTTTTTTGTTGTGGACAGTTTGATGAATGATGGTATCACAGAATCCCAGAATCTGAGGGGTTGAAGGGCCCTGGAAAGCTCATCCAGTGCAATCCCCCCATGGAGCAGGAACACCCAGATGAGGTTACACAGGAAGGTGTCCAGGCGGGTTGGAATGTCTGCACAGAAGGAGACTCCACAACCCCCTGGGCAGCCTGGGCCAGGCTCTGCCACCCTCACCGGGAACAAGTTGCTTCTCATATTTAAGGGGAACCTCCTGTGTTCCAGTTTGTACCCATTGCCCCTTGTCCTGTCACTGGTTGTCACCGAGAAGATCTTGGCTCCATCCTCCTGACACTCACCCTTTAGATATCTGTAAATATGAAGGAGGTCACCCCTCAGTGTCCTCTTGTCCAGCTCCAGAGCCCCAGCTCCCTCAGCCTTTCCTCACACGGGAGATGCTCCACTCCCTTCAGCATCTTGGTGGCTGCGCTGGACTCTCTCCAGCAGTTCCCTGTCCTGCTGGAACTGAGGGGCCACAACTGGACACAATATTCCAGGTGTGGTCTCCCCAGGGCAGAGCAGAGGGGCAGGAGAACCTCTCTGACCTACTGACCACCCCCTTCTAACCCACCCCAGGTACCATTGGCTTCCTGGCCACAAGGGCCCAGTGCTGGCTCATGGTCACCCTGCTGTCCCCAGGACCCCCAGGTCCCTTTCCCCTACACTGCTCTCCAACAGCTCATTCCCCAACTTACACTGGAACCTGGGGTTGTTCCTGCCCAGATACAAGACTCTACACTTGCCCTTGTTCTATTTCATTACATTTCTCCCCACCCAGCTCTCCAGCCTGTCCAGGTCTCTGATGGCAGCACAGCCTCTGGCGTGTCAGCCACTCCTCCCAGCTTGGTGTCACCAGCAAACTTGCTGACAGTCACTCTGTTCCCTCATCCAAGTCACTGATGAATATATTGAATAACAGCGGCCCCAGCACTGCCCCCTGAGGCACTGCACTAGATACAGGCCTCAACTGGACTCTGCCCATTGACCACGACTCTCTGGCTTCTTCCCTTCAGCCAGTTCACAGTCACCTCACTCCCCGCTCATCCAGACCCACTCCCTCAGTTCAGCTGTGAGGATGCTGTGGGACACTGTGTCCAATGCCTCACTCAAGTCAAGGGAGATCACGTCCACCGCTCTGCCATCATCCATCCATCTTGTTATGTCCTCATAAAAGTCAATGAGGATGGTCAAGCACGACTTCCCCTTGGTGAAGCCATGTTGACTGCCCCTAACGTCCCTAATATCGTGGGAAATGGGCATCTATTCCTTTCTGTGCCCATGATTTCTGTCTTGTTCACAAATCACATAAGTGACGCTGCTGTTTCCCGTTCGGGATATGGCAAAAAAAGATTGGTAATAATTTCTGTGATAGATAAATGAAATATTGGAAGACGCCATTGCACCGACTTTCCTCCTTCTCCACCACCAGTTACCCGGTTGGATTCCTCTGTTGTGCCCTAGATGAAGGTTTTTATTTAAGTTTTGTACAGATTTTGAAAACAGCTCCAAATTATTCCGCTCACATGTAAATGGCTCTCGCAGAAAGTGCTGCAGAGACTGTTCTGGTGTCGTACTCGTTTGGGTTTACAATTCAGGCTTTGCCTTTGATCTGCGAAACTCTTGATTTGAATCTTATCTCCTTCCAAGACCTCTTTCCCCAGGCCGGTGCTGGCAGTCGGGATTAGCTGAGCTTTACTTTGTTGGCAATCTTGGGTTTAAATCTGAGAGGACTTCAGCAGAGATTTTGTTCCCAGGGCGGGGGGGAGCACTGATTGTGGAATATGTTTTTTCTTGGCGTTATCAGGATTTTCTGACTATCAACATAAGCCGCGGGGCTTACGGATCACGGAGTTTTCTTCCTACGTTGGCAACTGGAGGAAGCCGCATGTGTCTTCAGTGGTTTTAGGTTTTATCCGACCTCCTGTGATTTTACCTTCATATTATGATTTCATATTTCTTGGTTTTTTTTAATGTATTTTATATTAGCAAAAGATAGTGGGGAAAACAACCCCTTATTCTTTAGCTTGTCGATTCTCCTTTCCATGCTGAGATGCTGGTAGGGAACCAGAAATTTGGGCTCTCCTGAGGAAACAGGCTTGGATCTTCATCTTCAAAGTTCATCACTTGTTCTGATTTAACAAGAAGACAAAATCAGAAAATCTGAAGGATTCAACGTGGCAACACACATTTTCTTGACGAATTTTAAATGTGTTTCACTGTCACATTTAATAAATGTGAATGTTGCAGGTGTCAGATCTGGGGGGCTGTAGAAACACGGGCTGTTCTGGAGTGAATCCACTCACCTAGAAAGTTTGAATTGTGCCCATTACTGTTATTTCTGGCTATGGTACATCCATAGGAAGCAAATTATAAATCAGTAGCAGCCAGTGGATATAAAATACTCATTTTCTTACTAGCAGCAATATAACTTCTCAAGCAATAACTGCTACCTGAAGGGCTAACTGTAAATTCTTGCTGGTTCTAAAACAATCTTGTTGATGATAAAAAGCACAACCCCAGTGCAAAAAAACCTGGAAGTCAAAGGGACCCTTTGCTGCCATCTCAGCAGAAAAAGAATCGTGACTGTCTTTCGTGACTGCAAATTCCTGAAGCGCTGGCACCCAAATCCAGAAACCCTGACGCTGTTCTTTGAAGGCAAGAAGTTTTGTGTGGGTGTCTTGCTGTAATTTTAGCTCCTTCCCTTGATACAGCACATACCCTCTCTCAACTAAGGCATTCGAGTGTCTCCTGATGGAAAATCTGGTGTGCGCCAGAGGTATCAGGATTTCTATGAAATAGCATTTATGTGCTAAAAACACTGGAATTATTATTATGGCTTCGTTCTCAGACCGTCCGAATCACTTACAAACTGTAGTGAACAAAACGGTGCTTTTCGAGGTAGAGAAGTGTCACGTAGCCCAGTTTCTCATCTGTAAAATGTGCGTCAGATGGGCTGAGCGCCTGGTTTTGTCGCTGGCTTAGGCGGGTTCTAATCCTCAGTGATGCACGGGATATAGTTCTGTCCTTTCTTCTGCCACAATACTGTGCTGAGGACATCGTTTTGTGAGATACTGATGATACTGATAGATATTATTATATATATATATCTCCTACTTGAATCTGCTCAATCGCCTGGTGTGAGCTTGTGCTTGGGAACACGTGGCCAAGGGGAAGGGAGGGAAGTTGAGACCCCGTCTTCTGGTAGCGCCATGAGTTTATTGACTTAAATGACCTTAAATGTGGTTTGAGGAACTGAAGCAGCATCCTCAGGGTGTACTTTTAGCATGTGTTTGAGGTAAGGGAACCGGCCCCCATCCTACACCATCTGTGATGCTCGTCTAACTGTGTGGTGAGCTGATTCAATGCACTGAGCTGGCAGGAAAATAACCTACAGGAAAACCATGGGAATAACCTACAGGAAAACCATGGGAATAACCTACAGGAAAACCTTGGGAATAACCTACATGAAAATCTTGCAAATAACCTATAGGAAAACTTTGGGAATAATCTACAGGAAAAGCTTGCAAATCCCAGAATTCCAGAATGTGAGGGGTTGGAAGGGCCCTGGAAAGCTCATGCAGTGCAATCCCCCCATGGAGCAGGAACACCCAGATGAGGTTACACAGGAAGGTGTCCAGGCGGGTTGGAATGTCTGCACAGAAGGAGACTCCACAACCCCCTGGGCAGCCTGGGCCAGGCTCTGCCACCCTCACCAGGAACAAGTTGCTTCTCATATTTAAGTGGAACCTTCTGTATTCCAGTTTGAACCCATTACCCCTTGTCTTACCATTGGTTGTCACTGAGAAGAGCCTGGCTCCATCCTCCTGACACTCCCCCTTTCCATATTGATCCCCATGAATGAGTCCCCCCTCAGTGTCCTCTTGTCCAGCTCCAGAGCCCCAGCTCCCTCAGCCTTTCCTCACACGGGAGATGCTCCACTCCCTTCAGCATCTTGGTGGCTGCGCTGGACTCTCTCCAGCAGTTCCCTGTCCTGCTGGAACTGAGGGGCCACAACTGGACACAATAACCTACAGGAAGACCTGGCAAATAACCTACAGGAAAACTCTGGGAATAACCTACATGATCACCTTGCAAATAACCAAGAAAAAACTTGCAAAGCATAAATTGATAGGGGAAGAATAAGCTCAGGGCTGATGTCTGACATCTTCTGGGACTTCTAGCAGGACAAGTCCCATTTGTCGTTTTTTAAAATGTTATAGCAGTGTGGTGGGTTTTTTTGCTGGCTTGAGGACTTGAGTTGGACACCAGCACCTGACTCAATCTTCTCATTTCGTAAAGAGAGAGTGGAGAAAAGATCTGGTGATTAAATTGATTCAAGTTGTGTTCTCAAGCAAAACAGAGATGCTTCGTTGGAGATCAGTAGTCTCTGCAAATCTTTTTATATTGAGATAATTTAATGGGAGTATCCATTTAGAGATCACTGGGGAGTATCGAGATTCTATTCCTGGGACTGAGAGTGGAAATCTGGTTGAATTGGAGCAGCTTTCTGTGAGTTTTGCTTCCTGCTGGGGTGGTAACAGTAAAAATGATCAGTAACATGAGAGATTCTCATCCCCCCCGGCATTTTCCACCCATTTCAAGTAGCCTGAGGATGGTAAGAAACACCAAAAATTGCGCAGCACCTGGGAAAGTAGAAACTCTGTAGGGGATTCACAGTTCTATACTAAACCTCCCCAAAAATACCTTTATCAATGAGGACATAGTTCCTGGCTTCACCTTTTGTGTTTGTTTTATTGAATATCTCCTATTTAGGGGAGAAAAATCCACTGCTGCCCCAAATAGCATTTGAGATTTGTTACTTATGTATAATTAACCCTGATCATTTCTTCCCAATTCGTATTTATAGGCAACATATAAGAGCGAAGAAACGAGAGCAATTAAAGCTAGGAAACGAAGACAAGGTGTTATTGGGTAACCCAGGGAAGTTAAGTAGCTGGGAGCCTTTAGAAATAGTTTATTGAGGATAACTATCCCTTTAATTTCAGAAGACAAAAGCATGCAGGTACTTGATTTTTAAAACCAGTTCTGTTTTCCAGAGCGCCTGGAAAGTCAGGCTTAACTGTTTAAAGTCCCGCTCTTTGAGCATTTAGTCTTAGAAGGATTTGTTTGTGCCTGTAATACACATTAATAACAAAATAACATTAATAACAAACACTCAGAATTTTCTTCTCACATCCTAAAATGAAGAGGAAAAGGAAAAGACTGTATTCAAGAATAAATTTGGGATAATCTGCGATGATGGACATGAAAATATCTCTGCTCTAAATACACGTTTGTTGCCACGGGAGGAAAGGCCGTGTGCTGTAAGCTTCATTTTTGTGCCCTAATTATAGTTCGAGTCCTAAAATTAATTCTAAGTTTCCTTAATTTTGCCTGTTTTAGAATGGTTGCATTATCTGTCTCTAATATACTTGACCAGAAGTGGCTGGTTTTTATCTTCACGCCGATTTTCGTCTGGGCGACTGTCTTAAAGGCAACGATAGTGCAATATATTCCTATTCTCTGAAACTGTTTGAAGTGTCGTGTAGCGAGTGATGAATGAAGTGATACAGCACAGAGTCGCGTATTTTTAGACTAAAAGCATATTGCAGGTTAGCAAAGGATAAACTGAAATTCGCAGAGAGTGGTCAAATTCGCTTTTTCTCCTTAGGAAGTCTTGAGTGCGCTGCATTTTTACTATATTTTCCACATTTAATAGGAAAATCAGTACAGTAAAACCCCTGTATTCATGTGTACTGTTGTGACAGAGATTATTAGTCCAGCCACGTAACAGTAAGTTCTATTTTTTGGGGGGTTCTTTTAGCAGAACACAAATGGAGCGATAACGTGAAGGTCCACGCCACAATTTTATAGCAACTGCTCTAAAAAAACCTGCTATAAACTATCATTTATTTGAACCTTGCTGCAGAAGTCGGCTGCAACAATAGCTCTAATAAAGCTATTTATCTGATAAGGGTTGTTTAAATAGGGCGTTTGTCTTAATAACGGTGTAATTGGCAGGATGTGAATTGCGGTGATTTGATTCTTGGGGAAATAACGACACGTGCTTGGACTTGCAGGACTCTTGTGGTGGATTTTGGTGGTGGGTTGTGGACTCTTCGTCCTTCAGTAGCCCTGGGTGAGGAGTTTTGAGTCCTTCTCAGCTGGATGTGAACCTGTCATTAAAGGTCATAGACATCGTTGTGTTTTTATGTGTTTTTTCTCTTCCCTTCCTCCCCTTCCCTTCCTCCCCTTCCCTTCCTCCCCTTCCCTTCCTCCCCTTCCCTTCCTCCCCTTCCCTTCCTCCCCTTCCCTTCCTCCCCTTCCCTTCCTCCCCTTCCCTTCCTCCCCTTCCCTTCCTCCCCTTCCCTTCCTCCCCTTCCCTTCCTCCCCTTCCCTTCCTCCCCTTCCCTTCCTCCCCTTCCCTTCCTCCCCTTCCCTTCCTCCCCTTCCCTTCCTCCCCTTCCCTTCCTCCCCTTCCCTTCCTCCCCTTCCCTTCCTCCCCTTCCCTTCCTCCCCTTCCCTTCCTCCCCTTCCCTTCCTCCTTCTCAAAACTTAGGTCTCTTAAAAGCCATAGATCAGGAAAGCTGTGAAAATCTATTTTTCGGAGGTTATTGTATACAATAAACATATCTTAAAAATATCTTCCTATAAGAACACCAAGAGACAGCCCAACCTCAAATAAAGCTGTGCTTAAAGACTTGAACTCAGCCTAGTTAGCGCAGATCTACTTTGCAAGCCACTTTCACCTTAATATTAAGTTAATAATGTCTAAATGGGCTGCCGGTTTATTTCTTCACTAGGAAATTAAATCAAGTTGACTGTGCTCAAATTCCTGGTTGCAAATTAAGTAACGTGAAGAAGTGACCCGTGTCCTGCGGTGCCCGCGGACCCGAGCGGTGCGGAAACCTCTGGGGACAGATCGACAAACGAAGCCCTTCTTTAAACTGTGGCCCAGCAAACTGACTTCTGAGGCATTTTAGCACCAAGTGATGTTCTGATTAAGAAAATTGGCAGTATATTAGGATATAAATATGATATTAGTCCCTGCTGAAGGGAAGAGTTGCAAGTCGTACCTACAAAATGAGGCAGAAGGCAAATACATATTTTTTTTTTTTAAAGTTTGTGAGGAAGAAAATATTTAGAAGAGAACAAATCTCATTTATTTGGTGAGTTTTATATGGCGAGTTTTATATTGTGTGTGATTTCCATTTCAACATCTTGAAATAGCCCTTGGATACATTGTAGGGGAACGGAAGAAACATGGTACAGGGGGACTAATGGACAGGAAGCTCAACATGAGCCAACAGTGTGCCCAGGTGGCCAAGAAGGCCAATGGTGTCCTGTCCTGTATCCAAACCAGTGTGGTCAGCAGGACAAGGGCAGTGATCCTTCCCCTGTGCTCTGCATTGGGGAGGCCACACCTGGAGTGTTGTGTTCAGTTCTGGGCCCCTCAGCTCAGGAAAGAGATTGAAGTGCTGGAGCGGGTCCAGAGAAGAGCAACAAGACTGGGGAAGGGACTTGAGCACAAGCCCTATGGGGAGAGGCTGAGGGAGCTGGGCTTGTTTAGTCTGGAGAAGAGGAGGCTTAGAGGTGAGCTCAGCACTCTCTAGAACTACCTGAAGGGCAGTTCTAGCCAGGTGGGGATTGGGCTCTTCTCCCAGGCAGTCAGCAATAGGACAAGGGGCCACGGGCTTCAACTCTGCCAGGGGAAATTGAGGCTGGAGATGAGAAAGCAATTCTTTGCAGAGAGAGTGGTCAGGCATTGGAATGGCTGCCCAGGGAGGTGCTGGACTCACCGGCCCTGGAGGTTTTTAAGCTGAGATTGGACATGGCACTTGATGCCATGATCTGGTCAATGGACTGGAGTTGGACCAAGGGTTGGACTTGGTGGTCTCTGAGGTCTTTTCCAACCCAGTCCATTCTGTGATTCTGTGAAAATGGTCCAAGAACTAGAAAAAAACATGGCATGGAGAAGCTTAGAGCTAAATCTGTTTAGCTTATCAGTGTCGTTCTGTTTGTCCGAGGAAGTTGTACCTAAAATTAGTGTTTTAAAGGGGAATTAGGGCAGTTCAGAGCTGAGGCAGCGCATGGAGCGCCCCTTGCAATGGCAGATGAAAGGAAAAAGTGCATTTATATCTCTAGAAATTCCTCTGTTTGATCACTTTTCTATTAAAACTATAGGCCAATGTTCTTCTTGAGCATTCACTTCCATTTGTGGGTGATATATAATAACATGTGGTAGGCAGGAGTGGAAGCCGTGGTCTCTTCTTGGCCTTTATATTGATGAAAATATGAACGCATCTTTTTGGTTTTAATCCGGGCTAAAAGAATTCTGTGTGTTACAGAGGTTGTGGTAGGAGGTGATGGAGTTTGCTAATTGAAATGTCAGTTTCTACTTAACGGACCGACCTTTGCATTAAAATTACTACCTCGTTCTTGTGGAAAATTTCTGTGTGGGATGCTTTTGGGTTATAGCTCAAATGAACCGTGAGCTGAAGACGAGCCCTAAAAATGTCATAGAGCACGTGGTGACTGTAGGAATGGGATTAGGGCTAAAAGCCTGATATTTATGATAAGGAATCTGTAATATAATAATACAGAGCGGTATTATTTTGAAATGTGATGATGCTCATAGGTTGGTGACCGGTGACCTCAATTTGTGATCAGCTGAGGGGATTTATGAAACGCAGAAGATCTGTCGTGGTCATCAACGTTCACCAAGGTAACGGTCGGACTTTATTCATAGCAATTTTCAGAAAATAGGCCACATGCATCGATCATCGTCTGCATCTCAAACCTATTTCTGTCAGTTCCACCTCGCAATCAAAACCGCTGGTTTGAGGGATATTTGAAGTGATCTAAGAATATTTCAGATGTATCGTCAAGGGATTCGGTGCTAAATAAATTATAGGAAAGCTGAGATCCTGGCGGGCGTTTGGATAGCAGGAGCAAGACTGATGGTTTTTAACCTGTTTTCTGAACGGTGGGACATGATTGATCAAAGCAAAAAAAAATTGGCTCGGTGTGCTTCTTTGTACCAAAACTTTTAAGAGCTGAAAATAAGCAGCTAAAATAAGAGATTCAATTCAGGACTTAGGGAAGAATCTACCCCGTCTCCTTCCCGTCTCCTTCCCGTCTCCTTCCCGTCTCCTTCCCGTCTCCTTCCCGTCTCCTTCCCGTCTCCTTCCCGTCTCCTTCCCGTCTCCTTCCCGTCTCCTTCCCGTCTCCTTCCCGTCTCCTTCCCGTCTCCTTCCCGTCTCCTTCCCGTCTCCTTCCCGTCTCCTTCCCTTCTCCTTCCCTTCTCCTTCCCTTCTCCTTCCCTTCTCCTTCCCTTCTCCTTCCCTTCTCCTTCCCTTCTCCTTCCCTTCTCCTTCCCTTCTCCTTCCCTTCTCCTTCCCTTCTCCTTCCCTTCTCCTTCCCTTCTCCTTCCCTTCTCCTTCCCTTCTCCTTCCCTTCTCCTTCCCTTCTCCTTCCCTTCTCCTTCCCTTCTCCTTCCCTTCTCCTTCCCTTCTCCTTCCCTTCTCCTTCCCTTCTCCTTCCCTTCTCCTTCCCTTCTCCTTCCCTTCTCCTTCCCTTCTCCTTCCCTTCTCCTTCCCTTCTCCTTCCCTTCTCCTTCCCTTCTCCTTCCCTTCTCCTTCCCTTCTCCTTCCCTTCTCCTTCCCTTCTCCTTCCCTTCTCCTTCCCTTCTCCTTCCCTTCTCCTTCCCTTCTCCTTCCCTTCTCCTTCCCTTCTCCTTCCCTTCTCCTTCCCTTCTCCTTCCCTTCTCCTTCCCTTCTCCTTCCCTTCTCCTTCCCTTCTCCTTCCCTTCTCCTTCCCTTCTCCTTCCCTTCTCCTTCCCTTCTCCTTCCCTTCTCCTTCCCTTCTCCTTCCCTTCTCCTTCCCTTCTCCTTCCCTTCTCCTTCCCTTCTCCTTCCCTTCTCCTTCCCTTCTCCTTCCCTTCTCCTTCCCTTCTCCTTCCCTTCTCCTCCATGTTTCTTGCAATTCCTGCCCATATTTGCCCCTAAAATAGGGATTTAGGAGTTTGTTTCCATACCTGCTTCTCAATCGGGGAAAGAAATTTAGGATTTCCCAATGTTCCAGTGTTGCCTGTGGCAGTGACAGATAGATGTGATGGTCTAATTCTTGGTGTGGCATAAATACACCAAAACAGTGTAATTTAAATAAAAAATATTAAAAAAAGGGTCATTTTTTGTTGCAGAAGTGTGAAGGTAGGGCGAGGAGTGTGAGAAATTGATTACGGGGCCTTGTTACACAGCAAAGGTCCAAGGAGTTCAGTATTTTTAAGGAAAATATATGGTCGTGAATATCATGCTTTTTCCTTGAGATGGCTGAAACGTGTCTTTGTGTCTTCTACACGTCTTTGTGTCTTCTACACGTCTTTGTGTCTTCTACACGTCTTTGTGTCTTCTACACGTCTTTGTGTCTTCTACACGTCTTTGTGTCTTCTACACGTCTTTGTGTCTTCTACACGTCTTTGTGTCTTCTACACGTCTTTGTGTCTTCTACACGTCTTTGTGTCTTCTACACGTCTTTGTGTCTTCTACACGTCTTTGTGTCTTCTACACGTCTTTGTGTCTTCTACACGTCTTTGTGTCTTCTACACGTCTTTGTGTCTTCTACACGTCTTTGTGTCTTCTACACGTCTTTGTGTCTTCTACACGTCTTCGTGTCTTCTACACGTCTTCATATATTCAGTACAAAGCTCTCTTGCCCGCAGATGTGATCGTCAAGTCTTAACATCTAAAACACAGAATTATTATGAAATTAAATGAAATATTAATTTAAAAATATCACATACTATCAGGTCTGGCATTTATTTTTGTTGTGTGGCTTTGCAATCATAGGTATATATTTGTGCCAATCTTTAATAAACCGCTAATATGCGAAATACAACTTGATAAGATGGAACTATAGCGCTTGTTAGGACTTTAAATGGACAACACAGTGCTCTAACGTAGATAGTGTGAGGTGGATACTATTCATGCAAATGAACTGTTGAATGGGACTCCTGCTATTTGATGTTTCTTCTTTATTTTATTTGATGTTGGAAGACGCTGAGATTGGAAAAATCCTGATTTTTGGATACAAAAGAACACAATGATGGGGAGTCGCAAAGGGACAGAGTAGAGCTCCTGTTGCTGGCGTAACAGGGCTGAGAGGAGTAGGATCGTTAAGTATTCTGTGTTTAATTGTGCAAATTAACCGGTGAAAGCTGCTGTTTCCAGAGGGCTGTAATTTGGCCTGTTAGGGTTGATTTTTATAGCCATAGTTAAAACCACGTCTTTAGTATCTATTGACTTTGCCTCACCTTTTGACCAACCCCTGTAACCGCATTTTGAATAGAAAATACTGGATATATAATAATACATATATAGAAAAAAATAATAATAACTTTTTCTAGTGTATATATATATATATATATTTTCTGTAGCCTCTGTACAACATTATCCTTGACAGGCATCACCCAACATGAAAGATGTTGCATTGACTAATCTGACATTGCTGGCTACAATGGGCTTTCATTTATCTCAACTAAAATATAGCCACGTATAAGAATAATATCCTATAATTTCTATAATTTGTCCTTAACCAGTTTTTGAGTTTAACTATATATCTGCAAATATTAATACATGCACACCCCAGCTCTTCGGGGTGGCCCGAGCCTTATATAGACACATATAAATATATATATATATAGGATTAGGCCTTAACAAGATCTTTTTGCTTCTTAGAAAACTAACATCCATGCCTGCAATTTTTAAGGGAAACTAGAAATAAATAGTGAAAAATAACAAACAATTGCTTATGTTTTGTGATTTGGAAATGTTCTTTTGTAGAAGGATCAAAGGAGGAAGAAAAATGTGTGTCTATTGAAAAATAAAACCGGGTTTAAGCCGCTGACCAGGTACCAAGTGCTGTTCTGTCTGAAGATGAGCTTGGGTTGAAAACTGGGCCACATTCACTTTAGTGCCCGTCACATTTAAGTGATTCTGTCACCAAATAGGTCAGAGAGAAGGGAAATTAATATGATTTCCTATTGTTGACGTGATTTAACTTGGTTGAAGGAACGTTGTAAAATACACTGGGAAGCACCTCCTTAAAAATAATACAATATCAATACAGGAGGTTGGTTTGGAAAAAAAAGGCAGATAATTTAAACCAGTTTGGGAAGAAACGGGAATAACGACGTGCAAATTGCGATCACTTACAACCACTCATTTCGCTCCAAGCATCAGTTTTAATTTTCATCTCTTCTAAATTGTTGAATATCGCAACGAAACATCACCCCCTTGGAAGAAATCAAAAAGAATCCTGCTATTGAGTTAATTAGATACAAATTTGAGTGGTGTTTTTTTTTAACGAAGATTAAACGATCTATTCAGCTATTTCAGGCTCTACTTGAGAGATACACACCTGGCTCTGGCTTGCGGAGGATTTTCCTCATTAATTAAGAGCACTTGCCTTGTGTTATTACTTAATTGGGTGTCACGGGGAACCTGAGGAGACAATGAAATGGTCTTAATTGCGTACAAACTAAATGACGATGCTTCATGGACTGGAGTGTTCCACACCACGACCCCCAGCTCGTTATCGTCTACTAATAACCGGCGTAATTGCTCAGGAAGAAAACGGTGCCTACTTGATTCAGTCGAGTGCTAGTGAAGCACTTTTTCTTTCCTATACTTGTTTTTTTTTTGCTATTCTGCTTTTATTTCCTTTTGGGAGGGTGGAAATGAGACTAAACTAATGATAAAACCCGTCTTTGCCTTGTCCCATCTCTGCTTGTCGTTCCCAAGCAGCAGGTAGATGTGGCAAGGCCATGAATTATGGATGGAGCTTGTGTAGCCCACGGAGCGCTGACGGTCTACAGCGAATTTAACCGCTTGTACTCAGCACTAGAACTACCTATGGGGTTGAAAAAAGACCCCAAAATTCACATTTTCAGTACTTAAGCAGCCGCGGTAACAAGTTTCTTCCTTTTCGCCCCATTTCGCCTTAACAGAATTTTTTGGGCTAAGCCCAAATGCTTATTTGATGTTTTCCAATAGATTCCAAGCTCTGCTTGGGAAGTTAGTCCTGAATAATTCCATCTAAAACTTAATATACAACAATTCTTTTATGAGGACATGACGAGGTGGATGGATGATGGCAGAGTGGTGGACGTGATCTCCCTTGACTTGAGTGAGGCATTTGACACAGTGTCCCACAGCATCCTCACAGCTGAACTGAGGGAGTGGGTCTGGATGAGCGGGGAGTGAGGTGACTGTGAACTGGCTGAAGGGAAGAAGCCAGAGAGTCGTGGTCAATGGGCAGAGTCCAGTTGAGGCCTGGATCTAGTGCAGTGCCTCAGGGGCAGTGCTGGGGCCGCTGTTATTCAATATATTCATCAGTGACTTGGATGAGGGAATAGAGTGACTGTCAGCAAGTTTGCTGTTGACACCAAGCTGGGAGGAGTGGCTGACACGCCAGAGGCTGTGCTGCCATCAGAGACCTGGACAGGCTGGAGAGTTGGGCGGGGAGAAATGTAATGAACTAGAACAAGGGCAAGTGTAGAGTCTTGAATCTGGGCAGGAACAACCCCAGGTTCCAGTGTAAGTTGGGGAATGAGCTGTTGGAGAGCAGTGTAGGGGAAAGGGACCTGGGGGTCCTGGGGACAGCAGGGTGACCATGAGCCAGCACTGGGCCCTTGTGGCCAGGAAGCCAATGGTACCTGGGGTGGGTTAGAAGGGGGTGGTCAGTAGGTCAGAGAGGTTCTCCTGCCCCTCTGCTCTGCCCTGGGGAGACCACACCTGGAATATTGTGTCCAGTTGTGGCCCCTCAGTTCCAGCAGGACAGGGAACTGCTGGAGAGAGTCCAGCGCAGCCACCAAGATGCTGAAGGGAGTGGAGCATCTCCCGTGTGAGGAAAGGCTGAGGGAGCTGGGGCTCTGGAGCTGGACAAGAGGACACTGAGGGGGGACTCATTCATTTTTACAGATATCTAAAGGGGGAGTGTCAGGAGGATGGAGCCAGGCTCTTCTCGGTGACAACCAATGACAGGACAAGGGGTAATGGGTACAAACTGGAACACAGGAGGTTCCACTTAAATATGAGAAGAAACTTCTTCTCAGTGAGGGTGACAGAACAATGGCCCAGGCTGCCCAGGGGGTTGTGGAGTCTCCTTCTGTGCAGACATTCCAACCCGCCTGGACACCTTCCTGTGTAACCTCATCTGGGTGTTCCTGCTCCATGGGGGGATTGCGCTGGATGAGCTTTCCAGGTCCGTTCCAACCCCTCACATTCTGGGATTCTGTGGGAAGTAATTATTTTCACCTGCCGTCCTTTACCTACTTCTATAGATGTGTTCTATCTATCTACATATCTCTATATATTTTGTTATTCTCTTCGTCTTTCCTACAGATGCGCCTACTTTTGTTTCTGGAGAGAGATCAATTTTCCTGTGAATTTAAGAAAACAATGGGTTTTTTGCTAAAAAATTATAGTGTTATTCTTGGGCATAAACACAGTACTTGTGTTTTGATGAAGCGGGTGGTTTGTGATGTAATGGATTCATTGGAATCAAGTTAATATTATTGCTGCTCTTAATTGTATTTAAGTCAAGGATCCCCGGTTGCTGATTTAAAACATTGGATTGTAAACTTATTTTGTTTTCCCTTTGTGCTTCTGTTTTCCTATAAAAAGTTTGTACTCCCTGCTGGGTAAAATCCTTCAATATTACTTGTAAATTGTTGCCTTTCCATTACATTTAGAACTCCCTTAGTTTGGCTTTTGCTTCTGTGTGCACTTGGTTAAGCAATGACACCTAATTAGTAATTGGAGATTGTTTAATTTTTTATGACAGAGGTAGTGGGGAATGATATGTTTCAATGAGGATAGGTGCTAGAAACTAACAGCAAACTTCCCTTGGAAGCTGAAATTCAGTTTAATCCAGTGTGGGATGCGCAGGTGTGTACGTTGATAGAACTGCTTTCCATTAGATGGATTCCTGGGAGGAACAACAGAGCCCAAGGAATAAACAACAGGAGCAGAGGAAATGGCCTCAAGTTGCACCAGGGGAGGTCGAGGTTGGATCTGGGGAACAATTTCTTCCCCAAAGGACTGTCGGCCAATTCTGTTTAATCTCTTTATCAATGGTCTGGATGATGGGATCGAGTGCACCCTCAGTGAGTTTGCAAGTGACACCAAGTTGGGTGGAGTGTTGATGTGCTGGAGGGTGGGAAGGCCATACAGAGGGGTCTGGCCCGGCTGGATGGATGGGCTGAGGCCATTTGTCTGAGGTTCACCAAGGCCAAGTGCCGGGTCCTGCCCTGGGGTCACAGCAACCCCAGGCAGCGCTACAGGCTCGGGGAAGAGCGGCTGGAAAGTGCCCGGCGGAAAAGGAGCTGGGGGTGTTGGTGCCAGCGGCTGAACATGAGCCAGCGTGTGCCCAGGTGGCCAAGAGGCCACCAGCATCCTGGCTGGTACCAGCACTGGTGTGGCCAGCAGGCCCAGGGCAGTGACCGTCCCTGTGCTGGGACCTGGGGAGGCCAAACCACCAATCCTGGGGGCAGTTTTGGGCCCCTCACACCAAGAAAGGCCTTGAGGTGCTGGAGCGAGTTGAGAGAAGGGAACGGAGCTGGTGAGGGGCTGGAGCACAAGTGTGATGGAGCGGCTGAGGGACCTGGGGGGTTCAGCTGGAGAACAGGAGCTGAGGGGAGACCTTCTGATCTCTGAACTGCCTGAAAGGAGCTTGGAGCCAGGGGGGTCGGGCTCTGCTCCCCAGGAACAAGCGCCAGGAGCAGAGGAAACGGCCTCAAGTTGCGCCAGAGGAGGTTGAGGTTGGATCTGGGAACAATTTCTTGCCCAAAGGGCTGTGGGGCATTGGAACAGGCTGCCCAGGGCAGTGCTGGAGTCACCATCCCTGGAGGGCTGGACAGACGGACAGGAGGTTCTCAGGACATGGGGCAGGGACAGGAGTTAGGTTATGATTGGACTTGATGATCTTGATGGTCTCTTGCAACCGAAATGATTGTATGATTCTAAATGAAAGGCCCTGCTTTTTTGTCTTCTCAGATATTTAAGTCCTCGCTTCACACTTGGATTTTCTGGTATATATTTTATATCCCCAAATATATACGTCCTCACTTTAAGGTTTTATAACAGGCTGGGTGAGCGCAGAGCTGAGCAGGGCAGCAGTAGGAATGAATACAAGAATACAAGGCTGTGTAAAAGCCCTGCACTTCGTCAGAAATTACTTTTCTTACACAGTAGCAATAACAGCAACCACAGAAATCAAAATATTCGGGTGCCGTTCTGCTTTGTTGACACCGGCTATTCCTGGGAGTATAATCCGTGGAGCAGAAAACAATTTCCGCATCTGCTTGAAATGCAGCGTACGGATCTGTTTGCCGTGTGATCCATCGAACCATCAAACCCAGGCGGTGGATTTGTCGGGGCTGACGGGTTGTTTCCTCGGCACAGACGCATCAAAGGCCGCCGGACAAGTGGTTGACATTCTTCTCCGCAGAGTCATGGTTGTTCCAGGAGATCCATTAATTCAACGCCGTTTACAAGTTCTTCGGGAATTGAAGGGTCCGGTTCTCTTGTTTCCACCAGCATGGAAGCGGATGGGAATTGTAATGACTCGGGCTTTTGTTGTCTGCATACACATCCAAGGGAAGAATTAATTTGGTGGGTTTTGTGAAAATTAAGGTCAGAAGGGAATATTAGATCATCTGTGCTAATTACGAGTCAATTAGATGGCTCAAATTCTGGGTAGTAAACTAAATACACACTTTCAATCCTTATGGCTAAACTCTGTTGCAAGTAAATGACGGGAGAGAAGAGGGTATTAATTGCCGTGTCTGCTTTGGTGGGCATTGATCAAGGTTCAGTTGAGCGTGGGGTGTTGATCAAGGTTCAGTTGAGCGTGGGGTGTTGATCGAGGTTCAGTTGAACGTGGGTGTTGATTGAGGTTCAGTTGAGCGTGGGGTGTTGATCAAGGTTCAGTTGAGCGTGGGGCGTCGATCGAGGTTCAGTTGAACGTGGGGCGCTGATCAAGGTTCAGTTGAACGTGGGGCGCTGATCAAGGTTCAGTTGAACGTGGGCGCTGATCAAGGTTCAGTTGAGCGTGGGACGCTGATCAAGGTTCAGTTGAGCGTGGGACGCTGATCAAGGTTCAGTTGAGCGTGGGGCGTCGATCGAGGTTCAGTTGAACGTGGGCGCTGATCAAGGTTCAGTTGAACGTGGGCGCTGATCAAGGTTCAGTTGAACGTGGGCGCTGGTCAAGGTTCAGTTGAACATGGGCGCTGATCAAGGTTCAGTTGAGCGTGGGCGCTGGTCAAGGTTCAGTTGAGCGTGGGGCGCTGATCAAGGTTCAGTTGAGCACAGTTCCTGCAGCAGAAGAAGTGGGAAGGGGGTTCCTTCTTCCCTGGACTTCATCTGATACTCGGACTGATCCTGAGCATGTTGAACACGATACTTCGGGATGCTTGAGAAGACGCTGTCATTGAGGTCATCCCCCAACACTGTGTCATCTTTGGAGATGTCTTTTAGGTAGCGGTGGTTAGATCATCCTCAGCCTCCTCTTGGCCAGATGCAACAAGCCCAGCGTCCTCAACTTCTTGGCATAAATCCTGTGCCGTGAGACCTGATCATCTTGGTGGGTCTCTGCTGGGGTTTCGTTGGTTGAACATCATTCTTGGACAACCATGTCCAGCAGTGCAAAGTGGGGGCCAATAATGTCTTCTTTTGACCTGCTAATGAAACTCAACGTGGGCTTGGCATTATTAGAGATGAGCGCACGTGCCTGGCACATGTTCGTCTTGATATCTGCAGAAGCACAGATTTGATGGTTATTGTGCCGGTCGTGTGCAGCTTCGTACTTCTCCTTGTTGAACGGTGTGGTTTCTGTTGGCCCAACTCTCACATTTCTCAAGGTCTCTTTTGATTTGAGCTCTAATGGTTACATCTGCAAATCTACTCAAGGAAAGGTGGTGGAGTTCAAGTGACTGATGAAGTTTTGGACAACGCCACCTCAAGTATCAACCCCTGGCCACCAGATGGATGTTGGGCCGTTGATTACTGTCCTTTGAGCACAGATTCTGGATCGTTTTAGAGCCATTTACACACATATCTTTGATTTTAATGGTGGCTTTAATATGTAGTTGCAAGTTTTTTATAGATATGTTCAGAGTCTTCAAAAAACCCTCAGAAATGTAAAATAGGTTGCCTTGGATTTACATGTTCCAAGGTCAGGAGTGACAGACATAATAATCCAGTCATAGCTGGAAATTGGTTGAAAATCTCTCCCAGATTTTGTAACAAAGCATTTGGGAAACAATATTCAAGTAAAGACGCAAAGCAATGCTGAACCCGTCGTTACTCCTAATTCACATTCGCAGTGTTTAATTGGAGAACTGAAGTTGGCAACTGCAGAAGGTTTGGGGTAGAAGGACAGGAAAAAGTCTTCAGATACTTATATTTTAGCTGCTTCTGAACTTGATACTCCAGAAAGCCTTTCAGCTCAATTTAATAGGGAATACAATAATTAAAAAAAAGAGCATGGTGTGATTCATGGTTTGATTTCACACTGAGTCGATCAGACAACAGTTAGAAAAGCGTAATTAGACTTGTAATCGGAATGTATCTTTGACAATTAGTTTTTGTAAATGTGTGTAATTTTGTCCAAAGTAAAGGGTCAGGAGGAACTTGCTGTGAGAGAGGTTAAGGAATAACATGTATAATTTCTGCCCCTTTTAATGCTGACACCGCATGTCTATCTTTCCAATGACAACAGAAATCCAGCCGCTAGAAACCTGACTTGAGTGAGGCATTTGACACAGTGTCCCACAGCATCCTCACAGCTGAACTGAGGGAGTGGGTCTGGATGAGCGGGGAGTGAGGTGACTGTGAACTGGCTGAAGGGAAGAAGCCAGAGAGTCGTGGTCAATGGGCAGAGTCCAGTTGAGGCCTGGATCTAGTGCAGTGCCTCAGGGGCAGTGCTGGGGCCGCTGTTATTCAATATATTCATCAGTGACTTGGATGAGGGAATAGAGTGACTGTCAGCAAGTTTGCTGGTGACACCAAGCTGGGAGGAGTGGCTGACACGCCAGAGGCTGTGCTGCCATCAGAGACCTGGACAGGCTGGAGAGTTGGGCGGGGAGAAATGTAATGAACTAGAACAAGGGCAAGTGTAGAGTCTTGAATCTGGGCAGGAACAACCCCAGGTTCCAGTGTAAGTTGGGGAAGGAGCTGTTGGAGAGCAGCGTAGGGGAAAGGGACCTGGGGGTCCTGGGGACAGCAGGGTGACCATGAGCCAGCACTGGGCCCTTGTGGCCAGGAAGCCAATGGTACCTGGGGTGGGTTAGAAGGGGGTGGTCAGTAGGTCAGAGAGGTTCTCCTGCCCCTCTGCTCTGCCCTGGGGAGACCACACCTGGAATATTGTGTCCAGTTGTGGCCCCTCAGTTCCAGCAGGACAGGGAACTGCTGGAGAGAGTCCAGCGCAGCCACCAAGATGCTGAAGGGAGTGGAGCATCTCCCGTGTGAGGAAAGGCTGAGGGAGCTGGGGCTCTGGAGCTGGACAAGAGGACACTGAGGGGGGACTCATTCCTGGGGATCAATATGGAAAGGGGGAGTGTCAGGAGGATGGAGCCAGGCTCTTCTCGGTGACAACCAATGGTAGAACAAGGGGTAATGGGTACAAACTGGAACACAGGAGGTTCCACTTGAATATGAGGAGAAACTTGTTCCTGGTGAGGGTGGCAGAGCCTGGCCCAGGCTGCCCAGGGGGGTTGTGGAGTCTCCTTCTGTGCAGACATTCCAACCTGCCTGGACACCTTCCTGTGTAACCTCATCTGGGTGTTCCTGCTCCATGGGGGGATTGCACTGGATGAGCTTTCCAGGTCCCTTTCAACCAATCCAGTTCTGGGATTCTGTGATTCTGTGATTTTGTTATTGTGGAATTCCCTGATTCTGTGAGTCGGGGCTTCTGCTCTGGTTTGGTTTCCCAGTATTCATTAAAAAATAGAAGAAAAATTAAAATAAAATACCTGTGAGGGAACAGAGACCTGACCCGCAAGATTCCGTTCAGCTTTTAAGGAGATTTGTGAGAAACTGGGAGCATTTCCGGAGCTAAGCTGTGCTTGGATCTGATCTTATCCCAAACACCCGGCGTCCGTTCTTTATGCCAAAAGGGACGTGGCGTCTCGTGACGTAGTGATAGTTGGGATGTTTTTCTTTTTGCAATTCCTGTATCAGGAACGGGGCAGCTCTTTGGCCTCAGAGATTAACCCAGGAAAAGCAGCCGATCCACAGACACGTGTTACTCATTTACTTGGCATCTTTGACACCGCTTATTAAAATAACGTTGCAGCTGCGAGTTCCCATTCTCTTGTTTGGCTGCAGGATTGAATAGTAAGAGAGAAACGTCAAAACGTCTTGCTGGAATGTCACACGTGTAGCGGGGTGTGCAGGGAACGCGTTCCCGAGACTTCACAGGTCCTGCGTAATTAAAGCTAAAACAACTTGTCTTGGAGGCCAAAACAATTGATCTGGGTCTCACCAGAATTCTCTGCCTTGTTATTTACGGTTCGCACTTTGCATGACTCCCCTTTTGTCTGCACAGATGTTGGGGTGGAAAAACATATTATTGGGAAAAAAACCCCAATCTGCAAAGGAGACTCGCAGCCCGACATCAGGATTGGTGCGGTATCAGCTCCGACCAATGCAAACCCTGAGAAAGCAGGTTTTTATTTCTCTCATTTTGCTATAATAAGGGGAGCGGTCTCATTGTACCATGAACAGCCAGAGTCCAAAAGTTAATTAAATATTGCGTCTGCAAAAATTGAAATTAGAAAGTCTGTGTACGAGATAGATGGAGCTTTGGTCTCCGCTGTTGTTGGTGACCTAATTGCAACCAAAATGTTTTGTTCAATAATGTCTATTTCTTTAAATTTATACCACCTTTGGGT
Organism: Columba livia; assembly: GCF_036013475.1. Classification (NCBI taxonomy): domain Eukaryota; kingdom Metazoa; phylum Chordata; class Aves; order Columbiformes; family Columbidae; genus Columba; species Columba livia. Next base: position 2,500,231 of record NC_088602.1, read on the forward strand.
TTAAATCCTCTGAACATGGACTAATATATGAACATTCTCTACAGGGCATTTAATCGGTTGGTGTTGTCTCAGTTCTTTCCGACTCGAGTTGTTTCTTCTTGGATGAGGGAATAGAGTGACTGTCAGCAAGTTTGCTGGTGACACCAAGCTGGGAGGAGTGGCTGACACGCCAGAGGCTGTGCTGCCATCAGAGACCTGGACAGGCTGGAGAGCTGGGCGGGGAGAAATGTAATGAACTAGAACAAGGGCAAGTGTAGAGTCTTGAATCTGGGCAGGAACAACCCCAGGTTCCAGTGTAAGTTGGGGAATGAGCTGTTGGAGAGCAGTGTAGGGGAAAGGGACCTGGGGGTCCTGGGGACAGCAGGGTGAGCATGAGCCAGCACTGGGCCCTTGTGGCCAGGAAGCCAATGGTACCTGGGGTGGGTTAGAAGGGGGTGGTCAGTAGGTCAGAGAGGTTCTCCTGCCCCTCTGCTCTGCCCTGGGGAGACCACACCTGGAATACTGTGTCCAGTTGTGGCCCCTCAGTTCCAGCAGGACAGGGAACTGCTGGAGAGAGTCCAGCGCAGCCACCAAGATGCTGAAGGGAGTGGAGCATCTCCCGTGTGAGGAAAGGCTGAGGGAGCTGGGGCTCTGGAGCTGGACAAGAGGACACTGAGGGGGGACTCATTCATGGGGATCAATATGGAAAGGGTGAGTGTCAGGAGGATGGAGCCACGCTCTTCTCGGTGACAACCAGTGATAGGACAAGGGGCAATGGGTGCAAACTGGAACACAGGAGGTTCCACTTAAATCTGAGAAGCAACTTGTTCCTGGTGAGGGTGGCAGAGCCTGGCCCAGGCTGCCCAGGGGGTTGTGGAGTCTCCTTCTGTGCAGACATTCCAACCCGCCTGGACACCTTCCTGTGTAACCTCATCTGGGTGTTCCTGCTCCATGGGGGGATTGCACTGGATGAGCTTTCCAGGTCCCTTCCAACCCTTGACATTCTGCGATTCTGTGATTCTTATTCCATTGCAGAAAACCCACCCTAAAACCCCGTAACCTTTTCTAGCACGTATCTAATATTTTATAGAGCCATCAGAAAGGACAGTAAATTGAGTAAAACATGCTGTCATTGGCAGGATTTCCCTTATGACTAAATTCAGTATGAACAAAGAGGACAAGGGCAAAAAACTTCACTTATTCAGGTCATTTTTCATAAGTATCATAAAAGTTAGATAGAAAAGGGCTGTTAGATTCTCTCTCTCCATCTCGCTGCCTTGTTCTCTGCAGTAAGCTTGTGAAATTTTCCTTCTCCAAATGGCAGAAAGACAATTTGCCTGATGATTATTATTTATTTTGAGTGGAAAAGCATGGATTTATTTGTATTTGGTTGATCTGGGCTAGCAAATACTTCTTAACAAGGCTCATTTTAAATTTCTCCAACTCCCTCCTTTTCGTTAGTCGTATATTCCGCCTTTTGAGCGCGGCGATGGTCTCGTGAGACCTTTTTCCTCCCCTTTGCCCTATGTTTTTAATTCCACCCCGTTACTCTTGTTGTTCGAGTGTCGGAATCACCCTGAGGCTTTCGCTACCAATTTCACCCCTTTGTGTTTCTACCCTTTAGGTGCTTCCCGGGATTAATGTACCACCACCAACAGATTGTTCTTCCTGTATAGTAGATGTCTATAGTGCTCTCTTCAGATTAAAATCCTCTTAAACATTGGGTTTTTTCCCCTCTAAGAGAGCTACCGGGAGGTATATACAAAATGACTCTAAACCCCCCAAAACAATACAAACAAAGCCTCTTAGCAATGGGAAAAGAACATGACTAATTGGATAGAAGCTCGTCAGCTCCGAAGCTTGTGCTGCGTGGAATTGTCGCAAACACCTTTCACTCAACACATTCTTTAATTGCCGCGCAGCTAACGAGCTTCTCGCATCCGGGAAGGAATGGAGTATTTTTGACATTTGTCACTGTAAATTACAGTCGTATGGGTAGCGTTGCCATGTCCAAAATGAAATGAATATACGAGTTTGGAAACTCTTCTTCATCATTTCAGCACCTCGAGTGTAAATTGTTGAGGGTTAAATGTTGAAGGTAGAACAAGGGAAATGAAGGTGACCAGCTCATTCTGGGGGGAATTAGGTGCCTTAGTCAATGAGCACCTTAAAAAAATCCCAATGTATATCCTTAGCGTCTTAAAATAACCCTCAGCGTCCTGTATTTTGAGCTCTCCAGCCTCTGCTGGGTTCGTGCCTTGCTCTTGGGTAACGCTGGGAAAATCAAGGAGGTCTATAATTTATGAACTTGAGACGTATTGAATGTGACAGGGAAAACAACAGAAAATGAGGATACACAGAATGAGCATTTGCGCAAGCCAGAGAGGATTCGTGGAAGCTGATGCGTATCCTAACGGAGGAGAAAGGGAGAGAAATCTTTATTATACAACAACATGGCTTTTTTGATAACTGATTTTTATGAGATACATATATGGTGATGGTTTAGTATGAAAATGATGCATCTTGAGCTGGATGGACACATAGGAAAATAACATTTTATGCTTAAGATACACCTAAGACCATGAGCCAGCACTGTGCCCTTGTGGCCAGGAAGCCAATGGTACCTGGGGTGGGTTAGAAGGGGGTGGTCAGTAGGTCAGAGAGGTTCTCCTGCCCCTCTGCTCTGCCCTGGGGAGACCACACCTGGAATATTGTGTCCAGTTGTGGCCCCTCAGTTCCAGCAGGACAGGGAACTGCTGGAGAGAGTCCAGCGCAGCCACCAAGATGCTGAAGGGAGTGGAGCATCTCCCGTGTGAGGAAAGGCTGAGGGAGCTGGGGCTCTGGAGCTGGACAAGAGGAGACTGAGGGGGGACTCATTCATGGGGATCAAGATGGAAAGGGTGAGTGTCAGGAGGATGGAGCCAGGCTCTTGTGGGTGAGAACCAATGACGGGACAAGGGGCAATGGGTTCAAACTGGAACACAAGAGGTTCCACTTAAACTTGAGAAGCAACTTGTTCCTGGTGAGGGTGCAGAGCCTGGCCCAGGCTGCCCAGGGGGGTTGTGGAGTCTCCTTCTGTGCAGACATTCCAACCCGCCTGGACACCTTCCTGTGTAACCTCATCTGGGTGTTCCTGCTCCATGGGGGGATTGCACTGGATGAGCTTTCCAGGGCCCTTCAACCCCTGACATTCTGGGATTCTGTGATTCTGATACTAATCCTGAGCATCCCGCATCCTCATCTGCATATGGGAGCATTGTCCGGGGTGCAAAGTTTGTTCGCTCTGTGGCAACGCGCAGTTAGTTTAATTAAAAATATACCTTTTTTTGGTACAGTGGTTTATCCACGGGGTGGAATACAGCTACGAAATCCTTTCCATTCTCCATAAAGTACATGTATGTAAGGGCGACCGTGTGCAAACTTGCAATAAATTAATTTTGTTTGCAGAAGCTCTGTAATTATACAGTTCTCCTGCCAGTTTGGCGCGGGAACACAAGTAAAACGCTTTCCTTATGAAAAAGCCTTTCTGTATGTTATTTTTTTAATGTAATAATCTAATTGGCGAACCGGTTTAGAAATGAATCGCATAGCCTATAGCGTGAAATAATTACCTGTATAGGAGTTATCATTTTTGCATATCTGAGTGAGGAACTCAAACCAGGAGCCTGACGGGCTGCAGCGACCTGGATGGTGTCCAGCTGGTGTTTCTCCTTCACTACCAGCGCCGCGGTTCTTCATCTCTTAACTCAATTCCTGCTCTCGGCGGTGGCAGCTGTTTCATTTTTCTGCCAAAGATAGATTCAGGGAAAAAAGAACTGCAGAGGAAGGAATTGTTTGGAATATTGGGTCTAAACATAGATGATGGTGGTGATGGCTGGATCCATTTTTAGCCCGGCTTCCTAGAGAAACGAGGCTTACGCAGCAGTGACA